>NW_026947484.1:84209647-85500481 GCF_034190915.1 Cavia porcellus
GAACACAACTGTAATAGGAGACCTTAGCACCCCACTGTCACAAAGAGATAGAACAACTAGACAGAAAGTCAGCAAAGAAAAAACAGAACTGAATCATATATATGAGTGAATGGACTTAAGTAGATGTTTACAGAGTGTTTCACTCAGCCACATCAGAATATACATTCTTCTCAGCTTCACATGGGACATTCTCCAAAGCAGACCATATATTAACCCATTAAGGATTTTTACCTAAATGTAGGGAGCAAAATTATCCCATGCACAATATCTGATCATAGCACACTAAAATTGGAAATCAATGGCAAAAAAACTTGCAAACCTAAATAAATACATGGAATTTAAATAATAACCTTCTGAATAACAGTAGGTTACAGATGAAATTAAAGAAGAAATAAAACAACACTTACAATACAATGAAAATGTAGATACAACATACCGTAACCTATGGGATGCAATGAAAGCAATCCTAAGAGGGAAATATATAGCAATAAATAGTCACATCAAGAAAATGAAATGAACACAAATAAATAACCTAATGCTACATCTCAAACTCCCAGAAAAGGAAGTGCAAGTCAAATTCAAAGCTAACAGAAAAGAGGAAATTTTAAAGATTGGAGTAGAAATTAATGCAATTGAAACTTAAAAAAACCACAAATAATTAATGTATCAAAGAACTTATTTTTTGAGAGAATAAACTAAATTGATAAACCCAGGCAAACTTATTAAGAAAAAGAAAGAAAAAACTCAAATCCACGCAATAAGGACTGGAAAGAAGGAAATTACTATAGATCCTATGGAAATTAAAGACTGAACACCTACTTTGAAAATCTCTACTCACGTAGGGTGGAAAACACACAGGAAATGGACAGATTTCTAGGAACATATGAACTACCAAAGCTCAATCAAGAATAGAAATTCTGAATAACCCAATATCAGCTACTGAAATCAAAAATGTAATTAAAAAGTTACCAACAAAGAAAAGATCAGGTCCTGATGGATTCATGGCTGAATTCTATAAGCAAGTTAAAGAAGATTTAATGCCAATATTCCTTAAACTCTTCAATGAAATTGAAAGAGAAGCAGTTCTCCCTAACTCATTCTTGGAGGCAAGTATCACTCTGATACCAAAACCAAAGAAAGACCCAGCCAGAAAGGAGAACTACAGATCAGTCTCACTAATGAACATTGATGCAAAGATTCTCAATGAAATATTGGCAAAGAGAAGGCAGCAAATCATCAAGAAAATTATACACCACGGCCAATTATTCCAGGAATGCAGGGATGGTTCAACATACGCAATTCAATGCATGCAATATACAATATCTACAGAGCCAAAAATAAAAATCACACGGTCATCTCAATAGAAGCAGAAAAAGCTTTTGATAAAGTGCAACATATTTTCACGATAAAAATCCTACAGAAACTTGGAATAGATGGTATGTACCTCAATCTCATAAAGGCAAACTAATACTGAACATTATACTAAATGGACAAAAACTGAAAGCCTTCACTCTTTGGATAGTGGATTCTACTATCATCACTGCTATTCAATATAGTTTTGGAAATATTAGCCAGAGCAATCAGACAAGAGGGAGAAATAGAAGGAATAAAAATAGGAATAAAAGAAGTTAAATTATAATTATTTGCAAATGACACGATACTCTAAGACTCCAAAAACTTCCTTAAAAGACTACTAGAGGTAATAAACAAATTCAGCAGCATAGCTGGATACAAAGTCAACACTCAAAAATCAGTAGCATGCCTGTTCGCAAACAAAAATCTCTTTGGCAGAGAAATTATGGAAATATCACCTTTCAAAATAGCATCTTAAAAAATGAAATACTTAGGAATAAACCTAACCAAGAATGTAAAAGACCTATTGCTGAAAATTATACTACTATAAAAAAGGAGATTTAAGAGGATATTAGAAATTGGAAGATATTCCTTGCTCTTGGTGGGGAAGAACCAACATTGTGAAAATGGCCATACTCTTAAAACTGTTATACAGATTCACTGCAATCCCCATCAAAATACCATTAACATACCTTACAGATCTAGAGAAAACACTCCTAAAATCCATTTGGAAATAGAAGAAACACAGAATAGCAAATGCAATTCTGGGCAACAAAGGCAAGACAGGAGGCATCTCAATTTGTGACTTGAAACTATACTACAAAGCCACAATAATAAAATCAGCACGGTCCTGGCAAAGAAACACACCTGAGGATCAATGGAAGAGATTAGAAGATGCAAACACTGCTACAAAGACACTCAGCCACCTTATATTTGACAAAGGGGCTAAACATGTTCACTGGAAAAACAATAGCCTCTTTAATAAATGGTGTCAGAAAAACTGGCTTTCCACATGCCAAAGACTGAAAATAGACCCATGTCTATTACCATATACTAAACTAAAGTCAAAATAGATCAAGGATCTAAATATTAAAATAGAAACACTAAATCTACTGGAGGATAAGGTAGGTAAAAATCTTGAGACATAGTGGTAGGGAGAGAATTCCTGAATAAAACACATGGGAAATACTTTGAAGAATCAACAACTGGGATCCCATGTTACTAAAAAAGTTTTTGCATTTCAAAAGAAATCACCAATAAAGTGAAAATAAAACCTACAGACTAGGAAATAATTTTAACCAACAATCTCTCAGATAAATGACTTACATCCAGAACATAGAAAGAACTGCAAAACATCAAGTCCCCCAGATGCAAAGACCCTCTGCAAAAATGGGCATCGGAGATGAACACACAGTTCTCAGATGAAGGAATACAAATGGCAAATAAATACATGAAGAAATGTTCACCATCACTGGTCATTAGAGAAATGCAAATTAAAACAGCATTAAGATTTCATCTCACTCATCTCACCCCCAAAATAATGGGTGCCATCAAGAAATCAACCTGTAACAAATGTTGGTGAGGATGCAGGGGGAAAAGGAACAGTTATCCACTGTTGCTGGAAGTGCAGACTGGTGCAACCTCTGTGGAAATGAGTATAGAGATTCCTCAAAAAACTAGGATTGGAAGCTCCATTCAATTCAGTTGTTCCCCTCCTAGGTATTTTGCCAGAAAAATTGAAATGGTCATGTCACAGTGATATATGTGCATCCAAGTTTAGAGCAGCACAGTTTGTAATAGTTAAGTGTTTGAAACAACCAAAATGCCCATCAACCACAGAGTGGATGAAAAAAATGTGGTATTTTTAAATAATGGAATACCATTCAGTTATAAAAAAAAAAGATGATCTTGAGGCTTTTATAGATAAATGGAGGCAACTTGAAAATGTCCTCATTAGTGAAATAAACAAGACTCATATTAGTAAATATCACATTGTCTCTCTAGTATAAAAATAATAAAAACTGACAGAATAATGGGATCCAAAAAGTATAACATATTATAAAAGTGAAAGGGAAGAAAAGTGCTCCAAAGAGTACAATGGTATGTACAGTGTGTAAGATAGATGACCATATTACTAAATTTTTGTTAGACCAAGAAACAGAAGGGTTTGGATTGTCAATGGTTGAGTGTCTAACCATTTTTTATGCTTTGATTTTGCAACTTTAACAACTATTGTTGAATGAAATTATGTAATGTATCAACTAGCAATTTTATGATGTTAATTTTTTTAGTTCTGTATTATTCTACTTTTTTCTCTTTGGTTTGTTCTTTTCTTTTCTTTCTTTAAAAAATTGGAAAATAAAAAGACTTACTGCTTTTGTACTACAAAACAAATGCCATAGAAAACATGTTGAAAATCAGCAAAATTTTCCTGATTCATATGAGGAAGACCTCTGATACTGGAATCTTAGTAACAAAGTACATTTAAAAATATAAAGTGTTTCTACAAAAGGACACCCTGTAAAATAATATATTGATTCTGCACAGAAGTCTGCCATAGTGCCTTTTCTTAATCGTTAATAAAGAGACTATACCTTTTAGGTCACTTATATCCAGTAAAAACAATGTGCTTCTCACTAAAAGATGATAATGGAGTCAAAGGCCCTATCACATCTTCCTAGGAAGGATCTCTGAAGACAGCTATCAGAGAGCACATGCTTTCACAGCAGACATCTCATCTAGACAAATCATCTGAATATCAGGCTTACTAATATTTAATATATACTATCATATCAATTTTACCTGAGAGATGCTGCTATAATTAGGATTATCAGTTCCTGCTTTTCTGAAGAAAAAACTGACAACTAAGATATTTTTTCTTGAATTAATATGTCATCTACTCCAACTAGATCTTCATGACAATAAAGAAATCATACTGCAGTGTATATTTTTGAAACTCATGACAAATAGGAAAATCACCCGAGAAATAAGCATAATAATATCTGACATAATCAAAGCAAATAAATACATAATTTCAAGCGTCCATGGTTTTATTCACGTCACTCTTTCACTGTACAAATGAGCCTCAATTTATGGTGGGTTATAACCAAATAAACCCACCACAAGCTAAAAATACTAGAGGTCAGAAATACATTGAAGACACCTCACCTACCAAACACCACATAGCAATGCAATATACCACCGTCTCTTTTGTGCTTGCATGGCTGACCTTGAAGGGTGGCCTCCTGCCCCAGCCCAGGGCAGAAGGAAGTCTCATGCCATTTATTGCCAACTAAGCTGGGACATTCAAAATTTAAAATATGGTTTCTACTAAATGAGTACTGCTTTCAAGTCATATAAAGTTTTTTAAAAAGGTCAAATTATCATAAAGCATGGGCCATCCACATTTACTTCTCCATTTTGTTTACTGAAATCTATATGGCAGTTGCCTGTAATCTCAGCATTCTAGAAGCCCGAGGCAGGAGGGCTGCCATTCTGAGCCCTTTATGTGCCATTTAGACACAGAGAAAGACCCTGTCCTAAAATAAAAAACAAACCGTGTTGGAATTTCATCTCAGGGTAAAATCCCAAGGTTCAATCCCCAGTACCACAAAAAAAGAATTGAATTTAAATAGCATAAAGAAGGAAGAAGATGGGGGGGGGATCTTTTAATCAGAGCAATAAAGAGTCAAAATGCAAGGTTTTAAGGAAAATGGCAAGGAGACCTGACTGGTTAGAGCAGGAAGTATAAATACATGGTTAAGGGAGGAATAGAAGACGGCTGAAGAGAAGGCTTAGAGCACTCTTCACCTGTCCACAGGGTCTGCAAAGGGCATAATTATGTGTAACATGATCTGGTCATTTCCAAGCAATGATTTTCTGGCCCAAATATAGAAACTCTATTCAAAGTATGTAATGGTTCAGTCTTTCCTAGTACACTGTAAGTTACCAAGAAACCAAGGCACTAGTTAAATACATGGATTCTGAGCCTTTTCAATTTGAGTTTTTGAAAGAAGAAAAGACAGAGGAAGGATATTTTTGCAGAGGCAAGAGACAGTGTCTCATCATTTACAAGCAGTTTTGCTAAACAGGGAAGACGGGGTTCTTAGGGCTCCAAAGCCTCAGCTCCTTATTTTTACTCTTACAGTCCTTTGAGGTTTTAAGTGACTTGAAAAATCAGTTTCTACAAGTGGATGCTAGACACTTTGGCTTCAAAAGTTGTAGGAGATTCTGTTAGCCAGATGGTGGCTACTACGCCAGAGAAGTCATGAAATATTCCAACTCAAAACTGATTTAAGACAGAAAAAACATTCACATTTATTTTAGAAGCCAAAACGTTACAATATTCCGATGAGTTTTCCAAATTCCTTTTGCTATCACTATGACAATCAGCATTTAAACATAATACTAAATAAAAACCCACCCAGAGGAAAGGTTTCTAATCCTTTCCATTCAATATAAGTTCCTCAGTTTCTATCACTTCTAACTTACTATACACCAAGATCTAAAACAGCAAGTTAACAAAAATTTAAATATAAGGAAAACATATTTTTATACATGGGGCTTTATACCAAGAAGAGTACACAGGATTACTAGTTAAGGTAAGCCAAAAAGGAAAATAAATACTTAAGGCAAATTCGGAGTTGCTCATAAAACTTCACTGTAAAGAAATGTATCTGAGATGAAAGGAAGACTTCAAATTTGAGAATTTCCTAACCATTCTATTAGATGTCACTATAATTAATATTAATTCTTTCAAGGCATAAAATTACTTTTTGATGATTATATTTTAGTTTAAGAAGAGAATTCTGATGGAATTGTAGAAGAATTCACCAAAAGAGAATGAACCCATAAAGATACCACTTGGAAGACTAATAAACAATACTCCAATGCTTAAAAAAAACATTAAATGTGATTTCATCTAAATTGTAGAAGCTATCCCATTACCTTGAGTATTCAAATGGCTAATATCATAAATTGAGGATATGTTTTTTCAGAAACAGCTTTCCCACAAAGCAATCACACCTGTCTGTTTCTCCAGATATCAACTAAATTTGATTAAAATCTTTCTAAATTGTGACATGCACAATACTTTTACCCTACACAGCGAATACCAAAGTGAAGATTTTAACAAACTTTTCAATTGAAGATAACAATTTTGAACTTTTACTACATATAAAGTAAAATAAGCAGAGTCTCGTTCTACTTTTTCAATTTTCTATCACTCATTAAATGACAGCCTTTCACTTGTGTTGGGCAGACTAGAAGCCCCTCTCCCTGTGACTTCTAGCTTCAAACTGATTTCTAAGATCTAGTAGGCAGGGTAGACAGGTAATAAAGGAACAAGCAGAAAGGCATGCTGATAGAAATCATCAGTCTAACCAAGGCCAACCATACAACTAAAGGGAACTGATTTTTACCACTGCAAATATTTAAAGATTACAGAATTTGTATGCATTACTCGTTTCTTTTTCTGCTTTTATTTGCTTAAAGTTCATTCGTAGCAATGTTCTTGAGGGTTAAGTCCTCTGGTAGCTTGGATCAGGTGCATTAAGATTAGCACTGGACTCCATAAAAACAACTTGCCCACATTCCTGTCTTCTGTCACGATGTCTGCTTTCTTGGTTAGTGATCCTTGGCTCCCACTTTCAGGTACATCCCAGCTGGCCCCCAGCCCCTTAGTGAATTTCTGATTTTGATCCTGCTGCCTGTCCTGATTCTACCTTTGAAACCACAAACAGAACTGCATTTTATTTTTTTAACAATGCCCTCACACAACCTGACTTTGGTCTGGCTAAGTCCTATGCTACCTAAAGCAGAGCAGTTAAAACACAAGCCTACCAAGGAGTGACATATTATATGAAGAAGTCTTGACTTCCAACCTCTTTATTTACTTAAATTTAACTCACTGCAACATCTTACAAGACATTCCCCATCTCAAGAGTCATCCTAGCCAGTCGAAGCAGTCAGTAACAGGACTTTCTAAACTCACCTTGTGCAACATCTGACTTCACAGAATCACAATTTACAATCACACTTGCAGTCACTAGTTGTGGAAAATGTTACAATATTTCCCTTTGCAGGTGATGAATATGAGATTCATTGTTCTCAAAGCCACACAGTTTTCTAGTCAAAAAAGCAATCCCTAGTTCCGACAGTCTACCTATAAATTCCATGCCATTTATACTATACCAAATTCCTGTAATTAAGGAGATGAAGACATTCCAGATTAGGGATGGTAAACTCTGTTAGAGACTGAGAGCCCAAACCCACTTTCTTATCACAAAGTGCCAAGACTGCAATTAACTATGAATATCCAGTGCTCATCTGCTGGGGCAAGATGGCTCACATGCTGATAGAGAAGGCTCTGTGTGCCCACTGCAGCATGCATGCCACAGGTTTGCCACCACTGTGCCAGCTAACAATTGTCTAGCTAAGAAAGAATCTGAAGACACTAAGGAAAATCATAGCTCGTTACAACCCCCGCCCCATAACTAGAGGTAACACTGATCATCCTAAACCCGGTCAGTGGCCTTCTCAGCTCTATTGCCTCTGCTTGTCTGAAATTTGTGGCATGCTCTGGGTATGGCACAGAGCACATCATATTCTATTATAAATGACAGTCTTTCTGTGACTTACAAATGCAAATGTAGGACATGTCTTGCAGAATGGATACATTTCATTCTGATTTTATTCTGCCCCCAAGCAAACCCTCATGAAGCGTCCATTTTCTGCTCCCTCGTGCTAGTAACAACCACACTCTAGTCCACATGGGACCCCATCCCGACTACTGTCTTGTCCTCAAGCCAGCTTCTTCTTCTACTTTGATTGGACTCTATAAGCATTTGGGTTTGTGATCTACACATCTAAAGTTACATTCCAATCTATGATGAAATTGAATACTTCCTTTGCCTTGTACAAATTTTTTTATTGAACATAAATGGTTTACATTTTTATTCTAAATCCACACTTACCCCCTGTAATGATTGGCTTTAAAAATAATAGTATTCTATAAAGATTTTCTACATATGTTTCTATAATAGTTTTCTATAGACAATACTGCATGTTAAATACGCTACTTAAAAGTCTAGAGAGACAAATGGGGATGGAATTCCTGGTATCTTAAAAACATGAAAATTAAAAGATTGCATTGCATTCTCATCAAACTTCTCAGGAGAATTGGAATTTTACAGTGAAAAATCTGGGGTAAGAATTCAAATTTTGTTAGGTAAAAGCACTCAATATTGAGTTTTTGAAAGTGTTTGACAATTCAGACCGACCTTTTAACTGAAGAACTTTTAAAATGATAGAAATTTTGTACTGATGAGAGTATTTTGCACACATAATCAAGTAGTGGAACAAATGATAATTTTTTCTCTCCAAAATAAAATTAATTCCCAAGATTATAAATTAATATTTATTGCTAGTTCTGTGCTTCAATAGTCAAAAGAAAATCTCATGGTACAAAAGTAAATATTAAGATAATTAGAAAGGTTTTTTTTTTCCTTATGAATCAGGACAATAATACTGCCAGTGAATATCAGAGGCCAAAAAATTCTATTCAAAATGTACATGTGAAAGAATAGTGCAGTGAAGATTTCAATAGTATATCTGAAACGTTATGGTAGTATATTTGATTAAATTACCAGAAGGATTTAATAATATGGATATTCCTACTTAAATCGCCAAACTGCAAAAGAAAAAAAACAAACATTTAATACAAAACTTTTTTAATCTTCTGTATCTTTCCAAGAATGCAACACAACTTCTTGGGTATTAGTCACTTGGTTTCTGATATTTCACAATGCTTGCAAATCTTCCCAGAAAATATAGAAAACTGAAATTTCTGTAATATATTGTTAGCTCTATTATATCATGAGACTTTAACTTTTATTACATATCTAGAAAATTAACCCAAGAACACTGTACAAAATCAGTCTGTTTTGATGTATTCCAAACTTTCTCTAAGGAAAAAAAAAAAAAACATGGAAAGATGCAAAGGTTTGTAACCATCACCAAAGAAATCCATCCAAGATTCATATCCATTTCTGAAACTTCTATTAATAATTCTTTTTTTTTTTTAAATAAATGAGCTTCCCATGATTCCCATGTTCAGCTACCATAATGTTTATCTATCACATTTTCTATTACCTTTACAGAATTTATTACCAATGATTATCCAAGCTTAAGGTAATCTGGGGAATATGGGTATTTTCACATAATGAACACAATGGTTCGATGCAATTGACCTTTCTAAAGTGAAGGCACATCATTGCGCTAAGCACTAGGGGTACAAATACAGTGCAGGAACCATCCCTGATGTCAAATCCCTCACCAAGAGTCCTGGCAAAATTAATCTGTGCATCACAGTTGACTCTCAAATGCAAAGGAACAGCCACGCAGCCTGAAAGCTGTACTTGCCAATCAATCTGTGCGTTCCTGGTTGGCAGAGACCACCAGGTCAAATATATCAAATTAGCTCTGGTGTTTAGCACATAACCATCTAAACAGATGTTTTCCAAAACAGTTATGGCTCGTGTTATATGTAGACTGCACTGCATACCCTGAGTATAGCTGGAAACTGCTCTGAGTATGTACCTAGTCATAAATATATTTTGCATAGTTTTCATCAAATTCAAAATGAAATGGCTTGTGTCCTATGGTTATTTCACTAAGAGGAATATTCTTGTTTAATGAAGAGAGAACAAATTGCACAAACTTCTAACAATAACACAACATTGAAGATACAATTCAATAGGCACAGTCTGGGAAATTTCCATTGTCCCCATGCAAGTGAGTGCCTGAGTAGAATACTTATATGCCTGCTCATCACAATACTAAAGTCTATCAGGGAATATAGTTTATTTTATCAAAGAGTTTTAAAAAAGAAATCAGCAAAAAAATTGTTTGCTTATCCTCAAAAGCTAATTGAGTTTGGATTTTTTGTAGGCCATGTTATTTTCTGAGCATTTTTAAATGAAAGCTAGATTTCTGATTATTTGTTAAAATGTCTCACACTGCTCTCAAGATCAAAAAACAAGAGGATTATCCAGCTACCATATCCCCACCAAAATGCTGCAGGCTTGAATCCCTTTCACCCAGGGCTCAGAGACTCATGTAAGCTGCCCTCCCATTCCGTGAATTTGGCTTCCTCTCACAGTGGGTGTTTATAGCACGTAATCTTGGGTAACATGACATTCTCAGGACACTGTAGAGTCTGGTGTTGGCTGTTAATAAACTGCTTTCAAAGAAAGAAAAGAAATAGAAGGAAGCTTTATTTTTTCATGATCTTATTCTCAGAAGACTAGTAAGAGGTGGATGGTTTACCTGAATTAGAAAATAAAGTCAAACTCTTCAGTCACTTATCCTAATTAAAGATCAACCCAGACATTATTAGACATTTACTCTACCAACCTAATACCAAGCTGTGAACATAGAGTTGTGATGTTACCTTTCATGATGTCTGCTGTACTTACCTTTGAATCTGTTTGCAGGCTTTTTCTTACTGTCTATTCCTGTCTTCTTCCTCCCCTGCTTTTATTTTTCTTTACAGAAATGCCTGCCTAATGATACACACAGTAATGAAAGTGACAGCCCTTTGCAAGAAGGAAGCAGCTGAATTTAAGCAACTGTTCTTCTTTTCAGATCTCAGCATCCAAAGAAACATGTATCCCAACAATGTCATTGCTACTCCTTAGACTCGTTATTCTGTTTGTGAAACTTAATTATCTGATAAGATACACTGTGGTTATTACTGTCACCAAAAAATGCATGCGTGTGTTTATTAATTCAAAATGTTCCATTAAAATAAAGTATGCTAACTAAAGGACTAAACAATTATTTATGTTTAATTATTACTGCACAATCATTTGGGCATTTTATGACGGCCTTTTTGTTCCAGAATAAACTAAAATTTATATTTAAAACTATTAGCAATTACAGCTTTTTATTTTAAGAGAATATGCTACTTTTACAGATTTTTACTAAAGCCATTATTTGAAAATCTAATGTTTTAAATGGAATTCTTTTTTCTCTACGGTGCAAAAATGTCAACGTTTGAGAAAATTATTAAACATCGTAGAACATAAAAACCTACAATGAAAATGCTGATTATGATTCACTTCAAATATTTTAAGTGTTCAGTCAATATTTAATACAGGACAAAATTAAATGGCTTACTTGGGGAAAAAAAAATCAAGAGGTTCGTTTTGTTTTGTTTTAACTCTTTTCATTTCTGTTGCATTTTTGGGATAAACAATGAAAAAAAAAAAAAAGAAATGATATTTTTAAAACAAAGGCCATAATCTTAATGGCCCTGATGTGGCGATCTATCCCCAAGAATCAACAATGGTCAATGTCTCATAAAATTCTAGCAATAAAATGGAAACCAAACTTTCTTCCACAGAAACCGCCTCCCCCAGAAATACCTATAAATCTGTGCTCTAAGACAAGTGCAAGGGGAAAGACTAACACACTCTTAGGCAGCAGATCTGCAAATTTCTAGGCAACTCATTTATGATAAAGACAAACAAAACTGGATGGCACACTAAATCTTGTTTTTTCTATGTCCCAGTAGTTTTCAGTATGATGAGTCCCCATCCCGTTCCCCAGGAGAGTGTGCATCCTTTGCTCTAAATGAACACAGGACCAGACCCCGTAGGGGTCTTTGTAAAGCAGGTCACCCAGGCTTCCTGTGTCCTCCAACCTCTAGGTCTGCCTTTATGAGAAGCTCCAATTTCACCTCTACCCAAATACAAATAATGCAAGTAGTGTACACCCATTATCTATAATGATGTTTCTTAATAGTATTCTACACAAAAATAAACAGAATAAGGAGCAATGATTTTAAACAAAACTGAAAATTTCCTTTTTCTCTCGTGTCTCTCAAAGCTACTCCACTAAACCAATACTCCATGTATTATAAAATCCCTGTTTCTACTGGTAATGAATATAGATTCAATATGCAAATTAAGAAAACAAAACATTAATATATGTCATCCTCGAAATTTTAGGATTGAGTTGATTATTTTTATGTAATTTCTTGCATATAATAGTATACCCAATGAACACTATCTGCTGTGTTGTTAATGTCGAAATTTAATACATGAGCTTGGAAAGAAATGGCCATTGGGGTCTTTAACATTATTTTACTCAATGTAAACAAGAAGTAGTTCATCATATCCTATGAAGAACTAGTTCTGAAGAAAGCCATGTTAGTTTATAGCCTGTAGTGAAAAATATTCTAAGATCACATCCACTTCTCGAATAGGAGGGGTTAAATCAAAATTCAAAAACAGACCTAATTATATTGCATACTCCGTGTGCAAACTGAGCCAACCTAAGTAGATTTCAGTGTGATTATCTGCACATAAATACATGGAGACGTATATGTTCACATGGTTTTCCATGTGCTTCCTTTTTTTACGTAACTGCATAATTAAGCCAAAGTATCTTACAACGCATTTCAAACTTATCATTTTTACATAAAAGAAAATAACTTCTTTTCAATCTTAACTAAAGTACCAGATATCAGACTATATCAAAACACAAACTCTGGCTTCACACATTTAAAAAGTCTATTAGTTACATAAAGAAATTGTGAAACTATTACTAAATGAAAAAACACAGATAGTAAACAATAACAATAGTAAAAATATTTGGTAACTTATGTAAATGTTGTATTGTGACTGAATCACATAAACTATCTTTTACTTAGCATCACAAATTTATAGTATTAGAATCCTAAGTGGGGATTCCATGGTCTCAAAATTGTATCTGTCATCTGAAACTGAGAAGAAAAGATTCAAAATACCCCAGCTGTTAGAAACAGCTGGTAGTGGGTAGCAAGCCAGCAGCATGTGGGGACAGCCACCTGTAACTCACACCAAAATATGCCTGAGCTGGTCCCACCACCAGCACCCACCTTATCCTGCCAATCCCTCTCCCAGCTGCCACTGAAAAACTCAGAGAGAAGGACTGATGGGCTTGGTGGCAGGTGACAGGGAGAGTCCCTTTCTCTCTGGGAAACAGGAAGGAAGACTGTCCTAACCCTTCCACGCCCAGATGACATTGCAAACCAGCACTGAAAAGGTTAGGTGCAATTACAAATGGATCCTAGCCTTTGAATCCTTAGTAGGTCCAAGTGATCTGCGCTGGTGCTACCACTAGCAGACAATGGGTGCATTTCAGGAAAAGAATCAAAGCAGCTCAGGAATATGACACGGTGCCCATTTTAGCACCCCCTCTATCACTGAGATGAGAAGTTTCTTAGCATGAAGCTCATAGAGGTTGGAATAGATCTGATCTCAGCGACTGCTGTTCACTACTGCTATAGAGACTTCAGAGAGTGCAAAACCTCCTGGGATGCCCACATCAGCAAGGACATTGTGTTAAACTGTGTCAGGGAGATAGAGATGGTAAACCTCACCCTCCCAGTTCACAGTGTGTGGAAGAATCTTTTAGAACTTCCGCTTCTCCCACGTGAAGAGGATGGAAGGTCCGAGGAGGACTGTAGACTGATGGGCTGCCCAAATCACGTCAGGGACAGAGCAGTAAATCCAACTCAGGAAGTGCATACAAGGAGAAAGGTCAGAGACCAGGGTCTTTGAGGATTCCTCAAATATGAGTGGTCAGGAGATAAGTGAGTGATAAGCCAGGAAGTGTGACGGGGGTCAGAATGTCAGACTAATTACCCTGAACACCAGATGGGCTAAGTAATAAAAGAAGAATGTGTCACCTGGGAGGAGCGAACAGTGCTGCAGTGAAGTGGAGAAGCAACCACGCCTCAAACAGTGTACCGGCTCTGCACAGCCCACGAAAGGTTGTCTTTTCCCCTCCCTTTCTCACCTGTGCCAAATAAATACACATTGCTAAAAGGACGTATCATCAAGAGAGGTGTTTTGGATATTTTTCAAATTATCAAATAAGAACATTAAATGAAAATTATGCAAAATCATCCCTCTATCAAAGAGATTGGTCATTTTTTGAACCCATAATTTTCTCTGATTTGGGCAGAAAGAGGAGGTGCCAGAAAAAGATAGGAGTCAAGTGGGATGGTAGTGGAGAGGGAATAGGTCACCTGCTCAGGCACTGGAAAAGGGAGAGGATGGCTGGACCAGTCGGTATGTGATGTGCCACAGACGGATAGAAGAGGAGACCTGAGAAAAGGTCCTTGCAGTTAGCAGTAAGAGGATCAGTGCTGAACTTGGGAGCACAATTTCAGCTGAGTTTCTCTAGAGGAAGACAGATTGAAGGGAAGTAGGCGGGGAGGAACAGAGGCAAAAATTTCTGGCAGTGTGAGGACAAACACAGCCTGTGTGTGCATGCCTTTGTGCGTGTGCATGTGCGTGTGCGTGTGCGTGTGTGTGTGTCTGTGTGTGTGTGTTGGGGGGGGTCTCCTTCACTTAACACCGTGCCAATGCAGGCAGTCTTATGTATCTCAATTCTACCGATACAGAAGTGTGTGGACAGTATTTGACTGAAAGTAAAAGAAATACTCAGGAAATTCCAGAAGGACAAAATAGAAAATAAATACATTCTAAATAAACGATCCTATATCTGACCTATTTAATTTGGAGGAAAATGATGCACCATTTCTAACTTAGTTTCTAAAATACATGTGCAGGAAAACATCCACAAAATAATATTCACTAACTTAATTTAAAAAAAAAAAAACAGCAAAAGAGTAAGTATACAACTTAGCTAATCATGAACAGGTATTTCTGAAAAGGTAAAGGACAATAGCGGTATCAAAATGTATCACTTAAATGAAACGATGCAAAAGAAATTATATTTTATCCAAGACTTAAAATATATTAAGCTACAAAACTGTTTAGAAAATAGGTCCAGGAAAATCATAGCAGTAAGTTTTAAAGTTCACCATTTAAAACTGTACCTAGCAAAACACTGTACCTATAGAAATGACAGAAATTTCTACACTCAATATGGAAATGGATCCCAAACACTTATCTAAAGTGGTACATTTAAGGTAAAGGAGCATAAACCTGAAAACTAACTAAATTCTGGCAAACGCGCATTACTCAGATTGAGACTCAAGTAGAAAAGACAAGCACCATAAACATTCACAGGGACAAAATGTCACAAGTTTTCACTCAAACTAGAGTACTATGAAAACTATCACCTCCTCGTATTTGTAAATATAAGCCAATCTAACACTAATAAAATCTTTCACGTAATCTTTTTTTATTTAACTTGTGGCTACATCTTTTTCCTTATATCCACTTATTCACTGAGACATTAAAATGTATTAATGTAAAATCTCTGTAAATAGAATGAGGTTTAAGGAGGTATGGAAATGTGCTTGCATCATAAAATGCAAAAATTAAAAAGAAAAGTTCACTTATGTCAAATATTGATTTCCCCAAAGAACTGACATTATATGTTTACAAAATATATTAACTAAAACTTTCATTTCTTTATCTTTGTTTAAACATAACTGTTCTTGCTTTATTAGGGTTCAACAGGATCTTACCCACCGATAGTGCATAATAGGGTAACATGGTCATACAACTGAGCTCTAGCTTCACACAATTGTAAACTTGTTTCGCTTCTTAAAAAAATAAAAAGTACGTAACCTTCAAAATTCAATAACTACTCTCTAGTAAACAAGATTTCAATTATAATAGTCTCAGTAAAACAGTGTCTCACAATCAGAAAGTTAGATCCCATTCACAAAATAGAGTCCTTTCAGACAAACGTATTAAAATGCTAACTGATAATGTCAAGCATTTACTATGTATAAATATGACATCCATAAGTTAGCAAGATGAACATAACATGATATACCCTCATTTTCCAGTTTTTTAATTTTGGTGTTCTCTGTACATGTTTGTATTCATGTGTGTTTGCATATTCACAGTCTTCAATCTGACATTGATATGGAAAAGAGAAGTCTCCCATTTATTTACCTGTAAGTTTAGCAAACATGCAAAACGTAGGCATTTTATGTCACTTGATATTTATTCCTTGCTAGTATTTTCTCATACATATTATCTTATATCTTTGAACTGTTCTCTTCAGTGGTATCGAAGAATTTCTCAAGACATTTCTCTCTGGTACGAAGTAGTTTCCTCCATTTAAACAAACACACAAAGATTAACTGAAATGTAACTAAAAATTGCATGAAATATGATTTGGAGCCGTTGTGACCTCCTTCTCATGTTGTCACCTACTTTCCCCTCTCTACGCCCGAGTCCTCTCCATCTGCCTAATTATAAGCTCAAACCCTCTGGGTAGTGATTGGGTCTATATTCTGCACTGCACTTAACACATTTTTCATGCTCTACAAATTATTAATAATAAGAGCAGTAATAACCTATACTTTTCTTAATATAAAAGAAAATACAGACCTCACAACTGCCACTTATTCACACTCCCTTAGATCTTCTGGATGACACCTGGAGTTGGTTATAACTCTTCTATTCCCTTTTTAATTCTCCTTCTGTTTCTCTTCCCCATATTTGTATTTTTCTCTCTACTTTGTTTATCTACTCTCTCATCCTGAATACCACACTACCCAGCTATTTTATAGTTAGTTGCTATTTAATAGCAATACTTGCACCACACTTAACCTCAGCAGTACTGATACTGTTTTTCCATAGTGAGGGCCTGTTTTGTGCATAGTAGGATATGATGCAGGAATCTCTGCCACTCCTAACTGTGACAATGAAAAATACCTCGAAGCATTGCCAAATACCCTTGGAAAACAACTTCCCTTCCAAGTGGAAGTCTACTGTGATAGCTGAAACTATTCCATTCAGGGCATCATACTCCTGGAACTGACAGAGTAAACAATGTGAAAAATATGAAATGGAAAAAAGATTAAATCACACACGTACACCCTCAAAATACTTTGAATGTGCAGTTTTAAGCATTTAAGAAGCCTGAAGTTAATGCAAAAAAAGTAAATCTCCATTACTGAGGGTTATTTGATGACAAAAAATAAAACAGTTCTGCTACTTTTCTTACGAAAGCTAACCTGAAACAGAGCTCTAAGTAAAGCACTAGCTATGATTTAAGATCAGTATGTCTTAACGTCCAATTAAAATAAATCCTTCTAACAGCACTTTTATAAAATCACTTAGCTTGTTAAAACATATGAAATGTTTGGCTCCCCTGGGCTACATTATGATTAAGGTACATTCAGAGATGAAAAACCACTTCTCATTTCACAAGGTCACAGTCCATTTCAAAATGAGCTATACTTCACTATTTTCCAAGATTTCTCTGCTTCCTTCACTAAACTAGCCAAGGTCTCCCTACTTTTGAGCTTTAGTATAAATCTGGATACTGTCAAGTAGCATTTAATCTTCAATGTGTTTGAAAAAATCTTATAAATTACAACCAAAATAAGCAAGATTAGACTTTGTTCTGTTTCTTGAGTTTTCTCTTCTCGGGCAAGTAAACATGTTAGTGTCAACCTTCTTTACTTCATGCACGAATACAACCAGCATTAACTGAATGTTCTGTGTACCTGGATTTTATTGGAGGCTTTCAAGAGGCAGTGCTTCCCTACTTGATGTCTGTTGTTGATTTGACCATTTTCAGATTTCAACTATCAGCCCTTAGCCTTGAGAAAGTTACCCTCTCAGTCTCTCCCTTTCCTTATACATGAATATACCTACTTTATGGAATTGGTTTTAAATTGAAATGCAAAGGTTTTAGTTTTATAGACTAACTAATCAATGGATATGCTTCAAGCATTCCGTTACAGGAGCACAATACTATTCTCCTCTCAAATCTGTACCTCCCTGGTGTTTCTTTATGTCATCTCTCTATTCAAGTTCCCAGATCGAAACTATTGGTGATCCTTGTTGCTTGTATCAGAGTCATCAGCTCCAATTCCTGTGCAAGAAACCATGAAGCACTGTAACTCCATCAACTGTATCACAGCCTTCCAGATATCACACTTTTCATGCATCAATTTTGGGTCATCTTCTTCCCCTTGGACAGTACACCCATCACCTGGTCTCCATCCCCACCCCATCCCATCCCATCCTATCCTTGTCGTCTATGTTCTACAAAACTTCTGAGGATTTCTATCCATTGTGGCTTCCCTGTTTCATTCTTTCTTCACAGTGAAGTGAAGGCAGTTTTCTCTATAATGAATGTCCCCTCACTGCTGCTTCCCTATATGACTCACTGCATATGTCCCATCCTTGACCTTCTTCAAGATAAATCCCAACTCTTAAAACCTAATGAAGTTCTTGATGACCTGAGCCCAGTCTCTACTGCACTTTTCCCAAAATGCCACCCATGTCCCATCCACACAAACAATCTCCAAACCCCTGAAGAAACAGCATTCATACACATGCATATATATATAAATATCTATAATTATATTTACCCCCTTCTCTGAATTAGGACTGCAGTCTGACATGTTGATCTCCAGACAGCTGCTTGTCTAGCTCACAATTTCCTTTAAGCCTCCCTTCGTCTCTAAAGGAGTTTTGGAACATTCTGGGCCAACAGATGTACTTTTCTGGATTCTCTTGCCAGTACTCCCTGACCTTTCCTGAAAAACCACTACTGCATTACAGTTACTGGTGTCTTCCATCTGTCACTTCATGCATGTTTGCCAACAAACAGTAGCATAGTTTTTAACTATTTTTAGCTCAAAAAGTTATACAGTACTTTGCGTATAGAAGATACTCAACATATGGGGAAAAAAAAACGTGGCTGGGGATGTGGCTCAGTGGCATAGTGCTTGTCTGGCAAGTACAAGGCCCTGAGTTTGATTCCCAGTACAAAAAAAAAAAAAAAAAAAAAAAAAGGAAAAGGAAAAGAATCAAATGAATAAAGTGAATAGCAGACACAAGTTGCACAATGGATAAAGACATAGTTGAATGACAAAATCAAAGGACATAATCAAATGGCACTTTTAAAAAGCCTACCACTCACCTAACATTAGTCCTAAAGGATACTGCCATTTAATATACAATTAAAGATTTATAACATGAAACTAATATTCACATTTCATATCACAATTTCACAACTGGAAGTCCAATCAAAATTCATAGCCATGCTACTATCAAACACCGGCAAGACACAAAGTGGATGTCAATTATAAATTTTACTCCAAAATATCTGTCTCCATGACACTTTGTAATAACTCCCTAAATTATTAACAGATCCCAACCGAGGAGGCAGTGAGGATAGCATTTGGGGAGGGAACAACACACTTATTTAGTTCTGAGATTGATGACTCAGTGCAGGGAAGAAGAGGCCCTTATTTCGATCAGTGGGGGGTCTCAGTGCCTTCTGTGTCTGAGCCTCTGCTGGTAGCCACACTCTTTGTGGGTACAGGCCACATGTGTCTGTCTCTCTTGCTGTCTCTACTGACAGCTTCTCTGTGTGACAGCTTAGAATCCCAGCAGCGAAGTTGAAAATAAAACGCAGGCAAAAATTTAAATGGGAATTTAAAATTGCAGTTATATTTGTCCAAGTTCAAAATGCACTGAACATTCAGAAAACTGCCTCCTTGGTCGAGCTCATAGATTAAGGAGAAGCAAAAAAGGACAAATCACATTCCGTTACCACTTCCTACCCTACCCTGCCAGTCAACAAGGCCTTGGAGATTCTCAACTAACTGGTCCTTCCAAAACCACAGCTTCCTGGAAGTTGACATCTAACCCATCAAACTTGTGTTTGGTTACATGTTTTGCTCTTCTAAGGAAGCTTTTTTTTTAACATTCTTGCCAGGTGTGTAACAGTGCATGCCTGTAATCTGAGGTACTCTACTGAGGAGGTTAAGGTAAAAGCATTCAAAGCCCGAAGCCAGTCTGGATAATTTAAGGAATACATTTCAAAAATGGGAGTTAAAATTGGATGTAATATAGCTCATCAGTAGAGCACTGTCTAGGATGCCTGAGGTCCTGATTCCAAACCAGAACTGTAAGAAATACCCACATACATACATACACGTGCTCACACACACAAGGATCATGTGAGTAGACGTGGAAGGCCATATTCCCTCATTCCTTCATGATTCATTCTCTTTCCCTGTCATTCCTCCCCTCACTTACTTTTTTTTAGTTTCAGTGGCCAAGCCAAAGGAAGTCAAAAGAAAGCCACCAACGTTCCCAATCAATATTTTTCAATCATAAATTCCAAACATCATTTGATTCATTTTTCTTTCCTGTAAGGTAACATTCCAGAAATATACCAGACTAAAACGATCAACCAAATCTCCCATCTCTTTTTCCAGTACAAATGATTTTATAATTTACTAGGTATCTTCAAGTGGTTTAGCGGAACAGATTCCTCTATATGTGTGTGACCACAGAAACTTAAAACACACAGTCCATTTCTATCACCTCAATAATAAATCAAAGTGATGGATTGGTTTGGAACCCATTCTTTAAACTACTTGCTGAAGTGAGGGCTGGCGGTATCAAGGATAATTTATTTACCCTAAAATAAAATCTTTTTGGTGAAGAATAAAATGTATGTACTAACAAGATTGTCCTAATAAAATATATAGCAACTCATGTCAAAAAGGACATCAGAAAAATCATCTCAGGGATGTCTGAGGTTAGCTAATGACCTCAGTAGACGCACCTACAGAGTCAGGATGGAAACTGATATGTAATGCAGTAGAAGATGATAGCACAGAAGAGCAAACCTGAGCCTCAACGGCCTTTCCTGTCACAGACGTTTAGATTTCCTCGTCCAAGGCAGGAGTCACAGTTGCCTCCTACTACATTTCTGGGAACCCAAAAGCAATGGATTCTCTTCCTACAGTAACATCACCCCACACTTTCAATGTCAATTTGTTCATTATCATATAATTTCATCAAATCACATTGTCTTGACATCCTTTCTGGTCTGTAAGTTGCGATGTGTAAAGCAGTTCCCCAGGCTGAGGGTGGTGTGACTCCGTGAGGCCCTGGCTCAAACTAAAATTATAAAAGGGCTGGAGGTACAGCTCAGTGCAAAGGCAGTGGGTTAAATCCCCAGACCTGCAAAGCTATGAAATAAAGTACTTCTCCAAAATCCTACTTTTAAACCTGTTTCAAAAATACTTAAACTTTTCCACAATTATGAAGAAAACATGGGCAAAATAAATACCACTTCTCACTCAATGTGATCATCTTTACTAAAGAAGAATTTCAGTAAATCTAACCACCAACATGAGATACACAAGAAGCTACAATTTTAGGTATGGCACACAGTCCAATACCATATTACTGTATCTCCTCAACTCCTGAGTCAGTTACTTTAAAATTATAAATTTCATTGCCTCAAAATTATCAAATTTTCCTTTAAAATACTCACCAATTATGTCTGTAGAAAAGGAAGTATGTTTTAGGAAATCAATATTTATAATCAAGACTGAGAATCATAGGTGAAAAGACACAGTGGTTTGATGTTTTCTCCTGTGAGACATTCACCGCCACTGAGATCTCTGCGGAACAAAGCTTTGCTCCCCGTGTGCTCTGTGTTCCTGCCTGCTGAGCTGGTTTACACTGCTGTCCACGTAGACTCTCCTGTCCATAACCCTCATTCATTCATACTGAATAAATACAGCATAACCTGTGTTCCTAGGTTACAATTTAACAAACCATTCGCAAACTTGTAAGTATACTGATTTGAATTACCAATCTTATGGTTTCCACTTCATACCTATTAGAGAAAAGATACTCCATTGACTAGGAGTCAATTAATCTCATTTAAATACTTAATGTAACCCAATGCAGTCAGGAGAGTAAATGTAATAGTGAAACATTACTTATAAATTTTGTGTTATATATTATAAGTAATATGACTTTTATTTCTACTGCCTTGTTGGAAACATATCAATTATTATACATTAGAAAATTAATTTAATTAATCAAAGACAAAAAAGGAAAGAAAAGGTAAAAGAAAAATTGTTCTAAAAGCTATAAGAAGCAAAAAGAGCTAACACTGGAAAGCCAGTGCTGAAAAGAATCTACGGTTTTCAATTGTACCACTTGCTCCTCTTGAAAGCTAATTAAAATACACGTTAAGAAACATAATTGTCCACAACTTTAATTACATCTCTTTCCTTCCTTTATTCCTCGAACAAAAGAGATGACAACTGCTAGGACAGACTTTCTCATACAGCCATTTCTCTCGGTGGATCTTTTTCTGATGACTCCATGGCTGACTGCTTGCCTTTCCATATTTGTGAAACACTGAGACTCAAAGATGATATAATGTTACCTATTATATTCAATAGCACTTTCATAGTTGAACTTGTCTATCTCCACAGTAACTGTATATACACAGTCAATATTGACTGTATGTACAACTCATGCACTATATGTAGGGTTATTTAAGGGTAATCAAAACTATGGTTAATATTCAAATTTTAAAATTACAGCAAAAAACACATTGCATTACCACCACCACCTGCCCCAACAAAAACACTCTAGTTTCAAACACACTTATCTCACTGTTCTTTCCAATTTCTGAAGCAGTTCTGCAAGTCCTCTTTCATGAGGGTCTTTAGGAGTCATGATTAAAAAAAAAGAATTTAATGAATGCTGCCCTTACCACCCAGTTAAAAGGCAGGGTTGTAAAGACATTAAACTATGTCTTCATCCAACTTATTCACTGGACTGAACATCATGCAACTTCTAGCTCTTCCCCAAAGTGAAAATAACTACCAAAGGAAAAGGTCTAAATCATCTGAGTACTTGAAGGCAGCCTCAACACAACAATGAAGGATATTTACAAAAAAAAAAAAAAAAAAAAAAAAAAAAAAACCTTCAGAACAACTTCGGAAGGTGGCAAGAATGATGATAACTGTGTTGCACACGAAAGGTGTGTTCTGAATTAACGACAATTTCTTTTACTGTACTCTTCGTTTGAACACACCATTTTTATCATACCTCATATGTCGTTTTAGCTATACTTATACAATTTAAGTAAATGTAGATTATATACATAAACACAAACATACATATATTTCTATATTCACATCATCCCATTCCAAGAATAAGTGATGATACATATCCATGTGCAAAACTAGTTTCTGACATTGAGAACTAATTTGACACGGAAACAAGGTGACATCTCCAGGCTGGCCCTCCATAGTCTCATAAACCCTTCATGTAGCTGAATGACTGTCCTCACGGACTGGCTTGAGTGGTAGGACCCTAAGAGGAGGGGTCTGTGTTGTGAAGGAGAGAACAGCTCCACAGAGGATGGGCAAGGGGAAAAGAGAAAGGCAGGCCCTCTTCTGCTTCCTGTCTTCAATGCTGAAATGATCCCATTTGGCATTTCTCCTCTCCTTCTTCTCAATTTTTGATTTTGCAAGTGCTTTCGAAGTTCATATAGACCGCGGCTGAGGCACAGATTCCCACTCATCCTTCACGCCAACATTTCTCCTTTTCCATCCTTCACAGATCCAAGTCCCCAGTGTCTATGAACTGTCATAGATACTGGGCATTAATCTGTAGATAATGCTAAAGCCCTGATAACTAAACATATACATTTTTATACATGTTTTCCTTTAAGAATATGTTTACTAATTCATATAAAAAAGGCAACTGACAGAAAAGCAGTTAGATAACAAAACCAAAAACTCCACTCCTCAAGCATGTATACAAGTCATAATTTAGTTGATACTCCATGGTAAACATTATTTTTAACATATTTCCTTAAAACCCTTTTGTTGCATAAAAATTCCTCTCTTCTTTGTCATTATTGTTTCGAGCAAAATATTGAGTCCAAAAAGTGACAACGGCAATTAGCAATTCAGCGATTAGCTTTCTTGTTGAAAGTACACAGTATCTATTGCTTTAGTTATGCTATTCTGACACTTTAAGTTTGGAGTCTAGGAAGTGCTAAGCAACTGGCCATTATAGCCAAAACAACAATACACAATTCTAAAACATTCTGAGAATATTTTCCGCAAAACATGCAGTAATATAAAAACAATCTCTTTAAATACAAAAAGCACCACCACTTCCTAGCCTACACTTATGAACATAACATGCAAGTATCTGATTCAATGGGACAGCAAATCAGCACTAAAGGCACACTTGTCATTTACTACAAGATGGCCACAACCCTGGGTGCAATGTAGGTGGTTTCATGGAAACACTATAAAAATGTATTATAATTAGGCAAACAACAAACAGAGCCTTAACATTAGAGAAGCTGAGGTCAGAATGTGGGTTTATTTATTAAAGCCCTTTCCAGGAGACTCTGATTCCTGAAGGGACACAGGATCTTAGCATGACAAACAAAAACAAGCTGCAGGAGTTCTCAGAGGAAGCCTGAACTTGGGCTTTCACTAATTAACACTTTTTTTAAATCTCTTGAACTTGCACCTGTGGAGATTACTTTGTCAACAGTTAAGCTACAATGTTATCCTAGTCATAGCAGTTGATTCCTAGAGCTCTGCTTTTATTAAAACATTAGAGAACATCACATTCAAAGAGGGTAAAATGGGCTAGATATGTCTGAGTTTGTTCTCACAGAAGACAGAAATTCCTGCAGCCTAATTAGGTGTTTTCTTTCTTAATTTCCTCACTTTCTCTAACTGTAAGGAAGAGATAATCAGTAATTCTTATTTTTCTCTCCTAGCACTCAAGCAGGTGGTGGTCACTGTTTTGAGTTTTTGGTCTTTTATCTAAGGGAGTAGTTGTCATTGCTACTGTTTTAATTTTAGCATTTGTCTGCTGTTAGCGTTCAGTACTATGACTTAGAGCCTTTAAATAAAAGTAGCTGAGGGTTTTTAAATCTGAATTCTAAAAAAGATGTATTTTCATCCTCATTCCAACAGCAACATTTCAAATCATTATCTTAATAAGTCTACAAGATTTGCCATGTTGTTTTTCATGAGCGAAATATATAGAAAGAGCAGGAAGCCTGAAGAACAGGTGGTTCTGGTTCAAGGCAGTGCACCATTGTAAGTGCCACACAACAGGTTGTATTTTCTCCATATTATGATGTTTATAATGGAACTGGCTTCAATACTATTCAAATTTGATCTTAAGGCAAGTTTACAGGCACTCAGGGAAGACTAAGACCTTATAAGGTAAGCTTGCCTGAAAAACGGTACTCCATAGCTAGAATAAGCATCACTTCCATGGATCACTGTTCCTTCCTCAATCAATCAATCCATCAGTCAATCAATATGATTACACACACACAGAGCTATATACAGAAAATTCAAGAGGTTTTTTTTACTATCTGCAAATCAGATCACTTTCCTTGGTCTGGCATTAATGAGCCTCCAAATCTAGCCCCAACATACCTCGCAGAAACTATTCCATGGATGAAAACAGAAGAGGAGAAGGAGGAGGAGGAAAATAATGATTAAAAATTTTTCTTGATGCAGATAAACCTCTTAGCAGGTAGTGCTTTTTTCCCAGATGTACACATCCCACCTGTAAGCACTGCATGCCCTGGGTGGAGGGAGTCTATAGTACTTTCGCAGTTGGTGTGGAGGGTGGGGCTTCAGAGACTGTCATGAAAGAGCACAGCTTCTGCTGGCTATCCTTCTGGAAGGCTTGCCTCTCCCATTCTCCCTCCATTGCATCCACCAAACTATGTGCTTCAAGATTCATGAATCAATCTGATTATTGCAAATCCCTCATGATAGAGGTCATTCACAGAGAGGCCTGAGACAGGTAGGGGACCTCACTGTGCCAGGCTTCCAGATGTTCAAAACTGCCCAGCATCAACCAGGGGACATGTGAATAAATGAGGCATCACAGGACAACATTTGTCCCCTTTAAGAGTCTTTCTGCTGAAGCCCAAGACAGAGTAGACTACAGAAAGGTAACTTCCACTGTGGCCAGTCTGAGTTACTGACCTACAGAATCTGGGAACATAACATGTTTTACACCATGAAGTTTTCCACAATGCGTTATATACCTACACTAACTGAACTCTCCCCAGGTACTGTGCTAACTGCTAACATACCCAATTGTTTACAAAACAAAAACATTCGATAGATTTAAACCTTGTTTTGCATATTATGTTTTCTCTTGACATCCATCCCTTTCACAAGCAATTCTCATGTTATAAATGAGGGCTGTGGGGTCAAAAGAAGGTGACAATGTATTCAATGCCATGCAGCTGACAGATGAACCAAAACTGGAACCCAGCTCTTTCCTCATACAAAATTGGTGATCTTTCTCTTCCTGTCACAGCCTTATCCTGCATGTCTACACTAAGCAGAAATCATGAAATTCAATTCCCACCCATACAACTGGGCTCAGTGAAGCTATCTTCACTCGTTTTTCCCTTTTCAACTAACCTGAAAGACACTGAATCATGTGCATTACAAACTAATTCTAAATTACAGTTATTTCTGGCTGTGTTGAAACATAATAAAATAAGAGTAAGAGTTTATGTTAAAGTTGATTAATAGAAAACTAGGGGGAAGACACTTATTTGGAACAATATTAAATGTGCCTGCTGCGTTTTGATTTTAAGGGTTACAAATTGCACTTTGACAAAAGTATTCATATGAGTTATAATTACATTCATTTATTTTACAATGAATGTTTTCATTCAAAGAATTCTACTGCTCTCTGTGGATTTATGATTAATATGTATGTCCTTAGACAATATCCAGAAACTTCACAATCCTAAGAGAAAGAAAAAAAAACAGATAAGCCTTCCCCAGTCCAAGGTTGATTCCAGTGAATTTCTGCACCTCTAACAGTGCTCTTTCTGGGGATGGGCTCTGTTTGCATCAGGAGTCAGAGAGTCAAAATGCTCTTCAGTCACTATACTTGCAACGGCAAAAGCATCACACTGTTATTTCAATGGACCACACTTACAAAAAAGCTAACCTTCCATTCTGGAGCCTTCAAGAGAAAGCTTTCTTTGTCAGTGAATGAAAATAAAGGCAAAAGATGAAAGGAACCACTTTTAAAAGAAACAAAAAAGCCTTTATAAAGAAGTACGCAAATGTAGGATGCAGGGAAAAAAAAAGGTTCGTTATATTTGGAATGAAAATGGGGACATAGGATGGGCCAATGGACCAATAGTCCTCCACTACTAATACTGTTAAAATTTGAAGGAAATGATGTCTGAAGGTAACACAAAAAAACTGACGGCCACAAACTTAAAATACACACACCACACATTTCTCTTTTGTTGGGGTCCCAGAATTCTTGTCAGAAAACTGCATGGAAAACAGACTGGGTGTGATGTGTCTTTATTGAGGAAGCAGACATGATCAGGAACAACTGGAAACCAGCCAATATTTTGGTTAACTATAATATCAATCAACTGGCTGGGTTGATTTTTACCATAAATGGCCTATTTTTAATCGTACAAGTAAAGTACTGACTAACAAGACAGCACAGAATTGGAGGTGCTCCAGGATGTCAACTGATAACGGGGCCACACAGGAGAACAGGCCAGTGTAAGTGAACCAAATCTAATCACATCTCCATTTTTGGACTGCAAATTTCCTGCTAACAGTACCTTAACAGACAGTGCCAAAGAAACACCACAGTCTCCTCTATTATGGCCTTAAAAATAAAAGACACATGCCTGATTAGATTGTTTTCTTTAAATTCTAGTTTCAGTTGTTTTCAGCAGCTCATTTTGAGAAACATCTGTCCAGTCTGGCTCTTGGGGAGATGTTCAAAAACAAGTGTCCTCATTTGAATGCTAAAGGACTCTCCTAAGGGAAATAGTCCTTTGAAAGCAAGCAAACACTATCAAAATATCTAGAATCCTTGAACTTCTTAATCAAGTTCAGAGCACAGTGCACAATATAACCCAATTTCATCCTTAATCAAAAAGAGAAAAAAATAAAAAGAAATTTGTCTACTTCAGTAACACACAATTTGAGGCATCATGTTTTCTTTGTTTTGTTTTGTTTTTTCTCCACAGTAAGAATTTAAGAATGTGGTAACCCATTGGTTCGAGGCAACATTGGCTGACTATATGATTATGCAAAGAACCACTCATAACTGAACACAGGTAACCTGAAATATGAGCTTGAGTACAACACATTTGCAAAGTTCATATTAGATTTGCATATTACAAGCAAGGTGAAAATTCTCCGACTTAAGTCCACAACACAAAACCACCTTTTGAAGAATGAAAGTGTGCTCTTACTAAATAGAATCCAAATACATTAATGAAAACCTACTATATATCATAAATCATGTATGTATTTTCCTCTGGCTCTTTATAACAATTTCCTAAAACAGGTAATAGAGTTCCACTATAGAGATGATAAAAGGAAGCCAAACAAGTCCAAAAATGTGTACATGGTACATGTAGCTAACTGGCATTGTCGAAGACTGAATTGTTACAAAGGTCATTTTGACTAAAAAGTTCAGAAATTCTACCACGCTCTAACAAGCAGCCATTCTAGTAAAAGAGAAAAAGAATGTTACCCATGACTTACTCAACTGCATACTAAAAAGAAAACTAAATTTTGATGCATCTAAAAATAATCATCTAGGCATAGGTTAAATGTTGAAAGCTAGTTCTTGTAAGTTTACATGTTATCAATATAAAACTATCTCAACTAGATCAATTCTTTAAAACTCACTTCTCTACAAAGCTAATGTGTAAGACATATCGTTTCCTCTGAGAAGAAAGAGACTGTGCTGATTGTTTCTATACACTCTTCATTGAAAGAAAAATCAATTAAAGTTCTCTTGTGATGACTTCAATACCATTCCAAGAACAAAAAAGACTATGCTTGTTTTGAATACAGTAGGCTGGGCTATGCTCAAAACCTTCCATACGTATTACCTGTTTAGTCACATTTCGTCCTTAGACTTTATAGATGTAAGAGGTTTCTGGAATATCTAGCAGAACACAGGGAAAACAAAACTATGATGTATTTGGTTTTCAAGTGCTTTCTTTCAAGTATTTCCAATTTTGTATATGAAAATTTGTCATGGCCTGTCTGAAGTTTCAGCCAGAAACTACTGGAGTTGAAAGAAAAAGTCCCTAATAGATTCAAAAATAAATAATACTATGGCATTTTAAAAGAAAACCAAGATGAGTGCCCTTTAAAGAGCTCAGCAAGGACAACACAGACAGTGCTTTCCAGGGATGTGATGAGAAGCACGTGGTCCATGAAGCTTCCTGGTCCCGATTTGCTCCTCCTCAGGAGCCAACATCAACATCCAACACTGTTTACTGGGACTGCAGTCACAGCCAAGGTCAGTGCAAGTGTGGACTCTGGGAGTCTAGTCTAACTTTTTAATGTCAACCAAGAAAACTGACATTTAGGGGGTACAATATTGCTATCCAAAGTGAATATGTGAAATAGGAGGAAAACCAAATATTAAATTCTGAAATAAATAAAAAAAGCAGTCTTTAGATGAAAATAGCAAAGGCTATTTTTCCCAACCACTCTCCTTGTCTCATAGTAACCTTCTTATTTTATACAGGAAAAAAAACACCCCCCTCAGAACTTTTCTTACATCCATATCTGACAGACAATAATATTATTTGATTTAATAATGTAGAGAACTACCATCCAATTCTTTCTCACCGCTTACTTGTAATGGCTCCAAAGATCACAAAAACAGGCAATAGAGCTATATCATTTGTAATGTCCTCAGAAATTCTGATTGCCTGAAAAGCTTTTCCCTATTACAATAAGAAGTTATTATATAATGACAACATGAGAATTCAATGGTTTTAAAAGGATTTCATTTGAATAAATAATCACCCTAATCTGCTTACTTGCCTTGATCATTGTATTTATAATGTTGTATAATGTATTGAGTTTTCATAATCAAGAAGTTTTTACCTTTCCTTGTCTCATTCCTCAACTCCTTCTCTCAACAACTGAATAGGATCAAACAATATACACCCTATTAATATACCCTACTTAGATATGTGCCTTAAAAACTTTATGAAATGATATATGGACACCAATAAATTAGGAAAAATACAGAGAGCTTAAAAAAGGAAAGCATTTAGTAAAGAGAGAAATCCTGACGTATAGGCTTTTTTCTGGGAAATGTTACAGTTTTTTTGTTTTGTTTTGTTTTTATTTCTTTTTCATTGAGGAGAAAAATGAGCATTTTCATTGAGCTTTGAAATGAATTAACTACCCTTTGCAGTGCTCAGGCAAACTATATACTGTCAAATGGAGCTGCAGTGGCCCTGAACTCAGGTCTATCTTTCTCCTTTCAGTGGTCTATCTAGAGATGTGCTCACTAAAAGAATCCACTCAAAAAGCAGATAAAGCTTTTGAATTCCACAGTTTAAATTCTAGCTCTGCCATTTATTTCATAAGCCTCAGGTTTAGTTTCTTACCCATAGTGAGCCTCAACTGCTACTAACCCATACTTTATCGGTTCATTATTGCCTGTCAATTAGCTATGTGTTGATAGCATGAACAACGGCATGCAGCCTCCATGAAACCTTAAATATGTGCTATTCTCATTTTTGGTGCAGATGCTATTTCAACCAGAAGGACCCTATACACATGCCTTTGAGGTGTTCTTATTCATATGACATGATCCATATAACTGCTACATTCTTTTTACAGAATGCTGAGCTATCTATCCACTGCTAAATGATGTTTTAAGAGATTAAAAAAAACTACACATTGAACTACATTCAGTTTTGTCTCATCCACGAAATCAAAGAGCTTGCCCAAATCTCTAAAGTCCTCTGCAAGACCATAATTTTTTTATCTCTCTATACATCTATGCCCATATTCATATCATTAATACCATCAACATACATGTGAATGCACTTGAAGAATCTTCCAAATTTTATGTCTGAGCATGAGAAACAGAAACACAAGCAGAAAAGACTCTTCAAAACAATGGATTAGAGACAGATGAGGATGGATTCAGTGGCAAATACACAGAAGGAGAAAATACAGAAGGAAATTGTGCAGAATCTCTGTGGACCTTGGAATTTACCAAAACTTTTGATAACTACATATGAAAATTCTACTGAATTCGAAGGCATTTTGCCTGAATATACTTTGGCACGATACTGTATTCTGAATTATCTGTTGTATGTTTTGAATAAACTCCAAGAAACTGGATACTCTTTGACTCATTACTTATAACTTATGAAAAATAACTTGGCTATAATTTCCCTTCTCAACTGCATTGTTCTACAATCAAATACTCCTGCAATCTAATACTAACATTACACCAGAAGCAACTTTACAATACTTGCTTCCTATCATACTTAACTCATTCCATGAATATACTGGCTTGTACTTCCATAATGAAAGCCACTTCACACATAATCATGTTTTTTTCCTTCATATCTACATCTTTCATTCTATGGCATATCTCTGGGCTCAGAACTAGCTAAGTTTACTGTTCTTTTTTTTGAAAATTCAGATATCAAGCTAATGATATCTATGGACTCTTCTTCATCTTCTTGGTCATATTATATTTTTTCATTCTCTCAAATTGCTCTATACTATTTTATACATAAGACCTATCACTCACACAGATAGGTAATACAAGGTAATCAATCAAACTACAATGAATTACAAAGAAAAAAGACTGAAAGATGGATTCAAATGGTAATCTGCTGTAATAAACAACTCACCACCTCAGTGGCAAGACACAATAAAATTAATTCTTCACCCATGTGACTGTGAGCTGCTGAGAGCCTTGGCTTCATGAGCACCTTCAGGAGGCTGCTTCTTTCTAGCAATTCCATCATCCTCTAATTGCTAGACACTTCCACTAGATCTTTTCTTTTGGAAAAGAAACAGGAACAGGGACTCCACAGAAGGCATCCTCACCTATAAACACCTTATCAGAGAGGTGGAGCAATTCACTCCTGCCTCCTCTCTAATCACATTCTATTACCCAGGGACACAGCCAGCTGCACGGGAAGAGGGGAGTTTGGTCTAGCAGTGTGCTGGTGACAGGAGACTGTTTTCATGAGCAGCCTTGCACAGAAGGCTATTTTTGGCCTTAGACTTTGATTTCCATGAACATGGCATACTGACATTTGCCCATTCAGTCAAAAAGCTATTGTTAGAATCAATCAAATAAGGAACATAAAATACTTCTTAAACTGTAAAATTCTGTACAACTATATGACACTTTAGCCTCCAGATATCCACAAAAGATTCTTTTGAGGATTCATGGATATTGAAATATTCTTAGTAGTTGCAGGCCTCCTCTTAAACACTATTTCTATTTTTAAAAAAGGCCTTTTCTATTCATATTTTCATGCAATGAATGAATGAATGAACTCGCATCTAAAAGTTTCATCTCTTGTTGACAGTTGTCCATCCAAAAAGTTTTGAATACATCAAGAGTTAATAAAAAACAAAATAATAAAGTTAAATCAAGATATAAAATTTGTATGTAGATTCACTCAGTTATGGGTCCAACAGGTTTAAAACTAGTGCAATTCAAATTTAGAAAATGAAAAAAATACCTACTGCATGTTACCAACTGAGGTAGCTTAAAATTAAAATTTTCAATGATAATCTATGATTGAGTTATTACATATAAGATATATGTGACAAATATATTACTATTTTTATATTATGTACTTGGTGTTTTTGAACAATTGGCTACTTCTTTCACACCAAAAGTTGGAGGCCAAGTTCCACAGCCCTTCCCACTGCCTCCCATTGGGCCATAACTCTCATCCCCCTTATTAACCACCTGTGTAAACCATGTCTATTTCCTCTTACCCCATGGCAGTGTTCAGAGCAACACCCCTACCTTACCCTTACCTTTGATCGACCTGAAAGAAAGCTCCCACACCAGACCAGTCATTTTCCTTTTACAACACACGTATCATTTTTCTCTATGGTGACCCTTCTCAGCAATTGCCTGGGATATAGGCAAAACAAAGACCCTGTACCCTAGTAGCACATGCCCACTTAAAGGCACAAGGGTAATTAAATTATTAGCATTCACTATGTTATTTCATTCACTTTCATTCTTACTCTTCACAGGCACATTGCCAGAAGGGAGGAAATAAATGTGGTTTGGTTCCACAAGAAGCTCATTCCATGGGGCACACATCGATCAAATGGCCATATTTGGTGTAAGTGATGGAACAGAAGATTGAGAAATTCCTCCTTAGCTAGGAGGAAATATGGCGTGTTAATGGAGTTAAGTGAGCTGTTTCCATAGAGCGGAGTTATGAAACTGCTTTGCATATGTTTGAATGTTCACTGCTCTGAGAAGTGCTGCAGGAAAAGCAAAACAAAACTGAAAATGTACCAGCACCAAAACAGCGTACTGTGTAAGGTTATGCTTCTCAACATAGTCCTGCCAGTAACACCCAGGTCCTTCTGAGTACCAGGCTAGAAGTACTGCTCCAGATACCAGGCACATGGCATATGAAAATTCAGGGGGAAATGATGATGTTTTAATAATTTAAAAGTATTTTTACTCTAAAAGATTTTGAAGATCACATATTTTTACGCACAATTACAGTATGCTATTCTAAGTGAAAGTCTATGCCAGCAATGTTATGCTTGTACATTCAGTATTTACTCTAAATAATCAGGGAAGTCTCTGCGTATCTTACCTGTGTGTGAAAAGATAATCTAACAATAGAAAGTATGGCAATATATTTGAAATAAGAGAATATACTTACAACACATGGATAATATATTTTTAAGTATGAACGAAATACTTTTGTGGAAAACAAACATATTACCTAATTTGACTAGAGAAGAAATGGGAAATCTTAACAGAAAACAAGATTAGCAAGAAGGAGAAAAGTTGCAAATTGTTTCTTTAGTAAAAGGAAACAAAACCCATACAGGTAGACAACTTTGGGAAGCCTCTGACCCCAAAGCAAATTTATACCAAAAAACATTCATACCAACAGCAACTTCAAAAGAAAAAGTCTGATGGAAAATCTGATTTCTAGTCATTCCCACTGCAATACAAATAAATGCTCCGGGATTTGGTACTTTTTCCTAGAAAAGTTAAATTTACAAGAAAAATACTTTTAGGTAAGCTCTAAAGATGCCCACCAGAAAAAGATTAAAATAACAAAGAACACATTCTCTGCAGGATTAAAAACACTTGGTGTCTACATGTGCCAAGGAAAATTGCACAGAGAATGAAGCAAAGTTCAAAAATTTAAATCCTGATTTCTTCTTAAGCCATATGCAATAAATATTTATTGTCCGCAGATATTGGCAGTATGTGGACTAGTTAACTTTTTCTATGGTTAGCATTTATAACTGCTTGCATCTTAAGAAGTGAGACTTCTGTTACTCTTCTTCACCATGGAGCCTACTAGCTCAGGATTATAAGCTTTGCTGTTATAGCTGTCTGAACAAAGTTGTAAATGTATTCAGAGGGCCCTTGTAAAAGTGGTTTCAATAATTAAGATAGCGTTCTCTCACATAAACACTGAGAGGGGCTTGCTTAGTGCCTCAGTGACACACCAAGTGTTCCATCTCCTCCCACCCATCTGTCCACTCTGCCTTTCTCATTGTGCTGCCTTGTCTTTTAAGATTGGTTCCTTGTGGTCCCCAGATGCCTCCAGCAGTTCCCAGCACCACATACTGAGAAAACATTCAGGAACATCTTTGTCTGCGTCCCTTTCCCATGAGTGAATAAATGCTTCTCACAACTTCTCCAACAGATTGTCTCTCAATTTCCATTCACCACAACTGAATCGAATGCCTCTGGTTAAATATATCACTGAGGACAAGTGAAACCACCACATTTTTTTTAACCAATAAAATAACCCTTTAAAATCTAGCCTGGCCGGACAAACACACCAATTGAGATGAGTGTAAATAAAACCTGGGAAATGTATTAGCAATCAAGAAAAATTGTTCACTTTATTCCAGTTAAGCAACCAGTAATGTCTGTCAACAGTCTGCTTACAAACATAGGCACTGTTAAATATCAATTTCCACTATAAGCAGTCATTTTTACTGAATGGTCAGTTGTATACATGATTGTACCCAGCTTCTGATTAAGTGGCTTACATTTTATACAACTTTTTCTTCCATAAAGCAAAGCTATTACAACTGAATCCTATTACAGAATCACAAAATTCTAAGGTAGAAAGGAGAGCCTTGAAAATCAATCAACAGATTTCTGATAAATCAAATTAGGCTTTAAATTTATCAGTGATGCTCACTATTGAAAACAAGTCTTTTGTTAGTTTTTTGTTTTTGAATATTGAGCTTTCTTATCTTGGAAATGAATGTAGAAAATACAGACATGGTTCACGAACATTTATTTTCTAGCTGTCTAGTCTTATTTTCTTGTCAAACTTTTAAATCAACCACCTGCTCCAAACCTAACTTTAGAGAAAATAAGTATTACTGGCTCTTACTCTATATAGGTTTTCTCCTTGACTCCTTAAAACAATATAGCATCTAATAAAGCACAAGGAAAATCCAGAGGCACTTATCAAACAGATGAGCAGAGACCTCTTAAGGGGAGCAGACCTCTGCTGGGCTGTGCACCAAAATTCATGTCTGCTTTTTTAAGGCAGCAACATAACATAGCAGAGCAAAGAGGGCACTGCATGGGAAATGAACAGGTCTGACTCAATTGTCCTCATACTACAACAGATTTACTGTCAAATCCCTTTTCTCCTTATCTTACAGATAAGGGAGCTAAATACCTTTAATAAAACCCAGCTCCTTCCCATTAATTCAATGACCCACTCACTTAATTCGCAGATATTTATTGATCAACTATTGTGCCAAGCACAACCTCAAATGCTAGGGTTATGGAAATACAGATTAATTTCAACAGTAGGGCTACCAGGAAAGAGAAGTAATACTGAAGTAATCAAAATGGGAAATGTTCTTCAGGAACTACACAGGATGATGGAGCAGAAGAAAGGCAATAGGGAAATTCACAAGTCATGGAAAGCCTCTCACAAGAAGGACAGATGAGAAAGTACAGCTGAAGCAAACAATTCCAAGATTGGAGAAGTGGATTGTCAGGGTTTACTAGACAAAACAGATATAACATGAGATATACAAATGTATAAGAAATGACAAGATTGGCTTAGCTGGTCAGCCACAGAGTTGGATGAGGAGGCATGCCGAGGGTGTTTACATGCTGGAGGCCGAAGGATTCAATCCAAGTTCTGGAGTTCACCCTAGCGTCTCCTGCAGCAGGCTGATGATGGGTCTGTGATGGAAGGACGAAAGCTCTACAATGAAAGGCTGAGGAGTCTGTGCTGGAAAAGGTTACACTGGAAGCCAGGAGACAATGTCCAAACCAAAGGCAAAGACTGGAGCTTTTCCAGAGAATGGAATGCACTGGTCTTTGCTCCTTCCGTTTTATACCTTCCGGTGATGAGCCACCCTAGGGTGGGTCTTCTACACCCTAGAGTGAAAAGTTACTAAACTCATGTAGTTAAGCTTCTAAATGTCTCAAATTGACACAATCAAGCACTACAGGAAGTCCATACAGGAAGGTGTCAAAACAAAATGGAATAAGCAAGCAAGATGTGATACAAGATGAAGGAAGCCAGAAGGGAGGCTGGTCATTAAAGACCACATAAAACAAGGTAAGGAATTTCTCTTTATGCCCTCTGAATAAAAGCTTTGTAACGACTGTACGGATTCAGACAAATTGTTCATGTTCTTCAAGTTTCTGAGAACTGTACGAATGCTTCCTTTCTTAAGAATTTCTTCCTGAGGTATTATCAAATAATTTTTCTACAGCCCAAGACATGCAGAAGAAAGAGGTGCCCTGTTGGATTTCTCAATATCTATTTCTTCATTTCAGTTTTTCTATTTCCTTTTAAAAATCAAATCTCAAGACTGAAGCAAGGGGATTCCAAGTTTGAGGGGCGGCTGAGCCTCTTAGCAACTTAGCAAGACCTTGTCTCAAAACAAAAAGGGTTAAGGGTAAAACTCAGTATGAAGCCCCAGGATTCAATCCCTAGTATTGTTTTCTTAAAAAGTTACAAAAATGCTCTAAAAAGCATGAGAAAAAGTTTTTCAGGCCTAACAGGATCATATTTTTCCACTCAATAAACATAAGCCCACTGCCTATTTGGCATTCTGAAAAAAACTAGTCACAATATTAAAAAAATCGTAATCATGTAATTAAAGTCAAAACAATAAAATTGTTATTAAGTTATGACACTCACTCCTGAGCACTGATGACACACAGAAAGAAGAAAGAGGAAATAAGGCCCTTAAATTCCCTTCAAGTACATAAGCTGAAATACAGTACTCCAATGAATGGATCAGAGTTCTTTATATGCAAACTATTCTTAGTGGGATTTTCACATTATACATTGGCTATTGTTTTGGGATATTGTAAACGGTTATTGTATATGAGTGGTTCTTAAATAGAGCACACACAATTGTACAAAACAGCACTAGTGTTCAGAAGAATAAGTAAGTGAGATAATTATTCAAGACTTTCTATCAGAATTTACTGTTAGATATGCGTTATCTGCAGCAAGAAATTGAGGAGGAGCCACCGCCAGGCCACACCGCCAACTCCTAGCCAGCGCCACAGGTTGGCTGCCCTCAGCACAGGGTCACAAGAGCAATTACCAATCAACTGGCCCAACAGAGGATGAGGTCAATGCCACAGGTGAAGGGTAAGCCCAGAAGAATCAGGTGTACTTGGCAGAAATAATGGATGGGTCACCAGCACTAGCCCCAAGAAAATCCCAAAGCCATTATAAATGAAACAAAACAGTATGGAGTTTTACCGAGTGTGACTTCTTCATTGTGTGACAGAGCCGCAGATGAAATCCAGTATTGCCAGAGTTGAATCCGGTGCCACTAAGCGATGGAGTTGACTGTGTGAAGTGCAGCCACAGAACATCTACACTATGCCTTCACTTCGGCACTTACAAGTTACCCTATAACCATGACTAGGAGACGGCCAGGGGATACAGATGTGCTGTGGGTAAGGACAATGCACTTCCTAAGACACCCCCTGAGAAGTTCAACTCAGGCAAGGAGAATGCAGGGCCCCAATCCATGGTGAAAGGCCAGGTTCCGCAGATGCGCCTTTCAGAGGTGACTGGTTTGGAAGGTGATGATACTGAGTCCCGCGGTCTGCTGGAGCCCGCACTTTGCTGCCTATATCCAGCGGAAATCTGTGGTCTCATGGCTTCCTTAAATACCAATGTGAGTTGATAATAGCACTGGGTTTAAACAGTTGCCATGGTTTGAAATTTATAGACAGGGAACCGGTAAGCTACAGGGGTCACCTTAGGAACTCACAGGCTGTAGAGTGGGACAGGGAGCGCTGTGACTTTCCAGATTCCACGCTTACAATCCTGGAAGGAAATCGCTCATTTAGAAATATACAGGAAATTTTTATCCCTTTTTCCTACCTTAGTGTTTTGTTTCATGCTTTTCTCAGGTTTGGAGGGCTAGTATTCCTATTATCTATTTTCCTTACTGTCTTTCCTTCCCTTTGCCTCCACTCTTCTCTCTCTTTTCTTTGTGTTTGTTTTGGTTCATTCATTTTTTTTTTCTGACTCTCTCTCTCCCTCTGCTTTGGTTACTTTACTATTTTATCTACTTTTTCCCCCTTATTTTAAGTATTTTTATGTATTTCTCCTATTTTGGTGGTATTTTTGTTACTTTTATTTAAGACTGTTCCTTTCCCTTTACATTTTATACATTTTGAATTTTATCACCTCCTTTTCATATTCTGTCATTTAATTTTTCAAAGTCTAGTTTTTTCATGCTTCTGTTCCATGAACTTGCTATCAGTACTAGTAAAAGTACTAAGCTTTTTTAATCTATAGTTGATTATATGTTATTATTTTATTTAAAGTAGTAGTAGAGTAGTTCTATTTAGTAGATAGTCACTGTAGGTCAATATCTGGTTTGTCTTAATACTTATAAGCAAATTATAGACTTCTATGCTGAAGGGTGATACATAATTGAATCTTTGGGTTTGTCAGTATCCAGTTTAGATTTGCTACTACTGTTGTCACTGATATTATTACTACAGCAAAGTTAACACAGCTGTTGGTATCAACTGATTTGCTCTGTATGCCAAGATATGGATTACTGGGAGAGGGGTCATAATACTGCAGCCCACTCCCAGAGAATTGGGTACTACAACAAATAAGCGGCAATGCCCCCTCCCAAATAAATGGAGATGCTTAGATCCTGGGACACAGACAAAGGCCAATAACCACACACTAAGTGTCACTGAAAAGTGATACTTAGAGGTATTTATATGAGAAGCAAAGGATGGCTCTACAATCAAGCTGCAAGCTTCAACAACAAAAATAAGCAAGCAAACAAAATAGTTCCAAGTTAACAAAATGCCTCCAAAATCTGCCAGCTCACACTGTTGATCCATGGAGCGTCAAAGGGCAGGAAACCAAAAGCCACACAGTGAAACTGTTCCAAACAATACAATGGAAGACAGCAAAGCAGACCAAAGGGTTATCTGGCAAGTTCACAAAGGACATAAGTAAAATGAGATTAGGCCAAATAAATAAAACAATCAGTGAGTCTACAGAAGACACTAATAAAAACTTAGCACAGCTACATGAAGCAATGCAAAACAAGAATAATCATCAAAGGGGAAAAAAAAAGATCCCATAAAAACCAAATAAAATTCCAAATAAAATTCAAGAGATGGTAAACTCTATTGAAAACACAGGTAGCAGAAGTGATCAATCTGAGGACAGAATGTAAGAACTACAAGCAGGATTATTATTAGTGATCAGTTAATGAGAGATATATGCAAATAGCAGGCGAAAATGAAAAATGTATCTAACAGCTCCTACATGATGTAAAAAGGACTAATCTAAAATTAACTAGAATTAGTACAAAACACAAATGGAATAAAAAGACTATTACTCATGGAAATAACAGCAGAAATCCCTCCAACAAGGGAAGCGAATTTAACATACAGGTATGTGAGGCATACATTACCTAAATAGCTACAATCAGAGAGAAACTCTCAATACCACATAATCAGATTCCCAGAAGTCCAACACAAGAACAGCCTCTTATACGTGATTAAAGGCACAAACCACTTTCAGTAGAAAACCCAATGGAATTACAGCTGACTCCTCCACAAAAACCTGAAAGTCCTAAAAGAAAATAATTTCAAATTCAGGCTGACAGTATGTTCCACAAAACTGTCTTTCAGAATAGATGTATAAACATTTTCATGAGAAAAAGTACCTAAAGAAATTTATGGCCATCAAACCATCACTCCATAAACTTCTAAAGATATCCTAGAATGAGAGGATGATGCCAATATTAAAATGTTGAATGAAATAAATACAAGAGACAGGGTGAGCAGTTAAGCAGAGGGAAAAAGGCAATCAGAACCTGGAGAATAATGCAGTGTCAGGAATAAGTCAATACCTCTCAGTGATAATTCTCTATGTGAATGGTCTTAAAACACAGACACTGGAAGATGGAATTAAAAAAAAAAACTCAGTGATATCCTGTATTAAAAATTTTAATTCAAAAAGACATCTATAGAACAAGAATTAAAGGAATGGAAAATAATAGTACATGCAACAAGAACCAAATAAAAAAGCAAAGTGGACTTTCAAGCCAAAACTGATCAAAGCAGACAAAAAAACATACTGGAAAACAAAATGCATTAAGTCATCAAACAGATCTTAAATCATAACCAAGTTGTCTTCATTCTAAGGATACAAGGATAGTTCAATACATACAAATTAAAAAATGCAATCCATCCCATTAAAAGAAGCAAAGATCATGTAAAATATCATATGCCCTTCTCAAGAGATGCAGAAAAGTCTTTGACAAAGTTCAACAACCTTCCCTAATTAAAAACAACACTAAATAGTTAGACAATGAACTTATCTCAATCTGATAAAACCCATTTATGACAAACCTACTTCCAACATCACATTAAATGAGTAAAAACTAGCTGCATTCTCTCTAAAATTAAGTAAAAGACAAAGTTGTCTACTATCACCAATTCTACTCAACATATTACTTGATACATTAGCTATAGAAATGAGGCAAGTAAAATAAATAAATATATATATATATATATATATATATATATATATATATATATGAAAGGAAGAAATTAAATTGTCATTATTCACAGATGACATGAACCTCTACATAGAGAACTAGAAAAAATCCACTCCTAGAATAAGAAAGACTCTTGAAATTAATAAGCAAATTCATCAGTGTAGTAGGACATAAAATTAACAAGCAAAAATCAATAGTGTTCCTATGTGCTTATAATGACCTCATTGACAAATTAGGGTGCAACGTACCCTTTGAATGACACCGCCCAAGTTAAATACATAGGAATTAACCCAATCAAGAAAGACCTCTACAACAGAAATTACAATATCCTGAAAAAAGAAAGCAAGGACTTCAGAAAATGGAAAAATGTCCCCTATTCCTCCTGGGTAGGCAGGATCAATGAAGTCAAAAGTGGCCATTCTTCCAAAACTGATATGCAATTAACAGAATCCCACTGAAAATAACAAAACTATTCTTTGCAGAACTGGAAAATAAAATTCATATGGAATCAGAAGAGACCCAGAGTAGAAAATGCAATCCTAAGTAACAGCAAAGCAGAAGTCCTCATAATCCCAAACCGAAAGTTGTATAACAAAGCAACAGTGACAAAGTAGCATACTAGTGACATAAAAACAGACTTTGGGATCAGGGAACAGAATAAACAATGTAACAACAACCCCAAGTGCAGTCAACTCTTCAATATTTGACAAAGGAGCCAGAAGTATACACTGGAAGAAAGGCAGATTCTAATAAATGGTGTTGTGAATAGCAGCCATGCACATACAGAAGACTAAATCTATACTCATATCACTCACTGTGTACCAGACCAGAATCAAAATGGATCAAAATACTAAATTTTAAAATACAAAGATTGAAAAAAAGGTGAAACTCAGGAAGTCAAAGGCACAGACAAAGACTTTGTGGACAAAACTCTGATTGCACAGGAAATAGTACCAAGAATCAACAAATGAGATTATATCAAATTAGAAATTTTTGCATAACAAAAGAAACAACCAAGTGAAAATACAACATAGGGAATGGGAAAAAATTTTCCATTTATTTCTCAGAGAAATAAAAACTAGACTACATAAAAAAAAAAAAATTAGAATCCCCTTAAAAGAAAACACACAGTCAAAACAATGGGCAGCTGAAATGACATCACACAAGACGTGCAAATGGCCAATAAATACATACATCAGAAAATGTTCAGCATCCCTAGCCAAGACATAAATGCAAATCAAACACTAAAATTTCAACTTACCCCAAAATAATGGTCATCATCAAGAAATGAAACAATAGCAAATGCTGTCAAAGCTGCAGGGAAAAAGGAACTCTTCTACTTTGTTGTTAAATGTAAACTACTATAACCACTATGGAAATCAGGATGGAGCTTCTTCCATAAACAAAACTAGAAATTCCATTTAATGACTCAGTTATTCTTCTTCGAGGTAACTTCTTAAATATTTAAAAACATCATATTAGAATGATAGATGCATACCTATCCTTATGGCACCACAATTCATAGTAGCTAAATCTTACAAGCAGCCTATATGTCCATAAAGACAATGTGGTATTTACATACACCAGATACTGCTCTGCCATAAAGAAAGGTAAACCTGAGTCATCTGTAAGAAAGTGGGTGCACTTGGAGACTATAATGTCAATTGAAACGAATCAGACACACAGGCTCACATATCCTGAGGTTTCTCCTATGTGAGAAACTCAAATTACAAAAAAAAAAAAAAAGAGAGAGAGAGAGTCTAATAAAAGACATACTAGGAAGCAGGGAGACAGAACTTTCTCATATAGGTAGGGGCTCAAGAGATAGAGGAGAGGGGTAAGAAAGGGAAAGAAAAGGAGATGAAAATAGAATTATGATGTATATCTCCATATAACAACTTCACAAAAGGAATGTAAATCTTATGCAGTTTAGTAAAGATGCACTGAGCTTTAAATATGAAAAGAAAAAACTGGATAACCATTTAGATCATTTTCTCTCTTAATTTTCCAACCATTACTATAAAATACATAAACTCATTAAATAACAAGTCACCCACAGGTCACTTCTGAGGTCATGAAAAATATGGTTCACATTGCCCAGTAGTCTCTGGTACAAATAAATTATCCCCATATTCACAATAAACACTCACTATACATTTGTAACATTTTATTATCTAAGGTTTTACATAAACATACGCTTTACATAGTTTTTCACTTATGGGAAGGAGTTTTAAATTTCACTTGCGTACAACACACAAGGATCCAAGATGACCAATTAGACACTACAAAGATTGTAGTAATGACATATTTAATATTCGCTGTGTGTTGCACATCTACTCTATGCTGGAAGTGTTAATCAGTGCTTGCTTACATCATTACTGTTAGAGTAACAGTGTAGCCTCCAAGAATGCATCACTTTAGAGAAGTAGAGTTAAGTCAAAGACCAAGAACAGAAAGGGTCGATGCTCAAGGGAAACCATTAAAAATTAGTATGTCGGCGTATTTTAAATACTTGAAAAAAGACTAAGTACACCTGTTCAAATATAGGTATACCTCACATGACTGGTAATCCTACATGAAGCTGGTGTATATTTATCCACAAATAACTGTATCTCATTATTCCTCAGCTATTTCCTGTTAAAAGTTTTATCTACATTTATACTTCATCAAAACAATGTTTAGTTTCCTATAAAATGACAAGTTTAATCTATTTCAAGATCTTATATTCAATTGTATCCTATGGGCATTCTACTGTTGTGAATGTATGTTGAAACTGCCTGAAAGCTGTCCCCAGGGACAACACGCTGAAACACTGTCTTTTTTGAAATAAATTAGATAGCTTGTTACCAATCATTTTGGTTTGGAATTGTGGAAGGCGCTCTGACCCTTTGTTTTCACTGCTCCTAATGTGCCCAAAAAATATCTTCTCACCACTCAATAGCCAAAATAACCTTGTTTAAAGTCACAAAAGTTAGTAAATCATAAAATCCTGAAAGGAAAATGAAGTGAGCCCTGGAATTCTCATAATGCCCACAATGGAAAAAGATAAAACAGAAATTGCAGCTACTAAAGGTGGAAAAACAAGGGTTGTCATCTTATGTAGCGACCATTTGTGGAAAAATATTTCCAAATCCTTGATGTCTTCCTATTACAATGTGTTATAGTTGATACATTGTTTCAACTTGAGCAGTTTAGAAGTTCAACTGACTCAGCCCCTTCTTCCTCACAATAGGGAAACTAATTATTACTAAAATATAATATTTGTTTCATGAATATTGGACTTCAATGAAGAATCATACCATATTTGGGGTAGGGGAAGAAAAGTCTTCTGTGCTTGAATCATAAGAAGAAAACTGAAATCATGGGTGGTTTTTGAACGTACACATTTCTCAAAACTGTTGAATCTAATATTAAATTTGAGGGACACCAATCCATCTTAATAGCTGTATTATAAAAATTTATAAGAAAATGTCACTGCTTTCTTTTTTGATCTGACACAATGAAAGAGAATTCATACTTAATTGGAAAACTTTCCTTAATAAGAAAGCAAAGTAATCCTTGTACGGGAGATTCCAAACTGAAAATCTGAAGAGAAATACTGCAGTGCTAATAAGCATCCCCTCCATCCTCTCTACCCAAAATATGAAGAGCACTTTTGGCCACCAGGCAAATCCTTTATGAGGAAACAACTTGAAAGTGTGAATCCTTTTTTGTTCTTTGATTAAAGGATAGATTTCTAATGCCCTATCTGAATTTTTGTTATCACAAAATACATAACCTTTTTTTATAACTCCTGAATAATGAGAAAATACAGAATTTATGACACTGAGTGAATTTCTAAGAAGTAATGGAATTCAGATGAACTGTATAATGGTTCCTCATTTTCTTTATGAAACCTATCAGTTCAACTCTTTGCCTTGAGGACAGATGCTAAACAGTTGCTCTAGCAAGTTATTAAATCAAGTTTCTGGTTTTATGCAAGGCCTTTTGACATATCTCACATGGTAAGAAGGGGCAGACAAAGAAACTCTAACGATACACTGCACATAATTACAAGAAAAAGGATTAACTCCTAAAATCATCTAGGTAGATCCTGATTAAATTACTCATGTTAAAAAATCCATCAATAAGGTCTGTGTACATGATGTTTTTGACAGTGCACATTTTTTTCAAATATCAGAGATCCTGAGAATTCAATTCAAATGTGTATGATGGCTATATTCTTAAAATATAGGGCATATAACAGCACACATACACAAATTTCTGACCAGTAACTCAACTGCCAGTGATCACTGTTATTTAAATCTCTTGTTACCTATGTACCAGTTGAAATAGTTTATATTTTCTATATTTCAGGCACTTTTTTTAAAGCACTTCATGTGATACTCTGCTAATGTATTTCTTAGTGGAAATTATATGACTATCTTTATACTTCACTGTTACTTTCATTTAAGAAACTGGGCCACCAACAATAAAAATGCATATAAATTGTTATTTATTACATTGTAGCAAACCCTCAATTTAGCTTACAATGTCGATAACCGAGAAAATATCAAACACAGCTTTTCCATTTCAGAAATTTCACAAATATCAAACTGCTTTAGCATCATTATGTACTTAAATTCATATCTACTGTTGAATATCTCCCTTGATGAAAAATGTTATTCAATTACATGACTCCACAGCACACCAGAGGTCAGCTGTTAATAGCAAAGATGTATTGTGATGCGCTGCTATTTCTGAGGAGTGAAAAAATAATCTATTGTATTTAAGGACGTTAGTCATAATCAATGCTTCATTCATCTATTAAAACAGATAGGGAACTGAAGTATACAGAGTAGGAAAACAAATCTTTCCATGCAAAGTAATTAGAGAAATCCTTTGATTTTAATATCACGAAATTGTGAACAGACCCCAAAAACAAAAATTTATTTTTGAAGAAGAACAAAGCAAAACAAAAATCTGAGGTTGACCTGAAGTTGCATTAACTCTGATTTACCACTTTCAAATAACCTTTAGCTAGTGTCTGAGTTGATAAAACACTAGTTATGCTTATTTGTGGTATCTGTAGCTTATAAATACTATTGGCTTTTTGCTCATACTTCAATTTAGATTCAAAAGGCAATACAAAAAGGCTCAAGAATTTTAATGAAAGTAAAATTTTTATCTCAGTAATATAGTAACTGAAGAATGTTTTGAATTATCTTGGGGAAAAATGAAGCTTTCATCCTGTATAAGTAAAATAGCATTTAAAATTTCAATTCAGTTATTATAATGACAGAAAATCTGTCTATCTCAATGGATAATGAATTCCTAAAGATTTCCCAGTTTGCTCTTCCCCTCCCACAGTGGAATGCCTATTTTCTTATTCTATGCCTTATTCATGACCAAATCATTTTCCCCATTATGTTTTTGTTTTGTTTTCTCCTTGATTCAGTTCTAGTTTTGTTTTCTACAATCTACCTGAAATGTTCTGACGTGTTCTTCACAATACCATATAAATAACTGTCATCATAGAAGAGATTTTTTTCTAATAAACTTTCGATTTCTACACTTTAATCTTAAAGCATGAAATTTTTTTGCCTTTTTGAAAAGAAGAAAACACAGCCAAATCCCTCCCTAATAAGAGAGAGGTCACATAAAACCAGTTTTAACAAATAGAGTTACACACTTGGCTTTAGACCTGCTAGGAGACTTGGCAGACAATCCCGGTTTGTTTTTGAGTACCCTCAGTTACTTAGTGGAGGGTTAGCTCATCTACACTTTGTGTATCTTTTGTTCCCATGTAGTTTTTACAGCATTTTATTTCCCTGTCAGCTACTTTTTTTTATTTGTGGGATCTTTCAGTGGGTCAGAATTTCATCCATGTTTACATAGGCCTGTGCGGCCTAGCGATTAAAGAGCACTTTAGCATTGCATTTGCAGAGAAAGCCTGGGCTCTGATGAGGCTCAGAGGCTCTTCTCTGAATAAAGTACTGCACGTGTCTGTTGCACTCTATCCTCTGGCTCATCAGCACTTTTTTTTTTTCCTTCTTCTTGCTTCACACTTGCCTTTATCTTGGTGAGGTTCACTAATTCAAGCAACAAACATTTACTGATTATTATCACATTAAGTAATTAGAATAACTGAAAACTAGCCCTGTCTTCAGAAAATTCCAAGTTAGGTGCAATAGATGGGCATAAAAAGGAATAAAATCAAGTAGTAGAGGTTTTATTATAGAAATCTGTAGAGTCACCTGGAAGGTTCTTTCCGGATCTTTAAAGAGAGATATAATACAAGGCAGATAATTCAGCTTGGCCTAAAAAAGCAAGAAGGAAGGGGTCATTTCAGGCAGAATTTGCACTATTATCAATTCAAGTGACAAGAAAACTTTTTAAATTTATAAATATAACTTCATATGATTTGGAGAAAGTAGTTCAAAGTAAGTAAGTTTAATCTACCTGCAAGAAAGCCAGTCAAAGAGCAGAGCATGAAAAAGTGCTGGGGGAATGGGGTAACATCAAATATGAACTTGCAAACCTACTTAGACTTCTTCCTAGACCAAACATGCAGGGTAGCATTGCAGATACGCTTTGAAGAGATCAGCAAAAAGGAGAAGATTATAAAGTCTAGACACCCAGTGGCTTAAATTTTCTTTTTAGTTTAATAAGTACTTAGAATATTACATCAAAAACATTTTACTTTAGTTATATGTGCTGAGGATAAATGACTCCTTCCAGATTCAAAATTCGCTGTGTACTGCTTTTGCTTTGAACAGTTATTCCACCCCCACCACTCTATGTCAGCACTCCACCTGCCCGGTACCCACAATGCATCACTGTCTCCAATACTACTAAACTCAATGGTTGCCTTTGAGATGCCTCAGCAGCACCTGAGAGCAGTTTTCCTGAGACTTGGATCTCCAGAACTAGACTTTGCACCTAATCTATGGTTTTCTTCCCCCCGACTTCTCCTACTCTCTTCCCCTCTAAATTAGGAATCCTCAAAGATTGCATCTTGAACCCTAGATGTCTGCCCTTAGGTGACACTGCTTGTTCCACTGCTCTGTTACCAGTTACATGTCGGTGGCTGATAAAAGGATCATCTGCAACTCCGGTCTCTCCTGAGGTCTGGATCCATACACTGAATGGTAGTTTCATGGGCATTTCCAGTAGATCAAGTACCCAAAACAAGCTCATAATTCTCCTCCACTCAACCTCAAAATCTCACCCTTCCTCAGCATTTTCAACTTCATATAATCTGCAGCCAACCAGCAGGTAGCTCAGACTACAAGTGTGGGAGCTACCCTTAATACCTTCTTCTCCCTCATCCTCTGTATCTGAGGAGTCAGCTTACTCTTATTTACTCCACCTTTCTTCATAGTTTTGAAGTCCTTTTTAGCAGTCATTTTTTTTTTCTTGTTTCTCACTTGCATTGCACTAGCCTAGTTGAGGTTCATTCTCACACACACATCCACATCTGCAAGTACTAGGTATCAAATCCAAGGCCTTCACACTGAGTAATATCCATATCCCTTTTTAAAAAGTTTTAAGATAAGGTCTCCCTAAGTCATGAAGTTTCCAGGCTGGGTTCAAAATTTTGATTCTCCTTCCTCAGCTTTCCACAGTGCTGGGGTGACAGGTTCCACTCAACTTTAGTGCCACAACTATCAACACCAGGACAACAAAAGCCATCCTCTCCCCTCTTCCAATCAACTGTACTCTCCTGTACAAACCCTGAGTTCACAACAGCCCAAGATAACACTCTATCAGGCCAGCAACTGCCCTGCAGGCCGGCCGCTTTCCTCCTCCTGTCCCAAGCTCTGTACCTCCCCACATACTCCACAGCCCTAGCCTCACTGGTCCTCTTTCAGAAATGGTAACTGAAAGGATTTTGCCCTGGATGGGACGCTCCAGTGGTGGGAGGCTGGGAGGAAGAACCAAGGGGCTTTACCTTGAGGTCATCTTTCCTGCCCCTAGGCAATTTACCTGTGGCATGAAATGAATTCCAATGGGCTACCTGTGCATCAGAATTGCCCTTTAGGCACCACCCCAGACCAAAGCTATATGTATATCCCCCACACCACGTGTCTGGCAGAGAAAGCCAGACCCCGGTGCTCATGGAGTTTCTCTCCACATCCTTAAAATAAAAGCCACTTCTACTTTATATCTTTCTAGCCACGCCGAAAAACCTATTAGTAATCTTAGCACAAGAGCCCACCTGAACAACACAATGACTTAGAAAGACTCTGATCAAAAATAAGAAAAGGCTAAGGGTGCAGCTCAGAGGAAGGCCCTGAGTTTAATCAAGGGGGAGGGGAGGAGAGACAGAGAAGAATGAAGAATTTTAAACAATGCAAGTGTCCATCACAATAGAAAATGTGTTAATTATATATTACTTATTTTAGATAAGATAACTGCCAGAATAAAGTAAAATTCAAAGGTCTTTGTTATATATTACAATTTTAAATTTTATTTTAGGCAAAATAGTAGGCAGAATAAGCTATGGATGATCCACTAACCACAATTCCCTAGGAGTTTCTTCCATGGCAGTAGCTAGGATTTATTTGTTTGCTGTACTTTTCCATAAGAAGAGTTAACAAAGCTGTGTCAATAATAATAAAACAGCTAACTCTGAGGCAGCATTAGAGCCACGTGTGTAAATGCCAAGCCAGGTACTCATCTCAAGCTCATCTGCTGCCTGACCACTGCTATCCATGGACCACAAAAGCACAGGACTCTCATTCTTCTGAGGAACTGCCACATTCAGTCCAAGCAAAAGAGAAAAGAAGCCAATGATGAATTTCATTACTTCCACAATTCCCGTCTACAGGAACATATAAGAAACCACATGGAATTTAAAAGAATAAATCTCAGTGTATCTAAGGGCTCTTAATCAAATCAAGTTTACTAACTGAAATTAGGATTTTTCAGGGAGGCTAGATATTTACTCCAATTTAAAGCAAGTTCTTATTGTTTCACTTCCCTTTTAGTCTGATTCAAATATCACTGTAATTATTGGAGTAGTGATTTGGTTTCAAAACAACTTTTCTGATGGGAAATAACTTTGTGAAAACATCTCACATTTCAGCACCTGAAGACAGACACCCCAGCTGTGCAAGATCACAAGGAATCTCTTAGGTCTGCATGATCCCTACTTCCTAGTTCCAGAGGACTCTGAAGTTTTAAGAGATATTCATCTATGCAGGAAACAGAGTGATTATCCCAAGACTCTGAGCTTGAGGAAGAAAATAAAGTCCATGCCTCAGGAGTAAAGATATGGGCACATGTCAGGCAGAAATGGGTGTTAAGGTGGTGTGGTGGAAATCCAGGCTGAGAAACATACCCCCTAAGATAAGACAAGATGAGCACTGGAAAGACGCTGCTAGGGTTCAGATTGTCTTTGCACTGGCTGGCATTTGCCCAGCTTAACATCTACTGTTAATTAATCATGACACATTGGGACCTCTTTCTGATTTCACTGGAGTACGTGTCAGAAGCTGAGGTTATGTCACAGGTTAGGGTTTTCCTCTTTGTCACTGACCAGGCTGAGTGGGGAGAGTAAAGCCAGCACTGCTCAATAATACAAAATATCACTAATACAGAGGTGCATAAAAAACTGAAAGGGCAGTTCTTACGGGATCAAGCAGAAAAGCACCGAGTTTTGCTGTTGTTTAGCAGAGGATCAGCTCCAATCAATTAATGATTTAATTGCTTACACTAATTAAGATAATGAATAGCAGCAAGCCTACCCTCAATTAGCTTTATCTAAATGTTCTATGCTGAGAATAGGGCCAAAGGATTATGTACTTTCTTAGTAGCTGCAGTAATAGGCAGGTATACTGCAGAACAAATTCCAGGGGAGTGGATTCCACCCTACCTTAAGCAAACCTACAATGTTATTCAAATGATTCACTGGCCACAGGACGTTATGAAAAGGTATCACTTGAATAGGCAGCAGATATTTAACTTTCCTCTAGATTCTCAGATTTTAAATCAAATTATGTCTTTCTATAGTCAAAAACGATAGGGATGTATCACTGGTCACCTGGCTTCTATGATATAAGTTATTTTCAAGTAAGCATATAAGAATATAAAACTTCCTTCAAAATTTAACAGAAAGTAGTAGTGTTTCCTGATTCTAATACTTTTGAAGCAAAACATGTCTTAAATTATTTACAATAGGTAAATTCACAAGGCATAAAAATGTAGTACATATAACCAAGCAATAATGCCAGGGGCCAACCTTGCAGCCAAATTGACCATGTTCCACATCTAGGCAGGAATTTTGGGTCTCATGGTTTCATTTCATAACTATATTGTGTGTTCCCCACAAGAGAAAAATGTTCTTTTTTTGGTCATGGAGACTACTATAGCATGATCAATTACTGTGCACAATAGTAACTTTCCACAAATTTTCCCCAAGCAAAATGCAGAGCACACTGTTCAAATCTGTCATGTCCCATCTGCCACACGCTTGGTATACCTATGCCGGTTTTATATTTATTCTCCATGTAAGATTTCTGTTACTATGACAAGAGACTCAAAGCAAACAACTTAAAAAGAAAAAAGGTTTATTTTGCTTTTAGAAGTTTCAGAGTTTCAGTATAGGCGCAATTGGTTCTTTTGTTTTTGGGCCTGTGGCAAAAAAGCATATCACAGAGAGAAGTGAGCAGTGGGGTAGAACTGCTTATCTCACCTCATGGGAACCATGAAACCAAGACAGAGACAGAAAGGGGCCTGGTCCTAATATCCCGTTCAAAGGCATGTCCACTGCGACCTAACTTGCTTCTACTAGGTCCCACTGGTGGATACTTCAAATTCACAGTACAGCTCTCTCTTAGGAAAAAAAAAAATGAATTACAGTGTAAGTTTCCTTGCATAGCACTAGCAATACTGAACTGTGGTCACAAGGGAAGTTCAAACCACTCATGAATGGAAGGTGCTAATATTTTACAGCTTAAAGACTAAGCCACTCTGCATCAGGCAAAAGGTCTGGTTCAGCTTCTAAAAGCTTTCTCAAGCACTTCTGAAATGAAAAGTGGATCTCAAGCCAAGAAAATAGATGGCTTATATGAAATCTAAACCTCTTCTTTCGTCAGCTAATCAGTCACTGAAACCTTACTGTGTGCCAGGCAACGTGCAAATGCACCTGGAACACAGAAGTCTTGTGATATCATCTCCACTTGTTGGAATGGCTATTATGAAAAGGATAAAAGATAACAAATGTTGACAAGGATATGAATTAGAAAGAATACAAATTAGTACAGCCATCAGGGAAAACCACATGGGGTTCCTCAAATACAAAGAGAATTACTTTAGGATCTAGCAATTGCACTACCAGTTATATATCCAAAGGAAAGGAAATTGGTGTGTTGAATAGGTATCTGCACTTCTGTGTTTATTTCAGTATTATTTATAATAACTATGATCAACATAAATGTCCATCAGCAGAGGAATGGATAAAGAAAATGCAGTAATTACCAAAGAATAACATTCACTTATAAGAAGAATGAAAAATCATCTTGGCAATGACATGGATAAACCCAAGATATTATGATAAGTGAAATGACTCAGGCATCTTAAGAGAAATATGAGTAAATGCCAGTTACCTTGGGCTGAGATGATTGGAAGGAGGAAGGATTTAGAAGATAATGGTCAAAGAATGCAAAATTTCAACTGGACAGAAGTTCAAGAGATTTACTGTACAATGTGATCACTGCAGTTAATAATAGGTCTTCTCAAAAAGTGCCGAGGGTAGATGTAAAACTCTCACCACAAAAGCAAAAACTATGCCATACAGTACATGTTAATTAACCTCGTTTAGTTACACACACATCTACCTCAAAATATATAGCAATATATGTGATATTATCTGTCAATACAAAATAAAGGATAAAGTCATGCAGACCATAAAAGAAGGATGCATCAACATCCAAATATAGGGATTATTTTAAAATTAGAGTTCCAAAGTTCAGCCTGCTAAAGGAGTACTGAATATGGTACTCAGTTCAATAAAGGCAGGGATAAATGATACTAACCACGTGTGGCCCAAGAATTGAGCAGACTACTTAGGAATAAATTCCAGCTTTATCACTTATTACAGAGAAATAAGAATAACTAAGGATACTTACACTTTCACAGTATAAGTTACCCTACCTTATCTTCTAGGATAAAGTAAAAATATCTAAAAAGCAAACCCATTAATGAACTGAGATAACCCTCAGGCAGAACAGGGCACGAGTGCATTCTAAGTGCTGAATAAACGTTAGCTCTTTCTGATAACTATACCAGAAACTTTTTTTTTCCCCTTTCTTTGGAAATAGAAAATATGTGTGCTCCTGGTAATGAGTTACAGGTCTTTAGAGAAAAATAAAGTTCTGAAAGTCTTGGCTTTCCCAAATGATCCTGGGAAAGCATGCAATTAGGTCAAGCTCATTAGTGATTAAGGATCTTCATCAAATGAATAAAGTCAGCAATGGAGTTAAAATAAAACTAAAAATTCATATTGGTTAGCATTTTGATCATCAAGTCATACAGCTTTCAAAACCCTTCCAGTTAGTTCAGGGAAATTTTTAAAAATCTGTATGTTCTTATGTAATAAATCAAGATATAAAAATCTTACTTCATTTTAATTTCAACTATAAAAATTCCCAATTTATAATGCTATTAACGCTATCTCATGCTGCAACTCAATGTAATTGATCAGTTAACCATCACTATCGAAGTGTTAAGTTTGCTACATATATATGTATATATATATGGTAGTAACATATCTCATCAATGATATAAAGCAATTGTTTTAGTAATTAAAGAAGCTCATTTGATTTTAGTGATAGTTTATTCAAACATACAATTATATAACTAACAAGCACTCCTTTTAATCAAATATATAATTATTAAAATATTCCGAAGGGATATAATTGGCATAGTATAAATATATTTTTATCATAACTACTTAAATCGCAATAGATACATCTCAGGCTTTGGTTTAATTACCATACAGTAACACTCTTTGAAATGAAATTAAATCCTGAAGTGAAACAATCAATTTGAAGCATAATCTTATATACATGTAATTTCAATGTGACTATTAAAGCTTGCCAAGTAAAAATAAGTTTTAAAAACTGAGAGCTTAGTTACCAAAAGTACAAAAAAGCATATATCTCCAAGTAGTAATTCTCAGTTTGCCCAAAAGGTCCTCCTGGGGAACTGTCACAAAACCACTACCAAGCCACCCACAGACACTGATTCACCTGGCTGGGAATGGGTTCCTGGCATAGTGTTTTTTTATTTTGGAAATCAGGGCGACACCACAGCCCCTGAGGCTGATAAAATGTAGTTTTCTCAGTCCATAAAAGTTTAATACTCATAAGTGCCAAATATTCTAAACAAGCAAAATGGATAAACAAAATGTAATATATATCCAATGCAATGCTATAAAAGCAAGACTCTAGTGATTCGTGCAACATAGATGAATCTTAAAAGCATTTTGTTAAGTGACACAAGTTAGATTCAGGCTACATCTTGAAGCAGCATGAGAGAATTACCGGAATGAAAGAACTGCTATATGTAATTGTAATGGTGGATACATAACTGCATCTGTCAGGTCCCAAGAACAGTACAACACACAGGAAGGACTCCACAGTGTATACATATTTTTTAATCAACTAAGAGGAAGAGGAGGAAGAGGAGGAGGACGGGATGCAGACTGTGACAAATGAATCTGTCCTAGGAGTCTGTCACTTAACTATGGGACAGCTGGGAGAAAGGAGCTGTCCTAAGTGATTTTCATAAACAATGTTTGCTCTGGATAGTACACTACAGACAGCCTACAGGAATGACATTCTGTATCCTGAATGAACAGCAAATATTTTTCTCTTTATCAAGTGTATGACTATATCTCACATGAATAACAATACACTAAACATTAGGAATTTTGATTAAAATTCTTTACGGAAACTATTTTACCATTTTTGCGTTTAGCTTCTGTTTTGTTCTTGTTTGGGTTTTTTTGAAGGAAGCTGTGTAATGTGATCATATAAAGGCTTCTTTACAGTGTGAAAGTGGGAAGAAACTGCTTCATGGATCCCAAATAATGTTCATCACAAGACCAAGGGCAAAGTGAAGGGAACTGCAGCCGTTGAGGAGGTCGCCTTAGGAGGAAACCGTAAACTTTGTTTAATCAGTAGTGGATCTTCTGAATAATATGCATTTAGTCTACTCTTTTCGTGTTAATAAATCAGAATATTCAAAAACAAGTTCAAGTAAGGAAAATGTCAAAATGTTGCTTTCTTAGAAACCCAGGGATAGGTATGGGTGTGTACTTTATATTTCTGAAACAAAATAGACAAAACAAAAACAAATACAAAAGAAAAACAAACAAGTCCTGCATTAACTAACTGTCCATTGCCAGGACTCCAGGTTCAAACAAATAATTTCATTTGAACTTTGTTTGGTATCTATTTTGGTATCTGTCTATTACTGAACTGAGGCATCACCTTGCCCCAAATTCTTTACTGCCATACAATTTGGAGGACTTAGGTGCAAACTACTGAGATATGATCTATCTGGTATACACTGTGTGGATTACAGACTTTGCATCAGTTAACCCTGGAAAAATATCAGAAGCTAGAACTTCCTGATGAAAAATTCACTATTGGTCATCATAATGAATGCTTTGCTCTGTACTTAGAGCCCAAGAAAACAAAGGTGGGTCAGAGAATGGACCATCAACCAAAGGATGGCCTACACAACCCACATGTACTTTCTCATCAATTTGCAATGAATGAGTGGAAAATCATCTCTGTGGGAGAAGACTTCGTATTTGAGTTACCACTTCCAGTCAAAATCCATGATACAGTTCCCACATTGTAAGCACAGCAATCGTGACAAAACACAGGCATCATACCCTCCCCTTTTAATAGCTTCCTTTTTCTTTTGCCACGGTTCCCTTTACTCTATCCTTTCCTGACTCTGGTCATATTACTTAGCCAATAACTTCATTGTACAGGTTGGCTTTTTCCTACCTGTAGGCTCTAAAATCCCATCAACCATTAAACTGCAAAATATTCCTTAGAATTTTGAGTCACTGTTATTTCCTGGAAGTCTGACCTACCAATATGGCCAGTCCTCTCCAGTGCATGCTATGTACCAAGTTCCTCTCCTTCTCATGCTACGTTTGCTGGATGCACTCCCCTTGCTATTCCTGGAACACGTCAGGAAGGTCCTGTCCTAAGGTCTTAGAGTAGACTCTTCTCCCTACCTAAAATATTCCTCCTCTCACAGCTAACTTCTTTCAAGCTCTGCTTAAATGTCACTTTCTCAATGAACCCTACCCTGAACTGACCACTCAGTTTGAAACTACACTTGATTCCCACTTCATAAACACACACTCGCCTGCTCACACATATTCATGATTCTCCCAGTGTCTTTCCCTAGCAGATCATTTAATATCATGGAACACATAATATACTTATTTTACAACTTGCATTGTATATTGTATTTATTGACTTATGTCATAATTTCAAGGCCAATAGAATGTGAGCTCCACATGTGGGTTTTTGTTTTGCGTTTGTTCTGTCAGTCACTGATGCATTCCAAAAGCTTGGAATGGGAACTGTCTTTCAGAGGAATGAATTATTAAAGAAACATGTATTGCAAAGTATTTGGAAAAAACAAACAAAGAGAGCTGAGACTTTCAGTACCAGAACGTCTGAATTGGAGTCTGAGTGCAGAAAAAAAATCTCTAGTGAAAACAGCCTTCTGTAATTTTAAGGTAAGAGATTAGAAGGCATAAAGCAACTAAGCACAGGCTAGAAGAAAATCCTGCAGGTACATCTACCAGTTTTGAGCCTCCAGTCATTACCAAGTACCTGGCATACATTATCACAGTTAATTCTCACACACACACACACACACACACACACACACACATACACACACACAAAAACACTGCAGGACGTTTTAATCTCCATTTTATAGAAAAGCTTAGACTAGAAGCCAGAGAAGTACACAGACCCTGCCTGTCTTCCTCTTCTTCACTACCACATGCCCAGCATCCAGCAATAAGCCATTAAGTGGTAGCTTCAAAATAAAAGTGAGCTACATAAAATTATTGTGCTCAGAGAGGTTAATAAACTTGCCAGAGACCTCCCCACTACTAAATAGCGAAAGACAAAAGTTGAATTTACATCCTTTCATGCAAAAGCTAATGGCTTTCTCCTATGTCAAGTGTCTTTTATAAAATAATAAAATGTATGTGCACTTACAATAACGCAGCAGCCAAAACAAATATATACCACAGCACTTCTTCACCTCAATGTTAAAAAGGAAAATATCAACTAATGTTCCTAATGAATGTCATCCCAATGTTCAAAGACACAATTATACTTCATTTAATTTTCTAATATTGAGAAGTACAAAGTAAATTCTAGAGAAAATTTCATCAAAATGAATACAGCTGAAAGTTTTAGCACCAAATCTTTAGCCCTCAGACAACCTGAAAGTCCTTTGCATAGAAATATCTTATTACTAGACATTAATGTGTGAGTAAATTTATCTATCTATCCAACCCAACTGTTCACGGGGCAGTGTCCTTCTGAGCACTGGCCTTTGAAATGTTAATTTGCTGGTTGAACAACTGTTCAATTGCTCTTTAGCCATAAAAGTACTGAGAGTTCACAATGGGTTGCCAGAGCAGTCCCTGAGAGAAAACCAAGTCCAGTAAACAGGCTGACTGGACTCCAGGGGAAGCAAACGAGGAGGAAGGAGAGAGACCCTCTGCCCCAGCCTAGGGTTAGCAAGAGTCACTTGAGGTCTTTAAACCTCACATCTTTAGACCCAGCAAAGACATAATGAATAATTCATCACCCAATTCATATTCACCAGAACCATCTACATAATTGCAGTTAAAGTACTTTGAGTTTGTCCTGCTTTATATCTACAGGCCAGGTAATGAAATCCATTCTCTAATTCATTTTTCACGAAAAGATTCATCCCAAATGTTTGCTGCTAGTATTTTGTTACATTTTCTGCTATTGTTAACCACAGGAAGAGCTGGAAACTGCTGGAATTGGGAAATTGTATTCATTTCAGTTCCATAAATGTTGACAGAGAACCTACATAGAAAATTGAAAACTTGTGGCCTGAGATGTGATTCATCCCAAAGATGTCATTTCCTTGGCCTCAGTATTATTGTTACTTAATGATTTTTAATTCAAGACCACATGAAAAAATTAGGAATGGTTCACATCCAAATCTGGATTTCAAGTTGTGGTAGGAAAATCAGAAGATCTGGAGCATGGAACCCCAAATGTCAAGAACAGACTGGAAGATTGCGTCCCTCCTGAGATCCAACATGAGCTTTGCAACTGGCCAGCTTCAATAATAAATTTTACTTGCCTGGTGGCTGTGGGCATCTGAATTTGCTACCCCTAATTCCATTCAAGACCAAAGACCTCCATCTAGTAAATTGAGACAGGAAGTAAGGATGGAGGCAGAATCTAAAAAGAGTAAGTAACTTGCACTGAGCATGGGACATGAATATTTCATAGGCAACTACAGGCAAAAGTACCATCTAAGAACTACAGTAACTTCTGGGAGAGATGCAAACGTCATAGGAATGCTCATCGTGTATGTTGGGGCAGGGGGTAGGAATAGATGAGAAATACAAGCAGAAGTTTGTTCCCCCCAGTTAGTTCTTATCCTCTCTGGTTGCTCTTGACTTATCAAATTCAATCCATCATAAAGTCCTTCAGATTCGACCTGCTGAACAAGTTCTGTACATAGTCTTCCCTTATTCTAACGCCGCAATCCAGTTCAGACTTTCATGAACTTTATTCTATTTGATTTTATAGCAGTCTCCAAACTGGTCTCCCACCCCACAGACATACCTGTCTACACAGCTCTCAGTGATTTACTCAAAATGCAAATTACCTCATATCACTCCCCAGTTTAAAAGTTTTCACTGGCTTTCCCTAGTGGTCAATAATGTTACACTACCCTTAAGAATGAAATTAGAGGCACTTTAAAAATTAGCTTCTCATATTTTGATTGGTCACTGTGGTACTCAGGTATCTGTGTTTTATCCTCACCTGATGGGATCTACCAGGCAAGAGACAGGTGCTTACTTTTGCTAGGACGCACTCCACAATCTCTTGTCTCCATCACACCTAATAGCATTTTCTCCCTTATAACATGTACCTTCTCCTGACGATACATATACTTAATACTGTACTGAATTCTCAACATTGTGCCCTTTTTTTTATTGCCTTCACCATGGTTCTGAGTGATGATTCAGCTCTATCTTCCTCATGCTCCAAATGCCTGGACATAATCAACACCAAATAAGAATGGATGAAGAAAACGGAAAAAGACAGTCACAGCATAACCATAAAATTTGGAAAGACAAAGGTGTTAAGTGCTAACAGGAGGCTGAGAATACCAGCGAAGCTGAAGAACCAGAAAACACTTTCTGAGCTAAAGAAAAACTGTTGATGATCATGAGCAATTTGTGAAAACTTCTTTCAGGCTACAGAGAGGAGTCTGGTGGCCCAAGTAAACAGACCAAAGGGAAGTGAGCCAACTTACTCCCTTTCCAAAGCTGGTGTCAGATTCATTTGTTAAACTGCAAACTCTCTAGAGAAAATAGATCCCAGAATACCAGTGATTGTTTTATGATAATTATCATAATACCGTGCCTGTTTCCATCTCTCACTTCAAATCCGAACAATTAAAATGAAAAAAGAATTACGTGTTGTGCAATTGCTAAATGATCTTTTCACATCCCTTTGCTACTGTAGTTGTGATTATTTCAGAAACAGTAGTTCTCTATAGCGGTTGTTCTGCTTGCTGCAAATGATTCACGCTGAGGGACTCTCAGTCTTTCCCTTGAGATTTTTACTCCATAGTTGAATAGACTTAACCATTAGTCATTTTCCTTCATTTTCAGCCAAGATTTTTGTTTAATCTAATTAGTCCTCCTTCTTCACACAATTCTGAACAGCCTCAATCCTTACAAGAGCACAGTTATGCCCTTCATACATTTGCAGAAACTTGTACCTTCTACCAGCTGCCAGGACAAGCTGACAATAGTTGGTATTCTAAATTTTCCCAACTGAGTCAAGTATGCCAGCTGCAATAAACTACAACCACCTCGTCCTCAAGCCCATGCCCAACAAATGCTTTGCAACTTGCTGATATGATGGAACCTAAGTGTTATTTCTGAGCATTCACTAGGAAATCAACAGTGCTTTCTTATTAAAGTTCAATTTTGCTTTTGATTTATGAGCACTGAAATAATGCAAGTATATCTATAAGAAAAGTCTCTGTTTCACAATCAGATTCACTGTGACACTTCTTCTGCTTTGATCAGGCTTTGATCCCCATGATTCCTGTTTCTTTACAGAACCCTTACAACACTCCCAATAAATGCAACACTTTCCAAAACTTCCCCCTGTACTTAAGGTGTTCATAGCTGTAAATGTAAGGATCATGGTATAATGAAAATTGTCCAATGGCTGATAAATTATTAATTTGATTCAGGATTTTGCAACTTGAGAGTACTAGCAGCCAAATACCTGAAGCACCCCCAAAAGACATAAAATGCACTAACATTCAAGCTTTGTCTGTATAAGCTCTAAAGGTTAAGAAACATCTTTACAAGTGATGGCCTCCTTGAACTTACTTTTTGTAATTAGTCTGCTATGAATAAACATTTCTAACAAAGCAAAGTGCTAAAGAAGGTGAATCAACCTCATCTGTCTCCTTCAACTAATCTTGAATTTTAAAAGGCGCTTTGCTGATATCTGTTACTTTTCCCTGCCTGGCGAGAAAATACAGAAGACCAAAACCAGAGGTCATTTAAACCATGATGCTCAGGCACAATCTGGCTCCCTGAACATTTTCAATAAAATTTTACCGGACATAGTCACATATTTATTTATGCATTGCATTTGACTTACTTTCTATAAATGCATATTGACACACAGGCCCAAAAGCTTGAAATATTGATCAGAGAAATCTTTTCCAAAAACACAGGTTGACTTCTGGTCAAATGTATGTAGCAAGGCTTTCACAACACCAGCACTCAGTAGGGTTTTAACTGCTATACCTTAGTATGTCATTTAATCACAGAAGGACTGCATTGGAATGTGCCTTCTTTAGAACATCTTCTGTATTGTTCAGAGGAGTAGGAAGATGCAAACACAATTCCAAGATTGCTGGGTACTATAGATGGGAGCTGTATCATCTGATGCAAATAAACACCATGTGCTTAAATTATTTCTAGGATCACAGCATGTGATATATCATTTCTGTCGCATTCTATTAATGATAAAAGTCAGTCAAGAGCCTTATTTTCACTTTCAAGGGAAGGGGAATCTAATGAGAGGAACTATGATGTATATTTGGTCATGATTTCCAATATACTAAAATGATGAGAGAATGGTCACATCATAATGATAAAAATCTCAAAAGCAGATCTTATTACTGACAATTTAGAGCCAAACTGACAGATAACATTTTGGCCAAAGAAGCCTAATGTAAAATGAAAATTGTTTTTCCAATAAATCACTAGTTGACAGAACTCAATATTTTCAAAATTGATAGGTTTGCCTTTTTAATTGAAACAAGACAGATGACATTCAATACTTCTCTGATTCTTACATAGCACACAAATTGTGTCTATGAGGTATATTTCTTTCAGGACGCTGAGTTCCAGTGTTAACTACCACTGAGTTTATTAGTCAGCTTTCCAGTGGCTGAGACAGAACACTCAGCAACCACAACCTAAACACACACAGGTTTAATTTAGATTGTGGTTTGGGGGGATTCAGGCCATGGTCCACTGCCTCCAGAGCAGGAAGAGCTTAATGGAAGAGAGTAGTTCATCTCATAGCAAGCAGCCAGAAAGCAGAGAAAGAGAGAGGATCTGAGGAGGAAGATACAGCCTCCAAAACAATGTCCCCTTGCACACTTCTTCCTGCCAGCCCTCCCCTAATAGTTCATTTAGCTATAAATTCATCAATAGAACAATCAACTAATGGGTCTAGTGCCCTCAAAACCCAATCATCTTCCATTGCTGTGGGATAATATTGATTTTTATTGTTAAAACAATGTTGAAAAAATAAATGAGTATTCTATAGAATGTATAGTTAATGTAATAACAATAGGAAAGATTCATTTAGGACTACATGTTTTAAAAAAAACTGTCTTAAGCCACTTATTTTCTTTTCTTTTCTTTCTTTCTTTCTTTCTTTCTTTCTTTCTTTGTCTTTTTCCTTTCTATCAGTACTGGGGATCGAACTCACGACTGCATGCTTGCAAGGCAGGCACTTAATGCCACTGAGTTAAATCCCCAGCCCCAAGCCATTTATTTTCAAAAACTTATTTAATCTTCACACCACACTAACTCTCCAGGCAACAAAGCTGGACATGATAAGAAAATCCACTACTAGCTATACAGAAACTGAACTATGAGTTATTTTTGCTAATAGGCACAGTTGCTTTCAAGAATACATGGAAGATCTACCATATTTCTGGCCAACTTTCTCCATTCTGAATTCCATACTCAGAAAGTAGTATCTATCCTTCCTATCCTCTGCCCTCATGTTCTGTTTCAAAGCTTCTGCGAATGGCATTAGTGGTTCTCAATGAGGGGACATTTAGCAATATCTAAACATAATTGGTTATGATGTCTGGCAAGCAAAACTCTTTGGGGCAGAAACTGGAGAGCCTTGACACATGACAATATTCAAGGCAAACTAATAGGGCAGAGCTTTGTCAGACTGCTAAATGTCAATAGTAGCAAGTTTGAGAAACTTTGTGATAGGCTGATAACATAAACATATCATAGAGCTATTTCTCTGTACGCTCAGCACATGATTGTAATACAAATTTATGATATGAGTGCATTTTGTTTATTTGTTGCCTCTCTTATCTATTGCTTATTTTCTTGATCTGGAAATCATCTTAATTGTTGAAAATACAAGAAAGCTGATTTCTGCTTTTGTCAAATATTCTCATAGAGCTGTAGCATAAGGCAGAAATTAACCTTTATTAAATAACTGTAACATCCGGCAAGCATAGCAACTTCAATCAAGATCTTGTTTAAACCTCACAGGAACAGCTTAGAGCCATGAGCATCTCTGAAGGGTTAGAAAAATTGAGGAAACTGTTTTAGGTAGGAAAAGGAACTAAAATTTAGTCAAATTTGATTGCTTGGATCCTGTACTGTTTTACAGAAAATATTTAAATTACGATTTCATAATCATTTTATGTATTACCCCACATTCCTCTTGGGCTTAAAATTAAATCTAAATATGTTTCATTACATAAATAATAAAGCCTCTCCATAGAAGAAGTGACTAGAAAATATTTTATTTAAAAGCTTCATCTATATAGGGAATACAAGCTTTGTAGCACTTACAAATCCTACCGCTATAATTTTAACTAAATGGAAGCATATAGAGAAAAGACCCTATTAAAGTCCCTTTCTTCCCTGCAATTCTGTGCTGAACATCATTCTCCAATTACAACCTTGCTTTACAGATGTACCTTGCTTGGTCATCTCCGGCAATGGATATTGATGAAGGAAAGTATAATTATATGTTTCCAATGTAAAACTATCATCTGCTTTAAAAGAGATACAAAACTGGCCAGAGATGAAGGGCTAAAAGCATATATTTGTGCTTTTGTTAAATAAAAGCTTTCATGTTCCAACTCTGTATTGGCTAATATAAAGAAAAGTTCAGCAAAGCTGTTCAGACACTAGGTTTCTAACTTCATCAGGAAATTATATCAAACTTTCTTTTTTATTTATTTAAAAGGAAAAAAAAGAAGAAAAGCAGAACAAAACAAAACAGTGTAAGGGTACAAGTAATTCAGAACTACAAAAAAAAAAAAAAAAAAAAAAAAAAAAGCAGTAAGCTATCACCAGTTAATAGATTACACACTATCATCTTGGAAAGGGTGTTTCAGGTCACGGGATCAAAGCATACGAAGTGAACATTCAAACAGTTGAGACTGCAAACTTTCAATGCACTACTGTGAAAGTGTTTATTGTCTTCCGGAAGATGTTAATACTCAACTCAAGATTCACAAAAGAGATATCTCAAGAATATGTCTCCCTAAAAACTTTCCTGATACTCGCAGAGCAATATAACCAATGCCTTAATGCAAGGCCTCCAGAGCCAAGGGACTCAGCCCCGCCCTGCTCCTCCCACCAGAGGGTTCTGCTTCAGTACCTTGGGCCTGCTTGTGGCCTTTGAAGGCTTTCTAGGTCTTTGGGATCAGACTCTTTCTTCACAGCTGGCCCCTTCCCATTGTTTTGAGTGTATGGCATCTCATTTAGCAGCCTTCAAAGACATAAAACCAAGGAGCATCCTGCATTCCCTCCCCATACTCCTGTTTACTCCCCTAACAGGCCCTACTCTCAGCATTTACCGCCCTCCAAAGCAGCACTGTTCATTTATTTTTTGCCCTTAACAGGTCCTGTTGCACCTCTTCTTCCCCACACTCCAATGAGAACCTGAGTCCTGCTTTACAGGAACCTGAATCACACTTCCACTATGAGTGAAAGAACATCACATCCAAATTCAATGTTCTGATTAAAATTTAGTTTAAAAGATAAATACTGACATGAGAGGTTTCCCTTGTGTCGAACTGAAATCTCTGTAGCTTCAAGGACTGAGTAGAACTGTTTAATGATAACAATACCATTATTTCACACTACTTTACATGCATCTTAAACACTTAACAAGAACAACAAAAACAACTGGAATGTATTTAATTTAGTGATTACACCTTCTGTATTTTAGCTACAAAGTATGCTATTTAGTAAACAAGACAGAAGTGCAATACTTAGTATAGCTCAATGTCTAATATTTAATAACTAAACTAATAACTAAATATTTAATAACTAAATATTTTAAATAACTATCACAACCCTATATTATGATTTTACTCAGAGTCTATTTCAAATTATAGAATGAATTTATGGAACATCATTCACAATTTTAAAATGACTCTGAATTTCACATTTTACCATTAATATATAAATAATTTTAAATTAAGCTTCTAAAATTAACCTTCAAAAAGTGAATGAACAAGGAAGGATAGAAAGCTATTTAAGGGGGCATTAAAAGCAAAGATCACTGTTTTAAATGAGATTACTTGTAAGATATTATCTGTATTTTCTGTTTCTTCTCAATTTTGGTCTCTGTTCGGTTTCCTCTTGCATTTCAAATTATCACAATCTCTTAGTGGCTCAAATTTTAGAAGAAGGCATCTTCACAAATGTCAATTTAAATTCTTTTTTACATGTCAAAGAAGTCTTACCTCTCATCTGCACTACCCTGGTCCCTTGGGCCCCTCTTCTCCATAACTTCTAATTAGTCTCTTAAGAGATCTCAGGATCACTCCAAACTAGCCCATGGAAAGCATCCCTTGTTCAGCAGCTCAGTGATCTTTTCAAATGCAAATATCTTCTTACACTGTTACTTTAAAATGTCAGTGATCTATGTACTTCACAGAATAAAAATCTGAGTCCTGAAGCAGGTCTCTGATACTTTGCATTAGTAAGTCTTCGCCAACCTATGCAGACTTAATTGAAGTCTCTTTCCTCAGTAGTTAATATCCAGCTACATCTTTTCAGCCACAGAATTTCAGCCACTGAAAGCTCTAAAAGGTTCACCATCACTGCACCAGACTATCCGTCCTATGTGTGAGCACACTCTCCCTTCAGTTCTAACCGCTCTCCTTCGTCAGCCATAGCTTTGTTAATTTCTATTCATCAATCAACTCAAAATTCATTCCCTCAAGGTTATGTCATGACATGATGTAAGGAACTACACATCTTAAAACATCAAAATCTAGAAAAACCTGAGTAATATCTATACATTACTCAATAGTGTTCTGTTAATGTTGACTTTCTGGTTTTGATCATGTATATAATCATGTAATATTCAGATGAAGAGTACAAGGGAAATTCCTATACATTCCTTAAGGAATTCCTATTCCTTAAGTTTTTAAAACTTAAGTCTATAATTATTTCAAAATAAAAAATTTAATCACCCCCACAGGAAAGCTTTTTACTACTCCTCAGAAGAGAGCAGGCACTTAGCAGCCTACTCTTGTTCCTTTATAACACTGTTTCAGCTAAAAAAATTACAATTAATACTAAATGTTTGTGTATCCCACTACATTTTATGCTCATTAGGGCCACAGATCATATGGCTTTTTATCACCACTATATCACCAGCAGTCAACTCAGTATTTCAAACAGGAAATGTGTCTAATAAACATTTATTAGAGTGGCCATGAAATACAAGAATGATCCAATCAGTCAATGTCTTTTGGAATCATAAATGTATATAAAGATACATATTTACATTTTTGAATAATTTTATTCACATTATCAAGTTAATGGGATAATAAATGCCAGACATCTAAACATAGATTTCAGATTCTGAATTATGATATATACTGAGGAAAAGCATAATAGCAACTAACATTTAGTGAATATTTAATCCTATTATTCAAAATGTTTTACAAAGAACTACTTAATCTTTATGATAAGTACATCCAGTGTGTGGTATTTTTATCTTCATCTTACAGATGACAGACCCATGGAGATTGGTAACTTGCTCATGGTTACAGCTACTCTAAGACCAAGGTGGGATCTAAACACAAGCACCTTCATGGTCTATATCCTCATGTACCCTTTCTTCTCTGACCATAGTTAGAGAGTATTGGTGGAGAGCATCCTGAAATACAAGCTACAGATTCTGAACATCTACTACACACCTCAAAAGTTTTATGTCCCTAACAATTGCCCAAAGCGTCCAACATAGCAAATACAAACACACACACACACACACACACACACACACACACACACTTGGGAGCTGCTGAAGCTGGAAATGGAACACATATGCAGGGCCATGGCATGGCCAGGGAATGGTCAACAGAAGAACAAAAAGATGCCTCAAAGGACAAGATAAGGTCACAGCTGAGGACCCTAACTCCACACAATTAACAAGACAAAGGTTATAGTTGCAGGCACTTCACTCTAGTGAAACTCAACCTGGAGGCTTTTTCGTAAAATAGTTCTCCTAAATTAACATAAAATAGTTCTCCTAAATTAACACAAGATAGTTCTCCTAAATAACATACTCTATTACTTAGAAAAGTCCTTAAACTGCTCCCAAGGTCCTGCTCAGTGTTCTGCATTTTTCACTCTAACCCCTTCCTTGTTTGAAAAACTAAATAAATACGGCCCTCCCAGAGACATTCCTTGTCTCAGCCTCCAGAGTCTCACTCTGTTAGAGGGTTTTGATCCTCCAGGAACCCTCAAAATCATTCCACTTGTCTCATTTATTTAAGCCTTCACCATACACCCGTTTGGGAGATTGAGGATCTTGGCCAGATTGCCCATACATACACAAGCACACACACCCACACGCATGTACCTAAACACTGATTTAATGAAGGAAAACACCAAGCCAAAGCAAACTGAGAAAAAGAAAAAAATATGAGTGTAGATGCAAAAATTGGCTTTAAAGTGACTTTTCCACCAAATTCCCATATAATTTTCTCTATAATTTTTCATTTTAAGATAGACACTGGCTTGGAGACTGTAAAGTAACTACACATACCCACATGGGCAGTAGGAAAGGCACTCCCAAGCTGATGTGGTTTGTTTAAATGTCTCCCTCAGTCTCATGTGGTCGTGGAGGCCTCTGAATCTGGCATTGTCTAGCCATGGCATTGGCAGTGTGAGTGCTGCACCCACCCAGGGGCAGAGCCAGCATACAAAATAAGGGACAGAAGGAGGCATGCTTCTTCGCTCTTCACCCTGTTTGTTCTTGTCATTTGCAGCCACCATGAACCTCAGCTCCTCACTCACATAACCCTGCCTTGGAGCCAGGTGAGCATGGACTGAAACCTCCAAAAACTGTAGGCTAAATAAACGTTTCCTTGCTTCACTTTGAGCATCAGTTATTTTATTTCAACAATGAGAGAAAAGTAACAAAGACACAAACTAATAAAGAATCAATAATTTGAAACAGATCCAGTAAATAGCTAAGTGAAGAAAATTAAACTAAGGATGAAAAAGGAAAGAAATTAGGTGATCATACCACAGTAGAAGAAAGTATCTCTCAGCTACTGCAAATAATCCTTAGCTCACAAATATTTAGAGTCAATACTTCACTTCCACCCTTTCACTTTTCGGCTTTATCATAAATACAGATCAGAGATTTTTTAAAAGTCATGGTTTAGATTTTTTAAGGAAGTCTTACCACACTCAATAAAATGCCTTGAAGTGTGCACATGTGTTGATTTTGTGGCATATTCTTAACCTTGCTAGATAGCTACAGCTCTGCTGGGAGCAATTAATGCAGAAATCCACAGAAACTTTGCAATGGAGCTGAAGGATCAGTAAAATAACTAGAATATTTTCCTTGCTGCAGACAGCTGGATGCTGCTAATTTAGCTACTTTCAAAAGATGGGAGGAGGAGGAAAAGAAAAACAACATTTTTATTTTGCCACACCTCTGTCAATTCAAAGAAAATGAAAACAACGAAGGCACTGATAAACATAGCAGATGGCCAGCTCTCTCCTTATCTTCAAGATAAGAATATCTTACTCTAACTGGCCTGTGGAGACCACCAGATACTACCTTCATGTTGCATCTAGCAAAAGGACTCTAGCAAAATAACTGGAGTATTTATATTTTAGTCTATTAATACTTTAAGTAAACACAATTCATACACTATATAGTTCACTAGTATAAAGTATACAGTTCAACAGTAGTTAGAAAATTTGATATCATCACAACAATCTAAGTTTGAAATATTTTTACTATCCCAAACATTTATCTTTTAAAGAATAACTGCATAACTGCTGGAGGGGTGGTGAGAAAGAAAACATTCACAATCAAAAATAAAAACTAAAAGATTTATTATGAGATAACAAATATCCTGAGTGTGAATGAAAACTATCTGCTAGAAAGTATGCATTTTAATGACCCAAAGACATCCTTTCTATTCTTAACTTCATCTTGGACACTATCTCACTATCTTCTGAAAAATGCAAAAGAAATAATTTGCTCAACTACATCATTTTCCTCTTCCCTTAAAAACAGTATGTTTTTCTTATACACCATTTCCTAGGTAGAGCCTGATGACAGCTCATTCTTTCCCTTAGCTTCTCATTCAGCTTTCTGGAACACTGTCCATATTTTACTGTATTTGCTTACTTTAAATATCTCCAGTTCCTTCCTCTGAGGGGCTTAGAAAAACTCAATACCAGAAGTAACAGGAGAGTTGAAACAACTCCTATTACCACTTCTCCTCTAACCAAATTAATTGGTTAGAGGTAGTCTAAGGTGAATTTTGTCAAAGATTTACTGAAAGAGATATGCTTCCATTTTCTCTTCCTGATCAGTTTAATTTATGGTTTCAGAAGTATTTAAGAAGCTTCCATGTGTAGGTCTTTATACAAAAACAAGCTTGCAACCTCAATCTGTTGCAAGAGATCACCCAAATTTTGATCATCCCTAGGTTACATAAAGTATTTTATCAGTATACCTAAAGCAAGTGCTCAATAAAATGCTTACTGAATATTTTTTGAGTAATGGTTTAACAACACTGAACATTTATTGAATGTCTAACTTGTACCATCTCCAGACTGTTTTTTACCTTAACCCATTTAATTCTCAATAAAAACCAAAATCATTTTTGTTGTTTTCTTTATCTCTATCATCTCTGTTCTAAAAATAGGCAACCTGAGGCTCACAATACAATTTACCAAAATGACAGCCAGAATTCAAAACTGGAGTTTGGTTTCAGAGCTCACAAACTATCCTATCACGAGACACTTATGGTTATCTCACAGCATAGGTGCCAGTCTTTTCTAGTTCAAAGAAATAAGTGCATTGCATGGGTTATAGTGAGATGCTATCTAGAGAAGGAGTTTCACTGCTTTTGTAAGAGTCGGAGATAGTGTGTATACAGTGACTACAGCGAGGAGAACTGACAATAGGGAAGGAAATGAGGGATACAGTATTTACTACTGAAGTTGTAAGTACTACAAAAAACAACAGAAAATGGATAAACTAAACCATTTGAGGAGTTAAACTATGACGATTTTTCATTCAAACCAAGATCAAGTAAACACAAAACAACAATTATAACAGCTAAAGTGTAAACCCAGGTTGAAAGTGAAACAGCACGCCATAAGTTATTCCATTAGAGTTCAACGAGTCTGACAAAGAAGATGCCAATAACAGGCTCTTGTCTGCATCTGATGTTGACAGGGGTGATGTGAGAGGGGGTGGCAGGAGTGCTGGTGGTACAATGGTAGGTCTGGGGGTGCTGGATGTGGTAGGGGTGAGAAGGAAGAGGACAAGGAGAGCAAGACGAAGAAGTGAGTAAGAAAACTACAGGTATATATGAAATTACATTACCAAAAGCTATTATAAAAACATGGTCCAAAGGAAAATGAATCTCTCTGCAATTAGACTAACACAGCCTAAATTTGTCTTTAACGTACATGTATGTTAAAGCAAAAAAGGCCCTGCATGAGCCAAAGCTACTCAAGGTGATTTGACCAAAGTCATACTTTTTCTTCCCTTAGACCACAGTTCTGGTGTGCAAACACAAATTCAATAAATAACAAGGAAAACTGTCTCAACCACTCAAGACAATAGCAGTGGAGACCTGTAGGGAATTTTCAGTTGGCAATGGTAAAGACTGTAATTTTCTGCTAACGGGATATTATCACAATTTTTCAATCTAGGCTTGAACCTAGGTTCATAGAAGCTCTCTCATGTAATGTAACATCACATCCAATACTTCTCAACTGTCTTCTACACAGCAGGTTACAATCCTGACTCCTAGGTTCTTTGGAGTTCACTATTTCCAAAGGATGTGCTGAGTACATTTAATTGTCATGGTAAATTAGCATGGCTTCTCACCATTCCTGACCCAAAAGGTTTTTATTTAAAGGAGAAAAAACACCTTTAAAAACTATTTCAGATTTCTCTAATGTATTTGGCAAATTACTATATTTTGAAATATAAGTCACAATCTTTTGGATCAATACAAAAACCAGCTAAAAGACAAAACTTGATATGCCTGCTATGCTAATGAGAGCATAAAGAAAAAGGTATTATTTTTTACATGATGACAAAAAAATATCATTTTTGTGCTATTTATATCTTTTTTCAGTTTAAAAAAAGGTGACGACACAACTTAATAGATTATAATCTGCATTCTATTTTACCATTTGTTCTTTAAGCATTCTTAGTGACTAAAATTAAAAATTTTACAATGTGCTTTTTGCACCATAAATATTCCCCAGTATATTAAACACATATGTACCTTCTGCTTTTAAAATATACCAAAAGTATGGCTAAATCTTTACCAGAAACTTTCATCATACACATGCTATTCAACAGTGCTAAATGAAACTGTTAAAACACATCATACCAAGGCTGAGAGGACAAGAACAAAACTAATAAAAATTGATATGGCAACGTAGAAGCCTCTCCCCACTTTTTAACTGCAATAGAAGGGGAAAGAAAATGGGTTCTTTTGCAAGTGAACATCTTGAGGTTAAAAGCCAGTGTGACGTACATATATGGCATGGAAAATGTCACAACTGACCATTGCTCAACAAGTGTCTTCATGATTTCTTATGCAGGAACACCACTCAAGATTGACAGAGGAGACGGAAAAAGGGAAGGACTTGGAGATTAGACAATCGTCATCTGTTGCACAGATTACTTTTTAATAATCAATTTAACAACACTTGCTCCCAATTTCTTGGCAACTGTCTGCTACTTTCCACCAGAGATTTAGGCAAAAGCCAAGCTGCACAGTGGAAGAACATCATTAATGGAAAACTAATTTCATGGATATGGAATAATTGTATCTAGTTAACTTCAACAAAATCTCTAGCTGCGATCTCGAAGTGGGTTTCCAGGGTCTTAATAGCATTTTGCCAAAATCTAACAACAGTGAAACAATTTAATTTTTGCACTTTAGCCAAAATATAATAAATAAATAAATAAAGCCACATGCCCAAGCTCTGTCTAGTAAACTAAATTTAGATTTCAACTTTAAAATAAGTTTTGACATAAATGGCTTTAAAATAACAACAGCATCTTATATTTGGGTCTTTTCCCAGTTAATTATTTCCTGGCATTGTACTAGAAATTCCTTGGCTTCACCTTAAGCCAACACTCCCAAGTGCTAATTAGGAGACTATATACATTACTAACCAGAGAATGTTGTGCTTAGAAACATGCATGTTCCATATGTGTCCAATTAATAACATTACTTCTTTCACTCTTTGAAAGATCTCTTTAGAAAATAGAGCTCTTATGTTAATGCGAAGTGAAAGTGCAATTAATAAAACGAGGCAAGCATGATACAGGATCTTTTTCTTCAAAATATCCTCAACATGAATCACATTTAACCTCACTGGAATAGTCAGTAGAGGGAAAAGTTAATGACTACAGATGTTGTACATTTTAATTGTACCAGGGAACTCCCAAAGAGAATGGACAACTCACACATGAACTAAATCACTACTGAGGAACCAGACAGGGTGTCAGTGAACATGCAACGTTAACATGCCCTTTTCCAGCACTATCTCTTCCCAAAAGCCACCTGACAGATGGGAAAAGAAACACTTGCAGAAAAGGTAGACCTAATAATTGCCTAATTACATAGGAGATACGATGTTCTTATTAATTGGCAAGCTAATTCACCTCAGTCTCAGTTTCAAACAGAAGAGTCCAGAAATCTAAACTTTGGTGTCTACACTCTACACAATTCTCTGTGTACTTCTAGACCCTCCACTCAGCCACGAAGTTGTCAGTTCTGCTTGATTTGTTTGAATATTGTATTCGACAACAGCTGTCGGAAACAGTACATTAGAACAGCTGCTGTGACAGCTACGAGGGGCTTCGAAGTTTAATTGGGCTCAATGTGACACTGTGCATTTTCCTAAACTTAGAAATATCCACACAACTAAAGAAATTTCAAATGGGTCTGAACAATGTTTACTTATGGGCACCACCAACTGCTTAGCCTCAGCTTGTGATATATCATTGGGCTCACAACATCTTTGCCACCAGGCTGCTAAGAGGTGTAAAAAAATAAAAATAAACAGTAGGAGCAGTTAGGTGCCCAAGAAAAAGGGCATTAAACAGGAGAGGAAATGGTAAGGAAGTCACATCAATAATCCCTTTCAAAGGCTGGCTGGTGGCCAGGGAGGATCCCACAGTGTCTCAGGATTTACTTCTAAAGGAAATATATTCAGAGACCCTGAGCCTGGTGCCAACTGCAAACAAACCCACTCATTATGGCTGCAGCCCCCTGCAGAAGGGGAGAAAGGCTTACTCTCAGCATTGGCCCGGAGGAAGAAGGCGAGGAGCAGCAACAGCGGCCTGGCTACGTGCACCATCCTGCAGCTTGGCAGCAGCGTGCGCTGGCAGCTTGGATTCACTGCCTCCAAAGCCGCAGCGAGTCTGTCCGGTCTGAAATTTCAGCTGGAACCCTTTCAGAGCCTGGGCAGGGAGAGGAAGAGAAAAGAGGAGAAGAAAACAAAAAGATGCTTAGAATTGTCACTTCCCCTCCACACATACACACTCACTCTCTCTCCGTTACAATCACCAAGAGATACAATCTCTGTAAACACGGTAAAAACTGTAATTACCATGCCTGTGCATCAGGAAAGAACTTGGCCTGTGAAGTGTAGTATCCTTACCACTGCCATTTCCAGACCAGCCCAGAGAGAACCACTTTGGATTTCTCTCTCTGCTTATGCCTCCTTTTGGGCAACACACTCTGAGAACTGCCACTTCACATGAACTATTACACAAATGCATCAATGGAGGAAAGCACACCAGAGCTATAAAGGAGAATTTAAGAGGAGTTCCTCCATGTAGGGTAAACGTCTACTAATGACAGAATAATGGGAGCTGTTTTCTTGGCATCAGATGAAACGACAAGGCTAACTCACCTTCTCTATCTAAATAGCAGATATTAGAATTTTTTACACCAGCTCATTTGGCTGCTTCCTTGAAGACACATCAATGTTCAACGCTAGTTTGATTTCAATAAGTCAAAACAATATTAGCAGGTGCCTCTTCAATTTAACAAGATTTCTATTTGCCTCCTGGGCAAGGGCTTCATTTTCTCAACTTTCTCCATGAAAGCAATAAGCCACAAACTATTTTAGTGCTACTGTGCAAGACCATTGGAAAGTCCCACCTGACACAAGTTAAGTTGAAGTACAAAGATAAATCAAATTCCACCCTTTCTGGGTTTCCAGATGAGTAGGGAAAACAAGATAAGTACATCAGATGACTAGCATGAGTTAATAAACCATTACTGCCCGTGAAGAAAACCAAATAATGCAATGAAAGATAAGAACAAGAATGGTATAATGGAAAAGCAGTGTCTCAGACCAGTCCAGGGAGTATAAAAGAAGATTTTAACAGGAGGGCAGGGCATTCCCTGAATTTTATGCAAATGCAGGGCCTTAAGAAGTAACCACAAAAACTGTGAGTTTCAGGTTTCTTTGGAGCAGGGCTTCCTAAGCATCACCATGATTCCTATCACTGGGAAGCTTGTTATACACCATCCCTAGGTTTGTGGTTCTGTAGGTCTATGGTGGGTCCAAGAATTTGTATATCTTAACACATTTCTTGTAACCATACGCTGTTGGCCCAAAGGTCATGCTTTGAGAACTGATGGCTTAGAATGAGGCATCTACCAGGAAAACAGAAGATGAGGCAAAAGAAACTTGTTCAAGCTTAAAAATAGGTCACAGCCTTGGATGTCAATCTAAGTCTGACAGTCATTATTCACTAAACCAGAAAAAGCTATTAAATGTTTTGGGGTCAAAAACAATGTGGAACTAGATTATGGGAAGATTAATTGACAGGCAAATCGGGGACAATTTAGAGAATACTAGTAAGCCATAGCAAGTCTCAGATGACAAGCAATCCTAGATATAAGAGTGACTGGGGTCCCGGCAGGAGTGGAAAAGGAGGAGAGCAATGACTGGCCCACAAAGTAACTGGAAGTGTGACTGTTCTGGTGATTAACTGTTCTTATACAACCTTCAGCAAAATTTAGCATGCCCTCTTATACACAGCAGATGCATACTAAAACATAGAAAAACTAAGTCCTATATTAGTGGCTTTTCTGTCACTATGACTAGAATTAGAGAACAATTATCAAAGCTTATTTGCAAAATCAATTATCAAAGCTTATTTGCAAATCATACCTTTAATGTTTGTATACTAAAATTCTTGAGATACATACAAAATTCCTGACAAGAAACAGTAGAGATATCCAGAAATAAGATAATCCACTAAAATAGTTATTGTACTTTAAAAACAATTGCAGTGCAGATACTATAGTGTGTCTCTTCTAACATCAAACATGAGAACATGTTTGAACATGCCATCAAAATATTTTTTAAAAAGATATTATCTTTTTTCATTACTAGGCAAGAGTGTTTTGAATGCAGGAAAGATGACTAAAAGGAACAAGGGGAATCTGTCTAACTATCTCTCTAGTAGATATCCTTTTATTTCCCTATCAGATTTGTAGGTTTCATGAACTAGGCTGTAGACTGAGACATCTTCTTGACTCCGCAAGCTAGCCTGCTGTTCCAAAACTGCTATTGTTTACCAATCTCTTCTGAAGACCAATACCAAGCAGCTCATAGCTATCCCATGTTAAAAATCTCAAATCTCCACAGGAAAACTGCAAAAGGAATCTGCTCTCCTTTCCCTCCCTGTCCTCCCTCATCCCCTGCTCCCCACTTCGTGCCAGCACTTCAGTGACAGCAAAGTGCAGGAGACCTCAGTGCTGTCGGACTTGATTTGTATCTGTGCAAGCGTATCAGAGCCAACTGCTATGTAATGATTCCTTGCAATCACAAGGGTGGGCACCTACAAAATGTTGACCCAGGAGAGGGTAACGACGTTTTCCTCTTACTTGGCTCAAGTATACAAGATCAAATTCTTCCAAATAAACCAAATGTTACCCCGAGTTGGAACAGTGGCAGGATATAGCACTCTCAGAATGAGTGTAGAGATGAACGTACAAATTTATGCTTAAACAGACTCTCTCTGCCCTTGGCCAAGATAGGACAAGAACAAGCAGAGAAAGGAAGATTAAACCTGTTCTAGATGCCCAATCAGTCTCCACCCCTTAGCTTATGACCTAAACAGTACAAAAAAGAAAATGCTAACTGCATGTCAGTAAGGATGAGTATATTTTACATCAAAAATAGAAAATGGATTTTTAAGGACACATCTGAAGGAAAGGTAATGAGAATGAATGATGTGCTACAAACTGGACACAAAAAAAAGGGGATCAAAGGAATCAAGAGATGGATGGAGTGGGGAGGGAGGGAAGGGAAAGGGGATGAAAATAAAGATACATTATGTACATGTACCAACTCCCCAAGGAATGTAATGGACCATTTTTAAAAACTAAAGTAGCTTCCACTGGCCTATCTACAGGTTGCAAAAGTACACTACAAAGAAAAGAATGGAGGTTAAGAAATCTGCAGTACCATGCTTTAGCTTGCATCATAAATTTTTCTGCTTTTATCCTGTACCCTTTTGCAAGGTTAACTTTGATTTTTAGTGTTTTTCATCGAGAGGGACATAAAAATACAGCTAAATAATTTGTGAGTTTGAAATTTAAAACTTTCCAGCTCATTATTTTTTCATACTGCAAAAAGCCTGTGAAAATACTTTTATTTAAAACCAGCTGAATATTCACTTCTGTGTTTATGTACCTTTATGATTAGAGGAACTACCAGTTCAGCAGGCCACGATGCATGTAATGTAATTTGAAATGGAACAACAAATAATACAGATGCCTAAAAAGCCTTAATAAATCAGGGTTTCAGGCGATTTCATAAGCTGACACCTACCCAATTCTAAAAGTATAACACTTTTCCGTAATAAGTATACTTATTCTCAAACTAACATGCATGCTAATTTTTCTTCAGCTTTGTATACTGCCAACATGTATTTCTATAGATGGTGTTAATATAAGAACAACAGGCAAAATAGGAGCTTTTCTTATTTTAAAAATATCGAGTCCCTTAAATAAATAGCTCACTTTAGGTTTTTGTGTAGGAAAGGTAGGGTATAAGTCTGGGACATTTTATCATATCAGGAAGCAAGAAATCTTTCAGGGACTGCTACGTTATTTCTAGGAAGATAATCCAACCTGACGAAATGTCCATTAGCTGCTAAATGTAAGAAAATCTGACTGGCAAAAAGCGTAATATCTAAAATAAACGAAGACACATCATTTTAAAATCTGTAAGTTCATAACTTTATTTTTCCCCCCAAATTATATCAATCACTCTAGGAAAAAGTTGAAGCAATGCTACAGTTAGGGTAAAGCCTCCCACCCCACCCCTAAGCCATGTGTTAAGGGCTTGGTCTCCAGATTGCTGATCTACTGGGAGATGGTGATGTCTCCTAGGAGGACTTCTGCTCCCAGAAGTTGTAACCTAAGGAAACACCGGGCCCTACCCCCTCCTTTGCCTCTTTTTATGTCTCACTTATGAGGGCAACAGGCCACCTCTGCCATACATTACTGCCATGATATGCCCAAAGAAAGAAGATACAACATGCACTGAAACTTTCAAAGCTGCAAGTCAAAACAAGCCTTTCTTTTTTATAAGCTGATTTGTCTTAAAGTAATAGAAAGCTGACTATACAGAAAATAAACCATTATTCTCAAAACAAGAAGGAAAAAGAAAAAAAGCAAGCATTAAAAAGAAAAATTATTTGTAAGAACATTTGTAAAAGGCACTATTACTGTTACAAGGCAAATGAGTGTCACTGCTTATCTCTAAAAAACTTTCTTACCTGGAGGACTGTCACAACTTCAAGGATAAGCTACAGTATATCATGAGTTCATTGCCAGCCTGAACTGCACAGCAAGACCCTATCTAAAGAAAAACAAAACAAAACAAAACAACTATGCTACTTTTGGTCTTATAACAAACTCATGCTCTTAAGCCTGCACACCTAAAAGAAATTACACCCTAATGATATTTAACCTGGAAATACCTCCCAATGATTACCTACTCTGCTGGGGATAGTATAGAGAGGAAGCTCTGTCCCCACCAGCCAAGACTCTTTATCAACCTCCCCCAAAAAGCCTCTATAAATCAATTAGAACTGGTTTCTGAATATTTAGGAGAAGGAACCATTTGTACAAAAGATGTGCTATCAAGAAGCTCCAATTTTTCAAAGAGACAAACACAGGGCTGCTTGAGCTAAAAGCAGAAGACCAAGGGGAACCTGAAGCCTGCAGAAAGCTCAGCAGAGGCTTCTGAGGGCACCCCATGAATTCCCTGTAATCTCAGCAGTACTCTTATTTTGCAAAAAGACAAAAGTTTTATTTGCTTCACAGAATGTAAAAGTGTTCAGATATGTAACTAAAACTTTTCCAAATAGAAATATTGCGTTGAAGAGAAAACTATGCTTAAAATGGAGTTTCAACATTCAAAAGAAAAAAAACTACAATTCTATCTTTCATTATGTACAGAAATCAACTCGAAATGAAAGACTTCAAGGTAAGACACAAGGCAGAGGGCTTGCTTAGCATGCACAAGGCTCTGGGTTCATTCCCAAGTTCTATTTAAAAAAAAAAAGACCCCAAAGCTTTGAAATTACCTAAAGAAAACAGATGAAACACTTCAGGGCTCTGAATTCAAAAAAGATATTTTTAGATAAGCCTCCTCCCCAAAGCATAGGGGAAAAAAGGGTATTATATCAAACAAAAAAGCAAAGGAAACAACAGAGTGAAGAGACAATCTGAATAATGGAAAAAATATTTGCAAACTATTCATCCAACAAGGGATTAATTGGAATTATTTGAGTTTGTATATTCTCAGAATATACAAAACTCAGAATATACAAAACTCAAATAATTCCAAAGTAGCAAAGCAAATAAGTCCTTTAAAACTTGCCAATTATCTAGATAGATATTTCCTAAAAGAAATATTCAAATGGCTAGTAAGTACACACAAAAAAATGTTCAGTATCACTAATCAACAACCAGAAAATACAATTCAAAAGCAAAATGGAGTATCACTGACGATATTTCCTTACTGGAATAAAAAAAGGTAAACCCAGAATGCAGAGAAGGGAACTCCTCTACACTGTCCCTGGGAATGTAGAAGTGGAACTTGGGGAAATCAATACAGAGAGATCTCAGTAAACCAACAGAACTACTATGTGACACAGAAGTTCCACCACTCAGTGTACATCCAAGATAAAGGAAATCTGTATAATAGGCAGCTGAGTTAACTGAAATATTATAGGCAGTCAGATAGGGCTAGGCCCTCTTAAAGAGCCAGAGTAGAAGACCAGGTATCTTGCAAACTTGGAGGGGACAGACACGTCTGCAAAAATCTCAAGACAAAAGGCAAATAAATGCAAGCATACCCTAAGTATAAACATCAGGGATGTGGTCAGGCATGCCTGTAAACCCAGCATTTAGGAGGCTGAGGCAAGAGCATCCTTGTGAGATTGAAACCAGCCTGAGCTATAAAGTGAGTTCAAGGCCAGGTAGAACTGCATAGCCAGACCCAGTCTCAAAAATAAATAAACAAACAAAAAACATCAGGGATTGATATTCTAAATAGGTCTCGACCACTTTGAGGAAGCCAGAAGGAGCCATTAACCCAATCTCTTACCAGCAAAGACCCTATTCTGTATTCATGTCCACCAGTTTGCTATGTGACTGGCCTTTCCATTTGATCTCAATGTAATCAACTTTACCTTCACAATTACACTCATAAACTTATCGGTTGACCACAGTCCTGTCCCACTTCATGCCCACCTGCCTTAAGAGTCCCCATTTTTCCCCACCTGGGACCTGCTCACCTCATGTTTTTGGTCTATAAAAATATTAGTGAGGGGAATTAAAAATGCACTCTTAAAAATGTAGTGTCGAAAACCAGTTAGTGATGGAAAACATTGGTGAAAAAGAGTAATAAAAGGTTACCAAATAAAAAAGAAAAACAGCATAACACATATCCCTGAATAGAATATTCAGACTTAAAAAATACAAGTAACTGTTTCATGAGAAAAGCCTTTCTTTAAATGATATAAAATTGTATTATTTCACATAACAGCATATTGAATGAAAAACTCTGATTTTTTTTCTCTATTTCACCCTATGTTTTTATGAAAAATAGAAGAAAACAAGAGGGCTTTTTATGAGTTTTCAAATATAAATTCAAAGTAATAACTCATGCATCTCGTTTTTGGCTTAGGCTATGCCTTAATATGACAATACCAGGTGACTGAAAGCACACACTGATTCTTTGGAGAAATTTAATTATAAGCCTACTGAAGAACAAAATAATATCTATCAATACAGACACTTCAGTGATTCCTATACACTTAAATCTAATTCATAGAGAGGAAAGCCAATAACTGTTAGTCTGAGTTTTATATAGTAAAGTAATTTTTATACTGGTTCCCTCTTAAATATTAGTTACTCTCAGAAGTGACAAGTGACCTTATTGACTTTAATTGTTTCTGTCTGCTTTGGGAAGCAAAAATGAGATATGCCACAGATATGAACAGACAAAGAGAAGAGGGGAAAAAACTTCATTCTCTGGCCAGTCTTCCCCTAAAAATTATAATAAAATATAGTTTTAGGGGAAAAAATCTATTGTGCATGTGGGGTAGAGGAAGTTTTACTGGAGATTGAATCCTACTGAGCTACCTCACCAGCCCTGTATCTATCCATTTATTTACCCATTTAAATTTGGAGGCAAGGTTCATTCATTTGCTCAGACTGAGCTCTGATTTGAGATTCTTCTGCCTCAGCTTGCTGAAGTATTGGGATGACAGTCATGAGCTACCACAACTGGCTATCATGTAAGGCCTTCAGATGACTACTGCCTGTCATCATTTCTACCTATCTTTCAGTGATGTTAGTGGAACTTGGCAATGGAAAAAGTTTAAATGTATGTCTCCTCAACCTGTATGGGGAGTCTATTATTTGTGAAAAGGCACTGTAAAGGTCTCACAAAACAAACAGATGTGCAACTTGCTCACTTCCCACCCAAACAGAACACAGGTTCCATTATTTTTAACCATTAGGCATTTCTAAGTGATTTTTAAAGGATCATTTCTAGCTCATTATGACTTATTGTCTTAAAATCAAAAGATTTTTATTTTAATGCATGCAAAATTTGTTACTTTTAAAATATAGTCATCTTCTAAAATATATTATGAGGGCCAGGGATTTAGCCCAGCAATGTAAGCACCTGCCTTGTAAGCACAAGGTCATCAGTTCCCTGGTATGCATGTATGTGTATGTATATGTGTGTGTATATATATATATATATATATATATATATATATATGTATACATATATGTGTATATATATATATGTATATGTGTATGTATATGTATATATATGTATACATATATATTTGTTTTCTCATTGACTCACAGTGCAAACAACAGCCTATAAATACATGACATATTTAACTTAATTTCTTTACTAAAAAAAAAAGAATTAAAATTCACTTTGTGGAGCATTTATCACTCCCTAGAGGGAATAATTCAGCATTGGTTACTTTTTCTTCATTTCAATAACAAAATACAGGGTCTTTTAAACATTCTTAAATATTTCCTTACTGGAATAAAAAAAAAAAATCCTGCACCTATCCCTGGATAACAGATCCAAGGCTCCGTCCTCAGAGTCATCCACCGCTGGCCCAGTGGCTCTCAACCAAGAGGGCCGTCCCCTTTCCTGGGCATATCTGGCAATGTCTGAAGGCTGTGCTTTCCCTTTTCTTGTTACAATATAATGGGTGGAGGTATTCATGACACTTAATGTGCAGAGACCAGAGATGCTCCTTAGTACCTCACATGCACAGGGTAACTCCATTTAACAAAGATTCCTCCAGCCCAAACACTCAACAGGGCCAAGGGTAGGAAACTCTGTCCTAGAACAATTAATGAACATCAATAAAATACTCAAACTTTGAAAAAAAAATGTGTGAATGTTTATAGACTAGTACAGAAAACTGTTATCCATGCCCACTACATTTAGATGGTTTTAGTGAAACTTTAATATATGATCTCAAAAGATTTAAATTTCTAGGCATGGAATTATAGATAACACCCAAACTCTGTCTGCTGATCCTAAAGCACAACTAAAGCTAGCTTACCTTATAAAAAGTTCATTTAAAAGTTTAGGGAAATAAATGTTACTAATTTAAAAAAATGAAACTGTGCGTTAGAGGGACATTTCCCAGACATCTGTCAGCAGGCAGACCGGGTCCCAATCTCTAACATTTAGCTCTTGTCTAAGGAAACAGGGAAGGAGAAAATACTCAGTTCTAAGGAATGAGCTTTCAAATCATTTCCAGAGAGAGACAGACTATCAGAAACGGCTGGGGAACATGAAATCAAAGAACACGCTGCTTATTTCCCTAATGTTGTCTCCGTGACTAATCCTACATCTTTCTGCAATTCTATGAAAAACACACACAGGAGCAGAGTCAGCTTCTGTGTGGTCAAACCAAATAAATGGTCATAGACCCAAACTGAAATACAAGCTAAAGAACGGTGGAGAGGACAAACATTAATCGCAGATATGCAAAATTCACTGTTCTGCTCACTCCCAGAACACTTATTTTACTTAGTTACACTGGACTTCTCTTTATTTTTAATACCTCTGCATATCTAGTTCCCTCCTTCAATGAAATCATACACTGATGGGTATCAGAAAACAGTTGCACATCACGTGTTACGTCTCATGTCTAGATGTCTGTCCAAAGTATGTCTTATTAAAACACAGGCAGCTCGCTCAGGTGAAGTTAAATTCATTTTACAATAAGCAACAAAGAGAGAGACTTCTTGAACTGCAGGACAGACGATATTACCAGTGGCACAAGTGAAGCAAGAAGCAATTTTAAAGACGGAGTATGGGAAGAAGGTAAAGGAACTCGCTGGATAGGTTCTTTTGGTGTTTTGTTTTGTTTTGCTTCAGTGTGTGGGGCTGACAAGTGGACCCGGGCCTCAACCATGCTAGGTGATTTTGCTGCCACGGAATGCTGGATGACGAATTTTAAGGCTCCTTGTCTTAGACTAATAAGTAATTCACAAGTAGACGTTTACCCCGAGTCAAAAATTCTCCAAAGGATCAATCTTTAACTTGATAACCCTGTATTATGTGCTTGTATGTCTTAGAGTCAAAGAGTTTATAGATGTGCTTAGAAGAAATGATTAACAGGAAACAGATAAGTCTCACATGTTGCCACTGGAATAGCTGATTTCTATCAGCTTACATCATATTTATATTACATATTACTATAAAAGTCTTTTAAAGCTTTTTCTCTCTTTAAATTTCATCATTCACATCGACTAGATGTGACAACCCAGGAATATGTTAGATCCCGGTTTCACAGAGTTATAAGGGCCAGTTATCCAAGTGGAAAGATGCCAGCCTGAGTGTACCTCACCATAAAGCTGCTGTTGGCAATGTGGCTGTATGGAAAGAAAAAATTAAGCCATACAATACTTATTTTTTCAAAGCAGCTGGCATTATAAAGTTATTTGATGACAAAGTACAAAAATCTCCTGCAGGAACAAGAGAAGCACTCTGAGTGTCTCATGCCAAGATGTGTCAGATTAGCAATGTAAAAACTTTTTCCCATAGTCACTCTTTTATATTCAAGACCTAAAGAAATGGCTTTGTAAAATATTGTCAGTAAAGACACTAAAATACTGTCAGTAAAGATATAAGAAAATGAGTCCAAGTCATTAAAAACCTAAGTAAATATAATCACTTTTTCACTATCAAACTTTCGAGAGTCAGGTGTCACTTTAAATGAATGGCCCATGTGATGAAAATAAAAGAAAATGCTAAGTAAAAACATGAGCCAGACTTCCCTGCTGGATTCGAGCCTCACACAGCCCCTTGAAACACAGACATTTACATGCTGACGTAGAAGAGGCGCTGGTCTAACCAAGGCAGGTGGAAGGCCAGCAAGCCAGCGACAGGATGGCAGAAGGGAAGCCCTAACTTTTATTTTCTTAGGGTACCAAGGCCTACGTTAAAATGCCATCATCGATGCTTCTATCGCAAACCTAATAAACTGACATTTTCCTTTACTGTGATTCCTTAATCTTCTTTAACCATAGGTATTTACAATGACATGTTATCATGTGCCTTAGGAAAGAAATCTGAAAAGCCACACTGTAGAAAACACACTTATTTCTTCCAATAGCAACTATCGTTAAAGTCAGAAGTATACATTGCATAAACTTTCATCATAGACTAGTCTATTTAGATTGGCCTATATATATGATTGGCATACATGATGCATATACCTCATCTGAGATGCATGTTTAATATTACATAGCAGAGAAATTAAAATTAAAATACATAGCAGCAAGATACAGTCTCTCCAGGACCTGGAATTGAGATACCTAGAAAACAAATTGGTAGCAAAAGCAGCTATGTCAGAGGGTAAATGAGGAAGGAGTTAACAGGGAAATTAGGAACCACACAAAGCTAGAAAAACTGAGCACAACACAGACAAAAGAACAAAGCAGTCTGCAGAGGTAACTCCAGCTCCCAGAGAGAGACTTGTGTCTAAAACAAGGTGATCCCCAGTAGGCTGGGCACAGCAGCTCCAGGGAGAAACAACAGACCCAACCGGCGGCACAAGTCCTAAAAAAAGCCCATGATTACTGTGAACTGCAGAAACAGTGTGGGGTTTTACTCTGCAAGTAGCTCACTCCATGTAGAAATGAGAGCAGGAGAAGAAATCCAGTAGAGTGCCCAAAGTATTTGAGAACATTTAATTAGGCGCTATTCTGGGAAAGGGTTAACTGATTGAGCCTGAAGTACAGCACACAACATAACAACTGCACTTCAGAGCTCCTGAGGTTACCCTGCCACACTGACTTAGTGGGAGATAACCACGAGACAGTAGTGGACAGTTAATGAGCTAGACATAGACTTCTTGAGAAGTTGAAACTCAGGCAGAAAAGGTACAGAGGTCCTCACTTTCCATGCTAAAGGCCAGACCAGCTGTGTGTCAATGTCAGAAGAGGCTAGGTGTGAAAGGGCTGGCATCACTTTCAGCTGAGGCCTCCACACAGACACACAACCCTACCCACCCTCCCCTACCGCTAGGCTTCACCACCTACATGCAACACAGAGCTCAGTGTATGCTGCTTTCCAGAGGTGTGGATGCCATCAGGCATAACGCTTCACTGTGGGCAGCTGCCACACTCTAGGGCAGGGATGGTGAACCAACCTATGAAACATTTGTTTTTATTTCAAAACAGGAAATGCTAATGTATAAGTCTTTTCTAAACTAAACCAGAAGATTTGTGTTTAATTGCAATGCTGACCTTTTGTGCTAAGTGAGTTGCAGGTTGCAGTTTGGCTCTCTGGAGTTGGGCGCGGGGCATACCTCCAATATCCACAGGTCATAAAGCCAGAAAATGTTGGGACTTGGGCCACACAAAAAGACACAAAAAGTGCAAGCAGCTGCGGTGAACACTGCCACAGCACAGAAACAACTGCCTAGCTATGTCCAGCACAAAAGGCAGGGCAGAACTCAGAATTCACATGTAAGAAGAGAGCATGAAATTTGGATGCTTGCTTCCCAGGACAGCCAGCGCGGGCCAGGAGACACAGCCAGCCACACTCCTGCATGCCTGCAGCCATAAGGAGAGCTTTCATGTAGCCTTGCAGGCTGGGAGAAGCAGCCCCGCCCCCACACAGCCAAGGCTATGGGAAAGCTTGGCTTTAGCTATTCTGGTTGGAGAAGCCCACCCCATTGACTCCCCAGCCTGGGTTTAGACAAACTTAGGTCCCTGGCCCATTTGCCTAGACTGAGGGTGGGCAGCCAATGCAGGAAATGCCTGGGATCCCACAACCAGCTCATCTGGAAGAAGCCAGGAAAATGTCAAAAACTAGGTAAGATTGAAAATAAGTTTCAAACTGTACAGAAGATATTTATTACACTAGGGAGACAATAAGATATTTACACATGCAAGTCTGATTTATTTCACTTATGAGTATGGTTTCTAGTTTCATCCAGGACTTGAGGAAAAACCTCGTTTATCTTTCTTGAGGAAAAACCTCACGTTTATCCTTCTTTATAGCTGAGTAATACTCCATTGTATATAAATAACACATCTTTTTATCCACTCTATGGTTGATGGCTTTTCCTGTCTTCTTTGGTAAGACATATTTGATATCTTTCTGGCTTTACCGTTTTCTCAGTAGATTCTTGTCATGTTTTACCTGTCTGTCCACTATTCTGGTCTGGAGTTCCTTCAAGGAGCTCTTCAGGCAGATACACATTGCTTTTCCTCTATTGTAACAGATCATTTACCAATTCCACTTTTTTTGAGTATTACTACTGATGTATATAAAATGTTTTCTGTATTTCATTATATTTCAAAACATCTTGTAGCAACTTTCCAAGAAAATTTCTTCATGGTATTTTGTCTTATTTTCTTTATATATGAAACAATCTACATCTCATACGTTTAAGGTAAGTAAAACACAACCATTGGTCAACATTTTGTGTTTTGAGCAACAATAGTTGCTACATAACCTCTCAACCTTTACTCCATCTTCTGTTCTGTTGTAAAATGTAACTATTTTGGTTTAATTTGTGTTGAAGATTCATTATTAATCTTTTCTGTTCGTTTGTTTGAGGCAGGATCTCCCTATGTAGCCCAAGGCGACCTTGAACCCTCAGGATTCTCCTACCTCAACCTCCTAAATTCTGGGATTATAGGCATGTGCCACCACATCCAGCCTCACTATCAACTTTTTTTCATCCTGGTGCAAGGTTGACAGTATCACTACTACTTTGTTTTTCTTCACCATTTAGGAGGTCAATGTTACATATTTCTGAAATTCAAAGATTGCCCTATATATTTCTCTATTATGAAACTGCAACATTTCTTCAGGAATCTTGGCTTTGTTCTTGCTAAGAGTTCCTGTACAAGTCTGATTTTCTTTTAGCAAATGTAACATCAATGGGTAACTAGTAAACCAGTTGTCAAATGTGACGTTTCGGTTACTTACTGAAATAGGTATAAAGAGTCTGTTCACAAAGCCAGACAGATTATCACTGCTTGAAGAAAGACCTGGTGGCTAAATTTTCTAATTCCAGGTATAAAATGTCTGGATTTACAAGGGCGTATGTTCTTATACCATATTGGGCAGGTTCACTTGGCATATATTGGTGAAAGCTTCAACAACCATGAAATGGTTTGGTGGCTCATCTACTGCTGTGTATTCAATACATATTCAGAGGCTGTATCAATTGCTTGACAGTCTGTAACAGTTTTCAAATGAGTGAAGAGCAGCCAACTTGTCAGACTTTGTTTCTTCTTGGTGGGTCTTTTTGTCATCAAATCATAGGCAATTTTCAAGGAAACCAAGTATTTCGAGTGTCATTATCATTATACAAATTCCAATATCATATCTGTCAGTTTTCCATAAATCCTTTGTATTCTGATGATTATGATGATAAAGTTCTACTATAAAGGCTTTTAATTCAGATAGTGAGATGTCATGACAAACATGTTTTTGAGTATTACTACTGATATATATATATATATATATATATATATATATATAAATGTTTACTATATTCCATTATATTTCAAAGTATCTTGTAGCATATCATCATTCACAAACAACTTCTAATACTGAATCACAGTGTCCAATAGGTTTCACCCCTGGCAAGGACCTAATAACGTTCTGTGACTTAGATCTCGACCTGATTATTTTGTAGCATTTTGACTCATCAAGTGTTTATTTATATTACCATTTTCTTCCTCATCTGATTCAAGGTCTTCATTGTGTACATCTCTGTCATATCTCTATCTGTCATATGTTGCTCACTTCTTTGTCTTAAATGAACGAAGTCATTAAGAGCCAAGACATGTGATGACTCATTTTCAACCTCTCCCCAAAAGTGCATTTCATGCAACATTGTACTGAATTCAGCTAATTCTATAGGAAAAAATCAAATGAAAATATTTAATAAAAAATTATAAACACAAAAGTATGAAACGATGCATAATGTGGGTAAAACTCACCCATTAGTACTAGGGCACACCTTGCCATTTGTCATATCAAGTAGGTGAACAGAAAGATTGCTTCCTGTATCATCCAGTGCAGCTACTGAGACACACAGCTGGCCACTTATGCTAAAAGTACTTATTTTCCTTAGAAATGTATGGCATAATACAAGCGCCTGCAAACCAGTATAAGGAACTGAGGAATCTACTGATAAACAGTGCTGGGAAAACCAGTTGTACACATCCAAAAGATAGTATCTAGAGCCATTTCTCTCATTATACATTACAATAAAAATAAAAGATATAAATATTACAACAGATACAATCTGCTGCAAGATAAAACAGGTAAAACTCTTGAAGACCTAGGCATAGGGAAGGATTTTTTTTAATGGAATTCTGTCACACAAGAAATAACATCAAGAATGAACAAATGGGATCATATCAAATTAAAAAGCTTCACCAAAACAAAGGGAACAACCAACAGAGTAAAGACACACTCACAGAATGGGGAAATAATTTTGCCAGCTACTCTTCAGGTAAGGACTAATATCTAGCTTACATAGAAAAACAAACTACAGATCCTCAAAACAGAGACAAAAAATCCCCAGAAAACTGAAATGAATAGACATTTCTCAGAAGTAGTACAAATGGCTAATAAATGCATGAAAAAAATGTTCAAAATTATTGGGAATTACAGAAATTTAAATTAAAACAACACAGAGATCCCACACAAATTCCAGGAAGAATGCCTATCACCAAGAAAACAAATAATGGTAAATACTTGCAAGAATGAGGGGAAAATAAGCCTTCTATATTGCTGGTTTGAATAAAAGCTAGTACAAGCATGACAGAAATCAGTATGGAGACTCCTCAGTAAACAAAAAAATACATATACATATTTGAGTCAGCAATTCTTTTTATAGACATTTTCCCCAAAGAGTTAAAGACATATTATAGTGATAAATGAATAACCATATTTATAGCAGCACAATTCATCATAGCTAAGCTAAATCATGGAAGCTTATATATGTTTATCAACAGATGAATGGATAAAGAAAATGTGATATTTATATACAATGAAGTACCACTCTCTTATAAGGAAATATAAATCTGAGTCACTTATAGGAAAATAGATGTACCTCAAAATCACAATTTCATGTGAAATAAAGTTAGACATGTGGCATTAAATATTGCATGGTTTTACTGCTACGAGAAACCCATGGTATAAATAAATTAAAGAGCAAAATAAAAGATATGAAATAGGAATCACTTAGATAGCTCTTTTGCAGATGGGAAGGGGACCAAGAGATGGTAGGAGGAGACAAGGAGGAGAAGGAAACAGGGTGTAGAAAGAATTAGGACATGGTATGTGTATGTGCCAGGTTCCCAAGAGGAATGTGATCACTATGTGATCACTATGTACTGCAAATACATTAAGTAAAAATAAAAAACTTAAAAAAGCATACATCGAAAACATGTAGTAATACCTTTAAGGAACTTAATATATTGCCAAATGCACATAATGTTGAATTTTTTATTGTGAAGTAAAAAGTAAGCACAAACAGAGATCCCACAATATTTTTCTAGGCACAACAGTCATTGGGGGCCTACTGTCCTAGATATTCTGTACCTTGAAGTTTTTCACATATATTTTAGGCAACCACAGACAAAAACAGGAGCTTAGGCTGATTTGTCCACCACTGCCCTTCTCAATCCAAACACTTGCTGGAAAAACCAAAAGGCTCTATGTGTCAGCGCAACAAGCACTGCCAGCATGATGTAACCAAAATGGGGAGAGACACTGCTATTGTTTCAGATTTCTATACAATGTCCTCTTTTTAGGACTGTAAACCATCTACACTAAACTAGAGTAACTTTGTGCATGAATTGATTTTTTGTTTTGTTTTAAAACTGAATTCTTCAATTCTTTCCTTTTGAATATATTTGAGTACCAGGCGTGGTGACAGATTCAAGAGACATCGAAACAATGTACAAGATGAGGCCCTGGATACTAATGTTTCTACTGTGGAGAGAGAGAAGATGACAATTCATTTTTAAAGGTAGTGAGGAGACTTGGATAATAGCTCAGTGGTAAACCCTTCAGGGAGCACGCAAGAGGCTCTGGGTTTGATTCCCCAGTGTTGGGAGGGGACGGGAGGGGAGGGCACAGAAAGAGGTATATGCTACAAAAAAAATGCCATAATTGGGTAAAGGAAACTGGTCTGTGAGCTGTGAGAAGGCTCAGAGGAAGGAAGCTTTAGACTGGGGTGACCGTGAAGGACACTGAAGAGATGAGCCTGAACATGTATGACAAGACAAGCTTAGAACTTTACAACAGCCCAAGGAAGAGGCTCAGTGGTAACCAGGGAGGCTGGTGTGATGGGAGCTCACATAGGCTGGCAGAGAACAATAAAAGCAGGTTGGGAAAACAGGGTGTGTCCCTTTTGTCCCATATGTCACAGAAGAGAGATTGCATTTCATTTGAAATGCAGTGGGAGACAATGCAGGGCTTTATGCCATGGAGCGATGAAGTCTGGGTTGTATGTAGATGGCCTTCCATGGCCAGGTGCCACTGGGTTTTAAACGCAGTCCCCCCACACTACCATTCAGCCCCCCAGTCTCCCCAGTGTCTCTATTCACTGTTTTAGGGCATCCTCCTCTTTCCAGTTCTCTTTAAAACAATCAGAATGTGCTAGTGTTAAAGGATTTGAACTGCAAGCCTGTCTTCCCACACAGCAACACAGAGTCCTGGAAACCCAGTGATGCTGCTTTCTCTCAGCACGCTCCTGTGGCGAAGTTTACCACACTTTAGAATTTTTACTTGAAAGCAAAATACCCGAGATCATTCCATTCTCATTTGTGTTCCTGCACAACATAAATAGTAAAACTCAGCTTTCATATACAGAGAACCAGCTGGCACACCACACTTCTACAGTCAGACTTCTAAATCTGTGGGTGACTCCACAAAGGCTTTCTACACTAACCGAAAAATAACTTTTTTTTAAGTTTCTGAAGTTTAGTAGATCAAAGTCTTTTTGTTTTCAACACCCTTTGAAACCTTGTAATATTAACAGTAACACTAACACTCAACAGTACACTGGAAGAGTGGAAGAAAAGTGAAGCCTTCCCAATCATTCAAAAATCCTTTCGTGTAGGATTTAGAAGTTGTGTCCTGTGGTGGATCAGTTGGTAGCCAGCTTTCCTTAGCTTTCCAGGTTTGGTTTTCTCTGCATTTCATCCCTCAGTCTTCATTTAGGATCTCCTCAGGTATTAAAGCAAGGCTTTTAACATCACATCACTAAGTCATTTAATTCCTTAATTTTTCTTAATTAGTTACCAAAATAGACTTGGATTACCAGTATTTAACCTTAACCCTTAAATGGAACACTTAGGCTTGTTATACGAAGATGGTCAAAGGGATATGGGGAAAAAAGCTATCGTCTTCTCAGTATCAAGACAAGGAGTCTCTTCCTCCTCTGGGTTGGTTTTGCTGAACATCTTTCCCAAAAGATGCATGACTTCCTAACGTGCAGTAAGCATCATAACTTCAAGAAGCTTTGCATTACCTTTTCCACTTAGTGATCTGAGGTTCCCTGCTACCAGCACCATACAATTAAGATCCAGCTCTCCAGGTAGAGGATCAGAGACCCAGTGAAGCAGAGATGAGCGACCCTCCTAAGCCATCACAGAACAGCCATTCCCCAGAGGCTTGAGCTACTGAATAGAGACTGGAGATCAAGCCCAGTCAAATTGAGTCCAGCTTGACCAACATGAAAAAGGCTTCCAGAACTAGCTCAAACCACCACATTGTGAGACAAGGACACAGATGGAGGGAGGGTTGAGGTGCTACATTTTAGGACATTTGGTGTACAAAAGAAATCAAGCACCACCAAATTCTGAAATACCGATCTCACTCACTACAAAACAAACACAAATATGTTTTCTTTAGTGTATTTATCCCACTTTAAATACTGAAGAATGCAAACTGGTTTTCCATGATTAGAGTAAAAGCTTGGCTTGTGCATGAACTTATTCTGCAAGTGTTTCGCATGATAGGCAAACATTTCTAATAATTTTAATTTGATAAACAAGCAAAGTCTTGCAACACAGGTATTATGTGATGCAGAATGTCACATGATCATAACTGAGTCAATAGTTCCTCCTTTTTTCCCTCTTTTTTTCTCTTCCTAACAGCAACAGGTTATACAGGAGGTCTTGTCTGCAAAGGACAAGAAGAAAAATGGCAGAGAAATCACTCACTTCAAATGGGATTAGAGAGATGTGTCAAATGTGGGAAACAGTACAAAATTTTGTAAAAAAAAAAAAAAAAAAAAGCACCACTTGAATAAGGGTATAGCAGTGATGGAAATATATCTGCTTAATGACAAGGTAACGCCACATTTTCCTGAACTCCTCAAAAGGAGGCAAAAGCAAGTGTCATTGAATTCATTCCTTGTTAAAATTTGAATGAAAAGAAAAAGATCCATGGAGCCAACAGACAGCAGTGATTCCAATAGGATAGTGAAAGTCATCCTCCACAATAACCCTCTTTTCTCTTGTCTTAGTCACACTTTCCACACAAGTTTTAAAAAGTAAGACCAGGCTAATTTTTTTTATATTTTGTACTTTGTTATTTTATATTATACTGCAGTACTGTAATTGTCTTTGTGTGCATACTTCTGGGTTGTGGAAGAAATCATCTGAGTTTCCATTATTTCATAGGGGAAAATTCACTATGCAAGTGCTTTGGATTACAAGCATGTTTCCAGACTGAATTACACTGGAAAACCAAGGCTTTCCTATAGAACTAAATTAATTCAGCTCTCTTGCAACAGGAATCTGTTGCAACAGAAATCACTGTCAGTTGCTTTAGGATTGCTAAAGCATGGTACACTATCCTGTGATTTAGGAAAACCAGTAAGTAGAAACATATGCATGCCTCTTTGACTTTGCTTCCAATTAGAAATGTTTTGCCCCACATTACAGAGATGACAAAATTGTTCTAAAATGTCTTGAACCATTGGCTAAACCTGCATGCATACAATAATGTTTCTTCTCTGTGATATAACCAAACTGGCATATGTATCTAAGATCTCAGTTGATCTTACCAAGTGCATTGACAGGTAGCAGTAGTTAACATAATTTAAGACACTGTTTTCCTAAAGTGATTTCTGTCCAGGGATAAATCCCACAATTCAAATTGGACTGATAATCTTAAAGCACAGATATTTTCACTCCAGATTTCTGAAGAAATAGCATTTGGAACAGTCACTGTGTGTTCCTCAGGCCAGTTTCTGACAGTGTACTGGATGTATCTGTCCTTGGATAGAACCTAATCAACTCAACTAGATATTGCAATGTGCAAAAAAAGTGAGGAGACATGATGACTACAGAATTAATGAGTTTAAAAAGACTGCTGAATATAAATGAGCATAAAAAGATTACTACATACAAAAATGAGAAAACAAATGTTTTTTTCAAAGTACGCTATTTATAATGTAATCAAAAATATAAGTTAATGTGGTAAAAGTTTACCAGATTTCCATGGAGAAAATTATAGTACTAAAAATAAATTAAACATGACTTAAGTAATTAGATAAATATATGTTCATGTCCTAAAAGACTTATTGTAAAGATGTCAATATTTCAAAAAAAATGATTTAAGCATTCAATGTAATCCTAAAATAAATTGTGCCAAGTTTTTCTTGTGAAATACAAAAATTGATTTTGTAATTGATAAGGAAATAGGTTCAAGAATTACCAGGAAAAACTTATGGATGAAAAATGTTGAAGGATTCATGTTGGGAGCCGCAGCCCCGAGCCCGGTCGCCTCACTTGGCGGACGTGAGGCCTGTAGTAAAGAGTGAAGCCTGAGGTAGATTGCCCCTCCCATCGAGCACGTTAGTTTCCTGCTTACCGCGTAAGCAACCCGCTCAACAATATAGTCTGCCTGGCAACTGATGATGTTAGCCAATCAGCTTGCCTTGCTTACTTTAACATGATTGGACACTGTACCCGTATATATACCGGTGCCACCCCTGGGCGGAAGAAGAAGCCCGGAAGTAGAAGCCCAGAAGGAGCCGCGGAGAGCGGACCGGTAGAGGCTTCGGAGCGAAGCCCGGAAGGAGCCGCGGGGAGCGGACCAGAGGAGGCTTCGGCTGGGAGCGATCCCAGGGCAGGCTGTACGGAGAAGGAAAATAAAAAGAAAAGGTTGTCCACTGCCAGACTTTGTCGTGTGTCCTTCCTGCCGGCCGGGAGCGGACATCGACAGATTCATATCTCCAGTTATTAATACTTATTATAAAGTCAAAGAGCAAAGTGTTGGCTTAAGGACAATAGAACAAAGTAAAACATCTATAAACAGATCTATTTGTATTCTACTTGAATCTACCAATTTATTTATAGAACTGGGATGCTGAAATGCAGAGAGCAAAAATATCTGGTCAATCAATGTTGGGTAAAATGGGTCTCTGTATAAATAAAAATATATGCTGACCCTTTATGTCACATCAGGTACAGAAATCAACAGATTTGAGATCTAAATGGTAAATATAAACAATACATCTGGTGGAAACAATATAAAAGAATATCTTCGTCCTTGAGATAGCAAAGATTTCTAAAACCTAAGTAATAATAAATATTTGTAAATTTAAATTACAATTTAAAATATCTGTCATCCCAAGCCATTATTTAAAAATGATAATCCACAGAATGGAAGAAAGTAACATATGTCCACCAAAGCCCTAATACTAGAATTTTTTTTGTCTTCTGTTTCTTTCCTTTTGGGGTGGGGAACACAGACAAAAATCTTTCAATAGGCAACTCACAAAGAGATTATCTTAATGAACACAATATGTGAAATTGTGTTCATAAGATTACTCACTGAAGAGATGCAAATTCATATCATAATGAAGAAACAGTACTTACTGGTATAATTAAAGTCAGAAATTGTGAAAAAAAATTTTTAGCCAGGTTTAAAAACAAATATAGCCACTGCTAGTGAGAATATAAATTATTAAAACCACTAAGAGAAAACATTCTGTAGTATCTGATAAAGCAAAATATACAACTACCACATACCAATATAGCACCTGGTATTCTCCTTCTTATTGGCACATGTTTGCTATACATAATGATTACTTTCATTATGAGGAATTTACATAATGTGTCTTAATTACTCTTTCCCCTCTTCTCCCTTCTGTCCTTTAGATGTTATATTTTCTAAAAATACAAAGCATAAAAATCTAAATAGTGATGAATACTACAGTGAATAAAATGTGGTATATTCACAAAATCAAATACTTGTTTATTGCAATCAAAGTTTAAAATTTCTGCTGAGAGAACATTATATAATTTTCCAGAAACTGCTTATCAATTCATACTTAATCTGTTACCCTTTAATAATTTTGAAGAAACTACTAAGAATAGCAGAAGTCAAAGTTATAAGTTCAAGTTCCTATGAAAACATTCACAGAAGGTAGAACAGTAAATGATCAGTACAAAGCACTGAGAATGTAAAGACATATAACCTCAGTAACTAGAATCTGACATACTCTTTTTGGTTAAAGCAGGATGAAGGAGAGAAAATCTGGGAGTGAAGAACAGGACCTGGGTCCAAAACAGAAGTATAGACCAGAGGGTGGAAACACTCTAGGAACCAGAGTTCTTGAACCAGTTTATTGACTTTCTATATATCTTGGCCCTAAAGCTTGTGTTCTCTACTTCAGTTTCTTCAGGGGCTCAATTTTATAGCATTTATTACCTGCAAGATGTATAACTTGTCTGCTCTGTTTACTGTTCTCAGCCCCAGTAGAAGGCATTTTTAAGAATAAGGATTTTTTCAACATTATTAAACACTCCATGTAAAACATACTTATGTGAATCTACACACAAATCAGATGTTGAGATAATCATATTTTTGCAAGCTATACCCCAAAATGCAGCAAACCCATTTTTAATACAATCCCTCTGCCCAGAAAGAACTCCAACTCATAGAATAATAAAAATGGTAGGAACAGTGTTGAAGATAATGGATGTACAACACAGTCTAACGGTACCAAAAGGTGGGTTTTATATCACGCTAGAATTATATACTTCAGTACTTTCTGATTCCCAAGCTTGTTCTAAGCTTAGGAACTTCTAAAATGCATATATAAACAGGTAAAAGCAAGTAAACACCCTCAACCTGAGTTCAGATGAGTATATTCTTTCCTTATATATTAATAGTAAGGAATAAACTCGTTTAATGAAAAAGCCAGATCTAAAATATAGCTTCAAAGAATTTAAAAGCACATCCTTATTCAATATCAACTCTTTATGTCCCGTATCATACTCATATATGAGTCAAAAAACGAACTAAGGTAACATTATTAATAGCTTTGCTTGTTTGGATATATTGGAATGTGAAATACAAGCAAAGCATGATATGCATTAGGAACCAAATAAATGCTTGGAATAAAAAATGTTAGAATGCATGTGGAGAAAAAAATATGATCCCAATGGTCAGGAAAGTTCTTGTAAAGCTGACAGAACTTGAACAGCACATAGAATCTTGATTTGAGAGAAAAAGACATTTCAACATAAGAATAAGGTTTAGACATTGCTATAATTAAAACACTTTCAGAAACCAATAAATTGATCATTGTGAATACAAAATAGTTTTGTTATAAGAAGGAATTAAAATGTGTATAAAGTTAGTTTATAGTAGTTTTCCAACCCTGGCTACCTTTAACCTAACGGGCAGAAGTTTCAAATCACTGGAAAAATAGAGACAGAATCAGAGTTAATATCATCCAGATTTTGCACACAAATTTGAACTTCTTAAAGGAAACATGCTAGAGTTATGTTGATAGAGCCATAATGGGAAGTCTTTAGGACACTACTGGACCATATAATTATAAATCATAGTTAAAAATCACTTAAAGCACACTATCACCAAGATTGCATAATCCTAATTTTGAGCTACATGACATCCATTAAATATTTCTGACTTCATTAGGATCGGTACATACAAAACACAATACGACACTTTATACTTGGAATCTTGATACCACAGAAGTGGACATAATTGAGCTGATGTCCCCCAAATTGTCATATCTAATTTCAGGAAGGCCCCATAGAGAATTCCTGATGTTGATGAGTGAAAAGGAGTAATGGCTGCTTCCATCCTCCTCCATCAAAGTCAGGGAACAACAAATGCACAGTAAAATCAGGGATGCAAGAAAAATTCTGAAGCCCTACTGTGAATGCAATCATTATATCCTGCAAACATTACTAAGAAAAATGTAAAAACTACATTCAAAAGAGAAGAATTTTGAGGAAACAAGCTTTTTTCCATTACCATTAAAAGTAAAGCAAAATTTAATTAGCCTTCTTCGGTTGGGGTTTACCTGATAATCAAGCGGTAAAATAATAATTCTTCCAAGAATGCCACAAAGGTATTGTCATTCTAGACACACAGGACAAATGTTACTATATTGCGTACCATAGATGCTTTATGTGTTAGGGCTACATTTACTGATGAGTTCAGTACGGGAAGAGCTGTGTGTCATACAGAACATTAAGCTTCGGTATTTAATGTCAGCTGAAGGGAAAATAATCACTGAACTCGATCATAACAGAGTATGTATTTACAGACATATGGGTCCAAACCCTACCATGTAATACTCCTGAAGAAAAATAAAATAGTCTGAAGTAATCTGGAATGAATGGCCCATCAATTTGGAGACATCACACAGAAGTAACAAAAAGGGGGGAAAATGAGCACTATCATACTTTACAAACTACAAAAATGTATTTTGAAAAAAAATTTCTGACTTAACAGCTAATATTTATGGAACTCATTTACTTATGCACAATATGCCTAACTAAAAGGAAAGCATTACTTTCATGTTTTAGAGATGAGGAGAGTGAGATGCCAGAAAACTAACATCTCCTTACATCTACAATTAGCATGAAGCCAAACTTGATCTCAAGCGAGTCTAATTCCACCAGAGCCAGCCATCTTGTAGCTATGTCATCTCTCAAAAGCTTCTTCAGCTAAGATTGAGGAGATGAAGCAGAGGGTCAGAGAAGAAACCAGTATTTAGTCCAAACACACAGTGCTAACAAGTTTCAGACGTGGATCCTCTGACTGCAAACCCTATAGGACCTACCAAGCCATGGCGGAGAAAAAGCTACACAGACCAAAATGTCTGTTAAAGTGAAAGTTTCTGTGCAGAAGCTCCAATGCCTAGTGTCTCAGATACAGGATCTTCACAGAGCTAATGACATTAAGATGAATCATCAGGATGAGTGCTAATACAGTATGACTGGTGACCACATAAGAGGAAATTCAGATTCAGACACAGACAGAGAGAAGACAATACAAAGAGATATGGAGATGTCCTACAAGACTAGGGCAGGAGACTGCAAGAGACCCTTCTGCAGTCCTCTGAAGGGACCAGCTGACACCATGCACTGCCCCTGAACTCAAACCACAAACTTCTTTTCTTTTTTTTTTTTCCGTCTTTTCCATTTTATCGGTACCGGGGATTGAACTCACGACCACCTGCTTGCAAGGCAGGTGCTTAAGGTGCTGAGCTAAATCCCCATCCCCCACAAATTTCTCTTTGTTTACCACCTCGTTTGTGGTATTCTGTTCGTGATATAAAGTGATATAATGGCAAATGCTGGCTAAAAAAAATTTAAATTTAATAATTACCATGTAAAGTTTGCAAGTTAGGTAACATTTAAGGTAAGTTTGTAATATTTCTGTTTCAAATCCTTAAGGCGTAAATCTGCACTAGGAGTTTTACAATGGTTGTATAACACAATAAAGTTTCAGTAACATTTTGGTGAAAAAAATAGATCTACAAAATCTACTGTAGAGTTGAATGTTTTAAAGTATTCTTTCTTGACACTCTTGAGTGACTGCCACTTTACAGGTGTCTATAAAGATATTCTGATTCTTTAAAAATGCTCAACTGCAAATCATTTGCATACTTGCAAAGACAGAATAAAAATTAACCTTTTAAATTCTTTAAGAATAGTACTAGCACGTAGGCTGTTCTTTCCAAAAGTCATGGTAAAACTGTTGGAACAAAGGAGAAGAGGGAAGAAAAGAAACAAAAAGCTGCAATCATGTCTTGTTTTTGTTTCAGTAGTTGATTCTTTGCACATTTAGTAAGGCTTTTTTAATGTTATTAAATTGTTACACTATATATTTTAATCCTTTTAAAAACATATGTATAGTTTAATCCCATATTTATAAAATTTTGTATTTGATTGCTTTGATTGTCTGGTACGCTTCCTCTCACCATGTGCATGTGCATATGCGTGCGTGTGTGTGTGTGTGTGTGTGTGTGTGTGTACGCGTGCCTGTGCATAGAGTAAGACAGGTGTTTGGTATAATGTTTACTTAGCTTGATGATGATGATTTCTAAATGGTAGAGTTTCAGTGACATTCATTTTTATCTTTTCTACACTGTTTAAAATTTTTCTGAGAAGACAGCTTAATAAAATCTTTTTAAAGTAATTCATGCTTATTATAGACTACTTAAAAATATCTAAAGTATAAATGAGAAGAATAAGTAGCACTCCCCTAATCTTATAACTAATGTATTTTAGTATAGTTCCATAAGGATCAATTTTAATATTTAATTCAAGCCTCTACTCTTTTACATAGTGTGTTCCTGTGTCATTAATTATTCCAAAGTATGGGTAAAGGATTCTATTCCTGTAACCATATAACAAGGAATGATGGACATCTGGACTGCCGTGATGGAAGCAGGGATGAAAATAAATGAGAAAGTATGAGAAATTCTTAGAAATTAAAAGTAGCATTCTGTAATTATTATGTACTACAATTGTACTAATAAAAAATAAAAATCGTAAAACTAATAGAAAAAAAAGATTAGTTCTAAAATGAATTTGTATTATTTTTAATGGTAATGGCTAATAAAATGGACCATTATCAATGGTTTGTGTGGATGTCCTCCCAAATCCTGATCAGGCAAGCTTTTCTGAAGTGACTGAGTCTAGCATGTGTGATTGTTTTGTGGTCTAGCATTATCGATGTCAGTGCTACACCTGCCCCAGTGTGGCAGAATGAAACAATACAAAGAATGGAAAGAAGCTTGCTCCTCCCTTTTGGTCTTTTTTGTTGTTTTTGCTGTCTTCCACTGCCATGAACTGTTGCCTCCTGCCATGTGCCACTCTACCTCAGAGCCAGCCAATATAGACTGAAACCTCTACAAACTGAGAACTAAACATTTTCCCCTTCAACTTTGGGGACTAGGTATTTTATATCAGCAACAAGAAAAAAGTAACTAAGACATTGTTCTTTCTAAGTACGGACACCGTAAGAAAATATCATCTTCTAATCTCATTCTGTATCACAATTATAGTTACTTTGGGTTAAGAAGACCACAATATTGATCTGTTGCTACTTTTCAATATAAAAATGATGGCAATAATGAATAAAAGTGATAAATAAGTTCCATTTTATTTTATATTTTGGAGGAAGACTTTCCAAAAGATAAATAATGGAAGAGACATTAAAAATGCTCCCAAAATGTTAACTAATCAATTATCATTATCATCAGTTTGTTAACACAATTTATTTTAAAGCCAGTATTAAATGTCAAATGATCCTGAGCTGGTGTTCATTCAGTGAATTATATGGCACTTTAAATTATAATGTAATTATAAAAATGTATTTTAATAATATTATTCATTTTCCAAATGCTTGTAAGAAAGAAATAAACATAGGTAGAAACATGTCCTAAGAATGAGTTTCTTTAATGTTTCTGCAGAGATATTCTAATGGCATAATCACTTAGTTTTAAAGCTTACAGTGGAGTTCTTCAGTTGGTATTTTATTAAATTTTAATTTTGATTTCTAGTATTTCTCTGTAGATGGCCTCTAATTATCTGTTTGTTTATTTGGTACCACAAATTTCACCTAGGTCTTTTTGTTTTGAAACAGGAAATTGCTCGATTGCCTAAACTGAGCTTGTGATTCTTCTGCATCATCCTCCCAGAGTACTGAGATTCCACAAATGCATCCCAGACTTACCATGCCACTAATATTATAGTTATCTCACTGTTCTCTGCCCTGCTTCATTTTCCTCTCCTTAGTCTTTTCCACTGTATTATACAGTCTTCTGCATTCCAGATCAGACAGTACAATGACTTTACATAAGGTTTTTAGAATTTCTTACACCATCAGTCTTACTCTGTTCTGATCCAATGGGTATTTGAATCTGATGTCATTTTTATTCTCTCAAATTTTTTCTCATCTAATTCCTTTATTTAGTTGTCTCTCCCTTTATTTCATCCTGCTGCCCATAGCTTTCTGTTCTTTGATAAAAGCCAGTCTGCTTACATTCTGCTAGGGAAGTAAAGCCCCCATTCAGAATTTCTACTGAGTCACTATAATAAGACCTACTCAAAATATGATTCTTATCTTCTGAGGTCTCAAGACGAGCTTCCATTTCCTGTAAACTAGAGCATTATTCCATGGACTTATGCCTATTTATTCATTTTTATACACTGCCCTCTATCTCTGACAGACTTTTGCAAGACACTGTGTTTGCCCAAAGATACTATGGCAAAGATTATCTGTGTCCTTTTGTACACTATTTATGAAGAGGCTGCAGTAATACACTTCTTAGATATAGGTCTGAGAGGTGTGTTTAGATGGAATTAACCTAAAGTGACTTTCCTGGAGAAACGAAAAGGTCTTTCTATAATCCCAATACCTAGTTGCCTTAAAAGAAGGGCCAAAAGCATACAAGAAGACTAGAATAGCCTGGATATATGGGCTATCATGACCGAAATGGAAGGATAAATACACTGAGTTTTAAAAAAATGGTGTAGAAGAAAATGCATCAAGGACTTTTCCACATAACATAAACTCAGGATCTCTGTGTCAAAAGAATCAGGTTGGGATCAAGTGATTTGCTGGTTGTGTAGGGAACTGCTCCTCATTATTAGAGAAATCAATTTTCCACTGGCTATGTGATGATGGAAACTTTCTTCAGATTTTAATTATAGCCATCTGTCACTCTAGGTGTACAGTGTTAGAGCTATTTCTCTAAGTCCACAGGATGTGCTTATGTTCTTATGATAAAATGGGAGAGTCCACATCATGAGTGGCCAGCCTAATATCATTTTAAAAGGAAAGGCTACAGCATAGTTGAAATGTATGTGTGTATGAGCATTCATACAGAAAAATATATATATAAATAGACCTATGCTTACCTATGTGTATACATAATTTTATTCAAATCATTATTGGATTTTCTCTCCTTGATTTTTATCACCATGCATCTAACTAAGAAATATAAGTCAGTGAATTTAACTTTCTTTTGTATTTGTGGCTTTACTTATTTTATTGTCATTCACTTACTGGTTTTGCTGCTCACCTCTTGATTTTAAACTTAATTCTATGGTATAAATTAGTATATTTACTTAAAGTAACAAGAACATTCATTCCTAACTTATTAATATTCTATCCACCTATGTATTTTCTGTTTCAACAAATGGTCTTTCTGAATGTTAGTATTCCAAAATGCTGAATTGAAAAGACTTCAATGTATATACATACACTCTCTGTACAAGCGCAGGTGTATATTTTATGGTAGCATCAAAGTGGAGTTTTCACTTTGATTCTTAATGGTATTAATCCATCTCTTTGATGTCTGCTTGAATTTGAAGAATGCAAGGGCTTTTCCTGTGACAACCCTGTGGTCTTGCTTCCTACTAAGGGGGAAAAAAAATGATTGTATTTGGCATAGGTAAAGCAGAAAGCAAATTGAGGTAGGAAATTGTACTGTGGTTGCTTGTTTTGTATGTTTATGGCCCTGGGAACTGAATCGTAGTCCTTGCTTGTGCGAGGATAGTACTCTGTCTGTCTTAAGCTTTCTTGACTATGAATTTTGATAGTGTGACTAGGTCCAGTCCTATTTTAGTTCCTGATACATGGTAGGCATACGATGTTTTCATGTTTTCCTTCATGAATGAGTCATTTACTCTTTAATTTTTTTTTTTTTTTTTTACTAAAGGACACAATTTTGGAAAGCAAGCACAGCAAATTTGTTAGTATTTCTTCTATGCTGATTGTGGGCGAATCTGCAAGCAGGAAAATAAAATAAATAAAAGAAGCTGGCTTATTTTCATTACCTAAATTGCAAGCGACTGAAAACTAAGCTAAAAACTAAATGGAGGCAAAAGTAGTTGCCACTGCATCCTAATACAGCAAACAGGAAACAGTCAGGTAATAGGGTACCTTGGAGGTGGCAAATGGATAATAAATACTTTTAACATGGTGTCTATAAAAAGGTACCAGGATACTCCAAGTTAGACTAAATCTAACATGTTAGCAAAAAAAAAAGTAATGCTTAATCATCTACAAAAATATACTGTAATAGACAAACTTAGAAAAACTCACAATTCTAACATTTCTTTGTATGTTTCTTTCCACAAGGCTAAAGACTACAGATGAAGAGGGTAATCAATAATCATAATTGCAGGAGAGACTCTCCCATGCCATTTTAAAACCCAAGGCTTCAACGCAGAAAGCAGTGAGGCAAAGGTTACCTGAAATAACTCAAGTAACTGTTCTATGACATTACAGTTCTCGGAAGACATAGCTAATCACTAACTATAAAGCTCAGTGATACAGAGCATTTTAGAGACATGTAATAATACTGTGAATAGTCATCACATGCAAGGAAGAGGAATGAAAAGATGGAGGCCTAATAAAGAAAAGAAAATGGAAAGGGTGAGTCCTAAGGAGAAAATCATTAAAGGTCACCAGATTTGGTCACTGTAGCGGAAGAAAGCTGATGAGATTACCAATGTTTTTAAGTATATTTTCAAAATGGCCTAAGGGTAGAAACACAATTCATTCTCCCATGCTTCTGTAATGAGCTATAAACCAAGGTCTCTGAAGCACCATTAACATGAATCACAGATGGTCAAAGAAACTCAGATGCCCAATTTAGGTGCATTAAAAATAGCTATCAGTGGAAATAGTAAGTATAAGACAATAAGATTGAAGACTAAATCTAACTCTTTTAATGTCTAATTCATAGAGGTCTAGGGGATAAATTATATTTGCATGTGAATACATAAGAACAACACATATATTAAATAGATTATAAAGTATATATGCATATATTACAGTATAAATACTATAAATGTATTCTACATAAATAAACATATATATTAGATACAACTGAAAAATATGGTAAAAGATTAGAATATGAAAATTTATTATAATAAAAGACACACTATCATTAATAACCTGCCAAAGTACTCCCCCTCTGCTCAAAACCACTTATGCCATCCTTCACTTTGGGGAGCAGTTCTGGAAGTCACCTTTCATGAGTGTCTTTAGTTGTGCTTTGTTGGCTGACTCAATGTTCTGAATTCAAACACTGCAATTCAAAACATTTACCTTTGATGGCTCTTTTGACTTTGGGGAACAGCCAAAAGTCATACAAAGCCACACCTGGTGAATAAGGCAGATGAGGCCAAACTGATCTACCATCATGCTGTTGGAGCAGCAGCATTTCTGTATATTTTATTGCATCTCATAAAGACATTCACAAAGGCAGACCTCCAGACCTGTTTCACACGGTGGAAAGAGCAGTGTGGTAAGTGTGTAAAACACAAAGAGGAGTGCCAAAGATATGTTGTGTCATAGTAACACATCTTTTATGGTAAAATGTTTAAGTTTAAATATCCACCATATATTATGATCACATCATGCATATTAAACACACACACACACATACACACACACACACACACACAAACACATAATTTTCAAAGGAAAGCTTGCCACATTGAATTAAGTTATATCAGTATAACTCTCCATAATCTTTTTGTTTTCAGTAGAATTGTATCACGGCTAATCTTTATTGAGGCAAGAGAGACTCAAGTGTGAACTCTTAAATTAATTTGACTTTTGGGGAATTTCTGTGTATGAATGCTGCTCTTGTTGAGATTATCAGTAAACCTACGTAACATCACCTTTATGAAGTGCCTAAACCCTGGGAGAATCCTGAAGTGTTGATAGAATACAGATTTACAACTCACATAAAAATAAATTTCTTAGCATGAATCCTTTATTAGTTTTCTAATTTTTATCTAATTCCTAGACTTTTCCTTAGAGATCAAATTAAATAAAAATGTGTTCCTCAAAAGCCTGTCTCTGGCATGCAGGAGAGAAAGCAACACAAACCTATCATGTCACCAGATGAATGGGCTCCTTCAATGGAAAACCTCTTTCAAAATTAATGGCCTGCTACACATGATAAGTGCTCAGAAAAGGAAATATTTATGGTTTTTCTCCCAACTTCTGACCCTTGAAATTAAAAGCACTTTCTTCACCTCCTCAGTTCCAGTTAACCCAGAGGAAAAATGTCTCTCTTTACGGCAGGAAGAAATGTTTATGGTGCCCAGAGATACAGCTATATAGACAAGTGATCCAATTCAAAGCCTCCCTCTCAAAAGCCTGCCTCCCAGTGGCAAGAAAAAGTGCAGAATGACATGAAATAAGGGTCCCTCCGGCTTACCTTGCGCCCCTCCCGTCAGTGCAGAAAACAGAGGTGCTCTGTGGCAAGACTCTGAAATGCTCACCCCGGGCCTAGAAGCAGCAACCCCGATGGAGAACCAGCCTGAGGACTCAGGTGTGCGCAGGTGCTCTGCTGAATCATAAATGCACGTTTGGCAGTGAACTCCAGTCAGGGTTCCAAGAGAGTCTGCCAAACATGACTTCAAACTAGGTAAAATATAAAGAAAAAGGCTTCCATTTTAACTTAGGGGCAAACAGAAGAGACTGTCCCACAATCAAATTACAGGGTGCTGGCAATAAATGAGAACAGCGATAATTATGTATTAACAATATTGTAACATATACTGCACAGAACATATATATCATATATAATGCTATAACGCTGTGCTGTGAATATTTTTTCTTATGAAACAAAGGAAAGACAAAGCACACCTGAGTGAAAGAAGCATTTCAGAAGAACACAATTCGCACAAACATTTTTCAGAATTTTGTTATTTTTGAGGGCAGCCTTCTTTTAGAAAGTGATAAGTTACCACACTCTTGTATCAAAAGAAAAATTAAAAATGAGACCATATGCTCAAAGACAGGTAACCATATGTACCTCATAAAAAGACACAAATGCATTTTCCATTCTAAAATTCCTTCTCATTACCTCACTAAATGTGGAACATTCAAGGCCAAACCATTCTTCCCATGTAATTTATTTTCAGAAAACCTAATGCTTTCTCAATAACACCCTTTCAAATAATCATTAAAATTATTGGAAGATTGCTTCTTACTAATGAAATGCAAATATTAAAAGTGAAAAGAGTGTTAATTACGTGAAAATGTGAAGCCATTTGCAGTGCTTAAGCCAAATTAAGGATACTCTATCACTAATTATTTCAGGACTGAAGGTCAGCTTTAGTCTCCTATGGTGGTTCCACATATGGCATTGCATTAGATACGATACACATGTAAAGCATATGCTTCTTACTACCCTGCATATTTCACTGGGAAGGGAGCCGTATGTTTCATTATACAGGGTAGTATGCAAAGGCTATTGCAATTTAGGTAAACTCTTGACTCAGATTTCAGCAGTATAGAAGGTCCTCTTCATTAAAAGCACATTATTATTGTTTTGCTTCGAGGCATTTACCTTATGTTCTCAGGAACACCCTGACAGTTTAGAGACTAAAAACATCTGGAATTTAAGCATTAAGATTTGAAGGATCATGAATCTGATGCTAAAACTCAGGTCATTATAGAATACTCAAAATAACAGGCTCTTTGGTGGAGATGGGAAGAATATACAGACTCTCATGCTTGGACATGAGAAGACAGAGATTAAAATTTTGATGCCAATATCATCTTCTGTTTTTAAATTAGGCAATCTCTAATTTTAGAACATTAGTTTTGTTACATTTTTTAATACAATAAGTATTTAGTTTAGTTTTAGGTCCAGGAAATGAAGCTAAAATTATTAATTTTGCCACTGCTAAATGCTAAATATTGTTTAAGCCCATGAATGCTGGCTTAAGATCACATCCATAAATCACTGGACACTCTCCCTAGAGGTGGAGTGTGCAATTCTACTCCACTTGAGTGGGAAGCAGACAGGTGATGCGAACAGGTGATGCAGAGGTAACGGAATGACACTTGCAAAAACACAGGTTATGAAGAGTGTCACTCTGAAGCTGAATGTAAGTTCATGCTCTCCCCTTCTATCCTCCTCCTTCCAATCTTCTATTTTCTCCTCCCCTTTTCCCCTCCTCCTCTTCCTCTTCCTTCCTGTCTCTCTGTGTTTGGTTGCCTCCTCAAGCAGGCTGTGAACATCCCACCACAGGTGATGAGAAGTCAATGCCTGCTGGTAACCAAGCTTACAAGTGATATGATCAGTCCACCCAGTCATCATGAGTGAGCCTTAGAGCTGACATTCCCCGGTACAACCTTGACATGACTACATACCCTCATAATATATCCTAATGCAGAGCTAATATCCCAAGCTTCCCCCATATTGCTGATTAACAAAAACCATAAAACAATAAATGGTTTAAGTTGTTAAACCTGGAGGAATTTATTACACAGTAGTAGCTGGGTAGTACTATTTATAGTAAGAATATGCCACGGTAAGCAGAAGAAAAGCTGAGAATAAGCTATTCCCCTTAAACCCTGGAATATTATTTTTCAGCTGTATGATATTGATATTAAACAGAGTAACACAAGAGCCTTCATCTAAACACAAATATTTTAAGCAGTATGATTTCCAAAATTCCCCTGAGAATGAAAGGAAAAGATTCAAAACTACAAAGAGGCAATGCTAATCCTGATGGGGGAAAAAGACACTGGAAAAGCTCAGGATTGGGGGCTGATTATATCCAAAGTTTTCTTGCTCTGGCATGGAAATGGAGAAAGGCAATATTCAGCTACTTCAATTGTTGTGTGCTATATGTCTCACCCTAGATTTAAGAAAAAAAAGAAAGCAAGCAAGTATATCCTGAAGTCTAAATCTTATACATGAGGGGCTTCAGTAAAATATGTCCTTTATTGTTTGAAGTAATATTTACCCTTGTAGGAGTCTATGCACAGATAATTCCCATAAGAATCTCAAAATAAACGTACAATTATTATACATATACATTGAAAAACATTTTAAGTATCTGTATGACTTTAATGTGCATATGGTGTCAATTTATTCATGGAAGGGTTGTCATTTATTGTAAGTTAAGGTACGCAACGTAAAAACTTTGTTAGGGATCTCAAATCTAGCCAAACACATTAGGTTCACTGGAGGAGATTTTGTTTATGCTTTTGCTTTTAATTCCAACCCTGAAGCCACATCCAATATCAATTAAGTCAGAATATCTGAAGTTGAGTTGCAAGCACCAGTGTATTTTTAAAGCTTCCCAAATGACTCCAACATATAAACTACATTGAATGCTACGCACAGTATTGTTTTATTTGAGTTACTGGAAAAAAGAGAAAAAGGCCCATTACTGTATATGTATTTCCCATGCACATGAAAAGATCCTAAATATAATTAAAGATAGCAATGATGGAATTCAAGAGCAAGTTTTACTCCTTAAGTATTTTCACCAAGGAATATAAATTGCTACTATAAAATGAAGGTCAAAAGTAAAGAAAATATTTCACAAATTTCTTAAACAGATATAAGGGCTAAAGGAAAAAAGTTATTACTATATGGCTTCAATTCGTATCTAAAAAATTTTCAACTATAAAACAGCAAGCATCCAGTTTAAAGTGTAAAATTTAATTAAGTTTTTAATCAATAATACAGAAAACTACTGTTATCACCGTTTTTCCTAATAATTTTCCCTAATAAAGAACACATGAAGATATAAACTAAATCTCCTTAAAGAATAACACACATGAAATTCACAACCTGCAATAATGTTTTAGATAAAATAATCTAGCTCTTCTTTTAAGATATAAGAAACCTGATACTCAAAAATGCAGTTGCTGAATAGATTCCAAAAGGTAATAAACTGACTAATAGCAGAGGGTTCTTATTATATTATTCTGTATGCTCATGTTTCAAGGGTGTTTGTGTAAATGGCAGAAGTTATAAGAAAATATTTGTCCCAAATGAATTCATCTAGTTTTTACTGTTAGTATAATGCCATCTTTTATCAATGATTTATGAATCAACCATGGAAAGCTTATTATAGATAAAATATTGTAAGTCCAACATTGAAGGAAATTAATAAAGATGACAAATATTTATGTTACAATGTTTACTAGGCATTGTATTGCAAAACATTTCTGCATTTAGTATTTATTGGAGTTCATTTGGAATCTCTGTACTTACTCGTCCACTATTTATATGCCTTTGTTTAGTTTCCTCCAAATGCTACAGTTTTGTAAACAATACTGAGAACTACATAGAAACTGCAAAAGTGTAATTACATCTGGGTGAGAATGTTAAGCACTCACTTTTGAGTTCTAACCTGAGAGTGCTTTGGATGCATAATATCATCAATCAATATTTATTGAACATCCACAGGGTATACAGCTTGGCTTAGAGGATAGACACTAAACACTCTTTTAGTCATGTGGATGGATTTCCCTTCCATTCCAAAGTGGTGGAAAACGGCCCAAAATCTAATACAATAAGTAAAAGAAAAATGTGTCTCTCATCCCTCATTTCAATACTAACTGTAGTGAAACAGGGTTCTTTCCAGAAATTAGCCTTAATTATGAAAGGAAATAGGTCTCCTGGATGAATACTGATGTTAGAAGGAACAACATTCCTCACCGATGTTCTGCCTTTTCATTATTTTCTTTTAAAAAAAAAAAAGAATTCTCTTGTCACATTTGTTTTATTTTTAATTGTGAAATTAATACACATAAATCTGATCCTATTCTGCCTCCTGTCCACCGCTGATTTGAATAAAAACTCACTGTTTACTTCCTTTAATAAAAAGCTTCATTTAAAAAATTTTTCCATTTCAACTATACACATTAATTTATGTAATCTCTATGTCATTAATATTTTCCCAAGTTATCTGCAATTTTTCTTATAGTACAAGAAAACTGAGATGCATAAGTGTGTGTACACATACAATGCTAAAGGCCAACACTGATATTTTTAGAATTTACAATCAAGAAGTGTTTATTAATGTAGCAACAACAGTAAAACATGAAAACTAGCTTTTACCCACGTGACAGGTTATAAGTTTAAATCAGGTTGAGAAGGTGATGCATACACTTAAATATTCAGTAGGACTTAAGGCCTCCCTAATTTCTGATTTAAATCTTGATCCTGATTGGTCACTTAGAGATTTGTTGGGGCGGGATAGAGATTGGGTAAGGGGTTTGTTGCTTTGTTTTTGCTGTGCTAGGACTGAACCCACGATCTGAAACATACCAGTCAAGGGCTCTACCACTGAGCTATACCCCCAGCCCTTGAATATTTCTTTTATTCATAAACAAACATTACTCAAAATTTCAAACTGAAAAATATATATAGAATAATCAATTAGAACAGAGTCCCTCAGTTGCACGCATACATATGCACACAGCAGTTCAAGAACAAGCTTTTAACTTTTATTTGATAAAATTAGCACCCAGAATTGTGATCTGGGTATAGCTGAAAAATTCCACGTCAAACATCAGTCATTTCCTAGCATCAATTTATAAATCAGTCCAATCCAGAGCCCCTCAGGATCTCAGTTTACTAAACTAAGCAACATTGGAGATCATAAATGAAATAAACGGGCTACTCATCAACCCATCAATATTAGGAACTATCAGATTCTTAAGAACTAGCAGCCACTAAAAAAGTATTACTTATTCCTTCCTGTGGGAAAATAAAAAGAAAATTGAGACCAAATTTTCTTTGCACTCTTTTCATAGTGCATTTTCTAAGATAACTGACACTGTTCTGATTTGGGACTCAATAATCTTTCCTTCTGTACAGCTTGTCAGTTGTTAATCCCCCCAGTCTACTTTTCATCTCAGATAATACAGTTTTAAGAAATCTAATCTGAATCCTTTATCATATTTACACGTCACTGCTTATTTATCAAAAAGGGCCACAGGAACTTGTTCTAGCATTCTTGTTGAATATTATCTTTCTAGTCTGAGTCAGGTTCCAATGACTGTTTTTTCTCAGAACTATAGGTATTACATGTTTTCTGTTTCTTTATGCCTCACGATCTTTCACAGAATGTCAGATCCAGTCACCTTTACTTTGACGGTGTTGTACGCTTTCAAATTCCTACAGATAGTATATGTATTTCCTTACTTTTCTGTTCTGACATCCGGTTAAGAATCCAGACAAACATTTCATCCCTTTAGATGTTACTTCCAAGGTTTTTTAGTTTGAATTTAGTATATCATACAGAAAATTTTAAAGCGTTTTAGTCAGAATTGAGGGTAGAGTCAGCTTTCCACTGCAGGCACACTTTTACTAAACGCTGTACCAGATGCCCCATGAATTACAGAGCCTTCTCTGATGGATAGGAACAATCATTATTCCCAGCACTCTGCATACTCAACTGATTGTTTCCTTTAATCCTTTCAAGTGGTTCCTGCCCCAGCCTTGGGTGGTTTTCTTCCTATGCATTTATTTGGCCAGCAGTCTGCTGAATGCTCAAAGGGGAAGCTGCTGGCAGTCTCCAATATTCCTTCTGCACAGCTCTCCCTCCCCCAGTACTATGGCTGTACCAACTCCCTGCCTGTGTTTCTACCCTCTCAGCCTGCCTCCCAGCTCAGGGAGTCTGCCAGGTTTAAATTCAGCTCCTCTCCACTTGCTACCCTAGAAATGCTCTCTAGGTAGGAAGCTGGGTCAACCAGGGAACCTACTGGCCAATTTCTTGTCCCTCAGGTAGCACTGTCCTTTGCGGCCTGATGTCAATTATCTTAAGAACCACTGCTTTGTGTTTCCTGCCTGTGTCATGGCCTGCTTCAGGTAGGAGAATAAACTGGTCAATTTGAAGTCATAATAACTTTTCAGAATCCAAATGTTATCACATAAATCACTTGCTTAAAACACTGCATTGAATTCCTCAAGCTCAAGGTTTCACCACTGATTTAGAAATTGAGTTCATAATTGAACTCTTGACTACTTTTCTAACAAATCTATTCTCTCTCACAATAACCATACTTCCGAATACAGAAGTTATGATTTCAAATACACAAAATATTTCCCTTCACATTTGCAGATGCTGTTCCCACTATCTAGAGCTCTCTTTCCTCCTTTGGCTGTGGTGCACAGCTTATTCATTCAGGAACGCTCAACACAGAGGTAATGAGGCTGGGAAGCCTTTCTACTGGCCTCTTCTCCCTCCTCCCTCCTCCACTCCTACCCCAAGAGCAAGACCGTTAAAGGGAGGGGACGGTCAGGGAATCTATTATCCCCACTCCTAGTAAGGGGGCTGTCACTGCACCACAGATCCTATTCCCTCAATTTGGACAAGCTTGTAAACACCTCAAGTATTTTTTTTTATTTGTAAAATGGAGATAATAAAGTTGGGACACACAGAATAAATTTACATTACCTATAAATTAGTTAAATTGTCAGCTATTAAAATCAATTGATTTTTCTTCAATTTTGGGAAATCTTTTTTAAACTTGTGTATCATAAAAGCAATCATGAACATGTACTAATCTTTTTTAAAAAATGATATAAACACTATATACAAAATCCCCAAATCTGCAAAACCACAGTGCTTTCAGAATGGCTGAAGATTAGAGACCACGATGGAGTTAACTCAAGAAAAGATGAAACTGAAGAAACATCAGAGAGCCTTAGGGACCATGTGAAGGATCAACATAAATGCAATATCATACAAACTTAATCAACATGCATATATAAACACAATGAATAATACATTAGAGATAAGTAATAACTCAGTTGTTGATTACAGGGATATTTCATATACAATGGTGTATTTTCAGTTGGATATACAGCAAACCTAAAAGGATGATTCCCACATCACCCTGAATACTAGCTGAGGAATGAAGAGGAGCAATGCTTGATAGAAGTCACAGCCAAGTCATAATCTGCAAATCTTCGCTAGTTGCCCCGTCATATTTTAAACAAAGCACTTGAAAATCCTTTGGAAGAAACTTCTACTCAACTATTTTGTATTTAAAATATATAACTGGAAGAAAAGTCTCTAAAACTTCAAAGCAAACAATACAGGGTGAAGAGTAATTTTTAAAAACAACTTTTAGGGCCAGAATCTTGTGATAGGGCCTGTTTAAGCTTTGTTTACTTTCTCAGCAAGAGGAACAGCCTTGGGCAACATTTAATTAAAATGCTCCCTAAGCTTTCATGTTTCCTGAGGCGGGAAGATTGGGGACACAGAAATAGACTTTTTACTATAGAATGAAAAGAACAAGGATGGATATCTTCAAACCCTCAAACAATATGTAGAGGACAGCCACATACTTGGAAAGGCCAATTAGGGGAGACACCATTGGTAACAGGTGTGGAATATTTGGGGTTAGGAGGTAAAATGAGAAAGGCATAAACTACATGCTGTTCTCAGTTATAAACCACTAACTTTAAGATCGGAAACATGGTGAAGGTAAAGGAAGATTGCAGTGATACAAACTATCATTTGCAGAAATAATAAGGTGTTTCATTTAGGCTGGGCAACTCCCAGGCCATGCATGACAGTAGGTAAAGTCATAGAGCCTGAATTAGAAAATGCTTAAGGTGCTGAATATTAAGAGATAAAACACAAAGAAATAAAGATTTGGGTGTTGGGGGGTGTTTTCTTTTGTTTTTGTTTTTACTTTTGAGTCAGGAAATCACACAACAAATATTCACAGAGATCATTATATAATTTCCATGGCTTGTCTGTTAGTCAAATTTTATGTGGCTACAAAACACTTGACATTCACAATTTAGGGGGAAAAAGGTGAACTGAGCTCACAGTTGGGGGAAATTCAACCAATAGTCAGCTGGTTCCAAGGCAGGTGCATTATGATGCAAGAGTGTGGCACAGCCAAGCTGCTTGGTTCATGGTGACTGGGAAGGAGAGCAGAGGAATCGCACCACAGTGGAAGAAACAAGTGACCATAAATAATACCCAAGGTCAAGCTTCCCTGAGCCACCGCGACATCCCCCAAAGCATGCTACACTAACCTGCTAGACATCTGTTAACCCAATGAAGCTGAAACATCATCCAGGATTAAGAGTCACAATTTACCCCTCGTGATACCAAAACACATACCCTTACACCAAATTTTATCTCAAAATGAAGACAACAGAGGGCTGGAGATTTAGCTCAGCGGCACAAGAGCCTGCCTGGCATGTGGAAGGTCATGAGTTTAATCCCTGGTACCAATAATAATAATAATAATAATAATAATAATAAATATGAAGACAACAGCAAGTTCATAATTCTGCCTACCATAATTATCCTATGCACAATTGAAAATACAGTAATTTCTTTCCCAAAGTCTCAACAGTCCCAGTCTTTTTCAAAAGACCAAGTCCAAGTCTTTCCTGAGAGTCAAAAAATTCAGATAGGTAAACTATCTGTGAACTTCTAGAAAATAAAATCAAGTGACATAATCTCACCTTATAGTGGCAAACAGTAAACATTCCTATTCCAACATAGAGAAAGGAGAAAGAAAAGAATCAAATCACACCAATACTGAAAAACAATAAACATTATGTCCTGGAGCTCCATATCCAACACCTGAGCACAGGCTGGTAAACTGTGAGCTCCAAAGTAAGGGTGGCCTCATCCCTATGGCCTTGCCATACAAGTCCTCTGCACCACACAAGTCCTCTCTCTTGGGCCAGTTCCACACAAAGACTGCAATATTTCTCAGCTGGCACTCCAGATTCCTGGTGTCACCAACTTCCTGAAGTCTCCAATGCACCTTCGGACTCATTCCCACGGCTTCACACACTGCCCTTTCTGGAGCTCCTTGCCTAACTTCCCAAATCTTCCTCTCACATTCTGCTTGCCAGCAAAATCAGGACCAGGTATAGATGACACCCAGGTCAGTTAATAGCTAAAGTACTAACCAGACCCTCTCAGATGCAGCAGCCTGAGCACCTATAAAACTGAGCAGAGTAAAAGGAATTCCAGAGAACCAAGTTCCTCAGAAGCCTTCCATGAACAGGCACCCAAAGTAATCTCTTCTCAAAGTGAAGTTTACGTCTTTGTACCCTTGAGTATGCTGTGGGTGAGTTCTTTCTGATTCCTGAGATGCTCATCCTTCTTCTTATCCCTGTAAAAAATACTTGATTTCTTTCTAATGTTGCTAATCTCTTAGTAGAGATACCGAGTTTGCCCCAACTTCACACCTGGTTTCTATGGGGCCAAAATGTAAGTTTTTATATTGTTTTCTCTTTTGCCACTGATTACCATCATAACTCTGTCTAAGAGCAGGCAGCAGTACCTATACTGAGCATGAAATTTTCTCTGCCAGAGTAGATAGACTACAATCCTTAGTCTCCTGCAAAGTCTTCAGATATGAGAAAAATGTAGACAAATTTCCTGCCAGGATGTAGCAATATTGCCACTAGTTCAAATGCTAAAGGAGTCCCTGTTCCCAATTGAAACTTTAAGAGCTTAGTCTTCACTTCTCCCATTCCTGACAGAAGCCTGGTCATCCGAGCTTTAAACAGAATCAGCCATCAAGCTCTTTTTACAGCACCCACGGGTTTCTCTGGTCCACATCTTCAAACCTTTCCAATCTCCTCCACAGATCAGTTCCAAAAGCTTCTAAACCACATGACAGATCCAGTCACAACAATGATTTCACTTCTGGCTCCAATTCTCAGTATTAATCATCTTTGCCACTGTGGGACAAAATACTTGATACACAGTTTAAAGGAGTTAAGGTTTACTTTTAGAGAATTCAGTCTCCAGTCAGCTGGTTCCAAGGTGGAAACATGGTGGACATAGCTAAGCAAAACAAACTCGCGGGCTGGGGATTTAGCTCAGCGGCATAAGCGCCTGCCTTGCAAGCAGGCAGTCATGAGTTCGATCCCTGGTACCGGTAAAAAAGGAAAAAGCCAAAAAAAAAAAAAAAAAAAAAAACAAACTCGCTTTGTTCACAGTGACCATCGAGCAGATCAGGGGAATAAAGCCAGAGAAAAACAGGTGAAGACTCCATACAGCACCCAAGGCCACCTCCAACAACTCAGTCAGACACACCTAGGAGCATGCACTACTAATCTGCTGAGCGTTTCTCAGGGCAATGAAGTTGACACATCAGGATTAGTAGTCATAATCTGCTAACTAGAAATATTGATAGAGCCAAGGTTGGAAGACTAGAAGAAAGAACCTTGATTTATAGGGCAGTGAAATAGTAGGATGGCATCATGAAGGAGCCATGAACTTCTGTAAGACTCATTTTGCCATGGTATAATGGAATGCTCTCAACATTAACATTTTGACTACAGAAAATAAATGCTTAAGGATGAATGATCCAAGTCGCTTTGTAAGGTTTTCCAGCAGTAGTATTTATGATGTTCACAAAACACAAGATGGATGGGGTTCAATTTAGAAATGGGGTTAAATTGCAATTTGAGGCATTCGTTTATTAAAAATAATTTAAATAATAATTTAAGGGATAAAACTTTTCTTAACTTAGAATGCTTAAGAATAAAATTCAACAGAGACATCACCAAGCATTTGGCCTCCATTATATTTCCTTCTAAGAGAAAGCAAACATTAAAGAGAAAGTGACTTAGGTGAATGATAGTAATTAACAGCAAGGTATTTTTTATATAACCTTGCAAGTCATTGATATGCTTCTTTACCAAATGTGTGAAGAAAAATAAAATTAATTTTGTTTTCTCTCAAAAGAAATTTCCTAAAGTGGGAAAGACTTTGTAACTAGGGCTTTTTTGTTTTAATATATCTAAATATATCCCAAGAATATTTTTCCACTGCAAGTCATACATTAATTTTTGCAAGTCAATCTAAACCTGTCAATCTTAGACAAATTATATATCTATAAACACCAGCAGTATAGTTAGTGGTAAGGAATAATCTTACCAAGTTTCTTAAAATTCTTTTTTCAGTTTTGAGTTTGTACATTTTGCCAAAGATATGGTCCTATGGTATTTTAACAATTAGATTCAAACAGAATAAATACCATTTTTAATCCTTCATTTCACATTAAATTTTTTCCACAACATACAATGACAAACATCCTTAACACAACAGAGGAATGAGATCTTGTGCTCATGCTAAGATACTGCTCTATCCACAGAGAGTCTTCCAGAGCAATGTTTTAAAATGCAAGATAACGTCTCAGATTTGGTTACTTGTTTTCTCAGAAGTAATTCAGATCTGGGACCTCAAGTTGAAAGCCTTATTGTATCGCTCTATGACAAATCTCTCTCCTTGAAAGGTTTATGCCACTTTTGATGTATAAGGATGTCTCTACGCTATCCATGTATTTTAATTTTAGGGTAGCATAACAGCCACAGGTTAGACCAGTCTATCTGAAGTATAATCTGTAACACTGTGTCTACCTCAAACCCAAATTAGAAATAAAATGGTTCCATCCTTAAAGCTGGAGATAACTGCCACCACCTTATTTTTTCTTATGACACATTTTCTTCTTTGATTTCTCTTAGACCTCAAGTGCCTTGTTGAGTTTGGCCGATATAGTTCAGTCACTCTTATATTCTGAGACATTCTCCTCACCTTCTGATAAGGCAGTGACAGGAAACACACCAATCACTGACCAAAACTGTGAAAAACGACTAAGGACCAGTTAAGTGAAATACAAAGGGAAGCAATTTTAATGCATTCTCTCTTTTCTGTTTATACATTTTCTATCTCTTTTCTTTTTGGAAACACTCCACCCATTACCGAAGGCCACCGTGGGTCTTCCTCAACCCTGCCTTCATCCCTCGCAGTTATTTTCCCCCTTCCAACCTCATAATATTTCAGTGTAAATCGTTACGCTGGAGAGGGGCGGGGGGGGGGGAGTAAAATGTAGTATAGATTCCCAGTGGAGTCTTTTCCCCTATTTCATCTGTTGAAATTATTAGGGATAATATTTACCACCAGAGTATAAAACATTATTACAACTACACACAATATTAGGAAAGCCAGCCTGATTATTTGCACTCTAATTCATTTTTGTCTCTCACTTCTCTCTCCAACACACACACACACACACACACACACGCACAGCCAGACATGTCACTGTCCTCTCCATCATCCCAAGCTTCTCCTTTAATCAGCACAGCAAAGGAGCTTTTACGCCTCAGGCTGCTGTTCCACAAACTCAGCTGAATCCTGTGGCTTTGCAACTGCTGCACTCAGCCGAGCCTGAGAAGGCGTATCTGCTCACACGTTATGTTGATGGTTTTTTTTTTTTTTTTTTTTTTTGATCCTGAAGAGTATTATCTACAAAAAACTATTTGCTTTACAAAGACTCTATTTTTTTTATTAGCTGGATTCACTGGATTTTTATTATAGTAATCAGGTGAACTGAATAATTACTAGTACTAAACGTACACTCTTTATCTTACCATACAGAACCACATCAAAAGGCCAATGGGAGGAAAGAGGAGGCAAATATTTAAAGTCATATTCTTCCAGCTCTTGGAATATTTATAAAATATCTCCCTTCTGGGGAAAAACTAAGAATAGCACCTTTCAAATAAATGCAAAGAAAACTGCTCTAAATTGATCATAATCATCAACATAAAATTATAAAGTATAATACTACTTGGTATTCAGTGAAAATTCTAACCATATTTTATTGCACAGAATTATACCATGTACTCAAGAGAGTCTCATTGGCTAACTGTAGGGAATGTTACAAGTTCATCCTTTTCCCTTGGTAAAAGTACAAAGATGTAAAACTACTTTCTATAAATCAACTCTGAGTGCAACCCAGTGCTGGGTACAGTAGAAAGCATAGTAAAGAACTACAACATTATTGCTATATTTCTGCTTATAATCTAGTAAGCAGCCTCCTACAGGGGTTTAAACTAATGTCCTGAGACACTGACAGTATTAATCTTTCCAACTAGGAAGGACATTGTCAGAGAAATCCCAAGAAAAATGCCCAGGTTTTTAATGACTATGAGGTATCAGAAGCAATCTCTGGGTCACATAGATACTCAGACTCTCAGGCTCTATGAGTCTCCAGAATAAAATATAAATTTTGGTCAAGGTCTGATAAACATTAATTACTATACATGATCTTCAAGGCCAAGAATACTGTATCCCCAAGAAGCCTGACATAGGAAAACACAAACACGTATACCCACATCTCAGTTGACAGGTGCCCCGAAAGGACAGAGACTGTGCCAAAAAATAAGCCTGGACAGAGATCCATGTCTGTTGCAGAGGTACGGCAGCTGACAGGATCTCTGGCACTTGCTTCTGCACACCACAGCCTTGTTATTGATCAGCTGTGGTCAGATATTGTACATATAAATTAACAAGCTCCAGTGAAAGATGCCCAGGGGAGCCATTACACTCTGAAGAAATCTTCTCCTTAGGTTTAACTGTAATTACAAGTAGAAGTCGATTGTAAGATGGGGGATAGTTGGCTCTGATCTACCCAATCATTTCTTTGCAGGCTCTGATAGTTTCTTCAGTTTATGACTGACAAAATGCTTTGCTGTGGTGTGCCTTCAGACAAGGGATGGCACAAGAGATCTGATTTACTGTCAGTAGCTGGCAATCAGCTGTCAAGAAATATATTTTCTATCTAATGAATCTTAGGAGTCAGGTTACCCTCTTTAATTGACTTTGAGGATTCCTCTAGAAGGCTCAGAGGCTCTCTGAAGCCTGTAGTGTAGTGTCTGCTTTAATCTGTATGAGTCAAAATTATCAGATCCAAAGAAATGCCTTTAGGAGATAAACATATTAATTTAAAGAAGAGTGGTATGGTCAGGAGCCCTCTTCTTTACTAAAGAAAAGATATGTGAAAATATTTACCATGAATGCAAGGCAGGTTTTCAAAGAGGGACTGCAAGTAATTAGTATGAGGAAACAATCAAAGCAATAAAATAAAGGAATAGTAAATCTCCGTGTTTTGTGACCAATTTCTAAAATTTTAAAGGCCACGTGGTATGCTCTGCTAATATTTTGCAATAATGAACTCCAGGGCAGCACTTTAATTAAATAACTTGCAAAGCACTGTGACCCTTAATCAGAATGTGCACAGGAATGTGAGAAGGGCAGGCTGTGGGGTGAATGATGCAAACACTACTTACACACTGCACCAAGCATCCTTTCCCAAAAGAGATACAGAATGAGTCCTAGGACACCAGTAACTTCTGACAAGGTAAAAGGTCTTTACTACTATTCCTTATCAGCCAGCAAGGTCAGACCTATGGTCAGCAGATCAGACATTCCAACAAACCAGTTAAACATATGCTTTCTGCAGCAAAATTCTTCCCTTTTCATTTAGTCTTACTTAAGAAAAGTAGCCTACATTTATGATGCACTACATGGTGATTTATATATACATATAGTGGAGTAGCTAACATAAGTTAAGCTGTCTATTGACTCATATTTTACATAACACATTCTTATTAACTACCATCGCCATGTTGCTGATAGAGCTCCTAAATTTATTACTCCTGAAATTGTACAATCTCATTTTGCTTTCAGTAATATGGCTATAACATGCTCAATTCATCTTTTTCAAAGATGCATATCAAGGGACTCTTCAAACAACATAGATACATGGAAAACACAAAACAAATGAAAACAAATACTTTAGATTCCTTCGCATGAAATTCAACAATCTAAACTGTCAGAAAAACACAGTAATCCAAAACAGGTAAGTAATAACATTTTACCTCAAGTGAGTTTTCTCCTGTAAACTTCAGACAGTTTTTCCATCTAACTAGATCTTACCATGCTTAAGACTCAATCTCCGTCTTGAACCCAATAACCCACTCCAAGAAGGTCAAGAAAATTACAGGATATCAACAAGATCAGAATATTAATTCATGAAGACATACAAATCATAACAATGAGCAGAAATGTTCATAAAGGAATAAATTTTAAATTCTGGGAACAAATAAGTACAAAATTATATATTTACAAAGTATATGTGTGCATTAATGTTCAAGAGTGAATAACAAGGACATAAATAATAACTGTGTTGACATATCTTAAGATCACTGATGTTTTCTATTCATATTCAACTAAGAAGTATTAATTGTCAATGTTTATTTTGCTATGTGCTAGGCAGGTAGTGTGCTGAAACTTTATGTACATACTCTGATTTTATTTTCAGGTGACTCCACAGAGCTATGACTTAGCTCCAGTTCACAGATCAGGAAACAGAGTCTTGCTGTAGTTCTATAAACTGCAAAAAGTGACACTGTGGCATAGGCAGGACCTCAGCCACATGGCACCAGCTATTCCAACTCACATCCTCAAGGTGAAGCCCACTGTCGACCGAGGAGCCAACTGTTTGGTTTCATACACTGTTAAGATGACAAACTACTCAGTTCCATTTTTAAATTGCTGTATTGGTCTGATGACTAGATTATGTGGTCACAGGATTTTCAACTGTATTTCATTCCTCTAGAAATCCCAGATACTTCAGGACAGCAGGTAAAGAAGACACATTACCCTCAAAAAAAAAAAAAAAAAAAAAAAAAAGAAAAATAAAAAGCTTGAGCATCAAGACACTTCAGTATTTATGCTGCCCCATCAGTGCTATAGATCTTAATATACCTTAAAGTTTTTATTTCACTCACACATTCTGCCGCCTTGGTAATTCACACAAGGTTTGTGGACCTGATCTCTAATGATAATCCATCATATATCCTAATGCTTTCTTACTGGAGCTGTAAACCAATGAATTAGCAACAAATCCCCCACTCCCTGCCCCTGCAGCCCTTGGAGTTTAACTCCTCTCACATTACAGTATTTATTGAATTTCTCAGCCAAACGGTGTTCTGCTCCATAAAATTCCGACAAGTGGACTCTGCCAAGCTAATAATGGCTTCATTCTGCTGAAATAAACTTATTTCACTGCAGCAAACAAAACTACATGACCTGGAAAGGTTATTTTTAACTGGGTAATGTTGCGGTCCCAACCAAGTATTTCTCTCAAGCTTCCCCGTCGTAACTAAGTTATATTTCTTAAACATAAATGTATGCTACTATGTGCATTCTTGTCCATCAATTTTTCACAAGGAAAAAGTAGACACTTTCTTTGCATAAAGCATTTGATTCCATTATTCAACAATTTGGTCAGTTTACCAAACTATCTCCAAGTTCCTAGCATGCAGAGGTGACCCGAAGTGACCCAAACTTTAACATAAAGAAGCCAAGTTCCTTTTATGCAGAATCTGATTTCATTACATTTATTTTTCTTTTCATACAACAGCATGAACCCTTTTCCTTTTTGTCAAACTTTTCAGCAGGCCTCAGAGAAATGGTTTTATCTTGCTTTTGAAATTGGTGAATAAATTTGGCCAAAACTGCTCAGGCTGTTTGCCAAATAAAGGTGCATCAGGGAAAATGCATCTAGATCCATATTAGTTACCATCTTTTGCCATGTATTAATCTCACTATAAATTTCTATTACAAAGTTCGAAGAGCAAAAATAACTTCATTTTGTCTCCATACTATGTCTACACAGTTACTTCAAAGATATCCGCATCCCTTTATGTTGCACTGAAAGCCCCTCAAAAACAAATGAACAAAGAGAAACAACTGTTATGATAAGGCTGGATTTTTCTTCAAGTTCCAAATGAGCGGGGACTCTAAGAGCACCATTACAACAGCTGGGATCTTATACCAACATGCTGCGCCCTGCCAGTTCTGCCTTCTGAGACTAATAAAAGAGAAAACCCTTGACAGTGAACAGCTGGGCTCCTTAGGAAGCCGTTCAATAGAAGCGATGAGTCCTCCGAAACTCACCAAAAAGGAAGGTTTGGTGTACAGACACAAAAATGCAAAAGGAAAGAAATTTGGTAAGAGGGAGTACATATTTAAGAGACTGAAACAAGAAGATGATAAAAAGCAGGAGATAAGGGCTAATCAGTCAACAAGAAACCCCACTGTACATGAATCTGAAATGGCTATCACAGATGCAAGACTTTCAGGACCAACTGTATTGTAATTTTGATTTGTGCAAAATAAATCAAACAGTGGCTGGGGACACTGATTTATATGGCACACTCAGCTACAAACAGAAGAGAATAAGAATCTTTTCAATTAATTCAGGTAGTCATGGTTCTGCCCACATCACGGTAAGAATCCTGAATGCCTTCTGATGACCCACGTTTTGGATTCACATATGCAGGAGAAGGAATAATTCTCTATCACCTCACCGTTGTCTCCTGCCAACTCTTCTGGTTGCAGAGTAAACACTTTCATCCAAGGTTCTGGCTACCAGCAACAGCTCTCCCAGTCAGAGTTGGACAACAGAATTATTGTCAGTTAGCTTAATGGACAAAGGATAAAACACAAAACCGCATTAAAACTGTATAAGGGTATGGAGGACAAAGAAAGGGTGGTAATGTTGGGCACGGAGGAGAAGGACTTCAAGTTTAGTGAAATAAAAAAAAAATTGAAACTAGGTTATCTGAGATGATAGTTAATATGAAGAATATACAAACAGAAATCCACAAAGCACAGGAACACAAGTACTAGCCTGTAATAAATTATAAATTACACACCTGTAATCCCAGCACTTGAGAGGCTAAGGCAGGAGGATTGCTATCAATTAAAGAATGGGCCTCATAGTGAATTCAAGGCCAGCCAAAATACATAGCGAGACCTTGTCTCAAAACAAAACAAAAATTTTAAGTTATAAAAATAATTAAAATAGATGGCTAGTGTGTCTTCTAGTCAAGATATGAAAGATACAAAATTATCTAACTGCATGTGTGTGTGTACTTTAGACTGTATTTCTAATTGCTACAGATGGATCACAGCAGACAAGCAGAGCATGAGGAGCCTGTTTACCATATGCATGTGAGGAACTCAAAGACACTGTTCACCACTAGTAGCAACTCAGATACTGACCCAGAATATGGAAAAAAGGAGACCAGGATTTTAACACTACTATGGCAAAAGGTCACTGCATTATTCATAAATTAAGGACTCAAAGATTACTGTACTAGTTCCTGTTTAAAGTATGAGCTTGGTTTTGTGAATCAAAAATATTTGGCACTTACTATTTAACCAAAATCAACCAAAAAATACTGAAAAGTTAATTTACTATAAAGTCACCTAAAACAATTATTGAAATTTGCTTAATACTGAGTCACTTCTAATTTTATAGGTGTTAGGCACTATTTACTTTTGAGATTTGGCTCAGGCAACCAAACTAAAGACAGATATTTTCTTTAACAACTAGAAAGTGATGCTTAGTTCCTGAATCCATTAATGATCTTAAATATATCCAAAAACAAAATGTTTATTTCAATTATGATAAGGTTTCTACTATGAAGACCCAAATCATGGTGAGCATGTTATTTTTTTAAAGCCCAGAACTTACATTCCTGTAACTGGTATAGGAATGTATTACCAGGGCACCCTCTATCACATAGTGACCACGGGAAGCTGGATGATAGTGCCACTTTCTCACAAGTGATCAACAGTTCAATCCTCACATCTAGTTTGGATCCAGCTTCCAGCTCATTTGCATGTCAGTATTATGAAGTCAAAGCTTTTTTGATGAGTAGTTTTGCCAATACATCTCGCATTTTCATTTCCTACTAAAGATGGTGTTAACACGTGCCTCCTTTCATCTTAAAAAAGTTTCACCTTTTCATTTTCTCCCAGCATACATGTATAATTTGTATAATTTGTGCCTTTCTCTAACCTAGTAATGTCTAAAAGAGGGTGTCAGCAATGTATATTAATTGAATAAAATCTTAGATTCACCTGGAAATATCAATTTTTATAGACAGGTATGTAAAACTTGTAAAGTTGATGGAACAGAGTACTGTGGAGGTGAACACAGGATGGCACAAGAGGAGGGGAAGGAAAAAACCGTGACACCAGTAGGATCTCACAATGGCTCTGCCCCATTTCAGCAACTATTTCTGCCTTTCTATGATTTGAATCCCTAAGCACCCAGGCTATGCTGCCCCAACCTCCAGTTACCTGTCAACCCAATGGCTGGTGGCCCTGTGGGAGTCTACCATCTAGAAAGTAACATACCACCTAGAAATACGAGAATTGGAGCATTTTACACCTTATGATATACCTTGTTCTTTTTACAATATTCTTTAACCATAGCTACAAAGGCCATTTAAAAGTTAATTTTTGCTAACTTTGAAAAGTTAATCAATCTAGTTCAGTTGTATCATGAAACTGTTTATGTCAAAGGTGGCAGAATTTTTTTTCTTTTCTTACAGGTCCTCTTGAGAAAGCTTAATAGCAGCTTTGTGGTAAATCACAGCTGTTGTGGCACGTTATAAATTGATTTAGGACAGCTGAATTACCAAAGCAAAGAGAGGTTATGAGGATCCCTGGCTGTGATGGAAAATGTGGCCAAGTATCTTTTAGTTCATATAAGTGACATCCTTGATGTTAGCGCGGAAATATTTTATTTAGCCAGGCATGACATTACATGTTTATGTTCCCAGCACTCTGGGAGGCTGAAGCAGGAAGGTCATAAATTAAAACCCAGTCTGGGAAATTTAGCAACTTAGCAAGACTTTTTCAAAATTAAAAACTAAAGGAGGGTAAAAACAAAACAAAACAGAGCTGTGATGTAACTCAGAGCAAAGACTAAGGTTTAATCCCTAGTACTACACATACACACACACTCTCTAGAATTAACAAAAACAGTTACATGAGTAGGTCCAAACAACTAAATTGATTACTTTTTAATCATTCAAATAAGTATAATTATCTTCAAATGCAAAATTTATGAAATCACCAAAAACAGACTAAGAAAACCCTATTACTTCCAATCTACCTTTGAAAAACTCAATGTATTTAGTGAACAATTTACTTAAGGATTGATGCAGTGTATGGTACAACTTTTGAACTTTACGGGACACATTCTAATCTAGTACAAGTGAAATGTCTCACATTTTAAAATGTTCTTTTATCACCAATTTCATGTTTACTGGACTTGGTCAATCTACATTACTTTTCATAAAAATAACTAGCTATATTTGTATCTAAATTCATACTGTAACAAGTGTGGAGCTGAATCACTTCAATTACTATCAACAGTAGCAGTAGGATAAGAGGCACCTTTGCAGTGGAAGAAGTCACCCAGGTGCCTCTTATTGAATAGGAGGCATCTGCTAAGGTGCCACCTCAATGTGGAACCCTAATCAAAAGCCAAATGGGTTCAGGCACAGAGAGGCTCAGGCATACTTGGTACTTCTACTGATGAACTGTTGATCTGTAAAGATAAAATAACAGACTATGCAGGGTGAGGATATATTTAAAAAACACATCCACCCAAAATATAAAGAATGCCACAAATCAGTGAGAGATGGGAAATAAACCAAATAGAAAAACACAAAACATACAAATGGGCCCAGGACAAAAGAAATCCAACAGCCAGTAACTTTATGAAAACGTACTCAATTCCATGACCGGGGAAAGCAATCCCAAGTAACTCTCAGGAAGACTATGGTACAGCACTCCAGCTGACAGTGAATTAAAGTTGAACAACTATGGGTATTCACAGGGTATAGAACGAGAGGGATTCTCATACATGAAAATGTGTGACAGTACCCCCAAAACAGTGTGGCATTATCTAATGAAGTTGAGAATGTGCATTCTATGATTCATAATTTGCATTCTGGATGCATGTAACAGTTCATGTATTTATGTGTACCAGAATACATGTACAAGAATATACAGAGCAACGGCACTATAAATACACAAAACTGAACTGACTTTCAATAGAATGCATAACTATAGAACATTCATACAAATGAAATGGTTCCAGTGAGCATGAAGAAATTGTAGATAAATACAAAAAGATAAATCTAACAAACAATATTGAGCCAAAACGTTACCAAAAAAGAATTCATGCCACTTACATAATTCTTAAAAACTTTGTAAAGTTCTGGTATGCAAATTATAGACACAAGGACAATGGAAAAAAAGAATGAAAGGAATATACAGACAAGGCCAACTCTCACTTTGGTGAAGGCAGAGGATTTAGTGAACACTGACACATGCCCACAATGGGAGGCACAGGAGCGTTCAAGCACTGCACAGGTGCACTCGTGTTTCCTCTGTTACACTCTGCTCAAGACACCCCTGTCAACTACAGTACAGGGCAAGCAGCTTCCTAATAGATCTCCCTGCTCTCACATTTGCTTCTCGCCCCTCTCCTTTTCCATCAGTAACACTATCCTGGCTGAACCACTTCACTGTACTCCCTTTTTATTCAAAAGGTTTTTATTACTAGGAAATTGAAATGGCAAAGAGGGGAGGCACAGGACCAACAGTAGGATGCAGAGGAAGGGGCAGACATAAAGGAACCGCATAGTTAATGTCAACTGGATTTGTCCACCACCACGCGTGAGAGCTGAGGGAGAAGGAAAGCATGCACATAGTAACTAACTCTGGGTTGAAAAGAAGCCTTTTTCACAGATGGAAATTAACTGAGCAGCTCTTTCAACCCAGGTGTTTTGACTCAGAGGACATTGCAAATGCTCATAGTAAAATGCAAACGCTAGGTAATGAAAAAGAATCAAAAGCAAAAGGGAAAGGAAAGGAAAAAGAAAATTCAAGGTGCTTGGAGTCAGAGAACACCTGCCACAAATGCCTGCTTTTTATCCCTTCCCTGACAGACACCTCAGATAGGAGGTAACAGTCAAGGTCAGGGACGCAGTAGGTAATGAACTAACAAATGTGTACAAGTATCAGGCCCATGGGAAATTATCCGTTGAAGTTATCTCTTGAGTTAGGGGAGGGGGGAAACTGAAATAGTCCATTTTTAAACAACCTCAAACCAGCTCCTTCAAGCAGCACTATTCAACACTGCATATGCATGTAAGACAGATTGAGGGGGTAAGTCCCTCAGCTTTCTATTGCTGTGAAAAAATATCCGAAACAAGTGTAGAGGGCAGAGTGATTTTGGCTCATGGTTTCAGGGATTTTAGTCCATAGTCATTTGCCTCCATTGCTTTTGGGGATGGTGAGGTAGAAGATAACAGAGGGAAGAATGTGGTGGGGTAAAGCTGCTTACTTACCTGAGGGCAGTCACCAGAGAGAGAGACACAAGGGGCCAAGACCTCACCCAGAATACCCTTCAAGGGCCCATCCCAGTGACGTCACTTCCTTCCACCAGGTCTCACCTCCTGAAGCTTCTACCATGGCCCAGCAGCTGCCCAGGCGGGTCTTTATATGTAGGTCTTTAGAGCACACCACAGCTCCAGCTCCAGCAGAGGTAACAAAGCTGGCTCTGAACAGATGTACACGGAGCAATTTAGTAAATGATCTCCCCCTGGCAAGGGATCTCCGATCACCTGCTATACTAAGGGAACAGAGGTTGTTCCCTTAATTCCAAAAGTAAAAAGACAGCTCCACAAATGGGATACCGCAAAATAAAATGGAAATTATTCGCAAGGGAATATGATCCAGAACCCAGGCATTATAAATGCAGCCACTTCCTAGATGCTAGTTTATACCCAGCCACGGTCAGTAGCTTATGGAAACACCAACAGCTATTTTACCTGTCCTTTCCTAATGGATGTTGCATTTAGTTCCATTTTTGAAGAAGGCAGTGAGGGAGTACCCATGCTAATAATTTAAATCTGGTCTTCTGGCTACTGACTTAAATTCATTTGATTTCAATAAATTTGCTCCAGCTGAGAAAAGGAGAAACTAATGAATAGTTTTTCTTTGTTTAACATATAAGGGGAGGAGGAATGTAATTTGAGGACCTGAACACCTGTTTTGTGAGCAGTTAAGCTCCTGAAAAACAGGCCAAAGCAGGGAAAGGTCCCTGCCCACAAAAAATGTGCTTTCAGTTCTGCTCCCTTTCTTCACGTCTCTCCATTCTTCAATCCCCCTGGCTTGCCTGCCTGCTTTTCTTCTTTTTCTTCAGCCAGCTTCACAAGTGAAAGCTACCCCATATTTACAAAATACACATCCATTATCTCACAAGATATTTACATTTTCAGCAATCACTCAGAAATCTTAATATCTCTCCTAGCAGTTTGGACATCCTAACTGTCCACTAAGTTATAGAATAATCAGAAAAAGACTGGTATTTGTGGCAGTCACCCTTCAAGTTAGTCCTTCACTTTTTTTTCTCTGAGTCAGGGTCTCCCTAAGTGTTGCAGGACTGCCTGGAAGTCACTACAGAACCCAGGCTGTCCTTGAACTCACAGTGATCCTCCTGCCTCAGCGCCCCAAGTCCTGGGATTAATAGGTACGCACCACCATGCCAACCAACTTGGCCTTTAATTATCTCCACCTTCTGTTGTAGTCCAGTCCTTGTTCTGATCTGGCTGCTGTCACCTTCACTATTAGGTTATAAAAGACACTACAACTTCCATCTTGAGAATTGTTTCTCCTGAATTCTCTGTCTCAGATCACTGCCTCTGAAGGAGCCCTAGTGCTGAGGAAACCTGAGTTCCTTATACCAACAAGAAATTAAAGCATTTTTCAGAACTGGTGTGAATGTGCCACCTTGGAAGCATCCCCTCCAGCCTTCAATTAACAGATGTCCCCCTAATATCTTCACTGCAGCTTCAGGAAATACCCTAAGACACAACTACCCAGCTAAGTTGCGTGCTCCTAGATTTGGGAACCTCAGAAACCGTTTGGAAATAAATGTGTATTATCAAGAGCAGTTCAGCAAGGGATAATGAGATGTGGAGCATAGGTAACTACGGCACAGTGCAGGTCTTCTCAACTAGTACTCGTCCTATTCTATTGTGCTCTGTCTGCAGTCATTTTGTCTGCAGAGATTTGCATAATGTTCACAAGATTCTGTTAGGCATCATGTTTGGAAAGACAGGAAAGTTAAGAACAATACATATTTGAACATATAATTTACAATAATGCAGGTGTTTCATTTGGATCCTCTAGCAGAAAATAATATGCACTGAAAGTATGCTGTAAAGACACCATGTGTATGTCTGTATCTAGATTGGTATTTTGTACTTCAGTTGCAAACCTGTATAAATTCAGTCTTGTAACAGAGGACTACCAAGGCGAGAGCTGAGCTGAATTTGCTTTTCACCCAAAGATTCAATGGGGAATTACCGAGAGCTGGGGATGGTCAAATCCTTGCACTTAGATACATTACTGATAGAGAGCACTAGGAAACTAAGGAATCCTCTTGCTTGGCTGCAGTTGTCAAATTATCATGCATTAGAGTGCAGCAGCCTGAATCAAAGAGATACACAAACATCACCAAGGACAGCAGCAATGCATTTTCCCTCTGTGTTTGTGGTAAGGCATCAGGGAAAGGATGGCAAATACAAACGCAAAAACATCTGCTCTCTAAACTCATTTGAAAAATATTCCTGCAAAAATAAATGTGGATCATCTATATCGTACAGCAGATGGAAATGCAATATGTTTAACTTAGGGGGAGGCGGCTGCAAGTAGGGAACAAAAGAGTATGGAAATACAACCTTCAGCCCATATTGCATACTGCTGCCCATTGGGTCACACGCTAATAAGAGGTGTAAAGCATTGCCTTTTATCTGTGTGGACTACCCTAAAAGAATTCCAAGTAACTACAGCTAACTCTCTAAAGCCACGTAGAGACTATAGAGTATTTGATAAAAGCTAACCTTGGGGGCAGCAGTATTATTTGCCCCTAAAAATGAAATCGATTAAACTTTGTTTCAAAGAGATTTTAACTTCACCTGCTTGTCTTGCAGGGACTTACTAAAAAAAAAAAAAAAAGAAAGAAAAAAGAAAAAGAAAAAGAGCAAGTGAAGAAGCAAAGTATTCAAATAATAGACATCAACAATGTGATAGCTTCAGATTTGGGGGGAATGATGCAAATTTAGAATTATGGACAACAATCAAATAGTTGAAATTAATCACCAATGACCTACACTCTACAAAGGAATTTAAGCCAACATTTTGGATTGTAAATAAATTAACTATTCAGCTATAAAGAAGGATCACATTGAGATATTTATCAATAAATGGGCGCAGCTTGAAACCGTACTCATAAGTGAAATAAATCAAACTCGCATCTGTGAACACTGAATAGTTTCTCTAGCGTAGGAAATGACTCAAATATATGAAAGTATGTGGTAACCATGATTCCCCAAGTTTTCACTCATTAATTGGAATGGCTTTATTCTGGGCTGTTAGATATTATGGCCTGTGATGCAATGAACAGCTATTTTGAAGAAAACAAGACATCATAATAGCTAGTGCTAATTTACTACCATCTTGTTTTAAAGCCCCACCAAACTATGGCTCTTTTCTTCTGTCTCCATTGGTTTTATCATATTGTATCTTGCTGGATTTTATCATATGTGGTAATATAAACAAAAATTGTTATAGGCAAAGAGACAATATAGAAACCATTGTTCATTTTTCTGTTAGCTGGTTCTAAATACTCTACAATGCTTTCATCCACTTGAATGGTGTTACACTGTATTGATATGTTTGATGCTATAGCATATGAAGTTATATTCAAATATTTCAAGGAAAAAGACACTATGGTAACTACTATTAAGTCGGGTTATTTGGTGGTGAAGCACTAGGTTGCTGAAACTGTTATGCTTTGACCTGTATTGTTATGTTGTTAAGCCTTCTTTTATCTCAACCTCTCCCTTATTCATTAAAAAATTATTTTTTTTTCTTTTTTAAACTAAGGGGAAAAATTAAAAAAAAAACTAGCAGGATATATTATAGTAACCTTTTTGATTTCTTATTAACTTGATTTGAAGTCTTATAATACTCCCACTATCTTGTTTTGACTGATTAGACTCTGTTCCACTCTGTATGATAGTATTAAGTATCAGAGTATAGGCAACTACTTTGAAGGCAATAAGGTTCACTTAATGCCCATTCTGGTTTGACTATTATCCTCTTTTGAAGTTCTGTAAGGTTTACAATGTTTAGGTTTTATTGGACTTGTTCTCTACTGTTTTGTTCAACTTTATAATACCTAATGAAATGGACAATTCTTCTTAAGGAAGCAAGATGCATTATGGTAACCATTGTTGATAATCTTGTACTCTGTTTTTACATCATATGCTATGTCTATCCTTGGTTTTGACTGACAGCTTTGTTTTATCATGTTTGATTTTATTCTCTTACAAAAAAAAAAGTAATAAGATCTATGGGAGCAATAAAACCCAAAATGTGTAAATTTTGTTGTAATAAAGGAGAAAAAAAAAAAAAAAAAAAACCATGCCCAAAAGGATACAACAGCAAGTGTGTTTAGGTGTGTTAAATAGATGACCATATTAATATTTTTGATTGGATCATTGAACACAACTATTTGCAGTCTCACTATTTGAATGTTCACTTTGTATGCTTTGATCCTGTGACCTGAATCACCGTTTCAAAGATGATAATGCGTAATCTATTAACTGGTGATATCTTACTGTTTTTTTTTTTTGTAGTTCTGTATTACTTGTACCCCTATACTGTTTTGTTTTGTTCTGTTTTTTTTCTCTTTTTCCTTTTAAATTAAAAAATAAATAAATAAATAAAACCAATAAATATACAAAGGCAATTTTTTCCCAAATAGGTGGAAAAGAATGGATTATATAAAAAAAATAAATTAATTGGGGCCCAACCTTAAAAGAAAGTTATTTATGGTCTCAGTATCTATTAAAATCTCTTGAATTTGTAACATAATGGTACTTTGGTTCAAGAACTTAATGAAATTTCCCCACGAGGTCAGCATTGAACCTAACCACTGAATATTTTTTCTTTCTTTTGTTTTTTGTTTTGTTTTGTTTTTGAGACAGTTGCACTATGCAATTCAGTTTTACCTTGAACTCACTTTGTAGCCCAGTCTGGCCTCAAACTCACAGCAATCTTCCTGCCTCAGCGTCCCAAGTGCTGGGATGATAGGTGTGCACCACCATTCCCAGCCACTGAATTAGATTTGATTCTCATCTAATTTGGTTTGCAACCAGAATAGTAGAAAAAATTAAGTTCATAAACTAAGGTACCATTGCATCACTTACCCTGAAGGTTGGAGTCTCTTTACATTTTCAAAGTCACTTAAAGACATCATTAGACTTTCTCGGGCACAACCCAAAATGAGAAATATCACCATTTTCCACATCAGTGGACTTAAGAGAAAAAGTATGATGGAAAACGGATTTCATACACTAGATAATTCCTCCAACACAATGAGTTTATGAACTGGTAAACATTTTTAGGTTGAGTAACAATCAATATGGTATTCATCATTACCTCAGTAGTATTTTAATCAGGACTCACATCAGCATAAATTAAGAGATCCTTTTAGGATAGCTGAAAATTTCTAATGTTAGAAAACTTTGACTTGATCTGTTTATTAAAGGGGAAGTCCAAAGTCAAAACAGTTATCTACAGCAGCCTCTGCTATAAGATTTAAATGATAGCTTATATCTTCTTTTCCCCCCTTACTGGATATTAAACTCAAAGTCTATACCTACTAGGCCTATACTCCCCCTTGTCCTTTTTATGTTTTATTTTGAGAGGAGGTCTCCTGGGCTGACTTTGCCCTTCTGATATTCAGCTTTCCCCCACAGCTCAGTTTTTAGGCATGTGGTGATGCCCAGCTATATATTCTTTTGTGTGTGTGTGTGTGTGTGTGTTTTTTTACCGGTACCAGGTATCGAACTCACGACCACACACTTGCAAGGCAGGCACTTATTCCGCTGAGCTAAATCCCAGCCCCTAGCTCTCTATTCTTAATGGATGCTTATTTTGGAAAGTAAGACATTTTCTGTCACATATAGTTTCATGAGGAAGCAAAGGTCCTTTAACATCAATAAATTAATGATTAATTTAATTGCCATAAAATGATAATTTAAGGGCCATATGATGAAACGGGATGACAAAGTCAGCCTTCATTTTCCAATAAGAAGTCCAGATAGGGCTTTTAAAGCACTATTATTGGAAGCCACAGCAGGAAAGTTTAGGGTGATAGATGGTCTATGAACACATGAACCAGAGATAAGTCGAAATGAACTGCTCTGATTCTTAATTGTTGAGATACAAGTAAGTTTTAACAACTTTGGTATAATATCTTCAATTTCCTGGAATACAGAAATTTAAGTATATAAAATCGAACAGTATTCCATACTGGGAACTAGTATATACCAGTGGAACATCTGACCTCTAATACTAAAATAAAATATTCTTCAGCAGGCTGACTCATATAAAATGGCCCCATCAAATTACAATGATCTCATTTATCAAAAACTTAGGGTGGGTGTTTCCCAGCCTGCGATATTTATTAGTCATAAGTGTACATGCAACTATGAAGGAGAAGTATGAGTTTTAACCATTTTCACCTTCCCATAATTTACTTTTCCAAAAGCTTCTTGCATAATAGATTGATATAGGAGACTAAAAAACACAGCTCTAATCTTATAGTTGAGAAAACCTCAACATTAATTAAGCAAGAACTAGATAACCAGAAATGCCAAATGATCATGATTTATTTCTTGGAAAATAAAGAATAAGGCCAGGCCTGGTGGCATACACCGGTAATCCTAGCACTCAGGAGGCTGAAGCAAGAGGATTGCAACAAGTTCAAGGTCAACCTGGGTGATAAAGTGAGTTCAAGGCCAGCTTGAGCTACATAATGAGTCTGTCTCACAAAAAAAAAAAAACCCAGACACTGCTACTGATACATTAGAACATTACTAGTAACTGAAAGAGCTATCCAAATAAATAAGGAATTCAATTCTCATTACATTCAGAATGTTACATATTAAAAATTACTGTTTTAGTATCATTTATCGAATTGAATAACTCAAGTGAAATACTGCTGTAATTGTCTCTCTGTTACAATGTTAGATTAACTGCAATATTCCATTTTCCAACCATTTGGGATAAACTGAAAATTACTATAATATGATATTCCTTAATATTAGTTCACATGCAAGGGACTTAAAGCACACAAAATTCAATCACATTATACAATAAATTCAAACTACAAATGAAGGTGAATCCTAATATGATTGTGTTACAGCCAAGAGATTTACTCCCAGCTCTGTTAACTTTAACAGTAAGATGCAATAACACCCAAATCTCATTTCGGTATGAATTCCAAATTCTCTCCATCAATTCATTTTCCAAAGCTATCAAATAAGCAGATCACCTAATTTTGATTTGTTTATGCTCTGCCAATACTGGTTTCATAAGCACTGAGGTAGCCAAAAAGAAATTTTGATCATATACAAAAAGGCTGTCCATGTTATGTCACTGTAGTTAGGAAAGTCCTTTCTGCATCACCAAGCATCATCAAGGACTTCTGATCCCAGGAGCCATGTCCCTGGGATTCCATCATGTCAAATGTCCCACCTTATCACAGAAACTGTGGGACCCCCTCCATCACCACCACGGTTGCGAAGCTCTGGCTCATCCACCAGCTGCACGTGATTGATCTCTGCAGTATCACAAGGAGCAGAAGCTGAGCCAAGTATCTCTCTATGTTTTGCATAATATTGGAATATTTGTCTTCAACTCTGTTACACTGGGAAGTCCTTGAAAAAGGAGAACATGTCTTCTGAGACAGAGTGCATTAATTCACTTTGGTGGCTAGGACAGTACAATTTCTAGAGAGTCAATTTAAGAGATCTCTCTTTCAAGAGGAAAGATGGGACCTTCGCAAAGGCTCAATGCACAACCAGTGCCACCAGCAGGCCCAAGAGAAAGGTGGGATCCCCCAGAGAGGCAGTGAAGAGGCTCAGGAAGGGATCTGCAAGGCTGTCAGCCAGGGTTGCTCCTGAAAAGTGGCAAGGAAGGCCACAAAGGCAGCGGGGCAGCAGAAGCCTGCAGACAAGAATTCATAAAAGAAAGAAGGAAGGAAAGGGAGGGAAGGGACAGGGAGGGGAGGGGAGGGGAGAACAGAGGAGGGAGGGGGAAAGGGAAAAAGAGAAAGCAGGCCAAGTGGTTGAGCAAGAAAACAAAGTTGTCAATTGGTGGCCATTAATAGTTTATCAGCATTCAGTGATATTGATCCTAACTATCCACTTAAGGAAATTTTTTTCTCCAAATCTGAAGCCAGAAAGCCACTCCCATACTGTTTTAAAAGAAATACAACATGGGGCTTCTGAGATCTTCAATATGCAGACTACAAACTGGGTACAAGTGGGGCACAGTGGTGCACACCTGTAACCCCAGTACTGAGAGAGGCTGAGGCAGGAAGACTGCAGACTTATGCTCAGACAGGGCAATTGAGCAAGACTCTGGCATCTCAAAATAAATTTTTAAAAAATGAGGACACAGCTCGATGTGAAGGATCTGGATTCAGTTTCCTCTAAAGGGGACGGGAAAATAAAAAGTGAAAATGTGGGTTGCCACCAACACAACCCACAGAATTTCAAGAATAAACAACAGAGGAAAGGAAGTCGGTCTCAGAGTTCTCAAATCGAAGTTAAATAAATTATCTCAGATTTGGCTTCCATGAAATTACACCCTTTCTACTGTGGTGAATGGAATTTGTGCTTTTTTGAAATTATTATTTGATAATTAAGAGCATTTTAAATTATAGATCAACTTTCCCATTTTACCTTTGTTATCTTTTTCAGACAAGTTCTAATAAAATAAACTGCTACATAAAATAACTGAAGAAGTTGATAATGTAAGATCAATCTTACAATCATTAAGTCTAGGTCTCCATACATTTCTTTCAAGAGATACCAAAATAACAATCATGGATTTTTGTTTGTTTGTTTTGTAACACTGGGGACTGAACCCAGGCCTCTACACTGAGCTACATCTGCAGCCCTTTATTGACACACAAGACCTTGGTAAATTTTTAGACTGCCTGCAAACCTGTGATCCTCCTGCCTCAGCCTCCCAGTATAAGCTTCAAAGTTTAAATCATAACAAAGTGCTTATCCTACCATTTCTTGTGCCAAGAATGCAAATAATACTCCTTTTAAAAAAGATGATTTAGAGACTGTAAAAGCTGAACAATTCTGGATTTGCTGGTCTAAGCATAATAAATCAGCACAGAAGTTCTTATATTTACTAACAGGAAACATTATAAATGGAAGATCTACTCAAATCATTCTGAATCATCTTTAATAAAGAGTAGCTTCCTGCAGCTTGCTAAAGCTAGCATATCAAATTATATAAAGTTGAGACTTTTTTACTCATCCATTCATTTAACAAATGTTTATTAAGAACATACTCTACATTAAGTGTTGCTCAGGGGGCCTTCAATTCAGCAGTTAATACAGGAAAGCTGCACTTCTTGAAGTGTGCAGGTAGTTAAATATATTTAATCTGCAATCCTAGCTCCTACAAGTGCTTCAGCAATCATATATAAATACAGTTATTCCAGTCACAGACCTCTCATTGATATAAATTTACAATGAGCTATGAGTCACAGCCTCGGCTTCCAGACTCATTTCTTCGGTTTAAGTGCCTTTGAGAAATCACGGAGCAACTCACTTCAGTTTCATGTGCAAAGCTGGCTTGTTTGGGTTTTTTTTTTTTTTTTCCTTTCTTTCTTTTTTTCCTGGTTTGTATGAAAAAGAATCCCTGGAGTCATCTAAGAATTCATTAAAGAGAACTGCTTCAGGGTTGCCCCCTGAGGTGCTTTAAAAGTATCCCAGCTGGAGGAGACCAGAAATTGTCCAGTGTGGAAGACAGAAGTACTAAATACATCAGCCCAGTAAAAATAGCAAAAGGGAAGAAAAGCATCTGGTTGAGAGGCAGTAGGCAAAAAGAAAGAAATGTTACCTTGCAAAGTCCTAATATCTTTAATGTTAGCAAAAATAAAACTTACTTATATCTCTTCTCAAAAATAAAATTCAACAACGCATAAAGCTCGGAGACTTAAACACCAGAAAACTCCAGCTGCCCTCCACTACCTCCTTCCTCAATAAGGACGGTGTAGCAGATGCTGCCAGCTTCAATTAACATTTAGCCTTTATTCTTTTATGTTTAGATGCATTTTGTAATGAATATCCACCTCTTATTTATTCTGAGTTTTCCACAGAGAAATCTTCCTCCTTTAATTACGCTGTTAATGTTTGCACCCTCGCACGCGCACACACACACACACACACACACACACACACACTTTTTTTTTTAGTTGATGTCACCGCAGTCAATCTAGGCAGATTTTCAACTTAAAATATAAGCTTTGTTTGTTTGTTTTGAAGAAAATAATCTCTGCTGCCCTGGCTCAAGGACTAATATGATTTTGTTGGAAATTTAAATTACAGTACTTCACCATAATTTTTTAGTTAGGTTGGTAAATATTCATATATAGGAGCTTACGAAAACTAAGTATGCAAGTAGAGGATGACACTTCCATTGTTTTCCCATGACAAACACATACGATCAAATAGCCTCATCTCCAGTTCCACATATATGTACAATTACATGTGTGCAACACTGCTCCCCAGCAAGAATGTGTAATGACTGTTTCTTGGCATATTTTTAGAAAACTGACTCGTTATACATCACACAAGCCTTTCAATTGTTTCTCTTAAAAATTCAAAGGGTATTTGACAGAAAACTGTATTATATTAGGGAGAAATGCACAGAAAACATTATAAACTTATGAACTAAAATTTCTGGGTCAAGCAGGATTTGAACATCCATGTTGTGGCACTATGACATAAATACTTAATCTCTCTGAGCCTTAGTTTCCTCATTTGTAAATTAGAAATAATAATTACTGAGCTTGTTTGGGCAAGGACTAGATAATAATTAAAATAGATAGATAGATAGATAGATAGATAGATAGATAGATAGATATCCCTAACTTTCAAGTAAGTATTTGCTGTATTACCAGTTTCTGTGCTGTTAGGTCCAAGATGATTATGATAGTAGCTTAGTTACAGTAGGCACTAATTTTCTCAGGACTCACAAATGTAAGGATAAATCTAGAAATACAAGTGCACTTGGAGCTGTTCTTTCTTCAAATAGTGATTACTAGCACATATATCTTGCCATATGCAATAGAGATGTCCCTATGTCTCGTACTGATCATTACAGCATTCTCTTGTGAAATCATAACTAATGCTTAGCCAAGCACAATGGTGCACACCTGTAATCTTAGCTACTAGGGAGTCCAAGGCAGGAGGAACACAAGTTTGCAGCCAGGCTAGGCAACTTACATAGCAAGTACAAGGCCCTTGGTTCTATCCTGTACAGCCACACACAAAAAATGCCTGGATATTTATCAGTGATCTTTAAGAAGTTCCAAAATATTTTGAAAATACACTCATCCTAAGGGCACAAAGGGTCACCCAATACCTCATGACCCAGTGAAAGAATATTCATAACTCTCTTTTTTAATGACACTATCTACCCAAAAGCAAATAAAAAGCAACACAAAAGAAAAGTAAAAAGAAGTGCTCAAACTGAGTGATTGCAAAAAGCATGGGTGCCTAAGGAAAATCAATTTAGATTTTTCAGGCAAATTTATGCCTGAAAACTGACTATATTGTGTGTGCAAGATGTTCTTAAGAGTGTTGACTATTTTCCATTGCAAATTCAAATTATAATTTTTTCAAATGAATGTATCAATCCCAAAATCATTTGCTTTTATTCATAAAAGGCTGGCAAACCAGAGCTGACTTTTGGAAGTTTTATGATCAAGGAAAACTACTAGTATCTTTCAGCCTCCATTTCCACGTACTTAAAGTGGAAATAATTATTATCTATGACTGCAAAGGATTAACGAGGAGAATAAAGACAGTATAACTACCACAGTGGACTCACAGCCATGGTTTGCTTGTGCCTACACCACTTGCAAACGCTTGTGAATTAGTTTCTCTCCTTTGCTCCTATATGAACCAATGTAGAGCTTAGATGAATGAGTGATAGTACATACCATAGTTATTAGGCCCATTCTATAATTTATTTACCTGAAAGAATAAACAGCTCATCATGAATTCTAAAATCAAGTGGAAATAGTTTTGCCAATGAGAAAACCAAATTCAAGTGGAACCTTGTAAACAGTCCGCAATAATTTACTCTTTAGATCCTGTTAGCAAAACAAAATTTTTTGTGGAACTTCCTTATGCATTTCCAATGACACATATTAGTGATCCACAATAATGAGACTCACCGTGACAGATTCACATACGCATATAACACTGGGATTATTTTCACCCTCATACCACCACTCTATCTCATCTCCTTTCTCACCACTAAAGTCTGTCTTCAGGGTTCCTTTCATCTCTCCTTTACATTTCCCTTATTTTTAAATTTTATTTATTTTTAAATTGCTCATATAAGAGAAAATGTGCAATATTTATCTTTCTGAAGCTGGCCTGTTTTACTTAAAATGGCCTCCAGTTCCATCCATTTCCTGCAAATAACACATTTTCTTTATGGCTGAATAGTACTCCACTGTGCACATATATCACAATTTCTGCTGGGATTCCAGGCTGCTTCCACAACTTATCCTTTGTAAATTATGTCACTATAAACATGGGTGTGTGTGTTTCACTACAGAATCATCTTCAATTCTTTTGGGAATACACCAAGACATAGTATGGCTGCTTCAAAGGGCACATCTGTTTTAGCTTTGGGGAGAATCTGCATATTAATTTCCACAGTGAATGAACCAGTTCCTATTCCCAACAACAATACAGGAAGATTCCTCGTCCTCACATATCCTCACCAGCATTCGGAATCTCTTATATTCTTGATAGCATACAGATTAGGTTAAGATGAAATATCAACATAGTCTCAATTTGCATTTCTTTTAGATTATGATATTTAACCTTTGAGTTCCCTACATACATTTTTATCTTATAAAATTTACACAGTCTTCTTTGGTAGTCTCATTCACAACAATTTTTCAGGGGCAGGGGTCAGAAAAAGCCTATTGCCAAAAATACATGTCAAAAACCCATTTATTGCTAAAAGTGACTCTAAAACACATACTAAGACCATTCTTTTAGAATTCATTTGATTTATTTCTCCTTTGTTTTAAATCTATTATGTCTCTTAATAATAAAATTTACAAGCACTTTAAAACAACTATCCTAACTAGAAAAACATGTGTGGCATGAACTTTCCCTTAGTGAGACTACTTCACAATCTCCACTTCATTCTTATTCCGAAGACCGTGGGCACTGGCCACCCTTTAATGTGTGTGAGAAATACTGGTGACTACAGCCACAAGAAGCTGAGAGTCTGGTGTAGAAAATGATAAGCAAGCACATAAAAATAGGTTGTGTTGGTTAAAGAGATGTCACAGTGCTTCTCAGATTCTGTAGTATCTTGGCCTTCTAAATTCGAAAGTGAATTTGATTGGCTCTCCACAATCAGAAATGTTTCTGAGTGGTTATTTAAGGAGAGAAAGGAAAGAGAAGTTTAGAAGTGATCCTATTACCCTGCTGACCGAGACTCCTATTCTTCTTCTGTTCAATTTATGAGACCTGTGCTCAAAGTTCTTAGTCACAAATAATTTCTGGAAAAATCAGATAATGTTCCTTCAGGACCTAACCCTTTTAATTTCATAATAATTTTCTGAGACCAGTCTGATCCAAATTATAGTGGGAAAACTGAAGTTTAGAAAGATTGAAAGTTCAAGTCCAAAACACAAGTTAGACAAGTTAGAATTCATGTTTTCCCTGCTTGAAAGTGCAGGTCAGGTGATCTTTCTCTAAAAACTACAGTACTTGCCCAGCATAGATATTACAGTAACCCAAGCCCAATATGAAAAATGAACATCTTAGGCAAGCCATCTTCATAATAATCATCGTTTAAAAAATCCAGTGGTTTGTGAATTTTGGAAAATAACTATACATCTCAATTTCAATACAAAAATAGAAAAATGAATAGAGAAAGACAGAAAGGGAAATCTTACGATATCAATGATGTGATTTATAGCATACACTTTTGTGGTATTTTACAAGACAAACTGCTGTATTTTAATGTGCATACAAATATCACACATTTATTTTCAAAGATTTACAAATGACTGAGAAGTACAGTAAATTGGTTTCAAAATTCAAACTAAAATCATGACTTTTTAAACACAGAACCTATATTCATGTGTAATGAACAGATGCAAAACTCTCTCTCGTGTAGATCACTTCTAGAGATTTAAATAGTACCTGCCACATTCAAAAAAAAAAAAGATTATCACTTTTCATTAACTTCTCTGAGTCACGGAGCTTAAAAAGTGCATCTGAAATCACCTGTAAACATTAAGCAAGTATTGACAAAGCTTGCCTGAGAATAACTGTATATGTTTAAGGCAATACAATATTTTAATTTCACATCTTGGCTGGCTGAAGAGATGAAATGCTCACTGTCCTGTAACTAACAGAATCTACTTGGAGGTTCTTATGCAGTTCATCTAATTAAAAGGGTCTTTCCATTGGAGAGATATCTGAATTACTATTAAAAACATATTTTAAAAACTACCACTTTTTCCTCTCCATTGGCTGCTGTACTGTAATCTACTATAATGGTGGCAGGAATATATTCATGCTGATAAAACTTGGATGGAAACGAAAACCTAATTCTGTCAGAAAATTAAGTAGGACAACCAGAATGCAGGAACACCCATGAATTTCCTTTGTTCTATCACAATTACAGTGACAAAAATATTTATGTTAAGGGAATAGCTGCTGACATGGAGAGAAGTGGGAAGTAAGGTTTTTACCAGATGAAAATAGAAGCTGTGAGCTTTCATGCAGCTTATTTGCAGATATGAACCACTACACCTACCGAGCTGGTCCTACTGAACACTGTAATCACTATAATCAAACTAACAAAGCAACTACACATTACAAGAGAAATGAACTATTATTTAGAAATTTTCACTAAGTTTCCGTATGAGTAATTTCATCAGTGAATGCTTAATAAACAGAATGGTTTTTTTTTTTTTTAAGGATTGTGCTTTGTAAAATATGGATTTTGTGAGAATTCACTTCATATCGTCCCAGACCTCCATTTTAAACAAGTTTATCAAATCCAACCATGTCCTTCAGAATTTGATCTCAATAACAAATCCAATAAATTGCTGCTCCTCTGTTCAGTTTTGTTTCACACCCACTGTCTTTCCAAGTCACCGCAGAGGTACGCCTTCCTAAATGAACTACTTGTGGGAGTGGGCAAGAAGGAGGCAGAAACTCAAGGCCAAGGGACCTAAATAGAACAGGAAGTGTTCGAATTATACCATGGATGTTTAAAGTTTCAAAATTTACTATGCTAAAAGACACACTGCTATTAACTCCGCCCCCATTTAAAACACTCATCCCATTGTGACTGCCATTGTCTGAAGCAGTTCTGGAAATCTTTCATGTGTGATCAAAAATACAGTGAATTTTTTTCAATTCTTTGTATGCTCTCGCTATAAGTCCTTTGTCTGATGGACAACTGGCTAAATTTTATTTTCACACCCTGTGTGTTGTCTTTGCACTCTGTTAGTGATTTCTTTTGCTGTGCAAATATTTTTAATGAGCTATCAGTTATTATTCATATTATTTGCTGTTCAATCAGGGTTTTGTTCATGAAATCTTTGCCTAAAACTCAGAACCCCTAAATTTAACCCAAATAGAGGTGTCTGAAATAAACAGAGACTTCTCAGATGAAGAAATACAAATGCCAAATAAATATATGAAAACATACTCAACATCATTGGTTATTAAAGAATTGCAAATTAAAACAATGCTGAGATTCCATCTCATACCAGAAAGAATGGCAATTATCAAGAAATTAAACAATAACAAAGTTGGAGGGGCTGTGGAGAAAAAGAATCCTTCTCCACGGTTGGGAGTGTAGACTGGTATAATCACCATGGAAAATCAAGGTGAAGATTCCTCAAAAACGAGGACCCTATCTGGGGATCTTCCTGGAAGAATTAAAAACGTAATACTATATTGATATATGCACACCCAATTATAGCAGCACAGTTTGTAATAGCTAAATCTTGGAAACAACCCAAATGCCCTTCGACTGATAAACGGATAAGGAAGATGCATTTTTTTATACACAATGTACTACTCTACCATAAAGAAGGATGAACTTGAGACATTTCCAGGTAAATGAATGCAACTTGAGACCATCCTCTGAGGTGAAATAAATCAGATTCATGTGTAAATATCATATTGTCTCCCTGGTGTGAAAAGCTGAACGAGTGAAGAAGGACCAAAATGTACAACAGATATTGTGAAATGAGAAGAAATTGTTCAAAAGGAAAGAGAAACTAGGGTGGGGAAAGGGGAAAGGAAAAAGAAAATAAAGGATAAAATGGAAACAAAGTTTTGTAAATAGGGAAGGGAAGAGGGCTTGAAGGGAGGAAAGAGAATTGGTACAAAAAAGAGAAATCAAAATATATGATGGGCTGGGGATCCAGCTCAGTGGTATAAACGCCTGCCTTGCAAGCGTGCAGTCGTGAGTTTGATCCCTGGCACAAAAAAAAAAAAAAAATAGATTATAGATATATAGAGATATATGGATATATAGATATGTACAGATACAAATTCCCCATGATAAATATGATCATTACATATATCTAAAATGTACCAATAAACTTAATTTTTAAAAAAAATATGTGAATGCAGCTGCTGAGTACTCTCCAAACAAAATTCAAGTCTATGAAAACATTACAATGTCTTCATCCACCTTATTCACCATAACTAATTCTTCTGCAAGTCAAAATGACCATGAAGGTAGACAATTTATGGTAAAACAAAAGACACATAAAAGGACTTTCAGAACTGCTTCTGAAACTACTAAGAACAATGGGATAATCACGTTCAAAATGTTTCAAGTTTTTAAAATTCAAATAATCACTGTGTATTTTGATCACACCTCTGCTGTAGTCACTGTCGTACATAAGGGTCTATACAATTACAAACTTAAATTTCAAGTGTACTTGGGGACACACTTGTAGAATATGAAAACTCACAGGTACTCTACCCAGGGCAGAAAGTGTCTCCAAATAAAGATGCTCACATTTTTCATCCTGGACACCACTTCCAACCCAACTGTGTCCTCCAACTTACCTTTCCTCTTTTAAAAATCACACGGGCATCCCTCCCTGATCTAGAATTTGGAAATATAAATGGATCAAGTACCAGGATGCCAGCAAACAGCCGCAACAGGGCTTCCCTTATTGAAAGGAGAAAAGTGTAAGAATGGATCAAGAGCAACCACATTCATCCCCTCTTTGCCACCTTCCCCATAATCCTACTCTGTGACTTGATATCACCAAGTCTCTTTCCATCGCAGGTGCTTCAGGGAAAGCCCTAAGCCAAATCCACATTTACTAACTTTAAAATGACTGAAAAGAAATACCAAGTGCAAAATGTGTACGCCAGTAAACTTAAAAGCATATGTTGCTTTCTCTTGTTGTCATGGAAAAAAACTTACAGAATATAACTAAATGTACCAACCTCGAGTATCCTACAGTAAACCCTAGCGACCCTGAATAACCCTGTTAGCTGGCTGGTCTGCAATATTTATGTAAAATCAGATTGGAGATGGAAGTAAATTCACAGACTCAATTCAAAATAGTAAACAAAATAATATTTGGATTTTATAAATTATTACTGAATTTTCATAAAACATTAAATATATGTATATTTGAGAGCAATGTTTTTCTAAAGACCATCTGCATCAGATTCCAATTTAAAAAAATTGGGACTGGACTCATTGAATCTGTCTCTCTGGATGTACAGCTTTGGAAACACATTTTCAAAAAGTTCCCAGATGCTTCCTATGCAATTAAGCAGCACTGTCTTAGGTAGGAACAGAATGTCTGAACTTCCTCATCACAGGGAGATGAAGTAACATTGTGCAATGGTAGAATTATCTGAGCAGAGTGGAAATAGCCATTAGCCACACAACAAAAGAATGAAAAGAAAGCCAGAGGTCCCAGTTCAGTAAAACTAACATGTCTAAGGTCACTAGCTAACTGTACCAGATTCCCTGACTCTGGCTGGTGCCCCCTCCAGCACCTGTACTTCATTTGTCTCAGAAAAAAAAAAGTAGTTTTATAATAAGAGCTTTGAGGAAAGATCCCACTAACTTGCTAAATTACCCACACTACTCCTGAATTTGTTGTGATCCTCCTGCCTCAGTCTCCCAGAGTGCCATGATTATAGGCAAGTGGCACCATGCTTGGCCTTAACATTACTTGTTTAAGCTTCATAGTTTAACTTTTATAAATATACTTGTGTATCCAAACTATAGAAACCATGCCACCATTATATGTGTAAAGAGTTCTTTAATAAACCAAAAAAAAAAAAAAATGTTGTCAAGTTTCTTACAATTGTGTAACACAATGGTACAAGGTAACCAAATAAGTAACAGCATCTTCATCTTACAAGTGGAAGAAATGAGGTTCCCAGAATATGAGTGAGTATTTTGAGGTATTATAGCCCTAAATAGGATCCAGTAACCCAATACTAATCAGTCTTTTAAATCCCGACCGTGCTTCTATTACCCCTTTCAGAAACGTGTGATAATGTTCAGCTCCACTTCTTTCTTCTACTACTTAGATATTGTCTTCAAGAATCTTTTTCTAAAAAGGATGATACTCTCTGTGAACACACCTGAATCCCTGGGTAGCGGCTGCCCTTAACTCAATGGCCCCCCATTAGATCACCAGAGGAGGTAACTACATGCACAAACGCAGCGCTGTAACACTGCTGTCAAGAGCCAGTGTTCACTCCAGTATCGGTTTCAGCCTGATAATTTGATATGACGGGTGCAAAGCAAAAGCTACCAGTCTCTCCTCCTTAAAATGATAATGGTGAGTCTTTATTCTTCAGCAGGAATATCAAGGTCATTGTCTGGATCAAATCTAAAAAGGAGCTTCTATCCACAGATGTCATAAGAGATAAGTACCAATTTGACACGCTCTCGTACAACTATCACCTGCTATCAGAGCTACCGTGACAGCTGTGTAGCTTGACAATGTGGGCCAATTCGTCAGTCCTCTGGGCCCCAAGTGCTGCCCTAATGGATATGACAAACATATGCCTCAAGTCACACAATGGGTGTTTATTACTGTAGCATTATTTGTAGAACAATCCAATTAATCAGTGTTGATAGTCATGCAGGTTTTTTTGTAATTTATGGGAAGCCAGAATTGCATGACTCTATTGAATATTTTTTGCCATAATATGGACTCTGGAAAATAAATAAATAAATAAAGCCACACCATAACATAAACACCAGATCCTGCCGAGATATAAATAACATACCATCTCCTTGGCTTTGACATTACAGGACCCTTGCCAGTTCAGTAAGACTAAAGAAAGTAGAAATAACACGTCTAAGGTCACTAGCTAACTGTACCAGATTCCCTGACTCTGGCTGGTGCCCTCTCCAGCACCCTGTACTTCACTTGTCTCAGAAAAAAAAAAAAAAAAAAAAAAGTAGTTTTAAAACACAAGCTTACTAGCTTGTCTGTGTTGTTATTCTTGTTGTTGTTGTTGTTATTGGTACAGCAGTATTAGGGATTGAACTCAAGGCCTTCATCTCAAACCACATTCCCTACCTGTTTTTGAGGCAAGATCCCACTACCTTGCTAAATCACCCACACTACTCCTGAATTTCTCCTTCCTTTTCTTCCTTACCTTGGAAAGACTCAACTGTTATCCAGGTCTCAAGCTCCCCTGATTCCAGAGCCTCAGTAAGTATTTTAAAGGGAGATTCAGACTGGATGGAGATTAGGGTGGCCTGAAAACCTCAGATTATCCCATTTTAAGCAGCATCAACAGATTACTACTATAAGAGAATGTACTCTTAGGGTTACCAGATCTTTAGTGATTTTAGTAAAGGTGAAGATGTGAATTTTTCTTTATCATCGTTTTATTTTCTTTGGGGGTACTAGAAATTGAACCCAGGGCTTCACACTGAGCTACATACCCAGCCCTATTCTTATACTTTTAAATCTTTACTTTATTTATTCATTTTTTAGACAAGGTAAGTCACCAAGTTTGCCAGCAGTTGCCCAGGCTGGGTTAAATTTGCAATTCACTGTTTCAGCCTCTCAGAGTGTTGGGATTACAGGTGTGTACCACCATACTCAGATCCCATACTTTATTATTAAAATATGAACAACTATTGTAATTTTGGTTCCACTGAAGAGAAAGCTGGAGACAAGGACTTGCAGGTAATGTGATCCCAAGACAGAGAAAAGTGAAGCAAGGAAGAAAACAAAGGTGTTGGAAACATCCTAGAAATCGCAGAATCTTCCCTGTGGATGAGGCAAAGCGGGGCATTTATCCTCAGTCCCATCCTCTGTTGGCTAAGGGAGTCCCCATTCCCTTGCAGGTCCCTGCTAGCCTTCCCAATGCACTGAGCCGGTAGTGTCAGTCTGGGAAAATGCCCTGAACAGAAAGGCGCTGCAGGTGCACACACAGGCACTCAAATCATGACTGAAAGCAAATACCACAGCCGCTAATAAACTTTTAAACACAGTACAGGTCAAACAATTAATGGGCATAGGCCTGGCGTGGCTCACGAAGTCCATTTGATTTCATCTTGACAAAAGCCTGTCCACCTGCCAGAGCCCATCATTCAGGGGATATGCAGGGCCCCGTGACAGTGACATCAGCATTTACAGCACTGGGTGGCTCTTTTTAGGGTCATGTGCCCTGATCTCCAAGAACCTCAACCTGCTCATTAGCCATAGCACCTGCTTTAATACAGGTGGTCAATAAAAACCCACAGACAGAATGAGGCCAAGGGAAAGTCCTATCAGTGTTTGTGGGAGTTAAACTAAACCGAATCAGCAGAAACAGTGCTAAGGTCACTAAGGAACAGAACAACTAATCCTCACCTCCTGCTCTAAGGAGCCTTGTGACACAGAGATGGTAATCACTAACAAAAATGAACTTTGATTCCTGGAAAGGCGTTTTACTGTCTCAATTATTAAAGTTACATATTTTCAATCTATGTGCTTTTTGATGTTAATTAAAAAATTATCTTTGCCCCAGAAAACAAAAAGAGTAATAAGTCAGTTTCATCATGTATTATATAATTATATATTAGTCCTCAACATAAATATTATCTATACATTCACTCAAAAATCTCACTGTGTTGAAGGTTTTGTTGCCAGCTAAAGGGTTTCTGAAATGACTGGATCATAAAAGTTCTAACTTCACAGTGGATTCATTCACTAATACGATTTTAATTTGATGATATTGGGAGATGATGAATGCAGAGGTGGGGCTGACTTGAAGGGATCTGATCAGGGAATGTGACCTAGGGGATTAATTCTGCTCTCTGACCCTTCGTCTCTATAGTTTCCTTCTGTTTCCCGGCTGCCATCAGATGATCAGCTTGTATGTGCTGTACTCTTCCACCATAAGCTTCTGCTTTAGAGCCAGCAGACCATGGACTGAACCTTGTGAAACCATGAGCCAAAATAAATTATTTCCTCCTTTAAATTGATGATTGCAGGCATTCTGACACAGCAATGGAAAGCTAAGACACCCCTCTTCCTTTACAGATATTTTCTAAGACCCTCAGGGGATTCCTGAAATCATGAATCACACTGTATACAAACACTGATAATCCACCTGATACATGATAAGGCTATCAAGTGACCACTGGGTGGGAAGCAGGCTCACTGCAGAGAGACTAAGCAACAGAATAATTCTTAGCCCAGCAAGGACAGAGCAGGATAATGTAAGATGTCATCACAATACTCAAAAAAGTACATAAATTAAAATTTATGAATTGTTTACTTCTGAAATTTCTCCCTTAACATTTTGTAGCACTTGATAACAGATAACTGACACTTCAGAAAATGAAGCCACTAAGTGGAGTGGGAAGGGGAGAAGAGCCACTGTGCAGTGATCTGTGGAGACGTTCTTTATGAAAACAAAGTAAGTCACATAAGTAGATAGAATTGGGTAAAGTTGGTACCGTTTTGAAATAGTAAGAACACTTGTAAAGTTATAACCATTGTTCCCATTGTTCTTTACTCTCATAGGAAGAAATAATATACACTGATGATAAAATAGTTTCTAATAGATTAACAGGTTCAGAAAGAAATGTACAACTACTTAAGATCCACAAAGAGAGGCAAAGGATTGAGAAAATTTGATATGACCTCAAAAAATTTACTTCATTCCAATCTTCCACTTGTTAACTAGAGGGTCATGTTCACTTTCAAGCACTGTACTAAACAAGCCAAAGCCTTTGAACAGGACAAATGTTAAAAATTCTTTTGGCATTGAGGTGGAAATTTTAGGATACTAAAATCTAAAAATATTTTTCAAAGAAAGTGATGATCTTTAAATTAACCTGAAACACTGTTTAAAAAGAAATGCAGTTGCCCACATCTTAAGGTAAGACAGAATACAAAGTAATAACTAACATGGTTTGCTGTATACCCAGTCCTATTAAAAAAAAAATCTAATCTTCTCTGATGGAATCACGAGCCCAGCAGAGCACGAAAATGAAGCAAAAGACAATTTATATTTTACAAAGCTTTTGATTCTGTTCATCACGACATGATCATCAACAAACTGAGAAAACAGGATCTACACTGCATAGCTAAGAAGTGGCAAGAAGGTCATGCCTGGCGAGGTGCTGTCCATGGGAAGTGCCCACCTTAAGGGAACGTAACAAATGCGCTCCGCTGTGGTCAGTTCTGGGCAGTGGTCTGGTGGACATTTTACATTAATGAGCTGGATAGTGTAATAATTACCACCAGGACTAGGAAAGGTGAAAGACAATTTAGAGAGAGGCACCAGTCAGTAAAGAGTATCTTATCAGAATCCAAAATGACCTTGAGAGTTTAGAAGAAAAGTCAAGAACAGAATGCTTTTCAGGGAATCGTATAAAATATGCTGTTTCTTCTCTTCTTTTCCTTTCTTCTTCCACAGGATGTAAGGCCTGCTGTTGTCAGTTAAAGTGTCACATTTACTCATATGGTAACTATAAAAGAGATGGTATTTGAAGTCCAGGGATACTTTATTAAATAATAAAGTTCTGCTACCTAATGCTACAGAAATAATTTTTAAAAAAAGAATACTATTGTCTGAGAAGCCTTCTTTCTTCCTGGTTCCCCTGTCTCCTGTTTTTTACTCCAAATTAATTACTTCTCTTAGATGCTTTCATATTTCTTGGCTTTCTTCTGCCCCAGAACCCTGGAGTGTAATCAGTTATTTGTTTCCCCTTCCCCAATTGACTAATCTCCAGAGTAGAAAGGGTCCACAGACCACAGCACCTAATACTTAATGAATGTTCCATAAACGCTTATTGATTAAGAACTGAAAACAAATTACACACACTCAAAGAGAGCTTTTTATGAGCATTTTTAAAAAGCGTAGGGGTGTTGCTCTGAAACCCCACAGTTCACATCCTCCACATAGCCAAGGTCAAGGGTAGAGATGTGCACGGGGACTCTTCCATACATGGAGCCAATGGGACCCACTGAGAATGAGTGAGAGAAGAAGAAGGTGGTAAAGAAGGGAAAAATCAGAAAAGCACCAAGCGATCATGCAATCAGGGATAAGCTGACAATATAAAGCTGAGGCCAATAATAATGTCTCAGAAAGAGTGAGTGAGAGTAACAAAGAAATTTAGAAAAAAGAAGTAACTGGGCGTAAACTGTGAGTATAAACAGAGGGCAGCCATCCAAGGGCTAGGGCTAGACAAGGAAGTAGGTTTGGAGACCAATGAACCCATTGTGCTTTATCCAGTGACCTAAGTGAGCGTAAATGAGGAGGTATCTAAGAAGGGAAGTCTTTGCTGGAGGAGTGGTGAACACACAAGATACACACACACACACACACACACACACACACACACACACACACACCACAGACTACATAGCTAGGAAGAGATATCTGTATGTCCACAAAAATAATAAAGACTAGTTACAAGAGAAATTCTTAACCTTCATAAGACAAAGGGACATACATAACTGCAGTGAAGCTCAAGTTCTGTTTACAGGTGCACGTAAATAGATGCAGTTGTCTAGAGAAACTGTTCAACACATAGCACCTTAGAGCAAATGTGTGGAATTTGTCTGTAACTGACTCCTCTTATTCAATGAATCTTGTTCTCAAATATGTCCAAATTTGCCTAGTTTTCTCGGGAATCTACTTCTAGTGAGAAACAAGTATCATCATTATCATACATTTGGAAATGATTATCACTTCACAGAATTTGGCTCTTCATTCCATTTTCACTTCATTTCCACTGAGGGAAGGGATAATAGGCAGAGGGGGCAAGGCAACATGGAAAGAGACCATAAAGCAGGACCACTCTCTTACAAAAACCTCATGTCTGACACAATCTGCTTCTCAGCCTTCAAATCATACCTCTGCTTCTGCTATCATAAATTTGACTTGCTTACTGTTAATCACAGAGAATGAATGACATGCTACCAAAATATATATTTTGCAAAATAATCCACAAAATCAAAAATGCACAGTAATCAATTGACTGCAGTGAGTCAGACTCAAAATATGATGCAATCATTCCCAATAGCTTCTTTAAATGGTAAGGTTATTTCAGATAATTCACATGAAGGGAATATTCAGAAATCAAAAGTATCCAGAAATAGTTGTAAAAATTTAAACATTTAATCATCAAAATAAAATAGTAACTCAAATATAATCATATCATGCTATTGTATATGAATCCTTATGAGCCCCAAAAGTTAGACATAAAATGTTACAGTATTTAACATATTCATATAGATATCATATTATGATTTCTTGTCATCCCCTGCACAAAACTATCCCTAGTCAAATGTTAAGTCACTGTATTACTGGCAGCAACAGGGTTCATACAATTCTTAAGTTCAAGCCATTAAGTCTACTTTGAAGTATCTGATTCCAAGGCCTTGAACCAATGGGTGAAAATGAAAAATTACAAACATGTGCCTGATTAGAAAAATAGTTGTAATAGGCCTTACTGCTGTTATTATTGAATGTACAAGTGAAATAACCATTAGCCCATTTTAACCACTGAAAAACACCCTATGGTGGTACTTGACTGATTCCATGCATTTCTGTACACAATCGCTGTGCTAATGGAGCAGACATTTACCCCATAACAAAGGAAAGCTCCAGTGTGAGCCTCAGGGTTTACAGTGATTCCAGAACACCAAACCACCATTAAGGGTTTTACAGGATGCCCCTGCTGGTCTATTTACCAGTTAAATCCTTTTGTTTCCTCAAAATAGTAACATCATTCACAGAAGACATTATTGATAAATTGTGGAATTTCAAACAAGCAGAGAATTAAAAATCCATAATGGACATTAGCTTTAAGAATTGCACTTAACAGAATATAACTATTGGTCTGAATCCAGTTTTCTCTTTATGCATCTCAAGACATAAAGATCCTCTTGAAGCTCCTATTATCAAAGAATCCCATGAGCCAAGCACTTGATTGCCAGGGATAATCTATAGACACAGGACACGAAGTTGACCCCCAAACTGATCTCTTCTCACCTTCTCCCCACGACAGCAAGCTAGCAATATCGTTATAGGGTACAAAACAGCATTTAGGAAATGTTCCTAAAGGAAATCTTTCTTCCTTTCAACCATGTTGCTATGGTAACCAAACCAATCAAGCTTCTTCACAAAGGCTTTTATGTCAAGTTCTGTTAGCAAACTCATGTAGAAAGTATAACTCAACTAAATTAACACTGTATTTGTTACCCTATTAGAAATAGGTGAAAAGCACAAATCTTTTTAAAAATTAGAGAAATAACTCTTTCTTTATCAATATTTTAAAATTAGTCAACTTCAGACTTCTAAAATACTAGAAAGCCTCTTAAAGGCTCTTCCTCAGAAATAAAAGGAAAGGAATCTACCTAACAGGACACATCCTCTCTTAAATGGGTTCTTGTCACCGTGTAGTCAACAAGAAGAATTCTCCTATCTTACTGAATCTTTTATTAACATTTCTTTGCAAACCTATGGTTCATATGCACCTGTATTACAAGTATAATTTGTGTGGGAAAAATCCTAGCATTTACCATCTGTAATTCTTACTGTAAGCAGAAGACGTGAAAAAGCAATATGAATTCATTTTATTACAAGGTATTTTCCTGCAGCAAGGTGCCATGAAGCTACTTTATTAATTCTGGTCTTAAATTTGAACGTGTTTTATGTGAGAGACATGATTACAGTAACTGTACTTTTATAAGACATTCTTCTGTTTACTAATTCCAGATTTAAAAATCAAAACAAAAAAAAAGAGCACATCTTCACCAAGTTTAATAATTTGACAGCTCTAGCATCAATAGATTTTACAGAAAAATGGTACTTTACTCTGTTAAGTAAATTCTCAATATTTTATATTAATTTTATTCATAAGTGCCAAAAGAAATCCTATATTTTCAAGCCTAAAAATCTTACATTTTAGATGTATGAGAAATATACCTCACATTTCCTATTATGGTTTTGGGGGATTTTTTTTTTTTTTTTTGTACCAGGGATCAAACTCAGGAGCTCACATTTGCCAGGCAGGCACTTACGCTGCTGAGCTGAGTCTACAGCCAGTACCTTACATTTTCACAGAACGATGAATTCATAAAGTACCTACTAGTCACACTAACAGGGACTGTAGAAAGCAGGTCCTGCCTCTGCTCTGACATCACATTAAATTTAAACAGTGTCTTCCTTTTGGTCTCTAATACAATTCCAAGATTTCTCATAACTGAGTTTTACCGGAAGACACTTGACAACTATGATCAGTTTGGAAATAATAACCAAGATAAGTTCAGACCAAATGTGTAAAACTAAATAAATCAGTTGTTCAAAGTTTTCAAAAAGCAAAAACATCATCGATATCATTAAACATTAACTTTGGTAGACACTACACTTCCAGAGTACTTAACTATGATCTCAAGTGATCACAGCTCAGTAGGAATATTTACATGGCACTTCAGCTAAAACTAAATTATAACTAAATTACAATTAAGGGCTAGGGTACTGAGTGAGGATACAGCTCTGTGCTAAAGCACCTGCCCAGCATTCCGGAGGACTGGACGCTATTCGCAGTACCACAAACAAACAAAAAACAAAGGTTAGGCATATAACTCGGCTGCAGGGAACTTGCCTAGTATACAAGGCGGTACAAATAAATAAATAACAACAATTCACAAAACCTGAAACATGCATAAATCAAAGTTGTACATTTTAATTTCTAGGTGCTTGACATCAATAAGCTAATGTCAGTCTAAAATTTGGAAAAATATCACTTTAAGTAACTTGACCTATAAACATAAGTTATATACCTAATCCTAAATCATGAGAACACTTCACATATTTGTGATAAGCTCTCCTTCATTTTCTCTGCAGTTTTGGTAGATAGGGAGGTATTAGGAGAATAAAATGAAACTTAATTGAATTTAATAGCATATTTATTAATGCTACCTTTTATATTAACTGTTTAACATATTACGATTATGTGTTTCATTTCATAACAATTATGATATGAGTATATTCTAATTTTTACAAACTAACAGAAACTCAGTTAAATGGTCTGCCAAAATTCACTCGGTGAATGAGTTTTCCAAAACACAGAATCAGGTCTACTGGATTAGCATTGCATGTGTCAGCCAAAAGATCAGATCAAATACCTAGATGTATGTCCTGTAAGATCACCACTTCTTATAATACTTAATATGTAATTGTTGCTAATATGTTTTATGACATCTATGAAACTTCGGGCCAATTATTAATTTGGCTTTGGTAACTGAAATTTTGCCTTTACGAATACATTTGGCTTTCTTCTTCTTCTTCTTGTTTTTTTTTTTTGTTTGTTTGTTTGTTTGTTTGTTTTTGCCACACTGGTGTTAAACCCAGGACCTTCACACTGAACTAAATCACCAGCCAATCCTTTTGTTTTGTTTTGTTTTGTTGCAGAAATGTGCATTTTTTAAAAATTTTATTTAAAGAAAGACAAACAGAAAACGGGCAGAAGTAGTACATATTTTCAAAGAAAAGAAATAATCAGTAATAAATCACTAGTTGATGTATACATATTGTCCCCCCACAAATAATTGTTCAAGATACAAAAGTGGAACATATAAATGGGAATTCAACCAGGGGGACTGCAAACAGTTCTGTTCAACTATCCAACAAAAACTAAGTAACATGGCTATCAATCCTATACACTTAGACGTGTACGCATTTATCCATATCTTCGTTTATGTTGAGACCAAACAAAACATAGCAGATTAAAATCATTCTGAACAAAGAATAATAGCATTTCTGGATTTCACATGACACTCCAGATTCAGCACTGGGTACTGCAGTGCCCCTTTTATTCCTTCAAAGTATTTGTTCATTTCATCATGTGTCATAAAATCAGTTCTCATAAACTGTTTATAGGTTTTACGCAAGCATGAGTCTTAACATGTATTTCTATCCTTCTACATTAGAGGGAAAAACAGAACAAAGCAGGACAGAACATGAGACAGGATCTTATAAAGCTGCTGAATTCCCTAGGCTAGGCTCAAACCTGTGATTTCCTGGCCTCAGCCTCCCAGAGTTCTGGGATTACAGGAGTTTGACTGCTCCTGTGCACAATGTCTGACTGCTGGGTTAAATATAAAATACTGCCTACTGGAAGAAAGAAGGAAATGCTAAGATGTGATGATCTAACAAAAGTCAAACATTCAGAGGAAAGAGATATAAAAATTATTCTTTAACTCTGTTAAGATGAAAGATCACTGCTTTGGAGGATGAGCAAAGCAGCCCTTTCTCCAGGCCCCTGTATTTCAGTGCTGAGTGGGAACAGTTCTTATATCAGTTTCCCACTTGACTTTGAATGAATGGAATTATAAAATGCATAAAAACATATATTTTGTATTAATATGTTTCTCTTGTGTAAAAGCTCTTAGAAAAACTTGGATCACCTGTTAACCTACTACTTACGTTTGAATCACTTTCAATAAATGTATCTGGGAGAGTCTTAACTAAAGCCAAACTCCTTTGTGACACAGCACTATGAAGTTCTGATGGCTGGAAGAACCAGATGATTCTTTCATCTGACATAATCAGAGAGCACAAAATGAGCAGAAAGATGACTGCTGGGCTTCGCTGTGTCCTGTTCTCCCTGTCCACGCAACGATACACTCCAGAAGCCAGCTTGTTATGAAAATATGACCTTCCATGACAACTGAACTGAATCCCCTTGGTTCTGGATTCTTAAAGTAACCACTTCACAGAAGAAAATATTGTCTTGGAGACAACACTTTAGACATGCTAAAACTTCATTCTCTCTTTGTAAGAACAAAGAAAATATATAAATGAAAATATTTAATGTAAATAACAGATGTTAGTATTCACCAATACTTTCTAAATACATATATGTTTATACTTATAAAATACAATCATTGCACAATGTACACATACTTCAAAACATAGTGTACACAATAAATACAATCTGCTTTTCTGTCAGTTAAACAGAAAAATTTAATATACATTATATATCTATATTGAATATAGTCATCTATAATGCAGGTACAATTATTAAGACCACTGTACAAGTCTGAAAACTGAGGCATAAGCCAGCAATGGTGACACACACTTGTAATTCCTGCACTCTGGGAGGCTGAGGCACAAGGATCACAAGGTCAAGCCCAGCCTGGACAAACTTAGCAATTTAGTGAGATCCTGACTCAAAATGAAAAAATAAACAGATCTGAGAATAGAGCCCAGTGTTAAAACACTTCAGTCCTCAATACAGTATCATACACATGTGTGCACACATTTACATCTGTGGCCCACACAAGGCTCAAGAAGCAGAGTGACATTACACTTCCATACTAATTTACACTGTCCTTTTAAAAGTCACCCAACAGAAAAAGTTTTTTCTAACCCCTTACAGGAAAACTAAGGAAGTTAAACTATTTGGAGAACCTGTTAAAGAGCTACTTGACATCACCAAACAGTCTCAACTCAAACTAGAGTGCTCAGGTCAACATATTTGCCATTCAGGACATTTCAACTTCTAGCGACTTCTCTAGCCCAGCTGGCACTTACGACATAGCAGCTTTTTCTGAATCTAAATAACCAGGTTGAAGTGGTAAGAAATTTTTATGTGCCTCTCATTGGTAATGGAACACATGTTCTCTGATTCTGGCCAATGTCTGTCTGTCTCTGTCTCTGTCTCTTGTCTGTCTCCTTGTCTCAGTCTCTGTGTCTCTGTCTCTCTCTCTCTCTCTCTCTCTCTCTCTCTCTCCCCCTTTCTCTCTCCAAGTAGGGGCCAATCCCAAAACACTCATCTCTTTTTTTCACCCCTCTGTGATTAACAGCTATACAGTCCATCCCTTGACCCTCATATATTTACTAACAGGAATATGTGAATCAATCCAGTGACACCTTGTAGTCAGGGTTTGCACGGAGAACGATTACATACAAGACACAGAATTTATAGCATTATTTTATGATCATCACCCAGAGTTAAATACAAGAAAGGGCAGGAAGACTGTCCACAACACTAAAGACCCAAGGAAGTCTAGCCAAGGGCCTGGATCCCACATCAATGTCCTGTATGAGTCCAGCTGAGGACCTAGAGTTCAGGACAGTGACTCCCATGAGTCCCATTGGAAGCTTAGAGCCCCAGACAATGACTCACCAAGTCCGTTTTACAGATCAGCGCTGGCAAGGCCCAAAGGTCAGAGGTAGAAGCTATAAAGTCTGCCAGCGGGGTGAAGAATCTGTGCTAGTAGGTTGAGGGCTCCACAATGAAGCTAAGGAGTGACGCTTGAAATAAAGACTAGGGCTCCCCTAAAAAGTACCACAGCCATCCTCAGCGCCAATGAGGTCCCAAGCTCCTCTGACAATGAGAACAGCCAAATACATATCAGGAAGCCAGCGTGACAAACTTCCCCTGGATATTAAATAACGCACATCTTCCCTTCCAGAGCCAGAAGCAATGCTCAAGTAAGGACCAGAGCTCCCCAAAGTGAACCGCAGCCATTCTCAGCAACAAGGTCCAGGGCACCTTAGGTGGTAATAGCCGGATTCATTTCGGGAAGCCAGCATGATGAGCTCCTCCAGGAGAACCAACAGCTCTATCAACACCACCACTTAGGAGATCCCACAACACCACACTCTTCCTCGCCACGTCTCTATTTATGCTGCCAGCTTTCTCAGGTGGGCCAGCTATACGCAGCACCATGCTGATTTAATTTAGCTGGTGTTAAGTTGACCACCAGTTTTTAATCCCTAACACCCCTTTTCCTTCAGGAAACATGCAAAACACTAAGCATGTTCCCTTGAAGTTTCTTTAAGGATTAACTTGATGGCCAGAAAAGTTCTTTCTAACAAACTCATCTGTGTGAATTCGCTCCTTCAATTGTACCCTTAAAACAGTCTTTCAGTATTTCTTTTGAAAATTTGTCTCAAGGAGAAATGCAGCTCACTGGAAGCATATACTAAGCACACCCCAGGGTTTAGAGTTCAACACCCAGGACCCCCTTTTCAATCAAAGAGTATAACTTGTCTTTTGGTGTAAAATCTGAATTAACAATCATTTTAGGGTGCCAGCCAAATTTCTGTTTCAATATGTTTTAGCTACATAGTTATAATCACTTCTGAGAAACAGAGATTAAATAAATTAAGTTTGAAGTCAATTTCCAATGACAGGTTCTCTTTGAATCAGATTTCGTGGATACTTGTATTACTGTTTTAGGAATTTAAGTAGCAATAATTAGTATGTCATAGAAAACAAATATCTATGATTATGTTTGATAGTTGTTACTATTTGTTCATTACTAAAAATTTTATGAACAAATAGTTGTTACTATTTGTTCATTACTAAAATATGGATATGCCAGATATTCAATAATCAGAACTTGGGGATATTTTAAAATAGTATTAGAGGGAAAAAATGCATGTTTTCATCATTGGCTCTAGAACAAAATGGATATTGTTAATAGAATAATGACTGTTATTGACAAATCAATAACAAATGTGAAATTATTACAAAGATACATATTGCCCTCAAACTGGAGCAAGCTATCCCTCAATAGCTTAAGAAACCTGCAGTACTATGAAACAAGGCAAAAGCCTCCAAGTATTCTAGAGCTACAGATAGCTATAGGATTGATTCCCTTTGGTAAATATGAACATTACTGTAAAAGTTGAAAACACATTTTTAGTTGTTTCTATTTTGCCATGTTAGCATTTTCCAGCTTCCATTCCTTCCATAAATGCACTGGAGGTCGCACTCTCCTGTTTCTTACCCTGTACCATGTGAGTCCCTGACAACCTCCCCTACAGTGATTCATGATGTCTGCTTTCTCTGACTTTTGCTCTTGAAACATTTATCCACACCCTGTAATATCTGCCTTAGCAAGGGCTCTCGGACCCTATCGAAGCAAACATAGATCAAGAAACAAAAGGCTATAAGAACTGGGAATAAAATGTTAAAAGTGCAAACTGATATAAACACAGGTTCTGACAGAGAAAGTGCACTTTAAATTGTGCGCAGCCAGGCGCTCACTACAATTTGGAAATTCCCCTGGGGAGAAGAGAATTGTTGCATTTTTACCTTGGTTGGAAGGTTAAGGACATGGCGACTAAAGGCTAATATGACAAAAGGGGAAAGCATCATGATTCACTGAGATAAACCCCTGTGAAAGGCATGTTTATAATTATGTGTCCAATATCAACAAATAGTAATGTTATCACAGACTCGTACTCTGAATTAATCTTCTTGAACCTCAGTGGGGTATATTATTTTTCATCCCCAAATTACATAAAAAGAAACAAAAGCTGGCAGAGGTTAAGCAATTTGCCCAAGGTCCCACAGCTGATAATGGAATAGCACTTGAATCTAGTCCTGTTAATCTCCAAAATTCCCAGACATGCTGCAGTCATTTCCTGTAGGGTATGACAGTTTAACAGGTTAGAAAGTAGGAAAGGTCAGCAGACTTCCATTGCCCCAAGCCAAACCCAATTTTCACAGAGATCATACTGTAGTATTTCTAAAATATGCTTCTGGTTATATCAGTCCTCTGTGTTAAATTTTTCAATGTTTTCTTCCACAAGTAAAGAAAATCTCCATGTCTAGTAAATACGTAATAGTCACTATTTTTTAAAAAATTATAGTGTACCTTTATTGTGTGCTAGACTCCTGCCCTAGACCTAAGAGACATTATTGCAAATGAAAATGGAACACTCATGCTTAAGTTCCACATAGCCAAACCGCTGCCTTTCCAGGAAGTCAGGAGAGGATGGGTACAGCAAGTTTTCTGAATGGCCCAGTTCAATTACCATGACATTAAGTTTTCTCTGCTTTCATCCTTTCAAGAAAGCAAGTTGAAGTGACCAGACAGGAACTAAACTTACTATTTTTCTATCTACCAAACCCCTATCTTCCAAAGAAAGTAACTCTTGAAATGATTAGCAATTTTTTGTTCTTTGTTCTGCTTGTTTCAACCCCTCTCTGTCTATAAACAAAACATGTCCACTCAGCTCACTGGGACATACTCTTTCTTATGGAAGGAAGGCTTTGCCTGCTTCAAAAGTCAGAAAATGGAAATCAATTAAGTTCTCTGAATTAAATGGTTGTGATCTTGTCTTTTGACAGTGTGGTTTCCATCTTACTCAAGTTACACCTAAAGCATCCTTTTCTTTCTTCTGGCCTACCGTGCACCCTTCTCCACTATTCTGATCCTCTTCTTAGTCCTAACTTAGTGTGCTTTCTCTCTGGCTCCACAGACATTTCACCCTTAGCCAGACCTCTAAATGCTCTGTGTCCAGCTGACTGTCTTTACCTGACATCTCTGAGTGACTCCATCCCTTCCCATATAGCTTTAAACCACCTATGCTCCCAGGCTTCTCAAACTTTTACCTCAACGGTGAGCATGCCATTGAGTTACAGAATCAGACAACAAATAGTCCCATCCCCACTCTACCCCCAACCTCCTTTGATGTTTTCTGGGGACTTTAAACCAAAGGTTTCCCCAATGATGTTCCCATTCCCGACATGTTTATTCTACAGCTTTCCCCATCTCTGTAAATAACATTTAGATAAAAGCCAGTATCCTCCTTAATTTCTCTCCTAAACCTTCTCTTCTTCCACCCATCAAACCCAGTAAGAAACCTTGTCTCCACTTCCACCACCATCTCTCATCTAAATGTTCTTCCTATTTCTACTCCTCCTACCTCCCCATCTATTCTTTACACAGAAGCCATCACAGTCTTTTAAAAACAAAAGCAATTTGTCACTCTCCTGCCTACAACCCCTTCCTCCGTCTCCCACTGTGCCTGAATAGAAATTCCGTCTCCTTACCAGGGCCCACAAGGCCCAGAGCTATCAGACCTCCTGATCATCTCTCTCCACTCTTAGTCACTTTCAATTCTCCCAGGCTATTACCCTCCAGCCCTGCTCGCCTCTTTTTTTTTTTTTTTTCCTTTTTGTCGGACAGCTATTTCCTGCTTCTAGTCCTTCATATATGCTGCTGTCTGCCTCACATAACCACCTGGTTATTTCTCACCTGTTCTTCGACTCTCATGATGGTTGGTGATCTCCACAATTAGCACGGTTAGATCTCTGATCACCAGTAAATACCGGGTCAGTGACATACAAAAAACATTCTCTTAAGGATTGGAGTCCAAGCTTGTGTAACCTGGCCCCTGACTGCTACTCCCAATCCTCCAACCTCACACTCTTCTTCTCCATGGATCTTTAAAAGGCTTGAAGGATACACAAGGAATATGCTTATTTGATACCAGCTGCTCCTTACACCTGTAATGTTCTTCATCCTTTTCTTTAAAGTAACAGATTTCTACTCTCCTTTTCGATCAAACTACGCTCTATTACATTATGCCTCCTCCCACTGCATCCATGAACACTTACTCAGGACAGAATTGATTCTTCCTGTTCTGCAAGTTCACTTACTTCTAATAGAGGAGCCTCATTCTAAGCTGACCCACCTCCTCCAACAGATTAAATTCACTGAGGGTCTGAACTATGCCACTTTATATATCAATTCCCCAAACTTAGCAAACAAACCTCAATTTATTAATGCATTTGTTAAGGAATCTTGTTTTTGCACAAAAATTAACCAGATTTATCTTTTCTTCTAGACTTTACAACAAAAACCAGCACACTGTTTATATTTCAAAGCAGATCATACTTTTAATCCACAGTGTGAGTATGTATGTATGTATATATATATATATATATATATATATATATATGTATTATGTCTCATCATTCAAAGATATTGTCTTATTCACTAGAGGTTATTAAAATTTTTGAATTATACTAAACATGAATTTAATCCAATTAAGCCATGGCTAAATTAACTTGAATAGAATCCATTTAAAATAATACGCCTGAAATTATGTAGAAGGGCATCTTCCTTGAAATATCTACATTTTCATAATTATTAGAACAATATCCCAAAGCATATTTAATTAGCACTTATCACCATCCTCCAAATAATAATAAGATAATATATTCAATAATGTGTTGGGCACTGTTTGATCTATTTCGCTAGTATATCTATTATTAAAAAGGAAACTAAATCCCATGAAGGTCTTTTGGTTACACAATCCACAAATGAAGAGTCTGATGTTCTGATTATGAACCACACAGGCCTGTTGTAAAGAGAATCATTTCTCTCTTCAAATGGCTTATTGCTTTAACTGTTGCTATTTAAATAATTAAAATTAAACATAGCTATCTGGTATGGGATGAATTTTGCATCCTGCTAAATTCATGTGCTGATGCTCTGATCCCTAATGTGAGGGTACTTAGAGATGGGCTATGGGAATCAACTGGGTCAGGAGACAGTCCTCAAACATGCAGCTAATGGCTTTTTAAGAAGAGACACTCAGGACAGGATCTTTTCTCTTCACCAGGTAAGGACTCAGCAAGAAGGTCCTCAGCTGGAAGTGCGTAAGTTCGCATGTTGATCTTAGTGTTTCAGCCTCCAGAACTGTGAGAAACGTTTGTTGCCTAATCCACTCAGGCTATGGGATTGTGTTATAGAGGCCAAAGCAGATGAAGAAGGTATGTTAGCAGTACTCAAGTCGAGTGGGTACTGAACTTACTGTGGAATGTACCAAGTTGTTGTGCAGACTTTGTATCAGGTTCTGTGGCCATTAGAGAACTAGTTATCAAAAAGTGAGAAAGTAACTGAGAATTTTTATTATTTACACATCTCTAAATATATATTTGTATTATTTATATTTTTAAAATAAACTGCACAGGCCTTGTGTGGTCTAGATTCATTGGGAAGCTTTACCCTTTGCAATAAGATAAAATTAAATATGCCATATAAATTTGTGAAATGTTATTCCCAAAAAACTCAGACAACATGAGCCATCAGTGCTTTCAACATCATACTTTCTGCCATCAAGGGTGTTCCATAAAATGCAGTATCACTGCTCTCAAAAGAAACAAATTCTCTTGGAAATACTCTGCTGTCTTCTACAATGCTATCTAGATATTAACATGCATCCTTTACTGCTAAGAGCTTACAAACTTTAATGAGCATCACAATAAGTCTTAACTGCCCACATAAATTATCATTTTCATATTTTTAAAATTGAGTATGTTTTTTTACTTAAATTTTTAGTCTATTTGGATGAGTTTTCAAATTGATCTGTCTACATACCTACATCCTAATCAAGATATAGAATGTACCTTTAAGCCCAGAAAACTTCCCCATACTGTTAGTCATCTTCTTCCTCCAACCCCACTTCCTTTCCATCTTACGATGAAACAACCATGGTCCTGATTTTTGACACTATGGATTAGCTTTACTGGTTTTAATGTTTCACATAAAGGAACCTCACAGTACGTACACTGTGTCTCTGTCTCCTCCTTCCTTTCGTCTCACAGTGTTCTAGTTTGTATTTTACATATGCTAATAACACTTTTAAGAAAGTTTTGAACATCCCTACGTAGTACAAGTACAAATTATTCTAATACTCATTTTTGAGATGAGAAAATGGGCCAGAAGAGATAGAGTAACCCGCCCGAGGTATCAAAGCTTCCAGGTGGAGAGCTGAGCTGTGGATCTAAGAACTTGGTTCCAGACACCAAGCTCCCTAGCCACTTTGTCTTATTCCTTTTGTGTCTTATTCCTGCGGTATAATATAAACTATAGAGATGATTTTGAAGTACAATACTTGTGAAGAGATAAAATATATAAGGAGAATTTCATGGCAATTCTGAAAAAGACACCTGGCCCTTTCAAGGGACTATACCAGAAAAAGAAATCTTGATACTAAGAAACAAGGGTTGTATGGTAAAGGAAAGTAGAAAATGGGCTAAAGTTTTATACTGTAAATAACAAATATGCTTTAGAAATTTTAAGAACTGCTTTTCCGAAGAAATTTGATCAGTCAGCTCCACAGTTCAGACATGAACTTAGAAAATGTGTGCACACGGTAGGGAAGTTTGCTCTCCTCAAGCCCAGCCCCTACACTTTGCAGATAAGAAAACTGAGGCTCCAGTTCAATTGTTTTGCCAAGGTCACAAGGCTGGCGGGCACAGAAACAGCTCTAGAAGCTGTGTGTGCAAATGGTAAAGGACGTAGTGCTTACTGAACACTTCACTGTGCACCCAGCACTGGGTTCAGCAGTTGGGATGGGGTATGTTAATCAATGTTCACTGTGACCTAAGACATAGGTAGGACATATTTAGATGGATTAAACTGCCTTTACTGGATAATGATCAACTCTTTCGTGTAACACCTGTGCTGAAATTCAATTTTGCATTTCCACAGAAAATGTGATAACAGCATATAGTAACATTAATGCTGCCACTATATTTCAGTGACCTACAGATTCTTTTCCACACAATCATTTCAGTACAGATTAAGAAAATGCGCATTTGCTAGCCCACATGAATACACAATAAGTGGAAAGAAGTAGACTTTTTCTCCAACAACGTTTTAAATATTCAAAGACACCTCACTTAATCAACATAATTTAATCGATAACAATCTACTTCGGTGTATGCTCCATTCACTGCCGCAAACAAAGTATAAGTTAGTGGAAACTAAGTTTTGTTGCTCTTCTAAATTAGGTTTGGGAAAGAAGTACATTTTTATCAGCACTTGACCTGTTTTATGTGCACAGTTAACATGTGTTAGGCGGTTTACAATCACATTTAGAAATGTATTTATGTCATGTACGGCGCTGCCTGCCACATGGTTGAAAGGAAAATGGCTCTGTTACAGTCGACGGCATTCCCAATTGTATTACCAGCCCTTCAGGTCAATTCACAGCACACAGAATGTTCCCAACAAAGCATGAGGAGCGGGACAACGTAAAGCCAAAGTGCAGAGGCTCGACACACACTGACTCTCCCAGGGGAAGCAGCATTAGCCACAGAGCTGGGCTGCTGTATGTTCACGCTGGGATGTGCGGTGGGCTTAACTAAGTTTGCTGGATTCTTTTACCACTGAACTTCCTCTTTTCAGTGCAATTCTTGCTGGGATCAAAATAACCACAGGTAACTGTATAATACCAGCATGTTTTTCAAAAGATAAAGAAGAAAGGAGGCCAAGAGGAGGGACAGGAAAAAAAAAAAGGCTAAGGAGTAGAGGGAGAGAGAGGGAAGGAAAGAAAATCCATAGTGACTGCCCGCTGAGCTCTGCATATGTCACAAGCCAGGTAAGCTCAGGGGTCTTAGGCCACTCATCACTCAAAAGACAAAGGTTCAGTTTCACTTGAGAGTGAAAAGCAGAGATGAGAAATGGTTTCTGATGGAAACTTCCCTCCAAAATTGTGGCAAATTGATCCCTGCACTTGTTTCAGATGGTCCATTTCTGATCATTATTTTTGTCAGGTCTACCTACTGAATCCTAAGAGAAAGTCAAAAATGTTTCATGTTAAATGAGCTGGGTAAAAACTGGATCAATCATACTTACTCCATTCAAAACACACTTGGCCTGCTTCCATTTTACCATTATGAAATTGCATTAAGAGTGTTATGTAAACATGCTCAGAGGACGGACTAGAGATTACACAGTCCACATGCAATTAAAAAGAACACCCCAACTAACCCAGTAAATCTAATCATTTTAGGTAGACAGAGAAATGACAAGATGAACAAAATTAAAATTGTTAAGCTCCCTAACAAATACATACTACATCTCTTAAAATGTAAAGGCCTTCTGAATCATTACATATTATCTCTAACTATGAAACAAAAAGAACTCACACAATATATGTCTCCTGCCACATTTAGAATTTTATCATTCTGAAAGTGCTTTGCTATTCAACACTGTATTACTCTTATCAGTGAACTGTATTGTAAACATCGCAAAACCTTACAGAAAATTTCACATAGCAAAGACCATTTACATATACTAATTTGGCAAAAATTGCTTTCCAAATCACAACGCTTTACAAAGGCCATGTTCTATTTTTCCTTTAGTGCTTTTCTGACAGTTGGGAATGGGTACAAGTTGTAATTTTCTTGTATCCATTTCCCACTTTAGTGGTGTCCTGTAAAATCATTCAAACAGAATGACAGATAAAAACCAATAATGAAAAGTATCATCTGCAATCTTCTGAGAGCCATAATGTGCATGGAATATAAAGAGTAGCTGGTGACTTGCCTGTGTTTTATTTGCGCATATTTATTTACATGTATGTGTGTGTATATATACATAATTTATAATACAGATGATGATTGCTAACACAGTACCTAAATATATTTAAAGGTTCTATAATAAAAGTATTAGGTAAAATGATGTGCATTGATCCAGTAACCCCCAAAGCTTCTAGTCCACATATAAATTATTGTCATACAAAATTACAAAGGAAAAACACTAATTCAAGATAGTAAAATTGAGTAGCAGGAAACTCTATATTTTGGGGTCATGAAAGCAGAACAAAAAAAAAAAAAAGTCATGTGTAAGGCCCATGGCAGCCAAAACTATCTGTTTTTTTGTTTTGTTTTGTTTTGTTGTTTTTTTGGGGAGAAAATCGGCAATGGATTACAAAACACTCACAATGTGAAAATTAGGGAGAAAACTGGCAATGAATTACAAGGAAGAGAAAAATCAGTGAAGAAGATTACCAAAACACTTATGCAACATTGTAGAAATTTCTGACTGAACAAGGGCCCAATGTAGTTCAAGTACAAGAAAGAGAAAAGCTGGACATGGTGATACATACTTGTAATCCCAGACATTGGGAGGCTGCAGCAGGAAAATCACAGGAGTTCAAGGCCAGCTTGAACTAACTAGTGAGACTGTATGAATGAAAGAAGATAAACTAGCCAGTGTTAACTCCCACTATGCATGTTTATTAACAGAGATTTTGACTAACTTTATGGCTATACCACAGAATCATATGACCTCACAAAGAGGACTGTTTCAAACATGAAACCTTTCAACTGCATACTAATCATTTCTGGAGGAGGCTGGGTATGCAATATTTCTCTCAATTAGATCCCTCTCTTTCTTTTTTTCCTTCCTCCCTCCTCTTTTCTCAAATTACATGACATTTTGCTTTCCCATAAAATGGGAAACTATGCATACCTACAAAAGATGGAAAATAACTTCTTCAATGAAATGAAATGCCACCTTTCACTTCATGTTAGTACTCTCATAAGTTTAACCTCTACTGTTTATTATCCAGAGAGCTGTGTCATATAAAAGACATTTTCCTGCCTATTCTTATTTTCACCATAGTTTTTTGGTTTGGGGGGGATTTTTTGTTTTTTTTTAAATTAGTACCGGGGATTGAACACATGACCACGTGCTTGCAAGGCAGGCGCTTATGCCGCTGAGCCAAATCCCCAGCCCAATTCTTATTTTGTACCTGAAAAATAATCCGTAATATAATTGACTTAGCATCTATTCTGTGGGTTGCAAAAACCTAAAAGACAGCAAGGCATATCCCATCCATTCACAGGCCGCAGCTACCTGGCTTACAGGGAGAAGGGGGAACAGGATTCAGAGGTGGAACAAGTTTATAGCTTTTCTCTTCTGACTGACTGCCCAGGAAGACCTTGCTAAAAAATTCACTTTACTGGGCGGTATTCCACTACCACTTAGTTCCTAAGAGATTAGTAGAATGATCTGAGCATGGGATCTTTGAACTTGTGTAGAACATCTGAGCACAGCTACTTTTGATGATCTGCACATCTGATATACAAAAAGGGACACACGTAAAGACAGAAAGAATTAAGTTCAGTAAACAGAAATGAGTATGTAAATAACAACATTTGATTGTTTCAGTGAATTCGTCATTTTAGATGTTTAAAAAATTCTCATTAACCTCTAGATTTCGTAACAAATATTCACAATGTAATGTAATTTTTTTTTTCCATATTGAGGAAAATGAATCTCTACTCAATGGATGATGCGACAGGCACCATTCGCAACAGCATAAAGTTGAATGGAAACTATATATACAATATTTAACATATACATATATACATAATTTAAAATCTTATTGCTTCCCAGCTCTCCTTAAAAGGGAGTCATATTTTATGCTACTTACAAAAATTAGGCCAGGAATGTATAAATACACTAAATACTAAAGGCATTTTAAATGTTTTTGCCTCACATATTTAAAATTTCATTCAACTTTTAGAATTCTATATTTCATGATGTCTTACATAGTTATTGCAGAATCACAATATATCTATTCTTTTTACTCTTGTTTTCCAAAAAGAATCCTGGTAGGTTTCTAATAAATCTTTTTTTCTTATCACTTACTTAGTTTTATTTACATTTTTAAGGTTACATTAGTAACCCTATTATGGTAGAATTATTCAGAACAACTGAATTCATATTTCACAGTTTGAGAAATATGTCAATGTTTTTCCATATTAAAAGTATTACAACAAAAAGTTATTCATGTTAGATTCTGTTATAGATCAAGATGTATTTAAAATTTTAAAAACTTAGTATTTTGTCAAACATCTAACCCTCTCCTAATTTGCCTGTTTTAGCAGTTTTAGAAATAATATATATATATTCTATGCATTTAATTTTTAAAACTTTTATATAATGAAGAAATATAACAAAGGTAATTTGAGTAGCAGCACCAATACTAATGGAAATTATTATTTAATGGACAGATATGTCATGTGTCAAACACACATTCTTTCAAAGAATTATTTAATGTTCACGGCAATACTATAAGGAAAGTGGGTTTGCCTATTATTCCTATTTTAGAGATAGAGAAAGAGAAGTTGAAAGATATTAAGTTGTAGGTATTTAAACCTGGTCCACCCAGAGACCAAGGCAAAGAACTAGCACACTCAAGGATAACAATTTCTCACAAACAACTCTTTGGGTCCTCTCTGTCCAATGTTGGGCAAGACAAAGAAACTCCATTACTCAGACTTTTCCTCTACAAGATTAGAGCAGAAAAGAAAGTGAGTACACAGAAAAGCTTTGTGAGCAGGCAGCTTAGTGAGTAAATTGAATTTACGTGAGGCTATCCAGACACACAGAACTCACCGCGAGCCCAGCACTTTTGTCAAAAGGGTAGGCAAAACTAAAATAAGGACTCCAACCGCATGGGAAGAGTACAGCGATTGTCCGCGGCCAGCTCACACAGGGCCTGGGAGGGTCAGTACCCAGGAAAAAGAGGGAGAGAGGCAGGTAGTCAGGGGGACCTGGAGCCTCTGCATCGGAGTCAGCAAAGCAGGACCCAAGACAGGGTGGGCAGGGGACTAGAGGACCCCGGCCTTCGTGCTCTGTGAGGTTCAGCTGTGTGGTGACGCCGGCTGCAGCTAATATCAGAGGACACAGATGACACGATGCTGCATTTATACTTTGAAGGCACAGGGAATGGGGTATGTCTAGAAAGACAGCCTCTAGGAATAGAGCAAAACATCTTTTTGTTTTCAAAGAGATAATGTAAAGCAATGTAATCTGAACAAATTCCTGCCTCTTTCCTTCCCAGAGCGTCATCGTTGCATAGTCCAGCTTGACAATATGGCTTAAGGCAGCAATGGTCCCACACAGCCCAACACTGGTCACCTGTGGCCCCTTGCCTTACCATGCTCTGTACTCCTCAACGGACTCTAAAAGACTCCTCGATGTCTTTTATAAATTACTATATGTGTAGCTATTTACTATTTCCCCTTACTTTACTTACTAAAGTAAGCTTCCTATGAACACAACTTTATCTTTCTTCATTGTTGCATGCCTCAAACTCAGTGTCTAGATCCTTGTCTGGGACTCAGCAGGAACTTAGTATTTGTTAAATTAATGTGTGAATAAATTTCAGAGAAATGCTGTCCAAGTATCATTGTTCATTCCCTGGAATTTTAACTTTTATGTGCCATTAACAATTTAAGAGACAGATAAATTGGTAAATGATAACATAAAATAAGCCAACTTACTGACCTTGAAACTTTGTGAGTTAATTCAGGCATAAATACTGCTGGAAATGTAGAACTAGAATGTGTTGATAGTTTAACAGAACCACTAACAAAGCAAACTAAAGATACGCTCTATTTCACAAAGAAAGGGAGCCCCTGGCATATCTCTAAAATACCAGAGTTACTGGTTAATCACTACAAACTAATATTCTTCTTGACTTGATCTTTTTTCCAGCTAGAAATAAACAGTTTCATTGTTCCAACATTCACCAGATAACAATTATGAATCAAGTAGATAATCAAAAATCAACCTTTCAGAAAAAAAATAATTTTTAAACTCTCATCTTGGTTATAATTACTAAGTAACTATGGTATAAAGCACAGAAAATTAACAAAAACAAATTTGTAATATAAGCAACAAATGAGAAACTGAGGCTTGCAAAGACTGAATTGTTTTCTTCTGAAGCTGTAAAAAGTGGTATTTATCAAGAGGTCTGGTGGCACACATCTGTAACTCCAGAACTCTGGAGACTGAAGCAGGACGACCCCCATGAAATTGGCACCAGGTTGGGCCACACAATGAGTGTAAGACCAGCCTGAACTAAGCAAGACTCTGTCTCAAAATAAATACATAAATAAATAAATAGATAAATAGATAAATAAATAAAAGTGATGTTTGTCACTGTTGTTAAAGATTTTATAAATTTATATGATAAGTTTGATTCTCTGAATATGAGTAATTTTCCTAATAGTATATGAAAAATCTAAACTATGGCTCTTTGGTTTCACACTCAAAATGTAAGGGTCATTTGAAAAAATAAAAAGAAAAAATTATCAAAGAAAAAACCTTAGAGAAAAATTTAAGAGGGGAAGGTCCAACTCAACAAGCTATTACCGCAGAATAAAATCATACTGGTAGGGTCTGATGACTGACTCTATCATGGATTTATACAAAAATGAAACAGAACAAACATCTTAAAATTTATCACGATGTCAAACAAATTTTTTGACATCAACATTAAGAAAAATGGGAAAGGAAGAAGGGTTCTGTGCACTATTCAAGAATAGTAAATTGGTAATTTGTTTAAATGATTTAGCTAGGCATGGTGGTACAGGCCTGTGATTCCAACACTCAGGAGGCTGAAGTGGAGGAATGGCTGAGTGAGTTTAAAGCCACCTTCAACTGCACAGTGAAATTCTGTCACAAAATGATACAATAGAAATAAAAATAAAAAGTCAGTATATTTTGAACCTTGCCTTATACCACAACCACATATCACAGTTTGTTTGAATGTGAGATTTTCAGACGGTGTTCCTTCCATCTGAAATATTCAACTGCTTGAAAATGCTTTAATTTTAAAATCAACTAACAGAATTCTTTTCCAATACAACTCAAAATTACCATAGATGTTTTACTAAACTTTGCACTATTTTCTAATAAACTTCTTGTAACTGAATTTAAAAACCACACAAATAGCTTTTTGATTAAATAACAGGTCATTTCTTTGACAGCTTGTTTTTAAATCTGTGTGCATATAACTCCTGGTGTGAATTTCTAATACGCTTTAGTCAGACTCTCTCCTGGCAAAACAATACTTGGGTTTATATGATGGAATTAAGTAATTTTTCATGGTTCTTTAACACTTTCAGCTACTTTGCCAGCTAAATAAATTGAGAACCACTTTAATGAAAAATAGATAATGCAACAGTAACACAAAGAATAAAATACCCCCCAAAATCAGATGAATTCTTAGTACAAGAAATATCTTCTGAAAAAGGAATAACGGAAATATAATTCATAACAGTGTTGACAATGGAAACTGTAAGTAAAAATTCTTTGTTGCAAAAATTACTAAAACAAGACCAATAAACAGACTTGAGATGCATTTGTTATAAATACAACAAAAAGTTAATATGCCTGCTATATAAAGAGTATGTACTAATGAATGAAAACCGTATGCAAAGGAACTGTAGAAACAATTCATACAACAGGAATAATTACTTGCAAACAAACATAGGGAGAAATTATCACTGTAGTAATTAAAGAAATTCATTTTAAAACAATTAACAGGGCACTATTTTGTTTATTAAATAAGCAAAACTTAGATGATATTTTCCAAACTGACCGAGGGAAAAGGAAAGTAGTATCTTCTACCAGAACTGTTATTATCATCACATATATCCTTTGTGGAATGCAATTAGTTTTAAATGACATTAAACCCTTCGATCTAGCAATGCTAGTTCTATATATTGGCCTTGAAAGACATAATGCAAAATCTGGGGTGGGGAAGCTATTTTTATTAAAGTGTTCATCAGAGTCCTGTATCTGTAACAGTGGGAGAAAGAAAAGAGGGTAGAGGTCAAGGAGAAGACCATTAACAACAGAGAAACAGCCACAACTCATTAATGGAATCTTGGGCAACCATGAAAGATGTCACGATGAAGCAAAACAGGAAAAACACATTTATGCCAAAATTTTAACTGAAAAAATAAAGGATGGTAAACTCATCATATAATATGGAGCAGAAAATTTAGTCAAGTCAGAAAAGTGGGTTGTTTTTAGGTAAAAGGATTATAAGGACCAGTTTTTTCCCTGATTATAAATTCTCTAAATGCTGTTATGGTATTTTTGATGCTTTAAAAGAGATTAGTAAAGTTCAGAGGTAGAAAGTAAAAACAGTTATTACTATTACTGTACAGTATTTGCACCGTGCATAAGAAAAGCTTTCTCTAGTTTATGCTCTTTCAAATCACCCTGTTACATCCCTTTTCTTCCCCTGCGGCTGCTGAACACCCCCAGTGGAAGCCTCCAATTTCTGTGCCTTCAGATCTCTTACTCAGAACGTGAACTACCACTGGGCTCAGTATGCAAGGTGGGCCACGGGCCTATCACCTATCAGATCAAAATACTAACACACACATATCTTTCTGAAAAAGAATAATGCTTCTCCTTAATTTTTGTCAGAAAATTAAGTACTAGAATAACTGTCTAGGAAATGGACTTAGCAACCCTATGGTTCCAGTGCCATCAATTAAGACCTGATGTTGCAGTTTCAACAGTGAAAGCAATGTTATCAACAAAGACAAGTGTCCTGAATGAGTCACCTGGTCTCCTTAACAGAAAGCCCCCAGCATGCTTCCCATTAAGACAATTTCAAAACCTTCTTTGGGACCCAGACTGCTGCACACAATGGCTACAGAGCAATGCGGATGATAAGATAGATGGTTAAAACTTTTTCAAGCCCTTGTCTTGTAATCTGAACAACTACTTTAAAGATAACAATACACAATATATTAACCAGTGTTAATCTCCTAGTATTTTGTTTTGAAATTCTATATCATTCTTCTTTTGTTCTTATTCTTCTTTTGTTTTTAAAATTTAAAATTAAAAAAAAAAAAACTTTCTGGGATGAAAATACTGACCATTTCATATAGCTCTTGTTCAACCATAATATTTTAGAGACCACCAAGATTTAGGTAAGGGACCTGATTTTCACCTCAATTATTGACAGGGATAATACATACAACTGCAATTAAAACCAAGGCTTGAAAACTGAGTTTCCATCATTAGAGTGTTCACAAGTCCTAGTTGACTCTGGTTCAAAACAGACCTTTCAATTATTTGCAACCAAGCACATGCACTTGCATCTTTGCCATGAATCTTCCTTGGTAAATAAACAAATATATACATCTGTTATAATGGAAACCAGCTTTTTTTCTAAATTAAGAAATGTTGAATGTCCCCAATTCTGAGCCAACACAAGATTAATATGTCCCTAAATGTCCTCAGCATTGTGTAAGTAAACCCTCCACCCCAAAAGACATATTTGTATCCTTTTGTAAAGCTACAAGTATTTCTTAATACACTAATTGGTGGTATTCTTAGTCAACAACCTTCAAAAGTTTTTATCCTTCAGAAAATTATTTTTGTTATTTTTGACTATAAAGTTGGAAAGACAAACCAAGGTCTCAGAACTGTTTTGTTTTGTTTTTAAATTACCCTCAACTCTCTCTCTTCAAACATGTTCTCTAAGCCATATTTAATACTAAATAACTTTTGACTTAACAATAAAAATAATCTGCAAAATGCAAACTCAACAAAAAATACCAGAACCTGTGAAACTCCATGTAGAAGATGACAAATTTATGAGATGAAAGAGAAAGAGAAAGGCATTTGGGAACAACTCTCGGACTCTGTCCAGCAGAGAGACAGGTTAGGGGAAAGGGAAGCTGTGTTTCCAGGAGCTGTAATAAAGCCCTGTAGATTATATCCTTCTTTTCCATGGCTGTTCTGTTTTACAGCTCTACACAAACCTTAAACTGTGCTTTTAACCCTCACCTGGGGAGCAGCGAAGCTGCACACAGACAGGCTAAAGGCACTGGCTCAGTACTGATCCTCCACTCTGTCTGCCATTCCCAACAGACTGGCAGGGGTGGAGTGGAAGTCACTCATCTGCCCCCAGATTTCTCTCAATGACTTCTAACAGGTTGCACTGATATGGGCTTGTCAGCATTAATTACATGTGACACTGGATTGCTTGATGGCTGACAAAATTTAAAAGCACTATAATAAAGCAAAAGGGCGGCGGGAAAGGCCCAGGGGCAGGCTCTGTAGGGCTTTCCCATCTCCAGAAAATCCTCATGTCTCCTCGTGCACAGCTCAGCCTCGCTTTCAAAGACACATCTGTCCCACTCTACGTCTGCAGATTTGAGCTATCAGACCTATCCAGTTTGGTAAGGACAGCCCAGCCAACACCTGTTGCTCCAGTAAGTGCCTCCCTGCCTCCCTCCCAGCATCCTGTTAAGACGTTAAATTGTATGAGCACCATACCAAGCTTTCTCATTCAACTATATTACCACTTCTTAATTCCACTCAGAAAGCTAATAAGGAAAATGGCAAAAGACAGACACAAAGATCATCTGGAAAGCAGGACAGCAGAGCCTCCCAGGGAATCTGAGAGGAGAGATATGGTGCAACTGATGGTACTCAATTTGTTTCCAGATTTGCTGTCCATGGAAGTGTATTTCTCCACATTAGGCTGCAGGAAATCAGAGAGTACTTTACTTTTCCTTAGACAAAACGCAGAGAATCTGCCATCAGCTCACTTTCCTTGAGAATGAATGTATTTCTGAAACATAGCATCTTTCACTCACATCTGGCTGGTACATTCTTTCCTACTCAGCCCAGTGGGTATTCTAAGCATGCAAATGATGTCCCTTTATTTCATGACCAACACAAGCCTGAGAAGATCAAATGATGCTTCGGCACGACTGGGTAGACCAGTGCTATTCAATACAAACTTTGTGAAAAATGTAAAAACTGGAGAGCTATATGTGGTATTTTTAGTTGCTTGAAATACAGGTAGCATAAGTGAGGTCTTTCATTTGGTTAGTTTTCTTTCAGCAGCTGGGACTGAACCCAGACACATCATAATAAACTGTATTCTCAGCCCTTTTTAATTATTTTAATTTTTATTATTATTATTTTGAGAGAGGGTCTCACTAAGTTACCCAGACTGACTCAAACTTACAAACCTCCCAGCTCAGCCGCTCAGAAAACTGAATTTTTAATTATATTTAATTCTAATTAAGTAACAAAGAAACTTGACTTCTTAAATTAGAAAGTTAAGATAAAGAAAGGCTGCCTGCATTGTTTTCCTTGAGTCTTGATGAGAAAGCCACTAACTAGATTTGTCCTCCAGGCAGCACCTTTTACCCTCTCAGAGCCAGCAATGCCCTGCCCTGGTCTTTCTTTCTGGCACTGTAATAGGGACAATGTCAAGCACAGAAAGCACTGGCCTTGCACACCATATGGGTCAGAGAGCTCCTTTTAATTCCTGGGGGCTGAGTTTCCTCAGCACAACATCATGAGGTTTAATGTCCTTTCTGAATAGATGGAAGCTTTCTGATTTGCTTTCTGCAAAATTACATCACCATGAAAACGAGATCAAAATGGCCCAGTTTTCCAGTCAGCAATGTTTATTCTTACCTGGAGATATGGAAATATATATATCACTCCAGTATTTAAATGTGCTAAATGGGAAGAACAGCTTTATGCCTAAGAGATTAGGTGTGTCTCTCTCCCATTCTTGTAAGTAAGTAATACCATGTTCATACAGGTGTGTGGACATAAGCTTTTATTTGTCTGCTTAATTCAGTATTTTTCTCAATGCTAGTTGCAAAGATCATTACAACTATAAAGTGTTACATCACTGTGTGTCTTCTGTATAAGGAAAACAGTATTTTGAAAGATTTAACAGCTGGAAAAGGTAACATACTTTTTAGTACATTTATTAGAAAGTGTAATTCACATTTCTATTATTTTTACTTAGGATACTTTTCAAATAATATAAACAATAGTGAGTAATTTGATGCTATACTCCCTTACAGGTTTCTACCATTTTAAAAAAATGCCTTGAAATAAAATAACGTTCCAAATGAAGCCAATATGACGCATACTTTTAAAAATTTCTCATAGAAACTAACCATCTGTACGATAATCCATTGTCTGCTCTATCAAGGTGATTTATTAAGGATAATGAAGCATATGATTTAATAGCTGCCGCAAATCCTTTTTCAAGGATGGGTATAAATAATACAAAAAGATGGTCCGATAATAGCCAAATCCTAACCTAACAGCTATTCTGTATGCTAGGTCACCGGAAATTACATGAGCTCAATTAATTGCAGAGCAAAGTGAAGAGGGGCTGGCTGTGCCCTCAGCCAAAGCTCCAACCACCCTCCTATTCTAGTAACCAGTTTGGTTAGTATTTAGTGAAACCAGTAAGCTCCAGTAGTATGCTGGAATTTGAGTAGCTTTTTTTCCATGTAATAACACAAGGTTCTCCAATCAAAGATAAAGAACGTGCCAGCATAAATTTTTCAAAAATTTAAAAATCTAGCTCTCAGAAATTTGTCAGAGCAGCATTCTGCTCATCCTCACAATCACTCTGGGTCTTGCATTCAGCACCACTGTGTGTATGGTGCTTTAAATAATGCAAACATAGGGGATAGCAGGTGAGTGAGTAAAATAAGGTCTTGAAAATTCATGCAGGAAAAACAAAACAAAAACACTTCTGTGTCCCTATATGACCCCATGTCGACATTCACTACCACTCACACTTTTGAAAAGTCTGCATGGCCAGCTGTCAAAAGCTTGTCCTCTTTTGTAGCAAAGCTTTCCTTAGGCCTACTTCCTATAAAGCATGAAAACAAGATCACAAAATTGTACACACCATCTGAATATAGTATCCAACCATTAGCTCCTATTTGCAAACAGACACACTGCTTTCCTGGCCATCTCTGGTAATAGTCTTTACAGGTTCTTATGAAATCAGTGAGGCAAAATTCTACCAACAGGAAATAACAAGCCATCTTCATGCCAGCTGTTTGGCATGCACAGACTGCCTGGCTATGCCTTACAGGCATGGCACAGCCATTCATTGATAAGCTGGCATAGTCATTTCTGTACCAGTGCCACCTGGTGTGTCCATCTAAAATAAGATTAGATACTACAAATCCTAGTGTTCATGTAATACTGAGTTTCAGAAAATGTCTATGGCATCACATAAACAAGGGGCCTGTGTGTGAGACATATGTCATCTTCCCCAAAAATGTATGCTTCACCAGGCGTATTTACAGCAAGCATATTTCCACAGTGCAGCTCCTATTGCTCATGCTCTTGTGAGGCTGGCTTGCCAGAACTGAGATCAATTTTATTAGATACCATTAGTCTCAGTGAGGGCAGTCATTTGAATAACAACAGATTGGCAAGTATAAAACTAAGGCACCTGTTGTACATTTGGCAGCCTGGATGAGGCCCCTTAAAATGAAAATAAATAAGAGCTATAATCATGCCAGGCAATGGCTTTTGGTTCAATAATGACCATGTGTCAAAATTAAGTGCATCTGGGAATTCCTACCACAGCCAGATGTAAAGGCAGATTTGTCTTGGCTAGTGGCATATAAGTACATACACACAGTCTATTCAGATCTGCCTTTGCCTTGGTTTGGTAAAGGTAAGTGGAACTTAGCTCAAATACAATTACTGAAGAGCAAGTGGCAATATTATCATATGGGGGCTAAACCCATGGAGTGTAAGATGTGGGCCAAGAACTGACTCACCTCTGATTCTTCGGACATCCTGGTTTGTCCACAGAATACTAAACAAGCATACTAACACTGCTTCTGTTATGACTGAGCCCCAGAACTAGGAGCTGGAAATACCACTGTGAATAAAATACTGACTTTGACTTCTAGACACTCTCTTAATTTTTTTATTTTAAAAAGAATAAAACAAAACAAAATAAAACAGAACAAAGCAGGTCAGAACAAAACAATGCAAGCAACACAGGATTTCAAGATAAGACAACAGGAATCAATTGTGGCTACCACAATGTCTCCTGTTCTCCAAAATTCTAAGTAATATGACCCCAAAGCAGATGCTATATGTAGAAATCATTCAGTGCTCTTTTAGCATACTGAGTAGAGTATCTTGTCCTGGGACAGCGGAAAGGTTTCCTAGAACAGTCATCAGCTAAGCTATACAACCCAAAGGAAGAAAAGAGTAGAGCAAAAATGAAAAAGGAAGTGGCATTCCATGTGGAAGAGGACCATACTAAAAAGTATAGTAGAAAGAATGAGCGTGGTACAGATGCAAAACAGCATGTACCTTAGCATGGCTCTGACAGGTGTCTGTTGGAGATGGGGAGAGGGGAGGAAGATGAATGAGAATGATAAAGTGCCAACAGATAAGACAGGAAAACTGACATTAAGGGCCAAGTACCTTTTTGCTAAATCATATTTTAAGCTTTGTACATAGAACGGGAAGTTGTTGAAATATCTGGAATATTGTCATGTTTGTGTTCTAATGCCCCCACAAGTCCCATGCAATCATGGATGTGGCTGAATCTAGCATTTATAATTGGTTTGTTGTCTAGCAGTAGGATGGGCCATGTGAGTGCTGCACCCGCCCAGCGGTGGAGCCAACATACAGCATAAGGGCTGGAAGAAGGTGTGTGGTTCCTCTAATGCTCTGTTCCAGGTTGCTATTTGCTGTGGCCATGAACAGCTGCTCCACTATGCCATCCTGCCTTGGGGCCAGCTGAATATAGACTGAAACTCCCAAAACTGTAATAAGGAAACCTTCTCCCTTGCTTCACTTTGGGCATCAGGTATTTTGTCTCAACAACCAAAGAAAAGTAACTAATACAAATCTCAAATTCAAGGTGTGTCTGGACAATTCTTAAAATCAGGTTCAAATAAACTAAGTAACCACTTCATGGGGCATGGGATTCAGTGGCATAAGTGCCTGTCTTGCAAGCCTGAGTTGGATCCCCGGTACAAAAAAAAAAAAAAAAAAAAAAAAAGAAAAGAAAAAGGAAACCTTCTTAAAGCAGTTCCTAAATATGCAAAACTGCGTTATTAAGTTTATCATTTTTAATTTGTATGTATTGTTATTAAAAAGCATTTATTAATAACCTAACTGTGGAAGAATCCTTCCTTTGCTACCATAGAAAATGCCACATCATGCTCCATGCTTCTGAGGTAGTTACATTCACAAGTTAAAAGCATGTAGCTAAATAGGCCAGTATTGGCATGAGAGAAGCATTTTAGAAACTGAAGCAAAGCAAGACTTAAATTTTAAGATACTGTAAGAGTCACAAATGAACAAAATCATTTTTCATGTAACTTTATGTACCATGTCTGATGTAAAACTTCAGGGTGCCATGTTGTTGAAGAAAGATAATTTTCCAAATCATCAAACAAATATAACATGCTATATTTTATCATTTATAAAACTATCATTAATCAAAAATAGTTCTTGGAGACTTTATCCCCCCTCCCCCCAAAAATAATTAAATAATAAATAAAAGGAAAAGAAAAATCCAGGACTAAACTTTTATAAAATAGGTTACAAATGGAGAAAAGTGAGCAACGAGAAGGAGATATGGTCAAAGACATTATGATGGTCAGCACTCTTCCACATACAATCCAGGGGCAGGATGCCAATAAAGCGAAGGCAGACGTATCAGGGACCTGGCATTATTCCATTTCTTTGATGGGCGGCTGCTCTTCCAGCAGATATTCCTGCGGGATCTACATTTCCCTCTATAAAAATGCTTTTGATTCCTTATCTGTTGGGCAGCTATGAGAATGCTAGGCTTTGTGATCTTAGAAACTATTTTTGGTAGAGATACTGTGTTTAACCACATCTGCTCCAGGATGGTGCCCAGAACTCACACTCAAACAGCTGTGCTGCTGACCTAAAGCATAAAGTCCTAGAGCTGGAAGGCAACTGAAGACACAGGTCATCTGTTCACCCTCTTTGGTTTTTGTTTGTTTGCTCTGTAATGTTTTCAACGCTTCAAGTTACAAGCAAAGAAACCAAAAAAAGAAACTCATCAGAAATGAAAAAAGGGGCAATGTACATAACGCCTAAGATTCTGAATTTCTGGCAAGGAAACAGTACGTTATATGCCATTGAATATACCTGTCTGGTGTACGTAGGATAAACTTTAAAAATAATTATTTCAGACAAGAATGAGCATGTTCAGAGTGGATTTTTAAAATGTAGACTGCTAATACTACTTGACTTAAAATCTTGATTCTAAGTCCCATCTTGATTGCTTGTAGCCAGGCAACCTCATATAAAATATTTAACTTCTCCAGAGATGAGTTTACCTTTCTGTAAAATTTGTGCCATAAAAGTTTCTAGTTTACTTAGAGTGTCCTTTTAGAGATTAAATCTGATAGTGAATGCTGGCATACAGTAAGTGCTCAGTAAACTTTAGCACCTATTGTGCATCAACCATAATCACTATACCTGTGATATCAGAACATAAAATGAAATTTTCGCCACTAAAACATTTATATTTCAAGGATCCTGAGCACTACCAGAAGTTTCTAACGAATAATTATTCTTCCCATTCATGATTTCCATTAAACTCAATTCAAATAACATTAATGCAACTCATTTCAAAGGAAAGAATATAAAGCACTTGAGCTGAGCATTAGAAAATGAGAGAATAATTAAGGAAATTTTAATGTATGCCAAGTTAGGGGTGCTGAGAAGAAAAAAGGTGCATCCAGTACTGACACAGCCCAAGAGGTGACCAAGAGCAGACTCCTCCATCACAGCAGATAATATGATACTGAAGACCAACAGAGCGTCTGGTGTCTATGGAGACAGGAAAGCTGAGGAGCATGTTAGGGTGAGGGCTGAAACTGCTAACCTGGGTATTTAGCACTTAATTATGTAAACTTGAAAAAGTTTGCATATTAGAAAGCAAGATTTTAGTATGAAAAAGAAGAGATGAGAAAACACAATGGTCACCAGGGAAGCTATATGGAATCCTGAGCCTCCAAACATAGTATAGTTAGAAAGAAAATGATAAACTAAAAAGAAAAGAAAACCTATAGAAATATAAGCTACAAAACTAAAGGAGGACAATAATGAAAGAAAAAAGAAAAAGAAAGATATATTTCAAAGATTCATGTTACCAAGGATGTCAGAAGACTACTATGAAGAAAACTGGAGCATATGAGAGTCTGTGTGGAAGGCAATAATTTGGGCTTACAAAAATACAGGCTATTTTACAGTAAAGACTGTTTTTCACTAATCAGTCATCTAACAACCTACCAGAATTTCAGGTGTGGAATTCCAGAGAGATCTATCATTTATTTTAGGAGAAACTGATTTTGAGGTTCCTCTATATAGAAATTGTTGGTTCTGTGATAAGTGGATAGGAATACTCTAGAGACACTACAGCCATAGATTTGAAGAAGGTTACAGAAAAGCAACAATAAAGGAGTTTAGAATGGAGGTGGGAGCACAAAGGCCAAACACCAAAGGAAGTGGGAATTCAGTGTTGATGGAGACAGAAAGACCCAAAGAAGAAACTCAGAAAGGTTAGTTTCCATCAGTGGGATAGGTCCATGAGAAAATACTCCTCCTGTTTTATTCCTCTTGAGAAATACTGTAACTCCCCACCCATCAAGAATAAAGTTAAAATAATTATATGACCAGTGAGTAGATTTATAATAGTTAAGGTATTTCCAATAGGTGAATATTCCCAGCTGGTCAAATAGCACATACAACTATGCATTTAAAGAACCGCACTGAACTACAACCAGAGAAGTCTGAATTGGTTGCTACAGTTTTTCTCTTAAAGATCCTTTAATAATATTCCAATTAAGTTACCACGGTAAGTCATCAGAACATGTTTTCCGCTGGGAGGCCAGGGTCTGTTATGGAGTAAGAAACAATTAGTGTACACTCATTATGGCCTTTTCATTGGGGTGGGTATCAAAAAGGGCAGTGGAGGAAAAAATTATTTTAAACATGGAAAACAAATGTCTTTTTGACCTATAATGGGACACGGGATCAGCATTTGATGTGTCTGGTCTAATTTCTCCCTGTGAAACTGTACTGGCAGATCTTAGGGAGAGACAGAAGGCAGTAAATTCCTATCCTCCATCAGTACATCTGACCCCAGAACAAACTCCACAACTGGCTACAGGCACCCTCCATCCATCATTGCTCTTGAAACCCAATCTTTCGGAAAGGACAGCTGCACAGGGTAAGGGGCTAAGCAGCTTTCTAAGATGCAGTACTACTAAAAAAAAAGAAAAAAAAAAAAGGCACTGCTTTGGGTTCCATCTTTGAATTAACTGCTATTCTATAAACGTTTCTTCCCTAAACTGCAGCCCCATATCAACCATACCCAGGAATCTGTTTACCTGTAAGGGAAAATACTCTTGATAACATCCTAGGTAAAATCATCTATAGCTTTTATGTTGAAAGCTTTCTGAAATGAGCACGGTACTGTGGCATACTAATACGCACTGGCTTTAGAGAACACACTGAGCAGGAAAAGATTGTTCTAGAATCTGTAGTAATTACAACAAGCACACAACAGTGTGTTAATCAGTGAAGTATATACAAGAACCCATCATTAGCAGACCTTAATTTTAAATTGGGTGGTAAATTCAAGCAAATGGTTGAAGGCAATAAAACTTTATCATAGGAACTAGTGTTACCTAACACAGTATGTTCATTACATGACTATGATATTCCAGGTGCTATTTTATTTAAAAACATAATAAGACAAATTCTATTATCTATCTTCATCACATGTACAGTTTCTCTCTCCCTTTTCTGAAAGGGTGCAACGGAGACTCTGAAATGTTATGTCACAGCCCCCCCGCACAATCCCACAGGAGTACACAACAGATCTGAGCCACACATTCAGTTCTTCTTCCAGCAAATTTATGTCCTTTCCTTTGGAGCATAAGAAGAAAGGAAACGCTAGTCAGTGTTTTGCAAAAGAAGCCCATCTACTGAAGCTTAAAAGTGAAATTTCTTGTTACTTGGGGCCCACTGATTACAGATGATCATCTTGTTATTTTTAAAAGTATAATCTCCCCAAGTCCCAAAACAGGACTGGGAAACATTGTTTTAAAAATACCATTTGCCAATCTCAATTTAGTTAGCCACTGCTATGGTAAAGAACATTGCTCAAAGGCTGTTAGGAAAAAAAGACAATTAAGATTTTACAAATTCAATCAGCCTCAGGAAACTGACAGATTTACTATGGTTAAATTCAGTAAAGAGCAATGTGATAAAGGTCACCAGGCTCCTGATATTGTTATCTGAATGTCAAAGAAGAACCAAAGTTAAGTAGTGTTTCTGGTTGAAAATTCAAAGAATTGGGAGAAAGCCTAGACAGAGGACGCAGGGCTCCTATATTTTCTTGTAAATGCTGAAGGAGCCAGAGAGAGGCCTGCCCTGTAAACATGGTCATTTGCACAGGAAAGCAAGGCTTGCTTGATGTAGGTGGGAGGGGGACTTCTAGGTTTTTCAACACTATCTGCCTGCAGGCGCACAAGACATGCCAGTTTACAAGCAGAATAAAAATCTTAGTTTTCCAGACTGTTATCTTCTTCATTTCACTTGTTGTCTACAACACATGAGGATTTGCTTTGGTGATAGAAGACGTCAAAAACGAAAAGAAAAGAAGAGAAAAACCTATTTTTAATATTTAAAAAGCTGTAGACCAACTGACTAGTATTGATATGGTCCAATAAATATATCAGCATCACCAGAAAACAGTGCACAGAAAGCTACCGAATTAATTATTCTGACAGGGAAGAGGGGGGCATGGAGGGATTGCTTTAGTCTTTGAGTTTTTTACAGTCTTGGAGGAATACAGCAGTATATATGAATGTAATACTTAGTTTACTGTAATTTGGGAGCCCTAAAGATATTGTATAAATTTTAAGAGAAGAAAATGCAAGGGGATTGGTTCACGGAAGCATAATTTATATGAAGTAGAAATGAGAGACGCGGGCTTTAAATATAATTTTGTGCATCATATCTTGTAAGAATGCTTTATCATTAATGCTCCAGGCTTGCGTCATTGTCAGGACGTTAGTGTTCAGGTTACATTAGGTCAGAGACTGCGGTAATGTACAACCACTTGCTCTTTGACCTTCTCAAGACAGGACAAAAAGAAAATGTTGAACTTCTACCTGCAAAGCTATAATTTCATATAATGAACAATCACTAAGCACAAGTCATGCATTATTTCAGCTATCTTTCTTTAGGGCGTAATTGTGGACAACTTACACATGCTTTTATTTTTTTAAAAGGGAGAAAAACTTGGAAACTTACCATTGCCAAACAAATGCAAGCTAAGCATGACGTTTTAATAAGTGTTATCAACCACTGATTAGAAGTACATGAGATCATCCGTACAGCAACTACAGTATGCCCAGACAAACTTCTCCTTTGGTAGAAATGTCACTGTGCTACAAAATTACAGATGTTTAAACAAGTGATGCTAGTTGGACTGAAATTTACTGAAAAATTCCCTCCACAATCTTCTTCCACATTATCAGATTTCTTCAGCTGATACGTTATAGAGGAATCCTCAATCTTGTAGCTTAGAGGGAACAACTCTTCTCTTTGCTCTTTCTTGGCAAATCACTGATAATATAAAACAGAATGTTTTTCCACACTGATTTTGCATGAGGCTGCAAGCTGCCTTTGTGACATCACAAGTAAGTATCTCTCCTTCAAGATTTTGTCAAAGAAACTAAACAAGACAAAGGTTAAGCCTCCCCCCTCCCACACACACACACACACACACACAACAAAAAAGGTAAATTTCTCCACAGTAAGAGACTAAGAGTAAGCCTGGCTTAACATGCAACTCACGTACTCAGACTCACCTTCTCAATCACAATATTCTGTCCCTTTCAGAAAAACGGGGAAAAAATAAGGCATTCCTTGAATAGTCTGTGGGAGCTTAATAATCATATCCCCATATTTAATAATGTATCTATCTGGACTTGTAATGCAAATCCTAAAGGTATATTTTGTGTCCGCTAAGTTGACTACACTACATTAAAGGTAAACTTTGTTTTCAACATTCCTATAAACTTTGGGAGATTAAAGAGGCCCAAAGAGGTATGTATAAATTTTAAAGGTATTAACCTTTAAAGTGGGATGCTCTCAGGATCACACAGTACACAGAAGCTTCAACTCTGGACTACACACAAAGACAGGAGGAAATCAAAGGGTGGCTTTACCTTTAGCTTTGAATGTTTTGGTACTGAGGACAGAACCCAGGGTCTCCCACTTGCTAGACCATCATTCTAACACTAAGGTAAATCCCCAGCCCCTGAGGGAGGCTTTGAAACAAAATCACCTTGAGGAAAGCATCTTCACAGAAACAACTTTTCACCTATGGTTCCACTGAACTCATTCACTGACAATCTTTTGAAATATAGAACTGTTCAATTGCTTGGTCTGGTATCAAGTTTGGTCTGAAGGAAATATAATATGCAAATACTTCTGGTGTGCTCTTTTACAAATAGTCACCCTTGCTGGTTTGAAAACTGAAAATCAACAAAAGAGCAGTGTAAGCATACTTGACCCTATTGCCTAACGTCCATTAAGACTGGTACTGCTGGTTGACTTCAGAATTTGTGAAAGTGACACTTGAAAATGCACACTGCATCTTCAGTCCAGGTCCCTCAAGTGCTGACTAAACGGCAGTGGCAGCCTCAGATTCTCCTTCCATACAAACTTGCACAGCACTTACAAAGCTAGCCTAATCACACCATCAATCTATGACTACACTTCCCTTAAAGTAATTCCGCTTCATTTATCTTCCAACCCTTCATTATGCAAATAATACTCTCATCAGTCCAATATGGAAAAGTTATTTATGTTTCTTCTTGTTTATCCTTACCATACACTAACACATTGGGATCATACATGAATTTGCACAAATAACTCTTTTCTGTTTCACACTTTATATGAAAAAATCATGCTTACAGCACCATAGTGTCAGAGAAGGTCTAAAAACATGCTTGAATATTCTTCAATCAGTATCTGCCATTAACAAGCAGGAGTTAATATTGTTAAAAATAATTTTGTAAAAAACTTAAAGGATTGCCCTTTGGATTTTTTTAAATGTCTCTCTAGGAAGAGGTTTGTATAAGCCATAGCAGGATATCTCCTGGATATAAGAACAGTTATACAGGCCCCTAGTGGCTTAGCAAATAGCAGCAGATGAGGGGATTCCAATTCTTAGTTCTCGACTTTGAGATATTTTGGTTCTAAATCAGTGTCACTCTTAAAAAGCAAACTAAATCATTGCATTGAATATTTTAAGCAGTTTCATAGCCATAAGTATCTACTGCAATGCATGTATACTAACATATTTGCTACATTTCGTCACTTCACTAACTGTACAACTGCACTTACCCAAGGAGAATTTGTGTTACATAACTTCCACAATAAAATGGTTAATCCCGCTACCTCTTTACATGTCACTTCATTACAAAAGTAATATAATATCCACCTATAGTAGAATATATTTGAGAGACACTTTTCCCATTTGAATAACATTTCTACTATCCCACTATTACTAAGAGCTTTTTGTCATTGTTTGCTTTTTAAAATGAAATGCAGATTAAAAAATAATGCCACTTTTATAGTTATATAAGTCTAAATGTATTTCCCAACAGTATCCAATGATAACGTTCACATTATAGTGTGCCTATTTAAAAAGATGTACAATTAATAACACCCTTTAATACTCCCATCTTTTTTGCTGTCTTTTCTTCACAAAAGAAAATTCCAGGCAGGCACATTTACAGCTTTTAGCAATTTTTAACTGGACACAATCTGACAGCTGAATTCATGAAACTGACCAGCTTGTCAATTTCACACTTTGAAGGTACAATAATAGCTGATAGCATGAGGGTGAATTTAAGAAATCTGTCACAGAATTGCTAGTTCCATTGAAAAGCAAAGTACAGTACATAATTATGGGAGGTGGGAGGTAGGGAAAATTTTATTGTCCGTGTAGGATATCTGTTTCAAGACTATGGACATGGAGCATTGAGAATGTACTCTCTTTTCACCACAGCTATTTGAAGCACAGAGCAGAATATGTTTTCAACATAATGTAATGTCTACTAAGCATTTACCTGGTATCATAATATCACCCACACTCTATAATCTTTAACTTGTTATCATCTAAAGATTCCTTTAAATGAGAATGTGTTGAGCCTTGTACATCACTGTGATTTTACTCAAGTTGAAAGGCTGGTGTGAAACAGAAAGAATAGTGCAGAGGATCAGAAGTACCTAGGGTTGAACTAACTGCCTATAGGTGTAGAAAGAACAGTTACAAAGAGTACACCAAAGGCTAAAGTCCACATTTGTACCTCTGCTAAGTTCAACAGTAAATTTAACTCAAGTTACCAACAGTTACTAGTTACCAAAGGGCTCAAAATGTGTGAGTTACTCTGCTTTAAATCACCAACACTGTGTCTTTGGGCACACGTAAAAGAAAAAAGCAGCATAGTAACTTTAAGAGGAAATACAGGAGTGACCCTGTACTGTTTCTAGGTTCTAAGATGCTAACTATAGATCAGGCAGATATAAAATTTAGAAAACAAACTAGACTTTGGGTGAGTGGTATACAGGAGGCAAATGAAACAATACAAGTGGATTGTGATAGTCCCTCGTTTGGAAGAATGGAACTACTATTTGGAATCCTGGAACACCCAATTAATGAAAACACTTCACTTACTAATGCTTTTAAATTAATATCAATGGGGACGCAAGGCAAGTTTTCTACTGCCTACCTAAAAGCTACAGTAAATCTATAGGAGACGAAAAAAAAAAATCTTTGGTTTGTCCATGGCTTTCTTTTGGAATTGTTTGCTACAACTTTAACTCTTCATTATAAACGATGCATTCCCTTCCCTAGGGAAGGAGTGTGTGTAAGTACACCAGATTCCCGTTGTAGGACTGGGAGCTTTGATTTTTGCCACGGGAAGGTTTCCAAAACAATCCCCCTCCTCTATGGCAGCCGTAGACTTTGATTCCTGCTATTTCTCCTCCTCTCCGCTAGTTCAGAGAAAAGAAAGAAAAATAAATCGCCCCCTCACATATCCAGCCTTCCTTAAAACAGTAATCTTTAAATAAATAAATAAAAATATAGACGGTGGCAGGAGCCCTGAGTAAGATCAGGTCGCCCCAGCGCTCCACGATCTCCCCACACCTCGCCCACCCCAGGAGGGGAGAGGGGGCTGCACAAATGCACAGACCCGAAACCCTGGGTCCTCTAGGCTCGCCCTCCCCAGGGTCTGAGGCTTCTGTCTAGAAGTGAGCCGGGCAGGGGAGCACCTCTGCCCGCGGAGGTGGAGCAGAGCGGCAAACTGTGCGCTCCGGGCCGGTGCCGGGCAAGAGGCTCAGGGACGCGGGAGCGCGTCGGTCAGTTGCTCCGGCCGGGAGGCGCCTGCAGCCGGGGCTGCGAGCCGGGCGATTCCCGGGCAGCGGGAGGGGAGGACCCGGCGGAGCGGCCACTTACCTGGTCATGTTGGCTCCCGCGCCGCCACCAGCACTTTCCTCCGGCGCCCTCGCGCCCCGCCACGGCCGCGCAGCCTGCGCCTGCCCGCGCCGCCGCCTCCGGGCGGCCAATTTAATCCCGCGGAGCGGCGGCCGTCGCCGCCGGAGCCCCCCTGCACGTCGCCGCCGCCCAGCCCGCGAGCGGCCAGCGCAGTCCAGCGCGAGGAAGTGCAGGAGAGTCAGCGAGGGAGTCCGGAACCCCGAGATCCAGCATCCGAGGGCGCGCGCCCCCGCCTCCCTTGGGCTGCCGGGCGCCGCCGCCGCTTCCCGGGCGTCCTCGGCCCTCAGAGCCCGCGGCCGGGCGGCGCGTCCTCCGCCCGCGCCTCCAGCTCGCCCCGCGCCCGCTGCTCGGGCCGCCGCCGCCGCTGGGTGTCTCCTCTCCGCCTCCGCCTCCTCCGCCGCCGCCTCCCGCGCTGCCTCCTCCTCCTCCCGCTCGCGCCCCGCGATGCTCCGCCGCTCGCGGCTGGGGGGTCCGGGCCGCGTCTCCGCGCCTCCCTCCGCCTCTCTCGCTTCCTCCTTCCTGCTGCTGCCTCTTTTAAAGCAGATTCTTTGGCCACAAATAGCAACTCGACTGCCCCCCTCGGCGCCTCCCTCCCCTTCTTCGCTTCTTCCCCCCAAAAGTGAAGCGCACGCGAGGTAACCAGAAACTGAGGCCCGCGGGGGAAGAGGCGCGGCGGGGAGAGGGGGACTTGGCGACGCCCAGAGGGGCGCCCCGGGGACCGGAGTGAGTGAGGGCCCGGAGGTGGGACGGGCAGCCCCTCGGAGCCCTCGGACCTGGCGTGAGCCTGGCGGCTGTGGTGGCAAACCGGGCGGTTTGGTGGGAAATTAAATGAGAAAGCTCAGAAAAGTAATCGGAAAGGCTTCGCTCTTTGTTTCCTCGTCTGGGTGATTTCTAAAATCTCATCCCCTGCTGGGGATCCCGCGGACCCACTGCGCCCCAGCGCCGGGGTTGGTGTGTGCGCCTCGCGGGCGCGCGTGTCAGTGTGGGTGCGTCCGGGCGCGGGGCGCGGGGAGAGCCAGGCCAGCTGCTCCAGCTCGCGTATCCCGGAATCTGGATCACTGACCCCCTGAGAAGGCCAGAGGGCTGGACGAAGGAGGGAAAGGAAGGAGAGCTGAGCGAAGGAGGTTCCACACACACAAGCACACATGCACACAGGCACACTCACACCCTCAGAGGAGGGGGCGAGGTGACGTCACTCCCCAGCATCCATCCACCCGACCAGAAAAGACCCTGGCTCCCAGATTCACCCATCTCCTGAGAGAGGCACCCTGGCGCTTGTGCTCTGCGACCAGGGCCGGTGCACAAGAGAAAAATAAATAATTAAATGCTGGGCGCACCTTCTTTAAACAATGATAATAATATAGGAAGCGCACGGATGACACCCAGTTTGTGTCCGCCCCAGTTCACCTTGGCAGCCTCATTGGAGAATGTATGCAGGATCTACTTTGGAGGGAGATGAAGAAGGGAAGTATGAAATCCAAATCTTACTGTAACAACTCTAGCTTTGCTTTCATGGTGTTTTGCTTTTATGATGTTGGAAATGCCAGGTTCTTCAGTTTTTCTGAAGGACAGTATAACAGGGGAACCCAGTTGTTGGCTTACACAGTCATTGTGCACAGAATCCAAGAGTAGCTAAGGTGCTGGGTGTGCTTTACCAACTAAGAGATCTCCTGAGGAGCTCCAGCTTATGGGAGAGCAGCTGGAAGCCACCACTGGCAATTGACTCATCCAGTTCATTAGAAACTTGGTCAGAAAGGTTAAATAAACAAAAGCCATGCTTCCAGCCACCTCCATTGTTCATTCTGTGTTCAGGCCAGCATATGCAAAACAGAATTCCTGCAGACTCTGAGCAGTCTTCCCAAGACCAAAGGTAAGAAGAACCCCCTTAGATTCAAACTAATGCTTTGGCTTAAGTCACCCATTTATTTCCACCATCTGGAGGCTGTATTCCTGAAAAGCCCTGAAGGCTTGGCCTGTAAGCCTTCCCCACTCCAATCCCCCATCCCCACCCCTGTGCCCATGTGCTACAAAAAGAAGGCAGAGTTTAAGAGAGAGTGTCCTTAAGTGAAATTTAGTTTTTAAAACGTTGGGAGTGAGGCAGGGCATCCTGGCAGGATTCTCTTCCCTTTGCCTCATGAATTAGCCTCCTAGTGAAAGTCAGGAAGAAATCCATTCTTGCTCAAATCTCCAATTCGAGTTTACCCTATAGTCTTTCAGATGACAAGAGCTGAAAGGCTGAGCCAGTTCCAGGGACACCTGCTCTCTGTGCCCTCAGGATAGACCTAGAAGTCTGACTCACCCAAATATAGGCTACAAGTTGACTTTCTAAGCACTGCATCCTCCCTCACAAAACTGGTGATCCTGTATTCTTCATCCAAAGCTGGATATTAAAGGAACAAATGTTTGAAAACTCTGGTGCTTTTCTGCTGAGATCTTTGGTATAGAAACACATATCTCTGTCTTTGAAACTGACCTCATTTAAGATGAACCTGGCAGGAAAGCCTGTCTGCTCTCTGGGACCATAGTATTGGAAATACCGTCTTACCTCACATGTAGTAAGGTAGACTAAACGGAGAAACCAGCGATGATTACGAAGATGAGCGATACGAATGAAATGAAATAATCAAGCTAGAAACTGAACAGACAGAGGACAGTACAAGTAAATGTAAGTTGTAAGCCCCTTCCCAACACCATAAGTTCCTAGATATTCTTATCCTTACAACAACCTGACAAAGAAAGAGGGATTTAGGAGAGCGACAAGAGAGCCTGAGCTATTATAAAATAAAAGAGACAAAATTATTCAGGATGATGCTGCTAAGGAAAGCAAGATAAAGCAAACAGAGCAGCCAAACCCTGTACATCTGAGAAATGAAAGAAAGCCTGCAGCTAAATACCCTGGATGAATACATTCGCAGCACAAAGAACACCCAAATGCTGCAGCATCTCCTATAACCTGGAGACTGAGGTACCGTCAGGAAACTTTAAGTCAAGAACATGAAAGGTGAGCTAAGCACCTGCTGAAATTACCTCATTGATATAGGTAAAGAAACTGAGTCCTTGAACAGAACTTCGCCCAACTCTTCAATAGCAGAAGTAGACATCATGACCTGGTTTCTCTTGCCCCACCAACGCTTACTCTTCACCTTCAAGTTCTAAATCAAAGAAGCTTTGTGTCCAACTTATCAGTGAACAATAAATATAGAATACTTTAAAAGCTATAACTACTTAGATGAAGGAAAATGAAGCGATAGAACTAGACATTTTCTTAGTTCCCTTCCAGCTCTTAACAGTCTGTGATGAATAGCTCACAGGAGCTTTGCTATAGCGCAACCCCCTCTAGTGCATAATTCAGCATACGATGAGTGTGAGAATGTTTTGGACCCCATCCAAGGGAGTTAGTTCCTAGAAGTACTGGGAAGATTTTATTCTCATTTATCATGAAGCATCCTAAAAGAAGACTAAAAATAATCATGGTGGCAACAATAGTAATCAGTTGTTACTTGCATTGTGTACTAGACATCATCCTAAGCCTATTATCCTATCCCACTGTTTTTCAGAAAAGTACATCAAGGCCTCTTTTGGACTGTGAATCTTGTGGGTCGTGAACAATTTTTTCAATGAAAGAAAAGAAATAAATGTGTTGACAGTGTAGCTTGTGTTTAAAGGAGAAAAAAACTGCCGTCTTAACAACTCACAACAGCCTTGCTAGTTAGGTATTTTTAACCATCTTGAATACTGGAAAAATGAGTGTAGAGGGAAAATATAATTTGCCCAAGCTAAATAGGTAGAAGGTGCTCAAGGTAGACTTTTGAACTTAGATTTGTTTGAACACAAATTTTGTGTCTTTACTTCTATATTTATGATAAATTCTAAGTGTAAATATGGAATAAATTGTTAATTACATTTTGTCTGTGTGGAGAACAGTGGTTTTTCCTAAATTCAGCTACAAAGCAGTGACACCGCATAGATCCAGAGATTCTGAGGAGAGTGAGGAGTTTCAAAGTCACTGAAACAGACCTTTTTGTGTCCTGCCAATTGTGTCTAACATACTTTATTAATTAGCTGCTGTGTTAGAATTAAAACAATAACTTGCAGTTTTAATGTTCAAATATTCACTTCTACAATTATTAAAATGTTATTTGAAAGTTTTTCAAATTTAATTCATATAGTATTTCTCACTAGCTTGTTTTTCTCAAATACAGAAATGGCATGTTAGAAAGATAAAAGAAACATGATAGTCTCTAAATTAAACAGGTTTTTCTTTAGAGTCACAAGATATACACACATAATCAGCAACACTGTAATTTCCACCCAAATTGTGAAAAAGAAAGACAACAATTCAGGTGCCATGTTAATATTTTTATTCCTGTGACCTGTGCATTATACCTCTCCTTTACATATTTTGGTATATTACTCCCATTTGTCAGATTTAAAAGCTCTCGCTCAGATCCAGGAGAGGATTGAGAAAAAAGTTTAATTCTGATCTTTCTGATTCCACTATCCCAAAGCTCTTGACAAATAGGTGTGATTCCAGTAGACAAGGAGATGGTAAAGGTGAGACCTGCTACATACTATGCTCACTTCTGCAGCATGTGCACTAAAACTGAGACGTGACACCAAATGCTTTTCTGCATATGAAAGAAATCAACTTTCTTTTTCTCTAGGGCAGCATTTCTTTGGTTAGGCAGCACTGTGCCCTTTAAGAAAATAAATCCACATCTTTCTGTAAAGCAAGGTCCTCTTTCCCTGACTGCTCAGTTTGGCTGCCGCATTCCACCCTCACCTGCTCTGTGCAGAGGACGTTATTGGTAGGATGCTACTTTCCATTGGCTCTGCTACTGGAGATTACAGCATGCGACTGTGACAAATGGATATTCCCATTAAATTCTTTAGTAGAGTGGGGCATTCCATTAACCACTGGCACTGTCCCAACCCAAGTGAAACATTGGGTCATATTTTTCTTATGAGCAAGAAGTGAAGGAGGAAAACAAAGGATATACTTTAATTACCTTTCCAATTTTTTTGTGTTGCATGCATTATGATAGCCGTATATTACAATTATTTATAATTAATATATGACAAGCTGTCAGCTAAAATTTAACAGGTGATTTGTCAAGACGCCCTATGAAGGAATGCATTAAACAGTGCCTTTTGGTGTTTCCTAACAACAAAACTGTGTCTTGGTTTTGTTTTTTAAATCTATGCAGTTCGAGCATGAAGAGACTATATATGCAGCATCGTTTCAAAGTATAACTATCGCTAACAAATAGGTATGTTGTGTTTCATGCAAGGCAAAAATATGTCTTTGCCAATTTAAATTTTAAATGGTGACCTTGTAACTGAGGAAGCCTATTGCCTGATGTTTGCTTTAACCCTCCATGATTTTTAATACATTTCTAAACTGATGTCTTCAAGAGGAAGACAACGCTGAATGGAGACGAAAGTGACTGCAGTTACTTACATTCTATTTAGGCTTTGTTTCTTTTGTTAGAGAATTTGAAATGAGGGAATATTTTGAAATGCAGTAAATGATTAAGAAGTCACCAGAAAGCTAGTAATTAATCACTGAATGGAGGAAAATTCTACAGAGACCAAAAACTGATGAAGCCTGTTCCATTTTGCTGACTGGTACAAGAATGGTGCACACAATAGAAATGATTCATAGATAGTTCCTGTGAGGGGAAACAAGAATCTTTGAAAGAAGGAAAATCTGAGCTTTGGGATCGGTAGAATGTCAAACTCATAGGACAGAACCTGAAAATGCAATTTAATTTTATGCCACCATTTTTTTATTGGCTCTATGGCCAACCACAGTTTGCTCTGCTTAAGAGAATAATGCAAAAGTAAAGCAGCATTTGTTTAAAATTTCAATTGTACAAGCCTGACTCTTATCTTCAAGACCTGGACATGCTGCATGCTTTAATGACTGGCAGTCAACCACTAGAGAGGGTGCTGAATCTCCTTAATGAAAGAATGTGCTTCAAAATTCAATGGATACGAAGAGAGGAGAAAAAAAAAAAAAAAAAAAAAAAAAAAAACAAGAACAAAACCCAAAGCACAGCAGTTTTTCAAGCCTAATAAGGCTTACATGTCTAGCAACCAAGTTCAGGTTTCACTTTTTAGCAAGAAAGCACAGATACAGATACGGAGCTGTGAACTTAAAGAGTCCATCAGGATTTCAGGAAATGATTTTCAGACATTTAGAAGGGAAATAGCACAAGTTAATTTTTACATACTATCAAGAACTGTATCCCTATGGAGTTTGGGGATTATAGACGACCAGTGACAAACCAGTTGCTGTATCATGGACCATCGTGTCAGTTAACAGATCTCCCCTCATTCCCCCTAGGCAGCACTGTCCCTAATACGGGAGCAGTTAACAAAATAGTGAACACAGCAAAGACTATTTTCCTGTCACTTTTTAAGCTTTTGCTCTAACTTTGTCTTATACATATGTGTTTGTCTTATGCTTCAGTTATGTAATTTCTACTTGGTATAAATGCATAGTTTAATGCCTTTTCAGCTGCTCAAGAGCACAATTCATGTCTGATTGAAACCCAAAACTCCTGTGATAGTGTTTTAAACACTGTAAGTACTTCATAAATATTTGAGAAAAGTAAAAGAGGGAACAGGTTGAAATAAAAGAGAAAAAGGAGTGAATTGGGTACCAGAGAAATATCACTTTCTTTATAAAGCTTCATGCAGTCCATTAAATAGAATAATTTACCATGCCTTTATGCTCTTATTCTTTTTTCTTTTTATTTCCAACTTCACTAGATTTTTATTGCGTATATGTGCACCCTATCAAACTGTGAGCATCTTCACAGTTTTTAGATTACCATCAACACTTAGACTATAAGTAGATCTCAAAACATGTATGCTCAATGAATCAATACATGGATGTACCCCAGAAACTGCTTAGTGTCATTGTACGAGTGCCTCTTGCTGCTTCTGTGCCGAAAGGTACGATGTATCTACAGTTTGGTCAGAGTTAAGACTTGTCAGTCACAACAAATTTCAAAATTCCACAAAGAGAGAATCTGAACAGGATTGTATGGATTCTATTCTGAAGATTCCTTGATGAGAGTATTTACAAAATTTCATGTTCTAAAAGAGGTCAAAATAATTGATCAGTTCAGTGGCGGAAAATTTTTCATACTCGTAACTGGTACTGAAGGTTTTATTTTTAATTCAGTGTGCTTTCTTTTTCTGCCCACTACTGCTTGTGAACATTATTTCCTATTGATCCTGTATTACTAGAGGCATCCTGATTTTTCAAACTCATGGGCCACATCTCCAGAATCACTAGAAACACCAAGCTGGAGAGATTTTAATATTTTAGTATATATGCTGCTGAACTGAGCATAAGGAGAGATTTTAAAAAACAAACAAAAACTATTCCTTCCTACATGAAGGATTCCTTCAAACATGTTATTCAAGTCAGGGCTTGTTTTATACGTGTAGAAGCACCATTTTGGCTCAACTGTTTTTTATGTTCTGTTTTCAACAGCATGTTTGGTCTCTACCACCGAAAACTTATTTTTCCCCCTGTAAATGTCTCTACTGTTTTCTGGACTACTACAGTAATAACCTTTTTTATAATCTTTTTCTCACAATGTTTTCCTGGTTGGTCCCAATCCATTTACTTCTATACTGTCCAAGTAACTTTAATAAGTTATGGAATTCCCATGTGCAAGAAAACTTAGTGGTTCATAATTAAGTACGTAGCTCATAACTCATCAGAAATGTCCTACCAGGATTCAAGACCACAAGTGGAATCTGCTATAGTCCATTCTTCCTTTCTAACTTTCATCCCCTTAGTACCAGGTTCCTAAATCCTGGTATTATCTAAAGACAAAGGTACACTTTTCTTAATCAGTCAGACAGTTCTCCTACCTGTTGACTATCCACAGTCTTTAAAGGATCTCTCACTGAATATTTTTTATCCCACCCAGATTTGAATAACATTTCCTTTAAAACATGATTCTTTGAGCCTTTCTTATGCTAAATAAACATTTTACTGAAGTTGGTTAAAAGATCATAGAAAAAACCTCCAAGACCTGTTCAGTGCCTAGCTGTGTTGGTATTGATCCATTAATTTGGATGGTAAAATGCTACAAATAGAAGGATGTGCTGGATGGAATTGGTGGGAATTTATGCAAACTTTTATGGAATCAAATTGTGTGAGGCTTTCTTCAATCACAATTTGAAAGTTCTTGTTCTGTATTCAGGAAGAGAATAGTGTCCAAGTTAAGACCAAAATAAAGAGCAACATAAATGGCAACTTTTAATAATATATTTCTTTTTTTTTTATTCTAACTCAGCTTTGTTTATTATGCATTCAAGGAGATAAACTGATCTGGGCAAGTGCTGGACCTCAAGAAACAGAAAAGCAATCCAGTCAGGCATTGTTTTTGCTTTCTCCTTGAAGAAACGCTAGGCACCTGACATCTCAAAGCATCCTCATTGCAGGATGCTTAGCATTCACATTGCTAAATTTGTCCCTCACTTAGAGGGAACTCCTGCCTGGTGAGTTCCAAACTCTAATAAATTATCCTGCCAACTCCCCTGTCCATATATGTTTCCAGATTGACAGACTGAACAGTCTTGGTGAGAATGATTGCATCTCAAATCTTGTGTATCCCTTGCACATCTGTAAAATATCCTATCTTGATACTACATGATACAGCTTTGTGCAAATTGAGTTCTGTAGTCAAATACTTTCTATGAAATTAATTAATTTCTATAGGAAACAAGCACATCCAATTTTCCACATTGTATATATTCTATCAGATTGTCTCCAGGAAGCATTCTTACATTCATAAAATCACACATCCAAATATTTGGACTGTCAGACCCCTGGAATCTCGTGGTTCATAACTCTGGTGTACATTACACAATCTGTAAAATACCTTTAAAATGTATGCTTGGGACCTACTAGTACTAGCTGAATTGGATTCTCTGAGAAAGCAGCTCTAGTATCTATACTTTTAAAAGCTCATAAGTGAATCAAATGTTTAACTAAGGTAGTATAATCTTGCTTCACAACTCTAGGAAGCAGAATTTGAAAATCACTAAAGTTTTTCTTTTTTCCAAATGTAGGATTCTTTGTGGAAATGCTTTCATTTCATAAGTGAAAAAGAAATAACCTCTAACCGAATTCCATTTTTAAGCAGTTGTAACCATAAATGAAATGCACACTGAATTTTGTATACTCCTGTGATGCTTTCAAGTGTTTGTTTTTCCTTAGGATTCTCATATGTCCAAACCCTAGCACACATTCATCAGACCTCTGTGTGAGAGTGTGTGAACTATGCACTATCAAGTCATGCTAGAATTAGTGTTGTGAGCAAGACACCCATATTAAGGGGCATGCTTTTATCTAACTACAATATGAACACCTCCTTATGATTTTTCATTCACAATATTCAATAGAAAGAAGTCATGCCATCAGAACAGGCTGAATTCCAGCTCTTCTCCAAATAAGTCTGTAATGGAAATAAGGAGAGAGAGATACGGGGAGAGAGAGAGAGAGAGAGAGAGAGAGAGAGAGAGAGAGAGAGAGAGAGGCAGAGAGAGAGAGATGCAGAGAGAGAGAGAGAGAGAGAGAGAGAGAGAGAGAGAGAACAGAGAGAGAGAAGAGAGAGGAGGTGGAAGAGGAGGAGGAGGAGGTGGACAAGCAGGAAGAGGAGTAGGAAGGGAAAAAGATCAAAATCCTTTCCTTAAAAGCAAACTGGAACTAGTCTTGATACTTGCATGTTATTTTCAGCATTAAACCAGCAATAACTAAACTACTATTTTCTGCTTTTTCCTAAAAAAATTCATTTTCTTGAGAATTAAATATTCTCAGTTGAACTCTTAATAGAAAATATTAATATGCATCTGGAATGGTCTTCTATCTCTAAAATTCCTAGCAGTGCCAAACAAATATGAAGAACATTATTTACACTTTACATGTTAAACATTAATGTGTATGGAGTACTTCTGAGAAAGAATTAACAAATCCATCTCTTTTAATGCTCCTAATAATTTTGTGGGCAATCAAACAACCATTTCACAGATGAACCAAGACTTTGCCCCAGAATTTTGGAACCAGAAATTCAGAGCTAGTTTCTAAGAGTCAGAATTTTTGGCAAGCTGTTCAGGTAATTCTGAAAGCCACTATGATAACTCAATTCAAATTCATCGATTTGTCTTATTGTTCTTAGAAAAATAACCCAGTGTCGCTAACTGAGCAGATTATGACCTTTGCTAGAGGCTAGTTGCCTTTGTCTAGGATTTGCCAGTTCCTTTGAATTATACTCTCCAAAAAGTCACAGGTAGTGTTAGTTTACCTAATCTATAAGTTTTTAAAGTTCTGTTCTGTGCAGCTGGTTTAGTCTAACTGCTCTGAAGAAAGCTTCTAGCTGCTAGCACAGGCTGGGAAGAGGCTTGAATCCTGCATACCAACCTTCTGGCCATAACTAAGGTCCTAAGGGCCTGCGGAGAGCATAGGTCTCCTTCAGCCCGCAGCTGTAATTACATGACATTTACTGGACATTGAAATAAACCCTTCTAGATTCTGCTGAGACATTTCAGTGAGTTTCAGCGCTCTATTCTGAATGCTTCTGGTTCTAGTGGTTACATTTAGAGAGAGGACTAGCTATCAACTATTTGGGGTGATATGTGTCTTTACATTCAAATTAAAAGATAAACTCTTAGCCCCCCCCGTTATATTAGAACATCATAGCATAATAGCCACCTTAGCAATAATATTTAATGTATAATAGCATAAAAAGCAACAACAAAGGGACTCCTAAACAAAACTTCTTGGAATAAAACCACACATTTCAAGGGAGGAGACTGTTATTTTTACCTCATAATTATACCTACTTCACACAGACACAGAAAGAAGAAGATTATGATTTTATGTCTGGACTGAAACACACTTGACTGGCACTGAGTATGCAAGGGAGGAAAAAACCCATAGGACAAAAGGAAAAGAAAGTGTGTGTCAACAACCCTAATCTTCCCGATTCTCAGATTTATCCAAATTCTTTTGGTTTGCCACACCAACCATAGTAATGCCCTTGTGAGTAACAATCCCCTGGCTCTTCTGGTTACCCATTTCTGGGAAATTTGTCTATCAAAAGAAGTGAAGTTCCAAGGAGTTTGGCATTTTTTCCTGCGGGTAATAGAAGGCAAATAAGGTTTAGAAGGCACACACATGAACACGCATGCTCTTAGGGAGCTTAGCACCCCAGGATGTGTTGGCCTTTTTGGTTTTGAAAGAGGCCGCGTAGGAAGAGGGAAACAACCCGGTCAGTAGGACTTCACTTTCTGTCCTTACAGTGCTTCAAAAGGCAAAGCATACTGGGAAAAGGACATAAGGCACTTTTCCACATCTTTATACAGTCGAAAGGATAGACAAACTTTATCCCTCTTTTTTCCTGCTATGTAGACAAAGCGGGCATCCTTTTAGAGACCACCAAATGCTCCTTCGTTCCGTTGTTTTGTCTTAAACTCTTTAAACTGTCAGATAAGTACACATGCTGCTAGGTTCGTAATTAAAGTGTTGGCAATGCCTGTTCCCTTGCTTTCAATTTCATTTGTACAAATGTTCCCATCACTCTCTTTAAAAGCCTCGGGCACATGTTCAAAACATACAACCCAAACAAATAAACTGTATGAACTAAGGCAAAGCCACCAACAACTGAAGCATCTTTACTTTTTGGGAAGGCCACCCTGAAAAAGCTATTGAACTGCAATATATTCCCAGAATCAAAGTTCACAGAACTAAAAATGGGTTTGCTTTGTCTTGTTTATTTTGTTTGTGTGATGCTGGAGAATGAACCCAGGGTCTCACACACAATAGATAAGCCCTCTACCACCCAGCTACCTACCAGAAAAGTTGAAATTTTCATGTTAGTATTTTATCACTAGAGAAAGGTAGGACATCCACATAAATCACAGAATCAGCTTCTTAAGATTCAATGAAATAAATTTTGACTTGAATAATGTCCTTAGAAAATAGAATATTTACCAAGGCATGGAGTCCCTATGGAGAACTTTAGGGTAGAGTTAGAATTCAGCAGAATTTATTGCTCACAAGCGCTGAGGAAGTTTATATTTAGAGCTAAGTTCTTGATCGTATCACTGATTAACTTTTCATGGCCTTTGAATATAAGTTTGACAGCAGACTTCCTGTCTGTCACTCACCCTAAAGCTGACATGATCACAGCAGTGGGAGCTGTTATCATAAAAGGCCATGATAAATTTTACCAATGGGAAGGACTCCGATGTATGGAGAAATTTTATGACAAATTGATTTCCCCTTGATATAGGAAAAAAAGGAAAAGCACAACGGAATTCAAACTTTGGTGTGAAATTTCCCCAATCTAGTGTAGGAGGAATTGTGCCAATCCACTTTAAGGAGCAGTCAGGAAATGGGCCACTTAACTTAGCCAGACTGTGATTCAGGCTAGCATCATTGTACCGAGGCCCCACAGGGCAAAAATGTGTCTTCTGCAACATGGCAGCCTGTGGGGACCAGCAGTGATGCCACTGCTCAACAGCAAGGGCCAAAAGCTCTGGCTTCCACTTTCCTGACACAACAACCTGCTCCAAGATCTCCATAAAGTCAGCTCATCGCTCCAACAAATACTGAAAAGTTTATAGCAAGTGGTACCACCTGTGCTCATGACCTAGCCAAGTCCACATAATTTTCTCTCCCGGGTCCCCTAAAGATGGCAAAGGGTGAAGAGCTGATGGTAAGGATGTGACAAGCAAAAAGGTTCCAACACAGAGCCTGCAGGGCAAATGGATCATCCTTGTCTGTGCTGGCAGCGGGGGCCGGAAAGTCTGTCTTTCTTACTTGCAAGCAACTGTGTGTGATATGATCTCCCATCTCCTATCAAAAAAGTTCTGTCTTCAGGAAAACAAAGACCTCTCTGCTCAGTGTCCCTCTCTCACATGATTGCGTCTTCTTGTTAACAATGTTATATTATTACAACCTTTGTAAAGTTGGGGACAAGGAGTTTGTATTAAAAACACAGTGAAGAAAACAGTTTGTTTGTACAAGCTAGTATTTTGACCATAATTATACTTTTACCCATCTTCTTGATGAATAAGGAAATTTTGAGCCAGGTAATCTGCACAAAGCATTGTAGAAATGGGAGAAAATGACACATCTCCCAGGGTGTGACCTACTTTATGGGAATCTTGTTGATATAACGTTCTGTTCTGTTATCTCTTACTTTCAGAAAAGTCTATCATTCTTTTTTTTTTTTTCATCTTTAATTTTAATGAAAACCATGAAGGGACAGTCCCAATTTTTCAGAAAGAACAAATTTTTCAGTACAGGAGGCAGAATTTGCCAGTACAATGAGAAACCAGCCAAGTTGCTTTGGAGGAGCAAAGCAAGTACATTTCAATAAGGACCCAAACAATCCTTGGCAACCAATTAGAAAAACAAGTCGTTGTTGCATTAAGGAAACTCTCAAATATGAGTGCTGTCAGTGGAAAATAGAGTTACTCATCAACTGAAAATGTTTACTTGAAGTGAGAATTATTTTATGGAAACCACAGTGAGTTCTGGAATACTTACAATCTGTTCAAATTGGTCACTGTGTGTGATGTAACTGTAGCAACATGCCCAGAGACTTCTCATCTGTTTGCCTAGTGGAGCAGGTGGCGAGATTCTCCAATGAGCTGTCAGCTCCTGGAGGGCAGGGACCAGCTTATTCATCTTACATCTTGCACAGTACCCAGGTCTTCAAAGATGGCCAATAAATACAGAAGGAAGGAAACTTTATATACACAGCATTCTGACCTCTGGCATAAAATAATCCACCCGCTATCATTCCTACTGTACTGCCCTGCTTACATTTTTTTTTCCCTGAGTGATCCTTGCCAGATGTCACGTTTATAAGTGATTTAGTTTATTATTTTTTTTCCACCAAAATATAAATTCCTCAAGGGTAGGGACTGAGCAGATATGATTTCCTGCCCACCTTCCTAGAAGAGAGTATAGTATAACAGGTCAACCCTAAATGTGTTGACTTTTGAATGAGGGAATGAAAGATGGGGATGACTTGTGAATTCCAAAATGAATTCTTTCTGTCTCTTTTAATTATCTTCCTTCTTTATTTTTATCTAAATTGTATAAATGAGGCCTGAAAATTATATTCTGAGCTTCAATCACTAGTAACAAGAGGTGAGTAGTTGCTTCTAAAGAATGTAAGTAAGGTGGGAGAATAAGACCCGTCTGGTCCAGGCACACAAATGTACCACTTCCTCGAGACATGTGAGTGATCAGATGTGGAGAGATGAAAGCAAAGCAAAATCCATTTTCCTGGAGGCGATCAGCCATAGACCCTGTAGGAGCTATGGGGCTACCACTGTGAATAGTAAAACACACTTGCGCCCCATCCTGTAGATTTTGTACAGTACATGGAGTCGTTAAAGCATAACACTGGACTTATACTAAGAAGAGTCCTCATGAACTTCCAGACTTGGGGGGAAAATTCATCAATCTCCAGGCAAGGTTTAATTTTAATAAAACTTTTGAACTCAGGGTAAACTTTTAATATGACAATATAATACTTATTTTCCTTAGGTGCAGAGTTTCTAAATTGTCTCTGCATGTGAACTAATAACAGTTCACAACCAATTATGATTTTTCCACTTTACCACACCACCTAGTGGCTGATAAAACTGGAGGCCCCAGGATCAGAGACTTGCCCTGCCTTGCATGGTATTTCTACAAAATAGAAAACCTTCCACCACATTGAGTCAGATACTGTTTCTTTTCAAACCAAGATAGAGCAAGAAGTCCTCTGTTCTCTGCAGATGTTTATAAGATATGATGGCACTTAAACAACCTTGTTTTTGCAATTTATCAACCTGAGCATCACCAAGAAACCCCGAATAAATGGCAAAGTGGCTTTGACTCTGGAAAATCACAGACCTGGGGATGATCTTTCTCACTGGCCTTGCCATTTTTGTCCCTCCTCTCCACTCACACCTCCCCCAAGAATCTTGTATACTCCACCATGACCTCAGTCCTCTCACTGCTGCTAGCCAGGGAAACACTTGGCTACCTTGTCTTCCTAATAACTCTTATCTCTCCCCTAATTTATCACAGTGGAAATTGCACTTGGAATTGAGTGAACATAATCCTAGCCCTGTTAAGAGCTGTGTGTCATGGGTGAACCATTAAAACCCCCAGAGTTCTTGTGTCTTTATCTGAAAAACAGAGATATTGATATTTATTTCACAGAGTTATTGTGCATACTACATCATACCATGTACTTGTAACTGCCATGCAGAACTTGGCTCCAAAACTTGTTTGGTAAATGTTTAGGAGACAATATCTAGATATTTGCTCTGACCTACACAGGTGATTCTAGTGAAACTTTCAAAACAAAAATTTCAAATGGACGGGAAGTGGATTCTCTCATATAAGGCAAGAGAGGTATGTGGGATGGAGAATCAAATACTTAGGGTCCTGGTGTACAGTTGAACAGTCTTCAACTTGTACAACCTACATGGATACACTGAAGATAGTCACCCATTTGTGGAATGGAGATAAAAATAATTCTCTTTTAAGGTTTGAAAGTGAGAACCTGAAACAACAGAGGACCAGTCACTCATGTATTAAAGCTATCTGTGGTGAATAATATAATTGTCTGACTATTTTAGTGGTGATGAGAAAACCCTGTGGAAGTTCTAATATAATTTCAATAAATATTACTCGATTAGTAAAATGACTCAAGAACTGTTCATTCAGTTCATATTATCTCTAAGAGATTAAGGTCATGGACAACTGCATTTCAAGTATGAGGTAAGCATCTTGGTGTGTAGTTACAAGTCTGTGTAGCACAAACAGGAAGTTGATAGTTGTGACATAAGCCAGTCTTAATGTATAGATACCATGTACAAATATGTGTATTAACATATTTGATAGTAAGCTTTACCTCATTTCCTTAGTTGATGCATTTCAGGGTTTTAGAGTAAATTGGTAGAAAGCTTTAGATTTCTAGTGGGCTGAAACCTTGGTTCGGCCACTGGGGTGATTTTCTATACAAGTCTTAACCTCTCCAAACCCTGATTTTGCTGTAAAAGGAGGAAAATAGACCTATATCATATAGTTCTTATGGAACATGTGGAGAGAGAGAGACAAAGAGAGAGAGAGAGAAAGAGAGAGAGAGAGAAGAGAGATCAAACAAAAATAGACCACAGACTCTTGTACAAAGGTGAGCCATTGAATTAACCAATCCTGAGATCCCATGCCTAGATTTCTTAAGAGGTAGTAAATATCCTTATTGATTAAGCAACGTGTTGGATTTTCTTTTATGTGGATCTTACAGTGTCGCATGAGCACATCTCCTCTTTTCAGTGCTTCAGTCAGGGAATATATATATATATATATATATATATATACATATATATATATATATTTAAGAGAATGGAGCGTAGAACTGACTTAACCTTGTGCATCTACGCTTTTTTTTGGTCTTTTTTATTAGTACATTTCTGCAGTACATAATGATTACATTTATCATGGGGGAATTGTATATGTTATCATTCTTTCCCTTCCCCTCCTTCCCTGTTCCCTCCCACTCTTGCTCCCTTTCCTATCTGCAAAAGCTCTAATTCCATTTTTTTCTTTAATTCTCTCTCTCTCTTTTGTTTTTTTTTTTTTTTTAAATCGGAACCGGGGATTGAACTCACGACCACGCGCTTGCAAGGCAGGCGCTTATGCTGCTGAGCTAAATCCCCAGCCCCCTCAATTCTCTTTTTTTAAAATCTCCTTTCCCTTCCCTCTCCCCTTGCTCCTTCTATCTTGTATTTTTCTCCTCATTTGAAAAAATCTCCCTACTTCATATTTTGTAGCTTTTATTTTGCTCTTTATTTATGTCTACCAGTTTTGGTGTAATGTTCCTTACCAAGTTAACCTAAAATAAGAGATCTTTTTAAGTGTGTGTGCACAGCTATGTGTGTGTTGCTAATTAAACAACTCATAAAACAGAGCTGAAAAATTCAATAGTTTTATTATTCAGAATAGTTCAGAATAGTTTTATTAATACCACACTTGGCGTATGTCTCGGATGGGGAAAGTCATCTAGTGAAATAAGCCTATGATCTACTAAAGGCCAGTTTGCTTTTCCCTTTAAACTCTGGAAAGAGACCAGGAATCTGTTTTCTGTAGGAAAAAATGTTATGAATCCTCAAAGGTCTTTCCATCTATAAACCTCCTTAGTATCACTCAGCGTAATGTTACAGGTAATCACTGGGCTGCAATATCCCCACAAGAACTTGGAGCTTCATCATTTCCTGGTTGAAGTTTCATTATTTGCTCCTGGCAGAAATCTAGTCAACAAGACTTCATTGGTTCAAAATTTTAAGTTAATATAATCTGATCGTTTAAACCTGGGGAATTTACTTGCAAAAATAACTCAGCATGTTTATTGTTCTTTGGGACTGCAATAAAACTTTACCCAGTGACCTGGTATCCTTTGCAAACAAGATGCAGTTTTCAATGTTTAAGTGAAACATAGAAGTTTATTTGGGAACATCTTTAAAAGTTACAAAGTTCAAGGTCATGGTTTGATAAGTGGCCAAAGTAGACTGTATTTTAAATGTTTCCTTTTACATGTGTGCTCCTTTGTCCCTTTCTTTACCACCTGTCTCTCGTTTTAATATTTATTAGCCAAATTAGAAGAAGACACATGATCTGGGCCCTGCTCCAAGAAGTCAAACATAAATAACCCAGGGTTAACTTCTATGTTAGGGTAATGATTCATTAAACATCACTTAGTCTACCTGAACGCATAAACAACTCATTTTAGCTAGTTTGTTATTTTTTAGAATTTTATAAAACACTGACACCTAAGGGACTTTTATAGTAGTAGTTTATTTCTCCAACTGTAAATGATTTCAGAGCAACAATAAATTAGCATATTAAAAAAATTATCATATTTTAATGAGCATTTTATCTTGTTATTTTGATCTTTCAATTGTTCTTTTTTCCCAATATTAGGTCAAAAAGTAGAAATTTACATTCCTATTTATTTACATAATGACGGAAGTTTATCAGAAAAAAAATGCAAAAGAACTTTCAAAGTTCAAACTTGGTATTCTCTGAATAATTTTTTTCTGAAAATGGTAATCTTTACTGACACAGCACATCCACAAATGAGGGGTGCCCATAGACGAAGTTTCCAGGGGTATTATTTCCTCCTTTGCTCCTTTCCCATGTAAACATGGGAAACAAGTGAGCCCAACTCTCCTCGGATAACACACTTCTCACTTTCCTAACCATGAAGCCATGAGGGCTGCTAGATGTTTGCTGACATAACTCAGTAGACCTATTGCACACTGTCCACCTGAAATGGCAAAGAAAGACAGGGTCAAGTCCCTTCTGTTTGTTGACAGTCTTCAGGGACATTTTGATGGCACCCAGCAGCAAATAGTTTGTATACTTAAAGTACTTTACAGCCATTGTACTGCAATACAAACTAGCTTACAGTGCCAGATACTACTGATTTCTCAGGAAGTCATCCCCAGGAAGTTTATGAAACACTGTGTCTTAGTGTTTCCAGTAGCTGCACTTTTTGTAGGAGATTGGAAAGCCATGTAGTTGGTACACAACACGTCCCTCTGTGCAATCCTTCATTCCTGGCACAGGCAATAGTGGGAAGGAAATAAGGTGACTACTGTACCTATTGTGTTGTCAACTGCCTCTGTCACTATCCAAACAAACTGGAAGGCACAAGATAGTGTGTGGGACCAGAGTGGGGGATGGTAGACAACAGAGATGGAAGAAGAAAAATAAATGGGGGGCGTGGGTGCACTGAAAGAGAAATCCCCTTCTATTTTTATTCTCTGGACTTTACAGTGCTCTTAGGGGTGCACAGCACAAGAAAGAATGGCCACAGCTGTACTCAGTAGCTGGGTAGTGCTGACTTTGTATCCTCCTTAGCTGCTCGTGGTTATATTTCTGTATTTACCAGGCTTTCCTTGCCAGTAATACAGAACACTTACTTTAAGCCTGGGAAAGGGTGAAATAGAGACCTTTGTTGCATGTATCTGGGCTTCTTTAAAACAATGCACCTTTCTATATCAAGAGAGAGGCTCCAATTCTCAAGTATCTACAAGCATGTGTTATGTCTTCTTTAGCCAGGAATTAGCTCAGGTAGAAGTGATCAGTTAGCCATGAGAGTGGTGGTTGACACTAACGGAGACCATACTTGAAAGCTGCACGGATGTTGCTGCTTCTCTGATTTCACAGAAACTGAATGGTACCTGGTGTGGTGTTGGATGTGATCATAAGTAGTGAACATATGAGGAGACTGGACTGTGTTGGTTCTGCTCTCAATCATCCAATTCTTCATTCACCTTCTTTAATGCAGTTGCCTGTATTTCTGCTGAGTGTTCCAGGCTCCTTGTAAAACTGTAGGGGTGCAAAGCAGACCCAGTTTGGCAGTCTACCTTCATGGAACTCATTCACCACTGCAATTGGTCCTGGTTATTTTAGGGTTTGACATCCTTTTGTGATTAAGGAGCATTTCCTCTCCCTATCCCAATTATAAATTATAGACTCATTGGAATAGTTTAAAATTTTTGAGAGGAAGAATATTATTTAATTTTAATGACTGAAATCAGAATCTTCATCTTGGATCTTAGAGTTCTTGTTAACTGCTTTTAATTTGGCATGATAATCTTCCAGCCTTAAAGCTCATTAGACTTGCCTTCAGATTTACTCATGGAAACTTAAATGAAGAGGAGCTGGATCAAATCTGGAAGCCAAGTTTCTAATCATCTCTATTCTGAGACTATTCCAACTACCTTTCACTTGTTGCAACACTCAGTGAAACGTGTCAACAAGAGAAGAATGATCCTTCCAAATTACAGAGGATTCTTTATGGTCTCTCTCTTTAAGTCAAAATTTTAAGTGCAACTATTTCCAGCACTCTCCTGTGACACTGTTTACTGGGAAAATGCAGCCTACCTGTGTCTGCAGTCTGCAGTACAGCCTTCCAGATAATGGGGGTGGTGGTGAGAGGTTTACTACGGAGAAGCAGTCAAACTGTTGGAGTATGAAGACAGTAGATTTTTATTCACTTATAACCCCGAGAAATTCCACAGTAAGTACTGCCAGTAACTTACCTGGTGATAGTTGATATAGGCTTAAATGGTAGCCATGTTTGTAATCACTAAATAAATCGCATATTAATACAACTGTCTAAGAGAGGAGGAGGGATTTAGATCTCTCTCACATTATTTCTGAGCAAGGCTTCCATCCTAGGTCAGATTCATCCCTGTGTGGTGTTATCTGTAGTAATCGCCAGCCGCCTGCTTCTTTCCCTTTCATAAGATGATGAGGCAGTGCAGCATACAATCAACTCCTGCTCACTGGATTCAATGCTATTATTTTTATTGAGCAAAATTTCTAACTGCTCAGAGCTAACTGTTACTGTTTAATCTGAAGAAGCACATTAGGAGTAATGTTATTACTGCAAAGACAAGCAAATGGTCCAGGTACACTGCTCTTGTTTCCTCCATCAACACATGGATTTTTTTTCCACATCCTGAAGCCCTAACAAGAGGTGATTACTCACGTGATTCACAGTACATTTGTTCAAGCACAAAATAAAGAGAACTATAATACTTAAATACAGTTTGTTTCATTAGGCTACAATATTACTTCTGAGGTCATCTGTGATAAGCATCAGGGATTAGCAACATTCTGTGCTCCTTCATGCAAATAATAGTTGTAATTCTTCATTTCTCCTCTCTTTTACTCATTTCTTTAATGTATTTATTATGCACTTAATGTATGCCTACCTCTTGGGAGATGAAATAAAAAATAAAGCACATATAGTCCTTTTTCTCAGGGAGGTAAGTGTCTAATTGGAGAGATTATTTCTTAAAAAGTTACATAATAACCAAAGATCTACAAATTCATATTAAAATTCAATAGAGTAGTTTGGTTTTTGAAGAAGTTCCCCATGAATGCTCCTATCAGGTAAAGAACAGACTCCCTAATATACTTGGTAAAGCCAAACACATGAGGCTTTATTAAAGCTAGGCACATTTTGTCTCTTGAACACAAGATTCCTTTCTTCTAAAGGATTCTGCAAATGATTATGGCATAGATGTACAGATCTTTTGGAATGAGACAATAGAACAGCTTTTCCTATATCTGATGATGAACTGATTATATTTACAATGATGTCTTAAACCGCAATCCAATGTACGTGTTCCTGGGAGTAAAGCACAGTGGTAACATTGACAGGAAGGCCATTATGTCAAAGTTTTACAAAGTCTCCAAACCTGAATCTTGACAAATAGACTTGAGAGAGGCAACTCTGGTATCCAGAGGCTCATGCATCAGAGGTCAACTGGAGTGCAAATAATAGCAAAACCAGTCTGAAAAGGTTCCTGAGAGCGAGAGTCAAAAGGGGAAGGTCTTCTGTTGTTTCCTACTTTGTTTCCCTTCAGAGTATCTGGAAGAATGAATACTCAAAGAAATATTATCAGCTTATTGACTAAAAGTAGAGGTGTTCCTTTCTTTATCTTTCTCAGCACATTTGTTCAAGCACAATATAAAGAGAACCAAAATACTTTAATACAGTTTGCTTCATTAGGCTACAATATTATTTCTGAGGTCATCTGTGATAAAATTTACTTGATTAAATTTATTTTAGAATATCTCATCTTAAATTGATAGTGTTGAAAAGGATCTTAAACATGGCCCAGCCAATCTACTTGTTTTGTGGATTAGAAAACTACAGATCAGAATGGTGAGGTAATTTGCATACATTCACATATTTTTAGGGGAAAACTAAAACTAAAAGTGGAGGTTTCTTTATTTTTATTTTTGTCTTTTTTTAAACTTTTGTATTTTAAAAACCGAAATGGAATAAAATCAATGATACAAAATCTCAAAAGAAAATAATCAGAGATGAACACTGGTTAATATATTGCATACTGTTTTTGAGGCCGGATTTCCTATGCAGTTGAGGCTGTCCTTGAACTCACTTTATAGCCAGGCTGGTCTTGAACTCACAGGGATTCTCCTGCCTCACCCTCCCAAGTGCTGGGATTACAGGTGTGCGTCATCACATCCAGCAAAACTGGACCTTTTGATTTCTCTAAAGTCTAAGGTCTAAAGTGATTTAGACCTGCTTTGAATCTGTGTGCTTAATTGCATCTGTGTCTGTTTCCTTTGTATAATGGAAATAATAACATGCTACCGAGAACTTGTGAAAATCAGATGAGAAAAAGTAGAAAAACCAGCTAGCAGAGAGTACCAGAGTCTTTATAGGTGTTCAAATTTGTATCACCTTCTTTCCCCCTTACCCAACAAAAACCCATTATGAGGGACTGTGACAAAGGTATTTTAGAACATGACTTCTTTTTGGAGAGTATGAGGTAATTGGGGATCGAACTCATGACCTTGTGACAGGAACTTCTGTCACAGAGCTAAATCCCTGGCCTAGAACATGACTTCTGAAGTTAGCCTGAAATATCAGGCACCATTAATGGAATTGATGGACACACACACACACACACACACACACGCATGTGCATACAACACATTTACACACACAGTGTTTTCCCAAAGTGAAGACTGAACTGGTATTTTAAACCTCTGATAAAGATCATAGCAATACTGGTTATATATATTTATAATGAATACCACTAATTGAGCATCTACTATGTATCAGGTTTTGTGTTATTTACAATTTTTACAATGCATATACTAATCCTAATTCTCATAACAACCTTGTAGAGCACTGTGCACATGATGGGCCCTGAGGGGTATAGAGGCTTTGTTACTCATAAGCCAGCAACTAGCATAAGGGTTTAGACAAAAGCGATGGAGAAATTTCAACTCGCTAATTTTTTCCATATGGATTAAATAAGAGAGGTGATTTCTTCCCTAAGATCTTTCCTAGCATACGTGCCGGGATGCTTGAACCTGCAGCTGCTCTCCTCCCACATTCAATAGGCAGTGTTGTTAAACTTCACTTGGGTAATTAAAAAGCTGAACAGAGCATAGGCGATGCACACACCTGCTGGGAGCATGAGTAAGTGTCCCTAAGGTCAGACTTAATTGGATTTAGATCCAGATGAACTCTGGCATGTGGATTATTCACTGTGTGAAAGTACCAGGGAGAAAAATGCTAAGGTGAGGGGTCAGGAGGATCAGCTTTTGTCTTTCTCCCCTATGGTTCTGCAAAGTTCCCACTGTGGACTTTCTTTTATATAGGTTACTTGTTTTCATTTTCAAAATTACTAGTGTCACCCAACTGCTCTGCCGCTGACCCAATCCCCATGGATCTTCCATCACTGTGGAGTTCTATAGTGGTGAGAATTGGTCCCATAATGGATATTAAAAGCCTACCGAAGCCAGAGCAAATAACTTGGGCATGTATACTAAGAATTCACGTAGTTTTATTCCACAGAAGAGAAGGGAGAGTAGGAAATCCTAAGACATGAGGATGGATGAAAGTGAATAAATTCATAGACCAGCTCTATGTATGGTACTTCCTCTAATTCTCATAGTAATTATTTCTAATGTTTCATCACAAGTTATTAAAGGGACAGAAGCTGGGAAAAGTGACAACATTCCTCTAATGCTGTACTGTAGTAAATCATAGTGTTGCTGTTCAACCAGAGGCAGCTAGTACTCTGGGAAGATGGCTCTGTTTTGAGACTGTCCTGGTAGGTTAGACACTGGGAAGGACCTGTCAGGAAATACTTTCTGGAGAAAGTGGGTCTTGAACTGAAAAGGTGGAGAAGGGAACAAAGGTGGCTTGCCTGCCTGCTACAATCTATGTCACAGGGGCTCTGGGCATTGGAAGGACTGCAGTGGGGCATGACTTGGTTGGAGTAGAAGAGGTAGGACAATGGGTGATCAACAGGGTGAAGAAGGTCAAAAGAGGAGTCTGAAAGATTCTAGAGGTGTCCTTTGGATTTAGAGTTGGATTATGGGATTAGACCAGACATGGCTGTTGGATGTTTAGCATAGGTAGTGAACAACCTGATGCTGGAAAGTAACTCTCTATTGGGCCAGAGAGTAGAAGACAGCAGACTAGACTAGGTATACTGTGAATATTTTGTTCTGGAAAGAAAATACATCCAGTTGTCTCCTAAAGGAAAATGAACAGTTTTTACAATATGTACAGTGAAATCTATGCTACAAAAGATGAGGTTTTAAAAAAGGAAAGGGCTGTAACTGTATGTGCACCCCATTAGTTTGCCATAACTCACCGGTGGTGGTTTTGTTTTGTTCTGCTTTGCTTTGTTTTTGTGAACTGTTCTTTCAACTCACAAGGGTATATTGGGTGTCCACTGTGTACCAGAGTGGCTGTGGGCCCTGCAACTGACTAAGTATACCACAACTATAGAAGCACATCTAGTCTGCATGATAGGAAAAAACCGTTACCTGTATACCCCAATGAAGATGATAATAACTTTATGACCACTGGGTCAATGATGGAGAATATACTGTAGAAATTTAAGTTCTATGAGAATGACACGGAATCAATGAGAGTGACTATCATAGTACAAGTGAAGTGTTGACTGCGTCAGAATAAAATGAAAACAGATGAGCTTGTGCTTTAAGAGGAAATAGAATAGGAAATGTGGATGAGATTTATAATGATGATAATTGTTCCCATTTAGAGACCTTGCTCTTCTTGACTTGTTAGATGCTTTGCTTATTCACTATCCTGTTGTACAACTTTTTTGGAAAGTTACTGTTGTCCTTGTCTTGTAGAAGAACATGCAAGTGAACAGGCATCCTCTTGCCTGGTACAGAAGACATTCTTGGGGTGCCAGACTTTAGCACTAAAACCGGGATGACTGGAGGAAACTAGGAATCATGATGATAAAAGCCAAGAATAGAATCTAAACCTATGCATAGCGTGTGCATAAGTTGCTATTTTCTGATGTCAATATCTGTGTCTTTTATTACAAACACAGTACAGTCTTTAAAAATATCAATCTTACTAATACCAGTTTGCACTTTCTACTAATGCAAAAATGAAGATTTTTCTCCTGTTAAATTTTTCATAGTTGCTGTCTTGACAACTAATATCTATGCATGACCTAGATGTTTGACCAACAGCATCCTTCAACAGAGCAAAAATATTTATGTGATAAGCTTTTCTGTTTTTATTACTCAGTTATAATCCCAAAGGTAAGTGGTAGGAAAGATCTCCAAAAGAGGTTGAGTCTATAAGAGACTAACATCTGGAAGAAACTGAAATGAAAAACTTAAATCCAGCTGTTTTGTCCATAAGCAAACATGCTGATATTTGGGGACATCTGGAGAGTTGATTGAACTTTCTGATATTCATACAGATGTTCAGTGTCATACAGACACAGCCATAACTGCACATGGAAAGATAGGCATAATGGCATTTCACTAACTATGTAATTGCCATGGGGAACCTTTTCATAATGCTAATGTCTGTGGACAGAATGAAGACTCACCTTCTTGGCCTATGCTGTTATTGCAATTATATTTTATAGCATATGGTTATTATGTTCCAGGACATATATTTTGACCAAGATAACCATGTCATTATGTAGATGTTATGGATTTTATAATTAGTTACTTTATCATCCTTTTTGCTTTAAGTTCTATTTGGTTAAATGTACTCAGGAAGAGTAGGGAGTATTTTACTTGATTCTCCTGGTTTTCTTAACTAATAAAACAAAGTTATTGAAAATGCATGATTCAAAATTTAAAATGATGTCACATTCTCACTAAAGATAGTTCCAGGGCTCAATTTACTTTGCAATCCCTCCCTTTGACTGTTGTGTGAAGCAGCTGCATTATCTGCATTTTGCAAAGTAAACAAACTCTGTACCGTGCAATAGTGTTTGTTGTTTGCTAATGTGCTAGTGGTTAGAAACTGCTTAAAAACTCTAATTATACATTTTCATATAATGCAGAGGCAGTGTGGGGGTGTGCTTCGTTACTTGGAGATATACACACACAGGGAGCGTTTGTATTTTGTTTGGTTCATAGTAGTTATTCAATAAATATTTTATAAATGAATGAAAAATAATTCTCAGTCCTGAATATTATTTGCTACTGACTAGTTTCTGGACTAAGCATTTAAAGTGTATGACATTCCTCAATTACAAAATAATGCACCAACATGGCTGTATTATCACTGCCTTACATGTGAATTAATGGAGGTGCAGAAATTTAAGCAAGTGGGTGAAATGAATGTGGCATGCATCAGAAATGACTTCTGAATCCAGGTCTATTTAACTCCATAACCCCTGTTCTTAACCATTACATCTTCCTGCCTCTCTTTCAAATATCTCAAAATAAAGGTAGAGCCTTGCTGAGGCTTCCAAAATTGGTTTAAACCAATTGTCAAATGCAGATACCCACTGATAATTTTATTCCTATTTTGATAAGTACCGTAGCAGCAGGGTGCTCCACACGGATGGAAGAAGTGGGCAGGTGCTATGCAAACCTCACTTGCACACATCCAAAATGATTCAGTCACTGGATGGACAAAGGTTGTTTTAAGCCAAATGAAACCTGTAAAGCAAAGTTATGTCACTGCTCTCTCTTTTTAAATCTGAACTTTGTTACAGGGCCGGCTGGTTGCAAACATTGATGTGTCATAAAAAATATGTTATCTTATAAATCACATCCCTGTTGCAGGAGATTACAACATTTTTTATTGCCCATCTCAAGCTCTTGAAGCTTTGTTTCTTGAAAACCTATTGTGGTTACAAAGAGATGAGATTCTAACTTCAAAGGAAACAGTTATGAAATCCACACTTGCAGAACACAAAACTGCCTCTTTAAGTCCTTTCCGTGGTTGATACCTCACTCTCTTCTGCAATTTCCATTTAAAACTTCACAATACATAACCTTCTAAGATTATCCCACCACCAGCTTCCACAATGTGTGCAAACACATTCACCCTTTGATCTCAGGTTTTATCTTCCCTTGCTGAAACTTATTGGAAGACGCATCTCAGTTTTTAGAATTCCACAGCTTCTGGCAAATTTGACACAGAGTACATTAACAAATTCATTTTACAGTACATAAGCACAAAATTCAAATCACCCCATTTTTAGTGAAAAATTTAGAAGGAAGAATAATTATGCTACATATTAATAGAATAATAAAGTGACACTGATAATGTAGTTTTTGTTTAAAAAGAATGCTCATCATATACTACACAAAATACATGTTAATCTACCCAAATAATAATACTTTTCATTTGAATGGCCCTTTGAAATCTTCAGAATGCTTTTACCTTAGTTACATAATGGGATGATTTGATTTGGACACTTGAAATTTTATATCAGATATAGTTTTCTGTTTTCTTGCTACTCACTTCAAGGTAGAAAAGGTTTTGGGGCACTGCACTGACCAAAAAGAAAAAGTAATAAAATAATAGTGTTCTAGTTTCAAAGAAATTTCAGACAAATAACACACACACAAAAAAAAGATGAAAAACATTATCTTGCACATGTGAAACCTAAATTTACAAGAACGGCTTTTGTTCAAGAGTTTCTCAGCTGTACCAGACAACAGTCTGATAATTCATTCTTCTAAGATTAAGTGCTTCACCTTGAAGATTTTTTTAATGGCTGCTTCTAACTGGTGCTTCACCTTAGACATAAAATACCACCTCCGAAGGATGAGTTAATGGTGTGTGTGAGACGAAGTTTCTACGGGGAACCTCTATAAATGAAAAACACAATCACGAATACCAAGTTGGAGGCAAAGCATGTGGTAATACCAGCAAACACAGATTTTGATGTCAGACTGTTCTATTCAAGCCAAGACTATTCCACTCACTAACTTGAAGCACTGGGTAAGTTTATATATCCCTCTTGAGCCTTAGTTTTCATATCTCTATAATGGAGGTGACAGTATCTTTCCCTGACAGGAGTTGGTGAAGATAAATTGTAATAGTGTAAAACATTGTTTTGTGATCAGAATATCAATTGGTAGACAATTTGTCCATTTGGTGTTAGGTACATGTCCTTGTTAGTGCAGTTATCAAGGCAGAAACCCAAAAGCGTGAAGACCATGGGATGACCTGCAGTGGAAAGAAGACTTTGCAAAGGCCTTAGTCTAGGTTGGCTACTAATATTCTGGTTGGGCATTTAATATATTGGTGATAACATTATATAAAACCAGAATCTGAGAGAAATGGTAGAGTCAGAAGCAGATTGAAAATGAGAGCGAGAAAGAAACACAGGGAGACTGATTTTATTGCATAACATATTTGCCTACCTGTGAGTGCTCAGCTCCTAACAAGATCCCTGGAACATAGTAGGGAACATAACAGGTAAATGTTGAATTAGCGACCAAATGAATGAGCAATTCACACATTGCGTTTAGCCTGTTTTAATTCAGTGCCCACATTTGAATTGGATGTCTGATCAAAATGAATATACCTCAGATAATATTCTTATCAGAAATATGTAAATATCTAACCTGGCATTTATGCCTTTTATCAAGGGCTATAACAAAGGCTTCATAGCATTTCAAATGAAGAGGACTGAGAATAAAAAATAACAGAATGGCAATCTTAACTGGATGGATCAGAGAATTGTTCCTTTAACAGGCTGAACATTATTCTAAGGAGCAGTAGAAGACACAACTTTTCCATTTCAAGTTCCTATTTGTATGTACACAGATCTGAGGCATTACTATGCTCTGGCAGAGATTTTGTCCATGTTTCTAAGTTCATAGTATTTCTCATTACCTGTACATAAAGACTCAGAGATCCCATAGACCACTCATTAGCTAAAATCATCTTTTGGATGGGGACTGAATCTGTATGATTAAAAACCAAAGTGTGTTAAAGGTGACTTGAACCTTTGCAAGGAAAGATCTTTATTTTAATGTATGTATTAGGGAGCTATTTTCAGAAACCCTTAAAGATGTCTATTCCTAGAACAATCTTTCTCCCTATTTTATGCTGAATTGTACTTCCCTTTCCTTTCAGGGAGTCTTATCTTCCGTGCCACGACAGGCAAGGAGATAATCTATCTGCTATTTATACAGTCCAGATACTTTTCCAGGCACCTTGGGGCTGGGAGGCGAGGCGCTATTATACTGCCTATTTTCATTTGCTGTTTTATTGTTATATCAAGCTAACATGAGAGAGTGAGGATGCCACAGTTGCCTGTTTCCATGAGGAAATGGGCAAAAAAGGCCTTTTTATGTCATGGGCTAGGTTCATCAGCCATATAGGATTTTGATGAGGTGAACCTTATCATTGTAAAGTGTGTAAATCTCAGACATTGGAAGTGAATTGTATTTAAAAATAAAGGTTAAGGTCTTTGGGAAATCAATTAGCCATTGTATTTGAAGAGATGGAATGTTGGTCATCCCTCTCAGCACCTATGTCTTTGAATCAATCAATCTACACATATATTTTTGTGGCGCTAAGAATCAAACTGAGGGTGTCACCTATGCTACAGAAGTGTTCTATCACTAAGCAACACTCCTATTCCTAACACAGCATTCCTTTCTTTCCTTTGCTCTTTGTGGACCTGAGGATTGAACTCAGGGTTTGGCTCTGGGGTTTACATCATCTCTATCTGCTTTTGGTCTCACTAAGTCACCAAATTGCTCAGATTGAGCTTAAATTTGTGATCTCCCTCCCTCAGCCCCTCAGAGTGCTGGGATTACCGGCATGCACCACTTAATATTTCTTTGTTAAAGTTGAGTCTTCTTGCATACTTAGAAAAGATTGATTCTTTTAAAACAAAACCAGTACATAAAAGAGTCATCTGCTACATGCACAAATTGGCAACATATATTTTTTAAAATTTTAAAACAAACTAACAAACAAAAAAACAATGGCCATACAGAATTTCAAAACAAAATAATAGAAGATTAGCAATGGTTAATATATTGCATATTATTTTCAAAGTAGTTGCTCAGATTAAAACACATGGGCATGAAAAAATGATCAAACAATGAAAGCACAAACTATTCTTTTTGATGCACCAACAGAGATTAGCAGTATAATTATATATATCTTTTTCCCTTCTTTCCTTTATTCATTCTGTCATCTCCATTGTCATTTCCTTCCAAGCAGTCTCCTCCCCTCTCACTCTCATACTATCTATTATATTCTAACATAAAATTAGCAACTGGTGGTTTTGGAAAACAGCTATTTCTTCTTACTAGGGAAGCCATGCGATGGCCTGAATTCTGCTTCATGTTACTCATGTTAGTGATGGAGCCAGGAGATACTCATCTACTTTATCTGATGAGACTGGGCTCAACGATGGGCTAATGGTGTCTTTTATCATGAGTAAGGCCTTGGAAACACTTTGTGATAATAGCCCCAGAATTCTAGAAATTGCCTGAGGCAAAACAAAGTCACTCTGACAGTTTAAAAGCATCTTGGGATCCAATAGCTCTGGAGCTGGGCACATTTAGGTGATCTAGACCAAAGTCTTTTTCTCTGTTAGAAAATTGAATTTATGTGCGCTCTTTTGAGTTGGCAAAAAATCCCTTGTGATGACCTTTACCTGCTTCACATCCCCTTGGGAGAGCTTGTTTCCTTTGTCTTACATCTGTCCCCTTTCTGCTTTCTCACTTCTTTTTCTTTCTCAGTGTTTGGAGTTCAGAAGTAGAAGGTAAGGAATGATACTCATTCTGGACTTCTTGTTCTCTGTTAACCCCAGTTCTAAGAGCCTGGGGGTTCTGTATTCTTGCTCTTCCATTCAGACTTCTGTTTCTCAGCTTCTAATAGGAGCCTTGTTGAGTTCAATGGAGGACCCAGTGAATTCTATCACAAGGCTTCTCCAGGAGGACAAAGGCATTTGTGCTGAAGTATAAGGTGAGATAGTGCAGAAAGATAAGGGTTCTTTCTCATCACAGGATTTTAGAACTAGAAAAGACCCCAGAGAAATACTCACTCAACTTACTGATTCATTCCATATATATTTACAGGAATTTTCCCCAAGCACTGGGTATGTAGAAGTGTAAAACTTTCAGAATCTCTCTTTAAAAAGGATAATTATAATTAGATGAAAGATTGCAAAAGCAACTTGTTCTGAGGTTGTGATGAAGGGAAATCTTAACATGCACTGAGCATACAACACTGCAGAGACATAAGAGGACAAAAAATATTTAATAAAGCAGGGAAGGGTGGGAGTCCACAGAAGTATGCAATTAAGATTCATGGATAATATTGAAGTCCCTTTCAGTTGACTAGGAGAGACCAACTATAATGAGAGACGAAGAGATGAGAACAAGTCTCACCCTTTCAAGAAGTTTGACGATGAATAAGAGATAGCTTAGATATTTGAGGAAGATGCTGAATAAAGAACAAATCCAGAGTAAAAGAGGTTGTTCTTGAGAGCTTGTTTTCAAATAGGAAATAACCAAAAGAGGATAAAATCAATGTCACAAGAGAGGTTAAAACAAAAACATGGACAATAAACAGCATCTGAGAGACAATAATGAGACTAGGAGAATATTGGACATACAAGCATCACTCTGTGCTATAGGCTCCTGTGCTAAGTAGGTGGAGCGAGCAGGAGATGAGGATCTGGTCTGTCACCTGAAAAGGTTTTACAGAGAGTGGAGAAGGGAGGTGACTGTGAAAAGCAAACGGTCTGTAGACATCTGGAAAGCGAAATGATCAACAAAGGACAGCAATGTTTGCCACTGCCAGTAATCACCAACATGCCATCACATTCACAGCAAGTTGATACAACCCCAGCAAATATGCAGCACACAAACAGAAATCCCATCATTTCAAGGGTAGCCATGTGTGCAGAGCAGTGAGAACTCTTCAAGCTTTCTGCTACCTCCACTTTGAGATGATGTAACTTGGCGCTATGCAAAAAAGATAAACATGTGCATACTGACAGCAGTTATGCCCCAGTGTGCACACAGGAGAGCCTCTTGTGCATGTGTGCATAAGAAACATGGTACCTAAGTGGTCCTCCATAGCAGATAAGCTTTTTTCTTTTTTTTGTACTCAGGGATCGAACTCACAATCTTGCTCCTGACAGGCAGGCACTGTGCCACTGAGCAATATCACTGGCCCAGAAGATAGAATTTTAAATGTGGTATATTTAGTGGTTTGCTATTCATAAATAAAAATAGACTACGTACATTTACTGAAGTGGAAAACATATCTGTAGCCTACCGTTGGAAGAGGGAAGCAGTGGTAGTCTGGAGTGTACCGTCAAATTCAAAATGTAAAACATGGAACAGTTTTATATATCACAACGGATCCATCTGCAACGGTACAGAAACTGAAAAACAGCATGAAGGAGACAGAGCTCCAGATTATTTTATCTTGTGTCTATCATTTTGCTTGGTAAAATATATTTATGATGTATCTAATGAAATATTATGTGGCAATGAGAATACACAGCCTGTAACTACGTGCAGTGGTGTGGATGAATCTCACAGTACTGAGGCTGAGCAGATGAAATCAAACAACGAAGAATACATGTGTTATGAGTTGTATAAAACCAAAGCCAGTGTATCTTGTTATGACTGAGGTTTTGGGGGGCTGAGAGAGACAGTCAGTGGGTACAGGCCAGGCCACATAGTCCCGGCGTGCTCGGTTTCCTCATCTGGTTTTTGTTTGTGCAAATATTTTCAGTGTATGAAAAGGTATGAATTCTATATTCATTAACTATTTACATTTCTGAATATATGCTGTAGTACAATAAAATCTGAAAGGTGATGTTTGAGAAAAGAAAATTCTATGACATTTTAACACTTACGCACTCTGGGTTAAGGTGTCCGTAGGTGTTGTAATATTTTGTTACGAAAAAGGAAACTTAGGCACCAACTTTCCTGCGGAATTACAAACAGGAGACTGCACAGTCCACAGAGGCTGCAGCAAGGGAGGAAGCCAAGGGCCCGAGTCTGCTGTTACAAAACCCAAGGTGAAGGCCACCTCCTCCTTCACTCTCCGGCTCCCTCTCAGCCTGCTGTGTACACATGAAGCACATTGTCACAAGATCACACCAGTTCCTTTAGAAAATGACTCAACTTCGGCATTTAAACTCGTGCAGTGCCCTTGCTCTGTGCTAGCAACTAGACCAGTCACCAATAAAAGAACTGTGCAGTCCTCTAGCAGCTGTTGGTAGTTTAAAAGTTGAAGATTTGAGGGAGTTAAATACCTTTCAGACTTTTCCAAACAAGGGAGAACAGCCCACCCCCACAAAGGGACACTATTTTATACTGTGTACCAGAGGAGACCAAAGCCTTCTGAAGAGGGCCTGGCCTTCTCCTTCTTTGGCATCCTCAAATGAAAACATAAGACAAATTCAGCCCTATTAATGGACAATATATTGCCACTTTCTTTCTCATTTTGAAAAACAGATTGTAAGTTTTATTCAGTAACAGCCAGTTTGGTTTTCTGTCTCTCAGGTTTGGAACCTTCAAAGAGTGTGGGAGTTATTGCAGGAAAGTTCAGCAGGGCTCACCTGGCTCTGTGTTAATGAACCAGAGGAATTGAAACACCTTTTGTAGACTACAATTTACCTCAGATGTGCGCAGTTCCTGGGCCACTGTGCTCACTGCAAGGCTCAGGTGATCCCAGGGTTTTAATTCGCATTGCTTCAGCACATCACACTTGTTTTCAGAATTTCAAGATGACAATGAATTCTGCTGAGTGCGAGGCTCTTCTAGACCTCAGCTTACTATGCAAAGATGAGTGGGAAGAGCCTTTGAGATGTAACTTTTATCTATCCTGAAACTAAAGCACTTAAAAAGATATATTGCACATTAAAGTCCAGCATATCGCATCAGAGAAACATTGAGCAGCCCAGCGTTTATTAATTCCAAGACTCAGTACAGTCCTAAGAGCCTGTTAATATTTGCTGCCCCCTGTGGTTTGCTCTTGTGAAAATCCTAAAAAAAAATCTCAGAAGCTATTTAAAATTCCAGTTGTTCTTCTAAATCCTAAGCACTTGTGGAATTTCAGTCCCTGTCTCTGTTTAGTCCAGTTCCACACATCCTAGTGTTGAGCTGGGGTGAGGCAGGAGAACAGTAGTGATTTCATTGAGTGAATAAACTGAGGGAGATGATTGCCTTTTAAATGTGCAGCTTATATTACATGGAGAAAGCCTACCCAAATCAATATGATTTTCTTTAAACCACTTTCTCACCTTCCTATTGCCTTCAGAATTGGCTGTGGGACATGATTGCCATTGTCTGCAAGCACAATAGCTTCTAATAACATTAAGCTTAAAATAATATTATAGAACAGTACAGATTTGTGGTTTGTTCATTTGCTGAAACTAATATAGATGGCAGAAATTTTATCCAAGCTTGAAGTAGCCTTAAATAGCACATAAAACACTAGAAACTTAATACTGGCTCAGTGATGAATGAAATTCCATTATGAAGAATCACAACCTAACATCCAACATTTGTAAAAACTGTAATCTGCTCAGCACCATCAACAAACACTGGGGCAGAAGGCAATAATAAAGCTCTTTATCTTAGCGATGGATTAATGAAGAGTGTGTGAAGGTTGGACAGTCATAGGTTTAACTTTATGATTCAATTGGCCTGATGAGTATGTCTCAACAAAGATTTTAGAAAAATGTGATTAATTTGTACACTGCTAAAGCTTCCCTCGGGCATATAAAACATCACCTTTAGTTGCCTCAGAACCTACCTTGTAGATTGATGTTTGTTTTCCTAAGAAGATAATCCAAAAATGGATAATTTCAATGAAATTGGTGAAAAGAAAAATTTAGAGATACTTATAGTTGTTTTGAGATCAAGAAATATAATCTAAGACTAGCTCCAATTTTAGGTAGTTAACTGAATCAAAGAGCATCACTTTAAGCAGATAAAATGAATTAAAGGAAAGATTTTTAATAGAACTTTCTATACATATAATATTGTTTGTTTACAATCATTTTCCTTACAAAACTCTCACAATACAACCTAATGTTTTATTCTGAGGTAAAATCAAAGGCCCAAATCCACCAATCAAGGAATATTTATTAAATGTCTACTGGTTTCATAGTGAGGGAGATGTAAAACCAGCAGAATGCACGGACACTCATCTGAAGGTGCATGCAGCCTGACTATTGGGTATGTGCATGAAACAGACAGCATCAAAGACATTTTAGAGAAGAATTTTTCCCCTTAGAATGTTCTGGAAGGTCTTTTTTAAACTCAAGGGGGATTTGGATAGGAAGACAAATATTCCAGCTGAAGTGATCACTATGTATTTTTGACATTCAAACCATGAAGCTGGTGAAGAGCTGCCTTTTGTCATCATCATTACATGGATGGTGTCTCTTAAATGTGAGTGCAGAGCTTATGAAAGATTTTGGTCCTGGCTCTAGAGATCTCTGAGATCCCTAAAGAGGGGCTTTGGTCATGAGCTCCTCTGAATCCCTAAGACAATACAGAAAGGTGTTTCTACTGAAAAAACATTTTTTTTAAGTAAGTGCCTATTGACTGTTTAAAATATTGGGTTTCAGTGTGTATAACACATCTTGGTCATCCCCGTTTCCCCATGGCCCTCCCTTCCATTTCCATTCCCTGCCTACTTATTAACTTCCTTTTGTGTAATAATAGTCTCCCTTCCACTTAATGACGTCCTTTTTAGATTCTGCGCATTAGAAGATGAGATACTTGTCTTACAGAAAAGCATTTCTTAGTGAGACAAACCTCACAGTGCACCCAGAACTCCACAGTTACTTGAACAGCGCCTTGAGGGACCCAGATGACAGAACCTGATCAGAAGAAAGAGAATTTTCTGAGAACCCGATAGAAAAATAAGCAACCTGAGAGGATACACAGTGAGGGAAAGAATGGGGATTTAGCTCAGTGGCATAAGTGCTTGCCTGGCAAGCATAAGGTCATGAGTTCGATCCCCAGTAAGAACCCCCCAGAAAAAAAAATTGTGGAAGAATGGGGTGCTGAACGCCCAAATGTGATTTTCTGTCACTTTCTTACAGGTGATGTTTGGGTTTGGCACCCAATTCCAGTCATTCTCAAATGTGTGCAATGTGAGGATTAGTAATTCCTCTTTTGTCTTCATTTTGGAAACTTAATGAAAAGCAAATGGATGATGTGGCAAAAGCCCTTTGTAAAGCTTCAAACACTACCTAAATCGAGAGTTTGTAGTCAGTATTCATGACACGCCCTCTGTGATCCTCTGGCCAAATCATCTCTTCCACTCCCCCATGAATCTATTTCCATTTCCTCAATCCCCACACTGGAGCCCCCAACTATTATCAATACTCTGTGCATGCCTTTAACTTTTATGCATATTTTATGTCACATTATTTTCATTTAAATAGGAACATGCTGTCTCTTGGTCATATTATAAACTCTTGGGAAAAAGGGAGCTTTTTTAGATTAAAAAAAAAACTTTTTAAAGTCATTTTCTCAAAGCCAGGAATTCTGTATGTCATAGAAAAGGGAAAGTAAACTGAGGGTCTGGACAGGAGACAGGGAAGCCTAAGTGAGACCAACCCTGTCTCAGCTAGATGGGCTGTTTTTTTGTTTTGTTTTTTTTTTTTCATTCTTTTGGCAAATATTTATAAAATGAAGATAGAAACCTAGATTTATTTTATAATGGTTTATTGAATAACTACAATAAAATAGTAAGGGAGTTAATAAAAATATTCCATTACATTGTACACACATAAAATGATGTTCAGAAACTAAAAAAGTTTATATTTTCTACATTCAATATATTCAATGCATTGAATATCGAACACAGCCTTACACAAGGATAAATTCTCACTGCATTATTTTTATCCTCAGAAATTAGTTTAGCCGCCATGCCACTGATCACATGTGTTATTCAATTATTGTATGATGAGATAAAATACAGAAACTATGCATATCAGATAGGTAAGATGAAGGTCATAGGAAGGAGAGGATAAAGTACTTGGGTTTACTATTTAACAAGATGCATTTTTTTATATATGAGGGCAATTACATGTTCCGATCAATTCATTGAAAACAGCAAACTGTAACTAGGAAGACAAATCAGCAATAATATTACACAGGGTTTTAATAAAAGTGACTTTTACAAAAATTCATTGTTTTGGATTATCTGCATCAATGATCCACCCATTAAATATCTCCTTTCATAAAGTTCTGTGTCAAATCATTTTATCTTCTCTTTAGGAAAGTCAAAGCGCTAATGGAAAACTGGGTAAAAGGAAGAGTTGTTTATCTACTGAGCAGGGCAGATTGAGTCAGCTGGCAGGTGCTTCACAGAGGTCTAATCTAGGCCCGCCAGAATCACATTCTGAAGCCAGGTCTCTCTGTGGTGTTTTCTTTTAACTCACAAAACTTTAAAACTCAGATAACGTGCCCACTTCAAAGAAAATCAGTGAAACATAATAGATTCTGTGTTTCTGAAATTTAAAAATTGACTGTGCTCTCAGACATTAATTTAAAACCATTGCACAACTCAAGGAATAAGACTGGGTTCCCACATTTTGTTCTTGTTAAATTAAATTTCAACACACACACACACACACACACACACACACACACACACACACACACAGGACAGACAGCAATTTGCAGGTGATTCTTGGATGGTGACTTTAGGGTCTCAAAGCATACACTTGCTGGAAATCTCTGCAAGACAGATTGTTTCCATTTTTGCTCCCCCAACTCTGCAAGTGGCAGCTGTTTGATGGCAAGGACACAGTTGTGGGAAGGTTCTTGAGGGTGGTTTTAAGGAAAACAGCCTGTGTTTAGACTGGAGTAGATGCTTGGAACCACAAAAGCGAACGTTTCTCCTTTCACTCCAGTTTCTTACATGTCTCAGAGGGACTGCTGAATCTCACCCAGATGCTTGTGCATGCACATTTTAGGTGTCCTTGTGGGTGTGTGCTGCAGTCAGCACTGTGCCTTAAAGAGTAACATAAAGAAATTCATCTTGTTAAAATTTAGACATTTGTGAGCAACAAGTTTGTGTAAAATTTTTAGACTAGGAACAAATTTTCCAGATTCCTTTGTTGCCATCTGAAAGTAGCATAATTTTCAAAAGCAAAAATTTAAAACCAGTAAGTAATTACCCAAATTTCATGTTGCAAACTGTATTAGTGGTCCAAACTGTGTATTTTGAAAGTTATATAATTATTGATTGTAGAATAACCAATCCTCAGCTCAGGTAACTCTGGTCAGAGTTTGAACTGTATCTCTCCACGAACATTTAGTTCTGATTTTACAGACATACGTAAGTGGGTTGGGATGGTCATGATATTGCAGGGATAACTATAGAGTTTTTAAGTGCCTTCTTGGTTGAAGAATATAAACCCAATCAGCACTGAATGTGTATTAAACAGAGGAGGAAACAGTCCTGAAGAATTTATCATTAAACTGGACTACAGTTGTACAACAAATGGTCAGTTTAGCATACAATTTCAGCAACACTGTTTTAGTAGCCATACTGATAAAATTTTTATTTTTGGCCATGAGAGTTGGCAGTGGCAGCTTTAAAGAACCCTTCGTAGAACTCCATATAGAACTCTAATTTTCATTTTTAAAAGGCCCTGCTGACATAAGTACAAGATAAGAAAGTGACATTGGCACTGATATCAGCAGACTATCAGAGCAGAAAAAGTGATATGCAGGAAAGGGACAGAATTAGAGAGCAGGCAGTGGGTGGATTAGAACAGATAAGGAGAGGTGGCAAAGACAGAGGAACAGGAACAGAGGGGCCAGAGAGGCTTCCTGTGAGCGTGGTGATGGATCCCTGGGACTCAACATCTCCGTGGTTCTGGTACTGAGCAAATATTCACATTTTCTGCCTCCTCTGATTACCTCTGATGTTACCCAGAACTCAGTCACCTAAACTAGCTGGGAAAAGTTTTAAAAGAGAGAGAAACAAATTAGTGGCAAAGTTGCCTTTTCTCCTCAATGATGGTGAAAAAAATGTTATTCATAAATATTAATAATTCTGTAAAAACAATGATACGTTTGTAGAGCACAGCTAATTTTGCACATTTGCTGACTTCTACTGCCTCACAGAAGTAGCATGATAAGTAGGGCCATACTTATCTCTGTTTTACAGATGAAAAACAAATACAAAATGTTTCCTGAAATTTAATTAACTTTTCTGAGCTGCCACCAGCAAAATTTAGACTGAAACTTAGGTTTCCTGTTTATTAACACCTTATTTTTCATTTCTCTGGCCACTTCTAATGAGCAAGCCATACTATTATAACTTTAACTAGAAAATACATTACTTGGAACTACTTTGCAATTACGTCATTTTATTCATTGTTTCTTGTTATTTTGTTTCCATTTTTGTCTTCTGAGACAGAGTCTCACTGCATAGTTTAGACTGGCCTTGAACTTGCTTTGGGGCCCAACCTCAGCGTCTGAAATGCTGGAGTTACAGGCATACATCACCATGCCTGACTCTGATTTGTTTCTTAAATTGCTATATCTCACTGCTTTCCTTTGTCTAACTTTATAGTTCCTCTTTGTCTTCTCTTTCTCCAAGTAGTCAACTGCTGGCGTTTATGCACAGGAAACTATTAGGAAATCTTTCTTTGAAATTGTAGTTAGCGGCACTGACACAAGTACCAGTTCCACGGCTTCATATCATTAATTGTGGGTAATTTGAGAAATTCTTATAATCTCAGTATTCTTGGGAATGAGGGATTCAGAGCTACTGTTCTAGTTCACTTTGCTCTACACAATCATATACGCAGGGAAATACTCAATACCTGTACTTGTAGCCAGCACAACAAAATGGAATTTTAAAAGTTGTAATTTAGCTATGAGGCTTCTCCAAACTTCATCATCCATAGGGCATAAATGGCTGCTGCCATCCCTTCTCGGCCCAGATGAATGTTTAGAATATGCAGATGTAGGCACCAAGAGTCAAATCCAGTTCCATCCCCATGGGGAAGGGAGGAGAGGTCTGTGTCCAGGGAGGGATGAAACCAGCCAGAACAGGGCTCCTGTCTCATTGCATTTCTGCTCTTTTCTGACCCTGGCTCTAAAAGACCCCAGCACTCCTGTGCACCTTGTGATGGGCATTTGTGGCAAATGGGCCCCTTCATCTTGGAGCTAGCTTTGAGTAAACTCTTTTTTCTTTCTTACCAAAATAAATGGTCTCCTTTGATTTGGCGGGGGTACCTAAGTGGCTAGTAACATGCTCTGTATTGAGTTGTCAAACTAATTGTATATTGTCAGAAACTATAACATATAATCTATTTGTTCATGTATTATTTACTAGTATTAATCTTATCTAATCTTCCATCTAAGTTTCTAGCTGTGTCTGTTTGTGACATTCGTATGCTAGAAACTCTTGCTGGTCAGTGTGGTTGATGGAGAAACATCACTCAGAGTTGTTAGAAATGCTTCATCTATTGACCCAGGTCAATTGAGCCAGACACTGTAGTTTTAGGAAGAGACATGATGACATGAACGCATCTTGAAGTTGGAGAAACTTTCTCATAGATCATAATCTTCCAAGAAGCAGCAGAAAATAGGTGTACTAAATCGATTCATACAGCACAAAGCAAGTGGTGGTTCAGAAATCCCTTTAAGTCTGCAAAATGCTTTTTGAAGTCATTAAAATCTGAATCCTCAAAATTACATTTGAAAGCACATGTAACTAGCATTTCTATTAAGATTTTTTTAGAAATTAGTAATAGCAAGGAAGGTATCAAGTTTTACATTGTTCAGGTAGTATTTGTTGTTGTTTAGTGAAGGGTTCACAAATTTTAGGAGAGAGAATTAAGGGGAAAATGTTTAGAATAAGAACTCAGTTTTTTTCCATGTTAAAGAATGAAGTATGAAACAGTAAATATCTCATTATGTTCAGGAATCTTTATTATGGAACTTGCCTTAGGTCACACAGTTGGTAATTGATTCAGAGCTCTGAATTCTAAACCTGGTATCATTTAATTATCCTGGGCAGGTGACTTATAGACAAAGGTAACACTAGGAACATCCCAGAAAAAGGTCCGCTAAATATTGCTGGAAAAAACACAGAGCTAAAGTTTAGCCATTCAAAAGCTTTACTAAGCTTTCTTTAAAGTGTTACTAGCCATGCTAATGTTTATTTGTCCACATTATGTTTCTGTCTCGAGAAGGCATACATATGGAGCAGATTAATCATTTTCCAATAGTGCTGAATCAGGTTTTTTTGAAAAAACTTCCAATAGCAAGGATAGATGTTATAGCATAAGCAACAATTCTGACATTAAATATCCCCAAACATTTCAGAACTGTTGCAACCCCCCTTCAAACAAACAAGATACACTGATATGTATTAGGGAAACACAGTAAGTCTCTTCTCTTGTCCTTAGTTTCTCTTACCGGTACAACTCGAACTTTGAGACTGTATATCTTTTAAAAACTCTGGGATGTTTGATTACTATTGAAAAGTCTGATGCAAGTGAATGGGGTAACCTTTGTAGTAATAATGTTTGACCAAAATCTTGTTTTATGTTCTTTTTTTTTTTGGTACTGGGGATCGAGCTCAGGACTTCATGCTTGTCAGGCAGGTGCTTATGCCGCTGAGCTAAACCTCCAGTCCTTGTTTTATGTTCTAATTATTTACATATTTATATCATTGTAGTTTCTAAAATACAATTAAAGGCAGTTTATAGTTTAAAGCCCTATATATAAGTTTGTTCATTTACACGCGGTTCTGTTGCTTTCTTTTCCTACAGCACTTTTGTTTTGAAAAATTTCAAACCTAGAGGACTCTTGCAAGGATACTACAGTGAACACTCTTAAATCTTTCACTAATTGTATTTTATAACGTGTTTTATCACTCTTTTTTTCTGAATCATTTGTGAGTTGGTTGCAGACAATGACACTTTGCCCTTAATTCAGCCATTATAGCTAAGAACTAGAACATTTTTCATATAATCACAATTAAGTATAAAACTTGGCAGATTTAACATCAATAGTATAAAATTATGTAATATATAATCCATTTTAAATCTATGATAAGGAATTTTATAGCTGTTTATTTTCCAGTCTTGAAACCACTGAAAGGTTATTCCTTACATTTAATTGGTCATGGTAAGTATTATTTGCAAAAATATAATATATATATTTATGATCTTTTGACATTTTGCTAAAAGAATAAATGTACATGTATCAAAATTTCCATAGTTGATTACATATCCATGGTATACATTTTCATAAAATTGAGGTAAAACCAACTCCACAAAATTTTTCTCTGATATATAAGCACACATTTTTCCACTGAAAAGAGCATGTTTGGACATTTTTGGTATGTTTTATATACTAAAATTGGCTGAAGATATAAACTTGAAACTTGGCAAGATTGCGAGACTCTAAAGCCAGAGTTAGAAGAAAAACTCTTAAGATTTAAATGCCATAAATGATTAGAATTATGAGTAGGCAAAAATGAAATAGAACATTGTCTGCCTTTAAGGTCATCCTCACCAGTCATCAACTCTGATTGGGTGGCCAGGACTCAAAATGAAGTAAAGGGACTTACTAGATCATGCAAATCAATCCAATGTTGGTGATTAAAACAAACCAAGCAGTTCCAAAGTAAAGAATCCTGTAGTGTTTTAATTTGGCATGGTTCACATGTCTGTTCCTGTTTTCCTAGATATGTATAAACTCGGCCTTTCCCTTGGCCTTCTTCCCATGGGGTCCCTCTGGTTGCCTTCGGAAGTGCTATTCTTTCTGTGTTCACTATAGTCCTCCAAAGCCACTGTCCTCCTTTTGAAGGTGCAGAAAACATGGGGGCTCTGAACACACTTCAGAGAATAAAGAACAAGCCCACCCTTCTTCCTTCCTGACATAATTTGTTTTGACACAGGATATTGCCCAACCCAATGGATTTATTCACAATGACCCAAAGGAAACACATCAAGTCTGTGTTGCTGACTTATACTACACGTTATCAAATATGAAAATAAATATCACTCTAGTCCTGTTTCATTTAAAATGCCAAAATATAGGCTTTCCAAATTGAAAGTGTGCCTAGTTTAGACTTATCTTTCACTTTTACATGTGTAGATAAATCTGTATATCTAGAGCTTGGAGAGACACACTGTACATACTTCTAGAATGCAATGAGTGCAAGTCGAGCATGATTAAGTATTTTCAAGTATTTGTGCCCTGAGTTTGGACATGTTCCTGACCAGATGACTGTCATCCTTTGAAGTGCCATTAAAACAAATATCTTTTTTAAAATTAAAATTAAAATATACAGAAATTTAAAAGTTTATGTGATAAAAGACTCAGCACTCCTCTTTTTCTGGCCCTTGGAATGAAGTAAATCTATCTTGTTCAAGTTAATTTGAATGAACTGAGGACCAAATGCATTGAAGCCAGATCCTGGCTCCACCACTTTCTGATAGTATAATGCTGGAGGATGTTGCTCTGTCTTGACATAGCTCAGTTTTCTTATCTGTAATATGCCAATAAGTTATATATATCAAATGGTAATCAAAGAAGAAAATGAGACACTGCTGACATACTGACAGAGTATAAGTGACCAATAAATAGTAGGGATTATGATTTTTAAGTCATTTTTGCATTTTTTTACTACTAAATTATTATAAAAATATATAATAGCTATTCAAGATTTCATTCTGACTAGATTTTATAAATGATAAAGAAGACAGTTTATATAGTAAAAGAAGACTTGGTAACACAGAAATCTAAAGGGTGTAGTAAAGCCTATTCTCAAATAAATGTTTAACTGGACAAAAATATACAATCATCCAACTGAAAATCAGTTACTCTTGGAAAGTTCTAAACTCCCTTAAGAAAGGTAGGCTTCTGTGGCATAATGATGAGTATTTGTCTCCTTTCATCCAGGCCTCCTCTCCCTTTCTCTAATGTATTCATATGGTAATTCTATTATGTTGGGGCTCTCTGTTAAAATCTGCTTCCCTTGACTTAAAAAAAAACCCAAAACCTAACAGCTTTAGGCTGTTTTGCGTTACTTTAAAATTACTTTAAAATAGATATGTTGAAAGAATAAGCACAGTTAAAGACTCACAGGAAAACAAAACATTGAATCAACAAATAAGGGCTGCAGATTAAATAACTAAAGAAAATCAGATCTTTGTGTTGAAAGGAAAAATAGCAAAGTTGAGAAATTTATTGCAATACTTAATAGAGTATGTGAGATAGAAGAAGGATCAGTGATCTTCAATATACACAGAAAAATTGTAACCAGAACAGAAAAGAAAAAGTTTTAATAGAAACATATACAGCTCTAGAAACCTGAAAGATGATATCAAGTGTCTCTCTTAAAGACAGAGACAGAGACAGAGACAGAGACAGAGACAGATATATATATATATATATACACACACACAAAGAGAGAGAGAGGGAGAGAGAGAGAGAGAGAGAGAGAGAGAGAGAGATTGTATATAGCATATACATATACAGTATGTTTTTTTTCCTAAAGGAAAAATATAGAAGAAAAGGACAGAAAAATATCGAGGAAATAATGACTGAAATTTTCCTGATTTGATGAAAAACCAATAAATGGTATATATACCAGAAGCGTGACAACACAAGGAGAAATAACACAGTAACACAGTTGAAATACAGAGAGAAAAACACTTGAAAGTAAAAAGAAAAATGACTCAGTACACAAGAAAGCAACAGTTCATTTTATGACTGGCTTCCCATCAGAAGCAGTGGAGCCAAAAGAGGTGAAGATGGATTCAATTCAAACTACTAAAGCTTCTCAGCTAAGAATTTGATGTTCAGAACAATTACTTCTAAAAAATAAAGGTGAAGTAAAGATGCTCCAAGACTAAGGAAGACTTTTTGTTTTCCTTAGCAGACTTGTATTACAAGAAAATCCAAAGGAATTCCATTAGGCCGAAATGAAAGCACACCAAGGCATAGCTCAAATCTACAGTTGGAAACAGACACTAAATTCAAATAAAATCGAAATTATTCAAAGTTTGTTCACAGATTATAATGGAATTAAATTATAAATCAACAATAAAAGAAATTTGGGAAATATCTAAATATGCAGATATCAATACACATTTAAATAATCTGTGTGGCAAAAATAAATTAAAAAGGAAATTTAAAAACATTTTAAATGATAATAAAAATACAACACACCGAAATGAATAGGAAACAGCTAATGCAGTGTTTGTAGGGTAACTTAAAGCTAAAAATATCTATTTATAAAAGTAAAAAGGTCTTGAATCAAGCTTCCATCTTAAGAAACTAGAAAAGTTAAAACAAAAGCATGCATAAAAAAGAAAATAACAAAAATGGGGAAATTAATCACACAGAAAATGAAAAATAATAAGGAAAATGAATGAATTCAAGCATAATTGGAAACAGTAAGAAACATTAAGAAAGTTGAGAACTTGTTGGTAAGATTCACCAGGAAAAAATGAGAGAAGATATTGTAAACAGAAAAAAGGGCCATCACCACTGACTCTAGAGCAATTAAAAGCATTACAATTTGACATAGCAATTGCAAATCATATGCATTTGTATTATTAACTATGGATAATCACATATAATGTAAGATATATAATTATGAACTTTTTGAAAACAAATTGCACAAGTTATATGAAAAAGGAAAATTTAAACAAAGATGCAAAGTGCTAAATTTGACTCAAGAAGAAAGAGAAAACTGAAAATTGATTGAATTGAAAACTGTACAACTTGAACTGGTTAGTAAATATCTTCTCAGAAGCCAAATAGAGTGATACCTTGGTTTATGAACTTAGTTTGTTCCATATTTCTGGGGAAGATGTCTATGATATCTTTATGGGGAAGACAATGGTGGTTGTGTTCGTCACTCTATGTGGAGTTCATAAATGGAAGTAAACTTTTACAGAATGCTTGTGAACTGAATTGTTTGCAAACAGAAGTATTTGTGAAGCAATGTACTATTGTAACAGATGTTTTCATTAACACAGTCTATCAATTCATCACTTTTACATAAATTCAGAAGAAAGAGAACTCCAAAACTCTATGATACTATAGAGTATTATCCTGGAGCCAAAGATGTCACATGAAAATAAAGTTATTAAACAATTTTTTTTGTTAGTACTGTATAGACATCACTTGTGACAAAATATTAGCAATCTAAACACCTCCACAAATAAATGGATTGTACAGTTTGGTCAAGTGGAATTATATGCAGGAATGCAAGTTTGATTCATTTATCCGGATTCGGTTAGGGTAACAAATCTTAATGATAGGAAAAAAGGACAAATTTTTTTTAAAAAAATCAAACACCTATTCTAAATAAAATCTTTCAATCAACTAGGCAAAGAAGGATTTCTTCACCAGGAAAAGGGCGACTACAACAAAACAGACAAAAAGCCAAAAACTTCTCAAAACCTATGCCTACTGTAATACTTAATGATAAAAACTGACAGACATTCTCCTAAGAATGCACAAAGGTATCTTATTTCCGCTTTTGTTCAACATTATACTGGAGGTTTCAGACCATATAATAAGGAAAAGAGAATAAGAGAGATAAAAAAACAAAAAATGGAAAAGACAAAAATAAAACTGACATTTCATAAATGGCAGGACCTGATATGTAGTATACACTAAGCAAGGGGATTTACCAACAAGATCTACTAGAACTAGAACATGAATTTAAGAAAACAGTATGGTATAAAAATCAACATGTAAAAATAAGTTTTATTTATATATATTAGCAATGAACAATCCAAAAGTGAAATTAAGTAAAAAAAAATATATATGTAAAATGAATAAAAAATTTGTAAGCCTTTGATACAGAAAATTACAACATTGTTCAAAAATATTAAGAAAAATAACTAAATGGAGAGATGTTCTGTATTTGTGGGTTAGAGGATAATACTTTTATTTTAAAGCGTAAAATACAAGATAACAGGAAGTAAGAAGATAGATCTGTCTCAAATGGAAAGAGGATCAAGAGATGGAAGGAAAGGTGAAAGAAAGAGGGGAAGGGAATAAAGAAGAATTAAGATGCATTAAAATATATCAGCTTTGGGGGCTGGGGGTTTAGCTCAGCGGCATAAGCACCTGCCTTGCAAGCAGGCGGTCATGAGTTCGATCCCCAGTACTGGTTAAAAAAAAAAAAAAAAAAAAATATATATATATATATATATATATATATCAGCTTCCCCTGGGGAATGTAATCACTATGTACTGTAAACACTGAAAAAAAAAGAAAGACCATACTCGTAAGATGTCTTCAGCGTGACCTATAGGTTCAACGTTAGGTAAAATCCCAGTAGGCATTTAAAAAATTTTTTTTGCAGAAATATGAAAATTTACCTGAATGCAAAACACTTAAGAGTAGCTGAAAAATTTTTGTGAAAGAGCACAATGCATGATTCAGTTTATATTTAATGAAGTTTCTAGAAAGGGGATATTTATAGAGATAGCACACCAGTGGTTATTTGAGACCAGATTAATTGACTGAAAACAAGACTTTCTAGGGTGATGGGTACAAAATACAGTGAACTGTATACTTATAATAGTTGATTCATATGGCAATATAAGATAGATCCAAAATATCTCCCTAAAAGTCACATGTGCTCAGGGGTAGGACTAGATCATGAGAGCTCCAACTATATTTGTAGGTTAATCGGCTGTTGCACTATAATTTTATGGCATTTTCCAGAAGTCATAGAAATGTGGGAGGTGGGGCATAGATGAAGGGAGTGGATCGTGGAGGGGTGACCTTGGAGACTGCATCTGTCCCTGATCCCTTCCTCTCTGGTTTCTCACTGTCTCTGCTTCCAGGCCACTATGAGGTGAGCAGCTTCCTTTGCAAAGCTGCTGGACTATGATGCCATCCCTCACCTCAGGCCTAGGGCACACAGGAGAGAGCCCACCAGGCACTGAACCTCTGAAACTGCGAGCTTGAATACATCCTTTTTTTGGTATGAGGATTGAACTCATGACGTCATGTTTGTCAGGCAGGCACTTAAGTCACTGGGCTAAATCCCCAGCCCTAATAAATCGCTTTTTTTTTGAAAATTGTTTTTCTCTAGTATTTCATTGCAGCTAAGAAAAGCTAACACACATGGTATGTAAATTATACCCCAATAATACTATTAAAAATCAAAGAAAATATTTTACTAAAGATAAAAAGGATTAATTTTAGCAGTATATATCTTCTATCTTCTGAAGAGTTATATTTACTGCTTAATTAAATAAAATGGGAATTAATTGTGGAACAAATGATCCGAGTTTACCTCTGGCCTGATGAGTTTCTGTGGAATCCTGGTCCTGTTATCATGATTAATGCTTAATTTGCTAATTGATAAAAACAGAGATATTAATGCATATGAACTATTCCAGGTCACTGTTATAAATCTCCTGTGGGATGTGAAGGTGCTCTGTAAGGCACAAAACACTATGCAAGTGTTAATTAAAACAGTGAGGCTGCCTATTGAGCCATCAATTCTGAGCTGTTTGTTTTGTTCTTGAGCTTAAAGTCATTGAGGTTTTACCCCCAGTCATTTTGGAAAGCCTAATGGAATCATCTTTGAAATATACTTTCAAATGAAATACTATAGAATTAAAAAAAAAAACCAGGATCTTATGAACATGACTTGATAATTAAACAACTTAGGTAGAATAACTATACCATTTATGTGGTTATAAATAATTGGCAAAGGGTTTAATAGAAAACGCCATATATTTGTACATTTTTGTAAAATAAGGTATATTTCTTGCCTTTGGAATCATAGTTCATATGCATTAATATCTCTGTTTTTATCAATTAGGAAATTAAACATATTCTTAGAATTCGCCCTTGTAAGACATGTTGCTGAAAGCATCTTTAGGTGGATGTTCACAAATACATCAAAGGTAAAAAATCTAAATGCAAAAATAAAGCATTTTGCAACATCAATTTATTAAAAGAAAAAACCCTCAAAAAATCAAGTAAAGAATAGTATTTACACATGAGAAGTTCTATTCTGTGACTGCAAACATCTTCCATAGCTCCTATTTCCCTTTAATTGAAATGAGGACGTGTTATAATGAGATCCTTCTATTTAATTGGTCTGTGTTGCTAAGCTTCTGCCCTGATTTTAGGAATGTGTTTCCTGAGAATGAGATCCTCAGTAAGGCACACTGTCCCATTTCCATTCCTTCTCTTGTCTCCCAAATTAAAAAAAGTCTACACATAAATTTAAAAAACAAAATCATTGTTACCAATAGTCTGTAGATAAATGCACACAGATGTGAGGGCAGGAAAGAGAGGACACTGGAAGCTAGCAGAGGACAGAGGTTATGGCCAGTTTGAGACCTAGGAAGACTCGGATGGGATCCCAGCCCTTTCAGGTATCACCTGCTTATTCATTCATCCATTCAGCAGGCATTGAGAACCATTTTCACGACAGTTCTGTACAAGGTTCTGCAATAGTGATGGTGACTATAAAGATACATGGTGCTTCTGCTCTTACAGAGGAGTTGATTTAGTCAGGAATTCAGATATCAACTGGATAATCAGACTACTGAATGTGGACTATAACTGAAAGTAAACGCTTTAAAGGAAAGAAGCATACGTCATGCAGGGGCGAGCCTCCACACTTGACATCTGGACTGGATCTTTTTTTTTTTTTTTTTTTTTTTTGTCTTTTTCCTTTTTATCGGTACCGGGGATCGAACTTACGACAACCTGCTTGCAAGTCAGGTGCTTATGCCGCTGAGCTAAACCTCCAGCCCCTGGACTGGATCATTTTTAATACCACTCGTCCATATGACAATTCTATTTTCAATAATACCGATATAACTATTCACAATTAATATTTTTTTCTTTCAAAGAAAATAAGAAGGAAATTTGAAGGTGTTACTCAAAGTAAGTAAAAGTATTTTGTGTGAACTAAAATCCCTTCTTACTAAAGAAAAATGTTACACTTTGCTATTTTGCCACTTGAACTTTTAAGTAGAAATTTTTTTAAAAGTCCAGTTTATCACAGAGCATTGTAGAAATGAATCAATCTGAATGACTTCGTTCACTTACGATCCCTTTGCTATTCTTGCTTATTTCTTTTGGAGTTCAGAAGTATGTGATGTGATTAGGTTTGAGACAAATTTGTACGCAAAGCAGTAGCTCGGTCCAAATCAGGGGCTGACATTGTAATTAGGAGCTTCCCAAATTGGCTTCCAGCTAGATTATAATACTTAGAGAAGACTACTTTAAAAACACTAATGAAGTGCATGTGAGTATAAAACACGAGTGTAAACACATCTATTGTTCAGAATTTCTACCAACAAAAGATATGCTATGAAAATACATTATTTTTCCCTTTTTGTAGTTTGTATTAGTTTGTGTTTGTGATCCAGCATAATTAAATTTCCCTTGGAGCACTGGTGTGTATCACACCTAAAACATTTTCACTTTTTCCTGCCCCTCGACACCCTCCTTTCCCCCTCATCCTCAGCTCCCCTTCCCATCCTCTCAAAGTCTACCTCCCTCTTACCTATCCTTGGTCTTTTATTTAGCTCCTTAAATTATTTATATTTTGGTTTATCCTGAGAGAAAACATGCAATATTAAGCCTTTGGTGTCTGATTTATTTCACGTAGCATTCGTTTTCCCACAAATGGCTCAAATGTATCCTTTTGTTTTTATTGCTGTATAGCACTGCCTTATGTATATAATTCTTTATTAATTCACCTGTTGATGAACCTATAGGCCACTTCTAAAATTTAGCTTTTAAGAGCTGTGCTGCTACAACCAGGGGTATGAATGCATTAGCATATCATGATGTCTTTAACTCTTTTGGCAAGAAACTCAGAAGTGTTTAGAATTGGTGGTGCAAAGTACTGGTAAGAAGCTGACTAATATGTAGTAGATTTTGTTACTGCTTTTAAGTCCTTTAAAGACACTGAATACCTTTATAGTTTAGACTCCAGCAGACTCCTTCTGCCACCCTCTCCTGGGTACATCATAGATACAACAGGAGCACATAAATAACGGTGGGAACTGAAAGCAGGTACCAGATCTTTCTGAAGACACATTGGAGAAACTGTACAACACCCACTGTGGTCAGTGCTAGAAAAGAAAGGCATAATGTAAAAACAGGTTAGAGAAATACAAATAGAAAACCCTGTGGAGCTTCATGGGTCATATTTAGACTTTGATCTTTTTGAAAAACAATAGAAAGTCTTTGAAAATTTTATAGCAGGGAAAAAGATGTTGGTAATCAAAAGGTGTCATAATCAGAGCAGTATTTTGAAAAATCCCCTCTACTTAGCTAAAAACAGATTGGAATGAGATGGAAGCTAGCTAGTGTCAAAGAGGATTGGAGATGTCACAAAATTATTATATGCAAAAGACAGGACTCTGACAGTGACACTAGAGTGAAAAGGAAGTGATTCACTATCAGACAGATTTACAGGAAGTAAGATCCCGAGTAACCAGTAACACAATAGATACAGTAACCATACTTCTGCAGAGAAACAGCCAATAGAGTATGTGCATGTATGTGTGTGACTTCATGTATAGAGATATAGATATTTGTCTATGAAAAGGCACTAATTGATGTGGTTACAGAGGTCAACAAATCTCAAGATCTGAGGCAGACAAGCTGGAGGCCCAACAGAGCCACGCCACAGTTCTCCTCTAAATGCCACCAAATGCGAGACCAAGGAAGAGCTGATGTTTCACTGGAGTACAAAGGCAAGGAAAAACATGATGCCAACTTGAGGCAGTCAGGAATGAGGAAATGCTTTCTTATATACAGGAGAGGCAGCCTTTTTGTTCTAATCAAGTCTTTGATGGATTGGATAAACCCACGCTCAGAAGGAGTCCAACTACTTTATTCAGCTATCAGTTCAACAGTGTCATCCCCCAAAAACCTTCACAGACACACCCAGATTAATGTTTAACCACATTTGTGGGAACCTGGATTATGGCACAGTAAAGCTTACATCTGATCATCACATTGGATATAGGGGCAAGGGAAAAGAACGCAATTAAAAGGAAATATAGACAATATTTCTTGTTTGGATGATTTAGTGTTCACTTGTGTTCACTTAGCTTGAGAATACTAGAAGAGTAACCACAGATTTTGGATCAAAGGTCAGGAATTTTACTTGCACTTTCTGAGTTTGTAATGACTTCATGACATCTAAATATATGTATCAATGAAGTCCAGAACTCAGACTACAAAGAAAGTAGGCTTAGGCAGACTAATGTGGGAGTCCATCATACGTAGACATCAATTAAAGCCATCAGATATGGTAAGGAAGGGAAGAAGATGAGAGTCAGTGTAGAGTAGACGAAGAATCTCAAAGACATTCCTGAGAAATATGGAATTTAATGACCAGATCAGAAGGATAACCTGGCAGAAAAGTCTGACAATCCTAGTCAGAAAAGCAGTGGGCATGTTGTGGAAAATGGTGGCTAATGGAGTGTAGGATAAGGATGGGAGTTTGGGGGCCCAGAGGTGAGAGGTACTGCTCCCTAGGGTGCATGGTCAGTGGAGGGCAAACGAGCAAAAAGGAACTGGGGATTGTGTAGAGAGAGCTTTCTAAGAGGTGTGATCATGAAAGAGCAGAAAAACAGGGTGGTAGATTACAATTCTTCTCGATGTAGTTATAAAATTACATTTCCTCACTAAATACAGTGAAACCAACCACCTAATATAATCAGAAAGCAGCAAGGTACTTCACATGATGCTTAATAACTACGTGTGGCGTGATGCATCCTTGAATGCCTGATATCGTTCCCTTTGGAAAGCCATTCACCATTCATGACTTTGGTTTTTTTAAATTGGGAACAATGAGCTATAAAATACAATCTATTACATGTAATGAATCATAATAAATATTTATATACATCAATACATGCAGCAAATGATTAAACTGCTCTTGTAAAGTCTCTTGTGTATCGAATATCCAAAGCAAACAGTACACATAAACCTCAGGGTTCAGGCAAGTTCTGAATACAATCATGTTCTTTTTATGAGGGCTCATGGGATAAATGTTTCTCTTTTTTCTGCACAAAGAATAGATTAGTTTTTATTGTATAGGCAACGGGAATCATGTAACTGATTCTAGTTTTTTTTTAAACTATGCGCAAGAAAGCAGAGGGCTCACCTGCTGTCTACCACCCCAAAAAAGCAATTTTAGAACATATTTGGGTCTGCATACCTCATTCTTGATTTCTTTTTATTTTTTCACTTACATTTTTTCACAGCCCAATTTTCTTAGGCAATCTGGAAAAGTTGTGTCCATGCATTTTTTTAATATGATGTTTTTGTTTTTGTTTTTTTTTTTTTTTCTGAATATAGCAGGGTGTAAGCAAGAACTGTGTGGTGAGGATGTATCAATCAATGCGTGGCTTTATTTTGGCACCTATTTAAAGGAGACATTTGGCAAAATGGTATGATGCAGACTCCAGGGTAGAGATCATTTGACGGGAAGGCAGAAAAGAACCCGCAGCTTCAGAGGTTGATTTGGTGAGTGTGCGCGTGAGCAGCCTCCCCCTCCCCCCCGCGTGTAATTGTTAAATAAGCTTTTCTTTTTGAGGCTAGGAGGTGATCTTAATGAGTAAGGGACATTTAAGGGAATTTGGGGCCTCTCAGAATCAACAGCATCACAACAAGCTTTCAATTAATGGGGCATCTGTTGGGAATCCAGGGGAATCTCTACTCAAAGTCAGTTGCTAATCACATTCACCTGCCCAAGCAGCCAGACAGCCCTCGCGCTGAGAAAGGTTGCTTATTTCCTCCGTGCTCAATCACACTGCATTAAGTGGCCCCCTGGGTAGCGTGTTAGTGCACACCTGCTGACCTCCCCAGTCTAACAAAATGCACTGAAATCAGACGCCTGAAATAGACAGAAAGCAGAGCCTTGCTTGATCAAGAGTGGAAAACAGAAAAGCCAGAGAGAAATAAGCTTAAGACTGGAAGGAGATAATGAATTGTCAAGAAATCAACATTAACTTTGATTCTTTGTTAGCATGTTCTACTGTTCTTTAAAGAGGCTTTAGGGGATTCTTATCTTGGGAAAAATCATCTTTTTCACCTTTTGAGCAATAGCATTTAAATAGAATCAAATTAAATAACAACCTGACCTGTAGAGGGTGATATTGAGCAGCTTTGAAAATAGGTATATAATTATATATAATACATAACATATTTAAAATTTATATATATTTATTATACTTGTAGTCTGTTAGAAAATGCATTATACCCTTTCCTTCTATGAATGTATACAAAGTACTTTTCCTAACTATACAACTATACTTAACTAGAAACCTTTTGTTGGGAAGGCATATTGTAAATTTAATGTATTTCAGAGATAACAAGCAAAGTGTAGCACAAAATTATAGACAAGCTTCCTCTAACTTGACAGACTGTGTAACTATGGCCATGTGCAGTTATTTTTGTTTGATTACACTCTTTCCTTTTTTTCTCTTTATCTCTTTTTTTCTTTCATTCTTTCTGTTCTTTTTTCCTCCTTAAATTAGGCATAGTTCATTGATAAACCTTGTAACATGTAAAAAGTTTACCCAAAAAGCAAATAAACAAAAATCCCAGAACACCATAAAGAACATAAAATTTACCTCAGGAGATTTCTGTAGCTTTCTAATACAAAGGCGGTGCATGTGGGTACTTTTTATCAATTATCATATTCTTTGTGATGTTCTAATCTCAAGAGAAGATGAGAACAATTATCCATGAACACAAGGTGAAGAAGAAATTGCTCCAGGACATTCTCCTTCTATTAGTTGCTTGCTTTTCGGGCTTGCCTTGCTTGCTTAGACATACACTTGCTGTATTCAGGTTTTCATTTTGGAAAACTGGCTTCACAAAACCTCCCAATTAATGAATGCATCATTTACGCTAAGGCTTTGTATCATGCACACATCCTGCATCCTCCAGATTTTCATGAATAGATGATTATTTTAGGTACAATCACATTTACAGTGTGTTATAATCATATACACAGATAATGATAATAAGACCATATTTTCCCTTAAATATTAAGAATGCAACCTATTTGAAATGGAAAAAAAAACATTGAAAATATGTAATTTGGCCACATTTTTGTAGTTTAATTAAAATGATTAATAACCAAACCCAGTTTTTCCTCTAAGCACTCATACACAATTGATACATATAACAAAAAGGTACCAAAACATGGTACAACAGAGTCTATACTTTCTGACAAGCTCCTGTTTTCTGATGGAACTGATCAGCAAGTAGATCTCCAGGGCGTCTATTAATCACTGTCCATTTTGACTAACTGGAGATTCTGATTGGCTGCTCAGGAATGGTCTGTTGTTAAAGGAAACTAGAAACCTGTGAAAGTAAAGAGGTGTTTTTCTCCACTGAAATATCTGCTGGTTAAAGATATAAAGAACTTTAAGTTAAAAGAAAAGCGAGATAAAACTAAAGAAATAGATATGTAGATTCATCAGCCGAGATATTATCTCATAAGCACTTGTAACACCAGTTGTGGCTTTTTAAAATAATGAAAAAAAAAAAAAACCCTAATGGGAGAAAACTAATTTGCAATGCACTGTCATTTGATATGAGAATAAATAGCCTTTGCTAGTATATAACAGCATGGATTATATTTAACCATGTACAGTTTTCCTCAAACTGTCGTATGATACTAGTGTCTGCCAAAGGACTTTAAAAATGTCTATATCTATCTTAAAAGCGAGGGCAAAGTTGCAGCTAATAGTAACATAATTTTAATTGTGATTGGCGCTCTTCCCTACTTGACAATTCTAATACTTTTCCACACCTAGTTCTCTAGATGGTAAGGTTTATATTCTTCTTACCTGACAAAGGATTAAATTATTTTTTGCTGAGTAGGAACTAGACTTGGAATAAACTGGGGATGCAGAAACGTTGCATTTAATATTCAAGCGATGGCAGTAACTCACTCCCCCGGTCATTCCCTCCACTCCTTGTTTCTATTCCTCCCTGATGTCCCATTCTCAAAGTGGCCTTGGCCCCTGAACTGATGCATGCTTGGGTTCCACCTCTTCAGTCTCAGTAATGGACACAGGTGGTAAAGCCTATGGTTTATTCCAGGAATGTGTGGGATTTGAGCACAGCAATCCTGGACTCTCTGTGTGCTTGGTACACACTGTGTGCAGAGAGAGACAGAAATACTGCCAGGGAGATATAGAGAGATTGGGATGAGAAACTATGAGGCCTGCATGAAAAAGGATCTGACTTTGTATCTCCAAACCACATTTCAGCTCCCTGTATGGTGCTTTGTACGGCCTTGCTGTACTTCCTATAGTTTTTGGTGTAGATACACTTGGTTTTGAAGAAAGTTTTTTTCTACTGAGACTAATTAATTGTATGTGCAGCCTGTATCCAGTGGATTGATCTTCAGATATTTAAGAAATCTGAAGTTAAAACAAACTTATTTTCTTGCTCTTTACTATTTAACTTAGTTTAACATTTAGATGTTTCCTCTGGTTTAGATATAAAATATTCCCCTAAATGCTAAGTGTTATGATTTAGATATGAAGTGTTCTCCTATTGGAGGCTTGGTTACTGATGGGCTTTGTGAAGTGATTGGATCAGGAAGGACCTAAATTCCTCAGTGGAGCTGTCCATTGGTGTGATCATGATTTGTTGCATAAATTGGGAGACTGAAACAGGAGGGGAGCTGAGTTAAAAAGAGTGGACCAATGGGACTTGATCTTGTGGATTATGTCTAGCCCCTAGCCCTTTACCTTAGATGCATGTTCTATCTCTTCACTTTCTTTCTCCAACTTTACCTCTTCCACACCTTCCACCATGATATTTCTGCCTTATTACAGGACTAAAAGTGATGGACTCAGGGTCCATGGATGGAATCCTTTGCAATCATGAGCCAAAATAATCTTTCCTCCTTTGTTGATCTTAGATATGTGGTCATAGTGACTAAAAAATAACTAGCACAATACTCATAATAGCTATACTTCTGTAGATAAAAATGACTTTGGTAGTCATTGTTTAGTTGCTGCTTATTCTACATAAGAAGATGTATTTTGAGAGTTATATGTTGGAAAAGTAACAGCAGACCTCTTTTCGTTGGTATAGGATAGGCCAGCCCTGTTCATCTCTACACGTATGTGTGTCTAAAGAAGAGTGCATAAGTGTGTGTGGGGAAGGGTGGTGGTATTGTGTTCATGGAGTAAAAGAAGAAAGCATTTGGAAGGAAGAATGGGAATGCTCTTTCAGAAAATACTCAACCTAAATTTTTCTTTTATGTCTTAAACCATGAAGGTCTAAAAAATTTCCATGGGAGCTGGGTATGATGGCACATATCTATAGTCTTGGCACTTGGGATCTGAAGCAGGAGGATAACAGTAAGTTTGAGAACAGCCTGGACTATACATGGAGTTCAAGAGCAGCCTGAGCTATGTAGCAAGATCTTCTCTCAAAAAAACAAGAAAACAAAAATATTTACTGGAATGTCTTGAAGCCATCATTGCCATTGTAGAAAGTAGTTATACAATTTCAAGTAGGAACAAAATATTATATATACTAGAAACATAGGTATTTGAATCTATTTTAGGTAGTAGTTTTCAGTTTAAGTCTGACTTTGAACATGCGTGCATATGCCCACATACATACACAAGACAATCCTTGTTTAATGAACCCTGGACATGTATCCTTATCAGATTTGCTTAAGAGGTGCTGTAGTCAGGGGTTGTGCAGAGAACAATTAGAATCAGGACATGGAGTTTATAATATTATTTTATGATGGTCAGAGTTAATACAAGAAAGTGCAGGAAATCTATCCACAACATAGAATGTTTAACCAAGGGCCTAAATCCCACAGCAATGTCCTGTATAAGTCCAGATGAAGACCTAGAGCCCATGACAGTGCCTTCCACAAGTCCAACTGGAAGTCTAGAGCCCACAAGAAGGACATGCCAGTCTCTTTTACGGATCTGTGCTGGGAAGGCCCAAAAGTCAGTGGTGGAAGCTAGAAAGTCTATGCCAGCAGGGTGAAGGAGTGTGCTGGTAGGTTGACAGTTCTATTCTGGAGCCAAGAAGTCACGCTCACAACAAAGACCAGGGCTATCCTGAAAAGCACCACAGCCATCCTCAGCAACATGGAGGATCCAAGCTCCTCCGATGATAAGCAGGTAGAGTACATAGCAGGAAGCCAGCATGATAAGTTCATCCTGGAGATTGAGCAGCAAGTCTTCCCCTCTGGAGCCCAGAAGCAAGCTTGATGTAAGGATCAGAGCTTCTCCAGCAAAACCAACAGCTCAAACAGGAACACTTAGTGAAACCCACAATGCCTCAGCACCTCATTTGCCTTCTCCACATCTCTATTTATGCTGGCAACTTTCCTCAAGTGAAACATCTACGCTCAGCACCATGGTGACTTAATTCCACTCGCATTAAGTTGACCACCAGTTTTTAATCTATAACAAGAGGCTATTTAAAAATGCAGATTCTCACCACCTTTTCTTGGACTGACAGAAACTGAGCATGTAGGCTCACTGACCTGTATTTTTAAATAGTTATCCCTTGAAATTTTGATAAAATGTACTTGTTGTCATCTTTGGAGCCCTTATTTTATGCATTCAGTGTGTCAGGTCTGGTAAATTTAAATAGTGCAGAGCAAACTGGAACAGAACAGAGTGAGATGTGGATTTTAAAGCAAGAGATAAGTCATGATCAGAGCAATATAAGGGGAAGCTGGCCAGGAACCAAGTCAGGTACAAGCCTAGTCTGTCTTCACCACGGGGAAGTTACGAGGCCAGGGAGAAGGGATTAGTGCTTCACATCAGGTTCATACTGTTAACTGGCAGGTAACGCAAGCATAATTTACTGTTTTCAAATCTCATATTAATGCCTATTCAAAAGTATGCATTCTGTGCTACCATATTTTTCTTAACTAACTCTCTTGTTTTCTCTATGAAGTCCAGCGTTAATATATAGTCTTGTTATTGTTACAAAATCTTTCAAAATGGGTGGGCTCAACTACTCTTACCAATTGTGAGGCTTTTAAAAGAGACTAATTTAAGTAATATTCATTTTTATGTTTTTACTTTATACATAGACATACATATACACACACCCAACACAACAAATGGTTACTTTTTGTTCATATCATTTTTTTGATAAATGTGAAAATAGAATAGTTGTGATGGAAGTTATAGAGTTTAACAACAGTTAAAATACCATTCAGTGTTCTATATAACTCGTATGCTATCATTACTATTCATCTGGATAAAAACTCATGTAGGGGCCTAACAGGCAAGGGAGAGAGTTTAATTTAGAAAGGTCACTTCTGTGCAGTTGTTTTAACTTCGACGTAATCTCCTACTGTTAGCAATTATGTATAAGCACTTAAAAATAACAACATAATTTAACAGTCTTAAGTCTCTTAAAAACAATCAGGAACCACAGGCTAGTTCTCCAAATGCTGCTGTCTTTTTGGTGTCTGTCCGTGGACACTGAATGTGCTGAGGAGTAAGAACTTGAGGAGTGTGGCTCCATGTGTCAGGCAGAGGGAACACATCTCCTGTGTGTTTACTCTGAAATAACATAGGGAGTCATTGATGATTTTTTTTTTTTTTTTTTTTTTTTTTTTTTTTTGGACAGGTCTCTATCTGTATAGTTCAGGCTGGCTTTGAACTTTTGCTTGCAGAGTGCTGGGTGGTGCTTGTGGCTCCCTGAGCCACACTCAGTTTCTAGGTTATTTTTAAGTCTTGTGTTTTTGAGAAAAGCATTGTAAAAACTGAAAGATACAGTTTATATTTGTGTCCTCTGAATATTTTAATTAAACAATCCTCTTAACTATATCATATGATTTTCCTAGATAAAAAGACTGAATTGTTTGTAAGCCATTATCATTTACAAAAAGAAGATGGTTATTTTCTAAATTTGGAACAGATTTTCATTTTATTATTATGTCTACTATTTGTCTTTATAAGGCAGAGTCCCAGGGGCCTGAGTTACCATTAAATCAGTACTTTTACATCACTCTTAGGATTTAGTGCCTCTGAGAAAGGAGTTCTTTAATTCTACAGTCTGCAAAAAGATCAACATTGGCAAACTATCAAGCCAAAACAAATCTAATTTTTCAATAATGTCTTTGATTGTTTTTCCTCTACAAGCATTGTTTCAATCTATTGAAAAAACAAAACAAAAAAAAAAAAATAGTTGCTCAGCTCTCTGCTTTTTGCAGTGGTTAGGAAAAAAAAAAAAAGTGGTTCTCAATGGGATAAAAAGAGGAACCCTTCCATCAAGACTTTCAAGGTATCCAGTTCACTGGGAGGGCCTTGGGATACCTTGTGCCAGTTTGCTGAATATAAGTTTGGTTTGAGACTTCTTGGACAGATCAGGAAATGAAAGCAGTACTTCAGGGTCGACCCTTGCCTCTTGTCTTCTCTTAGCACCTCACCTCCCTAGAACTTGGCTTCACTGAAAGCTTTCCATCACTAGCAAACTCAGGGATACCTCACTTCCCCTTGCAGGACTCATGTGGCCTGTGGAAGGAAACTGCAAATGAATCTCTGCAGCTCCTAGCTTCATCATCTGCACCCCCACCACTTCTGGCAATTCAGTAGGACTTGGGTGAGTCAGCCATGCAGATGTGAACTAGGATGGAGCATATATTTGTTGAAACGTTTCTGTGATTTGTGTTTTTGGAAATGTGGTGGTGTTTAGCATTCATGAAATTTCAAAAAGCTGGTTCACTTGAAAGCGCCTAGGGAGCTATTCTTCACGTCAAGGTTGCTGTGCCTTTATGTTGTTCAAGATGACGGTGAGCGGGAGCACCACGACTTGCTGGCTCCTGTGAGTTTTTTTTCCTAAATATATGTTAAGAACTCTTGATGTTCAAGCAGTAAAACTGAAGTAATTCTTCCTCTTAGTCTTTTTATGACCATTTAAATGTTGGTATTCTCCCAGATTTCTGTCCTGATTTTTCTTTTTGGCTGCTGCGTTTTCTTTGTGTAATCGGATCTGCTCCCTGAGCCTAATTACTCCCTATTTGATGATGTAGCCAACTTCTTTAACCCCAGTATGAGTGTTCATTCATGTGAGTGCGTGGTCATCTTGCTCCCTAAAAAGATGCTCTTGTAGACAGAGTTAGTGCAGGATGGCTCCATGGCAGAAGGCACTGGGGAAGGTACATCCTCCTCTCTCTCGTCTCCCAGGTTAGAAATAAAATGCAATGATGAGAAAGGTAGAAAGTGCATAAATTCAGTTAACATTTCTGAAACAAAAGACACAACTCTGTTTTCCCTGATAAAGCAAAAATAGCCAGTGAAACAGATCAACAAAGTGAAAGGAAATCCTGTCATTACTACCTTTAGGTAATTGTGTGCTACAAGATCTTTCTCACTTCTACACATGTATGCAGAGACTCAGCATGACATACACGGTGTTTGGGCTCACAGTTTAGATACTGCTGTCAAGTTTCCCGTCACTGAACACTTCTAGGGGCCACAACCTGTTCTTTCTGCCCCTAAAGTTTTCTCATATCCCTGCAGAACCACCGCATTTAGGTCAAGGAGAACTTCATTCTGTATTCCTCGATTTGTAAAATGCTCTACTGCAACAATGTTCTAACTGATCACTAGCAAATCTGCCAACATCGAATCTATTTTCCATACTGTAATTATGCCAACGATTCTAAGATTCGGAATTTACTAGTTATGACAGTGGTACCTTGGTTCATGAATATAATTTAGTCCACAGTTTTGGACAAGATGGCCGCACGTGTGTTTCTGTGGGAAAGATGGCTAGAGTTGTGTTTGTTACCTGATGCATAGTTTGGAGACAAAAACAAAATTTTGGCAAACTCTTCTGTGTGCAAACCAAATTTTTTGCAAACAAAAGTGTTTGTGAACTAAGATTTTCATATTCACTGTATTTTCTTTCAAGACAAAACCAACATACTTGGCCTGACCTTAAATAGATAAAAGGCCTACTACCTGCATAGATGAAAGTGCTACCTCTTGCCATGCCCCATCTCAAAATTTCTAGCTATTCCCAAGCTGTTAGTCATTCCCTTAGGATGATGTAGCTTCTTTCCTTGTGCAGTGTTTGCTTAAAAGATTTCCTTTGACTTTGTCTCTGCTGTGAAAGTCTTACCAAATCAGCTTTTACTTGTCTTTTAGAACTTATTTTAAATTTTGCCATCTCTTCTTTGATCAACTCAATCTATTGATTGTCCACTCCAATACATGCTATGTATGTTGTGCTTAACTCAATAAAACTAACAATAGTAAAATCTAACATTTGTTGGGCAATTACTGAGTCCCAGATAGTGTGATAGAATTTTTGTCAATTTTACCTCAAGATTTCCTAATGACATATACTAAATATCTCTCAACTTGATGGCTTCTCATGTGAGACCTTGAACTATTAAAAAGTAAAGTTCTTTTTCAGTAAAGTCTTACTGGGTTTTCTTATTTTCAGAAACCAACGGGGCTTTGTTCATTAAATGGTTTAGTATTCTGCAAGATTGCGGCAAAATGTTCTCCTTGGAAGTTTTCCTGGCTCTTTTGTTTGGCTAGTCTTTAACATCTCTCATGTCTGAATTCTATCTGGTCATATCTTCCGTGCTCGTGTCGTATATTTTCACATATATTACGTGGCTGCCACTGTTGTAGGCCATCTAGTTACTGAGTGGTGGCTCAGCCTTCTTATCATCCTTTCTAAAATCTTCTCAGAAGTTTCCAAAATAGTTTTAAAGTTGGTTCAAGCCTGTGGCACAATCCATAATAGCTACATCTTGGAAGTGGCCTATGCATCTATCAACAGATAAATAGGTAAAGAATACATGATGTTTATGTACAATGGAGTATTACACTTGTATAAGGAAAAATAAAGTCGATTCATTTGTAGGAAAATAAATTACCATGAGACCATAATGTTAGGTGAAATAAATCAGATACACAAACTTAAATATCATCTTGTTTTTCTGATACAAGAAATTCAATGTATAAACAAAGAGCAAATTAAAAGACAGATAATCAAAAGTAGGGAGATAGATCTTTCTCAAATGGGAGGGGGTTTAAGAAATGGAGGGAAAGGGAAGGGAAGAGCAGAAAAGGGGATGAAAAAAGGAACTGAGCTGTGTTAAATACCTGTTCCAACTCCACACAAGGGACACAAACATCATGTAATAGAAACATATACTAATAAAATTTTAAAACAATTAAAATCATTTAAAGATATTATCATAGCATAAGGCAGAAAACACCACTTGGGACCAGGAAAGAATGATGAGTCAGTTCATATTTCTTTATTTTAGAAGTCTGAATTTTTTAACTCAAAGATGGCTTTAAAATCATGCTATTTAAACCCCGTCTCTCTTTCACCCGAGGAGTTTGCGGTCCAGAGGCTAAACGATTTGTTCACAGTCACAGAGCAAGTTAGTAGCTATGTCTGGACTAGCTCCTGATAATGTGGAAAGAAAGAAGCATTTTAATTTAACAGTACACTGTAACTGTACTATACTGCACCTTTTCCCTGGTAAGATACACTTCAATACTAATGGGTCTTTTTCATAAAAGGACTCTAGAGTAAAATGAAGATGATCATTTATCCTTCTGCTATATCAGTTTTAAACTTTTGTTCTGAATGACTTCAGAGGGATTATCTGTAGTTTATGTGAGTGTATTTTATCATGGGTACCAATGACACTATCCTTAAGTTCACAAGGAAATGAATGAATTGAATCAGTTCTCTAAGGCATGGGACTGATTTCCAGTGAGCTAATGGGTAACTTATATAGTTATTCTAATGTAATATATTTTTAAAAAGTGATACCTAGTGTTTTAATGCTTCTAACTGCAGGAGTACTTGGCTCAGAGCCATTACCTGTTGCAATGCTTTTTTGGTGTTTCAGCCAAATCTAGTTTTGAGTTTGATACATTTGACATCAGAATATTCCAGGGACAATGGGGAGATAAAAAAGTTGGTAGTGTTTAAGCCATCTGTAAGTTGGTAGTGTTTTGGCCATCTGTAAGAATAAAAACTGTAATGGAGCTTATATCTTAATTTGCCTTTCCATTAATGGTTGAAGCTTTAAGGACTATAAAATAGTAAATCACAAACTTAGGATTCCTTTCAGCAAATGACCCACAAAGATGGTCACTCATAGGTCTTAGTATTTCATTTAGACTGGGAAAATAAGTAAAAGATTGGGTCCTAAAGCTTCAAACAGAAAGCTTAAGGAAGGCCAATAATTGCATTCCTCAAGACACTCCTGGCCCCAGTCAGCATCTAGCTCTTTCTCTTTCCATCAAGAGCACTTTCCTCCATTAGAGTATAATAATAGAAAAAATTGTATGTATTTAAGATACTCTGTGTGATATTTTGATATGTTTATGCACTGAATAACAATTAACATAGCTAAGTAATTAACATATACATCTATTACCTCACATAGTTACCTCCACTGTGGTGAGAATATTAAAACCTGTTCCTCCAATTATATCATATTTAATTATTAATTATAGTTACTATGCTGTACATCAGATCTCTAGAATTAATTTTCCTTGTGTAAGTAAGAACTTTTTCCCCTTCGATTGCCATCTTCCTACTTCCCTTAGCCTGTTGCTAGCAACCATAATTTTACCGTCTGCTTCTATGAGTACAGGTTCTTTAGGCCCCCTGTATAAGAGAATTATGCAGTATTTTGGCTTTTTGTGCTTCACTTAACATCATGTTCTCCAGTTTCATACAGGATTTTTTTCATGACAAGATTTTCTTCTTTATTGAGACTGTGTCTATTTATTTATCTATCTGAAAGTTTCTTTTTTTTTTTTTTTTTTTTTTTTTCTTTTTACTGGTACCAGGGATCGAACTCATGAACACGCACTTGTAAGGCAGGCGCTTATGCCACTGAGCTAAATCCCCAGCTGCATATCTGAAAGTTTCTTAATCCATTCATGCTTTGGTGGAGAATTAGAATGATTCCATATATTGGCGATTGTGAAAAACAGCAATGAATAAGGAATATATTGGAATGGAGGAACTGAAATCATCTCTGCAGAGGATGTGATCTTATCTATCGAATAATCCATAGACTCCAATTAAAACCTGTGAAACAGAGTCAGTAAAGTTGCAGGATACCACATCAACATGCAGAATTTCTATACACGCAAATATTCGGTGAAAAAGAAATTAAGAGAATAGTTCTATTTACAATGGTATCCAAAAGTAAAAAGAAACTGAATCAAAACAAATAAATCTTAAGGATAAATTGATTCAAGATGATAAAATATCTATATACTGAAAACTATAAAACATTGGTGGTACCTAACAGTTTAACATATTGGGAAATAACAGATTCTTAAAGAGTTGTTCGGGAGAAGACTGGCTATTATTCTTTTTCATGCTCTCATAATCTCACTGAATAAATTCTGCAGAAGCCTATGGAATGAGTGTTTTATTCACATAACCAGGTCCACCCTCACTGGCAACCCTAATGAGAAGGTATCTGAAAGTATCCTCTTCGTTTCACTTTGAAAAACAAACAAACAAGACCCCAAAACCTTGGCAGTAGGAAATTACAGGAGCCTTAACGCTGTATGAAATGAGAAGCTGGTAAATGATATTTTTCTAAAGAAATTACAAAGAACAGAATAATAAATCTTTCTCTGAGTAATTCATTCCCTTACCATAATCGCTGTTTTCCCTTATGTCACCATTTTGAATACTCCTATTATGAGGTGAATACTGAACATATTTGCTCAAAGTTTTTGATACAGCTTCATTGGGGACCCGGATACTTCTGGCACCCTGACTTGACATTTTCTTCAGCAGTGTCTAAAGAGTTGTTTGTCACTCCCTGTGAGCCTCACATGTTATCTTGCATGACAGAAGTCTTTTTTAAAATCAATTCACAGACGTTTGACACAACAAGAATCTCATACAAATTCTGAGCTACCCAGTCTTAATTGCAGAAGTCAAGAATTTAATGTTTGGTATATGTAGCAATTGTAAGCCACTTAGTCTTTCTTATTTTAGGACTTTTTTGGAAACAGGATCTCTCTGGGTAGTTCAGGCTGCTTTTGAACTCACTGTGTAGCTCCTGGTTGGCCTAGAGTTCATTGTGTAATCTTCCTACCTCAGCTTTCTGAGTGTCAGGATTGTAGGTGTGCGCTACCACAACCAGCTTCCACTGCTTTCAGTAGTTCATCTGTACATCAGCCCTGTTTTTGATATTTAGAATATTCAACTGAGTGCTTACATTGAGTACAAACAATCACTCAACTGACACATGGAAGAGAAACAACACTAGAGGCCTTGCCTGGAAATGTTAACTAGGTTTGTTTGGAATAATACATTCAAAACTATATGATATCACCGATTTAATTTCATCACTGTTCATCACTGTGGTCTGTTCTACCACTTACTTACTGATTAAGTTTTGTTATTAGAACTCAGCTAAAATCAATTTATTGCCAGATATTCGAGGTACAAATCTCCACATGAATTTAATGGAATGAAAAATTAAAAATAGTGCATAGCATTTTGGATTTTACTTGCTGATATTTTCATAGCAACTCATGTAATAATCTTTTTTGGTTTATTTGTTTTTGACTAGGAGGAAAGAAGCAAATTACTTGACTAGATTACCAATTTCTGATGGCGTATGCTCCTTCTAATGTTTCAGAATACAAACTGTAGTCCTCCCGCATCATCATAATCTGTGAACTACCCCAGAAAGGTATTGATTATCTATCTAGTGTTAAATAACGTATTCTTTGAAAGCCCTCAAACACAGTGGGACAGCTGCTGTAGCATTAATACCATCCCCTTTTAAACACAGGAGGTGAGAAAACAGCATTAAACAATTAAGCAAGCAGTTCTGTATTACTTGTACCCTTACACTGCTTTGTTTTGTTTTGTTTTCTCTCTTTTTCCTTTTAAATAAAATTTAAAAAAAGAACAAAAATGTGTGATGTCCATACATCAATATCCTCAGTGAACGTAATCATTATGCACTGAAAACATGTCCTAATAAAAATAAAAGTTTAAAAATTAAAGTACATATGTTACTAATTTTTTTAGAAGTCTGCTAGATCTGCTTGTGAAAGGGACAAGAACAGTGGCATAATTGTGCTTAAAGTAAGGAGGGGTAGTTAAGGAGATGACAGCAATGTGTATTTTACTATAAATCTTTAAATATCCACCATATTTTTGTTGTATACCATCCCTGTGCTCCTGCACCTCACCATCAACAACACTGGCTAGATTGTACTATGTTTTCAGCTTGTGCTTTTCCAAATTATTCCTGTCCACCATCCATCTCTTTTCTCTTCTTTTTTGGAAAAAGAGCTATCTCCTGTTTCCAATTATCTTTTATTTTGCTCTTGAATGTACTTAGATTTTTTGCTTTTCATATAAGAGAAGTTCTGTGATATTTAAATTTGTGTATCTTCATGAGGGGTGATGGAAATACCGTGAAGGGTGCTGCTGTGTGTCTTCCAAAGGAGGGGCAGAGTCATAAAAATATCACGATGTGTCCTCCTCCCCCTTTTGATCACATCTGGCATCATGCTCCTTCGGGCGCTTCACCAAAGTAAAATGACCATGACAGGTAAATGTCCTGAATTGATTCAAGACACTGAGGCAACTACACAGCTTAACTACGGGCATTCCTAAAAGATGACTTCCTGAACTAATTTCAGGAAGAGGCAAGAACTGTGGAAGAAGTGTGTTTTTGAGAGAAATTAATGGCAATGTGTCTTTTACTGTAATGAATATTTTTTGTGCTGTGGGGACTCAAACCCATGCGTCATGCACGCTATACAAGCTCTTTAGCACTGAGTTATGTTCCCAGCCCTCCAATTAAGATAAAAACAAAACAAAGCAAAACAACCCCCCAAAACCTCTAAATACTCAGTTTATTTTTTGATTATGCCTTATAGATATTGAAAATGCATGATCAGCAGGATTTGGTGTTTGCATTTTAGAAGTGAAAAAGAGAAAGGAAAAGAGGTTTATAAAGGGAAGGCAGGGAAGAGGAGCAGAGAAGGAGCAAATTAAAAGAACAGCTAGGATTGCTGAGCTGAGTGTAAGTGCTACTTACTAAAATACATAAGACAGGAGTGCAACATACATTAAAATCACATTAAAAACATACAGTGACACAGCCTAAGTCTACCCTATTTGTCTTGTTGATTTATATTCTTGAATTTGTAAAAATAAGTGATTTTATTCATACTCTGTGTATAAGCCTATCATGGTATAACACATACAGTATTTAGGTATATGCTGCTTCATAATTGCTGGTATGTAAAATGCCACTTTTCAATCTGATTGCTTTTAGGCAAAGGGCAAAATAAAGATTGCTGATGACCTTTCTTAGAGAACAATTTTTTCAGTACACTCAGAGTTTAAAAATAATAAATCAGTACTGTTTCTCTGAGATTCTATCCTTTGCCGAAGACAGTGTCTTTGTGGATAAATTTTTGACAAAGTACATTTGAGTTAAGCTTGCCTAAGCTTTCAGTAAAGACATTAGCTTAGTTAGCATATTAATTAGGACAAGTTCAAATGCCCTTTTCCTTTTATTGCTGTGCAATCATTACAGGCTCAACATTTGTTCAGTGCAGCTGTATTACATAGAAGCTGTCCATCTGAGGTCATTGACACTCAGAGTTCTGCCCCTCAATTCCTGAAGTATATTTAAGCTTTCCGGCCATTAGACATTTTACTTATTTTTTAGACTATGTAATTGAATTTTGAATGTATAGTATGTGATTAAGGATTTAGAAGACTGCAAAGTCTTTCACAATATCTTAATAAGAATAATAATGTTGTTATTATCCATGCTGATGATTGAAGGCTATCGTTTGCCACTAGAACTTTGCCTACTTCTCTTAGAATAGAGATATTTTCCATTACTGCTTCTGATATTTATTTGAACAGCCAGTTTAAGTTCTGTACTCTAAGCTGCACGCAGGGAACAAAATACCTAGAATATTTTTCAAGGCTCAGGATTGACTCCAAAGTCTCTTTGCCCTGAAGTGAGGAATAAATATACAAATATATAGGCAGTTAAAGAGACAAATAGGCAGATGCATTTTCTTAATTTCATTTTGAAAACATTTTGTAACATTTACTGTGATTCTGTCCTGTATTGGGACATTTTTTACCTACATCAAGCATTATGAAAACAAATTTATAGAATAAGTACAGATATTTATATTACTGCTTACTCCATCTTAATATATAACACACACACACCCCTTTAAATTTATTCCTAAGTGTGCTTTGCACTGCAAATCTTTCCAAATATAATTTAAAAAGCAATCTGAAAAAGAATACCTCCAACAACTTCTTGTATTACAAAGCATTTAGGAAGACAGTTAATAATGTTTCCATCTTTATTTTAAAATGCTTAACCATTTCAGTGGGTTAAGCAGGAACTAAAGCAGATTAATGTGATAAACACTGGTAATGCAGACTCTGAAATTCATCTCCTAGTGTACTCATGATAGTCTTTCTAAGTGCCTCATTTGGCCTTTTGTTTTCTTGTTTTAAGAAAATATAAATTAGCATGCTTAACTTTGGCCTCTTTAAAGCCAGTTATCTTTTAAAACAGATAAAAAAAAACACAAAGTGAAAAGTACTGGTGTTTTAAATGTAGATAAAGTCTATATTTAATAAATTATAACAAACTTGAAAGCGGAATGTTGGCTTTCTTGTCAAGGCAAGGTTTTCAGATGCTAGAGTGCCTCTGTGCACATCACAGTTGCCCAAGAGCTGGGACTTTGAATTTAAGCTCAGTCTTTATGATTTAATGGTGATATAGCGCTTTGAGTTTTCTAGATTCTTTCTCCACAAGACTAAATGGACTGAGGTTCTTCGCAGATCTTTTAAATAGGTCACACCTAGTATCTCAGTACCTGACTGTTATGGTTTGCATCTAGATGTCCCTCAACACCACCCAAGATCAGAAGAATTTTTTCTAGACGTGGCTGAGTCTACGGTGTGCAACTGATTCACAGTGCAATGCTGAGATTAAGGGTGCTGGGATTAAGGGTGTGAGCTCTACAGTTGCCCTAAAGTGGGCAGCCTGCACACAGTATAAGGGACAGAAAGAGCCTTGTCTCTCTCTCATTGCTTTTGTTGCTTCTGTGTTATCCTGCCTTGCATATAGCTGATTATGGACTTAAACCTTTATAAATCATGAGCTGAAAAAACTTTCCCCCTTTAATTTTGGATGTTGTGTAATCTGTCTCAGCAACAGGATAAAAAATAACTGAGACACTGACCTTGAGTAAGGATCATGACTTCCTACCAGGAACTTCATGGAATGGCTCACTTGCTGGTTAAAGGACTTTTAAAAAATAATCTTTCCTAGGCCAATACTTCCCTGAAGTAAATTTTACCTTATTTCCTCGTTCAGGACTGTGCATTAGATAAACCTTACTTTGTCTTTTAAAAAGTTTATTGCAAGCAAAGAAGAAGAAAAGAGGAAGCAGGAGAAGAAGAAGGAAGAGGAGAAGAAGGAGGAGATGGAGAAGAAGGAGAAGAAGAACAAGAGGAGGAGAGGGAGGAGGAAGATGATGGTGGTGGCCTCAAGACTAACTACACTGTAGTGACTTAAATATTCTTGGATTCACCAAGGCTTATGTCTGCACTGCAGTGGTATAAGAATCTTTTTGAAGTAAGGAGACAAACGAATGTTTATAGGTAGAAGGAGAGGCTTCCAGCGTGACTGTTTGACATGATCTTGGCAAGCAGTTACTCATCAGTGACTGCTGAGAGGTCCAACTTCAGATTGTCATCTCCGCATTTTACCTGACTCCTCTATCAGGCCAGGAAAAGGACCTGCATGTTCCTTTTGTTTACACAAATCCTCTGTTATTCTGAAATAATGTTAAAAAACAAAATAAAAAACTCTAAATCTATCTGTTCAATGTTGACAAATCAGTGAGAAAGCATTCGTTAAAAATTTCAATACATAACAAAAAAAATTTGTGCAAATACTTTTAGACTATGGAAGAAATTATATACATAAATGTATCTTATTTTGTGTAAAACTCTACATTATATCTTTGTATAATTATAAAGCTGTATTTTCTTTTGTTTTGTAAAGTAACATTTTCTTAGAATAACTGTTTTTAGGTTCTGACTTTGCTAATTTTAGCTGTGAGAACTTGGCTAAATAACTTAATCTCACTCAATGCATCAGTTTCCTTTCTGGTAAAATGGGGACTATAATCTTTTGAGTTTTATTGTGAGACACGAGTTTAAACACATACTTGTAAATCTGAGTCACTTTAATAGTCAAAAGTAATATCATATTTGACAAAATATAATTTTAAGAGAACCAATTTTAAGAACAAGATAACTGTTATAGTAAGTGAAATACACTGTACAAAAACTCCAGTAAAAACAGAAATTTTAAAGAGCTTTAAGTAGCCAATCAATATGAAACAAGTACTAAGTCTTAACCTGTTGGTATCATTTTGATTATCAGCTGAAATTAGAATCTTCTGTCTACTTTACCATTACCAGAAAGTATTTTAACCATATATTATTAGCTGCAATGAGTAGACATAAACTCTTTTATTAATTGGTGTAAACAGTAGGTGCAAGTCACCACTTCTTCCCCTCTCTCTGTATCTTTTATGTGAAGAAGTGTAATTATTATCCTGGTTGGTGACATGCCCATTACAAGTGAATCTGTAGCCCCAAGCACACTCAATTATTTAATCTAGGACAAAGGGGCCAATGACATACATGGGAGCAAGGCCAGCCTCTTTAATAAATGGTGATGGGAAAACTGTCTATCCACATATAGACAATTGAATCTACACCTGTGTCTCTCACCATCTACCAAACTAAAATCAAAGTGAATCAAAGAACTCAGTGTTAAAACAGAAATATTCAACTGCTAGAAGATAAAATACGTAAAATTCTCGACATCATAGGTATAAACAAGGTCTTTCTGAACAGAAATCTGGTTTCACAGGAAATGTAACTAGAATCAGCAAATGGGATTATATTGTTAAAGAGCTTCTGCACAGCAAAAGAAACAGATAATGAACTTAAAAGACAATCTACAGATGGGAGAAATTTTGTCAGCTGTTTTTTAGACATAGGACTAATATATACAATGTCCAAAGAACTTGATATTTTTAGGTCCCTCAAAATAAAAGAACCAGTGCAAAAATAGGCAAAAAATGAGAGGACACTTCACAGAAGAAGTACAAATGCCAAGAAAATACGAAGTAATGCTTAATATCACTAGCCATACAAAATGCAAATTAAAAGAACACTGAGATTCCATCCTACTCTAGAAAGAATGGCCATCATCAAGAAATAGAATAATGACAAATGCTGGTAAGGCTGAAGCAGAAAGGAACTCTTTTACATTGTTGGAAATGTAAACTACAATAGCTATGAAAGTCAGTATGATGATGCCTCAAAAATCTAAAACCAGAAGTTCCTTTAACTCAGCTATTACCCTCCTAGGCACCTTCCTGAAAAAGGTAAAAGCATCATATTACAATGCATACTCATGTTCATAGCTGCATAATTCACAACAGCTAAAGTCTTAAAAGTGGCCTATAGGTTCCTCAACAGATGAATGGAAAAAGAAATTATGGCATTACACACAATGGAGTATTACTCTGCCAATAAATGGTAAACTTGGATCATGCACAGGAGAATCGAAGCACCTTAAGACTATGATGTTAAATGCAATAAATCAGGCACACAAACTTAAATATTACAAGTAGAGTATAAATAAAGAGCAAAATAAAATATGGGTAACAGCAAGCAGGGAGGTAGATTTTTTCCAAAGTGGAAAGGAATCAAGAGGCAGAGGGAGGGGAGAGGAAAGGAGGTGAAAAAAGAAATTAATGTGTTGTGTGCACATACCAACTCCACAGGAATGTAAATGTCATGTACTGCATGCATGTACATAAAACAAAGGAAAAAAGAAGGGGGTCAAGAAATGGAGGTGTGTGAGGAGCCGAAATGGGGATGAAGAGGAGGAATTAAAATATGGTATATACCTGACCCACTTCCCCACAAGGAATATAGACGTTATGTACTACACACATGTACTAATAACAAAAGATGAAGAAGCTGTGAGCCGGCTGCTTAGGAGAGGGGAAACTATGCAAGCTCCGTCCACAGCCCGGCCTTCCTGCTGCTGCTGAGATTAAACACTTCCCGAATGTGGCAAGAACACGTCCTACTCAGAGAGAAATGAACATAACAGCAGCTAATGATTAACAAGGAGGACAGGCAAGGAACTCAGTCACGATTATTAACATACCTCTAAGTTAATTAAACCTGACAACATAGAAAACCCAGAACAAATTTGTAAAAAAAAAGAAAAGAAAGGAAAATAAACATGGAACTCAGCAGGCTCAGGGGACTCTGATTCCCTCCGAGGCTCCTCCTCCTTTGGCTTGTGTATATTTGAACTCTGCTCACCAGAGTTATTATAAGTAATAAGTAACATTTCGTTCCTTCATTGAAGAGTGCCGCCTGTATCAGAGCCGTCTCCAGGTCTTGGTAGATTTTGCTTTTCCTTGTCTCTGTACCCTGTACAGTGTTTAAATTCTTTCTCTCCTTCATTTCTGCTGCTGTCGTCACTTCATTACTTCCCACTTGGCCGTCCACAAAAACCCATCCTGAATTCTACAGTGTTCCTAAAGCATGGTTGTTGTCATGATGTGCTTGTGAAAAACAGAATCAACTGCTCATGGGTAACTGATTCAGATCCGTGCTCTACCCCTGGGTTCTTAAGACCTCTATCACTCTGCTCCCGCTGTCTGTCTACTTCTATCTCACCCGAAACGACCTTTATTCCTATCCACTCACCTTGGCCCTTGCATTTGGATGTGCTGCTCCACCCATCGGGAATGTACCTGCCTTCCCTTTAGTTAAACCAAATCCTGTATTTCCTCACATCCTTGTTAACCAATCCCTCCAAGAAACCTGTCCTAAATAAGCCAGTGAACAATTACAGGCTCCCATTAAATCATATTAAAATTCTTAACTCCTGTAACATATTTTTCTTATCACCTAGATATAAAATATTTTCCAAACTTGTTCCATTGGAAAAATTCTTCTAAGCCAAATGCACTTTATAGAAAAACACGAGACATCAATTTAATTCACTCGTATAAACTAAGAAGAGCCTTGCAAGACACTGTAAATAAATGTCTATTAGACAATATAAAATAGTGACATTCAAGAAAATCATCACCGGCTGTTAACACCATCAGATAGCCATTCATAGTTTTTCGCATCAATACTTGCTTGTTTTTTGTATTCTCACTTTAGGGCCAGTTTGTGCTTACTATGAGAAAACCGATAGCATTCATCATGACTTGAGATAAGTAAATCAAAGAAAAAGCTTAAAATAGAGAAAAATTTCCCCAGACAGACATTTGGAGGGTCCTGTTGAGTCACTGGGTCCAGTTTACTGAACTGTATGAGCTTCAGTTTACTAATGAGGGTAAGATGACGTAAATAATGCTGGGCTTGGAAAATTATTAAATGATATAATATTATGGAAACCCCTTATCATCTTATAGACATGGTGACTATAGCCGATGGTCTTCAGAGGAAAGGCAAAGACCTCCATTCGCTGTTCCTGCCTTCTTCTGTCACCAAGAAACTGGAATGCAGCTGGTTGGTACTATTTCCTCACCCAGTTCCAAGTCAAAGGACCAGGTTGTGTACATTGTATTTCTTTCCCCCTTTTTATAGTCAAATGTTCTGGCAGCCTGGGAAGGAACATCCTCTCCAGGGTCTCCTCAGGCTGCCTCTTGCTCAGTCTATTACCCTGTCTCTTTTTTTTTTTTTTTTTTTTTTTTTTTTTTTTTTTTGGTCTTTTTCATTTTTATCGGTACCAGGGATCAAACTCACGACTGCCTGCTTGCAAGGCAGGTGCGTATGCCGCTGAGCTAAATCCCCAGCCCCGTCTCTTTTTTTCTACATCTATATCATCACATATTTATCTTGATTCTTCTCTCCGTCACCGATGATCTTTGTTTTCCTGTCCCTGTCTTTCATCCACATTCTTTATATATGTCTCTTCCTATGTCTACCTTCCTTTTTTTTCTGTCTCTGTCTAAGAAATAAACTAATCGGTAGATTAGACACACTAACAGTGGTGAAAGTAATTTGTGGTTTTAAATGTATAATTATTTTTACTATTACATTTCACTGAAAAATCGCTTTCTTTTATTGATATGAAGACAGTATCAACACAACTATTTGCTTCATAATTGGATTCACATGAAAAGCCAGAGTAGGAAAAAAAAAAAAAAAAAAAAACCAAAAAAAACCCAACAACCAGGAAAATGCATCAGGATCTTCATTAAGTAATAATCACTTTCATTTACACAATGCCTTTGAAAATGTCCCTAGAAGCTTGCTAACTTTTAAAATCATGCACCAGATTTCAAATGCCAAATATCTTGCTAATGTGATGTTGAGGTTACAAATTTAAACCCATCAAGGTTAGTAAATGTAAGAGGTATGTGTCTCGTTATAACATTGTCTCGCCCACATAAGCATGCTTTCTTCCTGATTATCCTCTATTGAAGAACTCAACTGCTCCTGAGAATAGGACATCTATCTAAATATTTAGCATGACAAATGTAAATACTGTGGGATTATTGTCTTCTATGTGTTGATATTTTGAACTACAGTGTGAAGTTGGTGTAATTTGAATTTTATTTTTGCCTAGAATCCCAAACTAAAAGAAAATGCAGATCCACTATGAAAATAGGAATGTCATCTGTCCCTTATCCCAATTCAAGGGAGTATAATGATACGGAAGGGAGGGCAGTACAGGGACTAGTATTTCTGACTGCTTACCAGGTTTGAGACATTGTGTTAGGTGCTTTGCCTGTATTAACTCATCACCCTCATAATATCATGAAAAGGAGGCACTGAGATGTCTGTTGTAGTCAGGGGCTTGTGAGGAGAATACGACAATATAGGACACATAATTCATAGTAGTATTGTATGATGATCACACAAGGAGTCAAAGAAAAAGTGCAGGAAATCTATCCCCACACTAAAGACCTAGAAAATCTAGCCAGGGCCTGGATCTCACAGCAGTGTCCTGTATGAGTCCAGCTGAAGACCCAGAGTCCATGAGACTGTCTCCTATGAGTCAAATTGGAGGCCTAGATCCCACCCACAACAATGACTCATGCAATGCAAGTCCGTTTTATGAACCTGTGCTGCAAAGGTCCAAAGGTCAGTGGTGGAAGCCAGAAAGTCTATGCCAGCAGGGTGAAGCATCTGTAGAAGGTTGAGAATTCTGCACTGGAGCCAAGAAGTGATACTTATAAAGCAGGCCCAGGATTCTCCCGAAAAACACCACATCTATCCTAGCAACAAGGAGGTTCTGAGCTCCTTTGAGGATGAGAACACCCAAGTTCGTATCAGGAAGCCAGCGGGACAAGCTTCTCCAGGAGACTGACCAACACACCATCTTCCCCTCTGGAGCCAGGAAGCGATGCTAAAAGTCAGGACAAGAGCTTCCCCAAAGTGAACCACAGCCATTCTCAGTGACAAGGTCCTGAGCTTCTCCATGATGGGTACCACTCATAAGTGACTCTGCCAGGCTCAATGTGGTGCCTGCCCAACATGTTGCTGGACCCTGAATGACAGTAGGTCCCTCAAATACTAACTTCGCTGTTCTTCCAAGCCCCAAATCAACTTTCTGCTTTTCTTTTGCACTTGCACCAAAATGTCCTCCTATCTTCTCCCAATACAATGCCCTACCCACCCACAGTCTCCATTCTCAGACTAACTTCATAAAAGCTGTTCCCCCAGCATCCTCTCTTTTGAGGGTCCTCATAATCTCCTACAGCCCTCCCACATGGGCAATAAAGGCTTTTTCTTACCTCTCTCTGCAACTCCTAACTGCCAAAAAATCTAACATTCTAATGATAACAGCCCAGTTCATATCAGGGAAGCCAGCATGCCAAGTTCCTCCAGAAGATACAATAGCTCCAAACAACATTTAGGAGAACACACAACACTATTTTTTCTCTCCAGGTTTCTTTTTTAGGCTGGCAACAGTCCTCAGGTGTGCCATCTACGCTCAGCATCAGGCTGACTCAGTTCAGCTGGTGTTTAAATTGACTACCAGTGTTTAATCCACCTCAACAACTGAGATGGTGGAGCTTAGAAAGATTAAAAGACTTGGCCAGCAAAAAACTACACATGGATTGTACATCTAAGTTTGAGACTTTAATATTGTGCCACTTTTTGACTAGATGGGGCAGGGAAAGAAACCTACTAAGCATCTCTACCTACTCAAATCTGTCACCTACTCAAATTTGGGTCTTAAATTAGAAATTATGCATGGTTAGAGGATGTATTGTAGAGAAAAGGCAAGGGCAACTTTTTAAGTACGAAGTTAAATTCCTCTAACATATTTCAGCATTTTAATTTAAGAACATATGGAGAAGAGTATGTGAGTCCAGTGGAGGAGAAAGCTGTGGGGCAAGACCATCTGGTTAAATGCACCAACTCAGTTACCTTCTCGAACAAAAAAGTAAGCCTGATACAGTTTATCAAAGAAGTGCACCTGGCACTGGGCGAGAGGTTTTCTTTTATTACACATGAAGCTGTCTTTGTAATGGAAACATGTTTTCAGTTGTCCTGATGTCATATGCCATGATATCACACATCCAGGATTCTGTATGCAATAAAGGATTAATTTTTCCAATTGGTAGAACTTTCTAGAAGTTTTTCATTTATTGAAAATTACTAAGACTTAGAGTCATCCTTTTTTTTTAAGTTAGAAGGAATCTAAATGTGATTTCTGTCTCACTTGGAAGGTTTTACAGATGTGACCTCCAAGGTCAGTGTGGGTGAGGTCATTAAATTTGTTTATATATATATATATATATATATTTTTAAATTTAAAGAAAGAGAACAAAACCCAAAACAGTAAAAGGGTACAAGTAATACAGAATTAAAAAAAAACAGTAAGAAATCACTAGTTAATAGTTTACATATTGTCATCTTAAAAATAGTTGTTCAAGTTACAAAATTAAAGCATGCAAAGTGGACATTCAAACAGTGAGACTGCAAACAGTTGTGTTCAATGATCGAACAAAAACTCAATAATATGTTCATCTATCTTTTTTTTTTTTTTTTTTTTTTTTTTGTCTTTTTCATTTTTATCGGTACCAGGGATTGAACTCACGACTGCCTGCTTGCAAGGCAGGCGCTTACGCCGCTGAGCTAAATCCCCAGCCCCATGTTCATCTATCTTAACACACCTAAACACACTTGCAGTTGTATCCTTTGTAGCACTTTCTTTTCCTCTCTTTTTTACAATAACATTTACACATTTTGGGTTTTATTACTCCCACAGTTCTTATTACTTTTTTTGGAAGGGAATAAAACCAAATGTGACAAAACAAAGCAGAGTCAGTCAAAACAAAGGATGGACATAGTACATGATGTAAAAACAGAATACAAAGTAATCAACAATGGTTACCATAATGCCTCTTGCTACCTTAAAAAGAATTGCCTATATCATCAGGTATATAAAATTGAACAAAACAGCACAGAACAAAACCAATGAAACATAAACATTGGAGACATTACAGGAAGTCATTAAATTTGTAAATGTTGGAGCCAATACTTGATCCCAGGACTACATACTGTAGTTGTTCCAATCTTCTGCCAGTTTCTAATCACTAAGTAAATATTTTGGAAGGATGTTTTAAGGTTCTGGCTTGTTTTGCAATATAACTTAAGCAAGTTTGCTTTCTTGAATTCTATTTGGGATGGACTGTAGCAAGTCATTATTTCGAAGGTTATATTTTGGTGTACTAATATGTAAAGATTCTTCTTCAATGTGGACAATACCTGTTTTATTTAAGGCTATAGGTATTTGTGGTTGTATGAAGCCATTTACTTAGTCAAAAAGCATGTACATTTGTAGGGAGTGTGTGCAGTATATGTGCATGCCTATGTGAGTATGTGTATCAGAGAGGGGAGAGGGGACGGAAGGCGAGAGAGCAAATTTGTAGACATCAACTGCTTGAAATGCTTCCTCACTTGCCAGGTATCTCTTTGTGTCATGTGGGCCACTCCTTTATGGCTTCTGCTGCTGCATCCTCCTCTTTTTGTAGCAATCTGAACACAGGACAGTGTTTGGGCTCAATCCTCGTTCTGTTACAGTTCTCTTTTTTTCCTTGACCCTTCGGTTAGTTTATTAAATCCCAATATAATGTACAAGCTGTTACTTCAAATTTATAACTTCAAACACTGAACTTTTTACTATAATACAGATTTATGTAGCTGACTATACATATTTTATATACATATGTAGTAGGTGTATCCACACATAGGAAAAAAATATATATATGTGTGTGTATATATATATATATATATATATATGAAAGAGTATTCCCTTGCTTGACTATAACTGTTTACCTAATTTCTGTCTTCTTAATGTTACTGCCTACCTCCTCTATCAAAATATGAACCTCATGATGATAGGGATCTTACATGCTTGGTTTACTTCTATATACCAAGTAGCCACTGCTAACAATTACTTATTGAAAGAATAAAATAATAATTAATATTTTTCTTATATTTAATTCCAAGAAACTCTGAAGACAGAGTTAAAATTTTTGTGTATTAGTACAAAATTATTACATTTTATTTGTACCATCGTATAAAAGTGTGAGAATATAATTTCTCTGGAGTAAATCTCACGATCAATGATTTCTGTCTTTAATGACCATATTTTCTAAACACAAATATGAATTTTGGGTTGAAATCAATGAATATTAGGAATTGGAGCTTTTATTTATTCAAAGTGGCTTCAGAGTATCTAAATGATGATGATGATGTCTCTACAGTCCAGTGAACTGCTAGAAAAATGACTTAATAGGTCAGGCAAGCAGTCAATTGATTTCAATGCAAAGAGAATCTTTGTGGAATGAAAATGTCTTTTGCACTTGGTTCTTAATGATGTTGATGAACTAAGATTTTCTTACAAGACTGAATTCAATGTGAAGTGATTCTATGACAAAAATTAAATAAATGAATAAAAATGTAGTGAAAGGAAAATAACTGAAGAAAATGACCATCCATCAAAATGATGATCTTATTCCCAAGATTCATGTAAGCAACAAAAGTATAAACAAAGAGGCTTCACCTCAACTCTCACTGATCCAGGCCAAAGCAGCCCTGAGCGTAGGTCCTAGTGCGTCCCCTGCCACACCATGCCCACATGCCCAGAAGCCTAGGGATGCCCACTGTTTCTTCATTCTAATATTTTGAAATATAGGGCAACAAAGGATATTGTAACATAGATATTTTTCTCAGACTCAATGTACATTTTTGTCTACTGTTAGAAAGGTGCAGGATGCAGAAGCACTTACAGTAGGGGTGCCTCAGCAGCGCCCTGCAGCACATGTGTGAGAATGTGTGAGCCGGATGTGGTAGTTCCAGAAGGGTCTGTTCCGGAGGAAGGGCTGCTAAAGCTGAGATGTGCAAAACGCCTGGGCAAAGAACAAGAGTGGTAGGCGTGGGCTGTGGGAAGCTATTGCAGACAGGAAAAAGGATGAATTTTAATACTAACATATTACTTAATATGCAAAGAAGCCCTTAGTACAAGTCTTGATGTCGTTGCTATCTGCTTTCTTGGGCATTTGGTTAACTGCTCTTAGTCTCTTTGTTAGCTAAACAGTGAAGATAAAAACAAGATGCCCAAGAGGGACAGTAAAGACAACATTAAATACAAACAATGTATATAAATATCGTTAATAAGCTGTGTAAAAAGTTCAGTATATGTTAAGGAACCCTACTGAAATTGGTTCTTACTATAGATGCAGAGTAATTATTTCTCAGATTCATTTTCCATAGTGTTGTGAAAAGCTTACATTCGGTCAGGGTTATTATACTTTAAAAAAATATTGAAAAATTAAGCAGCATCTAAGTAAAGAACAATAAGCTGATGGAGAGGAACCTTGATATAAGACTCAAGGAGTCTGCATTATTTGGTCTGGCAAAGAGATGGTTGAAGAAAGCTATAATAACTCTCTTAAAATATGTAGAGCTATTATTAGGAAAATGTAGGCCAGCTGTTCTTTAGTTCCACTGAGGTCAGAATATGAAAAAGTTGGCTGCGTTTGTTTAAACATTTGAGAGAAAGCCTTGAAAGTAAAGGTTACTTATGGATTCCTGAAGACAGGAGATAGGCTGCCTTCCTGGCAGATCTTGAGATACCATTTGCTTGGAGGACAGATATAGTCCCACTCTGAGGGATTCCTTTGTACTCAGAGGTAGGTGCTCTTAGATTCAATTATTCTAGTGTCACAGTCCTTGATAATTGGTAAAGGACATGGCTACTCATTTGGAAGACAATCAGTAGCATAAATGCTCTGCTCTCTGGGAAAAGGATATGCCCTTTCCCGAGTTCTCTCTAGGGCTGCTCTAGATGGTAAACTCTCTCTGAGCCTTTCACAAGGATGAGGCTTCCTCTCAGAGGCTATTTCTGTGTTTTTATTTTCTTATTGTCTTTCATAGAAGCTTATTTTCAAGACACAGAGCAAAAAAATACAAGGAGTCTTTTAAATTCTTCATCATATTTTGAAACATCTGAATTTGAAGTTGAAAATATATGCTTTTTAATACAAAAAGGTCTTTCACTTGCATCTGACTTCTGTAACATATATAGTGCTAACTCATTAAATCGTTTCAAATGTAGCTGTCCTTTGCTGAAGAAAAAAAGAAACTCATGCTTTAGACCTACTTATAGCATTAATTTACATATCCATGCATATATACACACCTATTTTACATTAAATCTGTCTCTACATGATTTATATTTATACCCATTTGCTGAGTCCAAAGATAGCTGACCATTTTTGAATTCCACCAAGTACTCATTGGAAAGAATTCTTAAAAAAAGTTATACTTGGTAAGAGTTTGCAACAATGCTGAATTATGGTAGAAAGCCTATACAAATACTCCATCTTTCAACAGCAATAAATTACAGTGTAAGGAATGTAAGGTGCTGACCTCCCAGTGTGAACAAAGAGTGCGGGGGGTAAGTGATGGGGATAAAGCTCTTGATTAGAAACATTTTTCTTGAAGAATAAAGCATTTATGCAGTGAAACCGCCATGAATAAAGTCTAACACCTCCTGATGTTTATCCATATAAAGCACAAGACGATTTTGCTTCAAGGGAAGAAAAATAAAAGCTATATTTTGGACTGATGCTCAAAGTTATAAATGTTTAATGCATCTGATTACTACAATTTTACGGTGTCTTTTTTTTTTCTTCTAAACAAATGAAGACATAATCTTTTTTTTTTAAGCAAAGAAGGAACAAATGAACAATCCTTGAAGTGAGAAAGTGTTTTTAATTTTAGAATATAGAAATGACTAGTGGGTTATGTGCAAATTTCTTTGAAAATAACAGCACACTGCTTGAGTTGGGTTGTATTTTTAAAAGTCAGGATCAAGGATTGGTGCTATGTTATGTTCCATGTTATGCTTCACAACAGGGGAGCAACTATCAGGCTCCTGAGCTCCCCAACCATGACAAAGGCAGAACCTTTCTCTCATTGTGCTCCTGTCTCCCTCCCTTCAAAGCAATCCTGGTAAAATACATCTTGCAGTAAGGAGAGAAGTTTCATCAAAGCTAAACCTATCATCTTAAACTTAGCCGACCTTAATTGTTCATGTACTTTGTTTTTTAAAAATATAAATATTCAGGTAACTCAAGGCCAATCATTTGGGTGGGCCCCAAACATTATTTTTTAAATTTTTGTGGTAATTCGAATGTGAAACTACCTTTTCGAACTGTTTTGACACCCACTTGTATGTGTCTGCATCATTAAGTCTGGAAGGGTAACTCAGTCATATAAGCTGACAATTTAGGCCCCGCTGTCCCTTAACTTCTTGGTTCTTTCTTTCCTTCTCTTTCTGTGCCATGACTATGACCCTCTCCACCCTCATAATCAGTCAAATCCTTCTTCTGACATAACTGAAGTATAATAATTGCCTCTAGTTTTGACTTCCCTGGTTAAGTCTTATCACAGATAAATCGTTTTTAGACATAGTCTTTAACCTTTTATTGTCTAAATTTCTCCAACATTTGTACTCCTCAAGGAAAATGATCTAATTTTTTAAATAGACATTGGAAGCCACAGGAAAATTGATGAGTGCCTGTCCATATCACAGCAGAGATCCCCCGTTCCTACTAGCCTTGTGGATCTTTAGTATTTCCTGAGCACCATCTTCTACTGTACTTTCTTCAGAGTCTGCTTCTGTTGTCTGTGTAAAATAGTAACTCTAGTCCAAAGCAAACCCTGTTTGCTCTATTCTCAGCTTAACCATTTCTTCCTGAATTATTTCTCAACTCTGCAAGCACCCTCTCATCAAGTCACTATCTTTACCGCTTGTTTATTGGCAAAGTGCAATTTGAATTCATCATGTTATTCTTCATACATTTGCTCAATTTTTTCAGTGCCCTTGTAAATGCTCCACAAACAAAACAGATATGGCATCTACTGCTCTCAGCACCTGGCATAGCGTCTCACACGTAGTAGGTATTCAATACTCATTTGTTAAAGAAATGTAAAGTGATTAAATGGCACAGAGCTTACATGAGCTCATATCCTAGTGGCTAAATGCTGAGTATGCTGGTGCTGGGAAGCGTTGTCTGGATTCCAGTGCCAGAATTATATTTATGAGGACATATGGAGGACAAAGTAGAAAGGAATGCTACAGTCCAACTATATATATATATATATATATATATAGTTTTGGACCATTTTTAATTTTAGAGTGCATTTAGATCTCCAGAAGATCACACACACTCACGCATCCAAACACAGGCACACGCACGCACATGAAAAGTAAAACTTTAGCATGAAGACTCATCAGTTTTAAGCTCCACAGGATGTACCACTAATTAATTGTTCTTTATATGGGACTTTAATCTTTGAACTGGATCTTTAATGAAGCACTCCAACTGGCCAATCAGGAGGCCTCCATCCTAATGTTAAATATGTTCCCTAAAGTATGAGAGAGCCCTAGAATTTGCTGTGGTAACAGAAGAAAGGTATTTATCTTGGGATCCCCTGATATCTCATTAGCTTCCCCTATGTCTTGCTGGCTACTCCTGCCTCTGACTAAACAGGAAGACGTGGACCCTTAGGTGTTTCCCACATTTCTCCCTCATAAGGATTGTTGCCACTTTCCTTATAAAATTAACATTGATTTTAATGAGACATCTGATTGAATTTTGATTTTTTGACTTTTTTAAAATCAAAAAGCAGGAGAATAAAATTGATGCAGTTTCGAGAAGATGACTACTGTGGGATTTGTGTGTTATGCTCTGGTCATTTAGAATCAGCAATGAGAGGCTACAAGACCAGGCCCAGAAACTCAGTCACACTAATCCATTACCCATAGTAAGGTCTACTCAAGATTCAGATCCCAGTGTAATGAACAAGTCGGATGGCTAGATTCAATCCATTAAGGCATGAAAGGAAGTCAGTCCAGTTTTCCATGACCAGAAGTTATAGAAAAGAAAGTCTCTCTCACTCCCTTGAAGATATGTTTGGAGAAGAATGTCTCATTGTATTGCACTTTGCTCTATTGTACATTACAGATATTGTGATTTTACAAACTGAGGAATTGTGGGTACCCTATGTTGAATAAGTTTGTGAGGCGCTAGTTTTTCCAGCAGCGCACACTGATTTCTGTTGTTTGTGTTATATTTTGGGACTTATCAGAATGTCTGAAGCTTTTTCACTATTACTATAAATATCATGGCAATGTATGAGTAGTGAACCTTGTTGTTAATATAATAACTATTTTGGAGCACCAAGAATTGATAAATGTCAGGTATGCTCTGACTGCACTAACAACCACCATCGTCCAATCTTGCTCTTTTTCACAGCAACGGTCTCTATTCTTTGAGACCCAACAATATGGAAATTAGGCCAGTCAATAGTCTTATAATGATATCCACGTGTTCAACTGAAGGAAGAGTCATCTGTTCCTCACTTTGAAATGAAAACTGGAAATGATTAAGTATAGAAAGGAAGGCATGGTGAATGCCAAGATGGGCTGAATGAATCTAGACCTTTTGTACCAGGTAGTTGTGAATGCAAAAGGAAGATTAAAAATAGGAGAAAATTAAAAGCTCTACACCAGAAAACACATGAATGATAATAAAGTCTTATTGCTGATACAGAGAAGTATCAGTGAAGGTGGAAGATTAAATCTGCTACGAATGACTCAAGCCAAAATCTAACCCAGAGCAAAGGTCCAGCACTCTTCAATTCTATCAAGCAACAGAGGCAAACAAGCTTCCAAAGAATAATTTGAGATTATCAGAAGTTGGGTCTTAAAGTTTAGGAAGGAAGCCATCACCATAATCTACAAGTGCAGTGACATAGCCACTGCTGAAGTAGAAGCTCCTTCAAGTTATCTAAAAGATACAGCTAAAATCATTAATGAAGATAGCCACACTAAAGATCAGGTTTTTAATGCAGACAAAATAGCCTTATATTGGAAAAAGTTGCTGTTGAGGAATTTCATAGCTAAAGAGGAGAAGTTAAAGTTTGGCTTCAAAACTTCAAAGTACAAGCTGATTGGTTTTAGGGACCAATACAACTTATGATTTTAATTGAAAGCCACTGGTCACTTACCATTCTGAAAACTCTGGGATATTTAAGAATTATATTAAATCTACTCTGTGAGTTCTACATAAATGGAATAACTAAGTCTGGGGAACATCAACGCCAGTTTACAGCATGCTTATTAAATATTTTAGTCCTAGTGTTGAGACCTACTCCTCAGAAAAAAGATTCCTTTCAAAATTTTACTGGTCACTGACAATTTACCTAGTTACTCAAGAGCTTTGAATGAGAAATATAATGAAATTAATCTTGCTTTCAACCTGGTCAACACAGCATCCATTCTGCAGTCTACATAATGAGGAGTATTTTCACCTTAAATCTTGTTATATATTAAAAAAATGAAGGTGGGAATGTAGCTCGGTGTAGAGCATTTACATAGGGAGCCTGAGTGCCCAGGTTTGATCCCCAGCTTGGCAAGAAAAAAAATCAGAAAAAACATTCCATGAGGCTCCAACTGCTATAGGTATTGATTCATCTGATGTATCAGGGAAAAACAAACCAAAAACCTGGAAAGGGTTCACCATTCTAGGTGTCACTGAGAACATTTGTAACTCATGAGTGGTTACTATATCAACAGTTAGGACTTCGGAAAAACTTTTGTATACACTGAAAAAAACCCATGAAATTCACATGACTTACTTTATTGCAATGATAATTTCATTGTAGTGGTCCAGAACTGAACCATCAATATCTCTGAGGTATGCCTATAACCTTAATTGGTACCAGCAGTTATTCCAGGAACACAAGGAAATATGGCTGCGATTGAGGTTAGTTGTATGCTTACTGTCTGACAGGTAAGATGGAAATGATATGGATTAGCCACTAAATCAGATTCCCCCAACAATCCCCTGCTCCTTTTGCTTTTAGTCAGTGAATTTTGTTTTATTAGTTTGAGTGGCGTTTCTTATTACTTAAAGTCTTTTGTACTTATAGGATATGTGATGATAGCAATTGAGATCCAAAGGAAGGGCTCCTCAGATTTCTGTTGCCAAACAGGATCATAAAACCAAAACACATTTGCTTTAAAATTGTCTTGTTTTGATAATGGCTATGGACACAACTCTTGCTTTAGCACAGGGATGCCTTTATGATTAATTTATAAAATAGTCAGTAAGCATTTTCATCATGGGCAAGATACAGTGAAACTGCCAGAAGGTGCTGGCAGAGCTCTTGCCACAGTGTTGTCAGTGGTGGGAAAGAAATCAGGACGATGTGCAAACATAACAGGGAAGCAAACTTCCAGTGAGGGCTCAGGAAGGGGTCCCTGAGAAACATGCTTTTACCTCAAAATCTGATATATGAGTAGAGGAGAAGAAGAGAGTAGAAACATAAAGAAATACTTTGTCATGTCTTGATCAAAAGAGGGATTTAGTATTTTGAAACCTGAAGAGTTCAAATAGAAAAAGAAGATATAGTAATAAATAAACCTTGAGTGTCTTAGTAGGCATTTGGGGTTTCACATAAATTCTTGAAACACTGTAAGTACAAATGTTGGATGTAAATATAAGAATATGAGCATTATTGCATTTATCTGCATTTGAAGTTCTTGTCTAAAGTTCGTGCTTATATAGCAGAAGATGGGAATTAATGTGAATAAAAGACTATTCAATATATCCAAGAAAAGGAAATCATATTTCCTATCTATTCCTCCACTATGCCAGATAGATAAGGTATCATGGTCTTGAAAACTCTTGAGTGCTTTATAATATTCAAAACAAATACTTTCCTGTGTGGCATGTCATTAGAGTGCTAAAGTATTTTCAGCTTTATTAAATTAAGTAAGTAAGAGTTTGGTGAGAATATTACTCCAGTAGAACTTACTGAGCATCTGCATGAGGTGGTTAATATGTATCATCTTCTTTTTTCTCCTTTGTCATATCATTCACATGTCCATTAAGGAACTTTGTATAATAGTCAATTTTATAAAAATTTACAAATATTTTAGAGTTAATGACATTGCTTCAAGATATTGTCTTTCAGTTCCAAACCATCTTGAAATCACTGTGTTTCTTGGGGAATATTGTGTACTTCACTAAGCTTCAATTTCTTTCTTTGTAAGTCAGAGAAAATACTCGTTCTATAAACATGAGTTTGCTCTTGGGGACAAATGAGTTAACAATTATGCTCACTATGCCTAGAATGTAGCAAACACTCAAAACTATTAGCATTTTACTATTAGCTGTCATTATTATGAATCTACAACACAGACAGAAATATCAGCTCAAATGGAACAGCAAGATATAGGAAAAGTCTAGGGAAAGCTCTACCTTGGAACCCCAGTGTATTCAGAAAGTGTTGCCAGGGACAGGAATGCATCCTGGGGCCCTGGATTTTGAGTAACCATTGGGATCAATAACAGCAATCCAGGAACTTTCTGTCGTGGAATCTGAAATCCAAGGTTCAAAATGTAGGTGAAAGACAGAGGAGGATGCCAGGTATTGAAAATAGCAGAAAGCTGACTCTTGAAGTAGTAAGGAAAATATTCTAGCTGGTCTAACCACACTGTAAAGATACGTTGACTCTGAGGTAGTAGATTCGGAAGAATTAAAGGCTGACAGAACCCTGGATAAAGTCCGAATATCTGCCTCCTAGTTTAATCTTGACACCAGAAACTCTTATTCTGAGCAAATTTTATGTCATATTGATGATTCTGTTTTCTGATTAATAGAATAAGGATAATTTTATTTGCTTTGCCTACAAAGCACTGTTGGGATGATTAAAAGAAGCAATGTATTAAAAACACTCAGAAAATTCCTAGGCACTATATCAAATCATTCATAAATTCATTCAGGAATATTCACTGAATCTTTATCTTGCTCCAGGGGTTGTAGTATAACGATTAAGAAAAAAAGATTCTATGTGTTGCTTTAAAGTCCTCACAATCTAATAGCGAGTCAAATATCAAAAATCTATCAACAATTAAGCATATAATTTATGATATAAACTGCTACCAACTTTCAAGGAAAACAGGCACAAAGCTCAGGAAAACTAAACATGGAAGGAAAGGCTTGGTGTGCCTTAGCAAAGATAGGAGACCACAGAGGAAGCAGAGGATGAGCTTACGTGTAGTAGATTGCTGGAAGCTTTTCAGTTGTTTTCAGTTGGACTGAGTGCGTGCGTGTGTGTGTGTGTGTGTGTGTATGTGTGTGTGTGTGTGTGTGTGTGTGTGTGTGTGTGTGTGTATGTGTGTGTGTAGAGGGAGTAATTCTTTTTTCAGGGACAAAGGATAGAATGTACACAAAGAACAATGAATATCTTTGTGGATTGAATTAGACATTAAAATTGTAGGTTAATGAAGCCCAAGTCTGCTTGAGGGCTTCCATTTTTCAGTCTAGTCCACATGGTCACTTCAGTTCCAGAACATATTAGGAAAGGATTGATCTTGATCCTGGATTATTCCTTTCATTTGGCCTGGTTTTGTCATTCTTTCACTTACATCAGAGTTAGCTTTGCACCAGCGAGTGTCTCTGCTTCTGACAGTCCACAGAAAGCATGGCTTCTGCTCTTTCATGAACTATAATTCGTACATTCATCAGGGAGACCTTCTGCACCAGGCTAAGGGCATTAACTCAGCAAGCATTGTGGCTGATTTTGTCCTTTCTTCCCCATAGCTGTGAACAGAAGGTTTCAGTTTCCATTGCCTGTTATGCTACTTCACCCTTCTAAGCAGAAATATTCTGATGAAGAAGCCCAACTGTTTGTATAATTTTGCTGATGTAAGACGTCTGTATATGAGTTCATGGTATCTGGTAGTGTTTGAAATGTACAGAATCGAGAACATCAATTAACTCTGTAAGTACATCATGTAACACTTTAGGAAATATTCAGTTACTATGACAGCACCAAAGCTCCAAAAAAGATGAAATAAAGAAATGTGTATACTCTGGGGAAATAATTCTTGAATACATGTGATGTACATGTAGAAAAAAATCCATTCAGTGCTATATCTTGTGATGCAATTTTAAGCCATTTTCTTTTATGTCAAGATGGATTTCATAAAGTACTTCTTACATTGGAGAACAAAAAAACCATCTGTCTCTTGGTTCTCTTTCATGTACTATACACTTATTTAGCACTTGGTAAATGCTGTCTTGTGGACAAGGAGAATAGAGGGGAAATTCCTTCAAGAAAGATAAGATGCAAGTGAAATGTACAGCGTCATATTTCTTTTGAAGAACCTCTCTTGTGGGCTCTGTAACGAGGTCAGTCTGGGTGCTCTGCTCTGCTGTGATCACACTCACAATCTAAGAAGGTACATAGTTCAGCGTTGTTCACATGTGTCACTTCAGCACTTTTTCAAAGAAGCAAAATACGCTGGAGAAAATCTATCATGAAAGGTTACCACAGAAATTTCCATATGGCTTTCTAAGGTGGAAAGATGGCACTCTGGATACTCTGGATGTTCGGATGTGACAAGAGACAAGAAGTAGGGGAAGAGAGGAAGGAGGGATGAAGGAAAGTATAGGAGAGAGAGAGAGAGAGAGAGAGAGAGAGAGAGAGAGAGAGAGAGAGAGAGAGAGAGAGAAAGGAGAGAGAGAGAGAGAGGAAACAGATGAGAGCAAGTCCTCACAATAATATTTAAGCCTTTTTCCAAGTATACCTGTGGCCCACTTGTTTTCTCATTTATTTATAAATTCATTTCTTTAATTGATGTGTAAATTTATAGAGTTGCCATCTTTGTATCATAAAACATCAAAACAGCTGATCTAAGCAAGAGTACAAACAAGGATCTCACTCTTCTTTATGAGAAATTTGGTTATGCTATAGAAATCAATAAATACCTGTTACATATGATGGCTTAGGCTACCAAAGGTAGAACTTTGCGAAACTAGTACAATCTCATTTCTTTAAAAAAAATAAATGATGTGGCATCATCTAGTGAAAAGAATGTTTGGTGAACAGGCAATTCTACTTGTAGGAATTGATGTGCATGCATATTAAGTTATATACTCAAAAGATTTCCCAGCACCATCATTTGCAATAGACCCAAGCTAGGAATAAGAAATATCCACTGAATAAAACGTATACATACATATATATATATATATATATATATATATATATATATATACTTTACATAAAAATGACAGAAGTGTAACTACATTTAACAGCATTGCAATTTGACAATCACAATGTTAAATGATAGAAGGTAGGTGTACAAATATGCATAAAATATTATCTTATTCATTGGCATAAAAGTACAATTGAAATATGTTCTATGGGAATACTTGGTAAAATAGGAAAGACAGCCAAGGGAATGACGATTGGAATTGTTGGATATACTGTGCTTACTTCGTGGAAAGTTTGAGTGTTTTGAGATCAGGAGATTTTGGGAATACTAAGAAAGTTTAAATTTTTGAAGTAAGTGGTGATATACAGTATATGAGACTTCATAATATAGTGATTCATAGAATCACACTTATACATGTTTATGTACCTTTTCAAATGTGTGTCATATTTCATAAAAGCAAACATAAAACATGGGGATAGGATCTAGGGACAGAGGAAGATGGGGAGGAGGTGTGTAGAGGTGGGAGTAAAAAGACTGAAACTGATATGTATGAACACTGACTCCCCAAGATGAATATATTATGTATCACAAATGTACAAATAAAAAGGGGACCATATATAAATATATACTACATAAAATATATAATATACAGTATAAGTGTATATACCAGCAATATATTACAACCAAATAGATTCAGTTCAGGATTTCAAGAAAGATTCTATTTAGAAAATCTATCATGGTAATTTCCATAAAAAAATTGCACAGGAAAAAAAGCTTATTTACAACTCATGCAAACTCAATAGTTACTAAAAATGATTCTTTAAATTGTCATATATGACTTCTTTAAACCCAAGAAATCTAAAAACTTTGATGGTTTGTGTATCATATAACCTTCCATTAATGTTATACACAGTTATACACAAGTGAGAGACGTCACTTTCCCATTAATGATAGCAGCAAAATGATGCTTACAAGTGAAGGTTTTGTCTAATTTGTAATAAAGTAAAAGTACTAAAAGATGAAGAGAATTGGGTTTGAGTAGGTAAGACTGTCCTTTTAGTGGATGACATGAATATCTATCTAGAAAAGTTATCTGAATCAAGTGCAGAGTGGTATTTGTGTTTTCTTGCTAGATACAAGATCAACTTATAAAAACAAATGGCATTTTTAACATCAACATTAGCCAAAGTGAAAACGTAATTTCAATAGTAACAAAAAATATAAAATGTGTGAGGCTTTAACTGACAATGAATAATCAAAACTTCAATGGAGAAAAATTTTATCATTAACACAGAGCATAGAAAAAGATGAAATAAAAAAGGAAACATTCTGTGTTGTTATTTTGGGTGTTATTTGGATTTTATTAAAAATAAAAATAATTTTCCCTGAAAATTAGTAAATCGATTCCAGGTAACCAGAAGCAAAATTTCATCTGAATCAGTTTTAGACTTAAATGTAATAATTTTAAAGTTTACAATTGAAGAATAAAGACAAACAGATAGCTGATTCTTCTTTGAAAAAAGAAAAGCAAAAAGAAGAGATTTACTCTCTCATATAAGATAAAAACCTTTATAATAAACCACTACAATTTTAGCTCAGGAACAATGAAGATGGAATAGTGAACTTACTAACAAATCTGAAAAGCCAATAACAAAACAGCATAAAAATCAATAAGAAATTAGTGGGTTGTTTAGCACAGGGTTTTGAGAAAATTGATTCACAATATTCAGAAAAATAAAAACTGAATCCTCACTGAAATATGCACATCAGTATATTTATCATAATGGCAACATGTACACAATGCATAGTATGAAGATCAGCATTTTCCCATCTTTTCTTCAGGCATTTTTCTAAATTTTAATAAATTTTAAATTTGTACAATTTTCAGTGCAATCCTGTTGGGTTTGTTAGTGTTATAACACCCATTTTATAAGTAAAAAGGTGTATAGTGTGTCAGTTGTTTAAATTCACTCAATTAATAGGGGGCCAATATTGTGAATTCGAAGTGTTATGATTTCAATATCTTTGTTTTAGTTACTATACTGCACACATAAAACTATAAATTACACAGTAAATCTTTATGATTTAGATATGGGGAAGAGTATTTTTTAAAAAAAAATGCCCAAAGCAAACTTAAGCTCTAAATCAGAATTTTATAAAACAGAAACTATTTCAATCTTTTATCTACTGAAAATTGAATAGAAAATTTAATTTTCAATGACAGTTTCAGAGTTAGATTATTAAGCAATTTTTGCTAACCAATAAGAAGCACAGAGACTCTATTGGAAAACAATGCAAAGATAAAGGAAACTACTCAGTAAGCAGGAGGGAAGAAATTCTCCTCTCTATCCTCCTCCCTCTAAAATCTTCTAATCAGAATATGATGTCCAAATGCTTGTAGTTATAGAAGTGGAGGTTAAAAAACTGACATAATTTTTTACTTATTGTATTGACAAAAGTGAGAAAGCTGAGTTGTACCACGCGTTGGCAATGATTCAGTGGCTCTCATCTAATTCTTTAGACAATATAGTTAGTGGTGGAATTTCTGTAGAATGATCTGGCAGTGCTGTGGTCATTTCAGAGTGTGCACAGCCTATGATGAGCACAAAGACACTCCTGAACACATAATTTCAGGGGAATCTTTCTCAAATGCAAGAGTTCATATGCATAGACATTCACTGGTAAGTTGTTTCAAAGAATTACAGGTCATGTACTGATAGGTGACCTTGGTATTTTCATGCCACAGAATACCACAAATCAGGTAGAAGCAAGAGATAATGTTCAGACCAAAATTCTTGAAATTAAAATAATGCTAAATAAAAATAGTAAGAAATAGAACAAATTTCACCAGAAGGGATACAAATGAAATGTACTAGAATGCCTATGGGAGGAGAGAGAAATGGGAATAGAGAATGGAAAGAAAAGAGAGTAAGTACATGGACGCATGGGTGAATAAAATAAAAGCATTGATAGCTGGTTATCAGACTGAGGAGTCTGACCAAGCCATGCCTCTTTCCCTGAGGTCACGGAAAGGAGACAAAAGCAATAAGAAAACAAGGCCACGTGGATCGGGACTCTATGGAGTTTACTGATACCTGTTTGTAAGACAGGAGACAGACACCTAACCACTAATAACAGTACTGCTCTTTAAACTACTGTCTTTGAGAAGTCGGATAGAAGACAGGGATACAATATAAGGTCTCAGAGAAAATGGGCATGTTATTATTAATCATAGCTGAAGATGCTAAATATATATTTGTGAAATACAGAAATCAGACCAGCAGATCGTTCATGTATCTTGCAGTTTCAAAACTGAGGAGTGTTGGAGCTGTCAGGTGTTTAACATTTAACTGGAAAATATAGACTCATTTATTATTTCAAATAACTTAATATATATTATGAAGCAATTTGAGAACAAAAGCATTTATTTGAGGAATTGCATGACAATTATTTAAAAAATAATCATCAAACATAAGAATTTATGAATTCCATAAAACAGAGCAAAGAAATGAGAATGAAACGTTAATTAGAAAATGACACTGGCCTAGGTTCAGCCTTAAATGTTTCTGATAGAGTGAATCAAATGCAACTATAACAAAAGAAGACATTCAATAATTAAATTAAGTAATCAAAGATGCAACAAGGAAGACAGTTAATCTGAAAACATATATGTAAATTGAAGAAAGACCTGAGTATGCATTCTACAGGAACAAAACTACACAGAATCAAGCAAGGATATGTTTTAAAAATCTTAAGCTAGTGGGGTTTATAAAAAACAAATATCTCTGCAGAAGTTCTCATTATTATGAAAGATATACCATTTTTCTTTTCTTCTGTAACATTAAAATGCAAGAAAACTATGCTTCAGATTTTTAGAATTACAGATTTTCAAAACAACAATATGGTTTTAAACATACATTGCACCCCAAGTGTCTTCTATTGAGCCTAGTTATTGTTATATATAAAAGCAAACTTTATGAGATGTAAGTTGACTCTGAAAGCATATCTTTATTAGAATCATTATTCAAAGACATACTTCAGCTGGTCAAGATACAAATAAAGATAAACAATCAACAACTGAGAAAAAAGTCTCTACTGAACATCCAGGTAGTACAAAAGTGAAGGACACTGATTTTAGTGTGGTTCGAGTTATTAACCTGGCTCCCATAATTATGTGATTTCTTTGCATCTCATTGTAAAAAATATCCTTGAAATGAGAAAAAGTATTGAGCATTTTGCAGAGTTACTGTGAACATGAAATGAATAGATGTTTGTTAAGTGTTTAGGATGGGGTCTGATACAAAGTGAAAGTGCAGTGAATGTGATCTATAATTATATGTTTAGATTGTAACAGGAAGCTAGCAAAATTTTTGTCTTTGTCCAATTTCCATGGAGCAATTATCTAAGCTAATTATGCTAATGAATGATAGACATAAAGTCAAAGAATAATAATTTGAATAATAAGTAAATATTAAGTGTTAACAACATGGCAAGAAATTTATGTATACTATTTCAATTAATCTTCATAATACATATCCAAAGTAAGTACTATTATTAATGTTAATTCTTCTCCAAAGTCACAAAGCTTGTAAAGCGATGGAGCTAGGATCTGAACACTGCCCTCTGCTAGCTCCATGATAGTGCATCAAAATTAATTCTTTATTTTGTCTCACACAAGATTTAAGACAAACTCTACCAGCTCATTCCATACCTCTTTTTCTTCAAGTACTTTTACAAAATTACAATTAAGTAAATAGTATGCAATGCAGGGGCAAGCTAGATTGGCAAGAAAAGATATTTCAATGGCCTACCATGAAACAATCCGATCTAGGACATAGATTTGATGTCATCTCAACAATGACCAACTGACCTGACACGCACTTCTATGGCAGCATTTTCAACATGCACTCTTGACAAGTTTGTCTGTCTTTTTTTCTGTCTCTCAGAAGACAAAGTGCCTGATGCTCAATGAATTCATGTGTAATTGATACTACAATTTTAGTTGAGGACTGCTGGTTAAAGTTTCCTAAATAAACAGTCAATAACTAAAGAACAAAAATAGTAGTTGATGTAATGTAAAAATACAATGAAGAAAAAGTGAACATATTCTAATTTAAAGGATTTTCCCGCCAAAACTAATAATGAAGACATTTGAGAAACTCATATGTGCTGTCTTAGAACATACTCACTGTGTATTAGGAAGAATTAACATAGAAAGGAGAAAATGAAGAAAAGATGAATGAAAGAAGATAGGACTAAAAGAATAGAAGAAAAGAAATTAATATTTATTGAGGACTGGCCCCTAGCCAATAACTGATGTTAACAGATACTATCTCATTTAATTCTTAAAACAATACGGATACAAAGATTTTATAAATAAGAAAACTGAGACCAAGACAAGTTGAAAACTTCCTAGTGATGCTCAGAATCAGGTAAAGACTTCTGCATTGTCTTGTATATTTTTCAAGGAGCTTTAATAAATGAATCTATTAATATTTTTTATTTTGAGGCACAAACACATACATTAAGTGGTGACAACATTAAACTGAAAACCACATTCCTATTCTAATTGATTTTGGATGGACTGATATTTAGAGATACTTAAGGGACTAGTATATGAAGTTCAAGTTTCTGTTTGCATGTGCAAGTGTGTTACTTTTCAGTGACTATTCCTAGAGAGACAAAATTATTCATAGACGGAAGATATTACTGGGAAGTATATGTATCATGCTTCTAATTAAACTGTCTTTAAAAAAAGTCCAAGTTCAAGTACCCCATGGATTTGGAAGTATACTATTTTGAATCTGCCAGTTTCCCTAGAATAGAGGGGTTATTTCTAGCATGGCACCTGTTGCCATAAATTGGGAATAGCCATTACCCCTTAATGAATTATCTGGATGGAACATGTATGTTGCTCACATTTATAAATTATTTGACCTTTTACTGAGTTGAAGTCACATATAACCAATTATAGAATTTACATTAATACATTAGAATTATATTGAAAGGATGCGGTTCTGCTTTGGAGTGATGGGCAGAAGGCATAATGGGGAAGAGAGTATTTTGCCACATGGCATTTACAAAATGAAGCTCAGAAAAATGGAAAGTACTGACTTTAGAGATTTACAAAAGCTACGATCGGACTGTACAGGTACATATTCCAAAAATATACACCACTTTGAAGCCAAAACACATTCAATTACTTGGAGCTGACTCTGAATGACATTCACTGGAATCTCCTGAGACTGCCATCCTTCTTCTTTTTCTTATGTTTATAGTGAGATTACTTTCAGTTACAGATTCTTGTGAAGCTGAAAATCTGAGCTTTGACAATAAACTCAGCCTTGATACTCATTTCATATATATTCATTTTATAGATTAAAGCAGTTCAATTACCTATATATAAGCACTAGACCAGCCCCAAGTATTTCAGATTCAAAAATTACTTTTCAAAATTAGTTTTAGATGGTTTTTGAAAGATTTTACAACTAATGAAATTATTCGAAATATTTGGAAATTCTTCTAAAGTGTTCCTAAAGGAAGAGAGAATAAATCTTACAGATATTAATATCATGATGCAAAATCTAATGCAAAGGAACATTAGGTTTTAGAAATTTTGTCAATATTCACTAAGATATTAAAATTATTCCAGGAAATTCTCTTGAACAAATTGAATTATATTTTCCTAAACAAAAGGAAGTTTTTAATTAAAGAAAATGACTTTGACGTTCCATTACCATGAACAACATGATCATAAATACATGTAGCTCTAGATCTCTACCTTGAGTAACAGATTAAATATTCCAAGGTTAATTTCTTTCTTTATAGCTATTTCTCAAAGCCATTCTATGGAGACTTAAGCTATAGATTTATGAATCATGCAGGGCAAAGGGTATTTCTAAACAGGAAATAAAAGAGATGATGAACTGATAACATACGCATTTTTTGCAGGCTAAATGTGCACTGTGCAGATTTGTATGAACACAATGGGTATAAAACTGTCAGTGAGATCAACCTTGGTATTATGACTGTGGCTTCCTAGGTATCAGGGCTGAAAGGACTCCACAGACTTTTAACAGTACCCTGATTCACTAGTCTCCAGTAATTTGCCATTCTTTTATTTTCAAAAGCTCTGTGATTTCAGGCTACTGATCTTATATTTGTATTTCTTGTCACTTAAATCAGTCTATTAATATTTTTTTGCTCCTCATTGAGTACTCTTCCATGCTTGATACTTAACAAAAAGTTCAGGATTGGAGATAAAGATAATATTATGGATCCCATTGTTTATCATTAATGGGATTATATATATTTTTTAAAGAAAAAAGATAACCTTGAAACAGATATTCAAACAGATTAGTAGGACAGGTACAATAATTAATACACTATGCATTTTTGTCTTCAAAGACTTATTCAGAGTACACGATATAGGCATGATTTCTGTATCAAACAATAGTAGCACAAACCTTTCTTTTCAATGAACTAAGAGGAACTACCTGTGTAACTATCTTAACTCTTTTGCATACGTTTCTATATATTTTTCTTTTCCTCTTTCTGTCTTCCCCATCTCAGTTTGTCTTTTATTCTGAACAGTTTCTTCTCAGTTCACAGTATCTATTGTATGCTCTGGATCCTATGTACTCATTTGGTTTCTCACACTTTTTAGTCAATATAATTGTGTTGGTTACTTTTCTCTCATAGCTGGGACAAAACGCCCAACACCCAAAATGAAGGAAGGATAGGTTTATTTAGCTCACAGTCTGTGGAGGTTTCAGTCCATAATCAGCTGGCTCCCAGACAAGGTTGTAAGTCATGAGGGCAACACTTTAGGGCAGCAGCCACAAAAGCAGCCAGAGCAAAAGGCAGGGAAAAGCAAGCCTCTTTTCCTATTTTATGTTGTATACAGAACACCTCCCTCACCCCAAACCTGGGGCAGGTATAGCACTCACAAAATCTCTGTGTCTTCTTTTTTCACAAGATGATATCCACAAAGTAACGATCCTGGCTCACAGCTGAGTCTCTTAATTAAAAGTCTAAACTTCTCAAGTTGACACAGTGTGTCAACCATAATAACAATGTTTACACATATGGGTGTGATTTATTTCACTTAAGAGTATGGTCTCCTGTGGCACTGATTTACCTATGAAACTCCCCAGCTTATCCTTATTTAAGGGTGAGTAGTACTCCTTTAAGTTAAAAAAAACCCACATTTTAATCCATTCTTTGTGGAATTAGATGAAATTTCAGTTTTTTAAAATTCAAATGACCATTGATGTTGAACATTTTTTTCATGTATTTACTCTCCATTTGTATTTCTTCATCTGAAAAGTCTATTCATCTTAGATGTGCAGTTTTGGATTTGGTTTTTGAATTTGGTGAATTTTTTTCCATATTGTTCTATGTTCTGGATGTAAGTCCTTTGTGGGGAAGCTGACTATACTTTTTTCCCACTCTGTAGGTTTTCTTTTTACTATGTTGTGATTTCTTTTATTGTGAAAAAGATTTTTAATGAGGTGAGATCCCATTTGTTGATTCTTTGTCATATTTCATTTGCGGTCTGAGTTTTGTTCATGAAATCTCTGCTTACAACTATGTGTTTGGGACTTCTATTTTCTCTTCCAGTAAACTTAGTGTTCTTATTTTAACATTTAGATCTTTGATCCATCTTGACTTTAGTTTTGAGCATGGCGATGGACATGGCCCCAGTTTTAATCTTTGGCATGTGGAAAGCCAGTTTTTCCAGCACCATTTATTAAAGAGGCTTTCTTTATTAAAATGAATGTGTTTCACCCTTTTGTCAAAGGTGAAAACCAATAGAGAGAAGCCACCAGGCACAGAAAGCAGTTGAACAGAGGAAAAAGACAGGGAACAGACAACAGGAAAACAAAATGAAAAAGAAAAGCTTATACATGTAATTTACAAATGTCAACATAAATGATCTTAGCTCACCAATTAAAAGAAACAGACAGGCAGAATGGATCAAGAAGCAAGATCCAACAAATACTGCATTCAACATTTAAATGGCCATACTCCCAAAATTTCTGTCAGAGCATTCTGTAGAGCTTGTTTGGTGGCCATAAATTTCTTAAGTTGTTCTTTGTCCTGGAAGTATTTTATCTCTTCAACAATTTGGAAAGGTAGTTTTGTGGAGTATATCAGTCTGAGTTGAAGAGTTTTTTCCTTTAAGACATGAAATACCTTGCGTCAACCTTACCTTGAGAGTTTGTGTCTTCAAATGTGCTGTGATTCTGATGCGTTTTCCTTTATAAGTGACTTGTTTCTTTTCTGTAGCGTTTTAATATTTCGTTCTTGTGCTGAATTTCTGGAATGTTGATTAAAAGCCTTGGTATGGATTTGTTTTGGTCATGGCTATTTAGAGTTCTACATGCTTCATTTATTGGTATGTCAAATTCTTCATTCATGTTTGGGAACTTTCTTGCCATTATGTCTGTGAAGAGAGTTTTAATGGCCTTTGTGCTGTATCCAGCTTTCTCACTGATTCCAGTCAACTTATATTGTTCTTCTTTGCTTATTCTTGAAGCTGTTTGATTGAATTTTCATGCTCTCTTGTGATTTTTAAGAAATCTTTCTTTTCCTGGTCACTGGTTGTATTACTGTCTTCTAGATCTGCTATAGTTTCCGCAGTCTTCTGCAAATACTCTCAATTGTTAATCTCCTTCATTTCTATTCAGAAGTTCCATTGATCCCATTTCTAGTCTATGTTTGCATTCAGTTTCCATCATTTTCCCGAGCTTCTCTATTTGATTATCTATGTTTGACTTAATATCTTTATTTTGATAGTCATTTCTGTTTGCACCTTAGAGATTATTTTTTCAGGGTCCTCTTCTGGTTGTTTTTTCACTTCTGCTGCTCTCATATCAGAAATTTCAATTTTTTGGTTTTCAGTCTCTTCTGTTTGTGTTCTGGATTTATCCTGGATGGGCTGGGGCTTTGGGATTGCATTTTAGTTCTTCATGCCATCATTTTCTATTTTGTTTTGTTCTCAGTGTTGATGCTTGTAGACTGGGTGTGGTAGAAGCCTAATCACTGGTGTTGAGGCTGCCCTAGGAGGTGTCGTTCCTCCAGATCTCTTCTAGAGTGAGTGGCTCTTAGTCTTTATTTCTATCCCTAGAACCAACCTTCCCAATATACTAAGACCAAAGTGTTGCTATCTGTTTGACTTGGGGCCCTTCCTTTGGCATCAGACTACACCAAAGTGATGGTAAAGACCCCCTGTAATCTGTGTTGTCACTCCTCTCTCCAGCCTTACCGTCCCAGGTCGTCGGTGGAAGGGAGGACCCAAACTCTTATTACTCTTGCCAGTCACGTCACACTGCTGTCCCGTGGACAACTGGGATTATACAGTTTTAAGAAAAGGTTTTAAGTGTAGGGGACACAGTAAATACTAAAGGCAGTTAAGTGTGCTCGAAGTTAGTCCAAAACACAAGTTATCATGGGATTTGATTCTTTAGTTTGAATTATTTTTGAATAGGAATCATATTGTCTGCATGTGGCAGTCAAGTGCTTATTTTCTCTATAAAGTGAAATCAAGAACTAATATAGAAAAAAATGTGCTAAAAAGGACATAGAACTAGGCCTGTATAACTACATTGCTGATCTTGGTTATTTTCTTCCTTAGCTGTAAGGCTTTATTTTCTTTTTGTCACATGAAGAATTGAACCAGGGCATCTCACATACAGGTAAGTGCTCTATTCATGAGCTACACAACCCTTTTACTTTTACTTTTTTTTTTTTTTTTTAACAGAAATTTACTAAGTTGTATAGGCTGGCCTGGAGCATGTGACCTTCTGTTTCAGCCTCCTGAGTAGCTGGAATTAAAGGCATATGCACTTATAAGCTTGTTTTTTAAAGACCAAAAGATAAGGACTATCATTCAACCTAATATAATTATTTGACGTTTGGGAGTAATATGGAATCTCAGTGTTGTTTTAATATGCACTTCTTTCATGGTCAGCAATGTTGAGCCCTGCTTCATGTATTTACTGATCATTTTTGAAGAACGTATTCACTTCACTTGCCCATGTTTTCATTGGATCTTTTATTTTGGGGGATCTATTTTTTGAGTTTTTTATATATATTTTAGATATTAAAATAGATAGCTATTCTGAGGAATAGCTAACAATTTTTTCCCACTCTCTAGGTGGTGTTTCACTATGTTGGTTGCTTCTTTTTCTGTGCAAAACGATACAATCCTATTTGTTGATTCTAGTTACAATTGATTCTGGTTGATTCTAGTTACATTTTCTGTGCAACCAGGTCTACACCTATGACTTCAAGAACTCAAGTTACAGTGGTACCTTGGTTCATGAATTTAATTTTTTCCATTCTTAGTGTGGACATTTTGAATAGTTCTGCCTGTCCAGAAGCAAGAGATATCTTTCCATTTTCTAATGGGTTCTTTTCATGGGTTTTCCTTGTAGAGAACTTTCACTTCCTCAGATTAATTTGTAAGTATTTGATTTTTTTGATGCCATTTTAAAAGTATTTTGTCATAATTCCTCAGTTGGCTTTCACTTTTATCTACAGCCAATTAGGTTAATTTTGGTCCTTCTATTTACTGCTAATCACAGTATTACTAGTATGATGAAAAGTCACCAAGATACTAAACTCATAATGAAAACAGAAGAAAGAAAAATTAATAAAATGAAAGAAATTTATCACATCAACTAGACATTTGCCATAGTAGTTTAAATACAATAGAACATGATTCAGTTCATATAAGTGAGGTTAATTGATGATCCATTTAATTAGTCTGAAAGATTAGCTTTAGAGGTGTGCCCCTGTCCAAGAATACCACCATCTCTTCTGGAAAACACATTGGTGGCTGAAAACATGTTTGCTGCTTGGTGATTTACAGGTGAACAGTAATAAAAAGGTGCTTCTGAATATTATGAAAATTATGAGGAAAATGAATAATATCTGATTATATTTACAGGATAAATATATGGTAATTGCTTAATATAAATTACTAATGTAGAAAGAGGAAATCATGAACTTGCTGATAAGAATGACCTGGATTTGGTGCACTGGAAACCATTTTAGAAGTATTTCTTAATGAGTCTAATGAAAGATCCCTTAAAAACAATAAGAACTTTAAAAATGAATCCAGCAACTCCTACGTGACAAAAAGAACACTAATATAATATTAATTGGACTTAGTGAAAAATCAGAACATAGTAATACTGTGATTAGCAGTAATTAGAAGGACCAAAATTATCCTAACTGGCTGTAGATAAAAGTGACTTTCTTTTGTACCAGGGTGCTGAACTCAGAACCTCACACTTGCAGGCAGGTGCTGATGCAACTAAGCTAAGTACCTGGCTTGACCTTCTTTATATAATGAAAATTTCATTAAGTTATTTTTGCCTTAAGAGAAATTGTTGCAAATAAAATAATTGTTTAAGTAAGTAGAAAACAACCTTATAATGCCAGTAGAAAATGTCTTTATTTTATTTCCTCCTTTTTGTCTAGAAAATTATAGTATTTCCCTGGAGTAACATAAAGAATCTCCACTCAAGGTTTTTTTTTTTTTTTTTTCATTACCTCTGTCTCTTAAAGTGATTCTGTTGTGTTTAGAAAAAATGTTTATCTTACACTTTCTTCATTTCATTTTTTACTAATGCTAGGAATAATTTTTTACATGTGGAAACAAAGAGTCATAGAAATTAACTTACAGCTTTAGTAGGTGGTATGTGATCCTCTAAAACTCAGATTCACAGACCAACATTTTAAAAAAATGAATCTTTTTCATTGTAAATATGCTTTAAAATAATGGCATTTTAGTACAATAAATTCATATATGTATTCGCTACTGAACATAGAACATTGATCAAAATCACATACTTGTGTTTAAAAAGTTCCTTTTATAATCACTAATTGCAACAATATCATAAAAACAAAATAGCATAATAACGTAATCACTTATTAAGGTAAAATTAGTCATTTACCATTCTAATATCACAAAATTCACAATTTTAAACAATTGGAAGGATTTAATGAGACCTGAGTCATAAAATGTGTCCTCACAGCAAAGTTAAAGAACAGAAATGAATAATTTCCTTAAAAAGAAATAAATGCAGTGAATATTTAACAAGAACCTCCCATTGCTAGAACCTCTCCAAATGCATGAACCTAAAAAAATTATTTAGGTTATGTGAAGCTTAACACAAAATGATAAAGCATCATACTGATAGAAATTGAAACCTAAATTACGAGCTGTTCGGAAACATAACAATAAATTCCTTGGAATGAGAAGACTTCTAGAAGCACAAGCAAGTAAAATAGTGGTAAAATCCATCTTTCCTCCGACTTCTCAGGAACATTAGGCTAATTCTGAAAATAAATCCAGCCAGCTGGTGAGTTAACCTCTCACTCTTGTCACCAAGTCATCTGCAGCCTTGAGCCTAACTGTTTTCTTTCTCCTTGGTCTTAGTCCTTTCTTTAGTGGCCTTGTATTTATGGTTCATTTGGAGAATTTATCTTTGGTAGGAATGTGCATTTGGAAATCACTCATTTTACAAAAGCTTGGATGCAGGGGTCATTTTTTATATAAATCCTTTAACATAGATTCTTTTTTCTCCTGTGAGACACAATAAGTCATACATCTGATGGTTTAGTGTTTATTTATTCAGGATTCATTTTATTCGGGCTTTGGAATTTGACTGAATCAAGGTGGATAAAGATTTACTTTTGACCCATTTAATTCTAAGGTTTCCTGTAAGCTCCACAGGCTGAAGGAAACAAACAAAAAGGAAGAAGAGAGAGTATCACATGCATATAGGTGTACATACATATGTGTGTATGCATATATACACAAGATAGATGACTATAGTACTAGTCTCTGTAAGTTTATCAAAACGAACAGTGTGTGCTCTCACTGTTTGATTATTGTTTTGCTAAATCTTATAACCTGAACTACTTCTAAAACAACAGTGTGCAACTTATTAACTTCCTACTTCTTTTTGAAATTTTGTATCATTTCTATCTTTTGTTTTGTTTTATTTTTAAAAGAAAAGATAAAACAAAAGAACCTCTCTGTGGAGGTGTTTATGGTGAAATGACAAATGCAAAGGAGAAATATGAGCATATTTGTTTTTAAAAGATTAGGTTTGGAAAACATTTTATTTAGAATTTAAAAAGTGAGTTGAAGAACTGGGCACCCGTGCTGGGTATCCAGGTGTGGTGGTCTACAAAAGGAATCCTAGCACCCAGGAAACTGAGGCAGTAGGACTGTGTGAGATTGAGGCCAGCCTGGGCTACATAGTGAGTTCATGGACAATCTGAACTACATAGCAAAAGCCTGTCTCAAAACAAAAACAAAAACAAAAAGCAGGAGTGAGCAGTACCTCTGGGAGTAATGACATCTGGGCCAGGCTGAGGGATGTGGGCTGGGCCACTCTCATCTGTGGCTTGTGCTATGGACCCGGGTGCATACCTATTCTTATAATGTCATATTTCCTATGTCCTTCATGTTTGAGGCTGTGAGCTACTACCTGGAACAGTTTATCCGGGGAAAGGGTTTCTCCATGTGGAGGAGGAAGTGAGTATCTCGGAGGGCCAGGAGAATCACAGGCTGGAGAAGGGCTAGGCAAGGACAGAGGCAGGTGGTTACCCGTAAAGACAAGCTGGAATTTAGCCCTAAAACTGTCCTGTCCAGGAGCTGCCCAAAGAATTAATGGAAAACACAAGGCCCTATAGTCAACAGGGCCACGACTGGACTGCCATGATTTTGATCGAGTCCTAGAACATACATTTCCTTTGTATTGTTCTTTTTTCTGGCTGCCTCTGGGACCCACAGCCACACACGTACTGGCTGCTTCTCTATGCAGGGAGACAGAGGCGCTGTTGAGAGGTTAGCCAAGGGGAAGACTGAATGCATTGAGCTGTAGTTCGGACAGGAAGAGTATGATAAATGAACATGGGCTTACTGGGGAGGTAGTTTGGCCTCAAGTGGGACTGGCTGGGATTTGGGGTGCTCCCTTTAGGATGGATAATCACATGTCTAGTTCCAGTTTGCACTGGGGAGAATTCAGATATCTACCTGGCTGACTAGTTTGCCCTATCCTTCATGTTGATTTTTCCTGGAATCCGGGTGTCAGCTCAGGCACCAGAGAAGGGAAGCACAGGCTGTTGATGTCGGGGCAGGGAGAGCACGTTGCTGAAAACAGACTCCAATCATCTCCCACCTGTCGTCACTGTGCAGTGAAAACCATATGGCATTAGAGAACCAAACTGATGGACTCCCGTCTTCTACATGGCATTTGGGATAGGGCCCCAGCAGTGTTTAAGGAGTCTCCGGGAGGTGGAAATTTTGTTTTACTGAGTGGTTCTGTGAATCCTGGTTCCCAAGAGTCTGTTTACCATAAGAAACAACAGGTCTACAAAGTCTAAAGCACACCTGTGCTTTTTTCCTACAGTGCAAGTAACACAAGTATCTTGAAAATTCGGTAGAGATTAGAAGGTCACTCACACTTCCAGCGCTGTAATACAATTGCTGTTAAAAATGTGTTGTCTTGTCACTACCTCCCTGGGTAGTTTTTAAAGATAATCATAACATTGCACCTTAAATTTTATATTGCTGTTTCACATACTATTTCTTAAAATTATTTTTAATCTTATCACATAGTAATAATTATTTTAATATCTGCTAAGGAATATAAGAAAAATTATTTTTAGCAGCTAAACAACCAGAAAAACTACCTCAGTATGAAAATACTCAGCATATATATATATATATATATATATACTCAGCATATGTATATATACTCAGCACATATATATATATATATATATGTACATACATATATATGTATATATGGTGAGTATTTTCATACTGAGGTAGTTTTTCTGGTATATATATATATATATATATATATATATATATATATATATATTGTGAGCTACTACCTGGAACAGTTTATATATATATATATATGTAAGTTATTGTTGCTAAATAATATTTTGTGGTAGATGATTGGACTAGATGATGAGATGTTTTATTCACCATGTTAAAATATTTCTCATCTGTTTCAGTGAGTTTCTAATTTATTTTGATATTCAGATACTTATTCTTTAATAAATCATTGAGTAGTTAACCAACATAGATTGGCTTATGGTAAACACACACACACACATACACACACAGGTTGGGGTGCAGTTCTGTGGTAAAGCACCTGCTTAGGATGTGTGCGCACCCCTTATTCCTCTTCTGCATCAGAGGAAACATGGGTGCTGGTGCATTTTGCAAAGGAATGAGGAAATGAGACCACAGGTGCTTTAATATACAAACAGTGATTAACCTACCATTGGTCTTGCACAGTTATATTCCAGTGTTAAAATAAAGAAATATTGGAGCTAATTAGCACGTTTTCTTTCTCTACTATTGACTGTTTCTGTGACATCTATTAGAGATATTTTTCTTTAGAAAATGTAAGAAATCCTGGCTTTCATTATCAAAACTATGGATGGTATCTTTGATGAGTGTTCATTATTTGGGTTTAGATAATAAAATGTCTAATTTAATCACTAAAATTTATTGGTGTGACTTGGAATTTTACCCTACTGGAGATAAAACCAGGTTTTGGCAGGTCCTCTCATGAGTTTGAATTTCAAAAAAGAAATTGTTTGCATTAATTGACATAGAAATTGCTTATTGGTGTAATCCACCCACTTGCATTAACATTACAAAAATTGTTATTCAGGATTCTCCCTCAATGTCTTAGTTACTTTTCTCTTTTGCTGACACAAAATACTGGACAAATGTAGAGGAGGAGTGCTTTACTGTAGCTCACAATTTGTAGAGGTTTCAATTCACAGCTTGTAGAGGTTTGGCTGGCTCCACGGCAGGGTGGCATGTCAGAGAGGCGTTACAGAGAAGCAGCTCACGGTGACCAGAAGGCAGCAAGGAATCGGAGAAACGAAGAAGCAGCAAGTGACCAACAGCAAGCAAATAGCAAGTGGCAACAGCCTTCTTTCTGTCCCTGGTACCCTATGCAGGCTACCAGGTGGCATTCACATTTGGGATGCAGAAACTTTAGTGCTAGCATTGAACCATGGCTCAGTACGAGCACCATATCCTTAATCACAGCATCATACATTCTATAACCAGTCACCTCCAAAAGCCCCATCTGTGGCGACACGAGGCCTTTGCAGGGAGACAACTAGGTATCACTCATAACTCTCAACAACTGTTTAATGGAAATAATTATATTTTCTTAGTATCTCTTTCATTGCAATTTGTTTTCCTTTGTCTGTTTTTGTGCACCTAATTGGAAAATTTAATGTATGTTTCTCACAAAAAAGACACCAACATTTTTTCCTATACAGAATTGTTCCAAGAAATGAAGTCAGTCCTTAGAGATATCAATTCAGAAGAAAATTGGCAGGAATTAATGGAAATTACTCCATCCAGATTGAAAGTGGAATAGTTAGATTCAGTTTCTTCTTTGGTACAGGAATATTAATACAAGTTTCTTGAATAATGTCCTGGTGAATTTCATAATTAATATTAGTGGATACTATCAATCACACTCTGGCTTTCAAGTTGTCACTTCTAAGTCTTTTCATCTGTAAAATTATGTGCCTAAATCACACTCTATGACTGTAAAAGGTTGCAAAGGAATGATCGATATTTAAGTTGTAGAAAGAAATCTCACTCTTAAAAAAGAAAAAGAAGCTCCTCTTATCTATAGTGTGGATTGTTTGGTATTTCCTCTAAAGATGGATGAAGCATTCATGAAAAATAAGACATGTAGTGCCAAAAACCATGGGTCTCTGAAATGAGAAACATTAATAAAAATGTTAAAAGCTCTTAAAGTAAAAGAAACTCACCAATGAGTGTACTTCTATATTTTAAATTACAGCATATACTTAGCCAATTCTTTGTATAACAGCTAAAATGTAAAACAGCTTATTTGAAAATAAACCTCACAAAATTGTACTAGCTTAGGTAGCATTCATTCAGAATTCGAGATTAATTTAGACACAGTTGGACTTATCATTTCTTATTATTTCTAAAGAGTGTATTTGTTAAGCAAATCTAACTGTGCAAAACATCTTAAAGAACCTCCAATTGTGTTTCTGTACCTGAAAAGTTCAGTGTAGAGGGACAACCCTTTTTCAGTTTCAGTTGGCCTGTGGTCCTTTACCATTTATCGATGGAGAAGAGAATAAAACCACATGGAAGCAACAGCACAGCTTAGAAATGTTCAGTATTGAATGATTCTGCCTGTGTTAGAAACAGTGATTTATTATCCATCTGAGAAGAAAGGTCCTAGATTTACAGGTTACACGCTACTGCTTACACCTAAAATGTAATCCAGAGAATAAGAATGTGAGCTCATCACCAGTATCCGTAACACTATATGGCACATAGTAGGTGCTCAGTAAATATGTGAACGAAATCAACGCATATCCTGAATTGCTGAACTGCTCTCCATTTGAATTTACTCATGTTTATTGGGAAGTTGTTCAGCAGCAGACTTGTGTGAGAGAGTGATGTGCCTATTCATTTCTAGTTCACATAAGTAGAAGTTCGATGAAAAGGAAGTTTGGTTTAGATCATTCCAAAAAATGAATAGGTAACACCATTTTCTCATTTATTTTTCCTGATCGAAAGACTTTGAGTAACTCATTAGTGCTCTGCAATATGCATGTTCGGTTAATTTTAATTAGAAGGTAATTTTGCCCTGTCCATCAGATCAACAGTATTTTTAAATAGCTAATTATATAATTGCTAGTTCATAATAAAGATTTTGGAAACCTGCCTATGTGTCTTATTTCAGAGAAATAATTAAATACATTCCTCAATGCCTAATTTGTTTGAATACTTTTAAAGAAATTAGTAATTAGCTAGGACTGAACACTAAACTTTAAAGTTACTTTCATAACAGACATTTGCAACGGCAATCTGGAGTCGTGGTGCTCAGAATGGTAGGAGAAAGTCTGCAAGAATGTTCTGTGAGAGGGTTTGAGAGATAATGTGGGTGGTGCATTTATAGTTCAAATTGTCCCACATCCCACCTTTCCTTCCTTTTCGTAAACAGTCTTGTGTTTAAAGAAATCCAGTGTCTGATGATACTATTATGACTGCAAATGTGTTGACTGAAATATTTCCAACCCAAAATGGCAATAAAAAGAAACCCTGTGAACGTCAGGTGTCCACATATCAAATTGTCACAAGGACAAGAACATTGACAAAATGTCCTTATTTCAAGAGAAGAATTTTTCACACTGTTTTTTCCATGCTTTACTTATTTTATTGTCTCTGTTTTACAATACAGAAGAGTGGGGCATACGTTTGTCAGGAGTGTCTGTGTGTGTTGGTGTGGAAGCCAGGGCAGAAGCCTGATGAATACAGGAAACTTCCCAGTGGGCAGATTGCCCTGAAACTCTTACTTTAGAGGAGCTTCCACTCTAAGACCTTTAGTTACTTTAGTTTTACTTCTGATCAACATCAGAGATTCAGTTATTTAACACAGTGGATGTTAGATATGATTTTTTGTGGATGGTAACATGGGGGAAATTCAAACTGTCTGTATTAATAGAAATAACGATCACTCTGGGCCTCAAACAAACAGGGATAATGATTTAACAAGCCCAGGATCTGACGTCTTTCAAATTTCTTTTTTATCCCCCCCTATTTTTGAGAGACAGATAATGTTTTATTGTGCAGTCCAGGATCTCATCAAATTCACAATTCTTTTTCCTCAGCCTTCCAAGATCTGGGATTACAGGATGCTATGGCTTTCAGAACATTGCCTGGGTTTTAGACTTCTGCACCAGTCCTTTAAATACTTATCCTTCAAATACTTATTCAGAGGATTTGGCTATTGACTAGAAAGTTAGCTAGGTTTTGCCATGTTTCAAATGAAACTTTAATGCAAGACGCATCTGTCACACATATGACAGATGGCCTTAAAGAACAGAAGTCTGACATGTCATCAACTTTCTGGACTATTACATGGTTGTTTTCAAGTGTGTCTGCCTAGAAGGGTTTGTTGCTGAGACTGGCGTTTTGGGCTATGATTTGATTTCATGGTAGTATAATCTACATTAGGGCATATGGCTTCTTCATTCTGAAACTGTTGGAAGTTATTGAGTGCCTATCAGAGAAGGCCGCAGATGGACAGTCTTAGAATCTTGCCTCTGTTATCAATCAGAAGAAACATTGTGTTTTATGCCTTACAGACAAGTAGGTAAGATATTTATTTTCATAAATGTGCAGCACCAAGCCAGAAGTCTGGTCTGGTGAACCTGGTTGGATTTCTTGTCTATTGACTATAAACTAACTCTTTCCCCAAATAAGCTGATTAATGCTTTCTTGTATCCAAGTCTTCACTGGTAAAATGATTTTAATAATAATGTTTACCTCATAGTATCATTTTGGAAATTTATCAGATTAATGCAAGTAAAGAATTTGCTTTAGAGGAAGTATTTGGCAAATTATAGCTATTTTGATCACAAAGTGAATACATGAAAACTGAATCTGGGTCCTACTTAATTCAGATAGTATTTCCCCTATGAACATTAAGTTTTGTTGACCTGGAATAAATTAGATCCAACTAAGAACAAAGAAAATTTACTTGGGATGAATTGGATTTCTTATCTAGAAATTCAAACAGTATGGAAAATGTGCCCACACTTTTGCAAAATGGTGGCTGTTCGTATAGCTCTGAGCCACAGGTGGGATGGGAGTTATATCGCTGCTAGGAATTTTGATAGGTGCTAGTAAAAGTGAATCAGTCTTGTAAGAAAGAGACTGTGTGTGGTCTCTGCATAGCATGGATGGCAGGGTCTGCTGTACAGAAGCCAGTGGAGCCGAACCGTGTTCAGAGAACCGCTCCTCTGTGGTGGGGAGGTCAGCAGCTGATAGGTTCAGCTACTTCAAAGGATACATATTCCCTCATCCTTATCCGTTTTCTTAGACAATGTTTATTTCTTTATCTGTTTATAATATGGGCATGGTCTGAGCCACACTGATAAAATAACCAAATTTATGGAATTAATAATTGATTTTGAGTAGAAATTATGGAGAAAAATTTACTAAGCTAATTTTAATTTTTTCTGCTTAAGCAAAAGAAATCGTCAAATCTCATTTTCTAGGATATTTGAATCTTTTTCTGTACAATAAATTCTACTACTCTTTTATTTTTTCATTTGGTTGTATAGGGCTGGAGAGGTAGGGACGGTAATACTCCTCCTCCTCATCATCTTATTCCTCCTTTTTGTTCTTCTTGTTCTTCTCCTTCTCCTTCTCCTCCTTCTCCCTCTCCTTCTCTGTCTTTATCTTTGCTTCTCCTTCAGGCAAGATCTTGCTAATTTGCTATGTTGTGCAGGCTGAACTTGAGTTTGAAAACCATCTGGCTCAGGCTGGGATTTCAGGAGTGCTTGGTTAAATCCCATTCTTACTGCTTTATTTTATGAAAGTCCTGAAATTCTCAAGCTTTTCAGCAAAGAAATTTTTCTGTATTTAGCAAATATTTACTGAATGCTTATGTCTGTCACACACTTAATAACCCAAAGAGTTTACAACAATTAATTTAAAATATCAAGCAGAAATAACACAATGTAAGCATAAGCAAATGATGATAAAACTTCTAGTTGTAGCTGGATATGGTGACATACACTTGCAATCTCAGCAATCTGGAAAACTAAGGCAGGAGGATTGCAAATTTGAGCCCAGCCTGAGCAACTTAGTGACATGAGTAAGCCCTTTCTGCAACTTAAAAAAAAAATTAAAAAGGGCTCTGGAAATCACTCAGTATAAAGGGCATGGGTTTAGTTTCTGGTACCACACACAAATATATACACAATTCTAATTACAGTAAATGAGGTGTTGTGATAAATCCTGAAAACAACCATAGAAGGGAGTAATCATTGTACCTCCCAGGTTTTATAGCTAAAACATGCAATCTGATGCAAACAACTAAGAATTCAGGGAAGTTTTATGTGCAAAAATTTGAATAATATTTTGGAGAATGGTGTATACATAATTCAGAGAGATGCTCCGTAGGGCAAAATGGGGAGGGAATTTAATGAACCCGAGGGTCTCTAACCTAACAGTTTCCTCTCCCTTTGTCTCAGGCTTCTTCAAACAATTAATTTACCCATTGTTTTAACATCTTCTTCATTGCTTAACTTCAAATAAATCTTACCAAATAGGGATGCACTTGGAAGTGATAACATAATCAGCTTCTCACTTTCTGATGTGATTTCCTTAGTGCTTTAAGGGCCATGGCCATGTCTGTGGATAGTTCCTTCAATAAGGCCCAGCACAGTAGTGACAAGTGGTACATGCAAATGAAAATAGGTTCCTTTTATTTGGTTTATTTAATCAAACGATTTTTTAATCTCATGGGTTACTGAGATCAATAGGACAATTACTCAAATAAAGGAGGAAAACAGAGCAGGGAACTTGAAAGTATGAAGTAATTAAGGACCTAGAGAGCTTCAGATGGGCTATCAACTTTGAGTATTTGTGGCAAGTGCAGGATAGGTAAAAAGGGTGTCCTATTTGATCAAGGTTGAGAAAAGATTTTCTCAAGAGTAGGAGAACAGGACAGATGTGGTGACGAACAGATACTGAATACAAATAGAATTAGTCTGTGTGTACCAACAGATGTAATAAAGGAAGACAAGCAAAAGATGTGAAGGCATGAATGGAGGGCTCATGTTGAAAAATGTTGAAAGATAAATTTGAGAATAGATTATTGGTCTGTGCAAAACTGTGGAACATCACACTAAAGAATTTGGACTTTATCTTCTGTGCAGTTAAAACTGTATTGGTTGTATATCCCACTGCTTGAAACTGAACTAAAGCGAAAACCTTACAGATACCTTGAAAATAGACAGTAGTTGATGTAATTTGCATATTTACATTTCTCTCATCTGTGTAATTAGTTAAAGCAAAGCAGGAAGACATAGAAGACATGGGGAGGAGAAACATATCCAACAAAATCAGGAAGATGTGATGGGGGAGATGCTATATGAAGATTAATGAATTGTGTGATTAAAAAAGAAAACTTGCCTTTTTTAAAAAGATGAAAGTTAAGAGATAACCAAATGCAACATTTTAGGAAAAGGTGAATATGTACTAGAAATTAGATAACATTATGTAATGCTATTTTATTGGCTGTGATAATGACAGTATGTTAAAAATTCTTATTTGTTAGAGATACACATTTACATATTTGTAACTGAAGTGAAATGATGCCCAAAATAAACTGTATGGGGTCACAATGCCATTATTCCTCAAACTGGTATTAAGAACAAAACATTGATAACATATCAATAAATTTATACTTGCTGTTGGGAATTGATTTTCATCATTATCACTTCTTAAGGGATGCTGGAAAAATTTTAGGGGGTCAAGTACTCTGTATTTTATTTTGTTTATTTTCCAGCGTTGGGTTTAACCCAGTGGGCGCTCCACCACTGAACCACATCCCCACATCTTTTAAAAATACTTTGCTTTGAGAGAGGCTCTTGCTAAGTTACCTAGGCTGTTCTTACACCTTCTGTCTTCCTGACTCAGCCTCCTGAGTGGCAGAGATTATAGGAGTGTGCTATTTTGTCTGGTACTGTTCTCATTTTTACACATGAAGGTGCATGGAGCTTTTGCAGAATCTTACACTCTTCTCATGCTTATGGAGTGTTCAAGAGAGTGTGTTCATATACTTTAATTCCTAGAAAACACATGTGGAGTTTGAAAATTGATTTTTCTAACACAGAGCACAACAGCATCTTCTAATTCCTCACAGAGTAGAAGAGCAGAACTATTTCACAAAAGGTGTAGGTTTTTCAGTGATATATTTTGTTTTGTAGGAAGTCTCTTTCAGGCACACGATACATTCAAACTTACATTCAAGCTTTTGTTTTCCAGTGCTGTGAAATAGAAAGGGCTGTTTCCATAGGGGACAGGAAACCTAACTCGAAGAATATTTACAAAGGTTTCAAAAGAGCAAAACTCCTGTCTTATCAAATGTATACTGCTAGGTGTGATCCACTGTGTTTATACTGGTTAATAAATATGAGGCAGTATTACAATGGTCCAAACTTTAAAAAGGGAAGTGAGGACCATCCTGGGTACCAGGAACAGCACAGAATGACTGGAAGGGAATAACTGGAACTGTCAAATATTACAAACACAAAGTCAATGAAAATTAAAACAGTGCCGAGACTTTGGAAAGAAGTCTTACAATTGCTTTAAAAAATTTTAGATTAGTCCATGGTTGTAGTACAACATGTTCTTGCATGGAGTTGGCACATGGATACACATTCCACTTCCTTTCTCATCACCTTTCCCTCTCCCTTAATCTCTTGATCTCCTTTCTATTTGAGATTTATCTCTTCAACATGAAAATAATCTAAATATCTTTCCAGTGGTGAATGAAGAAATTAAGTATGACATGTCCACACATGGAATAATTAGGAAATAAAAACAAAAACTACTAGTGCAGTGAGCCCCCAAAGTATTTGAGTTGTGAACTTTCACAGGTGTAACATATAAGATTTGTTTGAAACCTGCCTTCAAATCTGACTTACAAACAATGCTCCTAGAACAGAACTTGCTCATAATTTGGGGACTTTCTGTATATAAATAATTATCTCTGTATCTTAAGGGGTTTTTAAAAAACTTTTGTAGTGTTAAGAGATCAGATTTAGGGGGCTGGAGATTTAGCTCAGTGGCATAAGCGCCTGCCTTGCAAGCAGGCAGTTGTGAGTTCGATCCCCGGTCGTGAGTTCGATCCCCGGTACCGATAAAAAGGAAAAAGACAAAAAGAGATCAGATTTAAGGCTTTACACATGCTAAACAAGCACTCTACCGCTGAGACATAGCTCAGATCATCCAACACATTTCACTAAGTGTCAAAGAGTTACACAATGTATGGTTACATGTATATGGCATTCTGGAAAAAAGCAAATCATATCAGATAGGGATAGCAAAGAAAAAAAATACCTGTGGTTTCCAGGAGACAGACGTGGAGGGATGCATTAATTACCAAGAGGAATGGGGGATCTTTGGAGAGGTCTCATTTTATTTGGGGTGCTATGGCAAAATATCTCAGACTGGATAATTTATAAACTCAAACTTTATTGCTCACAGTAAGTCTGGAAGTCTAAGATTGTGTTATGAATGGTTTGGTGTCTATAGTGAGCTCCTATTTTTTGTAGATGGTATGTCCCAGCCATGTCTTCATCACAGCATGAGCAATCAGACTCATCAAACATCCTTAATAAAGGCATTTATGTCCTTAGGAAAATAAGAAAAACCTTCATGACCTAATCAGTCTCCAAGATCACCACCTCTTGATAGCATCACTTCAGGGTTAGATTTCAACATGCTAGTTTTGGATGGCAGGAATGTTTAGAACACGGTAGGATGTGAAGAAATTTTTAATATCTTAATTATGATAGTAGTCATGATTTCATGTGTTTGTTAATATTCAAAACATATACTTTTTTTTAAAAAAAGGGTAGGTTTTGCATACATATGACCTGTGGGAAAAAATGTACCATAGTAAAATAAATATTACCACTTATCCTCTCAAAATACTCTTCCTGGCTTTCTACACACTTATCCCATGGTTTTACAATTTCTGAAGCAGTTCTGGCAATGCATTTTTGTGAGAGTCTTTAATTGCCCTGTGATAACTGCCTCAAATTCTGAATTGATTCAAAGCATCATGGAAAACTCTGTCAAATAAAACATCACAGTGGCCGTGCAGCCCAGGACAGGAATGAGACACCAAGGTGTTTTGTGGACCCTGTGAACATATTCCTCTTGGGTTTCCGGCAGGAACAGTGTCCAAACAGGAATTTGGAAGGAACCTTCCTTCTCATGGACCTGGAAAATTCTATCTGGAAACTTTGTGGGAACTAAGAAAACTGTCCCGGGTGGCTTAAGCATATTGTCTGAAGTCCAGTGTTGCCCTGAAATTTGTAACCCAGATTCAAGCAGACTGGGATTTGAAGGGCTGGATGTCACGACTGCGCCTGCATGTAGGGGTGCCTGCATGTAGGGGCGCAAAAGCAGAAGCAGTGCAGCTTGGAATAGCTTCACTTCATCCGGAGGAGGCAGGAGCAGCACGGGGAAATCTAGTGACGTCAACCTCAGCACATAGAAGTTACCATCTTTTGTCTCTAGATTGCAGAAAGCAGTGTGTGGATTACATGTTTAATGCAGATCATGGGCAAGGCATCCTGGAGAGAGTCAGCAGCTTCCAGGAGAAACAATGGATCAGGCCACCAGCTCTAACTCCAAGAAAGCCTGTAGTTATTGTAAAATGTAAAATCAGGGTGACGTTTTACTCTGAAACTGACTCTTTCTGCACAGCAAGCTGCAGTTGGAGAAAAAAATCCAGTGCAGAGTCCACCATATATGAGAAGTTTGATCAGAATCCATTTAGGGAACAGGTTAATTTTTTAAGACTCAGCCATGGTACAATTACAGAACAACTTCACTTTACAGTCTCTGGGGTCACTTTCTAAGTGTTTCTAGTGTCTGTGGGAGACAGCCACAAGAAACGGTCATGGAGTGAGTACAGGCTGCATACAGATCCCCTGAGAAACTTAGGAATGACAGGGATGGGGGGGACCCTTGGTGGTGAGAAACTGGGCCAGTTGTGTGTGGCTTTCACAGGGGCTGAGTCTGACAGCACTGGCATCAAATCCAGTGATCTTCTTGGCCTCCTGCCTCGCTGCCTGTTATCAGGCACAGCCGTCAGGGCTCTGGGTGCCTTCGCCACCCACCTGTGTGAGTAAGGACATGGCATGGTTGTGACGGTTGCTACAGCCTTGGGTGCCCTAAAGGAAGGCCGTGGAGTAGGGTGGGGTGGGGGAGGCACCTCACAAATCTGTGGACTATAAAAGGAGGCAGAGAAAACTGTGACTTGCTGGATTCCAAGACTGCAGCTCCTAGAAAGAAACGACTCATTTGAAAACATAGAGAGGGGCTGGGGATTTAGCTCAGCCACATAAGCACCTGCCTTGCAAGCAGGCAGTCATGAGTTTGATCAGTGGTACTGATAAAAATGAAAAAAGACCGAAAAAAATATTTTGGACCTTCTTTTTTTTTATTAGGGTTTTTTTTGTTTTTCTTTCTTCTTTATTTCTCTTTTTCTTTCTTTCTTTTTGTAATTTTCTGTTTTCTTTCAGTGGCTTCCTTTTACATTTTTCCCTCTGATTTATATTTTTTTATTTTCTTGAATGTTCTTTTATCTAATTCTATTAATTTCATTGTATACATTTAATGGGACCCTTTTCTCACCTTTTCCTTCTGTGTCTCATCTGTGTTATTTTAAAAAAATGTTACTTCATTTGTTCTGTTTCCCACAACTTCTAATTTCACTAGTCTAACCTCTATGCATTATGAATCTTTATATAGTCAGTTAATTCTGGTATGGGCATTGAATTTTTTTCTATCATCAGTGGTCATATAGTCACTACATTTAGTAAATATTTACTTTATTTCACTTCAGATCCTGGTGTCCTAATAAATATGCAAACATTGGTTTCTTTCCTATGGTTAAGTGTGTTACAGATTCATATGCTATTTCAATATACAAATTTTCTTTTGTTACTGTTATTGTTTCTGATATTATTGCTACTGCCAGGGTGGGATGGTTGTTGCTATTAACTTGTTTTTTCTATATGCCAAATCTAGATTACCTTTGTGTCACTAACAACCCCATGGCCCATTTCAGGAGAAATGAATGCTGGCCAATTAACACTTGTGTCCTCCCCTCTCAAAGTAACCAAGGCCACTGAATCTTGGGCCAGAAGCAAATGTCTATGAGTAGCCAATGCCTAGAATAAATCACTAAAAAGCAGACACTAACTAAATAGATCTCCAAAGGAGCAACGAAGACTTCTTGCTATAATAAAGCCACAAAACCAAGCATAAGAGTAAAAACAAAGCAAAAATAAAGACAAATGAACACAGTAGAAATATAAGAGGACAAGGAAACAAAATACCACTGAAAACTCTCAACTCTACCAAAATACGAACTATAGGACATGAAGGGGAGGAAATGAAAAATCACTCATTTGAATTATTATACATGATAAGAGGAAATAAAAAAATAAACAGAAAGATAAGTGCTTGGTGAGCTCATAAAAGTTATAACTAAAGAGATAATGACCTTAATAAACAAAATGTCAGTAAGTTTATAAAAGACACTAATAAAAAGCTAAATGAGCTAAGCAAAACTATACAAAATATGAATGGCCAGTTTAGCAAAGAATAAGAGCTCATGAAAATGTATCCAACAGGTATCTAGCAGATTAACAGTCTATTGAAAGCACGGGCAGCAAAAGTGATAGAAGTGAGGGCAGAGTGCTGGAAATAGAAGACAGGGCTGGTGTTGGTGACCAGAGACACTTTAAAGACAATGTGATAATATGAAAAACGGACCAAACATCTCCCAGCTCACATAAGCGAAACTATTTTGAGATTAGTTGAAATTAGTGAAAAATCAGAAGTCAGCACAAATAACATAAAATCTATTTACAGAACTAATAGAAAAATTTTGAAATATGGAGAAAAGTTTAATATACAGATAATCAAGGCACATAGAAATAACTATGATCAGAAACAACCTCTCCACAACACATCATAATCAGAATCCCAGAATTCTATCACCAGGACAGAATCCGAAATGCTATTAAAGAAAAGCATTGAACCACTTATAAGAGAAAGTACAATCACAGAAGACTTCTCAACACAAAGCTTAAAGGACAGTAGAGCTTGGAATGAAGTGTTATAAGCACAGAAAGAAAAAAAATTACAATTTATAATGCAAAACTAGTTTTTAAAATTAATGGATTATTCCAAAGACTCAGGGATATTTCAGAAAGAGACGATGAAGTTGGTGATGCCAAATTGTCTAATAGAAGACACCAGGCAGGATAAGCAGTTAAAAAAAGAGAAAAGAGAATCAATAACAAAAAACTATGGAATGACCAAAATAAGTTATTACTGAAAGTCAATAACTTTCAGTAAGAATTCTAGATGTGAATGGTCTCTATTCGCCATTTAAAAAGGATAGATTGCCAGAATTGACAAAGAAGCAAAACCCAATGATATGCTATATATCAGAAGTCCATTTAATCCAAAAAGAAATTCATAGACCAAAAGTCAAAGGATGGAGTACAATACTCCATCCAATGGGAGCCCAAAAACAAGCAGGAGAAGCTATCCTATTTTCAGACAAAGTAGATTTCAACCTAAAAATTGATGAAAAGAGTCAAAGAAGGTCACTATAGTTTTGTTAAGGGAACAATTCAATGAAAAGAGATAATACTTATAAATATGTATGGATCAACAGTTGGCACACCCAAATTTATAAAACAAACACTACTGGGCATAAATGATCAGAAAAACATCAATGTAATTATAGCATGGGATGTTAATACTTTCGTTATGAATAGACAGATCAGCCAAACAAAAACTAAACAAAGAAATATCAGAGTTGAACCAAACTTCAAAGAAACGGAAATGCTCTGAGAAAGATACAATATACATTCAATATACATGCTGCACATTTCCCCCACATAGACCACAAACTAGCCCATAGAGCATGCCTAAGTAAATGGAAAAGAATCAAAATGTCCCATGCATATTATCAGATCATAGTGCAGTAAAACTAGAAATTAATGATGCCGCAGAAATTATGCAAATGCTTGGAAATTAAACAATACACTCTTGAATAATCAGTGGGTCATAGAGAAGAAATCAAGGAAGAAATTAGATGATTACTAGAGTTAAATAGTAATGCCAGTGCAATGTATCAGAACTTATGTGACACAATGAAAACACTGCCAAGATGGAAGCAAGAGCTGTGAAAGCACAAAAAAGAAAAACAGAACAAATATATAACATAACGAGGCAACTCATGTTCCCAAGCAAACAAAAAAGAAATCCAAATCTAAAGCTAGCGCAACGCAGAAAATTATAAAGATCAGAGACAGAATTAATGAAATTGAGAAGTAAAACATCAGAATCAATGAATTGAGGAGCTGGTTTTTGAAAGGATAAACAGAATTCTTAAAGTCTTAGTCAATGTTACCAAGACAAAGAGCTAAAAGAAATGAATCAATGCAATTAGAAATGAAAAAGAGGAAATCAAAACAGACACTGCCCAAATCCAGAAGATTATTATAGTAAATACTTTGAAAACCTTTACTGCAAAATCTTTGAGAATTCAGAAAATCAGATAGATTTCTAGATACATATGAATCACCAAACTCAACAAAGATATAAAAATCTAGAAATAGCCAATAACAGACAGCAAAACTAAAGCAGTAACAAAAACCCGACCACCTCAGAAAAGCACAGGTTGGGTGTAATAGTTCATGCCAGTCCAGCCGTTGGCAGGCTGTGGAGGATTGTCCTGAGTTCAGTGCCAGTCCGGGATATGTAATGACTTCAAGATCAGCCTAAACTAAATAATAAGACCTTTCTCAAAAGAAAAAAAAAGTGCAGGACTCATGATGACTGATGTTTTCCCTGATGACTATGTTAACATAAGAACATCAGGGAAAATCTAACATTGATACTTCAATTCCTTAATGAAAGTGAAAGAGGAGTGCTCCCAAAGTGATTCCTGGAAGTTACAATTACTGTGATTCCAACAACTGGCAAGGACCTAACCAGAAAAGGAGAATTACAGGTTACTCTAATGAACATGGACTCAAAGAATCTCAACAAATACCACAAATCATCAAAAAGATCATGCATGCTGATCAAATAGGCTTCACTGCAAGGATGCAAGAATGCTTCAACTTTGCAGATCAATAAATGTAATACATCACATAAACAGAAGAAAGGACAAAATGACATGAGCATGTCAATAGGTGTGGAAAAAGCCTTTGACAAGATCCATTCATAATTAAAAACCCTGATGCCTGACATGGCGGTGTTGTATTCCCACCATGTGGGAGGCTGAGGCAGGAAGTTGCTGCAAATTTGGGTCATTGTGGGCTACATAGTGAGATCAAGGCCAGTCTGAACTGCATAGTGAAACCTTATCTCAAAATGACAAAAAAAACACACACTAAAAACATTATCCATGAAAAAAAAAGATATAGAAGAATGGTATTTCAATGTAGTAAAAGACTTTTAAGATAAACATACAGTCACAATCATATTAAATGGCAGAAATAGGATTACTTCTGAAATCAGGAACAAGAGAAGGATGAACACTCTCACTATTCTGTTCAACACAGTACTCAAAATATTAACCAGGGGAATTAGGCAAGCGAAAGCAATACAAAGGGTATGTATAGGAATGGAATAAGCCAAATTATCAATATTTGCAGAAACATGATCCTCTAGATTAGAAGGGCCAACATTTATCTCATTCTCAGAAGAGCCAAATTAAGCATGTAGCAGGACACAGTCAACACAAAAAAATCAATAATGTTCTTGTACACCAAAAAATGAACCCACTGACAAAGAAATTAAGAAAATAATACCATTTTCAGTAACATCAAGAAAATTAAATACTTAAAATTAACCTGACTAAGGAAGTCAAAAGGCCTTTAAAATGAAATCTAAGATACTAAGAAAAATAAGATAAAGAAGGATATTAGAGGATGAAACAATATCCCATTCTTGGGTAGGCAGAACCAATACTGTCAAAAAGACTATTTTCAAGATTGATAGGCGGATTTAACCCATTTTCAAACAAAATACCAATAGCATTTCAAAAAGAACTAGAGCAAACAATCATAAAATTGATATAAAACCAGAAGAGACTAGAGAAGCAAAAGCAGTTCTGAGCAGTGAGAGCAAAGCAGGAGGCATCACAATCCAAGATTTCAAGTTATATAACCAAGCCACAGTGATTAAAAACAGCACTGTACTGACAGAAAACCCATATATCTCACCATGTCTTAACAAATAAAATGGATCAGAAAATCTAAATATTAAAACATAAACAATTTGCTGGAAGATGAAAAATGCTGGAAAACATAGGCAAGGACTTGCTGAATAGAATCCAAATTGTACATGAAGCAACATCAAGAATCAAATGGGATTATATTAAATTAAAAAGTTTCTGCACAGCAAGGCAAATAACCAATAAAGAGTCAACTTAGAGAATGGGAAGACATTTTGCTAGCTATTCCTCAGACAGAGGATTAATACCTAAAATATATAATAAAATCCAAAAGGACTAGACCCCTCCAAAATAAAAGACCCAATCAAAAAATGGGCAACTGAAATGAATATACACTTTGAAAAAGAAAAAGAAGACTAAAAGGAGGAGGTAGAGGAGGAGGACGAGGTGGTAGGTGTATGAGAAAGAGATGGAGAAGGAGGAGAAGAGGAAGAGGGAGGAGAACAAGGCCAGTAAATACATAAAAATGTCCCACATTGCTTCCAGTAGAGAAATGCCAATTAAAACAACACTGAGATTCCGCCTTCTTCCAGAACCAATTACTATAATAAGGAAATTAAATAATAACAAATGCTGGTGAGGTGTGGGGAAAAAGGAACCCTTCTACACGGCTGATGTGGAAATAAAGTAGTACAACTATTATGGAAATCATTATGGAGATACTGTACTTCAAAAATTAAAAATAGAAATTCTCTTCCACTCAGCTATTTCTTTTCCAAGTATCTTCCTAAAAGAATTACAGATATTATAATACAGTAATACACGCCTACTCATATTATGGAAGCATAAGACATAATAGATAAATTTTGGAAGTGGCCTATATGTTTATCAATAGATCAATGGATTAAAAAGTCTGGCAGTATTTGTGCAAATTAAACACTACTCTGCCACAAAGAAGGGTAAACTTGAGTCATTTGTACAAAAATATTGATTATTGCAACCATAATATTAGACTAAATAAATCAGACAGACAAGTTTAAATATCACATAATTTCTCCTATGTGAAAAACCCAAAGTATAAATGAAGAGCAAAATGAAAGATAGATAACAAGAAGTGGGGAGTTAGGTCTTTCTCCAATGAGAAAGGCTTAAGAGATAGAGGAAAGAGACAGGAAGAAAAACAGAATTAAGATGTGCTGTTTGTATGTACTAACTAACCCCCAGGATGCAGTCATGTATGGCAAATGTAGTAATAAAAAATATCCCTCAGTTCAGCTGTTCTTCTTCCATCTTATTAAATAATCTGACACGACGAGACTCCTGGCTCTTTCGGAAGGTCACAATGACCATGAAATGTGAGGATTTTAAACTAACCCAGAACACTGATACAGTACAACTAAAGACAGTGACGAGGACTTCCAGAAATGATTCAGAAGAGGCCAGAATGATGGGCGGAGGATTCTGAGGAGGATTAATGGCATTCGGCATTTTATGTCTTAATAAATTAAAAACAAAGTGTTCACTGTATTTGTTTTCTGTACCTCATAACTTACACTTTGACAAACATGACCGAAAATAGGTATTGAAAACCTCAGAGAATGATTGCTCAGTTTCCTGCACTAGATTCTCACTTCTTCTCTATTTGTGAAGAAGTTTGATGGATGCACAGAATTATTTGTATTAACTATCACTGACATACTAACTCTTCTAGTTGTACAGCTGTCTAATTTTTATTAGTATAAATGAAGCTTGAATAAATAATAAATGATAACAAGCATTATTTCCTTTATAGGTATGTTGGCATGGTTTGGAATATTTTCATTATTCTATAGAATCAGTATTCCTATACTGCACTTGTAAAACAGGCTTAATCAGTTCTACAGAAAATGAAAAAAAAATATGCTCATTATCATCTTGAGGATTTTCAAAAATTTCAGAAATGTAGATATCTATTTTTATGACAAAACTTTGTAGATTGAGCTTTCTGGAAAAAATAAGGGGGTGGGGTGTTGACAGTTGAAAAATCAATTCTCCCATCAGTGTCTAAAAAGCAGCACTAAACTAGGGCTAATGTGTCTGGGAAACAGTTAATATTTCAATGGGTATTATTTCTTGATAAGAAATATTGGTTCTTATATGTCGCAGTGCTAGTGGCTAATTTGTACTCTGGCCAAATACTGCTTTTGTGGGTAACTGGGGACTCTGTGTGTAGCTTCAGATTCTGTAATAAAGGTTTTGCAACAAGATGTGTCAAGCAAGGTTGTAAGTAGATATCCTCACTGATTGTTTTAAATTCTACCATTAGATCTGCATGTGGAGCTGCTATAATCACTCCAGATTTTAGAACATAAAGCTCCAGTCCTTTTAGGACACCAGTTCTGCTATCAGACCATCTCTGTAAAGCTCTTTAATTAGGAAATCCCCAAACAGCAACAGCAATAGCATCTGACTTTATTACATAAAATTTCTCTTTGGCAAAGCTGTTTCAAAGTACAACAGGGAGAATCACTGGATAAAAATGGGTAAGTAGGAGAAGTGAGAGCAGACATAGAAATGGAAAAGACAAATTAATGCATGCAGAGTTATAGTGTAGCTAATATCAAGGTGCTTGTTGTAATTTCATTTTATGAAGCTTCAACTTAATAACCTTTTAATATCTTTTAATCTGTTTCTTCTATAGACCTTTACCTGTAGTAAGAATATTTCTTTATTAAGATTCTGTGTGTGTGTGTCTAAGCATTTTTAATGGCCCCCATTGCCATGGTATCATCTGGATACCTGATATTTAAAAAACAAACATTTTAGCATAATTAATGAATTGTTCTTAGATGGCTATTGTTCAGGTCTGACTACTAAATGTACAGACAGTGCTCATTTCATCAAATTAAAACTTGCTAAGCAGAAACATCACAGTGAATAAGTAAGGAGGAGTCCGTTGTAAAGAAACAACCTGAAAAGACCTTCAATAACTCCAAAAGTTATGGAGTCCCAAAAAATAAACCATGAAAAATAACCTGATGGATCTGAGCCTGGATATACAATCACGAAGAGGTCACAGTTGTCCTTTCAGGTGCGCTCCAACTCACTATACCCCTATCTGTGGCAAAGAATGTCCAGCTTAATCATGACCTATTGAACAGCCTTGACGATCCTACCTCCTACAAGAGGACCTACCTTTTCCTAATACTGCTTTAAATTGCCAAACGTTTTACAACAAACTGGCACAATTAATTCTAAAATGCATCTGTTATTTACAAAACAGTTTGTATGCATGCATCTACCTCTTTAACACTATCAACAGAGATATCTTACATACAGGTATATGCAAAGTACTATATTTGATCCTGGAGTTGCATAAATAATCCTTTGAAATTTGAATTTTGCTTTGCCTTAGAGAAGGGTTGGCAAAAGGTTGCATCCTCTAAGCTATCTGTGAATGTGAGAGTTAGATTTCATTTTACAGATCAGGAAAGGGAGACACAGAAAAGCTCAGTGACTTGCACAAGGTTTTAAAACTAGAAGGCTGCAGAAATGGCATCAAGGTCTCCAACATAGTACTGTTTTCTTGAATAATCAAGAGGTTCAGGTCAGGTAAGCACCTCCTCTTTTCTGTTTCCTGCAGGTACATTGGGATAAAAAGGACTGTTTCTGGCTCAATACTTTAAAAACGCATGATTAGGGTTCAAATGCACAGCTTCGGGAGAAGTTAGGGGGCACTGGGGCTCAGGGTTTCCATAAGTTTAATTTCTGCTCTTTTTTACTCCGACAGTGTTTTTCAACTATTATTTTGAACAGTTTGCTATTGTAGGAAAAACACACTCAACGTTCTCAATGAATGATTTACAAACCAACTTTTGCAACCTACCAATCTGGTTTTTTGATTTTTTACTCTTTGGTTTTTTAAAAGTTAGCTTCAAGCTCATGTCATCTTGAAAAAAGAGAAACTTTGTGTATTTTTTTTTTATTCTACTTATAACTTTCAGCATTGTCCCTCCTCCATCCGTATGATCACTTGTGTAGCTCCTGTCCACTGGCTCCTGGTATGTAATAGCTGACTGTAGTCATAGTACACGTGTGTGTGTGTGTGTGTGTGTGTGTGTGTGTGTGTGTGTGTGTTGTGTGTGCATACATGTGTGTGTGTGTGTGTAAGTTTCAGGCCCTTTACTACAAGATCATGGAACTCTAATTACTCTAACCAGCACAACTGAAGTTATTTTCTTCTCATTTTATAGGAATTACAAATAATATCTGATTTGTAAAATTTCATTACCTATTATACAGAAGATAGTATACTTATCTCCTCCCAATTACTGGAGAAATGGTAAAGGGAGAAAAAAAAATACTCATTATAAAGATGTACATACCACAAGTTTTTCAGTAAAATAACCTTCACAAAAATTTAATATTATGAGACACTATAGTTAAAAATTCTATGTACAAATTAACATATTGGAAATAATTAAATGAAAGTCAAGTAATGATCAAGCCATTTGTCACCCCATACCTGAAGACTGATTTGCACACTCAAAATTCAAAGAAACCTGCATCAATAATAATGAAAAGTTAAAATCAATTGTTCTATTATATAAACATTTTTCCATTTTGGAAGTTATACCTAGTCCTTTTCTGATTAATTATATGCTTTTAGAGGTGAGGGATTTATAGTTCAGGGGTATTCCTCTACCTCACCAGTACTAAGGTCCTTTATGGTGTTTAATAAGTATTATTTGATGTTTCATATATAAGTAGTCTTTTCTCCCCAGTCTCAACAGCACTTTTTGGCTTCAGTCTAGTTATTGAGCATTTGTCTTCTTTTTTTTACACAAATCTGTGACTTGGAAATCTACTTAATATCCTACTCTTCCTGGGACATGAGGGGGTTGCTCTTGCCTGACACAGTGTTTCCATGAGGTCAGAGTTCTGCCCTTCCTCCTGCTAGGGAAGAACTTCCCATGTGCACCATGAATCCAAAAGGCCTCCTTGTCCTACCTCATGTCTTAGATATTTACTGTTACTTTCAGTGATATGTTGGACCCAACTCTTTCAGGCTTAAGAGATTGTTAAATATTCAATTTTTTTTTTTTTTTTTTTTTTTTTGGAGCAGGGTTGTGGCAGAAAAACCAGTCATAACGGATGTGCTAAAAATTTTTAAAAAAATCATAGAAATGCTTATTATAACTGGAAAGCTAGCTTATTTACACACTACTGGATCACTGTGTTTTTAGAGTATATTTGGTAATTCCAAATACCAGAGCCAGGAAATATTATTGAACCATTTATATCTTGATCTCTTGGTCTTGTTCTCTGTACTTGAAACTGGTGTTACCAGTGCATGCCTTGTCTCAGAAGTCCGTGAAGTTTTGGATTCTGGTTCCTTTAGTGTTTCTTCTATTGCACTAGGAGCAGTTGAAATATGGAGAGATGGATCAAATGTTCTGACATTGAAAATTCTGTTTTTGCATCTGGTCTTAGCTGTCAAAGTACACCTATTTGTAGTCTGACCTCTCAACCACCAAAATGTGGTTTCAGATTAGAAATGCCTACTCTCCTTTAATATAAACACATTTTGACTGTAGTTTTGGAAGTACACACTTCAAGGGAGGTTTGCTAAGACTTAAGTGGTCCTGTGCTGTTCACTGTCATTTGGATCCACACACTTATTTTGAGTATCTTTATTTAACACCAGGCAAAAAAACTGTCATGTACTCAACAACAGCATGGGATATTTTTAGTAATCGACAGTAAGTCCATTGTGCGTAACTAACTGAGGTGAGCTTTGATATCATCATTGGCAAGAAAGTTAAATAATTACTTGGTGCTACAAACTTAAGTTCTTTAATGCCTATTGCTTTGTTTAACTGGTGTGTGAGAGCCAGTAAAAGACTTCTCTGAACAAGGTTATTATAGACTCCTAATAGTAAAATTAGAAAATACAATTTCAAATCACCCTATAATACATAGGGACATGGTTCTGTATCAAGTCTAGTAGACTTTATGCCTTGCAAGAGATCAGACACTTACTAGTGTTAATGGTTACTGCATTGCTCAATATACTCAACCTCTGGTTGAGGTTCAATTCCAGCATAAATCACTTGTTACATTGTAAAGACCAGTATTTTGTACACATGATATTATATTTTTTTCCATCAGAAAAGTCTTTGTGAATTCTAATAGCACACCATAGTTTTACTGTTTAAAATTATTTAACTTAAATAGTTTATGACCCCAAATCTCTATAGTATTCTTCATAGTACTCAGTATCATTTTATTCATCTCATTTGTAATTTAGCAAGCATTTACATCATTTTAATCTACTTCAATGTTTAAAAACTCAGCACAAAAATCTTTGAAATATCTCTATGCAACATTTGAAATATCTTGAACAAATTAGCATATGAAGTGAAAGCCTCATATTTTTATCAATCTATCACCTCTTAGCCATGTCAACACAAGAGTTATTGGAGCTAGACAACAAGCCAAATCTAAATCACTTATCTGTTAAAGATACTGTGGAATTCTAAACTTTTGGCCCATCACGCCCTGTGCCTGTTTTCTTACTTGGCTGCTGTTGGCTAGAATGATCAAGATCCGGATTATGACCACATTCATATAATTCTTCCCAAATGTTTTCCTTCCTGACATTCTTTAGCCATATAGATCATTCTCATGTTCAAAAGGTGAAAAAGTTGCAGGAAGAAGATAAATTTTTGTTTGGATGATATAACCATAGTGCAAATTAAGGGATAGAAGGCAAAATTGGCCGTGTAATGTTGAAAATCAAACTCCTCTGGAATCCACAAAGCTCATGGCTGTTGGTGGAGAGTGAGCAGAACTAGGAAGAGAGCAGTGTTAAGCCACAGCTCAGATTTAAAACACGTGTGTCTAAGAAAAACAAAATAAAACAGATGAAAAAAAAAAAAAAAAGCTCCAAGACTGGGCTTATTTTCAATGCAAATTTTGTTTGATTTCACAGTGTGTAGGAAGGCCAAAAATGAGCTAATTTTCAATGCTATTTACATTATCTGCCAGGTGCTAAATTTGTTATAGACCATAGCATTGTTTTCTGGAATTGTCCATTCCTTCACTAAGCCATTCTTTCTTTACGCCTTCCTGTGCATACTTTTGGTTGGACCTTCAGGGGAAAAGATCCAAGTAGTTTTATTATGGCTTCAATCTTTTCTATTGGTAGAAATGAAAGCACATTCTGTTAGCTAGAGGGCTTTGGTCATAAACCAGTCACAGCATGTATTAACAGTTATCTACTGATTCAACTTATTGCTATACATTTTATATCAGGTGAAAAAAGGGGAAAATATGGTCTGAGTCTGAATTTCCCCCTCTGGAAAGTGAGAAACATTGGTGACTCTCTTTCTTGACCATTGAGAGAACAAGAAATAGTATATGTAAGTGAAGAAGTATGGTGAATGGCATATGGTAAGTATTTAGTGAATAATTACTATTAATTATAAATCTCATAAGTGAGAGAAGAGTATCCGTGCAAAATTGTTGATGGACAAAATAAAGTAGGAAATTCATCCATGTTCTCAGTGAAACAGTTAACATTCACAAATCATTTAAAAAGGTGACTTCAATTACACTTCCCCAACTCTTTTCATAAAAAGACATTTCATAAAATGCTAAGTATAAGAAGACAAAAAGGGCCAGGTGACAATTTCTGCTGCTCTCAGCTGTAGAGAATGATGGGATTGCTCCCAAGGGTGTCTTTTAATAAAGTTCACTTTATTATTCTCTAATATATTTTAGCAAGCTTCACTGACTGTAACCATGACTTTCTTAAATGAGAGATCCTTTTTCTTTTCAAAGAAGCAAATTAAAATTACTTATCATAATTTGACTATGTCTGAAAGACAAATTCATACTTCTCATTGTTCAGTGGTTGTGCTACTATTTTAGACCAGGTTACTAGCATCACTAAACTTACTATAGAAAAGTAATCACACAGTGATTATTTTGAAAATAAAGAGTCCTGGAATTTTCTGTACTACACACCTTTTGAGGTTTCTATCTGAACAGCCTAAGCTTTATATTTTGCTCATCATAAATTAAATGACTTTTAATCTTCATAGAACAAAATGCATCAATGAACCATAATATGGCTTCTTTCTCTAAGGAGGAAGCGACAGTGTAATGTATTCAGTGGAGAGTTCTATCTCTTTCACATCTGGAACATATGAATTTAGCTGTCAAGAGAAAGATTGAAAATGTGCCCAAGTGACAACGCCATATGATTTTCAGCATGAAAGTCTGTCTCTATCATTCTAAGCCCTACTGTATTAGGTTATCAGAGCAAATATAATGATACATAATTTATAAATTTAGATTCCTCTCCTTCTTTCATGTTGTTCTTCTCAAGAATGAACAAAACATGTAATTTTTAAAAGGAAGGCACGGCAAAGATTATTTCTTCCCTTGGTATTTTTGAATTCAATTTTAAAGGCTAACATTATCCTGAAGAGCTGCTGATCCCCAGAGTTCTATCCTTGTAAGAGACTTCTTGTTAAAATGAAGATTGAACTCTAAATTTTCAATTCCCATTGGGCTGCAATTACCATATTTATTTACATAATCTACCTGTTGTTTTTACTCCAAAGAAATATGCAAACATCTGCCTGCTGGTTTATTAACTTTAGGGAACATTGTTGATATTATAAATCCATTTCACAACATGGTACAATTAATGAGTGAAGGATACAATTAATTGGAATTCCATTGATCCACAGAATTTGCTACAGTGTTTTCTTTTCTTATAAGGGTGGGGAATCTATTTAATGGATTAATAGTTTTCTATAAGAAAGAAGGGAAATATTTCTTTAAAAGGTTTGAAGACTGATATTTACAATTAGTATAGTGACATAAAAGAAAAGAAGAAAAAGATGCTTATTTACTTCCTCTCTCCTGTCTTGTAGTTATTTGGGGTAGAGCTAACTATCTGGCATATTAATGATCTGTCTATTCTGAAGAAGAAAATGAACAATTCTATCAGCTTTCAAAACCTCCAAAATAATAAAATTGAATAAAAAAAATCAGTTTTTTTTTTTTTTTTTTTTGTACAAGGAAACAAACTCCAGCCCAATGCAAGGTACTTTCAATACAAGTTTCTAATTTTTAAAATTTGCTTACATTTTAACTTAATTTTCTTTGCCCTATTTTTTTATAAAATGTTTGAATAGCCCTAATGCAGGTCTACCAATGCTTTTTTTCTAAATACTTATGAATAGCTACAAACTTTCTATCAACTAAATTAAACTTTCTATCAATTAAATCAAATCATTCTCTTTGCATAGACCTCACTCTCCCTGCCCTCCTCTGAAACTACTGTACTCCATCCCCATGTGAAATTTTAAATTTATTTTGATGTTTTACATTTTCCGATGTAGCTCCCGTTTTCTGGATCTTTGTTTTGTCTTATGTGGTTTGCACCCAAGAGATGCTTAAGCATACTCCAGGTTGTTTCTTACAAAAGATCAGAAGAAAAGCAAATTTTAAAAGACTTATCTTTCTGAAATTACCTTTATTATACTTTCAGGTTATTGGAAGTTTGGGATGATATCATTTTCTTTTGTTCCCTAGAATTTTAAAGGAATTCCTGTCTTCTGGCACGTGAGTGTTCAGCGCTGTTTTGAGGCCTGCGATGCCATTCTTTCTATTACTTAGTACATGATCTGTGCCCAGATTTCTCTCCCTGTTGCCTGCACCCCTTGGTTTAGATTTTAGCTTGGCTATACTATAATTTCTCTATGTGCTTCATAGTTGGTCTTAAAACAAAAATCCATATGTTAAACAGTTGCTGAATTCTTCCAATCAGGAGAATCATGTACTTTAGCCTAAATAAAGATTTCTTTTGTTATATTCTTATAATTTTTGTTCCTAGATTTTCTATGATGTCCTTTATTTGGAAGTCATTTTAGTCAGATGTTGGATAACCTGGATCTATTCTCTAATTTACAATTTTTTTGATCACTTATTACTTTCCTTTTCCTTTCAATTTTCTAGGTGATTATATCATCTTAATCTTTCAACTCTCCTTCAATATCTAGCTCTTATATTTTAAATATGCAAGTTTTTCTCTACTTTTTCTATCATAATTAATATTCTGTTCTAAATTAATGCATCCAATATTTTAAAGTTTTGCTCCTTAATTTTCAGTTTTAAAATTTTCTTTTACGTTGCAACTGATGATTGTGTATCTGGTATCCTTCATTATTTGAGTGGTATTCCAAGAAGCTTTGTGGGAAGTTTTGTGTCCATATGCATACTGTGAAGATTCTTCTTGTTCTGTGGCTTTACAGCAGGGTAACTGGACAATGAGATAACTAGATCCATATAGCATTATGTGTGGGTGTTAAGATATGTATCTAGATGTCCCATAAAATATCATGCACTCATATGTAGGCAGTTTAGAAGGTGACTGGATGAGGGTATGTGAATGTGGGTTAAGGGCATAGACAATGGAAGCCCACCGGGGTAGGGGTGGCACCAATCAATATGTTTGTAACCCTGATGTAATGTAAATGGACTTAAAGAAGGCAGGCTTGTCACTGCTGCTTGATGCCTTCTGCCTGCCATACCATAAACTGTTTTTCCTCTACTATGCCATCCTGCCTTGGAGCCTGCTGACTATGGGCTGAATCCTCTATAAACTATGAGTTTAAAGAGATATTTCCTCTTTAACTTGTGGATTTTGAGGTATTTTGCCCCAGCAAAGAGAAAAGTAAACATGACAGTGGATATTTTATTCAAGTACCACAAGGTTTCCTCAAAGAACAACCCTCCACCTTCAGTCCTTGTTCTGGTATTCTCCCTCCTTCCCCCTCTCCTCTTTCTCCTTGTCCCTCCTTACCTTCTTTCTTTTTCTGTTTTACTTTTTGGACATGTGTCCCCATAAAGATTGTGAAGGAAGAGTAGAAAATAACAGGTTATAAAAATCTGTGGCAACCTTAGGAAATTCTTTCTGGATTTGGGCTACTGTTCTTTTCTTTTCTTTTCGTTTCTTTTTGCATTCTGGAGACCAAACTCGGTCTTTCACTTGGTTACATCCTCAGCCCTTTTATTAAAAATTGTATTTTTTCAAAAATTTGAGACGGACTCTTGCTAAGTCACTAATTGTTCAGATTGGGCTTGAGTTCACAATCTTCCCACCTCCGCCTCCCTCAGGGCTGGCATTGCAGGCACAAGTTATCAAACTTGTCTTAGTCTAACTCAATTTAAGGAGTTTTGAGAATTTTAGTTTGACTTGGGCATTGTCAAGGGCCCTTGGGTAAATGCTGGTCCTGGAATAGCTTTTGGGATTTCTGTAAAAAAGATTTGAAGCTAGAGAAATGCTGTATACAAAATGGAAATTTTAAATATCTCTTAACCAGTTTTAATGATTAAAGGAATATTAAAAGTTTTAGTAAAGCATCTTAGAAGTCCCAGGATGTCTGAAAAGTAGCCACATTTATTATGAATATAGTTTTTAAAGCAATGCTAGAAAGTAACATACTCAATGTATCTTTTTCGAGTTTTCCCAGGTGAAAAAGAAAGCAAGACATAACTAACAGAATTCAAACTATGGACAAACAATAGAATTTTAATAAAAATGGGACAAAATTGTCCATCACACTCTGTGAGTTACTGACACATGGTGTAAAACACTCCTTTCTCGGTTTTCCTAGCCCAGTCTTACCCCTCTCCGGGCCTGGTTACCTGGTGAGTTTGGTGTTTGTGGACTGTACCAATGAGGTTCTTTTACACTGTGGCTTCTTTTTGGTTCAGATAATGGAAGATACCAGCAGGATACTTTAGGTGGAAGAAAACAAGAGGCCTGAGTGAGTGTCTCGGTGGTAGAACCCTTCACTAGCATGCACAATGCCCGGGATTCAGTCTTCCGGTTCTTTATGAGACATGGCACATGTAGTCACATGTTGTTTCTCTTTACCCAGGGTCAGGTTCTTGCTGCCTGGAGTGCTGCAGTAACACAGGTCTTTCTGAGTCCTGACAACCCTATATCTCATCCAGGAAAGGTGTGGGGGTAACTTCCAGTTAACTCAGGGTGCTTCCTTCTCTGTTAATCTTGTCTCTTCTCTGTAAATAGCTATTAGTTTTCTGACAGAATACCAATGAATGTGCACAAATTGGGTAGTTTTGTGACCTCTCTTGAAAGTAAATAAAGTAGTGGTGTCACCCAAAGACTCAAGAGTTAAAGGCTTGGTCCACAGCCTGCGGGCCTCTGAAAAAGTAAGGAAATTTTTCAGAAGTGGGTCTAGTTGGACAGACATCTTTAAGACATATGGGAATATGAGCCCTGTAAGTCAAAACTGGGGTCCTGTTCCTCCCTTTCTCTCATTCTGTCTCCAGCTCTCCCTGCACGTCTCCTAACCACTATGAAGTGAGTGTCTTCCTGTGCTATTCCCTCCCATCACGATGTGTTGTCTCAAAGGAATAGGCTGACCCACCACATCCCGAAACCTTCAGAACTGAGCCAAAATAAGTCTTTCCTCTTTTAAGGTAATTATCTCAGGTATTTGTTGTGGTAACAGAACACAGACTAGCACACGGGTTGAGTGATATCATGAGCTTATTGCACAACACATACAAAGATCAATAAAGGTTAACATGCATAAATATATTTTAAAATTTGAGTGTTTTTATTGATTATTTTGTTATGTAAATTCCCCGTTGTCTTTGGATTCACAGGTAACATGCTCACAATTTCAATTGCTTTCCCTATAAATTGCTATGGGGAATATATCCTGTTTATCTTAGAAGTCATTTCTATTCACTAGATGGTGGCTGTTATGATCTTCAGGGACAATCAGAAATAGTATCTGTTTTAGCTTCACCCCAGGAAGATATGAAATTGTTGAATTTTTCCAGAGATCGCAAGATGTGGCTCACAAATTTCAATATACTGTTTCTTAGGGAATAGCTTATAATTCATCCATTATTCTCATATCTTGGAAGAATAGTAAACCTGGAGAGTTTGACTTAAATATTATAGAATTAAGTGGTTATGTGAGAAAACAGACCTATGGGTAAATAGATGGTAGAACATATTATAGCCACAGCATATAATTATATAACATATAATCACCTCTGCGGTTGTTACAGGTCAAAGAGTAGTAGATATTTTGAGGTACACATTATGAACAAACTATGTTATTCAAAGTCTTAAGGCTCAGAATGCACTCAGCAAGGAACGAGGGTCACATGCTATTCACTGCTAGTGTAGCTAAGAATGCATTTTTATCACCTGAGGATTTAATCTCTGACAATGCGAAATGTGTAGATGTGGCATTTCAACAATCAGGTGTAGTGACAACTCTACACCCCGCACATATTTTAACAGCCATTTTACACGATTGTTTTATAAGACAATTATTTTCTATGGTACAATTTTAAATTGTTAAATGCTCACTCAAACTTGGAATTTTAGGGCTGCCTTTCCTCTGTCTCGTGATGATACTTGTGGCAGAGAGACTTTAAGGTATTTCTCCTAGTCTCTTCCTCTTGGTGTCAAATTTTTTTTGAACGGGGTGAGTGACCTGAATTAAACCCAGGCCTTGCACATGCTAGTCAAGAACGGGACCACTATGGACAGCTCTGGCCCATGGTGTCTGTGTTGAAAATTCTGCCCATTGAGTGTGATCTCAATCTTGCTATCAAACTTTTGGTGATACAGTCTCTCTCTCTCTTTTACTGACTGTGAAGAACCAAGGTGGCATGTTGTGAAAAGCCTATAAAGAAAGCGTTAGGCAAGGAACTTTACAATGTTTGTGAGCTGTAAAGAGCCTCTAGCAGCCATCAAAAAGCCAGAATCCTCAGACTTGCAGTCAGAAGAATGGAGACTCTAACAACCTGAGTTAATGGAAGTAGACTCATCACCATTCGAGCCTTTAGATAGAAGCTAAGCCTTGGTTGATGCATTGATTGCTTGCAGAGGACCCAAGTGAGCCATTCCTATTCTACCCACAGAGAGTGTGAGATAATAAATATATGTATGTGTTAGGCCACTGAGTTTGTTACTCAGCATAGAAAATGAATATGTTTACCATATATATATATATATAGTTACTAAATACTGACTATGGTAGAGGAACAATATATATTTGAACCGAGGACTGAACTCAGGCCTTGCACTTGCCAGGCCTGCGGTTATGCCACTGAGCTGTATCCCTAGCCCTATTCAGAATATTTAAGAAGACTCCAGAAGTAATAGATTCATATACTTAAGGAAGTTATGGCAACTTCCTACACAAGGGCCTAAAGTCAAATGGGTGGGAATTTTTCACGTGCAGAAAAGGAAAATTGTTTATAGGTGGACCTGAGCAAAAGACTTTAAAGGAGAATTACAGAATCATACTGAAATTTTGATCAAGCTTTATCACATTTGATACCATATGTGTATATTTCTGTTATTTTGTCTTCTAGGATAAGGAATTACCATTTGCTGTGGTGTGAGTGCATAACCTTGCTGTTAAATCCTCTGTCAAGTAGAGGTAAACATTCACAAAACTTTACAAAACTCAGCAGCAGTAAAAAGAAAATCTGTGACCTGCCTATGTCTTCATAGACTACATCACCAGAAATGTATTTCACGTCTTCTTAGGTAAGGTTTTCTGCAAAGCTTCAAGAGCCTGAATTTTGTGAATGAAACATACAAATGCAACAGATCATAATAAGAAGCAGGAGAAAGACGGCGTTAAGAGAGGAATGCAGATAGCACAGCTATTAATTTTAAAAACCTTGGCAACGATGTTTGAAAACTCCTGCCAGTTTTTCCTCCCAAACATCTGAGGCTTTATGGTTTATGTCAAGGTAACAAAAAGTGATTAAACTCTGATAGCTTATAAAAAGCTTTGCAACAATAATTAATATGTAGGGGCACAGAAACGAGAATTAACCTTGGAACCAAAACAAAATCAATGTGCCCAAGGATAAGCCTAGTGTTGTGGTAACACTGTTGGGTCCTATCATTGATCACTGATGATAACAAAGAAGTGATCAATTATAGACGAACCGTGGGAGTAATAAAACCCAAAATATGTAATAGTCATTGTACAAAAGAGAGGAAAAGAAAGTGCTCTAAACGATATAACTGCATGTATATCTAAGTGTATAAGATAGACAATGATATTACTGAGTTTTGTTGGATCATTGAACAGAACTTTTTGCAGTCTCACTGTTGGAATGTCTACTTTATATGCTTTTATTTTGTAACTTGAACAAATATTTCTAAGATGACGATATATAATCCAGTAACTAGTGATTTTCTACTGTTTATTTTTTTTTCTGAAATTCTGTATAACTTGTACCCTTTTTCTGCCTTTTCCCCCCTTTTCTCCTTAAATAAAATAAAAAAAAAATTATAGACGAATCCTTCTTCATTGCTATCTTTGGTAACAGTCAATGCTTAATAAGTAATATTTTTATCTGCCCTGAGGGAAGAAACAGCAAGCTTCCTCTATCTTTCCCTAGTACATGGTAGGTAGCACTGGGGGCCTGTTACTCACTGTCATGAAGTAGCCTTTTTAAGAACCAACTTTTGTTCAGATATAAGGATGTGGCTTAAGAGTGTATAGAAAAGCCAGGTTTTGCTACTACTGCATAGTTACCAAATATATGGGTAGTACAGACAGGAACAATTCTATTCTGCGTTGGGCATCCAAAATAACATAAAAACTAAGGTTGTAATAGCCATGAAGAGTCAGCCATTGTTTTTTCCAATGACAGTGAAGTCACATCCGCATTGGTTCTATCATTGAGCTGCGTGGCTAACCATTTCCCATTCATGAAGAGACTCACTAAGCTGTCAGTGTGTACACTTAGGTTAAATGAATCCTTTGATAGGTGCATCTTGCAGTTTAACGAGCCTCACTAATAGATAGTATGCTAAGCGCTCCCTCACACTTGAGCTCTTGGGAGCTGTACTTTCATCCTCTTGATGAATTCTTGATCTCATAAACAGTGGTGGGTACAGGTAATAAACAGCTTTTTGTTTTTTATAGCAAGTAAGCTAAGCTGTAAGTTCTGTGTAAAATTCACAGAGGAACAGTAAACTCTTTGGAAATAAAGAGGTAGCAATGTAAAATAAACACTTCTTTGGTCCATTGTTATCAACTCAGTATTTTTTTTTCTGGAAGCATTTATTACTTGGGTTTCATAAGAAAAGTTGATATTTTTAAATGACTCCTCCATGATCCCAAGATAACACTTCGTTCTCACAGTCTAGATGGAAACATGCCTGTGTTGTGCAATTTAGACTCTTTCTCTTGTATAAGATTCCAGAAATGTTTCTCATAATAACTTCTTTATTTCAGTTGTGCCCTCAAAAGGGCTATCTCAAAGCTCACCTTTTTCTTCTGAACTTTTCTACACATTACGTTCAGTTTTATGACAATATGAAAGGTACATATGTGATTAGCTAGAATGATAAGAACACAATCAATTCCAAAGAAAATATGATGCTTGTCTAGAAATCCTTTACCAGGGATAAACCAAAGAGGAAAGAAGCGTGTTATCAATGGTAGTTGCAGTACAACTGAACAGCAAGCAAGGTAACATTACTGATGTCTTCATCAAGCAGTATCTTTACACTGGAGATGAGGAGAGAAAGATTCATAATGAAAGTATATTTCTAAATGAATTTCACCTCCTGCTTCTGAAACTAGTTGACAATTACTTAAAGCCTAATGTTTAGGTAGATGCAGGTTATTTAACATAGTAACACAATTAAGTTTTAATTGTAACACAATTAGGGTTTAATTATTTCAACCTTTCTTCATAATCACTTTCTCATCATTATTTTTGTCAGAAATATAAAGTAGAATTGGAATGAAGAGAGGTGCTCTTTCCATATCCTGTGCATATGTATGCGTAAATCTGAGTGCATTTATGTCTGTTTACAGGTATGTGAAAGAGTAGAAAGTGGATACTTTGTTGATTTTATTTAACAGTCTAACCATTTAGAATCAATTTGTCTAAAAAAAGGATTTTTTAATGCACTTGGTGAGAAATAATTACTTTTAAAATTAAATAACTAATCATGTGAGACTATTTTAATCTTTCTAGCAACGTTTTTTTTTTCTTTTTTGCTCAAAAAGTCTAACAGACTAGTCTCAAAAGAACTGTTCAATGCACATTTGGATATAGTAATTACTCTCATTTGTGACTTCAGCAAGTATACTTAGACCAGCTTAAATGAAGCACAGATTTCACATCATCAGCAGAAAAAAAGAGGCACATAGAAAAGATCTTTGGTTTTCAGTTAAGGAAAAGAAGAATGCTCAAAATGTAGAATAAATATAAAAGCTGAGACTTGTCTCCACTAATCTATTGCAGGAATGCAAGAATTGAATCTCAAATTCACATATAGGTAACTCTGGAAGTATTCTGCTATTGACCAGCCAAAGAAGAAAGAGTTTTCGGATTTTCTTGAAATAACTTTCTAATGCTTTCCTATAGGCCTTGTTTACAGCACAACCCTGAAATATCTTACTGTGTACCGCAACAGTTCTTGTACAAAGAAATAATACCTCTTGCTCTCCCTTAAAATTTTGTCATGCCTATTAATATTTTCTCTACACCAATGTGGAGCAAATCACTGTGATAGTTCTCCTCCAAATACTCGTGCTAAAGACAGAACATTTTTTTGATAAGTTAGCCATATGCATTGATAATGCACATGATTTGTGGAACGAGTTCAGGGTCAAATACCAGTGTTTTTGAGCCATCTTGGTCATGTTACTACGCTCTTTTGAGAATCATCTGGAAAACAGGAGCAATCAGATGTTCTTTATATGATCCATTTGAGGATTATAAGAGAGAATTTTCATAAAATTATCCAGCATAGTACTAGAAATATGGGAGAGAGGGGCTTAGTTTTATTCCATTAGAGAAGCGTGAGGCATGGACAATCAGTGGAAGGTTTTATGAGGCTGAATGATGGTTTCCCACACTCCAGATATACAGCTATGGGGGTGAAAGTTACAAACAGCTGCGGCATTTCTTGCACAGTCATTGTGTAGCGTAAGGGACTTCAGTCAGGAGCTCATAGGCAGCTAGGGCCCAACGCCCCAAGTTATTTTCATTCAGGAGCGCTGACCAAATACGTTCAGATTGACAGTTGAGTCCAATGCCACAGGCTTGTCAGTAGGTAGCACCAAGATCGTGTAAAACATGAAAATGTTGGGACCAGGGAATTAGGTCACTTTAGTTGTAGTGCCAGGTTCCACTCAGTGTTTAGGATTCAGAGTTACTGGGACATTTTCACTCCGCTCCTGCTGAACTCTACTCTGTGGTTATGAAACACAGCAGACTAGTAGTAATAACCCTCTTCATAATGGTTCATAAATGATCAAAAATTTTCCATGAACATATTTCAACGATTAATAAGAAGGCTTTTGTTTTGCCAGTAAATGATTGACACATTATAGTCACTAAAAGCAATAACAGCAGCAACGGACATAAACTGAGAGCTACACCTGTCAAGTGCTACTGCCAGACGGAAGTTTTGCTTATTTGTATCTGTACGCCAATGCAAAGGGAGGCTACTTTGGTGAATCTTTACGGCTTGTACTTCAGGATGGAAAAATTCAAGTCTACAAATAGTTCCATAAATCTCTACGTTATAACTGAGGTATGAACTGTTATTAACCTTTCCTCTGCCAGCAAGTAGCAATTACAAAGTAACTACAGGTAATTCCAGTGGGTTATGTCTCTGAATGTACGAGTGATTTGAAACTATTCTAACTGTAAATTTGAGTTGTTTAACATATACTTTCCTGTAGATGAGAACTACATTTTAATAAGTTATTTCACCTCTCTAAATGCATGACTTTAACTTTTTTACAAGTCAAGTGATTTCATGAGCACAGAACATTTTAAATACTAGGAAGACAAGTTGGAATAAATCAAGAAACATTTCTGTCATTTAAATATGACTTAAACTGAGCATAAAGCAGGAGTCTCAGAAACATCAAATAATTACATAGTGAGTTGAATTATTTTCTTAAATAAAATAGATGAAAGTGTTCAATGCTTCAATTTTTAAATTGTTCACATTCTAGTTTCAATGAACAAAACTGTCAAACAAGCTAACCAGCAGAAATTAAAAATGAAGCTTTCTCCCTTTATTATGTGTTATTACTTGCTTCTCCCATCTTTTTCTCAAATCATACCTATTGCATATCCTGTCTCCATTTCATTTCATTTCTAACCCCTGCTCTCTACACTTAATTCCCCCTCCCTGTATTTCAGTGCTTCAACGTCTTAACAATGTTTTTCTCCCAATATATTACCTATCTGCTTACATAACTTATTTATTCTTAAGGAGATTTACCGTATTTCTCCTAATTATGCTCACTTCTCTCTATTTTTATTTGCTTTCCTTTTGACTGTTGCCTTTTCTCATTCGCACACCATTCACTGATGATTTTCCCGTATTAACACAACACATCTCTCTCCAGGAATGGAGGATCTCATAGCATTCAAACTCTTGTGCTTGGTTACACAGAGGGCAGAGGTTAGGGCATCAAATTAACACGCATTGACCTATTCCACTGGCAAGCTGGATGTCAAGATAGGCAATTAAAGCAATGTACCATGTCTCTTGTAAAAAAATATCTTCTAAAACGTCACCTTCAGATTCACACTTTCTCTTGACAGCACAAACAGTCCCATTACCTAGGTCATGATGTTTTCCTGGATCACTAAGTAATGTCTTGAAATTTACCTACTGTACCCAGAAAACTGATGTAGGTTTTTAAAAGATTTAAATAATCTAAAATTACCCCAAATTCATTTTTACTCCTCATGTTCCATAATAAAATTGCTAACACTTTTAAAAGAAGCTCCAGCCTACAGTAGTAAAGACACACTGTTTCATAATAAAACAAGAACGTTTGAAAGTCAGGCAAAAAACCCAGCATGTTTTAAATCTTACTTTTTCTTAGATCCCACGGGTGTTCACCAGACGTCTCCCTAAATTAAGAAGAAATGTGACAATAATTAAAATGTGAAAATGATGCCATTAGAATACTGCATATTTAGGTGGAACTCGCGGGAAATGTCAAATTCCAGCAAGAAGTGGAGTTTTTGTATTTTGGCATTTTCCTTCACACTTATTGTTGTAAAGAACAACTTAAAACAATCTTTTACAGCAATGAGAAGCAAAACATGCTGTGACATTTCTGGGAGGAGGAATGATAGTTTAAAACTAGTACACTCCATAATCAAACTTCCATGAAACATGCTAAGATAAACCATATAAAACCACCAATATTATTAAAGAGAAACATTTTGCTACAAAACTCTATGAAAAGTTTTTACAAAATAGAGTATTGTTTGGATTTTAAATTTTCTTAAACATTAGATTTGATAAGCAGCTCTAAAGAGCATTAAATTCCTTTGAATAACATCACAGGACTGTAGCGAGGCAGAATCTCCCAAACTTGATTATAATGTTTAAAAAAGAGACTGGAGTGCAAAAATTTTAAGATTGGGCTGGGGACAGGCTTGTTAAAAGTTTAATTAAAAACCTGGAGGTTTATTCTTAATATAACTTTTATTAGGATTGAAAAAGTCACAATGCATGAACGTGTCGCTGTGTTTCAGCAGTCCTATGTTCCTTCACTCTCCACAAACCAGACAACCATCTTTGTATTGTTCCAATGATTTTAGTGAACCTTGTTCATTCTGGCTTCTTTTTTTAAAATAAGAAAATAGATAAATTAATTTTTCTAGGTGAGACATTTCAGCATGTGGAGGTAATCCATTTTTGTAAATTTTTGGAAAATGCTAACAGATTTGAGTTAAACAAAGATCAACACAGGCCAGAGTTTTAGCTCAGTGGTGTAAGTACCTACCCAGCAAGTGTGAGGTTGTGAGTTCAACCCCTGTCTTTCTCTCTCTCTCTCTCTCTCTCTCTCTCTCTCTCTCTCTCTCTCTCACACACACACACACACACACACACACACACAAATCAACAGCGTAAAGGTGTGTATATGGGAAGAGGAAAGCATTGAAAGGGCTTCGACTCAACTTTTGGAGTTGATGGCTATATGTGTTATGATGATTGTGGTGATGACTTCATCGAAATGTAATGTGTTCAAAGCTATCAAAGAGCTTGCTTACATATACAGTATAATACTGTCATTCGTTCTCTAATAAAGCTCAAAAGGAAGTGAGGGCTGTGAAATATAGATTTAATGTAGAGCATGGCATGTATGTAGATAAGCCATTGGAGAAATTAAATGAGTTGGTGTGATAATTTCAGTATTAAAAGATTATCTTGCTGCTGTTTGATGATCAAGTTCTAGAAACACTGATTAGATGTGTGGATAAAAGTGCATATGCAGTCAGAGAACAACTTATTGGCAGTAGAGGCAGAAATACTGGATTCTCGATATAGTGAGTTGGTACAGAGAAGATGCTGAGGCAGAGGATAATGAAAGCAAGGCAAAATAAGGTACCAGGAATCCTGGGAGGGTTTCTGATTTGTTTTGTTCTACTTTCTGTCAATTTCCTGAGGTGTTAAAAATTTAAAATATAATAAAGTTTGAGGAGAATTGAAGGATTCTATTTTCAACATACTATATTTGAAATGCTCCTGAGACAATCAAGGGGCAATGTTAAGCTGTGTGAAAATTTCAAGAACAGAAAGTTTGAGTTTCACAAATAATTTTGAGAATGGTTAGGCCCTAGGTGAGACTGAGTGACACACATGGCAAGGGGGCACAAGACATCGAAAAGGAGTAGATAAAAGAACCCAGAGTCAGGATGCAACACGCCTTATCTGCTTCAGGGATGTTAACATCCGGTCAACCTCTTGCACAACCAGGATGAACCACAAGATAATTTTAATGATTGCATTTTTTCTTGGAATACTTTGTAATGTTTATATTTAAAAGCAAGGAAAAAACCCCATAATATTAAAAACAAAAATATAGTATTTTATTGATTAACGTAATTTTCCCCAGTTTTGTGTTTAGATAACTCTCAAAGGCTCTTATATGTCTAATTGATTTTTTAAAGTTTGTTTTTAATCATTTCATCTATAGTATATATCTTAAACTAGCCATATCTTATTTTTATATAAAACATTTTCAAATGAAATTAAAAGGGAGGCATAGAAATTTTGAAAGAATTTCAAAGAAGTCAACATAATTTATAGAACTTAAACATTCTTTACATGCACTTACAATTTGGGAAAAAACTATGAGATGACTTTGCTGCAAGTAGCTATAAAATTTATAGCTGATTCTCTAAATTCAGCTGCTCATACACAGTGACAGAGATTAATCTCCAACATAGCAGACAATATTGAAATACGGCTGATTATTGCAGAAAGAAAATAAAATGTAATTATTAAATATCTAAAGTGAATGATAGCCTCCAAAATAAATGATTAATTTGAGAATTATTCATGGGAAACTTGGTTTCATTAGTTTCCACTGGATTTGAGCATTTCTGAGATTTTGGCAAATCATGTAATATTAAATTATTGTTTCTCTGTTTGCAAAGTATAAGGTAAAAAATGACTTCATAGTGTTTTAGAGGGGAAAAAATGGATTGATATGTGTAAAAATGCTTTGGATGGTGGAAAATATTATGGGCTGCAGAAATAGCACCATCACAATAATAATGAAATACCATAATTAAAGGTGGTACCTGATATTACTCAAAAGAAATATTTAGCAAACTGAGTCTTGAATTTAATTTGGAATTTTCTAAGTCATGAGTAAGTAAATAACAACTTTCCATATATTGATGAAAGATGACAGTGTTTTCTTTCTATTTTTTAACAATTTTATACAGGTCAAATGTGAAGTTTTGGCATGTATGATAAAAACCAAAGGTCTATTATATTAGCTGGACTGAAACTAAATTCTAAAATATGATTCTTAGATTTGCCCCAATTTTTCTTTTTGTACATAATTGGCTTATTTATTTTATCTTTTATGAACCCGAGTTTCGCTATGTAGTCCAGCTGGTCTTCACCTCACTTTGTAGCCCAGGCTGGCCTCAAACCCACAGGGATCCTCCTGCGTCAGCATTCCAAGAGCTGGGATTATAGGTGTGCATCACCATACCTAGACCATAATTGATTTTTAATCTTGTTTTTACTTCTTTTCTTATTTATTCTTTGTGATATTACTTAATTTTTTATTATCTTACATTTGATCAACATTAAATGAATAATCTAACTTTTCATAAAAATTAAAAATGTATTTTCACAAAAAGCATTTTTGCTGGTGAAAAAATATGTAAAATGTATTGCAGAAAAAAGAAAAAAAGTTTATTTACAGTGACTGAGAAATAACTGCGTTATTCTTTGGTACATAGCATCCCATTTGTTTCATATATATTAGTATACATTATATAAGCTCAGTAATGGTGTTGTGTTGTTCTTGTTTTACTTAATTTTTCCATTACTATCACAATTGATGTGACTTGCTATTACACAGTATTAATGAGACTTTCTATTACATAGTATTGTTAGGTGATGCAAAGTTATTTTAATCTTTAATTTTATGGATGAAACATAATTTGTTAGACTAGTACAAAAGATCATTGTTTCCTTTTTCTTATAAGCAGCTCCATGGCAAGCATTTTTAATGCTACATATTATAATTAAGGATTATATATGATATACATAGGGATTAATGCCTTAGGATGAATGGCTGAACTCAGACAATCAAGTATATTAAATTATAAAATTAATAATACATATTGCTCAATTTTATTTCGTAAAAGATATAATATTTAATATTCTTCCAGACAGATATCAGTGTATGCTTCCTTGTACTACATTAAATTAGTAAATATTTTATGTTTCATTCTTTAAACTTTTACCAATATGACAACTAAAATTATATATTTTTGTTTTAATGTGTTCTTGGCTTACCAGTCACATTGAAATTTTTTTCATGATTTTGATTTGTATAATGATTTGCTTCTGAAATTTGTGTTCATGCTTTTTCTTTGTTGTCTATTAGGATATATATCTTTTATAGATTTACTTCTACTTTAGCGATATTAACTATACATGTAGAGATTTGATTGAGAAAACCAATGATAATATGAATATTTCCAGTGATAACATATGCAATGATTTATCCTAAAATTTAGGAGAAAGTTAAATGTGTTTCTTAGTTCAACTAGAAGCAAAAATAATTTTCAGTAGATGAATGAGTTTACGTAAGCAAAGTTTTATCATCCACTCTCATTGATGTTCTGTTGAGTTTACACTCTTTAATTCCCCCAATATTTTGGATTGTTTACACTGACACATTTTATTCAATGCTATATCAGTTGTAGTTTCCATTTTCTTTCCCTTGAACCTGTGTGAACATGTTTCTCTTTTTTCCCTCACACGCCCAATGCAAGATGATGTAACTGGATTTTCTTGGTATCTTTTGCACTGAGGGAGGCCTCGCTCCACAGCAAAGGTGAGGATAAGCAGCAGCCAGCAGCACCCTCTCTGTAGAAGGTTCCTTTGCTTCCCCAGGAGGCCTAATGTTTTGTCCTCCTGCTAGTATCATTTCATAGAATGTGACGTCGCTCATGTCAGCAGCTGATTATGAATGGAATTAAGAGGCAATTTATGTGCAGAGATAGGTCTTCTCCTCTAATCTTTAATTTCAACATTCTTACTCCTGGATAGAAAGTAGAAGACTTGAAATTCATATAACTTCAAGGATTGTAAACTAGCTGTGTTCACTACTGGTTAGCAAGCATGTGTGCTTCACAAGCATGAGGTGAACTGAAATGAAGCATCGTATAACACTACAGTGCTTTATAATCTGTTCACTATCTCCCAAGATTGCCACCAGAATTTAGGAGAGGGTAAGGAGACATTGTAATGGAAGAAGGATTAATTTTGAAGATATTTAGCAGTCACATGATATTGGATGAGTACATTTATTTCTCAAAATAGTCAGTCTCCTTTTCAATAGAACAGATACAAAAAAGAAAGCAACACCTATCTTTCAGAACTCCTTGTGAACTGAGTAAAACATATAATGGATGTTTTGCTCTTAATGCTGACTTCATTGTTCACTTGTACAGCACATATATTTGAATATTGACCGTGCATTTTTTTGGACAGTAGAAGTTATGGTTTGAAGACAGTAGTCAGTTCTGCACTATTTACACAGATAATAAACAACAAAGATCAATAGATAGAGCTATGACAAGGAGATAGATGAATGGATACTTTCAAGTACAACTAAGTGCCATGAAAAAGGTAAAACAGAGCAATGTGTTAGGAAATTGGCAGTATAGGGCACTGAGGAAGTTCTCCCTGAAACGTGACAATGTGACCTGGGACCTCAGTAACATTAAGGACCACCACCCCAAAGGAAGGGGTAGGGGTTTGTACAAAGAGCATGTGAGTGCCAAGTCTCTGACACAGGGAAAAGCGTTAACACTCAAAGAAGGCAAGCGTGTCCAGGGTGGTCGAAGCATAATGACCCTGAAATAGCCACGTAAGAAGAGGGCAGAGAAGAGGCTAGGCCAGATCTATATTATATACATAAGGCTTTGTACATCTTGGTAAGGAGTTGACCATAAAAAGGTAACGGGAAGCTCCCATGATAATGGTAAACATAGTAAAGGTCAGGTTGATTATCTTTTCAATAGTTTGAGAAACACTGTCTCTGCCCCTGTATGACACAGAAAGCTAATGAATAAATATCACTTTCCATTCGAACTGCGCTACATTTTAGCATCTGTATGTTTTATTACTCTGTAACATTAATATTTTTCATTATGAAGTCCCAATGTTGGTGATTGATTTTTTTTTGTATTACTTAAGTCATTTGCTAGTGATGTTAATAATGAAGAAGTATTTATAAGATCCTATGTTTATTTTGAAGTTATTTTTTAAATTCAAATTGCTTTCCTTTAATAAGAGCTGTAATTAACAGATACCTTTACAGCCTTTCCTTTTTCTTCCTACCCCATGTAGCAAACCTCTTTTTGTTAAGCTGGACTCTCTTACTCAATTTTTTTTTTTAAATTTATCAGCCAAAGAAGCAAGCTTCAACTGAGATTCTAAGAATAAATATCTCGTAAAAGGTCTTGTTTTGTGATTTAAAAAAAAAAAATAAATAAAATAATTTTTTTGCCTGTTTGAGCATCAATTGATAGAGTATATTCCTTTCCCCCAGGGACAGATTTCTCCGTGACCAGACACCCCAACCTCCCTCCGTCCTCTCCCCCCGGCTCTGGCATTGGCTGTGCCCAGGGCTGTTCCCTTACCATCAGAGGCTGTTCTGTAGCGTTTTTGTTCAAACATCACTTCTATAGACTGAATATTGTCCATCTGACTTACTACTTGCTCCATTTTTCTGCTGGATTTAACAAACGTAACTATGATGTAGGAGAGTTTGCTTCCCCACACAGCATTCATTGCTTGCATTTAAATTACCAACAAATTTAATCAGAAGAATAAATAGATATATAATTTACGTGTTTTCAGTGTAGGTTCATATCTATTTGACAATAGCTATTACATGGAAAACAAATCCTTAAAACTGGATGTACACTATACATACAAACATTTTACTTTTATTTTTCATGTGGAGAAGATTTAACTTCCAATGTAAGAAGGCTCTGTCTACATTAGTCTTGCAGATATGAATCTTGAACTTCAAAATGAGTCTTATTAATAGAAGGATCACTGATGTAGGGCTCTCAATGAAATTTGTTTCTCTAATGTTGGTCCTTGTAACAAGTGTTTATATGATAGAATCCTCAAACTTTAAAAACTTTCAGTGAAATCAGAATTCATCTAAAAGTCCTGTCTTCCTAAAATGGGGGTGATACAGGTTACCACAAGGAGTAAAAAGGCCTACAGGGAGAATCAATTGTTTGATGATGGTGGAGCTTACATGTTACTAAGTAAAGATTTCATTTATTTTGTAATTGTAAAAAAAGTTCCATTTTGTTAAGTGTTCCTATATTTTTACAGTATGTTATTAAGTCATGCCTTTCAAACTAACAATCATTTGGCTTGCTAAGAGTTTCTGTTTTACATAAAATGATAGTAACTTTTAATTGTCCTGTGATGAAGGAAATATTAAGTATGTTCAACTTCTTTACCCTCCATTCCAGCACTCATTTTAATCTGTAATTCTTTGTGTGAAATTTCCTTACAGCATCCTTGTGAATGTAAATATTTAACCCACTACTGAATTCCCCATTCCCTGACACAGCATTTGCCACAACATTTAGACACATTCATTGAGTAATTGTACAAAACTTCCCTATCACAAATTGATGTTGGAGAGCTCTTATCAAATCACTTTTCCCAACATATGCTCTTATTAAATCTTCTAAATATGTTTCTGGGAATTCCTCCATATTGATAGGATAATCAGCCAATATATGCTGGGGATCACTAAATTATATCTTCCATAATGTTATTATGCTCACTATATTTCAGCATCAATATTCTCATCACTGCTGTAACACAAATAAATTGTAGACCTAAAATTATACTAGCTTTACCTAATTTTCCATTTAGTGTTTGTTATTTGTATTTTGGATGTTTCTTAGCTTTACTGACTTTCCATTTAGTGTTTGTTATCCTTCTATTTCCAATGTTTTTTCTATGCTTGTAAAACAAAACTAAGTGTTACATTTTAGAAAATAAATTGTCAATGAAACTTATAAAGTTAAACTTACAATGAAATTAGTATAATGTGTTATCACAGCCAATTGTCAAATTATGTAGGACTGTTTATTAATAGTGACTACTTGTTATTGTAAGTGAATATTATTATCACCCACCAGTAACTATCTACTCTGTCTTCTCTACAAAGACATTCTGCTAAGTTATATGAGGGACAGAAAGAAGGAACACCCTACCACACAATCACAGTCTGGCTAGGATGTGGTTTTCATGCATTAATTACAAAATATAGCACATTGGAAATGCCAGCTAAGTGGTATAAATAATGCAACCCATGAGATCATAGTTTTTTGGTAGGTGAGGAACATTGCACAGGAGAGTTAGAATTAAAACTGGGAAAGCCTAGACATCTTATCATAATTTAATTGTATTCAAGGGAGAAGAAGCATAAAATTAAGAGCATGACAAAGAATGAAAAGGGGAGGTGCAAGGTATATTGCAGAGCTTCAATAACCAATATGGTAGCTATTAGCCATGTACTGTTATCGAGATTTCCAACATAGCCTGAATTGAGATGTATGATTTCAAAGACCTGGCATGAAGAAAGTGAACTATCTCATTAATAGTAGTTACTGTATATTAATGATAATATTTGAGATATATTGAATTAAACATAATAATTTTTACAAGTCATTTCCCATGTCTCTTACTACAATTTGTAATGCGGTTAGAAGAAAATTTAAAGGATATACATGGCTCACATCTGTAACTTACATTAGCTCGCTACTGAATAGCATTAAGCTACTGAGTTATTGTTATAACTATATTGTTAAATATACTTTTCAATATAAAAGTAATTAGACTAAGAAGTGATGGCTGATTAGGAGAGGTGTGAGGCTAGAAATAACAGTGAATTCAAAGAACCACAAGCAAGATGACAAAGGCTGAATGAAGGTGGCAATGGAGAGAGAATGTGTGACAGTACAATCTTTCACGCGTGTGTGTCATGTTATTTGCACAGAACTCAGTATTATTTTAGTGGTTCCTATTGCCAGAGATATTATAAAAGAAGACTTTCAGAATAATTTGGTCCAGTGAATAAATACAGAGATTGAAACAAACTGCAACCAAATATCCTGGTGTTATAAACTGAAAGGACTGGAGGAAGGATGGTGGAATTTGATAGGAAACCTGGGGCAGAGAACCTAAAGTCCTAGAGTGTCTTCTGGCATTCTGCCAATGATTACCAGCCTGTCATTGGAACACAGACTGTAAGGAACAGGTAGGTAGTTGAGTCTGAAGTAGTGGTGCTATTCACAAGTAAACATGCTTTAAAGCTTTGGTAAAGTGGAAGTAATACTCAAAGGTTGAAAATGTGAAACGGACAACAGAGATTTGGGAGGACTATAAGCGGAATTCGAGGGTAACGATATAATTTTAGGTGATGATTTTCTGAAACCTGGGGAATACTGCCATTTAATGCTTGAAAGAGACTCTCTTAAAAAGATGAATTGATAATTGTTGAAGTGGGAAGAGAAAAAGTACAGTATGGAATCAAGGAGGCTAACGAAGGGAAAAAATTAGAAAGAACCAGTCATACACAAAAAACGTCTAAGAAAGGTATAAAAGAATATAAATGGCATTTTATTACTTAGCATGGAAATACTACCTAGCAGAAATGCATCCCCTCAACCATGAAATCTAAGAAACACCAGATGTTCCATGATCTATCTGACTGCCTTTGGGTCACATGAATCTACGCTTAGGCTCTGCTCCAGATGTTGGGCTTTTTCCCTTTCCCTAGTTAAGCACACCTATCCCATAAACTTCCTCCTGAAGAGTATCTGATTTATTGTTTCCTGTTGCATTTAATATCTGCATCCTCACTCAGCACTTATCACTGACAGCCTAATAACACTGTCCTTCTGGTGCATACCAAGTCTTGTAGGCTGAGAGCTTTGTTTTTCATCCTCGTCTGGCTGCCTCTCTAGGATTGCACTGAATGCTGGAAATATATGATACATAGAGGAAACAGAGCCAGGGAAAGATTCAGGGCTAAAGCTAGCACACATAATTGATCTGGACTGCTGAGAGTCATGGCGCTCTCAAGAACCATACGTCACCACTGGGGTTTCATTTCTCCATCATGTTTTACCTCTGGTTTCTCTTTACAGCCTTTACTGTTGTTTAAGAGTGGAGTCCATGTGTATTCATTCAAAGGTACTAAGATACTTAACAGGTTATAAAAATGAATCCCTTATATATTCTGCATACAGTAAGTTGGAGTTTATGTATACATTTGCCTGCCCATGTCCCATACTTAAATGTAAGATCCTTGAGGAAGGATCTGCTTATTCTCCTGAATCCATATTTGCACCTCGTCGGCTGACACTTCACACTTGTTCAATTAATGTGCATGATAACAAAAGTGTGAATGATTTTTGGAGGAGTTTATAGGCTGAATTATGAAAATAAAATGTGAACACAAATAACTAAAGTACAATTTTTAAAAGATGCCTAGAGAAAGAGGCATTTGCATAAAAACATTTCCGGAGTTAAGGAAAAGAGTGAGCCATGTCTCACAGGAGGGGTGGAGAAGCTCTGCGTGAGCACAGCCAGGCCGAAAGGGTGGTAGAACTGGAGGTTGAAAATGATGCATTCTTCTTATTTAGGGATTTGGATTCCTTCATAATTATTAAGGGAAAAGCAACTCTTTTTTTTTTTTTTTTTTTTTTTTCCATGTCTGGTTGGTTTTTATTTGAACTCCTGCAATATTTTTTTTTTTTTTTTTTTTTTTACAAAAAGCTTTTTTTCCTCCTTAACAACAACAACAACAACAACAAAATCTAACAATGTAGCCACAAGCCAAGTTTTATTTTAAGGACTACAGAATCTTTACCTTCTTTTTGCCTAGGCGTTGTAGGAGAGGAGAAATGAGAGTTTGCAGCTGCCAAAGTCAGCAAAGCCCCTAAAAATGATTGCCTCCCTTTCCACCCAACACCACCTTCTGAAACATGGATTGCAACAGCCGCTGCCCCTCAGAACTACAGTTGCTTTTCAGAGTGTGGTGTGACATCTCCATGCTGATTCTGCTCCTGGCAGGGCACCCCCTTCACCCCGCCCCAACTCTAAGAGATACTACATTTCCAACATGAAAAATGTTATACAAAAACAGAGGGACTTCATTTTAACAGCTTGAAATGGATGAAACGGATGGTTGTGCAGCAAGGTAATGCTCTGAAGAGGTGCGCATAGACGGGGTGAGAAATGGGTACCAGAAGAAAAATGGATGTAGCAAAAAAAAAAAAAAAAAAAAAAAAAAACTCTGAAATTTTTTGCCAACATGATGTACTAGGCTGGGGAGGTTTTGGGAGGTTAGGACAGGGTTTATATTCCCAGTTTTGCCCTATAAAAATGTTGTAGGGTGTTTCTGTTTTTTTTTTTTTTTTTATTTTGTCCTTACTTTGCTGTTAATTTAATCTTTCCAAGCTCAGGTTCCTGCAAGTGAAAGTTAGGTAACTTATTTTTCAAAATTGCTTTGAAGATAGTTAGATGTCTATAAACCTAGCTGATAGTTTTTGGTGTTTTCCTGACAAGCCTACCTATCTTTCTATGGAAACTTTTCTGCACTGTAGAAACCTTTTTACGGGACTTCATTGACCTGCAGATTTACTTATTACTGGCATAAGGACTGCATTATCTTTTACTGCAAAGATGGTATAATCCATCACCCATTACCTATAGCATTCACGCACTTACCCATCCTCTCCTAATGGTGGTGCATTTGTATGCTGGGCTGAGCAGCTATGATCTTTCCCTCTGTTCTCCCTTGACCTTCCTTTCTCATGTGGCTCATTGGGCATATTCTTCATAGATATGACAGGCAGTAGGCAATAATCAAATCAGTCTTTTCATATAATGCATTCATTTCCCAATGTGTGACAGTGTTAGAAATGTCAAATTTTATTTCTGGAGAAATCTTTTAGAAAAGATGTGATCTAAACTCCTCATACAGCTGAGGAGAGAAGTCTTAAGAATTAACCGACTTGCCCAGGACATAAGGAATGTTAATCTTGTGTTTGTATCAGAACCATGATTTCTGCTACTCAGCTTTGAGAGCTTTCCAATCAATCTCGTATCTCTTTGAAAGAAATAAGTACCTTTCCAGATTTGCCACAAGAACACATCAACCGAACAAATTCAAATATCTCTTATAAGACTGGCCACCCAAGAATCTATAAAGTGACTTATTATTATTTGATGAGTTGGTTATAAATCTGTTTTGGGAATACCAGAGATTGTAAAATATTTAGCAAAATTATTTTTCCTTGCTTTGATTGGGTAAGACTTTGTGAATGTACCCTTGCTTAACCCCCTCCCACTTCCCTCTTGGGCTTGCTGCCCAGGTGGTCTCATTTAATGGCTTCACTATCTCTGACATAAAACACCACGACTTTTTGCTTTGGGGACTGCAATATGCAAATTGATGGAAGTCAATTGTACCTGATTTCCTAAATTGCCTCTGCTGTAACAATTCTCCCACCTGTAATAACCCATTGAGATCAAACAATGGGGTTGATTGCATATTCCTTACTCTGGGGGGAAACTCCATTAGTTTTACCTGAATAAAAACTGCAGAATAGGGTCCAATTTGGGATAAGCAGCATATACTATTTTCTAGCAAGCAAGCAGAAACAAGCTTGAACAAGCTTAAACATTTCTCTCTAACCATAGCGACTATCAAGTAAGAAGCATTTTATTTACAAGTCACATGGAGAACAAAAGCATGCTTAAGTGGGCATTACCTGGTGAGCCAGAATTGGCAGAACTAACACTTGTTCCACCTTGACTCTTGAGACAGAGTAGGACACACTCTACTAGACAAATCCTGGAACTTGTATAGCTCTGTTAGAAACCTGTATACAGGGTAAGTATCCAGCTTGGGATTCTCCACTTTGAAGCTGTAGAGAACTAGTTATTGGGAGCCCTGGAACAGTCCCAGTCCTTGCACTCACTGGCTGCTTGATCATGGTCAAGTTGTTTAAACTTTAGTGAATCTCAGTTTTTCTAATACCTAACTTGAGTTTAAAATACCTGCCTATCTTTCAAGGTTGCTGTAAGAATCCTAACACCAAACACAGGCACAAAAAATGACATGACAACTGTGAAGTGTATTGCAAATGTGGAGAATTATTCTTATTTGAAGTAGTCTTTTTTTTCTGAGATCATGTATGATTCTTAAGCGAGAGAGCTGAGGCAGTGGTGAGGCAGGCCTTCCACTCCTGTCCTGAACTTACACTACAGTTATGCAGATGCTGGGATCCGAAATCTGTGTCTATATATCACAGCTCTTCCATTTACTGGTTCTGTGTCCTGGGGTGACTTATCCAAAATGCTAAAGTTCATCTCTAAAATGGGATAGAAATAATACCTACCTTAGAAGGTCATTGTGAAAGTCAGGAATGCAGGGCATTGGACAAGAAATCCATGCAATTACAAATGCTTATCATTATTAGCAGAAAATGACTTGGACATTCAATGTGTTTAAAAAACACATAAGAAAATTTCAGTGTCTGGTGCAGTGTGATGTCCTGGTCAGAGTTATTCAGATTTTTCATCTCTCGGCAAGTGGGGCTTCTGAGGACTTGCCTGTAAGAGAACTGAGGTATTACTGCAGCCCATAGGTGTCTGGATTGAGAGATGGGGAGTTCTTGAAGTGTAAAATAAGATTTTGTTTTTGCATTTTACCAAATATTTTCTTCCATAATGTCTAACATAGAGTTTACTGAACACTTTTGCATGAATGAGAAAAGACACCAATGGCTTGTGCAAGGGTGTATTGGTCTTTGTTCAGTGAGATTCACTTGCTCTTCAGTGTAAAATCCCTTGGTATCATAGCTTGTCACTCATTCCCTTCCTTACTGATAAAGGGGTGGCCACTTCCATTACCAGGTCTGGTTGGGATGAACTATGTGGAAATACTTCTGAGCCCTCTCACTGGAGGATTAGTTATTATTTATGTTGAGTTTTTTGTTTTGTTTTTTTGTCTTTTTCGTTTTTAGCGGTACCAGGGATTGAACTCACGACTGCCTGCTTGCAAGGCAGGTGCTTATGCCGCTGAGCTAAATCCCCAGCCCTTATTATTTATGTTGAAACACACATGTGTTGGGGATGTATCTGCTTGGTATAGAAACAGGTCACATGTCTTTCTGAGGATGCAATTCATTAGCAGATGGCTTATGATACATGTCACATTCTGGCCCAACTCTAACAATAATTTAACAATATTTCTCTCTATCTTAGGAAGAAGATTTCTGGATGGCAAAAGATTATTTCTGAATGTATAGTTTTCCAAAACTTGGTAAGCAGAGCATCCTAATTCTCAGCTGTTCTCTGTGACCATGGAGATAAAGATTGGGCCTCAGGAACTGATGATGATTTGACTCTCGTGGGCTCTGCAGTAGACTAGAGCAGCACTTACCCAGGATCTTTCATTTAGTATCTGCCAGAGACTTCATTTTTTAATTAGTCGAAGACAGCTCTGGAGTTTTTGATCCTCCTGTGTGTCTTGGATACAAACACACAATCATACTAAGTTTAAATCTATTGAACAGGAAGCATTGAAAGGGTATTAATTATTCTCCCTCTTCTGGCAGAGGTAAGATATTTAAGCTGTAATGACGGCTGTCTAAATGCAAAGTTCCTAACTCTTTGTGTAACTATAAACATTCAACTAATGTCCCTACTTATTTTGAAAGTTTATTCTTCAACTGAAAAAGATTTAAGAGTTTCAACTGACTCACTAATAAAGAGTATTCCCTTTCCCATGTATAAAGAAAGTCCTGGTTAGCAAATCATAAATTTTCACTGGCCCCTGGATAGGATTGTCCTCATTATTTGCAAGTTCCCATACTAGAAAAAAAAAAAAAATCTTGGTAGTTTATATGGAAAATAGGGATTTACAGGGAATTTTCTAAACAATGGAGTAAATAATTAATGTTTTGCTAAATAGAGTTAAAATTTAAGACAGTTTACACAAATAGAATAAGCAAGTAAAGATCCTGAGATAAGAGGAAAGTACTTCTTAAAAGAATGAGAGTCTGAATAGCTAAGAGGCATCTAAGAATATCTGATTACTAAGCATGATTTGGAAACTGAGATGAGATTTTAAGGAAAAAATGAGAAAATCTGAATGGAATATACATTTTGGTTAATAGTAACAAATCTATTATGGTTCATTAATTGCAAAGTAATACTTTTTTTGTACCAGGGATCGAACTGATGACATTGCGTTTGCCAGGCAGGCACTCATACCATTGAGCTAAATCCTTGGCCCTAACTACAATGTAATTTAATGAAACATTCTAAACTCAGATGTTAATAGAGGAAACTGAGACGAAGTACAAGGAAGCTCCTTAGTTGGGAAGGAGAAGTGCTTAGACAAAGATACTAGGCAGAAATACAAATGTATTTTGTCTCTGTATATCTCTAGCACAGGGGCAGTCACTTATATTGAATGAAAGTTATGTTTAATTCTGTTTCCTTTCCCTCTCTTGTTAGCCCCCATTTGTACTTTTGCTTAAACAGATATTCATCTCTCTGGATAAGATCCCAATCTGCCTCTTGGTTGAAGCCTTCCATTTTTCACAAGAACAAAGAAACACAAACACAGACAAAATCAACAACTTTGGTCATTTAGAATTTTCTTATGCTTTGAAGAACTGTGATGCTTCCAACTCTCCTTAAAGATGAAAGTTAAATTGGTTTGAACACTAATGCACAAAGACTTATGCTCCCACAGACAATCTGTAAAGTTGTGTACTGGGATAAAAATAAACCATCATCTATACAATGGAATGTCCCTGTATTAAACCTGTTAATATCAGGGATTCATTAATACTGTATCTCATATCTGTATTTAAATTTAGAGCCAAATATGCATCTTAGGATAAAGCCAACCCAGAACATTGAAGGGGAGGTGGGAAACTCATATAGTCTGTTTAACCTAATTTCTTCATTTTTATGGATCAGAAAAGTAAAGCCCGGGGAGCATATCCAGTTTACCAAAAGTTCTGCAGCTTGTACGTCTGTATGTCATTCCAACGCCTGAGAAGTATGAAGATGGACTAAAATAGAACGAAAAAGAGTATATATAGATAATAGATTGTGTGAGTGAGTTGACCTTAATGAATCAATGATTCATTTTAACTTTTCCTGGGAGAAGTTCTCAAAAGTATTAAGTTTTATAAATGTAATAGCAGGGCTACTTTGCTAAAGCAAAATTATACTGAAGGTATAACTTCAGTTCTGAAGAGGATTTCCGTTCTAAAATTTATTTTCCCATCTGCCAACTGAACTCTGAGAGTTCATCAGAAGACATCGATTCATACCATAATTGAGGGCTTAACATACAAATACTCTTGGAATGATTCCCTTTGTTTTCTCCTTCTTTTAAAGATTTATTAGGTATTAGAGGGAGACTGATTAGCAAAAATGACCACTGGGAAATCCAAAGATCACGAGAGGATTAAACATTCAATTAAATGAGGAGGAGTGGAACAAGTTGGCTTGTTCTTGAAGCGAAATTTTAGGAAGTCTGATTTTAGGGCAGCTGAGAACCAGCCTGGGGTAAAGATGAGCAGGGACTCAGAGGCAAGTGTGTGTTTTTTGCATCTGGTCTCAGACACAATTATTGTGAGAAAAATCAATTAATTTTTTTTAGAAACTAGCTTTATTGTCTATCAATCTGGAATGACTTCACAAATTTGGTTACATGGTTGGAATTAATAAAATACATGAAAATTTGAAAGTCCATTGCAAAGGCTAAATGTATATTCATCTTCTTTCTGCATTTTTAGCCCCCTTTTTGTTATCTATATATAAAATCCTCAAGGATGAGTAATATTTCCAAGTAATCACACACTGTAGGGTGAATAAGAGATCAAAAAAAGTAAGGGTGGGAAGGCAGGGACAAAATCAGAAGACATTATATGGGACGTATGACAGTGTGGTAAGGGGCAACTGGGGTGGCCTGCTCTCCAGCAGTCCCACTGCAGGGACATTTGGTCTAGGTTGGTGGCTTCACTGCATTTCATTACTTCCACTTGTTCTCATTTTATTTTCTTACAGCATGATTCTTCCCCAGTAGACTGTAGTACTTTAAAAAATCCTCCATCTCTGAATAGAGAACAGACTGTGATAGAACTGAACAGGTAGACACATTATTATGTTTCACTTTAAGTGCGACTCACTCAATATCTGTTCAATGGGAGTGATAACTAATCTCATTTTTATTTTCAAAATCTTCTCTCTCAAGGAGGAGTTTCAAAAATCTCTATTATCACATAATTCTTAGAAACGGTGGCTGTATTTTCATGGGTATTATTTGTACCGGATGAAGTTTAGAAGCCCCAATACTGGAATAGGAAGATACAAGGTAAGAGCATTTTCTGAGAATTAAACTGCAAAGCAAAGAATCCAAGCATAGCTATACAAATTCTATACAGTGAGTAATAAGAAGGTATAGCTATATAAAGCTACACCTTGAACAAGCAGAGTGGCCTTCAGCGTAAGACCTAAACAGGAGCAGAACAGAAGTTCTTCATGTGTACGGGAGAATGTGCCCGTCAGGAGGAAAGACAACCAGCCCAGGAAACAAGCACAGAACTGGGAGCCAGGGAACTCCTACATCATCAGAGAGGAGGGCCATTCGCTCCAGCCCAGGAACCATTCAACTGCAGATCTAATCCTGCAGTGAAGGGAGGAGATGTGCATGGCATGTCCATCTTGGTGACCCTGATCATCGCATGCAGTGGGACACAGCTAAGATACCTGGGACCAGATACAGTCCACTGTCCCGCCAGTGTTTGTAAAGAAAGCCTTTGCGGAGCACAGTCATGGCTCCTCCTTCCCACACCATGAGTGCCTGTTGTTGCTTCAACACTGGAGTTGAGCAGGCAGGTTGTGATCAGAACTGTGTGGGGTGTGAAGCCAAAGATACTTACTATCTAGCCCTTTACAGAAAGTGTCTGAAGAGCCCTGTACCTTCAGCCAGCTGTCCTTGATTTTACACTTGCCTCATAACTTTTCAAGTCAGTAGTTTGTTGTTTGTTTGTTTACTCTTGTGTCTATATGAAAGGAAACCGGTGGGCTGTCCTGTTGACCCTGGTTGCCACTCTCAGTATATCATCACCTAGGCCTGTTTGGGGTCAATGTGTCCCCCCCAATACTGGGTATTGAAAGGAGGGACTCCATTCTGAGCTACATCCTCAAGCTTTTTGATTTTATTTTATTTCATTTTGCTTTGTTTTAAATTTTGCAGCAATTTCCTGCTAGGTAGGTCACTCAGTTACTCCAGCTGGATCCAAGCTTGCAATCGTCCTGCTTCAGCCTCCAAGAATTCTTGGACCAATGTGTGTGCCACGATGCTGGGCTGAGTCTAGCCCATCTTTGTGTAATGTTGGAATTTTCAGGGCATCTTTTCTTTCTGAAAGCTTAAAAAAATACTACTTTACAGAAGAGGAAGCTAAAATTCAGACAAAAGAAAATGAACATTTACTGAGCATCTACTCAGAGCTAGGCTCACAAGAAGTAACTAAGTAACAACATTTAATCTTTGCAGCCCATTCAAAGCTCTGAACTTCAGCTGTGTACTTTCACTAAGGTGGACTTGGAGGCTTAGAAAGATTAACTTGTTACCAGAGCCAGAATTGGAAAGCAGGTGCTCAGACTCAAATACTTCTACACTGTGGCGTTTTCACACGACATATACTGCCTTGCAAGTCTTTTGGTGCTAGGCTTAAGAAAGCAACACCATATGTCTCGATCTCTTCCTCCCACTAAGGTGTACTGCTGTTCTTTAATACACACTGATTAAGTTAGAAAATCCTAGAGACTTTAAAGGTGTAAAATTTTAAAACAAATTCTGAGCATTTATAGTAGAGTACAGAATCTTAGCCAGCTACTTTCCATACCCCAACCATATTCTTGCATAAAAAATCAGAGCTATCATGGCCTGATGTTCATAAATAACAGTTCTTAATTTTTTTTTAAAAAAACGGGTTTTGTACTTATTTTAAATGTTGTAGATTGCATTCACTGTGGCAGGAATATATTTTAGAATTTTTAAAATGTGAACAGAATAGAAGGTTATCTGTAACATGATCATAATCATAGCCATAATATCTGTTTAAAAGAAAACATTGAAAAGAATTAAATGTTCCTTTCAAGCCAAACTCAATGAAATTTCAATCTAAAACAGAGAGTACTTAGTTATGTTGCTTGCTGAGCCTTATTCTTTAGGAGTTTGAAGCCTCTGAAAAGCTTTCATTACTATTTTTCATACTAAATGAGACATTTTCAATCTTAGGAGCAGGGCTGGTCCTACCTTTGCTCATAAGGGCTAGTGTGTAGACTTGCTTTTGGTTTGTAAAAATTCTGAGTGTACCTGTCTTCTCATCTGAATGGAGAACAGTTACATGGCAAAGTATAAATTTATGGCACTTAATTTACTATTATGCAGATGGTAGCTGTTTCATAAAATATATTTACTAATGCATCAATCATATTGCTAGAAAATAGAAATTTTAATGAATATTTGGAAATATATAGTGTGATAACAATGTGATTACTGTCTAATTTTTAAGATATTGATTATAGCCAGGCATGGTGGTGCATGCCTGTAATACCAGCACTTGGTAGGCTGAGGCAGGAGGACTGCTGTGAGTTCAAAGTCAGCCTGAGCTACATAGTGAAACCTTGTCTCGAAAAGATACACGTACAACCACACACACACACACACACACACACACACACACACACACACCAACAATTTTGATTATAGTAAAAGACATACTCCACTAATCTCCCATCACTTTCAACTCACTGCTCTCATCTTTTTGGCCAGTTTCTGAAGCAGTTCTGAAGTGTTATTTCCTGGCTTTAGTTGTGCTGTGATGACTGCTTTGATGTCCTGTACTGATTCAAAAAGTTTTTTTCATTTTTATTTTGACTTTGGGGCAGAGATAAAAGTATCCTAGTCTCAAACAAAATGAATAACGTGAATGAAGATTCACTTTAATGTTTTTATGAGCCTGCCTTTCAGTTGGATGCCACTCAGCACTGGCATTAACTGAGCATGTCTGATCGTACTTCCTACAGATACTCATGAAAGAGGACTTTGAGAACTGTTTCAAAAAGTGACAAGAATGTTGAAGTTGGTGTGTTCACAGACAGGGGGAGAGTTGTGAGGGGGACTAGTGACAATATGATTTTTACTGTAATTTGTTTTATTTAAACACACAATCTTTTGACCTGTCTTTCCTTATACGTATGGAAATATGAAGGAAGGAATCTCTAATACACAAAAGATTTTTTTCTTAGTTTTCTCTTCATTTTATTAAATAAGGAAATAGAACTGCACCCTAAGGAGGCATGAACTCAAGTGAGTAAATATTCACAAGTGGAAGTTACTTGGAAATTCTCATCACAGAAAGTTAGCACCAGAAGGCAGCTCTAAGGTGGATGACTGGACTCCCTATACAAGTGGAGCCCAGAAACCTTAGAAACATTGTGTGCTGTGTTCAAGGCCACCGGTCACTTTGGTAGCAGACTTAGGAGGAACAGGCAAAATTTCTGAATCCTAGTTAATCTCCTGTTCAACTGTATTTATTCCTTCTGAAAAATAAAAATTTACATTTGTTTTAGAATTGTTTGAGCAAGAAATCTCTAAAATACAAGACAAGTTGTATCTCACTTTTGACATAAAGGGACAGTATATTTTTTAGAAGGCTGTGTCTCTGAAAGGAATCAAGTTGGTTCTGCTTTGAGCATGAAAGGGGACATTTATTTATTCATTTAACCAAACTACGCGTGGTCATGGCATTCAGTGAGTAGATGTAGAGACTCCCCTCTTTCCACATCACTCAATCTTCGTGTGTTTCTACATGGTAGCTCTATGCTTTACTTTACTACCTTGTAACTGAAGAAGTAAAAGAACTATCAGTTTCATCACGCAACACCTGAGGAAATTCAAAAGGGTTCTGAAAATATGTGACAGCCTGAGAACTGGTCACTGGGATGAGAGTCTGGTGCTTGGACAACTTTACCTGGAATCATGTTCTGGGATCAGTAGGGTAGAAAGACTGACAACTCACCTCCCACTCATCTTTGGAGTGTGAGAGACATAGCTCCCCAAAGGAACTGGGATGCTGTCACCATATTAAAGTGAAAACTGAGCCAGGCAGGCAGAACAGCAGCAGTCAGTTGAGAAGTCAGCATCACTTGATTTTTGTCCCTAGAGGACAGACTATTACTGAGTTACATAAGGACCTTCTTCCTTCTCTTAGGGAATTATGCATCTTAGGATCTGTAGAGGGAGGCATAGCCCATTTTCTATTGCTCTTTTTCTAGAGGCATTGAAAATGCAAGATATTTGGTCCTGAGCCTCCTGTGCATAGAAACACTCCCTAGACTCAGTGAGTCTTCTGGACTTTAGCCAGGAACCAACGGGTATTCGGTTCGTAGTCATTAACAGCTTCAGTACTGAGTCTGGGTACCTCAGCAGCAGCAGAGGATGTAAGATGGACATCTGAGACTCGGGTTAACAATGATGGCCTCCTAAAATGACTAAAATTTCAGTCTGAATTTAAAGACAATCCTGTTGTTACACAATTTCATTTATTCCTGAACATTTTTGGACCTAGTTCTCTAGTCCATATTGTAATACTACAAGTTCCCAGTAAGTTTGCAACAAATTGGTCCTCTGCTTTGTCAATCTATAGCTCATTTCTTGTAGCTCACATCTAAGGTGCAGCAATCTCCTATACCCCCATAGAGGAACACTTTGGCATTATTCCATGTTGATGAGAAGCAGTTAATAATTCTCTTCAAGAACCTTTTACTTACAACTTGGTTTATGTTATTTTTAACAGTCGATGTTATGTCACTTTATATTAAAGAGTTCTGAAAGCATCTGTGTTAGTTTATGTCACCCATCTATAGGTACATGTCATCATCATTAAACAAAATGGAATTCACATTTTCTATAGTGTTTTGTTATCAGGATGACTTCTAGGTCACTGTAACCTCTCTGTTTTTCTCCTTCACCTCAGCTAGGCAATAACGCTCATGAGTAGCTCACTCTCAACTAATTTCATCAGGAAAACATACCACCCTTTCTTTAAAAGAAAGATAGTCTCACTTGCAATGCTGCACAAGGCATAGGAAAAATGAGCAATAGGAAAACTAAAACTTTAATCTTACACATTAGTGCACATTTCCCTTATGTATTAACAGAATAACTATTTGTCTCAAATTGTCCTCTAAAAGTGATGAAAATTTTAGAAGTTGCTATTAACAGGAAAACATGAACTTTTAGTCTGTTTCTACAGTTTTAGATAGAAAATAAAATTCAGGCTAGAGTTGCTAAGGAATATCAGGGCAGGGTTGCTAAGGCTAAATACCATCTGAAACTGTTTAACATGCCATTGAAGGTTTCACTCATTTGTCTCCTGTCTGTGCTTTGTGTGGAGAAGAACACACACACACACATGTTTTCTGAGGCTTGATGTCGCTGATCCCTGTGAGTGGCACGTGCTCATTTGTCATGAATATCTAGTGTACCTCTTGGTCTAGTGCATCTGCAGATGTTTCTTCAGCAAACTGGGTGAGATGAGACTACTCTCTGACGCCTAAGCATACGTGAACTACAGATGCATTTGTTACTCATTCATTTTGTCAGTGCCGCTAACTAGCTTGGGAATGTCTCTCTCTTCAGGGCAGGGCCAACTGTCAAGAGTGTCTCACTGAGTACTAATGACACTGTTAAATAAACGCTGCAGTGTAAATGGGAGGGACTAAAGGGGCGAAGACACGGGGGGGGGGGATGGGGAAGCAAGAAGAATTAAGATATATTCTGTACAAGAACAAATTCCCCATGAAGAATGTGATCGTTATGTGTGGTAAACGTGTACTTATAAAAAATAAAATTTAAATTTAAAAAATGCTGTACTTTAGACAGTGAATATAAGCTCATAATTTATCAGGGTTTATCAAATGTTTATGTCTGACTACATTAGGAAATTCGGATCATTTACTGTTTAGGGAAAATATAAGTAATTATGTTTTAAAATTTTTCTCCAGATTCTTCTCCTTTGTTTTTTCCCCATCATTTTTTGATGAGGAGAAGCAAGCCACATTTTAGAAGGCACACTAAGTGTCTCTGAGTCTCAAAAATACCAGTGAAATAGTTGCTTTCAGTATATTTTTATAATACCTTGTCAATAAGCACAACCCATGAGGGTGCCATTCAGAACACTGGGTAAAATGAACCTATGATAATAATCTTGCTTTTCTAACAGAATCAAGATAATCAGCAGAAAGAACAAAGAGATGACCTGAGTGAAAGCAGTTGCTGACAAAACTCAGCCAAACCAACAACCTGATTTTCAACAACGATACAAAAGAAAAGTGATTGTCATTTCCAACCAGCGAAGTAGACGTGTTCGGATAGGGTCCAAGTTAATAGCTTGAAACACACTACACAATCTAGGGGATTGTAGAGCACCCGGATGAATCGCAAGTGACATATGGGGGCTCATTAAAGGAAGGTGATGTTATGAGCAGCCAGGGAGCTGGCTGAAAATGAGAGCTATTTACAAATGGCCTCAGGGCCCAGTCGTAGCGATTAGAGGATGCGTCTCACTCTTAGTGATGATCCATTTTTCTTCAGCACTTCTCAGTTATTAGAGTGAGTGTTGGCTATTACTGCAAGTTTCTAAGTCCTGAACATATATATGTGTGCGGCTGTCAAGGTGGTGGACAGTTATGCTTCGAGTGATTTTGACAAGCAAACAATGAAAGCCCTTGGATGGTAAGGGTTCGGTGCAGTCTGCTTCTTTCTCGCTGGAACTTCAAGGTAACAGTTGAAGCTGTAGAAGCAGGAACACCCAACAGTTGCTCCTGTATTATGGAGGCGGTGGCTGTGAGCTGAGCTTTGAATGACACATTATTTGCTCTGTGCACCCCAATCTATTTTCTGCCTGACTAAGCTTATAAAACTCTGCATAAATTCTTCTCTCAGCCTGTTCCATAATCCTGTGAACACATTGTCTTCCTGCTCGTTCTTTCAGCCAGCAAGCACCAGCTGTTGGGTCCTAGAAACATTTTATGATAAAGATTTTAAAAAAGTAGCTAATCAGAAAGCTGGAAAAACTGCAAAATGCTTGAGATATGAAGACTCTTAGCGATGTGAAAATCTGACCTGCCCCGAAACCATGATTAGGCATCTATCAATCATCACTGGACTGAACCCCGGGGTGCTATCAGTTTATCCAGACGGCTCTCAGCTGCCTCAGTTCTGCACAGTGTGTAAACCAACCCAGTGTGGTTTATTATGTGGTAGAGAAAGGGTAAACGCTGAGCTTAAAACTACGAGCAGATATAATTATCCAAACATCGCTTTCATGTTTAATGTAAAAACACCACAAACGTCTTTGTTCCTTCCGGCTTCAAAAGGAGAGTGGAAGTCACTTGATAATGTCTGTCTAATTACTTGAACGCACACTTCAGTCCTCAAATACACGGGAGAGCTAGTTGTTATAATTAGAAGTAATATAAAGACACAGTTTATATAAATTGTAGCTAATTACTTAAGTAAAATGCCAGATTCTTTCCATCTTACAAAGGAAGCTATCCAACGACATATGATTTAAACAACAGATCAGAGTGGGATATCTGGTGATTATAGCAGAAAGGCTGTTGAAGAGCTTTGTGCTATCTTTAGTGGAACAGAAAAAAGTTACTCAAGTTATTTTTTGTAGGGTTTAATTTTTTTCATGGAACCCTAGTTAAGACAGGCAGACATGAGTATTTCATCAAAACTAAAGCACAGGAAAATCAGCTTTGGTTTGTAGTGGCTTTTGCAATGCCAGTGGTGACATAACCAAGTCAACCAAACCCTTTATTTGAAAACAAGACAAACTGAATGTGAATATTTGTCTTTCACATTGACTCACAGACTTGCCATCTCATTGGATTAAACAGAAATGTAAAACAGAAATGTAAAAATTGTAAGTCCAGTGTGGAGCTCATGGAATGTGACTGTTGCTAAGAAAAACAAGTACATTTTTAGAGGATGACTATATTTTACATCTCAGTCACCATAAACTAAACATCTTTCTTCAGCCATTCCCCTCTGCCATGACATTTCTGCCTTGGAGCCAGTTGTCTGTGGACTGACAGCCTTTAAAGATGAGGCAAATTGAACCTTTTCTCCTTTAGGTTCTGGGTGTTGGGTATTGTGTCCCCACAATGGGAAATGTGACTCCTGTCCTGCCTCAGCTCTGTCATCTAGTATAAGTGCATCTTTTGTGTCCTGCATTGTTTCAACCAACCTTAGCTTCTTCACCCCTGCAAGCTATGCAATACTGTCTTGCAACCAGTGGGGCATAAAACATATCACATTTGAAAACTTTCTTTAAAATTATGAGTGAAGGCATTTTTCAGAAACCACAAGATTTTATGGTTTCATTGATACGCTGAAAGTTACATCAGGACATTGAGGGAAAATTAAGGCAGCAAAGTGTAGAAATGTTATAGTTTATTGAAAAAAAGTCTGAGCTAATAAAGTGACTTTTTCCTATTCCCATCCTACTACGTCTTCTCCTAACAATCAAAGACAATCAGTGAGTACACTGTCCCTGCATATGAAGGATAAAGAGTCTATTGTTCTAAAGTACTAAAATCAAAAGTTAGAGCAGTTAGTCATAATTCATTTATAAGCATCACTCTTTTTTCCAGACAAAGAAAATCTAGCCTTCTGGTCCATAATGAGGGAAATTTTATTATAAATTCTCTTAGCTATAAAAATCATTTTCTGTACATAATTTATACTTAGCCAATATAGAGGAGTGATAAAATTTATTATAGATTTCAAAATGTTTTGCTGTGAATAATGAAGACTGTACCTGCCAACTGAAAAAAACAAAAATTATGAATTTAAATGAGTTAGTAGTTTTCCTTATTTTTGAGCATTCAGAAGGTTCTTTAAAATAGACACATTTTATTAAATCAGATACTTTCAAATTGGCCAACATCTTTTACCTAAAAATTTTCATTATGCAGTACAACATGTTTATTCAGGTGAAAGTATACGGAATAATGCATATCTCTAAATGCATTGATCTAAATGCAAATGCAGTTAAATGTAAAATCTAACCTTGCTGTCATTTGGCATTACATTATGCCATCAAAATTTAGAAGCACTCTTTTTCATTTCTTAACACAGAAGTCCCCAAATCAACAGCAATTCTAGGAAGAATTTGCGAAAATAGAGGTTAAACATTTAAATTCAGCTGCCAAAATCATTTAGAAACCTTTCATACAAGTATAGAAAATAAATTTACACTTAGGTTATGACATGACTGTTAGAAAGTTTGCTGGCTTACAGCACCATGATCCTAGAGATTTTAAAAGTATGGGTCGGACTAGTACGGTTGAGTCTTTATTTTACTCAGTCATTGGACTAAGTTGCTTTCTGCCTAATTCACTTAACCCAGATGTTTTTCTGAGCAAATTGTAGGCAACCCAAAGTTAGTAACAAGTCTTGTTTCTCTTCTTTCTGGGCAAAGTATGTACAATTTCATGGCTCAAATGCCAAGCATAAATCTAAAATAAATACAGCAAGTTTGTTACGTAGGCATTGGAATTAACTGGAACAATTTTTTGTCTTAGTGTATTTGAAATGTTGCAGTGAAGATTCCACGGACTAGGTAATTTGAACAATATATTTTTTGTTACAATTCTGGAGGCTGAACTCAATGAACTTTAGACTTTATGTCTGGTGAGGATCGGTTTCTCTGTTCATTGGCAGCACTTTCTCCTCTTTTCAAATGACAGAGAGGAAATGTTGCTCTTCATGGCCTCCTTTATGTGGGCAACAATCCCATTCGTGTGGGATTTGTCTTCATAACCTAATAAACTATCAAAGGCCCTACCTCCTAACACTGTCTCACTGGGGATAGAATTTTAATATGTTAATTTGAGGAAACACAGTCTCTTCAGAATACCATTTTGTGAATAAGAATATTGAAATCCAAGAAGACTAAATATCTTGTCTGTGATCCTAATTGTAGGTTGAATTTAACATCAGAATCCTTGTTTTTTGGTGTCAAAAATGTCTTCCCTTTAACATTATCTCCTTGACGTAAAGCATTGTTGAGCATATCAATAAAACCACAGGATGATAACACTAAAATATGTGTTAGTTCTCTAAAGAAGAGTACAGGCAGTTAAGTCAAATGTTAAACCGCCCAGTTAAAAGTAAGTACTACAGCCTAGAACTTGTACCATAGACTTTTTCTCTTCCCTTTTCTATTATTTGGTCTTTCAATATTCAAAGACAATTGAAGGCATGCCAATTCACTGGATTATATTGCGTACGTTAAGTACAAAGCTGTGAAATAGTCTCTGGTTTCCTTTGTAAGCTGCGTTAACAACAATTTATGCCACCTGAGGCATATGTTTCTTTTCATGACAATATAAAATAAAATCTTATTAAGAAGAATGAAGTAATATTGAAGAGAAATAGGGTCATCCTAGCCAGCTGGCTGAGTATGCCTGCCATGTCTCCAATGTTGTTTAGCAAATAATTTTACTTACTGGAAATTTCTGGCTAACACACTCATTTGATGAGCTAAATGTCTTTTGCAGTAATCTTGATAGCAAATGTCATTTTCCATTTGGAAAAAAAATATAGTATTGAAAAGTATTTCCTATGGAACACTAAGCTAAATATCTTTATTATATACGTATACAACCTGCATATTTATTTCAACAATAGAATCATGTACTAGACTGAACTTTTCACCAAAGAGTTGAATATTATTGGTTTCTTTCTTTCTTTCTTTCTTTCTTTCTTTCTTTCTTTCTTTCTTCCCTTTTTTCTGGTGCTAGGCATTGAACTCAGGACCTTGTGCTTGCCAGGCAGATGCTTATGCTGCTGAGCTATATCCCTGGCTCTATCAATAGTTTCTTAATGCTTAATATGCAATAAAGCAGTTTGGATTATAAGATATGAACACAAAAAGCCAGATCTCATAATCCTAACTGCCTGGTTGTTTTCTAATTCTACTACTTAGAATTGCTACATGATACTATTAGGAGTATTAATAGAAGATATTTGCAGTGAGTACTGAAGAAGTATTTATTATGATTGCTGCTACTGACTGCATAACATTGATGTTTTGTCACAAATACCTTTGGTTTGAGTAAGTGGGCATTCAAAGTGTTTCAAATGTCCTCAATACCATGATTAGAGAAAAAGATAGACATTTGTGGAAAAAGTAGCTTGAGAAGGATACATACCTAGAGGATTTGGAGAGTGGGGCATGGTAGACACCACATTGTAGATCTCTAGTCTCTAGAACTGTGAGAGACTGAATTTCTATTGATTTAGCAACCAGTTTGTTGTACTTTTTTTTTCAGGAAGCTACTGCATAATTAAATAAATATAATTGAATTAAAAATTATCTGGGGTGTGTTGTGAACAAAAGTTGTGCATTACTAGAAATGTTGAATTGTGCACTAGGGTCACTGGCAAATTACATTTAAAAAGTAAGTGTAAGCTATACATAGTGTAATCTTCTGTTGTGGATTGAAGCCAGTGTTTGACTGTATAGTCAGAATTTTTAAAAAGAAAACGAGATCATAAAAAGATTCTATGTTAATTTCCTTATTAACTGATTCCTTGTAAATTCAGATCCAGTTTGTTAACACAGGAGAGAAAGTAGACTCTTCTATTTCCCTTTAAAATAAAAATCAAGTTGCAATAACAATGTTAGTGATTCAAGGTACTTTATCAAGCAATGAGCACCTGGTGCATTTGCTTACTCTCTCAGGCAACTATGTAAAGGACTTGTATGCATCAGCTTATTTAATAAAAAAATCCTTATATCTCATTCACCTTTGAAGAGTTAATCCAGAGTGCATATCAAACTATGAGCACTATCTGGGTACTTTAAAGGCCTTCATAACATTTAGTAGATACCTCTTTAAGTGAAAGTTTAGACTGGTAGATATAAAAGCACTATGACTTTTACCAATGGTCTTCTGTGATCTCTCCTATGTCTAGGTCTTCATGACTTTCTAGGTCAATTCTCTTTGCAAATATAAAGACAGAGCGTGAGTTCTGGCCAGGACTACATAACGCCAAGGATCTCATTGTCAGCCTTAACATTACTTTTCTCTGTCTTTCTGGAGTTTCTATCAAGGATGATACAAAACTGCTAGAATTTTGGAAATATATACTATTATATCTTAGTTTGATTAAATAAAAATGTTTTGATTCCATGTCCATGTATTTTTCATTATTGAATAATCTGGTAACTCATAGGGAAGTAAGAATATACTGTAGTCCTTGATGAGATCACAATCTACAGGATAGGCAAGAGGGGAAACAGGTGATTCAAGGTACTATTTTACATGTGCTGTTGGAGTTGAGTACGAGAATACAAAGGAGGAAGGTGCCCAGACATAGAGAATCCCTGAGTTGAGTTTTGATATGTGATCAGGGGGATGCATGTGTACACAATATTCAATTCAACTTTATGAAGCACAAAATATAAAAGTTAAGGAGTTGACAGTATCAGGTGTTGTGAGGATGAGGACCTCTCAGGCACTTATGGTGGCAGTGTATATTGGTACATCCATTTTGAGGAGTAACTTGACAATACCCATTAAACTTTTTAATTCAAAGTGATGGGGTAGTGAGTTGGTGATGGATATCTATATATATCTATAGATATCAATTGAGATAGCATCAAAAACAATGTTGGGCATAAAAAATTATAGAATATAGTAAAATATTATTTATATATAATTGAACAGCAGTGTTGCGTAAGGATGAATATCAACGTATGTGTATATTTATATATGGACTAAAAAAGAAAAATTTCGATATGAATAGGCAAGAACTTTATTATAGTACTTGGGTCTGGTGAGGAAGAAGGATAATAGGATAAAATAGAAGCTCAAAGAGGGTCTCAAGAATATTTGTGTTATTTCCTTTTTGAAAAACCAAAATAATATGAAGAGATAAAATTTATAAATTTATCATATTCCAAGATTCTATGAATACATAGTACTATGCATACAATATACAGGTATAAATACAAATATATTTTTATAAATATATTTTAAGTGAAGTGAAATAAACAAAATAGAAGAAGAGAATGAGTAAAGAATAGGAGATTTGAAGCATTAAGAGAATTAAAATTGGGGAAGGGAGGTATGGGCAGTGTAATAGTCCAGGAAAACAAGGAGTTGTACGGCAGGTGCAGGGCACACATAATAGCATATCAGTTAGACAAGGGGGATAAGTTAAAAGATCTGTTGCACTGCATGATGACTGTAATTAATAACGGAATCTTGTTTTGGTATCTGTGGGGGATTTTGGTTCCAGGACCCACAATGATAATAAATCTGCAGATGCTCAGATCTTTTATATAAAATGGCATAGTATTTGGTATAATGTATACATATCTCTCATACTATTAAAACCATCTCTAGATTACTTATGATTTCTATAACAATGTAAACATGATGTAAATAGCTTTTATGTTGTTTAGGGATTTCTGAGATGAAGAAGTCTTTACATGATCCACACAGACATGATTTAAGAAAAGAGAATTCTCATTGAAGAGCTGATTGGATCCAAGGATGTGGAATATACAAATACAGTGGGCCAACTTTATTATATTCCTGAAAGATGCTAAAATTGTGGATATTAAAATTTCTCACCATAAAAGTGATAATTATATGAGATAACATATGTACTAAGGAGCTAGATTTAGACATTCCACAATGGGTTTATAGTTCAAAATTATGTTGTATATGGGAAATGCATGTAATTTATGGAAATTTTATTTTATTTTTTTCTACAAAACTAGTCTCATCAAAAAATGTTCACATTTTAACAACGAGAATGACATTTGACCAAATATCTGAGTACTGCAAACCAACCAATTTTAGGTACAAAAAATGACAGCAGTAACTCAGAACCCTAATTCATGATATCAAAACCCAATCAAAATTCAAAGTACATTTGATAAATTGAGTGATATTAAATAATTGAGAATGGACCTGTGTGGAGCCTATGGCAGGCACAGGATCCTGGTTCAATCCCCAGCATGAAAATAAAACTACCATGAAAAGTGTGTATTTAAACAAATATATACAAATATACACTTCATGGTTTATATATTTTAAATATATGTATATACTTCTGATATAATATTTAAATATATCTTTATGTGTATTATTCAGGATAAAAATATATTAAATATTTATAAATATTCATATATTATAAAGATAGTATATTTGTTAATATATAATTAACATATTATGTATTGATATTACCCAATAGACTAATGTATTGCAATACATTATCCTTTGTGTACTATAGAAATGCACATCAAATGCATATTTGACATATGCATATGCAATTAGTGTTAGTGTGGTAAACAATGCATTTCCAGTCAGTGGGTGCTCTTCAGCAGCATTTGAAAAACATTCTGGACATTCTGCTGAATTTCTCTCTGAGTCACTTGTTTTGCATTTTGGTAACAGTTTGAATTCATAAAATCTGATAAAATGTACCAGGACAGTGCTGGACCTAACACAAAGGAAGGCCAGCTGGGAAAAGAATGAAATGGAAATTATTCTCTAGACCTACAGACCTCAGGAGTCAGAATGATCTTCCAAGAAGACAAAATCATGAGTCCACCAGTACACTCACCAGAGAAGAGCTAACTGCTCAAGGAGTAACAGGCATGTGAGAGAAGATGAGATTGTCTTAGTAAATGTAGGATGATCAGAAACATCAATCACAAGTGAAGGACAAGGAGGATGCTAAGTTGCATGCTCAAATGAAGTAAAGGAACCACAAGCACGTTTTGAGAAAGTTGTACTTGAGCTACAAGTTCAGCTCTGTGGTAACCTGGACATCATGGGCATGATCAGTGTGAAGTGTATTCACCATGCATCCTACAGCTTGACATGCCTCATCACCTAACAGTCAGCATGGCCATTCATAATGTCAACTCCTCCTCTCTTCTTAATGTGCATTAAGCTCTTATTGGGAAATATATATCAGTGAGCATCTCACCTCTTTAGAAGACAGGGGCTTAAAGTTTCCAAGAACAACTGTATATTGTTTTACTAGGCAGCAATGCACATGAGTATCGGCTGAATGAGGTTATTCTTACACCATTCATTGATACCCAATCTCTTTTACCCTCATTGCCAAGTCTTCTATTTTTGGAGTAAACTTATACAGTTTTGAATTTCTTCATCAAATATTTATTTGATAATATAAATGTACTATTTAGTCACATTCATTATGTCAAATTATTTTAAAGGAAACATTTCTAGTACCTATGTTAGAAATATATATATATATATATATATATATATATAAAATTTTATAAAATATAACATTGTATAAGTATATATATTTTATTATGTCAGGATGATCCTTCCTTTAAGACTGCAATAATAACCTTTTCCAGAGAGTTCTTTATGTACTCACTGCACCATTTACATTCTTAGGGGCCTTGGCAAGAACGCATACATTTTCAGCTTCATTTTAATCTTTTTTCTTTCATCTGCTGTAGATTGATTATAATGACTAAAATGTTTATGACAAGCCTTATAAAACTGAATAACTATACAAACATAGTTGGCATTATGGATAATAATCTGATTATCGGATATAGTAGAATACACATTCTACAAAGATTTTTTTCCCTCTGTAAATCAATGAACAAGTTAAAATGCTTGCAAAAGATTAATCTGCCACAGACATAAAAGCAGTGAATTCTTTCTAGGGACCGTCAATATTGGCAAGTTTTTGTTCTTTTTTTCAGAATCAAAGTACATTTAAGCTGAAAGGGACCTTGGAGAATATTTAATTCAATGCCCTTAACCACATTTCCCTTTATCATAATGTAAAATTCAAAGCGAACTTAAACTAAAGCTTTCTGGATTGTTTTAGCAGATTTCACTTTGAAAACTATATGTGAATTAGATTTAGATACTACTAACACATAAGTGAACCTGAAATTGTATAATTTAAGCATAAGAATGAGACACTCTAAGAAAAGACAATGCCTTAGATGATGGAGCAAAGGAAGAGATAATGAGCAATAATAAGTCATGTATTTATGGGGGAAACAAAAGTTAGTGCGAAACATTTTTAGAGGGAGGGCAGAGGAATCGAAAACTCTTAAATCAGAATATTGTGTAAGTCTTCTCAGTGAAGGTGAGTGGGTCTTACACTTAGGCAGGAGATGGAGGAATACTCAGTGATTTTGTTAATGAAACTATACAAAAGAATGATTGTGCTAAGATGAAAATTGAAAGGGTGCTTGGCAGCGTAGGAGACTCAGCTGAGATTAGAAATCTTGGTGGAAAAATATTTTCCACTAGACACAGCCTGTGCAGAAGGAAAAAAAAAAAAAAAAAAACGTGTCGAAGGTAGTTTAGGGTACCCTAAACTATGTGTTCCTCGTGTGAAAAGCATGGGGGTGATACACAATAAACTCAAAGCAGATGAGAGTAAGGGAGGCCGGAGAAAGCTTCTGATCTTAGCAGATCAGTGAGAAGGATCAGAAGCACTGGGAACCCTCAGAGCAGAGGTCAATCCAGAAATGGTTTTTAGGTTTGTTTTTCCTTTTTAAAAATACCTTGGTAAATTATTAGAAATCAAGAACAAAAGATAGAAACAAAAAATGACTCATGCATAAAAAGGAACTCTCAATGAACACAGATGGAAATAGAGATGAAAATGAAAAGTATTGCATATCAAAACTTGTCAGTTATAACTATTCTTTGCACAAAATGCATGCCATTAAATACATCAGATAGCAAAGACGGAAAATAAGAAATACTAAGAATAAAGGAAAAGATCATCAAACTAAAAGAATATGATATAATTTTGTATATACAAAGATGAAATATCAATAAATGAATATAGGTAATAAGGTTCTTGGATATAAGGTAGACATGAAAATCAGTGTTAGTTCTCAGAAATATTAGACAACAAACTAGAACATTTTTAAATGCATAAAATAGGTCTAGTAAAATGTATTTAATCTCTAAACATACAGTATGAAATATTCATTAGGGAAATTGAGTATTTAGATAAATGTAGGGGTACACAATACTTACAGATCTGAATATTCAATATAGTAATAATGCTAACTTCCCCCAAATGACTTTACAAATTTAATGAAATTACACTGAAACATAAACTTTTGTTTGTATACATTGTTGAAATTTGACTAGTTGACTTTAAAATTTATAAGCAAACATAATAAAGAACCTAAACTATTATTGAAGAAGCATAGGGAAGAATAACATTTTCAAACATCAAATGTTATTCAAAAGCTACATTAGTTAAAACTACCATAATGTCTCTCATCTTCCTCGAAATAGCTGTCTATACCATCACACACAATAAATTCAAACAAAGCAAAATAAAATTAAATCAATCAAAACAAAAGAATAAAAGTATTACAGGACTCTCTAGAATATCCTTCAACACTTTCTGTAGGGTTGGTTTGGTGATCGTAATTCTTTCAGTTATTGTCATGGAAGCATCTTGCTTTTCCATCAAATTTGGAAGATAGTTTTGCAGGGTACATCAATCAGGGTTGGAAGTTGTTTTCTTTCAAGATTTGAGACACCTTACTCCAAATTCTTCTTGACTTGATGTTTTGTGTTGAGAAGTCTGCCATGGCTCTGACAGGTTATCCTTTATAAGTGATCTGTCTCTTTTCTCTAACAGATTTTAATATTTTGTTGTTGTGCTGAATTTCTGAAATCTTTATTGTATGTCTGGGTGTAGATTTGGTTAGATTTTACTATAGCTGATGGTATGGGCAGCTATTTTGAAAATAGCAAAATGTATTACAATGTACATTGTTGATTTCCTATTATCTTTTTTTAATGTCCCATATTGCTTTAATTTTTTTGTTTTTATTGGTTTTATTCTGTTTTGTTTTGTTTGAGTTTTTTATGTGTGAAGGTGTGGACGGCTCTTTTGACAAAAACGAGACATTATGGTAGCCATCGGTGATTTCCTATTGTCTTATTTTGAATTTGTGTGAAGCTTTCATTCTTTGGTTTTAAGTGTTTGTATTGTTTGATTTTACTGTGTGTGAAGGTTTGGAAAGCTATGTTGAAGAAAATGATAGACATTATGGTAGCAATTGTTGGTTTCCTATTATCTTGTTTTGAAGTCCTGCAATACTTTTATTCTTTTGTTTTGATTGTTTTAATTCTGTTTTTTTTTGTTTGATTTTATCGTGTGTGATGGTATAGACAGCTTTTTTGAAGAAAGTGAGAGACATTATGGTAGATTCTGTTGATTTCCTGTTGTTTTATGTTGAAGTCCTACATCTCTCGCATTGTTCTGCTCTGATTTGCTTTACTGTGTTCTGTTTAGTTTGGTTGTATTCTCTTTAAAATAAAATTTAAAAAGCAAAAAAGAAAATGACAGTCTCTCTCTCTCTCTCTCTCTCTCTCTCTCTCTCTCTCTCTCTCTCCCTCTCGCTCCCTCTCTCTTGCTATCACTCTTTCTGCTTCTTTGTGGTACCGGTAATTTGGTCCCAGGAAGTGCTAATGTATATCCTTATCCCTTATTGTTTATTTATTGACTAACTGATACAGACTTTCTAAACTGTCTTTCTAAGCGGCTTTTAATTGGTGATTATCCTGGCTCAGAAGTTTTCTTGAATATTATTTTTAACTGCTATCTCATATCGTATCTCAATCAGTTTAAGGAGAATTTAACACCATTATGTTCAAGACAAAGTAAATATAGAAAGTGATATATGATAATCATCTCATAATCTTGAGATAAAAATTCCTAAAACAGTGAAATAAACTATAAAATTTAGATGACTTTGCTTTTATTACTGGGTATTTCCATTCACTGAAAGAAACTGAGAAAATTAATGGGCAAGTGATCAACAAGGCAAACACATATACAAAATAATGACTATATAGAAAACAGCTAGGATTCAGTAAGAAAAAGAAAGCCAATCTAAGAGAGCAAAGGGAGAAGATATTTGAAAAGACAATTAAAAAGAAATATCCAGATGATCAATGAACATATGAAAAGAGACTCAACATCACAGATTAGAGAAATCATAAGGAAGTACCATAGCCCATTCACTATAATAGCTAAAATTCAAATAATGAAGAATGTTACAAATTATACATGGGCAATTATATAATGCAACTGAATGTCTATCAGTATTACAATGGAATAAATAAACCTTGGTATATTCCTATAAACGGATTCTATAGAGCTATAAGCATTTATAACTAATTTTTTTGTGTATCAGGAATCGAACTCGGGACTTTGCGCCTACCAGGCAGGTGCTGTGTCACTGAGCTATATGTCAGGTCATTTATAAACTCTATATACAGCTATGTGGTATCTCACAGGGGTAGGAATGCAGCTCAGTGGTAGAATACCTCCTTTGCTTGCATGAGGCTTCAAGTTCCATCCTACAAAATACTGAGTAGTCTCAAAAATATACTGCCCAAACCAGCCAAATATGAAAGCATTCACACTGAAATTACTCTATTTTCATGAAGTCCAAATGCAAGCATGACTGAAATTTGGTGTTAGGAAAGTGATTATCTTAGGGAAAAAAGGATGATTTCTAATTTCTTTACGATAATACAGAGCCTTTCAGGACACTGGCTATATTTTATTTCTTACTCAAAACAGTGATTATGTTGGTTACTCATTTTGTAAAATTTCCCTTAGCTATGAATTTATTATCTGTGTTTTTCTATGTGTATCATATTGCAACAAAAATGTAAAAAACAAAGAAACAACATAATATTAAAGGTTGATGGTCTGTTTCTGACAATCATGACCCAATAAATTTCTAATGTAATTTTCAATTTCAAAGGGAAATGGAGTTAATAAATAACTTTCTGGAGGTCATAGAGGCTTAAAACTAAAATCTTGTTTAAGAAAGGAATAACAGAGACAATGAAGGCTCAAAAAGAGGAAAAACACCAATTATATATAATTCTGAAACTTCACAGCAGTTATCCTGACTTTTCCTCTTTCCTTTTTGTCTAGATATTCTGGGCCTGATAATATTTCTTAGATATCTCAATATACTTTTCATTAGTGGCCAAGAATATCTGTAGTGAGACTACTCCAAAAATGTAGGTAGGAAGGGACACAGCAGGACAGGATGAAGTCAGTCTCCACTAAAAATATTAATAAAGGAAGAGTACCGATTTATTAAGTGAAAATCCTCTGAGCTGTACTCAGAGGCAAACAGCTGTTATTCTGTATGCTCCAGAAGGCACTGGGACCAGCGACAGTAGCAGGTCTGCCTCTGTGTACATTTCTCTCAGCTGGTCAAATAAACAGCTCCTCTTTCCTCCTGTAAAGAGGCAGTCTTGCTCCCAGATGTCAAACTCAGATAATCCGCTTCAAACAGAATTGCTGGCAAGTTTCAAGAAAACACGCCAAACTCCATTGCTCTGAGAAATGTTAGACACCAAGAAATGACTACAGGAATAAAAATATAAAGTTGTCTCTGAACATGAAACATTAACTAATCAAACATTATTGCAAATATTTCTTTCTAATGCAATGCCCTTTCTCATAAAATCAAGCTAGTTCCCTGTGCTTCAGTTCTCTCTTCACACACATTTCATATTCCAGTAGCTGAACTGCATATTTACTTCACATAAAGTATTATTTGTATTCTTTGTGATGCCATAGTATTGAACACAGTAACAAGTCATAAGGTGTAGCAAGTAGGGTTACATGTCAAAATGTATATTCACCCTCACTTTAATAATTGGAGGTGATGTAAAAGTATTAGACAGCTGATAAGATACCACAGGGACACTAATTACTAAATACTGAATTATCCATAAGCAACTGTTATGACTAATAATTCATCTACTTAACGAGACTGATAGAAGAAACATTACATTTTTGAGGTCTATGAATGTTTCTTAATTAATTACTTACCAATTATCCCCATGTATCACACTTCATAAGAAAACAAGCTCACTCTGTCGGTCTGTCTGTCTGTCTATTAATCAAGGTTGAGAAAATAAGGACAAAATGTACCTGCTTCAGCAGGCAGGACTTCATATGTGCTATCATGGGTGAATAATGCCACTAGTAAAAAAGCACAAGCAATTTGAAATTTCACACGACTGTGTAAATATCGCATCACAGTTCATATTCATCATTTATTTCTACATTTATCCCCCAGTGAGTTTTCTGATGTGATATTAACAGGTGTCATATGATTTGTTTCTCTATCCTGGGCAGGTTTAAACTTTAGAAACAAAGTACTCTATTTTAATTTCACAAGAGTGAGAAGCCATTTGAGTTCACTGGGGAAAAATTACAATATGACAATGGTTAAGGGTTTCCATAGTGACAACGAGGCTTATGTATCTGGATAATGAGTCTTCTGTCTTTCCATCAGTGGAATGGCAGCCTGACACCCATGTTCTATGGAAGAGCGATGCCCTGAGGTGAACATAACTGAAAGCCAAGATACCTGACCGGATGTCAGGGCTATACTTCCAAGGAGTATTTTAATTTTTGTAAACATGTCTTACATATCTGTGAGTTAGGTACCTCATCTTTAACATGCATTAGGACTGCACACATCATGAACTTAAAGGTGGCACTCAGCTCTAGCATTCTGTAAATCTGTGACTCAGTGCAATCTTTTTACTTCAGAGGATTTGAAAATCGCTTTTGGAAGTAGAAAATTTCACTAAGATTCTAGTCTCATTAAATAATTAGCACTTAGGCCTCACAGGCAACTCTGGATATGAGAAAAGCTTTCTTTTGCCCTATACGAGTTGGCCATCAATCATTTTAGCATGTCTTTCTATTACTTTAAACTCATTAAAATATGTAAGTGCCCTTTCTTCATTTTTAAAAACTTATGTCATTAGATAAAAGGTAGGCTCTCTTTTTTTTACTGTTGAATGGCTTTTGTGCCCAGTGCAATGCCTCACCCACAGCAGGCTTTCAAAACATACTGATTAAAAAACTGAATGCATATCAAAACTCTAACCAAGTGTAGCATTCAGATAGATCTGTTTCAGAGTAAGATATTTCATGATAGCCACATTTGGAAAACTTTATTTTTCTCAATATGCCAAGTGCAAAGATATTTTGTTGGTTTGGAATCAGTCTAATAAATTTTTTTTCAGCCAAAATCACTTTGCCGGGTCACTAGTGAAGTACATGGCTTAGGCAGGGTGAGGTTTTACAATAATTCAAAGGGAATAGACTTCTATTATATATGACATGGCATTAATTCAATAAAAGCTTTCCCTAATCCTTCAGTAATTGCTCTTATTGACTGTGGCTTGGATTTAAAATATAAACAAGTGGGATGCAAAAAGAAATCAACTGAGTGATTGAATCAGTTTCATTTTGTACTCATGGTATACCATAATATATACATTGTTACATACAATATTTTAGAAAAATACTTTACATAATTGAGCTTAAAAATACTTAAAGAAGTAGAAATGGCTTTTACAAAGAATTTCTCAGCATTTGTAGTTTCAAAACGTAGGTTCTATTTGTTGTTGTTCTTTATTGTGCTGACAAATTTTTATAGACCAAGAATTAAAAATAAGGATGTCATCATCCTCTAGACCACTGTATCATAGAATAGTTTGCTGGATAATTTATGTATCTAGGTCAAGAGGAGGTTTTTGAAAAGGTGAATGTATAGTTATATTTCATATAGTCACAGAATTCACTGCTCCGGGATGCCTGTTCTTGGGTCATCCTGAGAACTGACTGTCACACAATGATCAAGCAGCTATTTGAATGATCTGATTCAGTTCATCCACGGCACCTCAACCACACATTTAAAGGTCAGGCTATTTCTATATGACACTGATGGACATGGCACACAACATCAAGGGATAAAAAAGTACATTATATTCAAAATCTGTCTCATACCAAATACACTTTCATTGCTTTTCTTAAAGATAACTGAGAGTGCCTGAATAGAATACTGTTAGTTCAATGATTTCAACTGACCGAAATCCTTGTATGGTATTGCACATTTAGTGTGGAGAGTTATAGCCAAATTGATGAAAATCATGATGGTATTAATGCTCCATTAAAGAAATACAGTTTTATGTTCAGAAAAGCAACCTGAATACAGAGCTTGGAAGAAATTTTCTAGTACTGAAATAAACAGATAGCTTATAGATACAGACAGCATGTAATATAACTCAGTTTCATATTTTAAACTAAGGCATAAAACTAAAGAAAAACCTTTGAATTCCTGTCCTCTGAACTACCATTCTCAGATTCAGATTTATGTTTTATACAGTAGAACTCTTGACTGAGCATTCAACTCAGTCAAGAGCATTTCCCATGAAATAGACACTTCTCTATGAACTGGAGACACAGCATCATACACATTAGAAGGAATTGTTCCTTTTTGGGGTTTTAATTTTAACTGGGCAGAGATATTTAATAAACAAACTAAAACAAACTAATTTTAAAAAGTATATAAAAAGGAGATGGTTTTATGGAAATAAAAGCAGAGTCAGTTGGATGGGGAGTTTTGGGGGGCTGAAAATTCAATTTTAAATGAAGAGATAAGGCAGGCCTTTGTGAAAAGTGAGGGTGGTAGAGACTGAGTAGGTTCTGTTGGGAGGGAGTTCTGATATCTGTGACAAGCATACTTCATACAGAACAGCCAGTGCAGGGGTTAGAGCTGGAATGTGTTTGGAAGATGAAGGAGGTCAGTGTGATTGAAGTTCAGTGAATCAGAACACTAGGAGCATGACGGAAGTTGATTTGTGTAGTACCTTACAGAATATCATTATGCTTCAGATGTGAAGTGTTCCCTAAAGACTCGTCTACTGGGGGCTTTATTCCCAATGTAATATGTTCTAAGGGAAGTCTAGGAAGATTATTGGATTATTGTAATGCTAATCTCCTAAAATTTGAGTTCATAGCTCAAAAAATAAAAGGCAGTCACCCGAACAGGGACTGTTAGGAGATGGGACTTAGTTGAAGGAAGAAAGCCATCTGCTTATAAAAGGTACGTCTTGTCTTTTTTTTTTTTTTTTTTTTTTTTTTTTTTTGTGGTATTAGAGATCGAACTTAACAATCTTGCACTTGCCAGGTACTTATGCCATTGAGCTAGGCCCCTAACCTTGAAAGGAACCCATTGTTCCCAGCCCCTTCATCTCTTTCTGGTTCTCTCACTTTCTCTGCTTCCTGGCCACCATGAGGTAAGCAGCTTTCATCTGCTACACCCTTCTTCCATGATATATATGCCATGTTACAGGCCTAAAACCAATGGAAGTAGCTGACCATGGAATGAAATTTCTGCACCCAAGAACCATAGTAAGCCTTCCCTTTTAAGACACTTACTTCAGGTATTTTTATCACAGTGATAGAAAAGTGGTCAATGCAACCATCATAAAGACGTTGTATTTTACTCAAAATGAAACATGGATCATATGAGAAGTTTGAACTGAAGAGTGGAAGTATCTGGATTATAATTTAACAGGCTTTGTTTTCTCACCATTAATGAAACTCATCATTAATGAAACTGTGGGACTTTTAGCAGTGATAAGGGAGCACACTTCATTAGGAGTAAGAGATGCTGGTTTCAACCAGAGTTGTAAGCCACAAACTGTCCCTCCCACAAGAATAAAGTCTTTCTTCTTTGGAATAAAACCTTCCTGTCTCTGGAATGCTTCCTGAGGTTTTCTAGTAGTGCTCAGTAGTGGAATCCATTTATGTCATTAATTAATGTGATGCACAATCTATTAAATCTCAACATGTCTTGGCTGTTAAGTGGGGTTAAGACAGAGCTTAGTTGATAAACTAGTGGTGAGAACTGTATAAGAATATATGTATAAGGCTCAACGGAGTTGGTACTAGCACATAGAAATTTGCAAATACATGTTAGCTGGTGTTACATATATAGAGGAAATTTTGTAAAAGTTTTGTTGATGATATTTGCAATCAGCACTTATGAAATAAATTGAAGACTCTTTTTGTATTTGTATCCAGCTTTTGGTTGTGGTTATTCTATTCTCATAAAATAATTTGAGAAGTATTTTCAATCTATTCCTTCAAGGAATTTATATAAGATGATGTAACTTCTTTTATTTGGGAAAAAATCACAGGTGAAGCCAGTTCTTGAAAAGTGAAGAATTCTTTTGATAGCAAAGCTCTAAGAAAAAATTTAATCCTGAAAAAGAGCTATATTTGCTCTTTATGTGTTTATTTTAGTACATTCTGTTATATTAAGAATTCACTCATATTTTTATTGAATTTTCGGATTAAAATAAAATTATTAATAATATCTTATCAGGTTGGAAGGAGTTCCTCAAAAGTTATAAATGCCCTAAACCCTGGAATCTATGACTTTTACTTTATATAGTAAACAAAAACAAAAACAAAACAAGAAAAGTTTTTGCAAATGTGTGTCAAAAAAAGGACCTTGAGGAAATAATTCTGGATTTCGGAGTAGGGTCCTCAATGCTTTCACATATGTCCTTGTAAAGAGACACATAGCACAAGATTTCTAAGTCAGCAAACAGAAGGTCTACAAAGAAACTGAACTGTTGAGGTCACAGGAAAAATAGAGGAAGTCATACAGACCGGGAGAGAGAAGGTCAGATTCTCTGCTGGAGCTTGTGGAAGAAGTGTGGCCTTGCTGACATCTAGATTTTGGCCTAATGCTAGTGATTTTGGACTTTTAACCAAAACTTCCAGAACTTTACAATCCATTGCAGTCATTTTAAGGTATCAGCCTGTGGTAATCTATTACAGCAACTTCAGGGAACTAATACAAACTATATTCTTAGTCTCAATAAAAAATTTTTTAGGATATATAAGAATGTCTACTTTTTGTACTTCTAATATTGATGATTGGTGCAATATTTCTAAGTCTTTCTTTTCTGATGAGTCCTGCCAGGCATTTATCAATCTGTTAGTCTCTCCAAACAATATTAAACTTTCTTTCATTTCTGTTTTATTGTTGTTTTCCATTTTGCTTTTTAATGCTGTTATCTTTGTGTCCTCTTTGCATTCAATATACATTTTTTTTAGTTTTTTGAATTGGACAGTAGGTCATTAATTCTTTAGTCTGTCTACTGAATTTTGTACTGAAAACTTCTATTTACATTTTAGATGCATTCTACCAATCTATATAATTTTATCATTATTTAGTAAATCTATTTTCTGAAATTAATTTTCCTTGGTTTACTCATTATTTGTATATATTGCATTTAACTATCAGGAATTTAAGTCATGTACTTTATTGTCATAAATCCTTTCCATTTTAGTTCAATTTTTGTCCTTGTTTAAGGACTTTGTTATGGATTGTCTTGTCTAATGCCTTGAGATTTACTTTATACTCATCCAGCATATGGTTTATTTTTTAAATATTCTGCATTTAAGACAAAAGGATGTATATTCTGCTAATATTGGGGATGGTGTTTCATGTATTTCAATTAGGACAAATTTCATAACTATGAGATCTAAATTTTATTTTTGTCTGTATAATAATCACTATGTCCATCTTTGCTTTTTCTATTATTTTTATTTTTCCTAGTAGTACAAATGTGAGGTACACAATGAGCACATTCTTTGTTGGTATGTGGAACCTATACATGGTACAGCTTAATTCTTTTTCATTCCATTCCTCCTACATCCTTTCCTGCTCTCCCTCTCAAGGGTCTTACCTTATTTGCAAAAGATCTGTATTGATGTTTTCTAGTATTGATCTTTTATTTAACTTGCTACTTATTATTTGGGTTTCTCATTGAAGAGAAACCATGCACAATTTAAGCTCGTGTAGTCTCAAGGTGTATTTATTATCATAAAAATAACTCAGATATAACCTTTTCTATACCAGAGTAATTCTCCACTATGCACAAATTCCACATTTTCATTATTCATTCATCTGTTGAAGGCTGCTTCCAAGATTTAGCTGTTTTGAATTGTGCTGTTATAAATATGGATATACACTGCTCATGGTAATATGATTTCTTTTGGGAAGATTCCTGGTAGGAAAATAGCTGGGAATGAAAGGAATCTTTATTTTTATTTTTTGAGTAAACTCAATTCTGATTTCCAGAGTGGTTGTACTAGTTTACATCCCAACCAACAATGTAGAAGGTTTCTTTTTTCACTGAAGCCTCACCAACATTTGGTATTATTTGATTTCTTGATGATGGTCATTCATGCTGAAGTGAGATGGAATATCAGTGTTGTTTTAGTTTGCGTTTTTTTGTTTTGTTTTGTTTTTTTACTGGGCATTGAACTCACAACTTAGCACTTGCCAGGCAGGCGCTTGTGTCCTTAAGCTAAATCCCCAGCCTACTTTGCATTCCTTTACTGGATAGCAGTGTTGGACTTTTTAATATTTTTATTGGTTATTTGTACTTTTTCTAAGAAATGTCTATTCATTGCAGTATCACACTTTTAGATTTGTTATTATTTAGGGGGTTTATTTATTTATGAGATCTTCATATATTCTAGATATTATTGCTCTGTTTAAGGTGTGGCAGGAAAAAATTTTCCCATTTAGTAAGTGTCTTTTCACTATGTTGGTTATCTCCTTGGTGGGCAGAAGTTTTCCTAGGTATTTATTCTCACTACTATTTCTGGTGCAATTGAAGGTTGGTTTGGTAAGTCCTTTTCTGTATCTACACCTCAAGAGTTTTCCTATATTTTCTTTCGAGGGTTTAAGTGTTTCTGCTTTAATATTTGGATCTTTGAATTATTTTTATGGTAGCTTAAATCATGGCACAAGATACAGGTTGAGATTCAATTTGCTGCATGTGCCTATCTAGTTTTCCCTGCATCATTTGCTAAAGATGCTATCTTTTCTTCCGGATTAGTTTTTGAACTCCTTGTCAAAGATCAGGTAGTTGGAGTTGTTTCTGTTTCTGTGCCTTCTATACTGTTCCATTGACCTATTTGTTTGTTTCTGTGCTATTACCTTGCTGTTTCTATCATTGTAGGGATTATTTAATGGTTCTGATTTCAGTTTTCCCCATTTGATATGTTATCATTGGTTTGTCATAGATTGTTTTATATCAAGTAAGATAAAGTCCTACTATGCCTATTTTCTCAAGGGTTTTAATTAAGAATTTGTATTGGATTCTGTCAAAAGCTTTTTTTCCCCTGTATCTACTGATATAATTATGTGATTTTTGTCCTTGATACTGTTTGCCTGGTGTACTACATTTATTGATTTTAAACCATTATTTGATTGCTAGAATGAAAGCTACTTAGTTATGAATGATCTTTTTGATGATTTGTTATATTCTATTTGCCAGTATACTTTTGAGGATTTGGGGATTTGTAAGAAACTGGCTTGTAGTTTTCTTTTTTAATTTGGTCTTTCTCTAGTTTTGGAATCAGAGTAATGCCAGATAACAGTAATGAGTTTGGAATTACTCTTGCTTTCAATTTGTTAAATAGTTTGAGAAATGTTGGTGTTATAGCCCCCTTAATGATCTTTTGCAGTTCCATAGTGAGTCTATCAGGTGCTTTCTTACTTAGTAGATTTTCTTATTTAGTAGCTTTATTATTATTATTATTATTATTATTGCCTCAATTTCATGGTCTATTCTTGGATTTTTCAGAGATTCTAATGTCTTCTTAGTTTAGTTTTGTAATTCATAAGTATCTAGGTATCTCTCTATTTCTTCAAGTTTCTCAAGGTTGTTGGAGTACAATTTTTAACAATACCTACTAATGATGTTTTGGATTTCAGTGTCATATTTTTTTGGTAAGTTTAGTCAAAGGCTTATATATTTTCTATATTCATTTAAAGAACTAGCTCTTCAATTAATTACACTTTTCTAGCTTAATTTTATTAATTTGTGCTCTGATCTTTATACTTCCTTTCCTTGTATAAGGTGTGTATCTTAGACCGTTCCTGTTTTTCCTGGTTGCTTAAAGTGCATCATTAGGTTATTTATTTGAACGTGCCTTCTTTTTCTGATGTCAGCATTCCCATCAATATATTTCCCTCATATGACTACTTTCATTATGTCCCATTATGTCCCTCTGATGTATTTTTCTGGTATCATTGATTCTAGGAATTAGTTAATGTCTTCCTTTTTTCTGTAACTCACTGAGTGTTTAGCAGTATGTTATTTACTATTTAGGTGTTTGTAAAATATCTGTTTTTTTTTCCTTTACTCATTTCTTGTTTTGGTGTGCTATGTTCTGATAGTATACATGGATGATTTTGATATTTTTGTATTTATTTACTCAAACTTTATGCACTAGTATAAGGTTTACTTTGGAGAGGATCCTGTGTACTGCTGAGAAGACTATTCTGTTGTAATAGAGTAGAATACGAGAAGAGTAGCTGTCTACTGTTTGTTTTTTCAAAGATATGACTAAGATCTGAAATTTCTTTTTAAATTTTTGTTTAGTTGACCTATTTTTGACAGTGGAGTATGAAGTGGTTCACTATGATTTGTTGGTGATTATTTGATCTTTTATATCCAACAGTGTTTGATTTATGAATATAGGTGCACCAATATTTGGTATATATATATATATATATATATATATATATATATATATATTTACAATTGCTATCTTTTCAAGTTGAATTTTCCCCTTAACTGAATCTATTAACTTTCTCCTTCTCTTCAAATTAATTTTAGCTTGAAGGTTACTTTGAGAAAAAAATTGCTATTTCTGTTTGCTTTTGAGGTTCTAATGCATGTCTAGCTTTGTATTATATAATGTAGACTCTAAAGAATTAAAAGAAAATATAGACACAGGTTGACTAAAACGAAGGGAGTAAAAAACATACCACACAAAAATGTATTTCTAAGTAATATGAAATAACTACATCATAGAAAAGTCTGACTTTAAGAAAGGTTTCAGTTTAGATGAATTTCTTGAATGCAGCACAGAGTTGGGTTTTATTTTTTGATCCAGTCTTCCAATTCATTACTTGGAATTGGGGAGTTGAGGCCATTCACTGTTAACAGGTAAGAGTGCAAAGTGCTAACTTACTCTATGATTGTATTCTTTCTCTGTTGCTGCCTTTAGGTGAGGCAAGGATGTATTTTGCTGCTCATAGGCATTAGAGTACTATTTATTATTATTATTATTATTATTATTATTATTTTTTTTTTTTTTTTTTACCAGTGGTGGTTGCATCCCAATTGCATGCTGTTGCTTGTAGGTTCTGGAGTGTTATTGTTTCCAGTAAGACAGTGCATGAGTGTGTTGTGATATTTTTCTTGTCCATTCTGTTTTTGGCTTATTTGAATCCCCAGGATGGATATTTCTCACTTTCCCATTCCCAGTGAAGAGCACAGGGTGCTTAAGTCTATTAAATGAGCCAGACTGTGACAAAGAGCTGGCTGCCTCTCTCAGTTGCTTTTCTGTAGCACGAATTCTGAGATACTCAACCCTGCCATTGTCGCCTATACCACCATCGTCTTTCTTCCCTCTTTACACAACCATTCTTAAAATAAGACTTTTTATCATGTAGTTATTTCATATTACTTAGAAATACGTTTTTGTGTGGTGTGTTTTTTACTCCCTTTGTTTTCAGTCAGCCTGTGTCTATATTTTCTTTTAATTCCTTAGAGTCTACATTATATAATAAAAATCTGGACATTATTGTCTTGGGTCAAGTCTAATCTCTGTTCTCTGTGCACAAAAATCATGAAGTATTCTCTTTTACAATTTTAAAGTGTACAGAATAATATTCTGAAGTAGATGCACCACATAGTACAGCAGAACTCTGGAACTTTTGCATTTTTTGTAACAGTAAATTTACACCCATTGAACAATAAGTTTCTAATGATCCTGTCCAATAGTTTTGCAATAACTTCCTGGTGTGCTTAGCTTTTTAATCATTATCTTTTTTGTGACAATTTTTAATATAAAGTCAGTTTTATGTAAACATGGCCACTCTTGTACTTTTTTCTCACTAACTGCAGGGGATGCCTTTTCTCTCTTTTCACTTTCAATTTTTGTGTGTGTTCTAAAATCGTGAGTATATTATTGAATCTTATTTTTTCTTTCATTGTTGTTTGCTAAATCTGCTCAACTAGCCTATCCACTTTGCTTCAGCAATTTAATTCATTTATAGTTAATTACTGACATACTGTTTTGATAATTGTTCTCTTAATATCTCATAGCATTTTTGCCTCTTTACTTCTTTCAGTCTTTGTGTTTCTCTATTTTTTAAATGACAAGTTTTGACTTTTTAAAATTTGCTTTTGTGTATCTTTCAAAGATATATTCTTTAGTTTCCATAGAGATTACATAAACAACTTGCGATGATCTAATTTAAAATGATAATAACTTAATTTGATCACATGTAAAAACTTTCCACCTTTACTTTCTACAACAAACTTTATCAATGTCACAAATGACATATTTTATATTTGTATTTACTAACATACTGTTTAGTTATTTTGTCATTTGTCTTTCCGCATCTATGCTAAAGTTAACAGAGCTTTACACTATTATGGTATTACAGTATTCTTTTCTAACTATTTATGAGTGAATCTTATGCTTTGGCATCTTTTTGTGTTGCTGCTTAGTGTTTTCATTTTAAGTTGAAGGCTTCCTTTACCCTCTATAAAGAAGGTCTACTGGTAATGAAGTCTTTTAGCTTTTCAAACTCCATTAGCTGTTGTTGATCTGGGAAACTATTTTATTTCTCCTTCAATACCCAACAACAGTATTCTTGTATAGCAAATTATTGGTTAATAGTACCATTATTTTCTTCCAGAACTTTGAAAACTTCATTTCATTCTTACTGTGCTGTAAGGTTTTTTGCTGAGACAAACATTGCTAGTCTTATTGGGGTTCCTTTGTATGTGACAAGCAGCTGTTGTATTAAAAATTCTCTACTTTAAAACTTGACAACAATGAGTCATGTGTGCATGCCTTTAAGTTATTCTTTTTGGGGATATTCACACCCTCCTTGACTTCCATAGATGTAGAAAATTTTCAGCTATTATTTTAAATCTCTCTCTCTCTCTCTCTCTCTCTCTCTCTCTCTCTCTTTTCTTTTCTCTCTTCTTGCTGTGATTCCCATAATACTGATCTGTTCATCAGTTTGACCAGGCAATAAGTCACCTGAACTTTCATTACTTTTCATACATTTGATCCTTTCTGCTCTGGTTATTGCATAATTTTAAATAACCTGTCTTCAAAGTTATTGATTCTTTTTTGTTAGATCAAGTCTGCTTTTGAATTTCTCTAATGAACTTTTCAATTCAGTTATAGCATTGCTCAGCTCTTAAATTTCTGTTTTGTAAAAGATACTTTCTACTACTTTATTTAAATACTCATTTTTTCTTGTATTGTTTCAATTCACTAAGCACTTTTAATGATAATTATATTGAATAATATGTCAGTAAATGCATATACCAGCAGTTCATTAAAGATGTCTTTTGATTTTTCATTTTCCCTTTTTGAGGTATTGTTTCATGATCTTGATGTTCCTTGACTTTTTATGTTGGTGTCCATTGGTTTTGAAAAAGTTGTTACCCCTGCAGATTTCACAGATTAGCTTTGTACAACCAATTTGCTCTACAAATCACCGAAAGCTTGCCTAGAAACAGGTAAGTGTCCCATTATTTTTCTGTAGATGTGCATTCTCTCTACTTAGTAGTAAATTCCTATTTATTATCAGGATTTTTGTAATCTCTTTCGCCCTCTAGTGTCTACCTGCGGCACTGCATGTCCTGTGAAGTGTCAGCACACTACCCAATTGTCAGTTGTTCACCGGTATCCAGAATAATTTGTTTGGGACCTCTCTATGCTTTGAAACTGGGTAAAACAGCAACCAGACTTGAGGCAGCCCCGAAAATAGCTGAACATTGGTTTTCAGTCTTTCCCTCCCAAAAGAGAAGCTGGGACTGTAAGATTTCTTTGTGTTCCAAAATGGAGGCTCTAAGGTGAATACATACTATTTTGAACCATTGCTTTTGTTCTTGGTAGCTCACTCCAGTGGCCATCTAAAGTATGCCAGGTCACATAAGGACGATTTTAGGAGACGTGCTGAAAAAGCCAATCTATCTAGCCACCCACTGAAAACTGGGACATCACTTCAATGTTTCAACTAATTCCTCTTCCAGGGAGAAACTGGGAGTGGGTGGATTTTGTCCAGTAATTTTACACTGAGCTCAGGGAGGAGATTATCCAATAGTTAAATACCTACTTTACAGCATTTTAATTGCTTTTCTTCCAAGTGACTTCCAACCTGTGAGCATTTATTACATCAGTGCTCAGATCGAGGCGAAACAAAGACAATTCCTTCTGGCAGTTCCACAGAAATGTTAAGATATTGGATGCACAGAGCAGGCCTCTGTACAGGGAGACATTGGGAGGTGCAGGATTCCTCCTGACTGTGTGGCAATCTTCCAGGGTGAGCCAGTTTGGTGAGAACCTGCTGCACGCACCCTAATTGCTGCATTTGGTTCTGCACCTGCCCAGGGTGGAGGAGCCTGTGGATTTCTCACAAAACAATTTTTCTCTATATCATTGTTGAACCAATGATATATGGAGTGGCTTTATTTGGTCTTCTTGCTGATATCATGTCCTTACTTTAATTAGAATATTTACTCTCCTTTTTACTGATTTATTTAGGGTCAATTCTATGACTTTACATTTATTTTCTAGTGAGTGCACTTAGATTACCTCACATTTTCTATTCACTAGTGTCTTATTTTAGATTACTCAATTATTTCTTGACATTTCATTTTCCTCTTCTGTTGTCTCATGAGTGTAGACTATTTTTTAGTGGTTATTAAACATGCATATTCTTTAGTGCTTAATGTGAAGTAGAGTTTTTAACATTTATCAGACAGGCAAGGGTCTTGGAAACATTTCACGATATTTATGCCCCTTTACATTTTATGCTATTATTTTTATGTAACTTAATCCTACACATATTCTGCTGTATTTAGAGATCTTGGCTATTCCTAGGTACTCAGGTTTCCCTGGGATATGTTTTCTGCTTTGGTCTGATTTGGATCAAAGAGGAGCTTCAGACAATTTATTCTGGTAGTGCCCTTACAAGACAGAAAGCAGGAGAATGCCGGTGGCATGGGCAAAGTATACCCAGGGGTCAGATGGTCACCATCTCTCCACAGAGAACATTCAGAATTTGGAATTCCTCTTTCTTTCTTATACCTTTATTCAGTCTCTATAAATTAACCAGCTCTTGTTTCATAAGCACAGTTAAGGTATTCTTGTAAGAGCAAGCTTTGTTTTAAAAATCAAGAAGATTGTATCTGTGGCAGGATGGCCTTTTCTCTAGAACAGCTGATATTTTAGGTCCTTTGTCATACAGACCCAGTAATCTCAGTAATCCCAGAGTTGAAAATTTCCCTACAGATTATTTTATACTGCAAACTGACACACAGAATAAGCTCTGAGAGATGGTGAAGGTGGATGGCTTTAAAGCCATCATTAATTTTACAGCTATAATCTATCTGTTATGATATATACAGACTCTATGTTTATTTAAAATTCCCCATGTAGGTGTCCTACCTACATTTAATTTTTTTCACCTAAGGTTATTTCATTTTATTGGAAGATCTCATTCTTAATTATTTTAGTCTGTTTTGACAAAAATATTCTCTATGTTTTTCTGAAAATATCGCAATGTAACCCTTGGTTTTTATACTCATGTGTACATGATGGTGTTTCAGCCAATGATGGACCACTACACAACAGTGTTTCCATGAGATCATGCTCACAGAGGGGTTGTAGCTAAGTCAATTTGTGTAATAACTTGCTAGAAAGTACATGCGATAATGGAATCACCTAATGATGTATCAGTAGAATATACCACGTGGTTAATCAACTTATAACCACATTAAAAAGATACATTCACCCACCAATTATGATTCTTCTTTTCCTTCCTTCCCTCATTCCTTCCTTCCTTTTCCTTTCTTTTCCTCTTTTCTTGTATTATTTTCTGTCTTTTCGAGACAGGGTCTCACTATGCAGTACAGGCTGGCTTTGGATTCATTTTGTAGCCCAGGCTAGCCCGCAACTCATGGTGATCCTCCTGTCTCAGCTTCCTGAGTGCTGGGATAACAGGCACGCCTTACCATGCCCAGGTGTGGCTGCATGATTCTTATTATAAGATTTTCTTTTACATCTTATGAATATCATTTGGTTATCTATTGGCTTCTCTTGCTCTTGGTGAGAAGCTAACTGTCATTGCTGTTGCTACTATTTGGAAAGTAAAGTGTCTTGCTTCTTTCACTGTCTGTTTTGGGACTTTGCCTGTTTCATTTTTCTCCATATTTACTTTGCTTAGGATTCTTAGTGAACTTAAGATTTGGTATCTTTTGACAATTGGGGAAAGTCCCTGGCCATTATGACTTCTATTATTGCTTCTTATCATTTTTGGACTTACATTTTCTGTTTTTAATAGTATATATTCTAGATATTTTTACTTTGTCCCCTATAGCCCTAAAAGGTTGTTCTATTTGTTATGTATTTCTTGTGCTTTAGATTTGATCTTTTGCATTAAAATTCATGAATTGTCTCTTCTGCTATCTTTTAACAGTAAACTCATTTAACAAATTCTTGATTTAGATTTTATTTTTGGAATTTTCATCTACTTATGTATGTTACTTTGTTCCATCTCTCTACTTAAATTTTCCATGTTTCATCTATTTTAAAAAATGTGAATCATATTAATTTTAAAGTTTGGGGCTATTAACTCGGATATCTGTATCATTATTGTCCTGCTTTTTTCTTTTTTTTCTGGTAATTTTCATTACTTTATCTTGGCTTTGGTACACTTAGTAATTACTTTTTGAATATCAAATATATAGTAATTATTATAAAGTAAGTTGAGACTATGAATGATATTATATTTCCCAGAAGTAGCTCATTTTTGCATGTGATTCAGGAGTTTGCCCATTCAAAATTCAGTATAGATATCTTTTTCTATATGTATTCAGTGGTTGGGTTACTTTTCCACTGATTTCAGAACTTAAGGACTGAAGAGACAGGGAGGTGGTGAGGGAAGCTGTAATATGTGCATGTGCCAACCTCCCACAGTGTACATGTTCACTATGTATCACAGGCATAGACTAATAACATATACATAAAAGTTAAATAAAATATAACTGTGAGAAAACTTAAATTACACCCATATACACTAATTTCAGTTAAATATACCCTAATTTGCAATATTTTCTTCTATTCTTCAATGCCTTTTATTGTAGAAAATTATTTCATGTACTGCTGTGACAAAAATTTCATGTAATCTTTAAAACATATTGTCAGGTGAATGTGGTTCATTATAGTAGTTTTAATTATTGCATCTTTGCAGCACATAATATTTATATTATTCGTGTGGAGCTGGTATGTGTGCCCAACGCATCTTGTTTTCAACTCCTCTGTTTTGTCTCCTTCCCCTCTCATCCATACCTTGATCACCTTCCGATTTTAGAAAGATCCATTTCCCTTTATTATCTGTTTTTTAAAGTTTGGGTTTCTCACATAAAAGAAATGATTTGATACTTAAGCTTGTGTGTCTGGTTTATTTCACTTAACATTATGGTCTCAAGGTGCATCCATTTTCCTATAGGTGACTCAGTTTATCTTTCTTTATGGCAGATTACTATCCCAATGCATGTGTATAGTGGTTTCTTACACTATATTAATACTCCTCTATGGTCCATACATTGTGTCAGCTGGAGAAGTTTAGGGGCTAAGAAGAGACTCAGCAGGGAGCCAGGATCCTTACTTTGTGAATATCCTCACCCTGTGCAAGAGGAGAGTACAGAGACTTTGTGGTGCTACATCTGGCCTGGAGGGCACAGGGTGGCCTGCACACAGTGTCAGGGAGGGAAAGAGGCTTAAGTGCAGCCTCACTTCTGCTCTGGCTGCTTTGGCTGGCGGCTACCTTGACGTGTTGCCCCGGAGCCATGCTACCCTGCCTTGGAGCCAGTTGGTTATGGACGGAAACCTCCAAAAGTAATGAGGTAATAAACCTTCCCTTCTTTCATTTGGGCTGTCGGATATTTTGTTTCAGCAATGAGAGAAAAGTAAACAAGACAAACACCTAATTTTATATATTGATGATTCAGATGTGAACAGTACTGAAAAACCATTAAGTTCAGAAGTAGGTGTTCTGATACTTTACAATACCTCAGCATTAGTTCAACTTATACTTACAAAGAAAATAGGGAAATGTTTATTCTTCTGTTTATAGTTGAAGTTTCAAAGAAAAGTAATGATTCTGTGGCAATCATTCTGAAAATTTATCTTTCCAACCCTATTTTTAGATGTGTGATTTAATAATTCAGTTTTAAAATATTACTGCTTGTGTTAAAATTCTTTGCCCTTTCATGCTTCTGCCTTTTTAAATCACTGGCCTTTCTAGTGGTTATTTTGCTTATTTTTTATATTATATGATTCATATTATGAGGCATTTCTCATTTATGAGTTTCTAGCGGCCCTAGTCATGTATTCTTCTTTCTGTGCTCTTCTCCTGTGTCCCTCATTGGTGGCACAGTACTTATCCTCTATATATTTTTTGTACTCAAGATCTGCAAGAATATTTTCAATATGTCATATGATTATTTGCTATAAAACATTTGAAGTTTTGAATTAATTTCATTTTGATTTTTTGGGGGGGATGCGTATCCAGCATTGAACTCAGAACCTCATGCTTTCCAGGGAAGCACTGCGCAATGCTGAGCTGTATCCCTGGCACCAAATTATTCATTTTGTTACATTTTGCACTCAGTTGAAAAAATAATGCAGAAGTCCTACGTAAACTCTACATAGAACTCACGATGGTAGTATCTCGTGAACTCGCAGTACACTAGCACAACCAGAATGTCAACACTGATAAGACCTACGGCTCTTACTGAATTTTTTTTTTTTCTGTTTCACTTCTGTCTGTATGTGTGGATTTGTTTCTGTGCAGTTTTATCACTTGTGGTTTCAGTATCCAATGCCAGAATCAAACGCAGAACAGTTCTGGAATCTCAGGTACCCTCACCTTATTTTTCTAGCCACACTCACTTCCACTGAATATTTGTCCCTGGCCTTTGGCAACCATTACTCTGCTCTCTAAATCTATAACTTTCTCATTTCAAAAGCCTTATGTGAACAACTATGCAAAGCGTTTTTGTAACTATACATTTACAATAACAACAGATCTTTGCCCATGAGTGCAATTATTCAGTTATACATGAATTGTATATTTTATCTTATAAAAATTGCTGTTTTCTTGAAAAATTATGCTATTTTACACTGTATCAGCAATAAATGATAATCTTTCAATTTATATTAAAGCTTCTGACATTTACTATCATCTAGTATTTAATGACTGCTTTCCTGTCGTACTTTAAACTTTCTAGCAGAAATGTTAGGTTTAAATACTTTTTTTTGTCTTGCAACTTACATTTTACATACACTTTTATGGGAAAATTATTAGTTTTTAATAGCTTTAGAGTAATGGGTAAATAGCTTTTAATTTTCAGTTTTTGAGTAGAATTTCAGAGGTACATGGTAAACTAAACAGCAGCTAAAGAAATAAAAGAAAAAAGTTATGGAATACATAAATATCTGATGGAAGATTTAAAATAGTAAGATAATTAGAAAAGTATTTCTCAAAGTGAAATCCTAAATATCAAAGGAAATAATTTATGGGATATTATAACTCATAATATTATAAAGGATTAAATACTATTGATAAATTAAGAGGTTTCCAAATTCACTAACTTTTTTCAAAGTGGAAACAGCATTATTTGTATTTACAAGTAAAAGCTTATTAAAGGAGCAGAAAATACAAAAAAGCATTAAAAACAAGGTAAAATTAGTCATGATAATATTCATAAAAACTGATTTTCATATATTTGCTACTGAGAAGTCTTTATGACTAATATTGTTTTAACACAAGAGGAAAGTGCATACTTTTATGAGATGAGATTGAATTGGAAGGCATATATGTTTAAGATGTTACTATTAGATGTGGTAAACATGGACTGAGAGCGATAAATGGTATCGCAGTGCTGCCATAGCTATTTGATTACAATCTTAAATTGTGGGTCCTAGCCTCTTCTGCAGCACATCAAGCCAACAAAGGTACCCACTTGTTTTAAATGCCAACCATTTTTTTCTTGTGGTAATCAATATAGTAACTGATGCACTTCCTCCTAAACTTGGCCATCTGAATTTAGTACTGCTAGAATCTGAAAGCAGAAGAAATATGCATACTTTTTAATGTAATAGGAAAAGCTCAAGTATTATGCAAAACCAACCCGGCAGCATTGAAAGAGGAGCACTGTGAAAATGAACTCACTCCAGCAATGCCAGGTTCAATCATCTAGCTATTGTGTAATGTCATATTGAGGATCATCTATTGCTTATTATTTCCCACTGGAGAGAAAGCACCCATACTTTTTTTTAAAAAAGGGAAAGGAAAGCTTTTCTCCAAGTTGTCTATCATAGAATGCAATTTAACGTAAATCGACACTTTATTGCAAAATATTTCCCTCGTTGTTTCTTCTATGGATGAAGTCTTTGAGGAATCAGTCATGTATTTCAAGAATCAGGAGAGCTCAGGAGACCAGCTGAGCTTCATAACTCTCAGTGTCTTGTTTATTCACCAGGAAATCTTGACTTAAATTAGATAGATTATGTCTTGGCTTTTCTTGATTATCTAGATTGATATAAGGGTTGGAGAAACAATTTGTGTAATTCAAAGATGCTCACTTGTCAAGGAGTAAATCATGGTGATTTTCATAAAGTCAATGTTACTTAAGGTGTCTGCATTTCTATAAGAAACAATGGACCATTTTGCTTCTGTTTCTCCTACCACGTATGGAAATATAGCTGTGATAAATGGTTACACATTTCCATTCTAATTTTCCTTTGAGCATAGGCATTGATATTAAAACAAACGATTTCATAACTTCAACTATGCACATTTATTCAAATTCTGAAGGGACTAGTGTGCAAGAATGAAAGTCAAATGTAGATTCTTTTCTGTTTTGAATGTTTAAACAAGGATCCAAATCCATATTGCTCTATATGGTTTTTTTTGATTGATTGTAGTTTTAAAAATTATTTTAAAGGTTCAATGTGCACTTTTGACTAAACTTTTGGATTCATCCTAGGAGCACAGTTTTCTTCTTACTAAATGAAACTGCAGTGGCAGAGCTATAATCACTGCACTTTGGCGTTCTATGAAAAATTCCATTTTTAAAGTTTAAGTTTGTATTTATCTTTATTTTGTAAAGGAATTATTTTACGTGCTAAGCATATGGTCCACTTTGACAACCAAATGAGATTCAGAGTCATGGATAAACCCCAGAGTACCTCTAAATTATAGTACCTAACATTTCAATGTGGTTGTGATCTCAGAATGAGCATTTTTCTCAAGAAAGAAAAGTAACACAGACACACAGACACAGACACGTACAAACACACACAGAGTTTGGTTTTCCCATTTTATCTTCAGTTACAAGAGACAGAACAGTGTCTCTGAGTTTCTAAAAATTGCTGGGTAGAGCATACTGCATGCTCTGTTACTTTTTTCAGGCTTCTCACTGTCTTTCTAAAATAGGGTCGTTTTGTGAAGCAGTGAACTAGAAATGTGTAAGTTGTGTTTTTATATCACATTAATTATACTCTTACAAAACTGCTTCACCTGCTAAGCACCCCTTATTGGCCAGATACATTCTAATATTTACAGAACATTATATTATTCAATTGTGATTACAATCTTATAGCTTATATTACCATAATTATCTTCATTTTACAGATGAAAATTCTTAGGCAGGAAGTGATTCGTTAAGTTTACCAGTTGACCTTAGGTTACTATGCTCACACTTTGAACACTATGTCAGGCTGTTAAGTGGAATCAAATTTTGCATTATGTATCTTCCTTTTTCTTACTGATTTCACACTAAAAGCGAACAAGAAAATGAAAGGATATATCATGAAAAAGAGGACATAAAAATACATGAAGGCATGTGAAAAGATAGTAAGCAATCTCAAGAAATGTCTATGCATAGCACAATTAGGAGATGTTTGATTTGATTATTTAAAGATAGAAACAGAATGACATGAATAGCTTTCCAATAATATTAATGTGAAATCACTAGAAGTAATTATAGCAAAGAAGCAGAAAGAAGGTTGCCCAGGAGGCAAAATAATGAGGGAAACAATAATGAATAACAGTATAGTTCAGATTTCTCTTTGGAGCTAACTTAGGTTCTAATGAAATTTATCCACATCTTGTGATAAGAACCGAGCCAAGCATATTCAGTGTGTTCTAGTTATGGAACAGTTAAATATTTATGAGAATACAGATTGCCTAGATTTAGATGATGTGTTTGACACTTATGAAAGAGGACAATATGGGACTTTTCTCTTAAATATACTGTGATGATTAATTTCATGTGTCCACTTAGCTAGATTTTGATATGAATATTTCATCTAACACTGGACTAGGTGTTACTACAAGCATATATTTTTATCTTCAATTAATCTTTACCATCAGAATGCAAAGTCAACTATTCAAATATCTAATCTTGGGTTTGTCATATGTATTTTGGACTTGTAAATTCCCATAATTATTTGAGTTAATTTTAAAATTAATTGTTCTTTATATATAATTGTACCTTATTGGTTCTATTTTCTAGGGAGCCTCAACTAATACATAAAGAACCAAGTTTAAGAAGAATTTTCAAAACGCACTTACATACATGCATATCACTCTTTAAAGAATAAATGTGATATTTTCTAGAGCAATAGTGAGAATTTAGTGAGATAATATACATCAAGTATGTACAACAAAGTCTGGTACACCCAGGCATTCATTAAATACAAGCTGTTTAAAAATCCTTAAAATACTCCCCAATATACCTGTTATCTACAAACAAGAAAACAAGTTGAGAGATTAAATAACTCTAAAGACATTAATTCACTACTTTTGATATTGAAATAATGTGTACCTATTAAAATATAGTTTTCTCTGTTGACATTATTGACTTTCCAAGAAAATAAGTCTTGTGGTTGAAATATTGAAGTTTACACGAGGAATAATTGAAAAGAGATAAAAGATACAAGGACATGAAAAAAGTACACAAGAATTTGTGTTTAGCCATGTTTACTGAAAATGCTTTGAGATCAATTCACATATAAGCAGATCTAGGTGGGCACTCACACAGAGTTTCAGCACCTAGAAATATAGCACTAGGATACACTGATTCTTGCAGAATTCTGAATAATGATCCTATGTTGAAATTTAATCAGTTCTTTTCACCTACTTATGTGTTTTATATACATTTGGTTGAATTTATTTTGAGCAAAGTATAAATCAACTTTAATTCTCAGGTCATGATGGCAGGAAGCAGAGACAAAAGGGGGGATGCTGTGGAGTGAGGTGTACTCTTCCAGGTAATGCCCCCAGATACCTGACTCTTTCAGCCAGGCTCTACCTCTTAACAGCACATCCAGGTGTGAATTCATCCATGGATTACTCCTTGGATGAGTATTGCATCCTCACAATTGAATCACATTTCAAAAGCCCTGCCTTTGAACACATGAGGCATTGGCAGAAGAGTCTAGATCAAAATCACGTTCTACTTCTGAGTCCCAAACAATTCATGTGCATCTCTTATGCAAATTGCATTCAGTTCATCTCCAAGAGTTGTCAGTTTTGACAGTTTATCATTGTTGAAAAGTCCCAAGTCTCCTCTTAGATGCCATATAAAGTCAAAGCAAGAAATGTAAAAAATGAAAGAAAGTTAAATATTATTGATACACCATGACACACAGTAAACATTTCCATTCCAAAAAGAGGAAATAGGGGGGAGAAAGGGATGAGCCTAAAAAAGAAAAAAAATTCAGCAGGGCAAATTTTAAATCCTGTGGGTCCATGCCAAGCAAGCATCCGAGGCAAGCTGTGGTTAGATATGAAACTGAAGGGTTTTTAGGGGTGGAGGGCTTGACTCCATTGCATGGCTTGTTATAGCTCTCTGGCATCTTGGCTTGGCTTTGTTCACTGCTTGAAGACTTTCTTGGCAGATGATGCACATCCCTGGCTTCACACATAAATTAATGGGATCACCACTGTACTTTCACATTTATTCTCACAACTTCATGGTTTCCCTTACCTGGCCTCCCAGGCTGTCATTTGAAATCTTCATGGAAGTTTTTCTGATTCCAAAAGTCTTGCATTATGCATGCTTTTAAAACAATTATGTGGATGAAATGAAGCTCTGACTCCATTTCGAATAGTATCTGGAGCCCCTTGGATCATGGCTGCAGAGATTTCTGAGTGTCTAGATAGCTAAACGCTGTAAAATGAATCTCAAAGAACCAATTCTCTAGATGGATTTTGCTTTGAGAAGGGAGCCCAGGGTCTCTGTCAAATAAAAGTTTTACAGTTTTGCATCTTTTTTTTTTTTTTTTTTTTTTTTTTTTTGTCTTTTTATCGGTACCAGGGATTGAACTCACGACTGCCTGCTTGCAAGGCAGGCACTTATGCCGCTGAACTAAATCCCCAGCCCCCTGTTTTGCATCTTTGAATATGAGATTGGTATGGTCTTATTCCTGGGATTCACTCAAGCATATTTCCTATGTTGTGATACAAAAGTATTTGACTTATTTTTAATGCTAATCTTTTAGCAACCACACCCTGCAAATCACCAACTGTACAAGTACTTCTGGCAAAACTGAAAACTTTTCAAGAGGGTTTTAAAAAAAATCTTGATTTTCAGAATAAACTTGGCTAAAAACCATCGATAGAATGCATTCCACAGCCTAAATGTTGGGTTGTCCTAAAATTTCCTTCATCAGATTAATAATTAGTCCATCACCTTTATCACAGTCTCTGGGATATCTCAGGACATGAGCAAAATGTGGACACATTTTCAATCAGAGCTTAACAGACAGTGTTGAGTTCAACTGCCACTGAGGTCCTTTTCTGCAACCTAAATTTCCTGAGTCTGACCTTTACTGTCTGTACTTCTATTAGCATTCTGATCTTCTAAACTCCAACCAGTCTCTTCCATCATGGCTTATGGAATCCCAGGGCTCCTCTAACTGTCATCTCCAAATTTTTCCAAAGTCTCCCATAAACCAATTCTAAAGCTTCCACTGCTTCTCAGCCTTAAGTTCAAGTATAGTTCCAAAATCTTCTAAACAACATGACCAGGTATTTACAGCAGTGCTATCTTTCTCTGGTAAGAGAGTCTGTCTTGGTCACATTCTCATCACTGCGGTGCAGTACTCAACCCTCACAACCTAAAGGAGGAGAGGTTTATTTTGGCCCTGATTTTTCATTCCATTGTTGTCTGATTCCAAGACAATAACAGAATCTGGAGTTGGAGAACTGCTCAGGTCTTGATGGCCACGAACAAGAGACAGAAGGGAGGATCTAGGGAGGGAGATATGTCTTTTCAGATGACACCCTCGAGAATCACCTTTTCGGATTAGGGCCTTCCTCCCAGTAGAACATTTATATTGTGAACTGATCTGTGCATTAGTTCACAGATTAGTATGCCACCCTTATCATCCAGTTACTTTCCAAAAGCCCTGCCTCTGACTGCATGAGGGTTTGGAGGAATATTGTAAAACGAAACCACATCTCTTGCTGTGTCTCAGTCTGATTCTCTGTCCTTGAGGTTCTGCCCCTCTTTCTGTCATGCACACACATATGAGTCTATTCCTTTATATTTTGTATTCACAGAGATCTAAAATAATTGATTTAAAGATCCACTATTCTGAGATAATAGAGGAGAGTGCCACACAAAGAGTTTTGTGTGTATATGTTTTAGCTATCCTCTATCATGTCATGATAGGGTGCTATAGGAAATATCACTTTATTATTCAATACAAAAATAGTCAAATTTGATTGGATACAAAAATAAAAATATATGGCTATATACACAAGATAAAAGTGAAGGAAATGGAACATTTACTCAGAAATGTAGAAGGGAATAACCTTCACTTTCCCAATAGTTTGTATTCAAATATTCTGTTTGTATTTTTTCCCTTTAATCTCAAACTAAGTAAGCTCTGGATAAAAGTCTACTTAAAATCAAACAATTAAGATTGTACCTGCCTGGCATTAATTTATAAAGAAAGTAATAAGAAAAAGGAAAACATTTGTCTTTTGTAAGTATACTAGATTTTTATTCAGATATTTTTAATCCCCTTTAAATTTTCAGGAGCATATGAGATTTAAAAAATATTCATATAAAATTTGAATTTTAAAATTTTATTTATTTGCCTGAGACACAAAAAGTAAATCACAAAATCAAAGCGAATAGACTTATAATTAAATGTCTGCAAGACATCAACTTATATCAACTTCGTTAATTTTTAAACTTAGTATTCATATAAGTTTTATAACATTTGAAAACATTTAGTGGATATATTCTTCCTATTTTGTAAGAATTTATGACTCTTCAAAATACTGAAAAAGTTATAAACCATTATAAATATTATCAATTATATCATAGCTAGGTAATTGCAAAAGTAAAATTGTAATATTCTTTCCAACAATTTTAGGTAAATAATTACTCTGAAATGTGGATGTGCTTTCATGTGCTTGTGTGATGCAAGCATGGTATGGATTTTAAAGGACTGATAAAGTTTTGAAGGCAGCTCTACTTTGGATTTTTCCATTCCCTGCTGTGCCATGATAGGCAAGAAAGAAATATTTGGGTCACTTTTCACTTCTTCAAAGCTTTTTAAACGAGGGGAGCCTTAGATTGTCTTTCTTTTAAGCAGCCTCCAGAGACAGATCTATGGGATTTTTTTTTTTTTTTTTTTTTTTTTTTTTTGTGATTCCTTGGTAGATACACCAGTAAGGAGGGAGTATGTAGGGCAGAGTGGGAACCAATCTGCAATATGATGACAACAGAGGATTCAGAGGACTGTATCATGTGGAACTGAAATGGGTCTTCAAATTTGCCCTGGACTGGAGTGTAATATAGGGCCCTCGAAACCTTCCAGTAGCCAATAACCTATCATGTCTTCCCTGGGTGGAAAAAACAGTCATTGTTTGGCAGCTCTTGGCAGCTGGCAGAAACCCTTTCATGGTGGGAGGCGAAAAGGGAGCAGTGTAATATTTGTCCACACATGTAGTTCTGAGTTGTATCAAATCACACTAAGTTTCAGCCCATGTTGTTTCTGTTAGAAACAAAGGTAAATTAGGGAAAGCTAAGTTTTCATCAAACTCACAAAATTCATAGCTAGTGCTCTTTCATATGAGACAGAGAGTTCTAGAGTTAATCTATTTTGGTCAAATCATAACCAATATTGAGAAGTGTATTCTAAAACTATAGTGAATGTTTAAATAAAAAATTAAATTATTGATTACAGTGAAACACACCTTATTATTAATCTCCCTCAGAATACTTTTCTCTTAAATCTCAGTTAACCATTATTCCTGCCATTTTTAAAAGCAGTTTAGGAATTTTTCTTTCAGGAATGTTACTCGTGGCTGCCTTGATATCCTGAATCGAAGCAAAATATTTATGGCAAATATTGTCAAATAAAAATGTTATAGTGTGTCCTCTTCTACCTTACCCACTACATCTGGCACCATGAGACTTCTTTCTCCCATTCATAGTCAAAACGAGCCTGAAAGGCCACCATTCTGAATAGTTTCAGGACACTGACGCAGTCAGTAGAGCATAACTAAAAACATCCATGAAGGAGGATTTCCAGAACTGTATAATAAAGTGGCAAATTTAAACATTCACTATATTTTGTGACCACACTTCAAATTATCTTTTGAGCATATGTCAGTGAACTAGATCCTGAATGCAAGGTATGGCTTATTTTCATGTTATGACTGCTCCTTTAAAGAGTAGAAAACAGTCTAGAGAGTTTGTATGACTTGTCTAAATTAATATTTTGTGTAAAAAGTGAGTGGTAGAATCTACTCCAAATCTCTTATATTCCAAAACTTAACTTTTCCTCTCTGCTATCCCATCATTGTTGCTATAGTTCAGAACACGTTTCTTAAAATTTAAAAAATACATGCCAAAGTAATGTAAAATTTTTGTACCTACCAAAGCAATGAAAAGGTATAAGTGAATTGTGAGTTTATTGTTAAAGTGCCTTGCTATTGTAATGTACTGTACATTTTTTTTGCTTTGCTTGAACCTGCTCCTCACAGCCTTAGAAGTTATGTAGCGTATTATTATTATCCCTTTAGATATTGATAAAGGAGGTAACTTTCTAAAGTTACACTGCTTTAAGCAGCAGAGACAGCACCAGACTCTTGTCCTCTGACTCCAGAGTCTCTCACTTAATTGCAAAGCTCTGTCTTTTTTCAACAAAGTGTTGATGTGCTATGTTTTAAGTGCTGCTTGTCTTAAAAAGAAACACTGCCGTTGTCATACATTTCTGGGGAACAAGGCCAAAGTGTCTAGCACTTAGAAAACTTCAAAGATTGTAAATAAACAGGGTCTGAGGCTGCAGTTTTTAAACAAGGTAATACATCAATCTTTTTCCCTAAAAATCATAATAAAGATATACTCCCGGTGTCATAGACTATAGTAAATATGGGCAAGGTGTTTAAAGGGTGTTTGGCAGAAGAATATAAGAAGATAGCTTCATAGTTCAATGATTATTGCCTAGATTGTGCATCAGAAAAACCATCCAAACATCTCCATATCTGTTAAAATATAATATAATGAGAATTATATTGTCTTTCTCTAATGCTTAAGTGTTTCTTAGCTGCTTTCTCATAGATACTTCCAAGGAAACAGAACAAAGGACACTTGTAGTTAACCATTTCCAGTGTATAAAGGACAAAATTATTTTGTCCTGAGTAGGTTTTTAAAGCAAATTTTGTGCTTTCTACTATATAGTCATGCATAAAACAAGAAATATTGATCAAAGTATGTGATTCGGTAATTTTATAGTTAATTAAAAACAAAACTTTTCTGGATGTAAACAAAACTTTACTAGTCTGAGAAATACATGTTTAATGATTTTTTTTGATCAACACCCTAAAGGGAGTTTCTCCCATTATAGAGGCATATTGCTAATTATAAAGATTGAGGAGGAAGATGGGACCATGCACAGACCACCTCTTAAATTATTTAGCTATCACATTTTAGGATACTTTGAGTAAATATTTCAAGATTTATAAACATACAAATATTTTATAATACTTCCTTTTGCCTCAGAGAAATACAGTATGATAATTTTGGCTTAGAGACATACATGGTGCATATGTAAGTTTTGATGGATACTAATGGATACTTCTCAGTCTTGACCCTTGTTATTTTTTCAGGAAGATCCATTTCCAAACATTCAGAAAATCTCAAGGCTGTTTTTCTCCTTTTATAAATAGACAAATAAATGGCCACATTAGCACTTACACTTCAATGTGAGCCAAGGACATTTTAAAAATGTCACAACTCAAGGTTAATGCTCTTATTTTTTGACATTTGGCCTTCAGATTTTTCTTCTTAATTGTCTGTTTGCTATTGCATTGCCACATGTAAGAATTTAAGGTCAGATGTTTTTCTTTCCTATATTTCTATGAAATGTAGCCCAAAGGTTTTAAATATTTCCTATGTTGTAGATCACTAGGCTTTTCCAAGCCCCCTACTAGTTCAAACTTCTGAAATCTGGAGAAGCCTTCTGCTCAGGCCAGAATTGTTCCCAGGAAGGCTTGTTAGCTATTTGATTCCAACTATAAGGTGCTCACTTTTTAGCAGATGCTGTAGGTTGTTTTTCCAAATCGATGGAAACATTTTGAGCTGGATTTACAAAGGTAGACACAAATGCACCCAACACATGGTAGTTTGTGGTTACATAAGGGATTGAGTATATTCTCAATGAAATAGTGTTAAAGATTGTCTGATATAAATGGGATTTAAGTTTTCTGTTTTATAGGGAACTCTTGCAGAACAAAATTCAATAAGCACTACACACGCTCCTCACTGAGTATACTGTTCAGTAGTCTTGCAAATGGCTGTTAATGATCAGTCCATGTATGGACTAATTACTGGAGGGGACAAGATAAAAGCTGATTATCTAATGAATGCTGGGAGCTTAAAGATGGATTTCCTTCTCACATGTCATCTTTGTATATTGATTTGTCTTTCTCTTCTGTATTAGGTTATCATCACCCTTGAAAATCACTTTAAGTCCCAATTGTACATCCTCAGCTGCCTTTAGAGGGGTATTCTGAAATTAAGCCACAGTTCTGCTATACTAACCACTATTTCCAGTTGTGGAAGGTGGTCCAGAAATCTAAGAAGACACAAGGGATCAAACTTTATCCTTTTTTTCACAGCTGAAATGACTAACTGTGAATGCCTACCCCAAGGGCTGACAATCCTTAGGTTGGATAATAGCATGGGACATGAATTTGTGAAAAGAGTAATCAAAATCTAGATGAAAATAATTGATCTGATAAGTCACAAACTTCCAGGGAATTGGAACTGGTGAAACAAAAAAGATGATTGTAGCAAATTGAAGCAAAGAAACATACTAGAAAATGACGATATGCATTTAAGTGCTATGGGGTAGCGAAGGCTCTGCATAGATTGATACCAGGATGCATATATGACAAACAGGTAATAAAATGCACACCTTTTGGTCTTTTTGAGATAGTGTTTCAGTATGCAGTTCAAGCTGACATTGAGCTCACTCACTTTGTAGCTCAGCCTGGTCTGGAACTTGCAATGATCTTCCTGCCTCAGCCCCCCGAGTGTTGGGATGACAGGAGTGCACAACTACGTCCAGCAAATACACAGGGTTGTGTTGGAAGTGACACACAGGTGAAAAAAAATACAAGCTGAATTTTTCTAATTGTATCTGAGAAGCAGTTCTTGCTCTAGAAAAGTAAAACAAGCTGATGTGCATTGTCATGGACTTGGCTATGCAGCTGCTCTTAAATTGCTTTTTCTATTATTTCTATGTTATAGTCTCCTAATAAATAACCATGTTAAGGTGAACTTAACGGGGCCCTGTCCCTTTCAACTGAAAGAGCCTAACACGTTTCATTACTACAAATATGCTAAATAACTACAAATTGCCCTGAGAGTTATCAAAGCAGAATTTTGATTCTTGACCCTTGGAAGATTGTATTATGATAGTTTGAAAGAATGTGCATAGATTAACATGAAAGAGAAGATAAATAAAAACCATGCAGGTTTCCATATAATCCATGTTGGAATATTTTCCAGTGATATACACACATATCCAAGAGTGAGGATAACTCAGGTGGTACTGAAAGCAGTCACTCTGATCCTGGATGCCCATGGACAGTGGCTCTTCCCATGAAGAAATGTGGGTGCATTTCAAGTAAGCAGATCTCAGAACCACGACCAGAATATGAAAAATGGGTGATTTCATAAAAGTTGATAGCACTGTGGTTATTGGAATAGCGGAAAGGGATGAAAGGGGAAACGTTGATTAATACACAAAAAGATACAGTAAGAAGAAAGATGTTCTGGTGTTCTGTTGCACAGTAGAGTGCTGATAGATAATAAGATACTATTTACTGTCTTTTCAAAAGTAACAGGAGAGCTGAGGATATAGTTCAGAGGTATAGCACAGGCGAGATCCAGAGTTCAATTCCCAGTATCAACAAAACAAAACAATATGAACAAACAAACAGAAAAACCCATAAAACAAGTTTGAATGTTTCCACCATAAATAAATGACAAAGGTTGGAGGAACTAAGTTTATCCTGACTTGAACCAGACATGTATATGTATTGAAATAGTCCCCAAATATGCATAGTTTTAATACATCAGTTAAAATTTTAGAAAATAATATCAGAAATTCATCTATAAAATGCAGAACATTTAGTGCCAACTTAGTTACTTTGTGCTAGGGTTTATCACATTCATGATGTCACTTCATACTTAGTAAAATGATTCAGAGAAATCTTTGGGAAGTGAATAATTTATACTAGAAAGTAAAAAGTTGAGGCTCAGAGTGTTTGCAACAACTTCCAAAGTCAGCCTTAAAATCCAAATTCATGAGCTGGATGTGGTGGTGCATGCCTGTAATCCTGGCACTTGGGAGACTGAGGCAGGAGGCTTGATATGAGTTCAAGGTTAAACTGAACTATGTAGTGAGACCCTGTCTCAAACAAAAGATCCAAATTCATTACTTTCTGGCTCTATGCCTACATTTCTTTTATCTTAATAATATGCCTATTCTTCATTCAATGCAGTTACTGATGTCAAATCACACATAGCAACCTTGTTTCTGTCATATTCCTAAACATTTAAATCTTCTGTCCTCATTTTTCTGGTGAAATTCTTAGGATGGAAATTCCTAACTAACTAGCTATCTTGTAAGTGCTGTCCAGGTCCGATATGTAGCAAATGGTCAAGAAAGATTTATTGAAATAAATGGTTCAAAGACACACTACACTTCACAGTTATTATCAAGATCTAACCCCTATCAGCCATGGTTATTCAAATGTAATCCTGAGTGCCTTGCTCAGATGTAACAAAAAGGGTTTCTTAACTTATTTGTATAAACAGAGACTCTTAAAAGTCCACGAGCTCTGGAGCCAGCATCTGAACTTGAAACCCAACTCTGTTACTTTGGCAATTCACCTCTATAGGATATTTCCTCAAGTGGAAATAAGTTGATAATAATAGGTTTGGCGTATTACATAAGTTATTGAAAACACTTTGGATAACATCAGGACAATGATTAGCACTCAGTAGATGTGAACTATTTTGAAAGGACTAACAATTTTTTTTTCAGTCAATGCCACTCCTTTACCTTTAAAGGTAAAATGGAAAAGTCTGTCTCAAATTGCATATAACTCACAAGAATAGTAAAAAAAAAACAAAAACAAAAAACAAACAAACAACAATAACAAAAACCCAAACAAACCTTCATTGTGACTGCACTCATGTAGAGGTGGTAGTAGAAGTGGACACTATGCTTGACTTGAAACACTTTGACATCTACCCTACTTTTCAAATGACCAGTGAGTAAACATCTTAGACAGTGTGACCCATATAATCTCTACCACAATTATTGAATATTTGTTGTGGTATGAAAAGAGTCTTATATGATAAGTAAACAAATGAGTGTGCCTGTGCTTCAACAAAACTTTATGGGAAAAACAGGCAGTGGACTAGATTTGGTCCAAGGTATATTGCTTGCTAACCACTGCTATAAACAACAATGAGAACAGTACTTAGATGAATATGCAGCTGGGATAATTGTTTCCAAGACGTATCTTGAACATGAGAATTTGATCAAAGGACTGCCATTATACCTTTCTGACTAGAGTTTTTCATTTGTCATTTGGAATGACTGTTCTATAAAACTTCTTTTAAGGTCCTTGCACAACTAACTCTAATATGCAATGGCCTAGAAATTCCATGTAGCAAATATAAAATTACTATTGTATTAAGATTTCTGAATGTCTCTTTCCTCTTCTTCTTCTAATAACATGATTTATCTACTTACACTTCCCTCTTTTACTTTGCATGGTTGATTATTTTGAGATTCATAATACCCAGTAAGTGGACAGGGGCCAGAGTAGGAAGGTAAGAGGGATACTCTAAGACTGGCAAAAAATGAAAAATGGGGGTTCGTATATAAAATGTGAGAAAAATGGAGAGCAAACAAACTACTGTGGCATATTTAATAGTTTCCTATGTTTAAAATATGCAAATAAGGTTTTTGTTCTGTATTAGTTGTAGACTCTGCCTTTAATCACAATATCATTTTCATATTGGATCATATGGGTGATGGCTTCTTAAATATTGCATGTTTATAATTACTGCAGTGCTTTCCAGGTTGACCAGCAACAATGTCAATCTTATTTGTCTATAGTGGTTACAATTGTGATTTTTATAAGCTAACTATTATTTGAGGGGCAGCAGTTTCATCTAGCGGTAAGAGCTAGCAGTCTGAGAAGTTACACCATGGTAAGAAACATTTCCAGCATCCTTAATGGGATAGTGCTAGTGATGACTTTTGAACAAATGCATGCCATGTCCTTAACTCAAAATATGCAACAGATTTCTGCTCTCATCTCTGTTTAGTTGAGTTGCTGCACACTTGGCATAAGTCAATGACATTTCTATGATGTCTTATATCACCAACAGTGCTGAGATATTAAAGATTATTATTACTATTAGTAGTAGTGTATTTGTTTTTTTGAGACATGGTGTCACTATGCAGTTCAGGCTGGCCTGGAATTCACTAGGTAGCCCTGGTTGGCTTTGAACTCACAGTGACCTCCCTGCCTCAGCTTCCCAAGTGCTGGGCTTACAGGTGTGTACCACCAAGTTTGACAAGATTTTTTTTTACAATTAATATTTGCATTTTTAAATGGAACTGTGCATGCCTAGTAAATTTCCAGTCACAATATAATCCTAACTCTTGATAAAGTTACATTCCGTAAGTCTTATATTGTTAGTCTTGAAAATGTTTATAAAACTTCAGTGGAGTTATAGAATTTCAAGGCAGTTTAAATATGGGCTTTTGTCGTATAATGATTAAAAATAGCCCCTTTCCCAGCAGCGACTCTTAAAACTTTTTTTTTTTCACAGTAATGAGCCTATTCAGAACATTGGACAGCGCCTGACACACTTGTGGAGTGTGGAGTTTGTGCGGTGACTAGGCACAGAGAATGACATAGATATATAACTTCCTGTAATAAATGTTACATTTTCAAAAACTCCCAGGCAGAGAGAATCTAAACAAAAACCTAATAAAATCAGCCATTTGGGGAAAGTCTATGATCCATTCTAGAATGATGTTTTCTTTCGTATTTGGGGCAAATACAATATTGCTCTTTCAGAATAAGTCTAAGTGCAGTATTATTTACTTTCATGCTTAAAACTCCTTTCAGCTTCAGGTGGATTGTGGGAAGACCCACTGAAACACTTAAAATTAATTCTCTCTTTAGTCATATACTTTCTGCCAGACTTATACTGTAGGTCCTGAGAGTCTCTTTTCTCTGAGTTCACCTCTGGAATTCTCTAGTTTAAGAAAGTAATGCCTCTGTAAAATATTTACTGTTAGATTAAACTTTTATTTGACATGAGGAAGGTTAATAGTGTTTGGGATAAAAACAAAACCCCAGGCTCACTATTGTTATAAACTAGCAGACATTAACCCACTTTCACATCCTTTTATGTCTCAGAAACTACACAGCTTTTTAAATGTGTACAGTATTTCCCATTGTAGAGCACAGCTCTTAATGGATGATAGGAACTAAAGCAGACCAAAGTATTGAAACAGTGATCGTTTATTCATGACTCTATGCTGCTATGGATTTCTGCACCATCATACTGTATTTATAAATGTGTTCCTTTTTTGCTTTTAAAACAGATTCATATTATTATTGTTAAAAGTATAACGTGCAATAAATATAAGAATGAAAAATTATCTAGTATTCACAGATTTCTGTATTTAATGGCTACCGCATTACTCTTAGCCTGCATGGGAAGTTGAAATGTGTGCATAAAATAGGAACAATCTGATTAGAAAATTAAGCATAATGGCAATTTTACTCTCTTATAGCTTACATGAAAAACTATGATTCGAGAATATTAGAGATACTACCTTGGTGCATTGGGCTAGGCCCTCAATTTGTTTTACCATTGTGAGGAACATAGCTTCATTTGAGTTTGTGTGGAGGAGACAGTCATGGTTGTGTTTGCTACGCAATGTGGGAGTTTGCCAATAGAAGCAAAACATTGCTCAACACTTGTTTGCAAGTTGAATTGTTTGGAAACAGAAGCATCCACGAACTGAATTTCTACCTTATATTTAGCACAAATTCATAGTAGTGTGAAAAAGGTAATGCATACAACAATGAATCATGTACATATTTGTTGGGGACAGGGAGAAATAAACTATAATGCCCTGGATTATATCAAACAGGTGATATTTTAGTTCATTGCTTGGGTGTTGGCTTGAGATTGTTAATTTTCTTTTATCTTCTGAAATTTAAAAACATTTAGCAAGAATATGCATATTCTTTCATACAAGTTGAATGTTGCACATTTTAAAAATGTGAATGGCCACCTTTGTATTTGATAAATGTCTATGGACTCTTTCTTAGGATATAGTGGTTATTTTGTAAAACAATACCAGAAGGTGTACCTGCCTGGGTGGACATGGACATAAGTAATATCATTTTTTTTTTTGTTAAAGTCCAAGTGACACAGTGCAAAGTAGGGGAACAATGTCTGCTTGCCCTACTATTTGGCAGGTAGCGCATATTTGCTTATAGGATGTATTTCTACAGTTGTAATTATGTTTTTAAGAATAAAAATATTTCACACTAGGAAACAGCATAGGTGTTACTGGAAGCTTCAAGCTGTGTAATGGAAGTGAGGATTACTTTTTTATGGCCCATGGTTTCTATGAATAGAATTAACCAGACACCAATTATCACCTCATTGAAAGGATAAGTCACTGTGACATCTACAGCTGAGATCAAACTCATTGCTTCTGCAATGCAAATTAATTAGAGTTGGAGAGAGCTATATTGAAGGTTTAGGAAGCACTGCAAATTTGAAAAGTCTATATTTCAAGCAACTCAGGGGAAAAATGTGTTCCAATTAGTTTATAATGTTAATGTGCAATAATTTTATTTATATAAAAGTGCTTTAAGGAAGTAGTTTTAAAAATATTAAAACAGCTATAAAATTACCCTCTTTTTTGCGATGACTATAATTGAAGAGAAATACAACTTCAGAAAATATATTATTTACCTATTTTTAATTGCCATATAGGCTGTACAAAAGGGTTTATCTTTACTTGAAAGCATGTGTTCCTGGGTAGTGAATAAAGAGACACGGTTGGCTTCTTACCATAGCTGAAAAACGTATCACATAAATATGCCTACCAGCCTATTTGAACACAGCAGTAGGCATTACCATCTGCTCCCAAATATGCCTGCAACCCTGTAGCTCTTCCATGTTGGCACCAGAACTGATAGGGAAGAGCACGATGTCCTAAGATACACTGATTTCTGAAAAGGGCCTCGAAATTATTTCTGTGGTGACACAGAGTTGTATAAATAGCTGGGCTTCCTTCACCAGCCACTGACATCTTCTTCGGGGAATGCCATCCTCTCCTCCTTCAATGCTGGGACAGGGTGACATGACCTAGGAAACTTAGCATCCTATTGGAATGAGCAGATAGAGGACTGTTTTGGAAAATGACCTCTACATTTATCATTTATTTGTTTGTGCCAGAAAATGAAAAAAAAAAAACCATAAATTTTATGACAAAAATGGTTAATAGTACTAGCACTGTGACCAGTAAGATAAAATGTCCTCAGGAAACAGATGTCATATATTGAAGGGAATGTTCCTGTCACAGGGACATTTTTAGACAGGTCCATCTTCAGAATGACATACTGATAGTGATACGAGCTGAGGATCCTTAATAAGTGTAATATATAATTCCTAATCTTTAAATGGTGTTGATCTCATAGTACTAATTTTGATTGTAGTAGCTGCACCGAGTTTATAACTATGCACAGAAATTTGTTTGCTGAAGAATTCACAATACATGAATTTGATTTCATAAAAATATAGTAACCTAGATACGACAAAAGGTATTTTGTTAATTTTTTGTATCTGTTCATTAACAGAGAACAAAAATGAGAAACATGTTTTAATAAGTTATGTCAGATTGTGCATGAAAACAATATGACATTTGGAACAATTAGCTATCATAAAACATGAAAGAATAGCAAGAGAACAGGAGCTTCCACAGATAAAGAATAAGGAGGATGACAAATAAACAACTGGCATTTTAGATACTGTGAAGAATCCCTCCAAAACCTCTAAGCTGAAACAGATGCTTGAGTGCATTCACAATTTAGGATATTAGGTAGACAGGTTTTCTTATTGTTAAGAAGACAGATAAGTATTAATTGTAGTGAGAAGATGTTCATTTGAAGTCAGTTGCATAAAAATCCATCTGCACAAATATGATTAGCATCCTTACCTCCCATGACATGAAGAATGAGGACAGATGACAAAGACAGAAAGTATGCTTGAGGTACAGAGCAGAGTATGACGACAAACCAAAGAATTTGCACAAGATCGTCATGATTGACATTTTAAAAACAGAAAATATTAAAAGAATTGTTATCACTGTAGCACTTGATTTAAACATTTCAAAAGCACTAAAACCACATCATGATAGAAAACAAGTTGAAGTTATGGACTTGAAACATCACACATGCTTTTCAGGTATGCATGCTTCCTCATTGAATATTCCTAAATAACCATGATCATCTCACAAGCATAATATTTTTACTTTAACACTTTCTGTAGGAGGAATTTACTTCTTAGTTATACATATAGAAAATCTTATGTCAACTATAGAATACTACAATTATTTAAAATTTTAATATTTTCCCTTACTGAACTATCATGAATAATTGAAGTTAAGTACTGATATGAAAAGAACAAAACCACAACTCTTCAGGTGTTGACTTGATTTAGTGCTTATGATACATGATCAAAAATGAACCATCTGCCAGGATAAAAATACACTGCTCAGTGTTCACAGTTAAGCATAGAGTTGCCTTTGAAATTGACGCATTTACTAGAACTTTTATATAAATATTGGAGATCACACTTAGAGATTTTATTACATATATTTTATAAATATCTAAATTGCTAGCTGCTGTGTAAGTTTAATATCTTTTTATATTTAAGAAAATCTTACACTGGATTATTTCCTGTCATCTAGACATGAAAACAGAAAGAAGAAGTCACTTTGTGCCTGCCTTTCTTTTTGAATTTATCATTCTAAGACCACCAACAGGTAGTGTCTGTGTAGGGTAATGATCTAAGTGGAAGAAAATGGCCAATTTGAGCCACTGAACCAGAATCATGCTGCTTGAACTGTGGCATCTTCCAAGTCACTTAAAGGTAACTGCCAGCAAAGGGGTGTTGAGAGCCGTGGCTGTCAGCCACTTGGCCTTCACCAGCATGGAAGCCAGATCTGCTCCAAGAGCCTAATCATCATCAATCAGAAAGATAACTACTCACCCTCTCACTGAATTGGAACTGAAAGACTTGCTTTCCCATTATGGTTGCTCACTACATAGATAATTTAACCCATGCAGAAAAACATTTACCAATGACAGTATTTTCTTGAATAAACAGTGTCTTAGTTACTTTTTTTCATTGCTGAGACAAAATACTCACCAAGTTAAGGGAAAAAAAAAGTTTGTTTGGCTCCCAGTTTGTAGAGGTATAGTTGGCTGGCTCTGAGACAGGGTAGCTTGGCAAAGGGGCATCATGGAGAAGAAACAGTTCATGGCAAGCAAGAGAGATAAAACAAGTCCCTTTCTGTCCCTTATTTTGTATCCAGGCTACTGGGATTAGGGTGGTGCCAAACCAATAAGCAGATTGATTTAGTAATAGAACACCCTTAGTCCTAGCACCGGTGATCCTCGGATTATACCATACATCATTCACACGCTCTAGATTCAACCACTTCTGAAAAAGTTCCACCTATGATTGCATGAGGCACGAGGGAGATACTAGACACAACCACAACAGATTACAATTGTGTATGATATGTGGTAATTTATAGAAGGTACTTAAGAATGACTCTAAGCCACTGATACAGGGGAAAAGACATGTAACTCGCAACCTGCTAGATCTCAGATATGCTGAGTTTGTGTTTCTAGAAATTGAAGAGTGAATTCAATGGAACAATGGAGGGTAAGAGTAGAAAAATTCATTAAGATATAGAAATAGGGGATAGCAATGGGGACTAGGAATAGCTCCTGAGACAGGCGGGGTTCTCACATGGATTCCCAATAAGCCCACTACTCTGAGAAAGTTTTATAGACCAAAGTGAGAAGGTGAGTATAATGGGGGTCAAAACTATAGTGACTCAATAATATTAAAAGTATAGCCACTTGGCTAATATTGATCCAACAGTATTAAGGACATATAGATAACAGTATTAATCTTGGTCAATAATCTATAATTTTAGCTCTTGTCTTTAGTCTTAGCTGTTTTAGTCTTAGTCTTGGTCTTGGTCTTATTCTTGGTAGACTTAGTTTTAGTCTTAGTGGTGGGATAGGATGTCCCTCCTCTCTTGACATACTGGTTTATTTAGATAGGAAATCTCCAAATGATGGTATCAATAATCTTCAGCTTCCATTTTTGCATCGTATCTAAATCTGGCCACGGTGACTTTATTCGTTTTCAGATGCATCTCCAGCCACAATTTTATTATGTGTTTTCTTACTCTGCACGCATGGCCTAACTCTGACTGCCTAGAATATTTCTGCCTAACTTAGCTGTCTATAGTATAACTGTATAAGTTAATATATTTAGAAAACTAGATTGATGTAAATTTCCCCCCAATTTTAAGACACAATGCTCTGAGGAAAATAATGGAATACAAAGAAAATAGTGACACAAGAAAAATTTATCAGTTGCTATTTGTAGTTTGAATTCTAAGAAATTAATGCTATGATTTTAAAAAAACTGATATTTTTTTTCCAACTGAAAGCAAAGGGAGGTAATAATTTGATTTGTATCTGCCTTTGGCTTGTATGTTTACTATTTACCTGTTATTCTCATCTGGTTCTTATTTGTGAAATCCTCTAGTAATCCGGAAGATCTAAAATACATTTCATTTGTCAGTATTCTTTTGTCTCCTAGAAACTAGAAACCTGCTAGTTCTTTTGCAGTTACCTTGCCAGTGACAGATATTCCAAGTTTTTCTTTGTTTAGCTTATCTAAGTTTTAAAATCCAATCAGTATTAATTTCTACTGGTGTATCCTCAGATACAATTTGAGAAAAAGAGCTTAAGGGAACTCAATTAGTCACCAACTATCATTATAAAAGAGATTTCTTCAGTTTTTTTCACGGTACCAGTGTAATAGCTAGCATAAAGTTATTTTAGGTAGCAGAGTTATGTAGAAATATTATAGGCAATCAGAGAGGGCTAGACTTTTGAAAGAGTCAGTGCACAAGACAAGCACGCATTACAGCTACGGGTGGAGCTGCATTCACTGAAGGACAGGTGTCAAGACAAAGATGGAATGACTATGCCTAAATAAACAATAAGGATGATATTCTAAATAGGTATCAATCACCTGGGTGGGGAACCAAGACCTCCCTGATCCATCCCTTCCAAGAAAGGCCCTTGTTCTTCCCATGTACACTTGGTACATGACTTTCTACTCCTTTAAGTTAGTATCTCCTAAGCGACTATTCTGGTAATCATTTTGGTTGCCCGTTGCTTTGGTTCACCTTCTACCAACCTCAATGTTTTGTACACATCTTGTTATTTTGTTCTGTAAAATTTCCTTTGAGAAGCAGGCTCATTGCAAACCCTGTTCCAGGTCTCCTCTTTTCTTTCTTAGGTGGGAGCTGTCTTTTCTCAGTATTTCCTACTCTTAACCTCCTTCGATCTTCAATATTCATTCTTCAACTTTGGGAAACATGAAGCTGTCATATCAGATGTCTAGCAGGTTGTGAATTACAATATTTCCCCTACCATTTGGAGGTCTTACTTACCATACAACATGTATCAGTACATAACATGTATAATAGGACATAAACCATTATATGTATAATCAACATTAAATTATTATCCCCACGGATATCAAGCAAGTACATAACCCTACACACGTACATAAACCATTCACAACTAATTCCACACAAAAAGCACCACAATATGACCATTCTTTACCAAAGACCATGATTCTATCTGACATAAGACATCCTATCCATCATTAGACATGCACCATTAAGTCGAATCAATCCTCACCAACATGACTATCCCCTTCCCCTAATCAACCTCATAATCTACCATCCTCCGCGAAACCAGCAACTCGCTAAACAGGGATCCCTCTGCTCTCCCTGGGCCCATAACATGTGAGGGTTTCTAAACATGATCTTGAAAAGACATCTGGTTCTTACTTCAGGGCCACACCCTTAAAACCACTCATTTGTTCCCCTTAAATAAGACATCTCGATGGAATAATGACTAGACTGGCCCATGATCAACATAACTGTGATTTCATGCATTTGGTATCTTTTAATTTTAGGGGATGTCAGGGCTCACCATCACCATCAAAGGCGTGGATCCCATTCAATTCAGTTGAAGCTGCACTTATGAATGAAGTATCCTTGTTCCACATAGGGAGAGATCAGTGTGTTCTTTTAATGCTTCTAGGACATAATCTTTTAACGTGTATGGATACACAATGTTACTCTTTGAATTTTCTCGGGCCAATGCCTTCAGAAAAAAATTGTTCTTTAGCTTTGTGCTAGAGTGAAAATGGGACAATCTTGGCATAGTATTACAGAGTTAAAGCAAACAACACATAAGCAAGTATGTGATGACATTGTATAAGTTCAATGAAAACATCTTTTAAAGAAAGTAACTGACCATAGTAGTTCTTGGTTAAACATCATAAATAAAAATGACATAGAAAAAAATAAACTTGGATGGGAGTATTTTTTTCTTCTGTATTACAGCCTCTGCTTTATAAGAAAAGAGAAAAAAATGTCAATAAGCCTTCTGTAGTGTTTGTAGGTACCAATACTTCATTGGAAGATGTAGCATTTCTCCTACATTCCAAGCCATGTGTTTTGTAAATTGATTTTGGAAGAACAAAAAAGCAACTTTGACTATCAAGTAGAGTGGGATACAGTAATTTTTTCCTACAATTGGCTAAATAGTAGAGATTTTGGGCCTTGTGGGCCAGTCTGTTTCACTACCATTCGACCCTGCTGTTGTTGTATTAAAGTAGCCTAACAACAGTGAGTGAATTGGAAATGGTCCTGTTCCAATAAGACTTTATTTATGAGCACTTAAATTTTAAATTCATATAATCTTCTTATGCCATAAAATAATAGTATTTTTTGGAATTTTTTTTCAAGAAATTTAAACTATAAGAACCATTAGATCACAGAGTCTATAATAACAGAAAATAAAGTAGGCAGATATTGTTCTAAGATGGACTTTGCCATCAGACAGTAGTATGCTGATTGTTGAAATGGACAGTGAAATGTGGGTTTATATACATGCCATTCCTCTTTAGGTCAGTGGTTTTAAAGGCTGTTTAATGGTAACAGGTTGTATAAAAAGAGTTCTTCCCAAAGATGATCAATCTTTTTGAAGATTTTTATTAAATTCCAGTGCTGTCTGCCAAAACAAGGATTAGAGGAGCCATGTTTCATAGTAGCTTGCCAAAGCCTCTAGAAACAAGAGCTAGAAGATAAGCATTCTGGTCAGTCTTATTGAATTAGGTGGTGCTCAGTGTCATTTTGTTCACTTCTTGCCTCATATTAAACTACTCATTCATTTGTTCATTACTTGGTCTCCTCTGTTCATACTGTCATTCCCCATTAAATGCCAAATGCTTTTCTAAGCACAATGAACAAGTACACTAGATATGATTACTGAATTTCAAGATCCAGTAATAGTCGTGAGACAAACTGCTGGCTACTTCCCATCCTAATGAGTACGAGGCACAAGAATAGAATTGCAAACACTATAGAAGAGAAAGGAAATACACAAAGTAACAATGAATATTTCCCAGGAAAAAACTGTTTTATGCATCTCAAGGAGACCCCTTATAGCTAACAGCCTGAGATAACAGATGCACTATTTATCTGTAAAATACGTAGCAGTTATCTGTTTACACTAGGGACACAGATGTCAGGAATAAAAGATATATTAATGTTAATTTGTTAGGTATTTTATGTTTTAACTGATGAGGAAAAAGTGGTCTTGAAAGGAAAATGGAAAAGTTCAAGGTCACCCAAGTCTTTAAGATGCTCTTATAAAGCTATTCTGTGCCAATTCAGCAGTTTCTGCTTCACTCAGCCTTCCTTGCCTCTCCTGTAGCCTTTTACTGATTATACATTGTTTATTCTCTATGCAAATTCTTTAAGTCAACTTGCAGAGCTCTTATCTTTTCTTCAGTAATTCCTTAATGACTGTAGTTGATAAAATTGAGAAAATGCAATTGGAAATAATGCTCCAAAGACGTTCTCCATTTTGTGGATTTTCTGCTGATCCAAAGTAAAAGCACAATTACCTCAGCTCTCAGACTCAGCACACTGTGTTCTTCATTCCAGGTTACTCCATAAATTGCAATTATCGTCATTTGTGGTGCTCACAAGATTATAGGTGACTGAGTACTTCATCAAGTGAGATCAGAATTTCCCATGGCACAAAACAAAACACTTGTATAATGATCTAGGAGAGGGGATTAAACATACTGAATGAGAGAGCTACACACTGAAAATGTTTAGGGGATTATCAGTTTAGCTTTTCAAATCCATTCAACTGAAGTGAAATTGATACAGCTCTACTTAAGTTTCATTACCGTTTTGGGGTTTAAACTTTTACAGTTCTGACTTCCTGCTATTCAAAGCTTCTGCTGCTTCTAACTCTAGAAAGCAATATCCACCCTTTCTATTTGGCAGTCACACCATCTAGCGTTATCTCAGGTGCACTTGGGATGTAACAGTAAAGGAGAAATGCATATTCCTAAGGCATAACCTCCCTGGACCAGCAGGACCTTGCAGTTTTTCGCATTCCTTTTCAAAGTAGGCTCTGTGGCTGGGATTCCTGGAAGAATTTCAGAATTTGATATACTGATTACAATTTCATTCATTGTCATTTTTGTCACTTAATAGGTCACAATATCCTGGGACTTCAGATACATTAATTCATTAAATGCACAGACTTCAATGAAGTAGTCATTATTATTGTCATGCCGTTCAATCTGTCATGAAGGGAAGTGTATAGAATTTGGTTTTTAAGGTTATAATAATATCAGTAACAATCACAGTGATAGGCATATACTACTTGCTACTAGGGATTCATTTAAGTATGTTACATGTATTAATTTATTTGTCTAGCATCCATAAAAGTTATGATCCTCATTTTGAGGTTATAAACTATGTTTAAATATTATGCCTGTGTCATAACTAATTAACATGAGTATGAACTTATGCAATATCTGAGGGAACTCATGTATACATAGTGCTCACTACAGTGAAGCTTTCAAAACAGGCAGCCAGTGGAAGAATATTCACTGCTGTTCCCAATCTACTATATTCCACAGAAAAGAAGTCTCATCTTCAGAGGCCTCCCTTACTTTAATGAGGGGCATTATTTGCAAATAATGCTTAAGAAATGATTGATGAAACACTATTTATTGGCTTAAATGTTCATTGATTTTTATTCAATGTATGATAGTTTTTCTTTATCCATATTTTCTTCTGGAAACATAGCCCATATTCTTCCCAATGGGTTTGAATTGCTATGTTATATCACTCACTGTTTTTAAGAATATTCAAACATAGAGCAACATTAAGGAATGAGGCATGTGAATCCAGGGACCAGATGTCTACATCCTTGGTAGAAACCTAAGACCTGACTTTGAAATGGTCTGGGTACCCCTACTTACTTAGCATAATTGCTACCATACTGCATCCTGCAGATAAAATATCAGTTGCAGTTTTCTCAAGCAAATTTTTATATGTGTGGCATTAAAACACTAGGGAAACACTTATAAAATAAATCTTGTGCTTGTTTGTGAATAAATGTTTGTATTATGACCACATTTCATATGTTAGCCTGTTTTTTTGTGTGGCTTGGTTGTTTTTAGTATGAGCCTGTTTTAGTGGAACTTGGTGGGAACCTGCTTGAAATTTTACCCAAACTCTAATACTAGAATTTTTGTGTACTACATGGAAACTACAAATTGTGAATAACCAGTTGCCTTACATCAGTTGGCAGCAGCAATCTATGAGAGCATGATACATGTGAGCACTTACACCCACATACACAAACACACCCAGGATAATGGTGAAGCAGGTCTGACGAGGCAGGAGACAGAACAAAACCGTAACATGTTTCTATATGGGATAACTTATTCTTCTCCCTGACAGTGGAATGTTTTGCATGCACAAATTCTCCTGAGTTTCTTCCTGGTCATTGGGCCGTTTGTCTTGATTCAGAGATGGTAGCATGTTTTTTATGATACATACTAAGCTATGTTTGTTCATATACCATCACCTTCAGGACTGATGGCTACGCTGCCCTCTCCTTCAGTCTATCAGCTGAAATGTCTTTATTTGTTCTTTAAAAGCCTGTGCTGTGTATATTTCATGGGGAAAATTTCATTTAAATGCTTTTACTTTTCATGGGTGACACATGCTCACCACTTTTAGCTGTCAAAATTTCCATCATTATTACAGTTCCCATGAGTTCCTCTCCTTTCTCTAATATTGCTGTGTTTCTTCCTCATGTCTTTAAGGTAAGAAATCCATTTAGTACATAATGTAAAAATATTTTTTGTGAACTGGAAGGACTTATATCATCTAAGCCTTTAGTGCTGTTCTAAAAGTTAAATTCTTTGCATTTGGCTACATCAATGAAGAACTCTTTCCTTGGAATACTATTTCTTATTTTTTTCCCATGGGTTCAATTATAATCTCTTTCAAATAGGAGTCAAGCTAGATAGTGGAAATAAGATAAATTTTTGTTTGGTACAGCAGAGTAAATAAACTTAATAAGAACTGCAACTCGTTTACATAGATTGCTCTCTATTACAATAACAACCAAAAGTGTTATGGTTTGTGTCTATGTCCCCCCAAAGGCTCATGTAGTGATAGGTTGGGTTTTTCAGAGGTGGCTGGATAAGACTATTTGATGCAGGGATTGATTAATAATGTAATGATAGGATCAAGGGTACTAGGACTAAGGGTGTGAGTGGTACCCACTCTAAGTAGCCTGGATAAAATATAAGGTATAGGAAGAGCTGAGGTTGACTCCTTTGTTGCTTTGCCACCTTTTGCCCACTATGAACTGTTTATCCTCTGGGATAAAAGTTTACCATGTCACTTGGCTTGGAGCCAGGTGATTATAGACTGAAACTTATACAAACTGTGAAATAAATAAATCTTTTCCATTCTAACTCTAGGTGTTGAGTATTTTGTCTCAGTGACAAGAGAAAAATAATGACAGAATTTGCTACCATACAAGTGGAGCTGTTGCTGTGACTGTACCTGACTGTGTCTTAGGAGCCCTTGTAGCTGGCTTGTGGAAAGGGGAAGAGTTAGCAAAGGTTTGAGATGCTAGCTGAAAAGGTAGAGCTGGAACACCTGAGGTTGTACTTGGTGGGAGATTTTGATCAGGGTTCAGAAGACCAGAGGCTAACAGAAATGATGCTGATAAAGACCAGTTTCAGGGAGTGTCTCAGGGAAGAAGGACTGTATTGGATACTATACTTCAGATGATATGTGTTATGGCTTAGCAGAAAGTGTGTCTGTATTTTGCTTGTTTTCAGAGATTTGCCTGAGCACGATGTTAAGGGTGATCAACTAATTAGTCAAGACATTCTAGTGTTGAAGCAATGGCATGGCTACTGTTGGGGCTTTTTAGTGAGATTTACATCGAGAATCAATAGCAAAGTGCCCAAGAGAATGACATAAATGTTTTGAGCTTATCCAGAAAGGGAGTTGTAGACCTGCAAAAATGTAATATAAGAGAAATTGGCTGCTGTAAAGACTATCAAATAAAAGTCAAGTACTTCAGAAGAAGACAAAATAAAAGATGATCTGAGGGCATCACGGGAAGCATCAGGACTCCACCATTTGTAGCCCCAGAGTTGCAAGGGTAAAAAGACTTTTCTTTGAGAAGAGAGCCCCAGAACACCATGTTCCAGAATGGTGGCATTCTAGGAATGTTGTTCCTTAGAATAGGACTCAGATTTCTCAGCAATCTAGACACTCAACACGGTAACCAAGAGAGAAATGAGCCTGGTTACTGTTCCAGCTGGCAGCAGACCTTGGCATCACTGGCGCAGGGCTGGGTTTAGGTGCATGTGACATGCAAGAGTTGTGGGCTCAGGAAGGCTTCTATGCAGATTTCAGAAGAGGGCTCAGAGGTCAGACAGGGAGGGCAGAATGTGAAGCTCTGAATGTGAATCTGAAGGTGCAGTGGAGATTCCAGAAGTTTGGAGAAGTCAGGGACCTGAACCTTTGAGAAAAACTGCAAGGAGAGAGTAGAGCTAGCCCAAGAAAGAAGCTATAGGAGTTACAACCATCTGCAGTACTTTATGGATGGAGTCACCCAACCCCTTTGGTGTTTACAACTTGCCACAAACTTCTAGGGATGTAGAACATGGAACCACAAGGCTCAATATTTGTCCTGCTGGATTTTGGGCTTGGTTTGGTCCTTTTCATTTCTATCTTCCTACTTGTACCATTTGGAATGGTAATGTTTACCTTGTGCCATTGAATGTGCAAAGTATTTAACTATATTATCATTTATATATGGGCTTACAGCTAAGAGGTTGCCTTAAATCTCAGAATAGACATTGGACTTGGACTTTTCAGTCTAACTCTTAGGGATGGATTAAATGCCTTTTTCCTAAAGGAATGTGCCTGGATCTTTGGGGGTCAGCGCTGGAATGTTATGGCTTGTGTCTAGATGTCCTCTCAAAGCCTCATGCAGTAACAGTTAGATTTTTTTCAGAGATGGATGTCTCTGGAGTATGTTATTATGGAATTGATTCATGGTGCAATGCTAAGGTCAAGAGCACTAGGATGAAGCTTATGATTGCTATCCATTGTAAGGAGCTGGGAGAAGATCTCAGGGATTAAAAAAAAGCCATGGTTGATCTCCTTTATTGCTTTGCTACCTTCTATGTGCTAGAACTGATTTTCCTCTGGGATGCCTGTTTGCCTTGCTTCTCTACTCTGTAGCCATCTAATGGTGGACTGACACCTCTACAAACTGTGCACTAAATAAACCTTTTCTCTTCTAACTGTAAGTATCTGATGTTTTATCTCATCAATGATTAGGACAGAGACTGGTAAAATAACATTGTTTTTCTTACTCACACACATTCCACCCAACAAAAATATACTCTCGAGGCCAGCACTCCTTTTGTACTGACTAAAGGATCCAGGTTGTATTTATTTGGTGGAATGCCTCTTTGAAACACTTGGTTTTTATGTTTTCAAAGACAAAGAAAGAGCCAGCTACTTCTCACCGTAAGAGCCAGCTACTTCTCACCATACATCCCCAGCCCGAGTTACTAGTGCTTGCGTAACTACAAGAGGACAACAAAAACTAAGTGATCAGGAATTGTCTCTACTTAGTGTTTTCATAGAGAAAGCAAGTGTACCTGCTGAGCACATCTGGAAGGAATGTTAGTCTAGGTTGGAGAGTTTTGAAATACTAGTAAATACACAGGTTCCATTCCACTTCTCACTTGTCTGTGCAATAATTTGGTACCTCCACTTAAAAGTATGAGTGGCTTCTTATCTAACTGAACCCAGATTCCCTTCTCTCACTCCAACTCTTTATGAAGTGAATAGGAAAAACCTCTTGTTTTATAGTAGTCAGCCTGTGTTTCTCATAGACAGTTCAGAATCATGACATGGGGAAAGGATAGGGGAGCTTTGGCGAAAGTCTTCCTTAGCAGTACACCATCAGAGAAGACTTCCAAGTGGACTTCTGTTTCTGTAAGATTGTATCTATTATGGATCCAGATTTTGAGAACTTTAAAATACTTTCACCACTTTAAAACATTGCTAACCTAATCTACATCCATGCACAGATTAATAGCAAAGACCTTGAAAATCCAACAGTGGTGATTTTTTTTTTTTTTTTTTTTTTTTTTTTTTTTTTTTTTTGAGAAAAGCAAAAAGGTAAAAGGAATCTGGATGGCTGAGGACTACAATAGGATAGAAGCTACTTTTAGGTCTGGGATTAATTCTCTTCCTGTTGCCTACTAAAATTTTGATCTTGAGTGATTAATTGACCTCTCTGTATTTTTCTGAAAGGGAAAAACAAGACTTACCTTATGTAAGAACCACATAAAAAATGTGAATGAAACATTTTCAGTAAGCATTCTATGACTAGTGATTATCAGTGTAACTGTTAATATGAAAAAAACATCCTAAACTGAGTAAGAGCAGAGCTGAGAGATACCCCTGATTTTAGTAGTAAAAATATTTGTAAGAAATGTGCCCTATAAAAATTTGCTATAAACTTGAAAGTTTCAGAGGTTTGTGGCCTCTTGGAATCTTAATTGATATTTTTCCATATTTTAAATGATCTTTCTGACAATGGCGCCAATGAAGTTGTTTGATGCCAATGCTCATTTTCTTTTTGATTCTGCCTGGAAATAGAGTTTTTTCCTGGTTAGAGTGGAAAAGTCTGGGGGTATACCAAAATACTGAGCCAGTTATAAAAAAAGCTCAGATGTTGAAAATTGATATGTATTGAAGACAAGAGGACATTATCTGTGGGAGTCACAGGGGTAGAGAAAAGTGAGATATACCTGGTAGGACTGAGCCACATGAGAGTGGCTATACCAGGAGACACACACTGTACAAGTCAAGGTAGGGATGTGGACAGCACAGAATCCTGGCTCCCTAGCACAGAAGGAGGTCTGGCAGGGTCTTTTACTCTAATCTCAAAGGGCTCTAAATCATTTTCTTACCATTACATCTATGTTATGCCACATTCCACTGCATGACTTTCCCTTTATTTCTATTAGTAGTGATAACACCCAAATACAAAATTTGTGTATCTCTCTAGGACAGTTCTTCCCAGACCAGAAACTTTGATAACATCTGGAATGTGATAAATTTAAGATCTTGAGACCTGCTCCAGGAACACAAACTCAAGTGGTGGAACCCAGGAGTCTATTTTCATGAGTCTGTTAGGTGGTCCTGGTTCATAAAATGCTTAGGAGTCACAGTTACAGGATACATCACAGGCTTCTCATATTTAATATGCTCCAAATATAACTCTCTTTTCCCCTTCCCACTGCTGATAATCATCCCCAGGTCTACTAGTTTTTACATAAAAGTCTCCTTGTGATCTGTTGCTCAAGCCAGAAAAATGGATTTGTCCTCTACTCTGTCGACTTTTATCAAATCACCAAGTCATGCAGTCATGGATGGGCTCTTAAACACATCCTTTTCTCTTTTGTCCAACAGAGCACCATCAAGTCAGCATACATATCTGAAAGACCTTGTTTTTGAAGCACTATTTTATTGTAGGCCGTGCACTAAGCCAGTCAGTAAACTAGATGCTATGAACAAACATAGTCCATGGTGCTTTTTTTTTGTCTTTTTCAAACACGGTCTTGCTATGCAGTTCAGGCTCGACTTAAACTCACTTTGTAGCCCAGGCTGGCCTCAAACTCACAAAGATCCTCTTGCCTCAGCCTCCTGAGTGCTGGGAGTACAGTCATGTACCACTACACCCAGTCAATGGTGTATTTTTGTAAATAAAATTTTACTAGAAGACAGTCATACTTATTTGCTTAAACCTTGCATATGTCTTCTTTTGTGTTACATCTGAGTTGAATACTTAGGATAGACACTATATGGCCCACAAAATGTAAAGTATTTATGGTCTGGTATATAGAGAAAAGGCTTGCTGACTGCTGTGCTATCTACTAGGCTTATGAAGGGAAAGGTCTTATATCTGTTGTGGGGAAGATCAGACAAAGTGAGCAGTTTTGAGCAGTTTATCCACATGAGGAGCATCTGATCTATGGGGAACAAGAAAAGCTTTCCAGGGAAAGTGAAGTGGAACTGAATTTCAACAGATAAATAGGAATTTGTCAGTCAAAAATAGGAGGAATATGTTCTAACCAGAGGAAAATAGTTTTATTGTGTTTTTGTAATTTTGCTCAGTGTGTGATGTTGTCCTTAATACATCTCAGTTTTTCAATGTAGTTGATTGAACATCAATTATTTCATAAATTACTTCTTGGAGAAAGAAACTTCAGATTGCTGCCAGTGGCTCCCACTGGCCCCGGGAGTCCTGATTTGTAGAGTGCCTATTCACGACCTAAGGTTACCCTGGGACCATCGCTTATGCACACCAGAGATACTCCATGCTAACGATACACGCTTTGGAATTGCCCACAGTAGTGACTATCAGGTTGCATTTTACATATGTTAGGAAGTGACCTGGATAGAATAATAATGGTGTAATCATTTTGCCTAAGGGATTGTAGCCTATTTCTCTAATGTTTTCAAAGGCAAAGGGCATGCAAGTTCTGAAATGATTTCAGCTGTATGTTTCTCTTTTCCCACTGAAAATTCTTTTCCTTTGTGTGGATTTATAGAAGTCATTTTAAAAATCCCACAAACATAAGAAAATATATCTGAAGTTATTATAGAGGCATTTTCTTTCTTTATATTTCCCTCCTTTTAAAGTTAAATGACACTGAATAAAATAATATCTTCCCCCTTCACCAAAGGCTGGCTCTTCAGAAGTATTTTCCTTATTTCTCCTGGAAGAAAAGGGTGCAAAAATGAGGTCCAGGCCTCTGTCTTTGAAGTCCAGTTTCTAATTTGTGGCTGTGCACATTTTGCTTCTTATTTTCCTGTAACCTTACATGCTTTTACTCCTGCCTCATCATCCCAAGTAAAACACAGATCGCATTCTCTGTTCTGCTTACGTGCCATGCTAGAATAATTCCACCTGTTTTGTATCTGGCACTGTTCCTTTTTGGCATAAAAAATGAAACACAGGGACTGTGAAAGTGCCATCTAAATTTGCACATCTCGATGGGTGTCCTCCTCCAGCTAATAACTCGTTCTCATCCCAATGGTGCACTTTGATTTCAGGCGGAGATATCTTCTGATCACTGTTTTAGAGAGGGAAGCAGTTAGGGTATCTGAGAGACTTCTTAATTTCCCCCTCCTCTCCAGTCTCTAACATTCCTCAGGAATCAGATCATTGACTGCTCGCTGCTTTTCCTTCTGCACAGCCTGCTTCCTTATCAGCAGCATTACATTCAATCTTGTTGCAGATCTAGCTGATTAAAAACACTGGCCTTGAGAAAATTCTCTTTCTTGAAAGTCAATGCTTGAAGCAGATTAGGACTATTTATATTGTAAGGCACTCCCTTAAATCCTCTGGTGGCTTTACTCTCTTGACTGATGTGAACCTCAACTAATTCTCTTTATCCAGATAATCCACTCGCTTCCAATATTCATCAAATGGCAAAATGAAAAGCTTTTAAGAAAGAGAATGAATGTGTAGGCTTAAAATCACAGAGAATTTTAGTCTTAATAAAATGGTGAAACAAATTATAAGGAAGTTGTGGGTTTTGAGTCTTATTTCCAAAGACATAACTTGAAAGCAGATAATATCCATGGGACCACAACAAATATGTTTCGTCCTTTTTGAGGTACTTTAGCAGGTGTCTGGATTGCAAATCTTTGATGAAGAAAAATAAATGTGTTTTTATTCTCTAATATCACTGTAGGCAAACTTTTTAAAATTGAAGCTGTCACTTTTTCCTTTTATATGTGAAATTCTCCACAACACCCATCTCTATTTGATACCTACGTTAAAGTCATTAAATATTTAATGTGCAGTGACCTCACACAAGCTACTTATAAGTATCTATAATAAAGAGAAAAAGTCTGCTTTGAGGAGTGCAGCATTGTTGTGAGAGTAAGTACAGTTCTGAAGTAGGGAAACTAAAATAAAGTCAATCATGCCCTTGAGTCAGTCTTTTGCAGGACATTAGGGTAAAGAAAACAGAATAAGGAATGAGATGTGTTTTGAAGTGGAAACATGCAGAAATGCAGTCCAAGTCCAAGAACAGTGCAATTAGCCATTCTGTGATTTGTAAGTGTAAGCTTGACCTCACCTTCTGATGCTTCAGGAAAACAGCTTCTTTATAATATTTCCCAGGGCCTAGGAAGAAGTAGGAAACATGTCCAGGCAGAGTCACATAGGCCTACAGCAAAGGTTTTAAATCTTTGAAAAATTCTGTTCAAGAAAGTAAAAATAAAAGAAACAAAGTCTAATTTCTTGATAGATGGCAATCTCTCAATTAACTTAGAATTCACCAGGACAAAGAAAATAAAAGGTTTGGTATTTGGAGCAAGAGGACATCATAAAAAGGGACTATTGAAGGTGAGAGCTGGCAGGTTTCTTTTCAGGGTGCTCTGTATTTTATGAGTGGGCTACTTCAGGCAAGTGGAATCAAATGGAAAGGATCATTGTAAAAAAATAGGAGTGCAGCAAATCACACCCTTTGACTTGAATTTTCAAATATAAAATCTGTCTCTTAAAGCTTAGTTAACACAAACAAAACTAAGAGACTGTGGTTAACTGTGTTGCCTGTAGGATCTGATGCAGATTACTTGGGGATCTGTCACACAGTTTTAAGTACAAACAGGGAAGGGCATTGATGATCAAACTTGACATAAAAGTGCTTTTGTGTCTGCTTGTGTATCCTGTTATTTAACAGTTCCATAATGAAACAGTAAGTGTGCTGAGCTATAGAATGATAAGGTCTGTCTTTAGAAAGCTTATCCCAGGAAAGGTCTCTGATATGGCTTGTGCCTAGATGTCTCCAGAAAGCCTCACACAGTCATAGGGGGGCTTTTTCAGAGATGGCTGGGTCTACAGTGTGTGATGATAGAGTTGGCTCATGGTGCAATGCTAGGATCCAGAGCAGTAGGATGAAGGGTGTCGGGGTACCCACCTCAAGTAGCCTGAATAAAATATAAGGTATAGTAAGAACTGCGCTCACCACCTCTGGTTGCTTTGCAACCTCCTGCCTGCCATAAACTGTTTCTTCTCTGTGATTCTACTCTGCCTTGGAGCCAGTGGATTATGGACTGAACCTTTACCAACTGTGAGTTAAATAACTTTTCCCTTTTAACTTTGGGTGTCAAGGATTTTGTCTCAGAAATGAGAAAAGTAACTAAGACAGCCAATTATATAGGAAACTATCCAGGGCTTGTCACAGATGAGACAGCATTTGGTTCTAAACATGAGGAGAATCTAGGTTATATGAATAAAGTAGGGAGAAGGTAGGCAGATTTCATTCTGATTAAATATTTCCTTAATTACATCAACAGTATGAATATTGACATTTCCCAAATCCTAGTTCACAAGTGAAATGTTAAGAGTAGCATGTCATCAACCTTTCCTGGGAACCACCTGGTCGTGTGAGGTACAGACATTTGAACTCTTGACTTCTCCCCACAGAGGTTTCAAGGTGCCCCATATCAAAAGTCTCATCTCTAAAAGGCAAGGGAGAATCAGGTAGTTTTTGCCTCATCTTTGTGATGTTATGCAGGTGACTGGACTTTTGCGGGGAGGAATGGCTGTAATGTAGGTCTCAGCTCTTATGCAGCCATGGGCCTTGGCCAGTGTTCAACAGTTGTGCTCCCAAGGACCATGGAAAGTACTGTCCTTCTCTTGGGAGAGACTTCTGGGAACTTTATGGGACATGTTAAGATTCAGAAAATGTGAATTTGAATTTCAACTGTACAGAGCTCAGAGTTGTTCTTAGGTGACTATTGGGGACCCCTGCAGCAAGCCTCTAATGTCCTGCAAGGTGTTATGGTGCATGATGGGAAGCAGCAAGAGTTAGAGGCAAATAGCAAGCAGCAGGAGTCCAGGATGATCAGTTATTCATGGGGAACAAAAGGCCAGCAGGCAGCAGAACCTTGGAATTTAGTGATTAAGGAGGGGATTGGTGGATGATTCAGAGAGCAGTGGTGATCCTAAACTAATGAGCATCTTGCCCTGGAGTATCTCTAGCCTTAGTAGTCTTAGTCCTACTAGTCTTAGTCTTAGTCTTAGTGTTGGTATAGAGGACTTAGTCTGTGTGTTGAAGACTTCATTTGGGAGGCTTTCTTCTTAGGTTTTGAAAAAAATCTTATATTAAACATAATTATTTCCACATTCATATACATTTTAGAGAAGTCTGTTATGCCTCAAAAAGCCTTTACTTTATTTAAAAATTCTTTGAGGGGTGATTATTTGAAGTCATCTTTCAGACTTAAGTGTTCACAAATGTGGCTCTGCTTCACCTACAGGATGTGTGATTTCCTTGTACCTCTGACTAATATCTTGTTCTTTTGATTCATACATTTGCCACAGTATTGTAAGCATGTGTCTGCATCTTTCTTTCTCTAGATATCTATCTAAATATAGATACAGATACAGATACAGATACAGATACAGATAGAGACACAGATACAGATACAGATATAGATATCTAGAAGCACAGTGTTCTCATTCAGGCTCAGTGCTTATCAAATGCCTGGCAGGTAATAGGGATTCATTAAATGTTTGTCAAGTAACTGTTTTAGAGGCTGTCAGAGTGGTAAAGTTTGAGACAGGAGGAACAGAAGAGACCAGAGTCTTTCTCCTTCCCAAATGGTTTTTTTTTTTTTTTTTTTTTTTTTTTTTTTTTTTTTTTTTTCCTTAGTTGGGCTTTGGAAAATAGGTGACAATCTCTTTTGGTTTTTGTCTTTTTCCTTTTTATCGGTACCGGGGATCGAACTCACGACTGCCTGCTTGCAAGGCAGGCGCTTATGCCGCTGAGCTAAATCCCCAGCCCCGTCCTTCCCAAATGTTAAAGGAAATAACTTTTGAAGTGAGAGAGTATCTGGAGGATAAGCAAAATTCTGAATTAATTTTTATAATGTGTGAATTTTTAACAAGTGGAATCTGATCTAAATTTTGTATGTTTTACCAAATGAGAGCTTAGGAAATGGGCATGCTCTACCTTTCTTTTCCTTTCTTCTCTCTCCTTATACTCTAATAGTTAATTCTTGAGTATTAACAACTATTAGGTTTTTAAAGCAAAGCGCCACTGTGCTTCAATAATTTAATTAACATCTCATTTTACTTAGTAATTTACTGTTTGAATAACTTACAATATATATTACACTTAAACACAATAAAATGATTCACAGGTAATAATGTATCCACAATGGCAATACTCCACAAGACACTGTTTATTATAAGATATTTTACTCTCCTTCTTCTTTCTTTCTTTTTTTATTCCTTTTCTTCCTCTCTGCTTTGTTCCCTCCTACCTACTCTCATCTTTGTAGTTTAAGAATCCAGCCAGGGCCTCGCAGAGGCTCGGCAATGCTTTCCCATTGAGCTCTCCCATTCTCAATCTTAAAATTATTTTATAACTGAGAATTTCACAAAGTAATTTGCCTACACCAAAGACAAAGTTGGTGATTAAATTTAAGTAGAAGACATTTTCTTACTTAAATACACCTGAATTACTGTACATGCCCAGAAATATACTGTAACACTATTCAAGCATAAAGCGTATAAAATAAATGAATAAATCAAATAATAGAAACTTAGCCTTTTCTAAAATAAGCCAAACTTGGGTGCTTTATTTTAATGTTATAAACAAGAATGAACTGTAACACCATGGGTATTAGTGTTTTTGGAAATAATGAAGTTTGCATTTGTCTAGATGCATGAAAAATGCAATTGTGTTTGGGGTAGTGACAAGAACAGAATGAGAAAGGATGGCTCCAGATTGTGTGACTTTTAAGTTTATACAGTGTGGGTACCACTTTATTTAGAAAGGTAATGTTAAAATTATAAGTGCACACTTGGTTGTTTTGGTCATAGCAGAACCCAAGTAAAAATTGTTACAACCATTAGTGTTGACTTTGCAGAATTGGAGAACTGAGTAACACAATAAAAGCATTTAAATATGTTTTTGAGTGTCAACAAATCCCAGAAATAATACGAAAATGAAAATATTATCTTATTTATTAGTATGGTCTATCTATATGAGAACACATGATAAGCTTGATCCCAAAACTATAGATTCCCAAGCTGAATGAACAAATACAATCCATTTAGTCCCACTTAACTGACCATTTTCTGCAGAAGTTAAAGAAGGAATAGAAAAAGCCTGCCCAATTTCACAGTGTGAACAGTGATTTAGTACCAGGCAAATGTTTAGTCACGCCTGACTTTCTATCTACTTTCTAGGAAAGTTCATTTTTATTGTCTATGTCAAGAATCTAAACAACTGTTCCAGCCTGCAAAGAGCACAGGGACTAGACATACCTTAATATTCCTTGTGAAAGATTAAGTATAGAACCTTAAATGTTAAAATACAACATGGTTCTGTTGAGATGACAAGGTTTTTTTGAAGGACCGGGAGCTACTTGCTGGCACAGACAGCTGATAATTAAACAAGTATAGTTATTAGAAAGCAACACCTTCAATATGTGGTATCCTCTTAATTTTTAAATTTTATAATTTCAATTCTATATGATCCATTAAGGACACTGGACTCATTCTACCTTAAAATAAATTATTTTTTAATCAAGTACAAACCTAACACAGCCAGTACTTCTGAAAAAAGTTGTGCATGTAAAATCACATTATATTTCACTTTATAATTACAAAGGAAGGTTGGATGGTCTAAAACTGCAGTGACATAGATGGAGATTTATTTATCTAACAAGGTATTAAGGGTCATATATTTCTCTGTCTTGTGGGACAACCATGACATACAAACAAGTAGTCTTTTCTTTAGTAAAAGGAAAAATACCCACCAAACCTACTTATTCTTTTCTATGGCACTGTGGGTCCTCTAGAGAAGTGAAATGGATTAGATCAACGTTACTGAGTTTTTCTTATTATGATTGCTTATCACTTCATGAGTTCACTGGACTATAATGACTGCAGAGACCAATTAGTTGTCTTTCTGAAACCTGCTGGCCTATTGTCCACCTGCTGCTTCTTAACAACAATGATCCCCTACTCCACTGTGTTAGAAATTTAATTTAGTAAAAATGATGAAGAGATACCTCCCTGATTTGTGATATATTTATAAGAAGTAAATTTTTTTTCCAGGACAAATTTCAAGCGATTTCTACTGAAACCCATTCTTAGCTTTGGAGCCTCAGAAATATTCCTGGAAATTTAGTTTTGCAAGATGAAATAACTACCAGGTCAGTATTTTTCGTGTTTTCTATCCCAAGATGTACAACGTTTGAAATTTGTGTTTAGAATTTAGTAATTAAAATCATACCATTTTCTAAACTGTGTTCTGTTATTATTTTTCTTGAAGAATTCCAGTAGGTTCATGGCCAGTAAAGAGCCCATGCTGAGTTTGGATTTGCCTGATATCTGTCTTCTAGAATTTCATAAAGCACACTGGCATCCTGGTTTGCAAGTCACAACCTGTTTCCCAAATTTATCTGAATACCAGTCATATATGTGCTTCTTCAAAACATCTTGCAGGACAATATACAATATGGGCAACGCTGAATCTATCACTATGTACCATCAGGGACCTGTGGCACTTTGGAAACCCCTAGAAACCTATTATAAAGTAATTCAACAACATGCAACCTGCCTCATCATCAAATGTTATTCACTCATGTACACATATAGGACATTTGGGATAAAATTCTGCCAATTATGAAAGCAACATGTGCTTCTGTTGCTTATAAGTTACTTTTTTTATATATAGACATAGAATTGAAGAGTGTCTCAATTAGCTAGTATTCTAGAAGTTATTTCTATGGTGGTGTGGTCATGAGACAAGTGTCTGCAGAGGCTGGTAAACATCCACCCTCTCACTCTGCAAAGAGTCTGATGGAGTTTGCTTAAAGGAACGCGCTGACTTTGTAACTTAAAATTCCCTTTAGAAATTCTTATGTACAGTCAAATTTCATAACCACAGATCTAGTCTAGATTTTACAAGGAGGTAATCTACAAAATTTTTGTATATGGTGACATCTAAGTGTAAGTACTTCTAAGTGTTTGTGTCATTGTTGGAGACTTTCCCTTGCTTGATTCTAAAATATAACTAAAAACTAGCACTGTCTGATTGCTTACTAAGTGCCAAGTAGCAGGCTAAGTACAATTATGAATTTTTTCAGTTAATTCTTTACAATTCTATAAAATAGATACTTTTACTATTTGCTTTTACTGGTGAGGAAAATAAAACTTTGGAGGTTATAGAATACTGTAGGAATCTAATTTCCTGTTCAAATATTAAGTGAGGATAATTTCTCTTGTGGTAAGCAGAACTCCCAGAAAATAATATAAATACTGTAATATTCACAACCACATGTTTTTATTTCTTTGAAAACTTCCATTTCTATGAGGACTTGATATATTTTGGCTTATGTACAGCTCTACATTATTTAATGAATGAACTGATTTTAAGATTTTTGTAGTCTATGCATCCAAGTAAAACAGTGAACATTAAAATAGTTATCAGCATTTATTCGTTGCTCCCATAAATCTTCTAAATTAGGGAAGACCTCACTCTTTATTTCACCCACAAGAGTTACTTGCCATTTATTTTAGAAAACAAAAAGTAGATACTTGGAAAATTTTTACTACTAACATTATCATTAACATAACCAGCCTCCATATATCACTCAGTTAAATTTTGTTTCCTGAGATCCTGATACAAAATTATACCTTATGGAGTAGTTATTTTACTCATTAGCTATTTCTAGCTTTGTTAACAGAAAAGCAACTACATAGTCTAGTCTTTAGACAGATATATCAGACTAGTTAGCCTCTAAAATAAGAAGCATTTTATTTACTTCTATTCATATAACTACAAGCAAAACAGACAAATGTCAACATACAGTAAAAGTGCTTGAGTCAGTAAATGTCCTATACATAAAAATGCAGAGTTAAAACTGAAACTCATCAAGAGGAATTGTTCCTTTTTTTTTTCATTTTTGCTAAACCATCTTTGGTTTTATTTTGGATTTCTCTGCAACACAAACATAGTTTTAGCTAAATGTTTAACATAATTTTAGACTTGATGATTCCTAGTGGCCTTTCATTTTGAACAGCTATGATACTTGCTATAGTACATGGCAAGAACATATGGTTAGCTGGCCCTTCTGTCCTTACAAACTTGGATTGAAATCCTGTGTTTCTCATTTCATTGCATTCTGTGTCACAGTCAGAGCGTCACTCACACCCCCTCCTGTTGTCACCTGTTGGAGACATTGCATGGGGTAATGTGCAGGGTATAAACATCTCAAGGGAGGCTCATCTTTCCCCACCCCAAAACTGTGCAGAGCCAGCCATTCCCAATGATGATAAAACAAATTTTTATATACAAGGGTAACATGTTTCCATTAATAGAGGTTTTGCCATTTATTTTTAAAGAAAGACACTTTCAGAAGTTGCAACACAGAGACAAGGGCTTTGTTATATTTGTGACATTTAAATTCACTGTGTTTAAAAAAAGAAAAAGAGAAAAATGAAAACCAGTTGAGATCGGGAGAGAAGGAGGACAGACTGAGAGCCAAAGTAAACTGTTCTGCTTGTGAAGGAGAATTTTTCATTTTTAGTGGGAAAGAGTTTGCCATTTTATGAACACTTGATCTAGTTATCTTTATTTGCAGTTAGATTTACGGATGATTATTTAGTCATGGACTCCTAGCTCAACTCAGGTATGAAAATACACTTCTGATGTTAGGTCTAAATGTGAGTGCTGGAAATATCTCCAAAATGCTACCATTTTCTTGTCAACAAACTGTATCTGTCCTTTCCAATGCTCCTCAAGCAAGACATAAAGAGTGCCATTAATTTCTCTGTAGAATAGGTTTACAGTGTCAGCTTGAAGGAGACTGTCAGTTACCTGCTAAGTAAAACCACCAAGCCTATTGTAGTACAGATTAGAAAGATGATCTACAATCCTGCTACCTCACCTACAAACGGTCAGATGTACCTGTGAAATAAAAATGTTCCCAGTAGCATCTAGAAAGCCATACATTTCTACCTAAATAATCTCCACATATACCGATACAAGCTAAACATACCATTTCTCATAAAAACTAAGTTTTAAAACAGGGAAACATGGTCTATTTCACAACAAAAGGACAATGTGCTTTATTTTATGCCACATCACAGTGCAGAATATTTCTAGAATAAAAGCAACACAACATTTATTGAAAGGTAGACACCACAGTTATCAAATGCAAATTTGGGATCAAATAAAAAATAATTTTGACCAAGTTTCATAGGAATAGCCACAGGGAATCAAAGTTCATTAAATGGTGTGAGTTGGATGCTTTGGGGAATTGTGTGCAAAATCAGACACATAAAAGAATGGAGTATATTTGAACTAAAGCACATGTTGGAAAAAGTAAGTTGACCAGTATGTAGGAATGATGTCCAAAAGTCAAAATGAGGGAAGAAAGGTAGTTTTGATAAACTGCCGAGGGATTTTATTATTACTGGTAAGTAAAGTATAAAGGAATATGGATAAAATTACATTGTATTGGCCTATATGTTTATAGGAAGCAAGGACACTAGGCTTACCAAGTTTGTTATGCTTTAGACATTACAAAGTATCAGGATGTAAATATCTTGGAGGGCAGGGTAGTTATTTTCTCAAGTGAGGTGTTAGTAATGAGTACCATGAGAAGGTCTGGAGAAAATGTGTAGACTTTTAAAACAATCATAATGAAATAGTGTTTATACTCCCTGGTTTCATTCATTCATTCTATCTATAGCTGGTATATTTCCTTGTGCCAAAAAGAATGCCTAGATTTCACTAAAAATAATCTTGAGATAGATACCACCAAATAATCAGTATATTTATTGATGCACTTATAATATGGCTGGTCAAATGTAGACCGAAATTAGACCAGAGCAGAAATTACAAAATGGCCATAATTGCCTTCCAAACAATTATAAGTCTGAAAAATAAGGCAATTATAGAATCTCTGCTCTAAAATTGCCTTGTTTTTTATAATAAACAGAATGAACAAAATCAAACTATTCAGCTCCTACCAAATCTGATTCATTTGATTCCTAGTGAGTTCAGACCTGGTGGCTGTTATTTCAAGCCTCATTTCTTTTTGACCTCAAACAATAAACTTGAAATCAGCCAGTTTCCATTCAGCGTTGTTGCACTGTTTGCCAGTTTATAAGGCCTTATGTTTGCATCAAAAATGTTATAGGAGGAAAACCACAAAGAAGTCACACATTTGGGCAATTTTCCCTGTTTTACACAGATTTCAAAATTGTTGCAAAACTTGCCAACCTCTGGACATACTTGATAGCTGAAAATAATGCCAGCAGTAAAAACCCCTGTCCTTTGTTAAGTCCTCGTAACAAGCGACTGCCGCACTGAGTAGCTGTTTCCCCTCACTCACCCCTTCCTTCCCTTGCTTCCTTGCCTCCTTTCTCCCACTCATCTGTCCATCTAGAATCTCTTCTGATTCCCTTTGTGTACCAGCCTTTCTTAAGTTTCTCACATATCATAGGCAAAGAAATCATTAAATTCAGGATAAAATTATCCAGCACTAGTTTTCTTAATAGTATAATAGCTAATGTTAGAAGAACACACTTCTTATTTAGACAGATTAGTCCATTCCTAAGCAGTGTGATGGAGCACTGTCACAAAGCCCGCCTAGATTATAGATTACCCCATCAAGCTGCCTGTCATGGAGGAATCTCATCATTAGGGAAGGGCTAATTCTACCAGAAAGCAATTCCTCTTTGTCTGTCAAAACTCACTAGAATTACTACCTTATGTTGAGCTTTTCTTTAGTTTCCTATTTTACCTCTTTACCATTCTGGTCTAGTTTGATTTATGCTCCTATCATAGCATCTAAGTTAGCATTCCCCTCACTGCTGCAATTAATCGTATATGTCTCATGTTAGAGTAGGAGGCCTCTTAGGGCAGAATGTTGTGTTTTATTTCCTGTTTTGTTGCAAATGTTTCTTAGCGGTTAGCAAAAACATCTGACACACAATGTGTGTTCAAGAAATACCTCTTGTTTGTGTGCATTAGAAAATATATGTCAAAATGAAAACCACTCATCTCCAAGAGTCAGCAGATACAGAGCATGTACTATGTTTCTAGCACTGAGAAACTTTGAATTTGTCATTTACTGAATAACCAGTATGCCTCAAACGTTAGGTGCACTGCTATACAGCAGAAACAGAAACTGAACCTTATAGAACCACACATCCAGAGATAAGGCATGCAACAATTAAAGTGGAATAAGAGCAATTGAAATTCAAGAGAATAGTAAAGACTGCAGTTTGCACAATGAAGGCTTCTCTGATGATGTGACATTAGAGTTCAAACATGAAAGAGATGGAAGTAGTCAGTTCAATAAGGAGAAGGAAAGAATAGATGGTTGTATGAACCTGACTAGGACCTTGGAGGGTTCCAGGTAACAGACAAGAACCCCTGTAGCACTGTATGTGATGGATAAAACAGTAAGAGATTAAATTACAATGTAGGCCATGCTAGATTACACAGCATTTTATTTCTTAAAAAAAACACACACACACATACCAGCAACAGCAACAAAATCTCTAACAGTTAGACTTTTATTGTAAACAATGAAAGTTAAATGCCTTCAGCAACCATCATCAATCAGTTTTCTTATATTCAAGGAAAATATTTCAAAATCTAGAATTTTCTCTAATAATGCTCATTATACTAAAATGCCTAGTCTCATCTGTTTGCTGCTCCAGGTAGCCTGAAAATGTCTTTAGGGCAGCATTTTCCTTTTAAATGACATATTCCTTGTACTTGAATATGATAGACAAACGTAGCTTAGTAACTAAAATAGAAGTAATACCACTGAGGCTACCATGGGCCAGGCATCTCATAACTTAATTCACACTAATTATCATATGCTCTTATTATATCCATGTATTATGATTTGTGTCTAGATAGTCCCCTAAAGCCTCATGGGTAGGCTTCTAGAGATCATGCAGTTCTGGAGGTAGGATTGTAGAGTTTGTGACTGATTCATGATTATGGGTGTGAGTGCTACACCCACCCTGAGGTAGTCTGTATACAGTAAAAGGGAAGGAAATAAGCTTGATCTTTCTTTCACTTTGGATAGCTTTTGTTGATTTTTCTGTCTTCTGTAGCCAGGAACAATTGTCATTCTGCCATGCCATCCTGTCCTGGAGCCAGCTAATTGTAAACTGAAACCTCTAGAAACTGTGAGCTAAATAAACTTTTCCTTCCATAATTTTGAGTGTCAGGTATTTTGTCTCAGCAACAAGAGAAAAGTAACTAAGAAATCATCTAATTCACATTCCTCTTGTGATCTCTTCCTAAGTAGATGAGATTACACACGACTGTGTCCATATCTCAATGTGAATTCTGAGTACTAGTTATTTTGTCACATCAATGAGAAAAATAACTGAAACACAATCTGATACAAGAGAAGTGAGGTTGTTGCTATGACTATACTTGACCATGTGGTTCTAGGGCAGTGTGTGAAGCTGTGAGAGAGCTGTAATGCCTTAGGTTGGTCTGTATGGAAGATATTGGTCAGATCTCAGAAGAACAGAAGGCCGGTAGAAATCGCACCAGTAAGAATGAGGCTTGGAGGTTTCTGCTGGGAAAAAGGACTGCATTGGCTGCTATAGTCCTGATGATGTGTGTTACAGCTTGGCAGACGGATTGCCTGCATTTTGCTCCTGTCCAGAGATTTGACCTGAGACTGAGATGAAGGGCATCAGACTAACCTAGCAGAAGAGATTTCAAGGCTGTCTAATGTTGAGGCAGTGGCTATTGTTGAGAACTTATAACAAGATTTATATGGGAATCAAGAGCAAAGACCCCTGAAGGATGATTTAAAATGTTATGAGTTTGGTCAGAAGGGAAGCTCAGTAAAATTTTGGCCTGGAGAGAGAGCAGAGGAGATCTTGTTTGCAGAAAAGTAACAAGAGAATATGAAAGATGGCCTGAGAACTTCACAAGAAGCAGCAGACCTCCATCCTTTTCAGCCTCAAAAATTGCAAAGGTGAAAGACTTTGTTTTGAGAAGAAAGTCATCAGGCACTATGCTCCAGAATGATGGTAGCTGCACCAGGTTCAAGAATGGCAGTGACCTAGAAAATTCGTTTTTCAGAACTGGATTCAGAGTAGTCAGTGATCCAGGCACTCAGCCGCTATCATCAAGAGAGGGGGAAGCATGGTAACTGCTCCAGGTGACAGCAAACCTTGGAAGCATCCACATGGTGCTGGTTTTAGGCACATGCAGGATGCAAGAGTTCTACAGTTAAAAAGGCTTCCACTCAGATTTCAGAAGAAGATCTAGGAGGCCAGGACGTGTGCCCCTGAGAGAGCAGTGTGTGAAGCTGTGAGAGTGAAGTCAAAGATGTGCTGGAGATCGCAGAAGTTTGGAGAAGTCAGGAATATGGATTTTCTGAGGAAACCTGCAAGCAGGGAGCAGAGCAGGCCTAAGAGATAAGCCACGAGCATGACTACCATTGGAAGTGTCATAGGGGTGGGGTCACCCAAACCCTTTGGAGCTCACAACTTGCCACAGATTAATTCAGATGCTGCACATGATACTACAGGTTTTACCATTTACCCTGCTGGATTTTGGACTTGCTTTGATCCCATTCCTTTGTATTCCCATTTATAACTTTTGGAATGGAAATGTCTATCTTTTGTCACTGACTGTTGAACATATTTAACTTTATTTTCATTTGTACAGTGGTTGACAGTTAAGAGTTTGCCTTAGATCTTGGAGGAGACATGGGACTTGGATTTTCAGCAGTGCTGAAACTGTTAAGATTTTGGCAATTTTTAGAGATGGACTAAAATGCCTTTTTCATGAAAGGATGTGTGTGAGTCTTTGGGGGCCAGAGGTGGGATGTTATGGTTTGTGTCTAGATGTGCCCCCAAAGCCTCATACAGTTATGGAGGCTGGCTTCTAGAGTTTGTGATTGAATCATGGTCCAATACTGGGATTATGGATGTGAGTGCTACATCTATCCTGGGGCAGGTAGCCTGTATACTATATAAAGGAAAGAGGCTTCTCTCTTGCATTAACTTTTTCTCTTGTTGCTTTTGCTGTCTTCTGCAGCTATGAACTGTTGACCTTCTGCCATGCCATCCTGCCTAAGAGCCAGCTGCTTACAGACTGAAACTTGCACAAACTGTGATCTAAATAAACCTTTCTTTCCCAATTCAGGGTGTCTGTATTTTTTCCCAGCAATGAGAGAATAGTTATCAATACATAGTAGAAAAATCTCTGAGATAAAATTTAAATTTTCAACAATAACTAGAGATAGAATTACTTATTTTACAAAAGCATTCATTATTGGATTGCTTAAACGAACTACTTTTAAATAGATATTTGATTTGTATAAAATTTTGAAGCCATTTTGATACACAGAATGTAACTCAAATCATCATAAAACTGGCACCTGCTAAGGACAACTAGATAAAATGAAAACCCCCAAATATCTCAATCACCCTACAATATACAAACAAACATTTATGTTTGGTCATTATTAATATTTGACATCCAGATAAACGTGAGCTCAGTGGGAAAGACATTAGGAAAAAATGATACTTTGTATATCAACAGATAATCTTAAATTGGGAGAAGTGTCTCAATAGGAAATAAATAGTACTCTACTTTGATTTTCTGAAATTTACTGGAACATTGTATTCTCACAAAGAATACATTATCTCTTGTTTGCTTGAGTTGCAAACCATTAAATTAACATCACACTAAAAGTGAATGATGAAACTCTAAAATAGTTGAAACAATTCTTTTCATATGATTTCTTGAAATTGCAGGGCAATCATCTTGAAAGACTATTTTATCTTCTTAAAGAATTTCATGTTTCATTGTAAACAAATGAAAAAAAATGCCTTCAGAAATAATCACAAGTCAGGGGCATGAATTTGGGAAGAGAAAATACTGGCCAAATGGCATCTGTCTCCTAACTTTGCTAGAATTTGGTCCTAGAATGTCCAGTAAATAAGACACTGCACACTCTCTATTCACCTACTTCTTTTTTTCCAATGCACCTTGAAACCTTTCAGATTGGCTATAAATCTTAATCCAGATAAATAGCAAACATATAAATGCACAATTATAGGACCTTTTTAAAAGACATTCGCATAACAAAATATTTTATTTGATTATTTTCCCCTACATGCTTTTACTACATACCTAAAATAGAAACTGGAATGTCAATTTTAAGCAAGTTTGTGACCATGATACTTTAGCTAATTCAATTTTTAAGATAACGTTTAAGGAAATGATTACCATTGTTAGTAAAGTCTTTCTGAATCCGAGGTATGTTGATATTTCAACATATCCCTGCTCACTAACTTCCCTTTATTATCCTAACTTATGTCTCCACGAAGAAGCATAAATACACATATACTAACAGATAGCCATGAACTAAGTCTCAGTAAGCACCTGACATAGGATTCCAAATTCAGGATTACACATAAAATACCTATATTTAATGCACATTCTTCTATATACATTCAATTAGAAATGTATGCACAATAGATCATGGCCCAGTATCTCATTTATTTTGATGCCACATGATACCACTATGTGTAAAGATCACTATGTTTAAGAATCTACACAAATCTTGAAATTCTACATGTAACTGTCTATATATCTAGTGACTTTTGAAAGTATATGGCTCACTGGTATTTTGTGTGTATCTTCATGGTAGAGTGTTTTCACAGAAAGCTGAAGCCCTGGGTTTGTTTCTGAGCAACACCAAAAAATAAAGCTCTAACTATTTATAAATAAGACCATATAATAGTCATACAGTTGATGTATATATGTCAATTGTATGACTATTATAGTTTTATACATATATGCAATTGTAATTACATATGTTAATTGTATGAATATTATATGACATTTTGACTCTTTATGTATGATATTCTCGTCTAGCAAATATTTTGAAGAAACCAGTTCAGTTAAAGAGCACAGTTTCATGTCAAAAAGATTATAATTGCAAGTATACTCATATATTAGCAGAGAAGTTAGCAGAGTTCTGAGTTTAGGCATAGTAATATTTTCAACTGATCCAACTGTAAGTTAAAAATTATGAATCTAAAGTTTGTAAAAATGTTAAACATCATATCATTTTTCTACTCACCTATTAAGAAAGCTACAATATATGAATATTAACAATCAGACAGTAGAAATCTCCTTGAGAAAGTTCAACTAAATTTAGTGAGGCTACTGCTCTTACAAATAGTGCTAACACAGTGTTATATTTATCAATGACTTAAATATTCATTTTTCACAATTTTTAAACTTAACTTCCACTTTTCTTAGGTTTTTTTTTTTGAGTTATTTAAGTCTAGCTATCATTCTCGACCTTTGTCCTTTCAATAGAAAAACAGAGAGTCTCAGTGGTTTTAGCATTTAAGAACCGATATGTTTTTAACTTGATGATAGGATTTAAAAATTTAAAATACAACTTTGGGTTCTATTCTACCACAACAAAGCTACAATGTATCTCACATTTAACCAATACCTTAGCTCACACTAAAGGATTTAGTCAGTATTTAGATTTGCCCCCTTCTCTTATGCAACTGGTATCACCTGACTACATTCCATGTACATATCAAGCTTGCGATTATTTGTCTATTCAGCAGATATTTACATTGGTCTACTTACACTCAGTGCATTATAGTACTTAGATTAGGGGTGCAGGATTCCTAGGTTGCACTCCCTGCTTTGCCATGTAACAGTTGTTTCACCTGGGTAAATTATATAACCTATGTCTGATGCAATGTATTCATCTATAAGTTGGTGTCTTGGTTACGTTTCTGGTTGCTGAGACAAAATACCGGACAATCACAAACTAGATTCCTTTGGAAAGGCCTGATCCTCCATGACCACATGTAGCTTTGGGTGACATCCAGATACACACCATAACATACAACAAGGTAAAGGTTTTAATTAAAACTTCTGTGGATTTTAAAGATGGGAAAAACATTTTTAAAAGATGAGACAGAAGAAAGGGAATGCAAAGAAAGATTGATATTAGGAATAAAATTATGAGACAAGAAAAACTGCAATATACAGAAAATTCTACATTTCCCAGTCTTTTTAATGCTTTCTCATCCATTACACTGGTATCTGCTATTGACATTTGGCTATAATATATTTCTTTTATTTCTTCTTGTTTTTTCTGGACTTCACACTTGCCCAGGAAGGTGTTGTGCTGCTGAGCTGTATACCTGGCCCTATAATGTATTTCATATTTCAAACTGAATATATTAGTTTGGGATTTTAGTCTTTGTAAAGGGACAGAAGTATTTTTCTGAATAAAGTTCGGTAGTCAAAAATGACTTGTAACTAGAAATAATTGCCTTTTCATGACCCACACACATGTGTCGATCAGCAAGCAGATAAATTTGAAATATCGTTTAAAAATATAGAGGAGTTCAAAGAATGATAAATTCTTCAATAGATCACAGGGTTGGCTGTTACTATTTTGACAGCATCACCCTAATACATATGTGTATGCTTATAATAGATTCTAGGAAGAAAGTTCCATGCAGAGAACTTTAGTAGTCACTTAAACTTTGCTTGAGAATTGCAGTGGTTGTTTCTAAATTTTTTCTCTAAAATTTAAAGCAAATATAATATATGACTAGTCAATGCAAATATTTATCAGAATAGATGAGTAATTTAATTATAAGGGTTTCATTGGGTGATAATGAATGTATATAGTGATTCATGTAGTAAAATGCATGGCTTATTAACACATTAAAAATTTAAAAACTCGGCAAAGGTATTGGTGAAATAAATGCACTGCAAGTTTTTCTCTAATTAACTTGGAAAGCTGCTGCACTGTTTCTGGTAATTGGGCAGGGTTAGTTTAGTCTACTGCGCTTCAGTAAGGACCAATAGCTTTAAAGGTTGTGAATTTTATTAAATCCTTAATTATTTGACTAATGCTCATTTGTACCAACTGCAAGTGTGACCATTACCACATAAAATATCAGTAACAGTAGCAGTTTGTATAGCATTTATGCTTTTAAAGTCTTTTTTCAGAAAACATTAAATTAGATAAGACATGAATCAAACTCATGCATACAGACAATTCTTCAGGAAAGAAGTATCTTTATTCAAAAATTATGATAACTGCTTGAGAGACATAGTTGTCTCATTTTATTAATAAAAACAAACAATATCTAATATGCAGTCAATCTTTTTTCAGTTTAATTAAAGGGATGTTTGATTTTAATGCTTGATTGAATTTACTTTGTCCTTAACCAAACATGTATTCATAATTAAATGAAATGTAGATGACGTTGAGAATTCTAAATCACCTTCTTCCCATAACTTAGGGAGTGAATACATCATAGAACATTCATATTTTATGAAAATATATAAGCTAAATAGTCAATTTTTTAACCAGAGTGATATATTATCTTAAAAATATCACACAAAACATGAGACTTCAGTTTTGGTAAGGGTGAACTATCCATATCATACAAATTGGGTTATATTCCCTTTATGTTAAAATCAAACGTAGAGCACAAACACACTTTTTAAAATTTATTACAATGAAAGGATTTCTTTATGTATAGCAGGGATTGAACTCATGATCTTGCACTTACCAGGCAGGCACTTTTGCTGCTGAGCTATATCCTCAGCAACAACAGGAAGAATAGAAATTTTAATTGTGGTCCAGTCCATATTATGCAGTTGTGGTTAGTTTTGAGGCATAGAGGCATTCTTTTCCTAATGGTCCCTGTCCTTAGCTGAGAGAGCAAATGGAAGAATATATGTGTGACACATAGTCCAGGACCTACTCTGGAATGTCTGAAAAAGAGTTGCTGCCAGGAAGAGGCTGGAAGATTGTTAAGGGTGTAGGATAAATATTTAAGGACACCTTTTTGGTTATACTAATGACACCCTCATTTATTTCACTAACAACCTGTTCTGCAGGGACATTTATTTTATATGAGATGGAGTTCTCTAAATATTAACTGATGTTATTTTCCAATGAATAATATTGACAGTATTTATTTAACACAGTATGGTCAATTCTCTCTAAGGAACTAAGAATGAAAATTATGTATTGGAAGAAATGCAAAGAGAGTTTGCTAAATGACTTCAAAAACAGTAACAAAGAACAATGTGTGTGCACATGTGTGTTGGTGTGAAGCAAGCTTTTAAAATCACCTATTGTTAGACAAATTCCTTTTTTATGTCAAAAGAACTTGAGACATGAGTACGGCACCAAAGTCACAACTTAAGCACGCTAGATATCTGACAGATGTTATGTTACTCTGCAGTGTGGTCACTTGGGGATCACTGAGTTTGTAATGACAGCATACATAGATTTTTCAAGTGCTTTTATCAGGAGAACATAGAACAGAGCTTTAAGCAAAGGGCTGAGCTGCCTGTGTACATGCAAAATGTATTGTTCTATTATCCAAAGCACAACACCCTGGTTAAGGACTCAGAAGAGACTATGGTTTGGGTAAGAAGGAGATTTCAATGCTTTACTAGTGTTTTCAAACTTGTTCTAAAGTCTTATTCTTTATCTCCACGGCCAAATCCTAATAATCTTTTGGTCTTTGGCAATTATAATTCCAAATAGTGCATATATAATCATTTTTTTTTCTTTTTGAGACAGGGTCTCGCTATGCAGTTCAGGCTGGCCTTGAGCTCACTTTGTAGCCCAGGCTGGTCTTGAACTCAGCAAGGATACTCCTGCCTCAGCCTCCCGAGCGCTGGGATTACAGGCATGAGCCACCACGCCCGGCTATAATCATCTTGATAATCTCTACAAATTCATCCTTGACTCTCCTCTCTACAGTCAACCTATCAACAATTTGGTTTGCTTTATTTTGAACATATGCGCCTGCTACTTCTAACACCTGCCCTTGGCAGAGGCATTCATATTTGGAATATGCCAATAGCCTTCTTTGACCTGGACTGATCTGAAGTGATAATTGTCCATCCTTTTAAACCGAAGTTCACTGATTTCTCAAATCATTCAGAATAAAAACTGAGGTATATAAAATGGCACACAAAAATCCCCAAACGATCCCACTTGTCTTCTCCTGGACCGTCCTGTCTTGCTCTGTCTACTGCTACTCTTCACAGCATGATTCGTTGCCTGAATACTTATCATCTGATTCCTCCTAACAGAATATGCATGTTCCATAAAATCAGGAGAGTGCATGTTCACTGTATTCCTGGTCATAAAATACTGCTGAATATGTCATATGTTCAATAATTTTGTAATATCAAATGGAAATCAGTATATCCATAATGGGGAATGATCTCAGGAGACAGAAAAAAGGAATACAAATATATAAGCAAATATTTGAGGCCCTCTCTATATAACGACAAAATCATCATACTCATGGAGGTTTATAATTTTTATCTTGGATGATGTTAATTTGAAATGATAGCTCGATGTTAAAGAAATCATAACTTTTGTGAGGGTAAAGGGATGAGCATAGTCTGGAGTTAGAAGCTGACATCAGTTTAAAGATGTATCGTGTTTTGCTCAAATTTGTAGTAGAGCTGAGAGGGCTCATCTGTTCCCTCTGCTTTTATGTGACTTTATATTTCACAGCTTTTCTTTGACACCTGGTACACTGGTTTGCATATAGTAGAAAAATACATTAAATATTTCCTGACTTCTTGTTTCCTATGTAATCCCTTGTTTAGGGAAACACTTGGCTTCTTTGGTTCTGGATTGAAACGCTTGAGAAAAACAGCCAAAATTGATGTAGGTGCATATAGAAATTAAATAAATTCCAAAATGAGTGGCCCACTTGCCATCCTATGGTTTCTAGCATGACGTCTTGACTTTACTGATGACTGATTCGCATTGTAAGAAGCAATATCAGAGAGGATAAAAAGGCCTCCAAACTTATTTCTCTGTACATACCCAGAAGGTGGCTAAGCAAAATAAGGGACACCAATGGGAAGATAATTGTTTGACCTAATTTCCAAGGAGATGCTGACATTAATACCACTCTAAAGTCACTTTATGTAGAATTATTTGAATCAAAATACCGTGAGCATATGCTTTATATTAGAACTATAGTTATTAATAAGTTACAGTATATGACATTATTTTATTAAATACTTAAAATATTATCTGTATGTATTCATAACTAGAAATATTCAGGTTTAAAAAATCTCTTATTCTTCAAAGGTTGAGTAGGTATTTTTGGGAAAAAGGAACTGTAAGTTTATACTGGACTTTTAAAATCGAATGTGGTTAGTCATGGCGGCACATGCCTATAATCCCAGCATGTGGGAGGCTGAGGCAGAAGGATTGCTATAAATTCAAGGCCAGACTAATCTAGATAGTAAGACTGTATTTCAAAATAAAAAAAACAACCAATATTTCATTTTTAATGTAAACGTTTTCTCACATTTGATAATATATGCTGTGTATACATACACACAGGCACATGTAAGCAACGATTTGAGAGAATTTTTTGCTAATCTTGTTTGCTAATGAAACATCTCTTAATTAACCTCTGAGGAGGCATAATGTGATATTGGTGAATTCTCAGCCTCTACAACCTCATCAAATGTTGAGTAGAAAATGATTTACTGTGGCAAAGAGTTTATGCTCATACTTAGGAGAAACAAATGGCAAAACACCAGGAGAGCAAGTATTTTAGATCCAACTTGATTTTAATTCTATAATTAACATTGTTTTATCACAGAATGTTTTAGATTACAATGATCTAAATACTTCATTGTAAGATGTTTCAGCATTCTTTAAGTGGTGGAGTTAAACTAGTGGCATTTTAGAAAAACTTGGAGAAAGACTAACAAGTAAAATAATTATAACTGAAATCCAGAGTGACTTAATTTTACATTAATTAATCTCTTTTATAAAACAAATATTCTGAGTTAAAATTTTGCTACTTTATTTCCTCTATTTTGTTATGTAAGGCTTTTAGTCAGTATGTTAACTGTATGCATTTGATACTGCAGATAGATTCCTTTTGAAAAATGACCAAAAATCAATTCTTATAATATTTTTTGCAAGATTTAATATAAATATAGGACAATGGAACTGTGGTAGAGTTTTGGAAATAAAATAAAAGTTATCAGTGTTGGACATAATGTATTTTCAAATGCCCATTTAGGATTACTTTTATGGTTTGTCACTTGATAGGGAATTTATTCTTCATCTCTCTTGCTCAGGGTTAAAGCACATCTCTGTTGGAAATGCAGTAGGAAGAAGATTATATTTTGTCTTGTTTATTGTTTGGTCTTTAAGTATAAAGCACCAGCTTTTTCAACAAACAATCTAAAAAGCTGAATTACATGATTTCACTTGCTCAAAATGTAATTTATTGCTAATGGAATCACAGAAAACTGCTCTCACAGTGTATGAATGCAGAGTCCAGTAAATAAGGCAAATTGCTATTGAAGAGGAATTATTGATTCTCCTGTTATAAAAGGTACACTTCAGCTTTGATATGTGGAATTTTACTTCTATTGTAACAATAATTTATATTTAAGCCTTGAGTTTTCTGCATGACCTTCCCTGGGCTATGCTGTTTCAAATTACATGTGACCATGTTGCCTGAACTGCCCATTCTCCTGCACTCTCATGAAAACCTTAATTGAGAAAACGTTATTAACTGGGCTTGAGAAGCTACAGCTACACCAATAACTTGCTTGACATTCCTTTGTGAGGATTTTTATCTTGTTCATATATTTCAGGTCAGAGTACACAAGGGACTGAATAAATAGATACAGAATTTCCTCTTAGCCCTAATATCTCTGAGATTGTGACATTACATTTGGTTTCTGTAAAGCAATCAGAAGTTCAATTTAAATTTATAGATTATTTTATCTATCCCATGTAATGACCAAGGACTGAGATATTTTTCCAGCCAGTTTAATTGATTTTCTATAGCAAAAGTGCTAGGCAAAAACTTCAGTCAAGTCAGAACTGTGTTCCTGGTGTGTCAGTCTATCTCATGAGACTGGAAAGTCAGGAAGAGTAGAGAATTAAGGAAGACTCTTCATCTCTTTCCTTTCTACCTCTCCTCAGGTCTAAATAATGTCTTATTCCACTTCTTAATAATTGTTCTTGATCTATAATTAATGGACTTCTCTCAAAGAATTCATGAAGCAGTTATTATTTCAAAAATTTGCAGCTGAAAAAATTGTGACTTAGAGATGTTTCATCACTTGCTAACTATGATACAATTTAAGACCCGACTGCTAAAACTGGCACTGATATTTCATAACAGATGAATAACACCTGTTGAATCAAACAAAAAAAAATTTTCTTTTGCAAAAATATACATAAAGTCTTCCTCAAATGTGAGTGTCTTATATGAAGATTATAAAAAGATATACAAGAAAAAGCAATAAAAGGCAATTAAATTACTCATTTTAGTCTCAACTTTATTGTCTTCCAAATGGAGAATTCATATGGAGATGTGGTGAGGCTTAAGTGCATTTATGTCTGTGTCATGAAATTACTGTTGTGTCCAGTACAAAGATCTTCTCAATGGTTGTTACATAAAATTTTTATTACTGAGCATGATTTAAGAGAACTCAAACGTATCTTGCAAGCAGAAGTAGCTTTACTTTTAGGATGACTCTACCACAAATTCATAAATATCACATAATATTTACCTGTAAGTGCTTTAAAAGTGACCTGTGACAATTTTTCCAAAACATTTACTTTTAATAAGTGCTTTAACATTTTAGAATTACAATGTATTCATTGCTAATGCAAGATGACACCTGAATTTGTATTTGGTGGGAAAGACCACAATTTCAAGGAATAATCCTTAGTTTTGTCTTTGCTGTCATTTGAGCATCATGAGAAACAATTTAATTTATGACACAATTTTCTTATAGCACTATATTAAAGAGTTCTGTATTTTAATATATTTTAATGTAGAAATAGTTATCTGGAAAATGTTTGCCATTAATAAGCATTGGTTACTATTGCTTATTATTTGTTGCAATGCTTGCTTAACAGAATAATACCATGGTAAATAGTTAATATTTGTTATTATTTTTACCATAGGCATTAAGTAGTAGCATACCAATAAGACAATATTGATAAGCTGTTATATTCATTTACATATGTACAATGAGACAATAGATAACATACCCAGGACTGCTGTCTGTGTTTTTCAAATCCAAATTGGTACCTTTCCATTTTTATTACATTACTTTGAAAGCAGCATCTTTCTGTGAAATTTTGATAAACTATTCTACACTTAGGAATACATTTGATAATTCAGGTTCATTCATGTGACTAGATAAAAATAGAAAGTAAACAAAGTTATACATAATTAAGATATTATGCATAAATCCTATGATTTTTTAATTCATTCTCATTAATCATCTGACTTCATTCTTTTCTCCTTATCTCCTTCCTCACTCCTTTACCCTTCTCCTCCTATCAGGGAAAAAAAGTCTGAGACCCAGAAGCACTGTAGCTAATTCTCTAAAGGATTTTCACTGGACTATAATGTATATGATTAAGAAATGTTATCCTAATCATAGTGCATTCAAATTGAAAATTAATGGCAAACAAAGTTGCAAAATCTGCATAAACATATGGAAAGTAAATAACAATCTTTTGAACAACCAGTGGGCTACAGATGAAGTTAAACAAGAAATAAATCAATATCTACAATTCAATGAAAACGTGGATACAACATACGGTAGCCTGTGGGATGCAAGGAAAGCAGTACTAAGAGGGAAATACATAGCAATAAATTGTCACATCAAGTAAACATAACGAGCACAAACAAACAACCTAATGCTACATCTCAAGCTTCTAGAAAAGGAAGAGCAAATCAAACCCAAAGCTTATAGAAGAGAGTAAATTGTAAAGATTAGAGCAGAAATTAATGCGATTGAAACAAAACATACAAGAATTAATTGAAACAAACATACAAGAATTAATGAATCAAAGAGCTGGTTTTTTGATAGAATAAAGAAAATTGATAAACCTCTAGCCAATCTTGTCAAGAAAAAGAAAGAAATACTCAAATCCACACAATAAGGACTGAAAAGAGGGAAATGACTACAGATCCCGTGGAAATTCAAATGATCATGAACACCTACTTTGAAAATCTCTACTCACACAGGGTGGAAAACACAGAAGAAATGGACAGATTTCTAGAAACATATGAACTACCACAGCTCAATCAAGAAGATACAACAATTTTGAATAACTCAATATCGCTACTAAAATTGAAAACTTAGCAGCTACTGTGAGTCAAAACTTATCAACAAAGAAAAGTCCAGGTCCTGATGGATTCACAGTTAAATTCTATAAGAAATTTAGAGAAGATTTGATTCCAAACTCTTTAAACTCTTCAGTGAAATTGAAAGGGAAGCAACTTTCCTTAACTCATTCCTGGAGGCAAGTATCACTGTCATACCAAAACCAGAGAAAGACCCAACCAAGAAGGAGAACTGTAGGCCAGTGTCATTAATGAACATGAATGCAAAGATTTTCAATAAAATACTGGTAAATAGAACGTAAAAAAATCATCAAGAATATTATACACCATCACCGAGTAAGATTCATTCCAGGAATGCAACAATGGTTTAACAAATCAATAAATGTTATACATCACACCAAAAGCGCCAAAAATGAAAATCACATGATCATCTCAGTAGATGCAGAAAAAGCTTTTGATAAAATGCAAAAACCCTAGAGATACTCAGAATACAAGGTATCTACTTCAATCACATAAAGGCCATGGATGACAACATTGTACTAAATGGACAAAAATTGAAGGCCTTCACTCTAAAATCATCAACAAGACAAGGATGTCCACTATCACCACTCCTATTCAATATAGTTCTGAAAATATTAGCCAGAGCAATCAGAGAAGAACAAGAGAGAGAAATAAAAGGAATAAAGATAAGAAAGGAAAAAGTTAAATTATCATTATTTGCAGATGACAAGACACTTTATATAGAATACCCAAAAAACTCCATTAAGACTATTAGAGGTAATAAACAAATTCAGCAGCATAGCTGCATACAAATTCAACACTCAAAAATCAATAGTATTTCTGTATACAAACAAAAACTCACTGAGCTGAGAGAGCTGAGAGAGAAGTTATGGAAATATCACCTTTCACAATAGCGTCTGAAAAATGAAATACCTAGCAAACAACCTAATCAAGAATGTAAAAAGACCTATATGCTGAAAATGATACTACTCTAAAAAAGATTGAAGAGGATATTAGAAAATGGAAGGATATTCCTTGCTCTTGGTTAGGAAGAGCCAACCTTGTGAAAATGGCCATACTACCCCAAACTGTTACACAGCTTTAATGCAATCCCAATCAAAATACCACAAACATACCTTACAGATCTAGATAAAACACTTCTAAAATTCATTTGGAAACAGAAGAAATTTAGACTAGCAAAGGCAATTCCTGGGCAACAAAGGCAAAGCAGCAAGCATCTCAATTCCTGACTTGAATTTATACTACAAATCCACAGTGATAAAATCGACATAGTTCTGGCAAAGAGATAGATCTGAGGATCAATGGAACAGATTAGAAGATTCAACTACAACTACAACGACACTCAGCCATCTTATATTTGACAAAGGGGCTAAACATGTTCATTGGAAAAGGGTAGCCTCTTTATTAAATGGTGCTGGAAAAACTGGCTTTCCATATGCCAAAGACTGAAACTAGATACATATCTATCCCCATGTACCAAACTAAAGTCCAAATGGAACAAAGATCTAAATATTAAATAGTAACATTAAATCTATTGGAAGACAAGATAGGTAGAAATCTTGGAGACATAGAGATAGGCAGAGAATTCATGAACACGACACAAACCACGGGAAATACTTCAAAGAATCAACAACTGGGATCTCATTTTATTAAAAAGTTTTTTCACATCAACAGAAATCACCAACAAAGTGAAAAGAAAACCCACAGAATGGGAAAGAATTTTAGCTGACAATCCCTCAAAGTATTTATATTCAGAATATATAAAAAACTGAAAAATATCAAGACCCCAAATTCAAAGACTTTCCAAAAATGGGCATCTGAGATGAACACACATTTCTCGTATGAAGAAATACAAATGGCAAATAAATACATAAAGAAATGTTCACCATTACTGGTTATTCAAGAAATGCAAATTAAAACAGCACTGAGATTTCATCTCACTCCAGAAAGAATGGCTACCATCAAGAAATCAACTGACAATAAATGTTGGCAAGGCTATGGGGAAAACAGAACGCTTCTCTACCACTGGTGGGAGTGTAGATTGGTGCAGCCACTATGGAAATCAATATGGAGATTTTTCAACAAACTAGGATTAAAAGTTCCATTCCACCTAGGTATCCCCCCCTAGATGTTCTACCCCCTCTCAAAATTGAACAGATCATGCCACAATGGTACATTTGGACCCATGTTCATAGCAGCACAATTGTAATAGCTAAATCTTGGAAACAATCAAAATGCTCATCAACCACAGAGTGGATGAAAATGATATGTTACTTTTATACAATGGAGTATTTATTACTCAGCAATAAGAAGGATGATATTGAGGCCTTTATGCATAAATGGAAGCAACCTGAGATAATCCTCTTAAGTGAAATAAATAAGACTCAGCTTTGTAAATATCACATTTTCTCTCTAGTATAAAAAGTAATAAAAATTGAAAGACTAATAAGATCCAAAATATATAATATTATAAAAATGAAAGGGAAGTGAAGTGCTCTAAAGGATATAACTATGTATGTTTATGTATGTAAGATAGATGAGAACATTACTAAGTTTTTGTTGGATCATTGAACATAATGCTTTGCACTGCCAATGTATGAGTGTCTACTTTTCATGCTTTGAGTAACTTGGAAAAACTATTTCTAAGAGGACAATATGTAATTTATCAACTAGTAATTTCTTAGTGTTAATATTTTTCTTTGAAATTCTGTATTACTTCTACCCTTTTTTCTGTATTGCCTTGTTTCTTTTTTCTTTAAATAAAGAAAAGAAATTTATCTTACAGCAATTAACTTCCTCTGACCACTTTAGAATGTGTCTCTCTTTTCTGATTATTTCACCAGTGTCAAAAATAATGTGGCACAAGTTACTGTCTAACTTTTCTATCATTTTGTAATATGGTTTTCAATAAAAAATGAAGTTCAGTAAGTTCTGTTTCCCTTAACCAACTGTACATCATCTTTACATAATCAAGACACTAGTTTATAAACAACCAGGCTCAGAAAACACCCTACTAACTTAGACAAAATTTGTAACCATTGATTTGATAAGCAAAGGACTAAAATTTTGAAGCTTGTAAGTCGTTCAAATCAATGGTTACAAATTTTGTCTAAGTCAGCAGGGTGTTTTCTAAATCTAGTAGTTTATAAACTGGTACTGTAATATTCTAATAATGATTGGTATACATTTTACACTTCACTAAAGATATCCTTAGCTTCTAACAAGTACTTGATATAAAAAGAAACTGTACAATTTATCCAAAGATTATAGTAGAAAGGAAATAAGGGGATTTGGAATTTCTGGTTCTGTAATTCTATTTCTCTGGTGGTTTATATATTTAAGTGTTTTGCACAGCCTTATTGTCTGGGATATTTTCCATTGCTTTTTTATGTTTGTTCTCCACTTCGCTTGGTCCTCTAGGAGGCTGACTTACAGGGGACACATTATTAGCTTTCTGCCTTCTGGTTTTCTGTTGACTTGAGCTGCTGTGAAGCACTGATGTAAGTAAGCAGGGAGAATTTGTCTGGAAGGTCAGAGCTCCTGGGAATTTGCATGTTCTCTCTTCACAATGCTATGTGTTTCTAGGTTCTGATACATGCCCTGGTCTATAACTTGGGTGTTAATACTTTAGTACCTCTTGATCTATAGTTCTCTCATCTGAACAAATATACTCTATTAAATTCTCCCCCAAATTCCTAACTAAAACATGCTATTTGTTTGCCTCTGAGATCTGCCAGATCAACCATCTCATTTGATATTTATGCTGTTAAAAATACTTGCTCTGTTTCATAATGAAAGTATTTGATACATAAAAAAAGAAAATAATTTGTTTAAGGTCACAAAGTTGGTCAGTTAGTACTTAGAATAAAGCAAGTTTGACTCTTATGATAATATTTCTTCCACAGCCCTGCACTATTTCCATTTACTGTAATTATTTGATCATGTGAGCCACATTACACTGAATAAACAGTGAACTCATTTTCACTATCTATTATACTTTTCAAGTAAAGATCAGGCATTGAAAGGGAGTCTTTTAAATTAGAATCATGTATGCAAATCATTTATGGTAATGCAAATGTTAATCACAGTAATTTTTAAAACAGTGAATGTTTTATAATGGCATAATTAACAATCACAGAAGATCATCACAACATGGTTCTCTTCAAATATCTCTAATATTGAAAGTTTAGTATACCAGGCATTCACAAACATTATATTTAATGGTAAGATAATTTGTCCAATAATTTGGTCATAAATTTTCAATGAACATTTAACCCATCCATCCTCAGAGAAAAGAAGGTTCAACACTACTGCTTTTTCCTGTGGAAAATCATTATGGTTTGGACAGTAACATGTTCAGTTATAAGAAGTACTTAACTTGGTTGTATGAAAGGATCTGGAATGAACCAAAATAGTTTCTTACTGTGTATGATATCTTGGTACATATTTTGTGAATTTTCCTCCTGGAATCTTTCATCAAAAGATATTAAGATATTTTCCTCTTCTAGGAATTGATGCCCTGTGCATGGATGACATCCTCTAAGGTAAAGCTGTCATCCTGATAGCGATACCTAAGCAACCCAGTCTGCTGAATGAACGCGGGGAGGATTTCCCTTATTCTGTTGCAGACCCATACAAAGAATCAGTGGTGCGGAATGCTAAATTAAGTGAAGTATTAGGAAAGGGAAACTCCCATCCTGACAGATTTTTATTCAGTATTTTCTCTCTGTGACAAAACCCGAGTTGATATGTGTTCTGTGATTTACAGAGTCCTGCATTCTACCTTGTAATGGCTTCAGTAGTGTTGAGCTGCCTTGAGATGAGTTAGTGCAATTTGTCACTTTTTGATACTGTTCCAAAATAGTCTACTGACATGTACTAAAGAGCTTTCAATGAAATCTGAAATAGTTCATTTGTTATGTCAACTGGAAACATTAAGTGATATCTGAAAATCACTCGAAGATTTATTGAAGTAATTTAAAATACCTTTTAATGTAATTTGGTACACCTCAAAAGCATTATTGTCTTTAAAAGCATAAGAAAATCTTTTCATCACATCTTAAAATAATTAATATTATATTCTACTCTAACGGCATCACTTTGCCACTTGAGAAATCTATCACTTTATAGGTTTTCTGAAAGTTTAAGAAACTTTTAAACATATATTGGCTAAACTGAAGGAGAGTGTGCCATTTAATATCAGCAAAGATCATAGGTCTGATAGTTTAATTTTGAAAATGTGATAGTAGTATAATTAATTTAAAGATGTTGCTCACGTATTTTTTAAATATTCTCCCACACATGTATGTTGTCTACTGTGAGTCACTTTTTTAATTTAGTTAATCGGCAACTTAACTAACCCAGATAAACTGTGTGTACTACTAAATATGGATAGCAATTTCTTTGAGATTTTTGGGGAATAATTCTTGGGAAAGATAAATATTATATGATAGCTGGTGATAAGCTGTGTAAAGAGAATTTTCTGTAGAAAATTCAGTCATAATAAAAATCTGACTTCTTGGAAATGATCTCAGAAGGTAACAATGAGAATTTTGTCTTCATGTCTAAGGTAGATTAAATAGAGATAGCTGGCTTTGTCCAGTTGGAGAAGTGAGGAAGAAGCAGGATATGATAGAACTGAAGCCCGATAAAGACTGGAACTGAAGATTGACCAATCTCTCTTGTCCAAGTTCAAAGGATGCTCTGGTATCTGGTTAAGATCTTGGTGTGAGGGCTCTCAGTTCAGTCTCCAGTACCACAAAAAATAAATTAAGGAAGGATGAATGAATAAATAAATAAATAGGAAACAAGCATCTGATCGTGGAGTCCTTCAATAATCAAATCATATCTAAGAAAGTTAATTAACATGATCTTGCACCTGGAATCAAAGCAACTCAAGGAAAATGCCCTGAGTATATCCTGCCTTAGGATCAGCTTGGAAAACTCACTAACAAGTGCTTGGTTGGTTACATCACCTATTTCTTTTGCAATAAACCGATTAAACACACATTCCTTAAAAATAAGAAAAAGAAAGAAATCATTTCTGCTTATGAATATTCAATTATGTCACACCACAAATGTGGTTTAATTTGATAAGCAATTTCCACCAGTCAGAATTTCTCATACTGAACAGCAATGGTCCACAACATCACACTGTAGAATTTTATGATTTGGATTGTTTATTCTGTACTAGCCATTTTAGACCAGTGCCATGCATGGCTGAAAGCAAATTTGATAATTTTCCTTGTATTTAATTTTGCTGTCAAGATCCATCATATTTGGTTGTAGTAAATCAATGTTTCTCAAAGTATGATTTATAGACCATCTATGTCAGAATTACCTAAGGTATAGTTTTAAATACAAAATTTTCAGTGCTGACCTTCTTAAAATAAAAGCTCGGGTGTGAGGTTCAGGGGTCTACATTCTTAATAAGCACCCCAGGTGATTCTTATGTACACAGAGAATTGAGCATCACTGTAATAAGACATTTTCCTTTGATTAAAGCTTATAGTCACCACGAGCAGATCCTCTCTAATTTACTTTAGAGCTCAAAGGGACCCTACCAACTCATTCAGAATCCACATGATTAAATGAAGATGTGTTTGAAATTCCAAAATTAATTGATTATTTCAATGAGGAGCCAGCCTTCGAAAATCTTTTTGATACAAGTAAAAATTATGCCTGCCATTTCTGAAATTATGCTTAAGAATTAACATAGTACTTTTACCAACAAACATGGTCCCTAGATAGAAAGGTGATTTAGAAAACATGGTTAATTTTCAGAGGTACCGTTTATACCACTATGGTTTCTAACTGAGGGATTCATTAGATCAGGAACAACTAAACACACCTATGGATTAGCTTCAATGATAATGTCACCCAAACATATTTTAGTTATCTTTAAAGAAATGTTTTCTGCTTGCTTCTTGACAATGAACATAATCTGAAATTCCTGAAATAGAAGTATATGTGTAATTGTACATTAACTACTTTCAAATTGGTAGAATAAGCTAATGTGAAATAAATCTGAGACCAGGCCTTGCTAACAAAAATGATTCTTATATTCTATCATTTGATTCTATAAATTTGAAGACTGGTTTTTCCATCTAGAATGTATTCTATGCTCTACTATTTATAGAGATCTGGAACCTGAAAAAAATGATAAATGGCCCAATTGATCAATTAGAAAAGTTATTATTTGGAGTATTCACTGTGGCTTTGGGACTTCCAGTTTTTCCTTTCACAGTAGAAATGAGCTTCTTTGGGGGAATTAATATGATTCTCAATCTCTTTAGTGGAAGAGCCTTAGGTGGCAATTGCCATGAATTTTGCTGCTGCTGATTCTGCTTATTCTGTCCTTCTAGGGCCACCATTGTTGGCTAAATACAAGCTGATGATAAAATGTAGCCTATGGTCAGAATTTTGGTATTAGAGACTGCAAATTAAGGAAATTTTTTTTACATTAGAAATGGTCGAAAAAGAAAACCCATGTGTGTCATATAAAATTATATGAATATTGAATATTTAGTGCCCATCAATAAAATTATTGGAGCACATCCATACTCATTTGTTTACCTATTGTCTAGGGCTATTTACATGTTACAACTGCAGAGCTGAGCAATTGTTTACAGAAGAGACCATATGTCCTGTAAAATTGAAAATATTTACTATCTGGCCCTTTATAGAAAATGCATATGAACTTTTTTTTTTTTTTCAGAGTAGTGATCTTGAGACCAGCAACAAAAATATCACCAAGGAATTTGTTTCTGGAAATACAGATCCCCTTCCAGATGTGCAGAATCAGAATTGCAAAGGGGAAGCAGGTCTGGGTGGTGAGCTTAGCAACCCATGCTTTAATAAGCTTTCTAGGTAATTCCAATATCTGCTACAGCTTCAAGCAATTATCATTTAGCTTCAGAGCAACTATCATTTAGAGGGTTTACTTTAAGGTGATAACAAACAAAAATGTTTTGAGAATTTAAGCTAATATTCATAAGAAAATATTGGAATTTAGCTTTTATATTACATTTACAAGGAAAATACACCAAAACATATAGACTTGATGAACATTAATGAACACTCTTTGTTGCCAGACAGAAAGCTTTTGTTTGCAAAGAAATTTCATGTCTTGCTATTGGGGTTACTTTAATTTTAACACGCTTTATAAAATTACTTCAGAGTAGCTTTGATAAATCAGGGAAATGAGATGGGAACATTTCTGGAATCTCAATGGTACTTAAAAGGGCTTACTACTAGATTTATCAAGAAGAAAATATGATATGTTTCAATTATTTATATATGAAATTAAAGAGCCCAACTTATAATTATATATGGAAAAAATTGATGCCAGCCAAAAGGGGGTAAAAAAAATACTGCTTCATTTTTCAGAAGCACCTGGTTGTGGTGTCCTCTCTAATATATACATGTCATGAACACCAAGTGCTCACCCACATATGGCTAGCATTTTTACATTTACAGTTGTCAAATGAGACTGCTTGGTCCCAGGCAGAACTGAAACTGGGACAGATAAGGATGAAGATGGATCCTTTAAAAATAAAATACAATAAAAGAATCCAGCCTAAGTGATGGTCTTGCTTCAAAAAAGCACAGTAAAGAAAACCCTTTGAAAATGGCTCTTAACATTTTACTCTAAGTAAGGAGTGGCTTAATGTACAGGCTATTTGCATCAGTGATATTTATTTCAGAATATTAATAAATATTTAATTTCAGTTCTATTTACCAGTACAATAAAACCTGAAGTGATAAAAATAAGAAACGCATATCGTTACTAACACTAGAACAAAATGTTGCAGTTAAAAATAGAGATTTTAACTGAGCGATGTAGAGTTACTAGGCTAGTTAAGGCTTTTGTCTATGGAGGCAGTAAGCAAACTAGACCACAGGTTTAGTCTTCTAAAAGATTGCATGAGGCATCATTGTCAATTATCAAATATGTGAAGATAGTCTTAGAGTAGTTAAGAACTCAGCTTTTGTACCTGACTATTGAAGTGACAGTCCCAGATTCATCTGTTAATATCTGGGTAACCTTGTGCAAGGTAGAAAATTATCTTACACTTCTTTTCCTGTCCCTCAAATGCAGGTGATGATAAGATTATCTACATCCCTACAGTGAGGATAATATGATACATCACATTAAGATGCAAGCCCTGGGCTTGACATACAGTGAATATTCAAAAGTGTTAGTTATTGACATTTCCTTTATTAATTGTTTATCATATATTTCTAAAGCAGAGGTATTGATAAGGCAGCAGAGATTTTCAGAGAGAAAGAACATTCAGTTTTCCATTGTGTTCAGAATTTTCTCTTCAATAAGTTCAGCTTATTCCCTAGCTATGCCTTCTGGGGCGGCTTTGGACAATTTAGTGATGGACTTCTGTGGAATGTGCTTTGGCTTCTATGCATGGTGACTCCACAGAGGTAGCTCACAGTTACACCTGGAAATTAGTTTCACAAGCACATTTATTAAATGGTGAAGTTCTTAAGATAAAACAAAACAAAACAAACAAAAAAAAACCTAGGTTCTCTCCTGATACAAATGGGAGATAATACTTTCACTTTTCTATGGGAAGTAAAGTTCTTTCTTTTAGATTATTTACCGAAATTTACAAATGTCAATGGAGTATAATGCCTTGACCTGTAAATCCCAGATATGTTTCTGTCTTGGAGTGAGAAACATGTGGATGTTGGCAACCATCTGGCTGAGCTGTTCCTTCCCAAATGTGTATCACTGAGGTAGCTCTAATGCATGCCCCTAGTCCTCATGTGGGAGGGTATTTTCATTTATGTGACTGAGGATATATGGCTGAGTATTAAAAAGTAAGCATGGGTAAAACAATGCATTCTGATACACTTCAAGACCTATGTGATAGGCAGAAGTACTGACACCTTTCATGAGGCCTTGCTGCCCGTCACCAGAGCATTTGCCATGGCAGCCCTCCACTCATGATTCTATGGAAATGATAGGCTCAGAAGGCCACCAGGGGTCTTGAAAACATACAGGTTTTTTTTTGTTTTTTTCTTATCCCTAGCCATAGAAGTGTGACCATGCATATGTCTTGTTCTGCACTTTTTACAGTCAAGGATACAGGTAGTGTCCCAGGAAGTATGTGTGAAATACTCTATGATGATTGCATAGCTTCCCTCAGACTCCTAATACATGCAGTGAACACATATTTGCTAAAGGTATGCACTTTGTGCTAGGGAGGATATAGCACTAAATAAGATAATCACAATGCTTTACATCAGGGAGTCTCATAGCTCATTAAAATATGCTTTATATTACAACAAAACACTAATAGATAGGACATAGCATGCAAATTTTGGATGTATAGTTCTGATACAACAAATAAGTAAATTAAGTTATTCCTAGAGACCCTGTTTGTGCCCCTATGCCATAAAGATTAGTGAGAAAAATCAAAACGTAGAGGTTAACTGACGTGAAATAACAGATGACATGCTATGCAAAAAGATTATGAGATCACATTTTAAATGTCACTAGATTAATATTGTATTTCTGTATACCAATCATTGTCAATTGTTTCCTCCCTAATTAAAGACAATTATACTTTAAAAACCAGAATGATTCTACTGTCCATTTCTGTCACCCCACTCCTCTCTCTCTCTGTCTCTGTCTGTCTCTCTCTCTCTCTCTCTCTCTCTCTCTCTCTCTCTCTCTCCCTCTACTGTGACCTTAGGGCCTCAGTGAATTGGAGTTATTCAGAGTCAAGATTATTTTGGGGAACCTGGGCTTATGCTTGGAAATCTAATGCTGTTGTGTTTTTGCTTTTCCTTCCTCACCCAGGAACTAGAAATTCAGAAGATGCTTCTTCACATCCACTAGCTTCCCAGCCTTCTCAGATGCTGGGGAATTGGCCTGGAATTTTAAATTATACAATCAGACATTGCAGTGCTGAGACACACCTTCCTGGGTAGGGGTGGACTCCAGATGTGTACAGGTCTATTGTCAATGTCCAGATCTGAATGCAAAATGTCTTATAAACAAGCTGAATTTGAACCTTAATTCCAAATTCTTCAGAAATAAAGTTAAAACATAACGTTAAAAATAGTTTGTTTAGTTTAAATGCTATAGACTTCAAAAAACTTGCATTATTAATATCCACTAGCAAATTCTTGGAAAATATTTTCTATTTTTATTTTCTTTGAGGAAACTATCTTGGAAGATTAATTTTAGAGACTATTAGAGAATAAATTGTAATGTAAAATGCTTTCTTTGTTGATGAGATGGGGTTTGTTTTTCAGTTCATCAGCAAGATGGCACTTTGATAAATCACAGTTTGTGCGTTGCCGAAAGAGGCACGCTGGGCAGTTTTCATCGCGATGTGATATAAAGAGGCAAATGAAGCGGTGCTCCAAATCACACCAGGACTTGTTTGGTGATGTAGCCCTCTGTGTTGCTAAGAACCAGGATAGCTGTCATTTCTAACAAGGTGCTTGCTGTTCTCTGATCCACCTGTAGGAGTGACTTAACGACTGAGTTTGATTTGGATCTCACAGGTCACACATAGTTGGGTGAAGAAGGGGTAACAAGGACAGCACACTCTTTTTAGAAGGAAATGAACTGTAGATTATTTTCTGTGACTCGATAACTTAGCTTGAGACTCCCTTGTGAAAGCATTGTGTGTAAATTAAGATGTGACTACTGAATTATCCTTTGAACTAGGAATAATGACTAAATCCATAACTAATCCTTTAACTAAGTTTTCGAGCAAATTAGAGCCATGGCTTCTTCCATGGATATCTAATTTGCACACAGTGATAAAGACATCAACCTTGATTTCAACTGTTCTTTTGTGATGCTCTATTTATCCTTTTTAAATGTACATTACATGGTATTCTATCTTTTATATCTAGGTAAGATTTCCTCCCATTCCATCATGTAAAGCAAATTCTAAAGTAACTAACTGAGCAATTTCACTCCTTAGTTTGCTTTTGCATCTCAAGAAGGAAATTATGGTGTTCATATACTGATTCAGTCAGACTCTAGTGGGAGTAAACAATATACAGCACAAATGTAAAGACAAATATTCCAACACGGAATTCGATAATTATCCATCAACTTTATCATATGCTGGTGGTGGTAGGTAACTTAACGGTGTAAAATGACCGACTGCTTGTATTACTCACCCTTGAAATATTTCTGTGGCACTATGAAAATTAGTTCAAAAAAGGATAGTCTCATTTGTCTCACCCTGGTTCTTTTGGGTCTTGAGTAAAAACGCCAACAGTGATTTTCAAGGCTGACCTCATATTTTCTGGCTGTTGAGTAGACTTTGCACTTCAGGTGATGAGGGTACATGAGAAATGAACCAGATAAATTGCTTGATTAGAATCCTCGTGAACCAGAACTGATGAGAAGGGCACATGTTTACTTGTGAATTAAGAATCAAATGCATCCTTCTGGGATCCACACATTTATATCTTTCTCATCATAGACTGTTCACTAATTACAGTTTATTCTATGTTTCTGAATTTTTTCAACACTGTATGTTGCATGAGTATTGATTATGCTTCTCTGGCAAATCTTGTCTGGTCTACAAAAGGAGCTCTGTTGAGGGGAGCACTGACCCTCCTGTGCTTTCAGGGAACGTAAAGGAAGAAATCAAACATATAACTCAACTTGACTATTATTTCTTCAGAAGATTGGTTTCTATGACATAACAAGAAAATAAGTAAATATACATATTCCATAAATATTAGATAGAATTAAAATAAAAATAGATACCATATTTTTAAAAGTTAGTTATATTTAACCAAAATGTAGTAATTTTATATTGTTCATACTGCAATGTAATATGTCTTTGCTTGTATGTGTGTTTATATGCACGTATGTATGTACATGTGTGTGTATATGTTTGAAGACAAGTTTTGAGGCTAATAAATAGAAAAAAAACTTTTTCTTCTCAAGTGTCACATAGTTTGTGACTAAAATTTTATCTAAGAATTACAAAACTTTTAAAATATGAAAGAAAGTTTACTTTTTCCAGGTGCCATAAAATAAATGTTGATTAACTTTGTCCAACTGAGGTGATTTAACTGGAAAATAGCAATTTATTTAATGATAAATAGTGATATTAGCTACATATTTAAAGATTTGTATTTTGTGAATTTCAACTAAAGTATGTTTCCATACAACACTTGTTTCCAGGCGTCTGATAGAAAATTAACATCTGCTTACTAGAGCTTTCCAAAGCCAAAACATGATTGAATGTAGAAAAGACATAAAGCTGTCTCTTGATATCATACCTTCACGTGAAATTTCAAAGGGCTAAGCACTGTGAAATAAACCTCTCGATTTGAGTTGGTGCCTAATAGGCCTCTGGTGATCAACAAATATTCACTTCTCCCACTACGTCCCCTCAGGAGAAATGTACTTTCCTGTTCTGTTGAGATGGAATTTTTTTTTTTTTTTTTTTTTTTTTGTATTTTTTGTTTTTATCGGTACCAGGGATCGAACTCACGACTGCCTGCTTGCAAGGCAGTCGCTTATGCCACTGAGCTAAATCCCCAGCCCCTTGATATGGAATTTAACATTACTTCTTTAGCAAAGGAATGTGAGTAATGTGATCTGAGTAGATATGAATGAAAAGATTCTTGTCAGGGCTGATTTCCCTGTCACCCTCTTGCTGTGATCCCAGCAGCTCCTGCTCTTTCAGACCCACAGGAAACTTAGACCAGAAGTTGAACTTAAGACATGCAAGTCACGGAAGATCACATACTTGTGAGTCAGAACTATGTAAATATTTTCATTGTAATAAGCTAAAATTTTTTGATTACTGTTGTCTTAATCTGCTCATGCTACTGTAACAAAACATCACTGCCATGTGGATTCAACTATAAGATACGTACTTCCTCACAATTCTGGAGCCTACAAAGTCCAAAGTCAAGGTTCCAGCAAGGATTCCTTCCTGATGAAGGCTCTTTTCCAGGCTTGCAGACACTGCTGTGTTGATGCATCCTGAGTTTAGGGGAAAGGAAGATAGAGGAAGAAAAACACTGGCCCTGTGGTGTCTCCTCTTATAGGGACACTAGCCCTGTTTGATCAGGGCTCTGTGTCTATGAACTTATTGGACACAAATTGTTTTCTAGAAGCACTTCCTCCAAACTGTCAGTTTAATGGGAGGGGTTGGTACAAAAGGTTAATAGAGTTTACATGGCATAATGACAGTGTAAGCTCATTAATATACCTATGCTACTAAAGCAAGTTCTGACACTTTGAATCATTTTTCTTAAAGAGAAAAATATATATTCATAATATAAAGAGGATATTCTGGGAGAAGTAATGAAAAGAGCAAAAACATATAAATATATATGTCAATTTTTGTTTTTAATGTGAATTTTCCATGTGAATTTCTTATCTACAATTAATAAATTTTATACCTTGTAAAAGACTCAAATCTGTGAAATTCAGAATGAAAAGCATGAGATCACAACAAATCCTTCAAAAATTCAGGTGATCATCAATATTTGCTTTGCAAATCTGTATTATAATTAGATGGAAAACAGAAGAAATGAACAGGTTTCTAGATACATATGAATTACTAAAGATTAACCAAGAATATATGAAAATTCTAAATAAACCAATATCAATCAATGAAATTGAAGATATAATTAAAATCTACCACAAAGAAAAGCCCAAGTCACTGCTGATTTCTACAAAACTTTAAAGAAGACTTAATGAAACTGTATCTCAGACTCTTTAATGACATTGAAAGGGAAGTACTCCCAGATTCATTCCAGAAAGCACACATTACCCTGACAAAAAAAATTAGAAAAAGATCCAATTAAAAAAGAGAATTACAAGCCAATCTCCCTAATGAACATAGACACAGAAATTCTCAATAAGATACTGGCAAACAGAACTTTAGCAAATCATCAAGATTATCCAACATGACCAAGTGGGATTCATCCTAGGGATGTAGGGATGGTTTAACATATGTAAATCAATGATTATTACACACTATATCAATAGAGCCAAGAAAAAAATCACGAACATCTCAATAGATGTAGAAAAAGTACAAGTCCAAAACCTGTTCAAGATAAAGATCCTACAGAACAATGGAATAAATGGTCTCTCTCTCAATTTCATAAAAGCCATCTATGACAAAGCAATAGCCAACATCATACTACATGGACAAAAATGGACAGCTTTCACTTTAAAATAAGGAAGAAGACAAAGATGTCCACTGTTACCACACTTATTCAACATAGTTCTGGAAATACTAGCCAGACATTTAGATGAGAGAAAGAAATAAAAGGAATAAGGATAGGAAAGGAAAAAGTTAAATTATCATTATTTGGGGATGACATGAAAGTTTAAGTGGAAGATTCCTCAAAACACCATCAAAACACTTCTAGATTTAATAACCAAATTCAGTAATACTCAAAAATCAATATCCTTCCTATATATGAAGAATAAACTTACTGAGAAAGAAACTAGGGAAACAATACCTTTCACAATAGCTTCCCCCAAAATTGAATACTTAGTATTCAATCTAATTAAAAGAGTAAAAGATCTCTGCATTGAAAACTACAGTACTCTGAAAAAGGAGATGGAAGACAATATTAAGAAATGGAAAGAGCCCTTGTTCTTAGGTAGGAAGAACCAATATAGTGAAAATGGCCATATGCTCAAAAATTTTATACAGATTTAATGCAATCCTTATCAAAATTCCAAAAGCATATCATACAGAATTAGAGAGAACATTCCTAAAGTTCATATGCAACCAGAAGAGACCTAGAATAGCAAAAAAAAAAAAAAATGTTACTGGACAACAAAAACAAAGCAAGGGCATCACAATACCAGACTTGAAATTATACTATAAAGCTAGCATGATAAAAACAGAAACAGCATGGTGATGCTTAAAAAACAGACCAAGAATCAATGGAAAAGATTTGAAGATAGACAAATCCAGGCATACTCAGTTATACTTAACCTTTGTCAAAGTATCCAAACACATTCATTGGAAGAAAAAAAGACTCCTTAACACATGGTGCTGGGAAAACTGGTTTTCCACACACCAATAACTAAAACTAGACCCATGTCTATCACCATGCACGAAACTAAAATTGAAATGAATCAACAATCTAAATATTAGGACAGAAACACTAAATTTTCTGGAAGAGAGACTAGGTAGAACTCTTGAAGACACTGATGTAGGCAAAGACTGTATGGATAAAACACTGATCACACAGGAATATTCACAAAGAATTAACAACTGGTATGTTATCTTGTTAAAACCCTTGTACAGCAAAAGAAATCACCAACAGTTATTTGGTGCATTATTTTATACAATGGAGTACTACTCAGTCATAAATAAGGATAAACCTGAGACATTTTTAGCTAAATGGATAGATCTTGAGATTATACTCTACAGTGAACTAAATAACACAGATCAAAACCAACAGTGTAGAAAGATAACCCACAGAGTGGGAAAAATTTCTTCTTAGCTGTTTCTTAAACAAAGGACTGCCAGCTAGAATATATAAAGAATTGAATAAAAACCAGCACTCCCACCAATTTAAGGATCCAATCCAAAAATGGGCCTCTGGGATAAATACACATTTCTTACATAAAAAAGTATTCAACATTGCTGGCTACTCAAGAGATGCAAAATACTGAAATTCCATCCCAATACAGAAAGAATGGCTATTATCAAGAAATGGGCCAATAGCAAATACTGGTAGGGCTCTGATGAAAAAAAGAACATTTTCATTGCTGATGGGAATGCAGACTGGTTCAACCACTGTGGAAATTAGTGTGGGGATTCCTCAGAAAAACTAAGACTAGAGGTCCTATTTGTCCCAGCTATTTTTCCTCTTCTTGGCATCTTCTCAAAATAATTAAAAGGATCATATCACACAGATACATGTGCACTCATGGATAGAACTTGAGATCATAGTCTTAAGTAAAATAAATCAGACACAATATCCCTCTGTGTGAGAAAATGAAAGCATAAATAAGAACTAAAATGCATAACAGATAATTGTGAAATAGGAAAAACTTGTTTAAAAGAAAAGGGAATCTAGGAAGAGGGAGAGGGAAAGGAAGGAAGGAAAAAAAATGAGGAAGGACAGCTGGGTGTGGTGGCACACACCTGTACTCTCAGCTCTCAGGAGGTGGAGACAGGGGGACTGCTTCACTTTGAGGGCAGTTTGGGCTACAAAGTGAGCTCAAGGCCAGCCTGAACTGCACAGTGAAACTCTGTCTCAAAAATAAAAAAAGCAAAGAAAGAAGGAAGGAAAGAAGGAAGGAAGGAAGAAAGGAAGGAAGAAAGGAAGGAAGGAAGGGAGGAAGGAAGAAAGGAAGGAAGGAAGATGGAAAAAAAGTTTTGAAAATAAAGTAGGTAAGAGGGGTTGAAGGCAGAGGTGGAGGAGAAAAAAAAAGAGATACCAAGTTACATCATGCACAGGTACAAATTCCACATGATAAATGTGGTCAATCTATCTGCCTATCTATCTATCTATCTATCTATCTATCTATCTGTCCCTCCATCCATCTATATCTAAAGTATACCAGTAATGTTAATTATATCTATATCTATATATCTAATCTATATTTATCAAAAACTATAAATTGTATCCGTAAACTTAATTACACATATAAGACATTTCTTTTTAGCAAACAATGCAGAAGCTCTGTTCCCCAAACCCTGTCTTTTTTGCTCTGGCTTTCTTCAGTAGAGATTTCAGAGTTAGCTCTAACTGAGACCGTATCCTTCTTTATGAAAGATAATCTTACATACTGAAACACTATAATGGTTTTCCTACAAATCAATGAGGGATACACTTAGAGCCTTAGACTTTTTCAGAGCATGACAAAGTTTTCCCATAGTTCTGTTTACTTGTAAAGTAGATATTCGTTTTACCTCAAGCACTATGATAATCAAATACTTCATTTTGAAAGGGCTCTGAGAAAAGCAATCTTTGAGCCAGACAGGTACATATATATACCTTGGCATAATTTTGACAAACTTCTGTAGTTATATTCTCAAGCTGTTAGACTTATTTTCAAATAAAATTACTTTCAGTCAATTTTAAATGTAAGAGTAGTAATTTTCATATTTTTTAGGATAAAGTTCCTATTTTCTGTATTCAGAGATATTCACATGTATTTCAGCAGTTTTGTGGTATAAATGCCAAAATGTTTCAAAGTGAGTAATACCTGCATGCCCCACTCCCTCCATCCCTACCCAGATGCACCCTGCACAATCTGTGCAGGAGGCAGGAGGAGAGAAGACCCATGTACCCTACTCCCATCAACACTGCTGCCACTCAAACTCCCAAATTCTATCCACCTGTGTTCCCAGCTTCTCCATGGCACAAGGCAGCAGTGGTGATAACCAAAAGACAGATCTGACTTAAGACAAAAGTTACACCTAGAGGAATTTCTCTCCCGGGCTGAAGTGTTTCCCTCTCACGGAGAATGGATGGCAGAGAGAGCCTTAGGACACAGGCTTGGAGAGGGAGAGTAAACAGGGATCTCCTGACATCTCCCAGAAGGCTTGGGCTTGGGCCAGGGAAATCAGGGGGCCAGTATTCTGTTGTGGGAGGCCAGGATTCATGGGTGTAATCGTCAGAGGAGTGGACATGAAACAGTTGGCATTTAGACCAGTATTCTGCTTGAGCTCTTGAACTGCTATTTGCATCCATCAAAAATTAGTGGTTTGAATTACTATAAGCCAATATATGGATGGCCTAAATGTCTTCACTACAATTACAGACCTCTTTCTTCTGACTAAGCATAGTTCCTGAGTAGTTCTTAGTTTTTGTCAATATCCTATTGGTGTTGACACCACTGTTGTCTCTGACTTAACTATTATATCCAAAGTGGCATAGTAGTTGTTGTCAGATAAATTTCTCTTTATGCCAATATCTGGATTTCTGGGAGGTCATAAAGCAATAATGAGGCAAAGGAAAGGGTCCTAGGCCAAAGAAGCTGCAATTCCTAGCACAAAAATAAACAAGCAAATAAACACAAATAGAAACATGCCAAGGAAATGAAATATCTCCAAAAACTCTCCCTGCCAAAATGGTTTGGGGAGCACTGAGAGGTAAGAAGTCACACAGCAGAAATCCACAGAAGTAAAAGAGTTCAATAAGGTGCTTGGAAAATTTAAAGAAGATATGAATAATCAGATAATGACCCTAATGAAATAAATGATCAGCAAATCTAGAGAAAACATTATTAAAAATTGCAGTGGGAGTAAAAAAATAAAAACATTAAAAAAAGAGATGTAAAATATCCGAATGCCCATCAGAGAAAAGAATGGGAGTCCATAACGAAGTCTCAAACAGAAATGCAGCAAATCAAAAAATATGAATGCAAGTATGCGCAGCAGATGCAACCAGTGTGAAGACAGGGAGTCAGATGCAGGGTACAGCATGGAGTCAACAGTCAAGTAATGAGAATTACTTTTAAAACAACAGAAGAACACAAAAAGTAATCCAACAGCTGTTAGATGTCTCCAAGAACACCAACATAAGAGTAAATAGAATTTAAAAAGTCAGAAGACAACACAAAGGGCACAAAACATTTTTTTAGAGAAGTAATAGCAAAGGGTCTGGTGATTTAGCTCACCGGCATAAACGCCTGCCTTGCAAGCGTGCAGTTGTGAGTTCAATCCCTGGTACCAATTTAAAAAAAAAAAAAGAAGTAATAGCACAAAAATTTCAAGACATGGAAAAAGAATTTAACATGCAGATAAGTGAGGCATCTAGAACCCCAAAATGGACATTTATCAGAAAAAAACTTAATTGCACAGAATAATTAAAACTCCAGAACTAACTATAAAACAAGAATAAAATCTTAAAAGCTGCTAGGGAAAATCAGTGATTCACCTATAAAGGAAAATTCACTGAAATTACCATAGGTTCTCAACATAAATGCACAACAGAGTCACAGAAATTGAAAAAAAAAAACCTTAAATTTGTATGGAAGAGCAACAACAAACTTGAATAATCAGAACAAACTTGAGTCAAAGAACAAAATAGGAAGCATAATATATCATGATTTCTCAATAGATTATGAGGTAATTTCAAGCAAAACACCACCAAATGGGCAAAACCAAAATAAACAAATTAAAAAATCCCCAATACAGACACATTGGCCATCCCAACAGTATAGAAATCCCCCAAATTAATCCATGTACTCATGGTTAATTGATATTTTACAAAAATTTCAAAAACAAACAATGGTGAAAGAATGGTTTTGGTAAAACTAATCCACAGTCAAAAGAATGAAATCAGACCCTTGTCTCATACCTTTGAACAATCAATTTGAAGTGTGTTAAGGATTTAATAATAACACATGGAACTGTAAAGGTTTGAGAAAAAAATGGGTAAATTATGACAGCAGTATCAGCAATTATTTCTTAGATAATGACCTTGAATTATAGGCAAAAAAAGTAGATAGATTGGATGACTTCAAACCACAAAAGCTTGTACATAGTGAAAGAAACAATAAAGAAAAGAGAAACTCATGTAACACAAAAAATACTTGCAAAACATACATCTGAGAAGTGGTTAATTTTCAATACATATAAAGAATTTAAACAATATAATAGCAAAAATCAAACAACTAGATTTAAAAAGGAGCAAATGACCAGAATGGATTTTTATCAAAAGACATACAAATAGCCAATGGATACATGAAAAAAAAACTGCTTTGCATGACTAATAATTTGGGAAATGCACACTAAAACTAGAACACCATTCACTTTATACCTTCAAATTTTTTTTTAATCAGAAAGATACAAGATAAATGCTCAGAGATGCAGAGAACAGGGAAGTATTGCATGTTGTTGGTAGAAATGCAAATTAATACAGGCATTATGGCAAATAGTATGAGAGTTAATAAAAAACTAAAAATACAACTAATATATGATCCAGCAATCCCACATTTAGATTTATATATTTGAAATAATTGAAAATAATATGCCAAAGAAATATCTGCACCCCTGTGTTCACAGAAGTATTACTCATAATTGGTTAGAGCAGATGAGTATGGTTTATAAACACAATATTAGTCAGAAAAGAAGGAACCTTATCATACATGACAAAGTTGATAAAACTATAAAACCTTATGCTCAGTGAAAAAAGGCAGTTATAGATCATTTCATTCATGTATCTTATAATGCATATAATATCTAAAGAAGTTGAACACATAGAGAGAGTAGAATTACAGTTTGCAGGCCCTGGTGAATAAAAATTTGCTGAAAAAGGTGCAAAATTTTTAGATAGCAATACTAATTGTTATCTATTACAAATCTTGGTTAGTAATAATTCAAAACAGTTAACAGAGTAAATCTTAATGTCTCATCATACAAAATGATAAGCAAGAGGGGTGATAGATATGCTTATTAGTGTGCTTTAATCTTTTCACACTATACACACTATATATCAATGCATCTCATTGTATGCAACACATGTAAAACATTAGGATTTCTTAATTAAAAACAATATTAATAAACAAGAATGTTAGCCAGAAGATACAATTGGAGAACTACTCTGCTTTTTTATATGTAGAGCATTTTTCCTTCTGCTCACATTTAGTCTGCTAAAGTGGTCAGGAGATGGAGAAAGAGTACGCCTGGCTCTTATTTGGCTCTAAGGCAGCAATCTCAGTAGCAGATATTTAAGTTTTTAAATTTTATTTTAATTAAAATAAGGGACTAGAGATGTAACAAAATTCAAGAAATGGAAACTAGAAAATAAAATTAAATCCAGAGGAAGTGCATATTTCAAAACATGCAGGGTCTGAATGAGATATCAGTGTTCCACAGAATTCTACTCACGCCTGTTGATGATAAAGACACAGCTGTACATTGACATCTGTGCCTAAATTATACGTACATGAAAATATGTTTTAGATAAATACATCTACACTTATGTATCATACTACACTTTTATTTCCAAATGGTAAACTATGCCATGTGTTATAAAGTAGGAATAATAACATTCCTATGTAAGCTATATGTATACATGCCTAGAATAATCTGTTACATTTTCCAGTTTCCCTATATCTTTAACTGAATGGAATTCAGCTCATTAATTTATAGTAGAATTTTGAAAACCATTACGTTTTGAGACTGTCCCGAATTCTAAAAGAGGATTAACATGGGAAAGAACTCAGGGTTGTCAAAGCGAGGAAATAAAAGAAGGCGCAGTATTTAGAAGACCTTCAACAACTTTCTAGTCAGTAAGGTAATTCCAGTTGCTATTGGGCTTTGGGAATTAGCCTACAAAATTTCCTTTAGTGTTGTGTTGTTTTGTTTTGTTTTCCTTTGTCTGCTCCAAGGCTGCTATACTTTGTGGAAAACTGCTCCAAATGTCATAAAAGGGGGCAGATTGGTAGCAATATACATATATTCCTGACTGTTACTCTTTTTGTGTAAAGAGAGAAAAAAAGAAAAATGAAGATAGAAAATTTCAAAACAAGCTAACTGGAGAATAGTAACGATTAATACATTATGTATTGTTATTTTAAAAGTAGCTACTCAGATTACAATCTGTAGGCATGAAAAATTAAACAATATAAACACAAACCTTTGTTTTCAATGAACTAATAGAAATTAGTCATATAACTATCTTAACTATCACACACGCCTTTCCCCTTCCTTTCCCTTATCCCAGTTTCTCTTAACTTTAGAACAGCTTCTCATTTCACAATACATATTGTGCATTTTGGATCTTACTCTTTCAGTTTCTTAAACTAAGGAGACAATATAATGATTACACATGAGTGATTTATTTCACTTATGTTTGTGATCTTGAGTTGTACCCATTTACCTATAAAAGTCTCAAGTTTATCTTTTTTTGTGGTCGAGTAGTATAAAAATACCACATCTTTGAATCTACTCCCTGGTTGAAGGGCATTTGGTTCTTTCCAAGTTTTAGCTATTGCAAATTGTGTGGCTATAAACATGGGTTCACATATATTACTGTGCCATGATGTTAGTAATTCTTCTAGGAAAATACCCAGAAGGGAAATTGCTGGGATAAATGGGAGTTCTAAATCTACTTTTTTGAGGAATGTTCACACTGATTTCCACAATGACTGCACTAATATACACTACCACCAACAATGGAGAAGCATTCCTTTTTTCCCGTACAGTCCCACAAGCATTTGCTACTGGTTGATTTCTTGGTGGTAGCTATTCTTTCTGGAGTGAGAAGGAATCTAAGTGTTGTTTTAATGTGTGTCTCTTGAATGGCAATTGTGTTGAACATTTTTTCATATATTTATTTGCTGTTTGTATGTCTTTATTTGAGAAGTACATATCTATCTCAGATGCTCAATTTTGGGTTGAATCTTTGAATTTTCAGGGTCTAATTTTTTTCAATTCTCCACGCATTTTATATATGTTCTTTTTCTGAAGTACAATTGACTAAGATTTTCCCCACTCCATGGGTTGTCTTTTCACTCTGTTGGTGATTTCTTTTGATGTGTAAAAGGTTTTAATAAGATGAGATCCAAGTCACTGGATTCTTTGCAGCATTTCTGTGCAACTCTCTGCCTACCTGGGTGTCTTCAAGATTTCTATCTACTTTCTCTTCCAGTACATTTAGTGTTTCAGTTTTAATATTTAGATCTTTGTTTCATTTTGACTTTAGTTTAGTTCATGGTGACAGACATGGGTATAGTTTTAGTTACTGTCATGTGGAATAGTCATCCAGCCCCATGGATACTCTACTCGTTATTAAAGATGCTGTTTTTCTTCCAGTGAACATGTTTGGCCTCTTTGTCGAAGATAATGTGGCTGAGCGTGTTTATAGCTATTTATGCATCTTCTAATCTAATCCACTGATCCTTGGGTCTATTTTTGCTTTTGCCAGTATCATGTTGATTTTATCACAGTAGCTTTATAGTATAATTTCAAGTCTGCTATTGCAATGCTCCTGGTTTGCCTTTGTTTTCAAGAAATGTTTTTGCTATTCTAAGTCTCTTCTTTTTCTATATGAATTTTAGGATTTTTCTCTAGTTCTGTGAAATATGATAATGGTGTTTTGAGTGTAATTTAATTAAATCTGTATAACAGTTTTGAGAGTATGGACATTTTCACTACCTTGGTTCTTCCTATCTACGAGCAAGGGATATCTTTCCATTTTCTGATACCTTCTTCAATCTCCTTTTCCACAGTACTGTAATTTTCAATATATAAATCTTCCACTTCATTTGTTAGACTGATTCCTAAGTATTTCATTTTTCTCGATGCTACTGTGAAGTGTGTTGTTTCGGTGAGTTTATTGTTTGTGTGCAGGAATGCTATTGATTTTTGAGTGTTGACTTTGTATCTGGCTTATGTTACTGAATTTGTTTATTAAATTTAGAAGTCTTTTTGATGAGGTTTTTGTGGTCTTTTTTGTTTAGTATCATGCAATTTGTGAATAATGATAATTTCACTTCTTCCTTTCCTTTCCTATTATTTTTGTCTAAGTCCTCTGGCTAATGTTTCCTCAACCATGTTGAATAGGAGTGGCGATAGCAGACATCCTTGTCTTGTGCTTGATTTTAGAGTTAAAGCTTCAATTTTTATCCATTTAGTATGATGTTGGTGGTTGGTTTGGCATAGATTGCTTTTATCGTACTGAGATAAAAGCTATTAATTCTGATTTCCTGTAGGGTTTTAAGCATGAATGAGTATTGGAGTTTGTCACATATTTTTTAAACATCTGTGGATATGATCACGTAAATTTTGCTTTTGGCTCTGTTGATATGGTACATTGTATTTATTGATCTGCATATGTTGAATCATTCCTGTATTCCTGGGATGCATTCCACTTGGTCATGGTGTATAATCATCTTGATGGTTTGCTGCATTCTGTTTGATAATCTTATTGAGGATTTTTACGTCTATGTTCAATTAGAGAGATTTTTACATCTATGTTCATTAGGGAGATGTTCATTTATGTTCTTTCTTGGTTAGGTCTTTTTCTGGTTTTGTATCATGGTAATGAGAATACTTCTTCCCCTTCAATTTCATTAAAGAGTTTGAGGACTAATGACATTATATCTTCTTTAATTTCATGTAGAATTCAGATGCAAACTCTTCAGGCCATGGGCTTTTATTTGTTTGTAAGTTTCTAATTACATTTTCAATCTCATTTACTGATTGTGGGTTACTCAGAAGTTATATCTTCTTGATTCAGCTTTGGTAATTCATATGTATCTAGGAATATAACCATTTCTTCTATATTCCAACCTTTAAGAATTAGGTACTAATGATCTTCTGAATTTCCACAGGATCTGTAGTGATTTCACCCTTTTCATTGATCAGTGCATGAATTTGAATCTGTTCTTTCCTTTTTTTGATAAGGTTTGCTAAGTATTTATCAATTGTATTTATTATTTCAAACAATAAACTCTCTGATTCATTTTTGTGTTGTTTTCTTAGTCACAATAGGATTAATTTCTGCTCTGATCTTTATAATTTCTTCCCTTTTATTTGCTTGTTCATCTTTTTCTAGAAGCTTGAGGTGGACCATTACATTGTTTATGGTGATTGTTCTGTTTTCCTGATGTGAGAATTCACTGCTATAAATTTTCCTCTTAGGACTGCTTTTGTTGTGTCCCATAGACTCCATCATGTTGTGTCTGCATTTTTAAATTGTAGATATTGTTTAATTTCTTATTTAATTTTATCTGTAACCCATTAGTTGTTCATGAAGTATTATTTAATTTCCATGTGCTTATAGAATTTTTGTGGTTTCTTTTGCTATTAATTTCTAATTTCATTGCACTATAGTCAGATAATATGCATTGGATAATTTCAGTTCCTTTGCATTGACTTAAGCATGTTCTGTTTGCTAGTATATGGTCTTTTTTAGATAATGTTCCATGTGCAGCTGAGAAGAATGTGTATTCTTATGTTGCTGGATGTAACACTGTAAATACCTACTAAGTTCATTTGTTCATAGGTTTGGTTCACTTGTGATGTTTCTTTGCTGATTTTCAGTCTAGTTGATCTCTTTGTGACAGTGGGATATTAAGGTGTCCCTTTACAATTGTCTTACTGCTTATTTCATTTTTCATGTCTACTAATATTTGTCTTACATAGTTGAATGCTCCCATATTTGGTGCATACATATTTATAACTGCTGTCACTTTCTTTTGACGATTTCACTAACAAATATACAGTAATCTTCTTTATATCTTTTGAACATTCTTGGTTGGAAGTTCACATTATCTGTGAACAGAATAGCTATCTGTTTTTTTCTGGATCCCTGTTGCATGAAACATTGTTTTCTATTGCTTGACTTTTAGTCTCTGAGTTTCATTTTGAGTTAAATGTGTGTCATGTATATTGCATATTAAGGGACCTTGTTTCTTAATCCATTTTGCCTATTTCTTTTAATTGGTGAACTGAGACCATTTACATTTATAATTATAACTTACATGTATTGGTTTATCCTTATCATGTTATTTTCCTTATTTTGGTTCCCTGCTTTTCTCCCCTGTTTGCTTGCCCTGACTGGTTCTTTCTTTCTGTTGCTGTTCTTTGAAATGTGGTCATTATTATCTTTGTCTAGAATAGCATTTAGTAATCTTTGTAGGATTGGTTTGGTGGTTATCAATTCCTTCAGTTGTTCTTTGTGAGAGAGTATCTAATCTCTCCATTAGTTTTGAAAATTAATTTTTCAGTGTTGAAAATTTAATATTTGAAAATAATTTTTCAATCTGGGTTGGAAATTGTTTTCTTGCAAGAATTGAAATACTTCACTCCAAGCTCTTATTGACATGAGGGTACTGTTGAGAAGTCTGCCATGATTCTGATGGGCTTTCCTTATAGATGATCTGTTTTTTTTTCTCTAACAGCATTTAATATTCTGTTGTACTGAATTTCTAGAATTTTGAATATTATATGTATTGATGTAGTTTTATTTTGGTCATGGGCTATTTGTGTTCCATATTCTTCATTCATCTATATGTCAAATTGTTTATCCGTGCTTGGGAACTTTTCTGACTTTATTTATGTGAAAAATTTTTTATTGAATTTTCACTATCTCCAGCTTTCTCATTGACTCCAATGAATCATGTTATTTTTCTTTGCTTCATCTTGTAGCTGTTTGATTAAGTTTTTCATAGTCTCTTGCTATTTTTAAAATATCTTTCTTTTCATAATCACTAGCTGCAATTCTTTCTTTAAGATCGGATATTCTATCCTTTCCATTCAGTTTGTTGTACATATTTTCAATGGAGGTTTTAATCTCTTAGATTTCTGTTTGTATATCTTTCATGGATTACATTTCTTTCATATTTTGGGCATTTTTCCTATAATTTATAATCTAATCTATTGTTTTTATCTTTTCTTCTCTAATATCTTTAAGCATCATTTCTTTTTGTACCCAAGAGATTATTTTCTATATAGCCTTTTTCACTTGTTTTTCTACTTCTGTTGCTATCATTTCAGAAGTTCCAATGTTTGACTTCCAATTTCATCTCTCAATGGGTTCTAGGCTTGTCCTGAATGGGCCAGAGGTCTGGGATTGTATTTTGTTTCTGTATCTTATCATGTAAAATTTTCTTCTTTTATATTTTATTTTATTGCCAGTATCATATGATGGATAGCTTTATTACTAGTATTGAGTGTCCCAAGGAGATGCCTCCTCTTCAGACATGTCCTCTACATGAAGGTGGTTCCTTATACCTATTCCTAGAATCCAACTCCCCAGTTTGTAAAGGATGTATTTGACTCAGCACCAACACTTTTGTTACTGGATTGTGGTGATGATTAAAACCCCATGCAACCACCATGTTATCATATAAGGTAGAAAAACTGATTATAACATCTATGACATCCTGGCTATAGTAGTATGATTAGTAATAATAATAGTTTCAAGTACAGTTTAACTACTAATTATGGTAATCATTGATCTGCTACCTCTAACCATAGGTACAACTTCTAAAGTTATATTACAGAATCAAACATATAGCATGTGCTTATATGCAGTGGAGTGATATTATTCTGTGGAAGGTGCCAGGGATCTACAATGGTTAGGGTAAAGGACAACATGATGGAGATGATTAACTACCGTAGAATTAAGGCGGGAGGTTAAATGATAATCACCCAAGTTTTGGGAAACTTGACGACACAGGAGGGATAGAATAAAATATTATGTGAAAAAGTAATCAGAAAAGGAAGAGACAATGTTTCCTCACGTAAAAGCTTAAATTCAAGCAGTAGTTGAGAAAAGAGAGAAATAGGATCAGTAGAAAAAAAAAACAAAAAAGAAAGTTAAGAATCATGGACAGTGGGAAAAAAGAAGGAAGAAATGGAAGAATGGAAAAAAAAGAAGGGAAAAAAGAGCAGAAAAAGCAGAGGAACAAAGAAAAACTCACAAAATCAAAAATAACCATAAAATGTTAAACACAACCTGATACAATGCAAGCAGATAAGAAAAAGATAGCTCAGACAAGTAAGGGAGAATAAAAGTAGTAAAATACCTCTCTGTGTTGTGTTCAATTCTTGGGGAGAGTCATAGTCAGAGCCCAGAAATGTGCTGTGTGCTCCAGCTCAACTTGCCATAGGAATTGTGCTGGGCATTGAGCTAATCTTTGTCTCTGGATTGGGGATAGGCCTGGTCTTCTATGAGTAGGGTTCTCCAGAGCCCACTGCTGGCCCCTTGATAGTGCTTCAGACATTCCTCAGTTGCTTGTCTCCCTGATTACTTCACCCCTAAACATACCTGTGTGCCCACATGACTTGTTGTCTGGCCTGGGTGTCTCTGGGGTCAGGTGGCTCTGATCACAAAAGGAACACGCTCTGATTGCTACTCTTAGACACTCAACAGTGATAGGGACTCTTTTAAACTTTCCATTGCATAATTTAATCACTATTTCTCATAGGTACTATTTGCAAGTTTCCTAACTATTCATAAATGTTCAGCTCATTTTTCTCCCTGAGATCCAGATAATTACTTAAAGCCAATAGGGACTTTTGGACTTTTCATTGTCCAGACTTATAGCTCATATCCATCTTTTCCTTCTTTCTGTTGGTATAAGGAAGAGCTGATTTTCCATATACATAACTGACCCCCAATCTGTCTATGTTCTGAAATCTTCCTGTCTGGATTCCTTAGAAATATAACAACACCTCCACCTTCAACCTATATGAATCTTGATTTTCTTTTTTATTTCTGTAAAACTCATATAAGAATTTCCTTATTCATGGGTTTCTTGTATTAAAAGAAATAAAAATAAAGAGTTAAAAGCTTTCTTCAACCTAAACTCCTTTTGCAAATACTACTCACTTTCTTCTCCCTTTTACGGTCAAAATTCTTGAATGTTACCTTTATTTTCTGTCTCTGTTTCTAAACTTCTCCAATGATATTTCTTGCAGTATACTCTTTTTAAGATTACAAATGCTTTTATGGTGCAAAACATGAACACTTTTCATGTATTATGACTTCTTAGAAACATTGGACAATGTAGGAATCTGTTCTTAAGACATTATTTCTTTGATTCCTATGGTTTAACTCTCTCTAGGTTTGTCTCATTTCCTTCTAAATTTGCATTTTTCTTTGAATGTTCCCTATGCTCTAGGTTCACTTAAAATAGTAATCTTATTCAAGGACTCATTCTAGTGTTTTGTTATCTCATTTTTAGAAGTTCTTAAATGAATCCAAGACCACAGCTTCAAGCTGATGATACCCCAGATCTATATGCTCCAGGGCTCCAAGCCTAAATATCTGTTGCTTACTAAATGTGTCATGTGGATATTCCCAAATAATCGTAAGCCTAACTTGAACCCATGATCTTTTTTTATGTTTTACACTTTCACATTTAATTCTCCTAATGTCTTCTCTATCTCAGAAATACTATCAACTTCTACTCAAGATGTCTATAACCTGTATTATATATCCAAGTCATGTAGATTCTATAGTCTAATGGCCTTCTGGATGCTTCTCTTTAGCCGCTATGCATGTTGAAGCAAATACACTATTCTCTGAATGGTTGCCATTTTTTCCACATTGGCCTTTTCTTGCCCAATATTTCTCTACTCTGATTCATTCTCAAAGATGCAACTATGAAAGTATGATGATAATGTATTCCTGATTAGAATTGTATTCATCCTTTCCAAATAAATGAGCAGTTCTTTGATGGAGACCACTATGAAGTGACTCTGAGCAGGATTTAAAAACAACCCAAATGATTTTCTTTCTTTCTTTTTTTTTAATTATTTGTGAGTTTGTCTCAAGCTTAGGCCCCTTGTCTTAAGATAGGCAGTGGATTCCTAATAAGTGAATCTCTATGAATCACTGATCTTGCCTGAGACCTGCAGTGGCCTGTGATACTGCGGTGACACACCAAAGGATAAGACCAGGCATCACAGCTAAGGATGCCTGGCTCCCAACCCAAGTGACTAAGTAAAGACTAGTTGGAGTCATCTCACTCCTGCAGTGAAGGTTGAGCTGGACATAAGATAGCTCACCTAAATTAACATACTTTATTACTTGGAAGTCCTTGAACCAACTCCCAGTGTTCTTCTCAGTCTCCCACAATTTGTTTTCCATTCTAACACTTTCCTTTGTTTGAAAATTAAATATATACAGGCCATACAAAGAAGTTCTTTGCCTCAGGCCCCAGAGAATCTTAAATTCTGCTAGAGAATTTTGATCCTCTTGGAGCCCTAAAATCATACCACTTGTCTCATCTATTTACTTCTTCACTGTCCACTTATTTGCAAGGTTGAAAGCCTGCCTGACCAGTCCAAAGTAGGCCCTTAGTGCACAATACTCACCAGTCTTAAGCATTCAACATCATACTTACATTCTGTTCAAACATAACTGAACTTCTTCCAATGATTTGAAATATAACTAGCTCTTGTCTCTCCCTATGTATTTATGTAGCTTGTCCTCTGAAAAATTTCACAGCAGTCATCTATTTTTGTTTGTATCTGTTCACTCTTCAAGTCGTCCATTACATACTACTTCCTCATGAAACTCTTCTTTGATTCTTGGATTACATTAACAAGGTGCATAATAATGGGTTACAACAACCTGTCCCATAATTTTCTACTTTAAATTTGCACTTTAGTATAATAGTAGTGAGCTATGTATCTCAACAGCTTCACTTGAGGTATTCAGAATGAACTCTTTGTGTTTTCCCACTTGGTATGATGATGTCAAACCAGGATTTTCATCTACGTTATGTCCATTTTTTTATCTGAGCATCACTGGGGGGTAAAATACACCCACACTATGCTTCTGTTGTATAGACAAGTATTTTACCATGATGAAATGTAGGTGTGGTTCACAGACTAATGCATGTTGGAGCTCCAAAGAAGCAACAGATGAGTTTTACTCATTAAATGCTCATCACTAAATTTCTATGCCTTTAGGATTTGTTTAAAAATGTTTTGTTTTGATTTTTCTGATAGACGGTGCCAAATTTAGTTCAATTGCACATAAAAAATCATATTTGAAAGTTCTGGAGAAGGTTGAAAGTAAATCATTTGACTATTCATGCATGAATGATGAATATGATAATGGATGACATTGCCCAAATGAGCCAAAGTTTCTGTGACACTGAAATGGAGCAGAAATCAACTAATACAGACATGGTGAATGTAGTCATCATTAATTCAGATGACAAAGAAAGCAGAAATGTGAGTAAACATTGGCTAGTCAAAGTGGTATGAAATAGTCACACAACTAAATGGAATGATCCAATATTAAAAGTAGGGCTGAAAATATAGTGAGGATTTTGTCAGGCATGAGACTTATTGGATGGATGCCAGCACTGCTGTTCAATGTTAGAAATAGTTTGTAAGAGAAATACTCTAACTATAGGATGTAAAATACACAAATGCTGAAGTACAAGTAAACCATTCTGTATGCACCAATAACCATACTCAAAAATGTGTGTTTTATGACAGCTCATTAACTGAACTACAAGCATTCACAGGTCTGCTCTACCTTATCAAGGCTTTCTCATGGTCATCACTGGAATATAAAAGACTGATGTGTTTGGACTTGAGGACTGTAGCATAATGATGACAGTGAGGAGATTTGATTTCCTTTAAAATTGCCTGAGGCTTGATGACAAAACCATTCACCAAGAAATAAAAAGAACTGATAGTATGGCTTTCTGATATCCTTTCACTGTTTGAGAGATTTGTGGATGATTTCCAAGCATTTTATACACTATCTGAACACACGACTATTGATGAATATCTTGCAGATTTCATGGTGGCTGTAGCTTTAGGCAGTGTATTCCCCAAAAAACTTTAAAATAGGGCATAAAAATTTATACCTGTGTATATGTCAGGACTCATTAAGCTTTCAATTTAGAAATTTACCCTAGAAATTAGCCACCAGATCTTTTTTCATACAGTAATTAACCAAATCATGCTGTGAGCAGACTTGCTGGCTCCCATCTTCCAAACCAATCAGAATGTAACATTAGACAATAGACTTTTCAGTTTCCAATTGATGTAACATTTGCTAAATGGGCATAAGTTGACAACTTAGGAAATGTATGCAGGAACAAAGCAGAAATTTCCAATTAAATGTAATTTCCAAACAGAGAGTTGTAGAGTACAATCTTTGGATTTCAGAAAGATGTAACATTGGCCTCATATATGGCAAAGAGAAATAAACTAGTACTGCTGATATCAACACTTCACCAAGATGGAAATACTGAGAAGGAATCCTGGAAAAAATGGAAGCTTGAGATTTTTACTTTCTACAACAAAACCAAAGGTAGAGTAGATGTAGCAACTTTGATGTCACATGAAACACAAAGCATTGGCCAATGGTTCTTTTTTATTCTATCCTGAACATGTTTGGCATAGTTTGATAGTTTACAAAGAAAATGGCAAGTACAAAATTCCACAGATAAATTTTCTTAGAGGCTTGGGCCTGGAACATGTAAGAGATAGTTTACAGCAGAGAAAAAACAAAAGGTTTCTACCCAGGTAACTATGCAAAACACTGTGGAGCACACTGAGGAGATGACAGGGTAATAGGTGGGTGTAGCATTACAAAGAAAACAAAAGTCATCAACTATGCTGTTATGGCTTGTGTTTGGATGTCCTTCCAAAGCCTCTTGTGGTCACGGAGGTGGCTGAATAAAGCATTTGTGATTGGTTCATTGTCTAGCACTGGGATTGGTGGATTGAATGCCGCACCCACTCAGGAGCATGAAGTCAGCATACAACATAAGGGAGGGAGGAAGGCATGCTCTTCTCTCTTGTCCTTTTTCTCCTGTCACCTTTGGTACTTGCCTCCTCCATGAGTGGGTGCCCCTGTGACATGCCATTATGCCTTGGACCCAGCTGATTGTGGATTAAAACCTCCATGAGCCGTGAGCTAAATAAACATTTCCTTCCTTTATTTTGAGTGTTAGATATTTTGTCCCAACAAGGAGAGAAAAGTAACCAAGACATGTGCTCTGCAAGAAAGGACAACAAAGTATACATGCTATCAGTGTAAGCTGTACATATAGAACATGCAGTTTTCATGTGTGAATACTGCCTTGGATGTAACAGTTGAAATAATGATTATTTCTGCAGTAGACTTTTGTTTGTATTTACATTGTAGTTCCCATAAAAAAATTTATCTCTGAGTTTTTTTTTTTTTTAGGTTTTGTAAGTAATTAAGCATGTGAAAATGTTGATGGCTATTGTAAGCACTCATTAAATATTTGATATTTTATGTTGTCAATATCTTATTTTCCTTTTAAGTGCATATTTTACAGTATAGTATGAAGCTTCTGACAAAATAGGAGGAAAAGAGAGGTGACAAGAATGGCTGCCACATAGTAAAGAAAAACTAAGCACTTGGGCTGTCAGCATAAGTGCAACATATGTGTGGAACATGAATGTTGTCATGTCTGAACAATTGAAGGTGTGATAATTAAAGATTATTTTTTGTAGTGTTCTATTGGCATTTCCATTGTGGTTCACACAGAAATTAATTTCTGTTGTTAGTTTTTAGACTTTATACACCAAAAACAATGTTAAAAATTGGATGCTCTTTCTATGAATAGTTACTAAATATTAAAAATTTAATAGTATAGTATTGATAAATTTTCTTAAGTACCTATTTTTAAGTGAAAAAACTCATAAAAATTAAATAATTCTTCAATGGAAATGTTCTAAAAACTAAAATGTAGGTATTATAGACTCATGTTTCTGTGTTTTCATACATAATTTATATCATTCCCCTAAAAATTTCCAATGAATTATGATTTAACGTTTACATTATTCTGCTATCATATCATCATGCTTATTATTGTTGCCTGTTATGTTATTTTCCTATGGACACAAATTACCACAAGTTTTTTTGCTTAAACTCCACAAATAGTCTATATTATAGCTCTGATATTTAGAAGTTAAATCTGTACTAGTAATGCTATTTTTCTTTGAAGGAAACAGAAAGGAATCCATTTCCTTACCATTTGCATTTTGAAGGTTCTTGAATTATTTGGTTTGTGGAGTCCTCTTCTGTCTTCAAAGCAAACAGTATAGCATCTTTATATTCCTCATTCTGACCTCTCTTTCTCTCGTCCCATCACTTTCTTAGACATTTTTGTTTTTCAGATTTTTGTATAACGATTCTTGTGTTTGCAGTGGACTCTGAATAATTTGGCTCAGTGTCTTTAATTCATATCCTCAAAGTCCTTTATCCATATAGGTTCATATATTTACATTTTCTGTGAATTTGAATGCAGATATTTTGGTGGCATAAATTATACAGCCTCTCATGCTTATTCACATGTCTATCTTTCTTATTATATTTCATAAAATTCCCTTTATCCTCAGTACTTTCACAATGTTTTTTCTATGACAGATGTTGAATATATATTTGTTATTAAGAAACAGTTCTAAGGCCGGGATCTAGCTCAGCCTTGTAAGTGTAAGGTTGTGAGTTGGATCCCCAGTACCAAAATAAATACATAAATAAATAAAAAGTTTGCTTTTCTACATTCATAGATAGAGGTATGTGGATATAGATGTAGATAAAGGTGAGATTATAGATATAACATGTAAAATCAAATGAGAATACTATTAAATGTAATAGAACAACCTAAAAGAACCACAAATTAGCACTTTCTCCCCTACTGTATTGCCTTTTAATATTTTTTCATACTATTTTCTTTCTTGTTCCTGAACAAATACTACATCAAGGACTATTACGTCTCTGTATATTTTTAGTCATTAAAAAATTATGATGATTTTAAACTCAAAACACACTTTTGATTTGGAATTACATCTCATATCATGAATATTTAAAAGTCAGGATTTGATTTTAAATTGAATCACCTCTACTTCACCTTCTGGTTTTACTATGATTTTTTACTTTTCTAGTGTTGGAATTGGGAAAATGAAGGAAATTTAAGAGTAACAAAACAAAGTTAAGAGGAGCAAAAAGATGTTATTTGCTGAATCTGTGGAGGTTATGCAATTTTGGTACTCTGAATATTCTAGAAAGCCAAAGATGATGTTCTTATTGTTTTTTTTTTTTTGAATGGTGGGAGGAATCTTTTTACCCAGAGACCTCACCAGAGACTTCTTGCCTGGAGCCTCTGGTCACTTAGCAATTAGTGTCTACTTTCTGTTAAAGTATCTTCCATGCAACTGAAAGTTAGTATCATTACATTGACGATTACTTTTTCTTTTGCTATAAGTATGGAAATGCTTATGAATCCATTGTCCTTACAAACTCTGGAGTCACCATTAACAACTGTATATCTGCCCTTTCTCTGAGTTGATCATGCTAACAAAGGTTCTGCCGGTAGACATACCAGGCTTAGCTTTTCTGGTCTACTGCATCCTTTTAGTTAAAGAAATATATATTAAGCTTCTCAAGTGGCTTCCTTAAAATCTCTTTGGAATATATGTTTGTGTGTGTATAGTGTGTGTGTGTGGCTTGAAGGAAGGAAAATATTCCCTGAATATTCTTCTCTAAACAAATCTTCTTCAAAATACATCCTTAAAAATTATCTAGCAAAAAGTTTTCTTTAAAAAATTGTATAGCATGTTGAAGGCTATATGTTTGATTCTTAAGATTGAAAAAAATATGATTCTGAGAGGTTTATAAACCATATTGTTTGAATTACAGTTACTTATTTTCAAAATGATTCATTATGATCTATAAACCTATTTGGAAACACTTGCTCCACCTAAGTGAAATATTAAGTATGTGTCAAAATTTTATGCGTCATTTTATCCAACCATTTCAATTTAATAACAAAGGCGTTGATATAGAATTCACACTGATGGAGAATAAACTACAGATCAAAGAATCAGATCACTGGGGGAATGCTTTTAAAAACTATATCACTCTTCTTCCCTCCCACTTGCTCTGCTTCCAGGCCTTTGTGAGATGAACAGATTCCCTCTGCCATGGCTTTCACTATGCCATTTCTATCTTGGAACCAACCAATCATGAGTTACATGTATTAAACTTTGAAGCAAACATATCTCTCCTACTATAAGATTCAGATGGTGGGTATCTTGTCTGGGTAATGGGAAAGTGTCTAATACAGAAATTTGGTTCCAGGTAGGTGAGTCATTATTATGACTATTAATGACCATATGAAAGCCTTTGAAATAACTTTTCAGGAAGGAGTTGAAAAGCTTTGGAGAGAAGCCTTAAAATGGGTGATGGCTTATTCTGATTAGAGCTCAGACCAGACAGGTGAAAGAAAAGCAGATAGGAAAGACCAGGTTTATGAGATTTCCAATGGGAATGAAGACTTTATTGAAAACTATACTAGAAGCTGTGCTTATTTAGCTTTGGAAAATAATTTGTCTACATTTTGTCCATGTCCTAACACTTTGTGTGAGGCTGAATTGAATATGACCAACTAATTAATCTGATAGAAGAAATTTCCTGACAGTCTAACATTCAGTCTGGATACTGCCAGTTGCTCTTCATCAAATTTACAATGAGAAATGGAGAATCATAAAGGGTTAAAGGATATAAAAAGTTTACAGATTTGCCAGAAAGGAAGCACCTGAAACATTTGGGGCAAAGAGTGTAGTTGCTGAAAAGATTAGCATTTAAGAAGTCAATTACTATTTATCAGGGAAAAAAATACATAACTTTATGGCACATCAGGAATTGGCCAGATCCCAAACGTTTCAGAGTCACAGATCTAAAAGTATAACACTTTACTTTGAGAACAGAGCTCCTGGGCACCGTAGTCATTCAAGACTGGATAGGCCTATAAAAATATATCCCTGTTCAGCATTCTGGACACTGAAACTATTGAAGCCATATTCTAAAGGGGTCTAGTTACTGCTTGAGTTGGTGGTAGACCTTACTGTTACACACATACTATTGATTTTTCAGGCAAGAAGAATGCCAGAGTTGTGGGGTCCAAAGGCTTCCATCCAGAATTCAGAATACCTGGGAGGCTAGACAGTGCATGAAGCTGTGGAAGTGAAAGTGCTGAGTAGATCCCAGAAAGCTGGAGATGCCAGCAACATGGAAAGTCTGCCAAAGAAAATGGCAGACAATCAGTGGAGACAGCCTAAGTGAGGATATGTGGGCTCCAACTATTAAAGTCTCATAGGCTGAGCCATGCAAGCCCTTTGAACTGCATACTTTAGCACAATATGCCTCAGTTGCTAGACATGGAGCCACAAAATTAATGCTTTCCCTACTGGTTTTCAGTCTTGTTTTAGGTGAATTCTTTACTGTTCCTTTTATTTTATCTTTTCGAATGAGTATGTTTACTATGTGCTATTTATTTTGGAATAATTCTTTTTTTTTTTTTTTTTGGCTCACTACAATGGCTCAAACATAAGAGGTTGTCTTCATGATCAGAATAGACATTGTAATTGGAAATTTTAGCAATGAGTACATTAAGACTTTGGCAACTCTTAGAAATGGACTAAGTGCATTTTGTATAATGAGATGGGTATGAAGCTTTTGGGTGCCAGAGGTATGTTATATTACAGACTTAAATATCCCTAAAAGTCTCCTATGTTCAGAGGTAGGGATTTTGTAAGGCTAGTGAATTATGAGGGCACTATACTCATCAAAACTCCTGAGACGTGAGTTCCTGTTGGAGACAGGTCCTTACTAATCTGTACAAGCTTGCTGTTATGGGTTATAAGTAGGTGTCCCCCAAAGTCTCATCTGGTTACAGGTGGAATTTTTGATAGGTGACTCGATCATGGGTGTGTGATACTGGGTCATGACTGTGTGATAGTGGATCACATTATTGGGAGCTAAAGCCCAGTGGGAAAAGGTGGATTACTCTGGATGTATCTTAGAACAGTATTTGACCTTCCTCCCCCACTGCATCCCTCTCCATTTCTTACCCACCATGTGATGAATTGTCTCTCTTTTGAAAGGGCCCTCTGCCATCCAGCCCTGCATTAGCATCAGCCCATTAGGAACCAAAACCTCTCCAAACTGCGAGCCAAATTAAACCTTTTCTTCTTTGTGTGGGTGTCTCGTATTTTGTACTAGTGATGAGAAAGTAACAAAGATCCTAGTTCTCTATTGCGATTGACCTGCATCACCCCACCAATAGCATGGATTGTTGCTGTAAATAAGTTCTTTTGACAAGTATTTACAAATTTTGCAAATTAAAACTTGCTTATGTATCCAAACTACAAATATATCAATGTCTGAATGCATAAAATTAGATTAAAAATATTCAAATAATCAAAACAAACTCATGTCACTAAGTTTGAATTCTTAGAACACAATCACATTAAGATAAATTATTTTTCCAAAATCTTTTCCTAGTATTTTCATTAGAGCTCTTATTCAAAATTACTGTGATTTGGTATGATTCTTTGGCTTTAAAAATTCTACTTATATTTCACTGACATAGCATTGAATTGGGAGAAAAAAAAAAAAACAAGCAAATATAGAAGGTGACTTGATTTTCGGGGAAAAAGTCCTTAAAATGAATCTTGGGCTTTCCTGCTCTTGCTACCGCATTAATCCTAAATGGTGTCAGTCAGTTGAGTCTAATAGTTGTGAGTGTTACTACCATGGTCAGTTCCAAATTATAGTATTGATTAATTGATTGTCTCCTTCCACTTGTGAATTATATTAGTGCTGGCTCAGGCAGCTTGGCATAGAGCCAAGGCCTAATTTTCAATGGAAGGCAACGAGCAGTTTTACTGTTTCACTGCTGTACTTAAATGGATGTTCAGAAAACCAAAATCTCCAGAAAGGTGATTTGACTAAAAGGAATGTATTAAACACAATGCATATGCAGTGATTGATTGATCTAGCCTAGAAAAACAGAGAGGAAGCGAGTAAGTATCATTTCTCAAACTCAGGCTTTCACAACAATCTTAAAACAATTGACTAGAGGAAGCCAGTAGGAGGGAAGCAAGATGGCCTTGAATGATAATAAGGCAGCATCTGGATCTGTGAAAACAAATCCTTTCAGGATACCAGTGTGGAGACCATGGCACTTTCAACTAATTAGAACTTAAAGTGGGTTCCAGGCTCCTCAGCATGGACGCGGCTGTCCAGGACAGCATAAGGTACCTGCCACACTTGTTCCAACAGGGCTCTGGTGCCTTCTTAGAAATACATAAGGACTACGAAGCTGAGAGGCAAACAAGAGGGGCTAGTTTGTTGTAAATTCTCTGCGTTAATGAGGAACATAAAATGGATGGGTGTGTTTATCATTGATTCCTGTGGAATGGGAAAAGCTTAAATGGGGCATTGAGAGGTTAATAACTTTCACAGATCCATAACTTTGAGTTTGTTTTCTGCCAGATCAATTCTTTTCCCTAAAAAATGTGAAAGGGAAATTGGAATGAGATGAGTAATTCTGATTATAAAATTATATTCACATTAATATATATTTATAATTATTATTGGTCTTTCTTTCCAGTGTGAACAAAACTACACCTGATTGCAGAGGGAATTAGAAGAAACTTTCTTCTTCAAGTACAGAGAAGGAGCATAACAAAAATGAAGGAAGTGATTTAAGGGACCTTAAATTGCCAAGTGATGAAATTAAACATTTAGATTCAGATGGTAAAATAGAAGTTATGGAGAAACAACTGTATAAAAAACAGGCACAAGGTCAAACATCCTGATAGGATGGTAATTGTAATAATATTTGATATAAGAAAGTTCAGAGAGATTGTAATTAGATATGTCTACAGGAAAAAAAAAAACCCCTCTATGAGAGGTACTTAGTTTGAGATTATTAGTGATTGACTTTATATAGAAATCATTAACAAAAGCAACAATGTATCAGCCTGGTGGCACAGATTCTATAAGGAAAACTCACCGAATAAATGTCTATAAATACAAACATATTAGTTCTATATTTATCTGTAGCAAAGAGATATGGTTAGAATTGGGAAACACATTCATTAACAAATATAAATTAGATAATATGGTGGTGCTACAGTTACTGTGGAGAGCACCCCTTTGGTGAGTATTTAGTAATTTAGGGAATTGCAGCATGGATAATATTACTTAGTGTATAAGCAACTTGAAGAAAATTAATTCATGTGGACTTAATTAGTAGTTAGGTCTTAACTTGGAAGATAAAAGTGTGTTCGGTTTCTTGAATGAAGGATTCAAATATAATTTATTCTATTGCACTTCTCTGCACTAAGTACACAGACGCTATCACAAAATGGGTGATTCTGTGAATATTTTTTGAAAAAAGAAGTGCATTGGAATACACTCTATGAACAAACTTTCTGCCAGGGACAGAACGTTTTTGGCAGGAAGAGAGATTGCACCCTAAAGAGAGATTGCAACAATATCAATGAAGGATTAGAACATTAAATGTGTTTGGGATCTCATGCCCCAAAACAGCCTTTTCCCCACTTCCTTGTCTTCTTTCTTCACCTAAATAAATTTGATTAAGCATTAAGATTCAGACATCAATTTCATTTCTGAGAATTTGAAAACAGTCCCTTGACTATTTGGTTTCAATTAATCCCCTGTGTTTTGCTCATCGTGGGAATATTTATGTGCTCCTGTAATTGTTTATTGAATTTGCTATGTTAGAAAATCTGTGTTTGTCTTATTTGTTAGTGGATCTTAGTTATATACAGATTAATGGATTGGTTGACAGATTTGTACATGTGCAGACCATGCTTGCATCATTCCCACCATCATTATCCTCTTGCCCTTCCCACTTCTGTCCCCTTATTCTTTTTCTTTTATAGCTTCTCTCCTAATTTCATGTCATCTATTGTTTTATTTCCCCATGTAAGAGGCAAACACATGAATTCATTTTTTTTTGCATCTCATTGACTTCCCTGAAGGTAACCTCAAATTTCATTTCCCTGTGATGACACAATTGCATTCTTTTTATGACTGTAAGATATTCCATTGTATACAGATCACATGTTCTTTATCCATTCACTTGTTGACATTTAGGGAGTTAGTGGTTGTAAATTGAGCCAGAATAAACATATTTTCAGGGATCCATGCAGTATGTGACTTAAAATTTCTTTGGAATACAGCAAGGAGTGGTATAGATCAAATGATATGTCTATTTTTGTTTCTTTGCTTGTTTCCTCTAGTCTGGACATTCTTGGCTCTTTGCTCCCACACCCCACACATGGTCCATCTGCACATGGCGGCTGCCCTTCTATCACAGCAATGCCTATTCAGAAAGCAATTGGTTCTCCTACCACCAGTGTCATCATCCAGTCCACCTCTTGCATATGATTGGAACAGCATCTTTTCTAGAATACTAATCATGCTCTTGCCCCAATTACTTGGTTTGCATCCCAGAAGTTGAAAAAATGCCCTGAATATGTGCCTGTTCATGTCAATCTTCTATTCAAAACCTTCAGTGAAAGAACACATCACTTAGATTAAAATTCAAAATTCTTCCAAGGGGATACAAGGGCCTTTTCTTTTGCTCAGACATCTCTTCTATATCTTCTTGTACCTTAGACTCTAGCCACACTGGTATTTTGTTCTTAACCTTAGACAAACTCTCTCTTTCGGGCCTTTGCACTTATGATGTCTTCTTTCTAGGATATTCTTCCTTATTCTCTGCCTGACTCGTTACTATTCAAAAGTCACATACAACCTTCAAAATTTCTGAATTTTCATTCCACTCCTTACCTGATATCTTAATGTTCTTTCTCAGTTTTTTCCTATTAACACTGATTTCATGTCTGGATAAGCTTCACTTCTGAGATGGTGTCTGTCCTGTTTGTTAAATATTTTACATTTCAGCCTCCTTCATCAGTATCTGCTGTACTGTCTGCCTTCTTCTCTCCATCCTCTGCCTCCCAGCTCAGGGTTCCTGTTGGGAACTCTCTCCAGCATGATGAATACTAACAATTTTATCAGCAAATGTAAAAACATATGTTTAAAAAAGTACTATGACCTATTTAATACATAAAACAATAAAAGCTATGAAGATCTCTGTTCACAACACAGCTCAATAAATAAATGCTATCAATTTTAAATGGGAAAAATCAACATATTTATTGGCTTTCATGTTATCTCTATGCAACAGACTGTGAACTCCTTGAAGGCAGGTTAGAATTTAACTTTTTATCTTCATCTAAGTAGTGACTAAATAGTAGAGTAGGTGAATGAATTAATAAGACTTTTACGCATCCATAATTACTCATTTGAAATACATAAACAATAACAACTACTTTATCTATTTGATTACTTATTTTTGTTTTAATAAATATTATTTATACAACTTTTATTGCCTTAAATATATGTTTTAAGTTAAATGTTTCTAATGTATACATTTATTTGACAAAAAAGACATTCAGTCTTGATAATCCTTGTGAATAAGAAGAAAAAAATTGTATATATGTAAATTGGATCTTGACATTAATAGCATTTTTAAATTGTGATAGTAAAATGACACCATCTCTTAAACAGATATCTTAGTAAACTAAGATGAGATTTTTATAAATTATTATGTTTAGGGCTACCCATCCATTATAAGAACAATGCTAAAATTTTTATCAATAAATTTGTAACTGTTGTAACCTATATAAAACCCCCTCATAAGTCTCCCCGGATGTAAGAGAAAAATCAAAGGTAACTTTTAAGAGCAGAACAGGATGTCTTCCTAATCTAAACTTGCCTGTTTGCAGGATGACTCGCTTGTTTGCAGGATGTGCCTTCCCCAGAGGATGTTTGCCTAATCTAAACTTGCTTGTTAGCCCAACCCTTACCTGAACCTTGCTCTTCCCCAGAAATATAACCACCCCGTGTTCCTGTTCTGTAGTGTGCTGTGAACTCCCACCCCTTGCATTGTGAGACCAGCAGATGTTTGCAATTTTACAGGATAAAAACCCTTCTCTGTAGCTGTTAGGCGTGCAGTTTCCATATTGGCTACTGGGGACTGTGTCACCAGGCCTGTGCTTTAATAAATAATTTTTTCTTTCCAAATTATTTTCTCTGGCTCCTTCATACCTTGGGAAATGGACCAACACAGTAACATTTTATGTCTTATTTGTCAAATACAAAACATATATTTTAACATTTCTCATAAGTTTAGGATTCAAAATTATAGTGTCTTAATGAATAGAATTCCCTTGCATGACCATATTTTATTATGGTCTTTTATGTATATTACCCCTGATGTAGGCAGCTCTCCTTCTGTTCAACATAGCTCACTCTAAGCAGCCTAGTTTTAACCATTGCGCCTCATTTCTGTTCTGTAAGCACCGCTCAGCACCCCCCTTCCCTTACTATCTTTCTAGGTTAAGTTTCAATTTCCTGAGAAAGCTGTAAAAGCCTTAGGTATCAGTTTCTTGTAACTCCCTCCCCTACCCCTCATCTGACTATCTGTAATAAAATGTGCTGTTCTTTAAGAAATGCTTAACTTCAAGGAAATTACAGGAAGTTCTGTAAGGCCCAGAGGCTATCTAACTGTGTCAGAGATTACAACATTCCTGTGGTTTTTAGCTTTAAAAGTTTAATCCCTCAGCTGTGAGGCATACAGTCTCCATATTGGTTCCTGGAGACTGTGATGCCAGGTCTGGCCTAAAATAAAGCCTTTGCTCCCCAAACTTTAATTTCTTGCTTCCTTGGGTTTTATTCTGGGGTCCTAGCAATCACATTTGGGGGCTTGTCTGAGATGGAAGCAAGACCCCAGACTCATTTCTGAACATTTGAAAGTAAGTATTCTGGAGGGTTTGTTTGGGCCATGGTCAGTTTATACTCTTGGGGAGGGGATGCCCTCCATTTGGAAAGCAGGGACCTACTGAGGACAGAGTCAATTGGTTTTGTGGGACAAATCTTGTCTGTTTGTATAGTTTTTAGGATGAACTTTGTCCATTTGTGACTCTGCCTCAGGTGGGGAACTGCTCTGTTGGTTAATTTGTTAATTTCTCCAGATCCCAAAATTTGACCAATTTTTGAGCAAAGGCCATTTTGTTGCAGCTTGTCTTGTCTTGTATGTCTGTTTGTGTGTCCATTTGTTCTAATTGTTCTCCTTTTGGTTATTCCAAATCTAACAGAAAATTCTCTCCTAGGAACCCCTTCTACGAGCCCAAAATGGACAAAGGGATTTAGATATTTATGTTCAGTGTTTTTGTACTTTAGAATTGTCTTACTGTTTTAATTTGTTACTAACTTAGGGGCTTGTTGCCCAATTCTGTTGCAGGATCGATATGGCTTATTAGACTCAAGGTTCATGATAAAAAAATTATTTCCTTTAGCTCACCAAACTGTGCATGAAGCAAACTTTGTTTGTGTTTTTAATGTTGTGGCACCTTGTTTAATGTTTTGGTCCTCAATTGATTACTTGCAAACTCGGCATGCCTTTTAAAAAAGAGTATTTTCTTTCTGGTTAAAATGTAAACATGTGTGCACATATATATGTATATTTATGGTTTTTAAGAATCATATCAACTTTACCAAGTAAAAACCAGGTCATACTATATTTGAGCCAGTTAAAATGTTACAGTTTTTTTTTTAATACAGCATTTTTATGTGGTAAAAAGACATAAAATAATTAAATGTGCTCTGGACTACTAAAAGGTGACTTCAAGGGTTTTGTTGAGAGTTTTAATATTGTCTGAGAAGTGAGAGGAAAGGTAATTGACTGGTAATAGTAAGAAAAAGAGGACAAAGAAAGTGGTTTTGTGTTCAAGTAAAAATGTCTGGCTGTGCCAGAATGTGGAAGAAGATAAAAGCTCAACTTGGGGGTATATTGTAAGTTATAAAAAGCTTGAGAGGATGTGAATTTTATTTGTCTTGGTTTATAATACTGCAAATAACAGGTTTGACAAGAAGAAAATATGTTCAGAATTTGACAGTATTAGATCAGTTTTGGTAGATTTATTTATAAGATTGGTAAACCTTTGCTGCAAAATATTTCCATTAAAATGACATTATAGGTGATACTAGAGATAAGATACAAGTTCTTGCATGTGCTGTGAACATCTGGAAGATTATGCAACACAATTTTGTTACCTATGAAAAAGCCCTTGTTTTGTTAAGAATGTAATTTCAGTAAAATGATGGCCGGCCACGCAGCACCCTGGGACAAAAAGCGGTGTGCCATCCAGATGAAGCCTGCTCTTTGATACGGAATGCCAAAACCATGTTTTCCTTTTGTCCCACCCCGATTGGACATCCAGAGGTAAGGAGGTTTCCTTTTGCAGTTGTTCTCTTTGCAACTCAGTCGGCCACACATCTTAGACAAAAATTGCAAAGGTTTTAGAGATTTGAGAAAATGCCCCTCAGCCAGTTAATAGAGATAGCACAAAAAGTCTTTGAGAACTGAGAGAATTTACAAGAAGCTACCAACAAAAAGATAACCAAGGTGTTAGAATTGCTCTATGAGAGAGAATTTTCAAAAAAAACAGACGAGAGTTTCTGGGGGCGGTTGGATACTGTAGGCTAAATTTTACTGAAAAGCTCGACTATATGACTCAAAACTCACTGAACTGGACGGATAAATGTGAACAGGCCTTCCAGCAGCTCAAGTGGGCCTTGACAGAGGTCCCAGCCCTGGGACTCCCTGAGGTTACCAAGCTGTTCACCTTGTTCATAGATAAACTCAAGGGCATTGCCAAAGGAATCCTAACCCACGACATTGGCCCTTGAAAGATGCTTATAGCTTACCTCTCCAAAAGACTTGATCTGGTGACAGGAGGATGGCCCCCCTGCCTGAGAATCCTAGCTGCTGTGGCTATGTTACTTAATGAGGCTAAAAACTCACTTTTGGAACGAAGATTTCTGTAGTGACCTCCCACAGTTTAGAGACTCTTATCAAAACCCCTCCCAAAAAATGGCTCTCGAACACTAGAATTTCACACTATCAAGCCCTGCTCCTAGACCTAGAGCTGGTAGTTTTCAAGACTTCTTCAGTTTTAAGCCCAACCACCCTTATGCCTGATGACGACTAAGATTAAAAATACTCCACAGATTCTAGACTTGATGGCAGCTGTCTGGCTACCTCAAGAGTTGCTATTATTCATTGCAAGGCTCACCAGACAGGAGATGACCCTGTCACCTTAGGAAACAGTTTGGTAGATCAAGCCACTCGAAAAATAGCAACCACATCAGAGGGGCCAGAAGTACCAAGGAAGTAACTGCTTTGATGTTAGTCCCTCTGACCTTGTCAGAACCAGTCTACACAAAGAAAGACCTACAGTTAACATCTCAACTTGGAGTGAAGTCCCCCACCCCAGGGGACTGGTACCAGTTACCTGATAACTGAGTACTGTTACTGGAGGCACTAGGGTGGGAGCTGTTACACCAGGCTTACCAGACTACCCATTTAGGGAGAACTAAACTTGTGGAATTGTTCAGAACTTGGTTTTTTATTCCAAAACTCTGCAAACTGACCACATATTTGAGCTCCAGATGCCCACAGTGCTTGTTAGTCAACTCAGCCAGGAGCTCTATGCTGGAGACCACCCAACATCGAGGAATTGTTCCAGGAGAACATTGGGAAGTAGACTTCATGGACATGGTAAAGCCTGGTTTACAGGGACACTGCTATCTCTTGGTATTAGTAGATACCTTCACTGGCTGGGTAGAGGCTTTCCCTACTAAGTCCAAGTCAGCCTTAGTGGTAGTTAAAAAGCTATTGCATGAGATCATACCTTGATTTGGCCTCCCACTATCAATGGGGTCCAATAATGGCCCAGCTTTCATAACCCAAGTCACCCAAAAGTTAGCCCAGGCATTAAAGATTAATTGGAAAACTCCACTGTGCCTATCGGCCACAAAGCTCAGGGCAAGTAGAGTGCATGAACCAGACTATTAAGGATACTTTAACTAAATTGTCTTTGGAAACTGGCGATAATTGGGTGAGCCTTCTTCCCTTTGCACTGTTAGGAGCCAGATGTACCCCATATGTTTCTGGAATTTCCCCCTTTGACTCTATGTTTTAGAGGCCCCCGCCATTGGTCCCAACATTGTCAGAAGATAAACTAGCTGAAATAACTAATCAAGATCTCATTAAGTCCCGGCAGACTCTCCAACCCGTGTTGACTTCAATCCACCAGCTGTTTAGACAAAAACACCCGGATCTACCTTCAGAGACACCTCTCAAGGTGCCGATTGAGCCGGGGACTCCAGTCTTGGTGTGATGTCACCACCGTGACTCCCTCAAACCCCACTGGGAAGGACTGTTCACCGTGGTGCTCAGCATTCCCACCGAACAGGAAAGACTGCGTGGATTCACCATACCCACGTCAAACCACTGGAAGCAACAGACAGCGAGGAGTGTTCTCAATGGACTGTACAGCAGACTGGTAACCCCTTAAAGTTAAAATTTACTAAAGCACAGTTAGATTATGCCAGTCATGAACTGTTTTAGCTTGCTTGCTTTGATTTTAATAACATTGATGCCGACTTTGCACGGCGGCTTTGGTCCCCCTGTAAGCAAAGAACAATTGTTAAGATCTTTGTATGGGAACCCCTGTGATTGTGGAGGGGGCTATATTACTAAAGGTAAAGACACCAACTGGGGGGAAATTATACATACATTAGAAAACAAGGATCGAGATGCTTCCCACACAAATGATACAGTCTTCTGACAGATTGTGGGGACAAGTTAACATTCCTTGTTGCTATACCCTCAGTTACAGGGGGTTTGATTCAAAGGTAGATGTGTATGTTAAAGCTCTGCGTGATACCTAACAAAGGCAGCCAGTCAGGGGCATGCCCTCAGAATTGTTGTTAGTATTCAGAAATGCATTCCTCCTGCTATGACTCTGTACAAGAATGTATAGGCATAGATAACAAAACTTACTTCACTGCAGAGCTTATGAGGACACAGGCTAGAAGTGTTGGAGGTGATTGGTCTACCAATCTGACAGTAATAGGAAGTTTAAAGTTTGCCCAAGCCTCATGTCTTGGCATGGTTGGTAAATCAGTGTGCTGGAGCAGGGTGGCCCCTATACATGTGTCTGATGGGGCGTCCCTCAAGATTAAGATGAGAGAACTCATGGTTGAGGAACGAGTCAAATAGCTAATAAAAATAATGTTTCCCCAGATACATTACCACCCCTTGATACTGCCTAAATCATGGGGAGTTGATCTGGATGCTGAAACTTCTGATATTCTAGAGGCTACTTATAAAGCCTTAAATGCTTCCAACCTAACTTTGGCTGAAGAATTGCTGGTTATGCATGGCACAGGGTTCCCCCATGCCCCTTGCAATCCCCACCAATGTTTCTCTGACTACACTGGAGAAACAAGATTACTTAAATTGTAGTGCTGGTCCCCCCTTTAGAGTACAACCAGTAGGCTTCAAGGACTCTCTCTGTCTCCAAGGAGGTTTTCATAACAATACCTCCAACATTGACATGGGGTTCGTTGCATTTACTAATTGTAGTTCCATAGTTAACCAGACTACCTCCCTTTATCCCGCCAAAGGGCAAGTATTTATTTGTAGCAAAAATATGGCCTATACTTTCCTCCCAACTAACTGGACAGGGATATGTGTAACAGCTGTCCTATTGCCTGATATAGAGATCCTACCCTGGGATGAGCCTGTCCCCATTCCTAGTTTAGATTACATTACAGACTGCTCAAAGAGGGTAGTTCAATTTATCCCTTTATTGGTAGGCCTAGAAATATCATAAGCCTTAGGTATGGGGGCAGCAGGAGTAGAGGTTTCTATTCAACTTTCCAACCAGATTGTTAGTGATGTGCAGGCATTATCTAGTATCATTCAGGTCATTCAAGACCAAATAGACTCGTTGGCTGAAGTAGTTCTCCAAAACAGAAGGGGACTAGACATCCTAATGGCAGAACAAGGAGGGATCTGTGCGGCATTGCAGGAACGATGCTGCTTTTATGTAAATAAGTCTGGCATTGTCCAAGATAAAATCAAGAGACTACAGGAAGACCTAGTTAAAAGGAGGAGAGTGCTATTTAAAACCCTTTATGGAGTGTCTAAAATGAAATCCTGCCCTATCTTCTGCCCTTGCTTGGACCATTGTTAGGAGTACTGCTCTTGGTCACAGATGGTCCTTATATACTCAATAAAATAATTGCATATGCCAGACAACAAATGCAAGGCATAAAGTTGATGATGTTACACTAGCACGCCTATGAGTCTGTACCTCAAAATCCTTAAAAATTAGGTCAAAGATTTGACCTCAGTCACAACATCAGAGGGGAATGTTATAGCCTAGTTTTAACCCTTGCACCTCATTTCTGTTCTGTAAGTGCTGCTCAGCACCCCCCCTTCCCTTCCTATCTTTCTAGGTTAAGTTTCAATTTCCTGAGAAAGCTGAAAGACTTAGGTATCAGTTTCCTGTAACCCCTCCCCTACCCCTCATCTGGCTATCTGTAATAAAATGTGCTGTTCTTTAAGAAATGCTTAACTTCAAGGAAATTACAGGAAGTTCTATAAAGCCCAGATGCTACCTGTGTCAGTGATTACAACATTCCTGTGGTTTTCGGCTTTAAAACCCAACCTTTCCAGCTGTAAGGCATGAAGTCTCCAAATTGGCTCCTGGAGACTGTGATGCCAGGCCTGGCCTAAAATAAAGCCTTTGCTCCCCAAATTTTAATTTCTTGCTTCCTTGGGTTTTATTCCGTGGTCCAAGCTATCACATTAAGAAATGAGTGAGATATTAGAAAAAGTCCATATTATTTAAAATTGTCAAGCCACGAGGCAATGGTTATATATTAGCTCTTCAAATGTGTAGATCTCAGAACAAAGACTCAGAACAAAGAGCTCCCTCACTGTTGAAAGTCCATATACAACCTCCTTTGTGTTTTGCTTTTTTGATAATTTTAAAGTTTAGTAAAAGCAATGCTAATTTTAAAAGTTAAAATTAAAATTTAAAATTTAAATTTAAAATTTAATTAAAATTAAAATTTAAAATAAAATTAAAACAGTTTAACTTAGAGAAAAGTAGTCTTTTCCCATACTTATGAAGCCATGAAGTCACTAATTGCTACATGGCATTTAGTTTTAAGCCTCAACCTGAAAGATGAAACATATTATGGGTGTAGAGGGAAGAGGCAACAGTGTCTGAAATGTATGACAAAAGAAGAATAGTTTAAGGAGGATCTATGAATAGTTTGCATAGTAAATAGAAGATTAAAGGAAGAAAAAGGCAAATGCTCACTGCAATTAGAGCTGCTGAATAATAAAAGGCAGATCCAGGCCACAGTGTTTTACTCAGAGGCTGGCTGGCTGAGTGTCAGGGGGAAGTTTATTGTAGAGTAGGAGACTGGATAATGCGACCTTCCTGTGTTTCTTCCTACTGAAGTAGAACACAGATTTAAATGCTGAGTAAAAGGATTTTGAATCACCGATACACTATCAAATATTGCTTTGATCTTAGGAAGGTCATTTATTCTTTTTGGGTCTAAATATGTTATGTAAAAATCATAGCTTGAGGTTTTAAAATCTATTTTAGTTGTGATAGTCTCTGATCATTTAAATGATAGGTTGAATCAAAGTTTAAGTCTACTCATGGTGAAGAATCATAATTTTAGATTTTTTAGAACTAGGAAGCTATTGGCTCCTGATAGCCTTTAGGTCTTGACTGTCCCTGATGACTTTTGTTGTTAAAGGCATGGCCCCCAGTCCATGGTACTCTCAGGAGGTAAGGAAACCTTTAAGAGGCAGACAGGTAGGCAGAAGTTAGATCACTGGTGCGTGTCCTTCAAGAGACATTACAACCCAGACCCCTCCCCTTTATTCATGACCAGTCTGGGGAAAACAGACTTCCTTTACCACTTTGTCCTGCCATGAGGCACTGTGTGGCTACAGGTACAAAGAAACAAGGCCAAGCTACCACCAACTGAAACCTCTGAAATCATGGGCCACCACAACCATTCAGCTTTTTATGTTGATTACCTCAGGTATGTTGTCATAGCCTACACATAAGTTATATTATACATACTATCATTTCTCCACAAAATCAGTAGTAAGTAAATTTAATCATTTACTTCAAATACTATGCATATGTGTGAAAATATTTGCTAGTACCCTTGTAATGTAACTCTCTCAAGCAGAATTCTTTCAAGAACATCCCGCTGAGATTTCATCTTCTGGGCATATAGTTTGCATACGCAATTAACCTTCTTTAATTAGATTAACTTGTCCTTTACCTGACGTTGTCAAATTAATACTGTAATCAAAAATCTCTCTGTCAGAGATCCAAGTGTGTCCCTGCTATGTGTAATGTTAATTACTTCTTTACTAAAAATAACCAAAAACAGACTCATATAGTAGGAAGCCTTGGTTAGCATACCTGGTTATGTCTCCAAAATAGCGCCATTCAGAACTTTATAAACAATTCTTAAAATCTAAAGAAATCTTGATGTTTCTGGCTGTTTTAATTGATGAGGTTCTAAGAATTGACCAACATTTCAGATTACTCATAATTATGTAAAAAAAAATAAAGGCACTGAAATGCCTATATAGATAGGCATTTAAAACATGTACAAAATAGCATGTAATCAAATGTTATTATTTATAACAAATTAAATTGCACTTGCCAAAAATAAGCAGAAGCCTCAGCTAGAGATCTCACTATATTATTCTTCTCACCCACTTACTTGCAAAGTTTGGATATTTTAACTGTATCTGACTGGCATTGATTTGACTCAATTATGAAAAGTGACACTGACACTTACATGATGAGGAAAGCTCATTTCACCAAATTGACTAAATGTGGCTAATGGCCCTACAGCAAAATATTGTGAACTCTTTACTATACAGTGGTGTACAGCATTAATAATATTTTAAATATCTTCCAATGTGCTCAATCAGTCATTCATTAAATGCCCATGATGTGAAAGTAGTCTTTTCAATTTTGTGAGAAATACAAAAATGACTAAGAAGGCATATACCTCTCTTTCAAAAGTTTATAGAGACAGGCAGAGAGGAAATGACAGGCAAATGGAAGCCTGATGTCTTGCCATCCAGTTAGATTGCTTTGATGCTCTCAATTCAAAGCAGTCAAGGTTCATCTGAAAAAAGAAGTGATGGACGTCTCTGAAGTTCCATCTAGATTTGAATTTTGATGTTACTACTGTTACTGTGACTAGGCAAGATAGTATTTAATTTCTCTAGTTCTCAAGTCCCTCATTTTAACATAGAAATAAATGAAGTTTATGTCTTAGACATTTGCATAAGTGTAATGCAGTATACATATAATATGTTTTACATACAGTGTGCAATAAACATAACATATATGAGCTAAAGGATACACCGAACAAGAGAGCTGTATTTTCTTTTGAAGGAGTAAAAAGTAAAATATTTTGTAATATGGTGCCCTTAGATTCCTCTATTTAAGAGTGATATACAGCATTCATGCACTTTGAAGGAAAAGAAGCAATTTGAAGAAGAATTCAGAAGAATTCTGAAGCATCAGGAGGTATATTGAGCTTGTGTTCTTAGACAAATGGAAGACAAGACAATTCAAGTGATACGAATCAAATATATTGCCCTAAATGAAGTATACTGAGGTTTCACCCAATTGTATTGTTTGACATATCTTATGCTATTTTTAGGGGCAATATGGGGAAGACAGGATAGGAAAGGGCTGGGTAGATTTGTCAAGTGATAGAAAATCACAGAAAGATGTTGGGGGTGTGTAAATATTAACTTACAAAGAACTCTTGGGCCTGATTCAGAGCTCTGTCTTTGGTAACTTGAAAGATCAGGATGGTTTGGGTTGAGATTCTTGCTCTGACTCATTAGCTGTGAGAGATTTTTATCTCCTTGTCCAATAGTTATTTTTTAAAATTTCTAATGGAATGATATGTAGATAATATGTAAAACCATTTACCTTATGCTTTGTAATACCAAGGATTCAACAGTTCTATCAAAAGTAACACTGCTTCTTGTAATTTAATTTTATTTGTGGGATAAGATAAAAGTGATAATGGTATTTTAGCTTTTTCTTCACTTGAAAGTACTGGTAGATGGAAAGGAATTTGATCAATGTAGTTATTCTATTTTAATACAGAGGCAACTCCATGATTCAGGTACCTACCTGATCTCCAGAAGTTGAGCTGCTAAAATGTATTGCTTATTTCCACTTTCAAATATGTATATAAGGTTCCAAGTTTCAGTGAAAACAATGTCTACAGATTGATTTTTTCACCTCCTGCTATGTAGCATAATTGTTCCAAAGCTCTTTTTTTATATATGAACTAATTTAATCTTCACAATAGACATAAAAGTCTGTATTACTGTCATTTGTATTTTGTGGATGACAAAATACAGGTGTAAACTTAAGTAGACTTAAGGTGATAAGTAGCAGAGAATTCAGGCAAGTGTTGGCCTAGAATCTGTACAATTTACCCCTCATAATTGTTCTGATTTATCCTGAAGAAGCAATGTCCTAAATAAAAATACATTTACAATGTTTAGTAGCATTCATTTGACAAATGAAACTAAAAAGCAAATAGAAACACCATTTGAATTCCTAGCTGTATGGGATAAGTACTTGGGACATGCAAACAACTACTTTTTAAATGAATTCTGGAACATAATGTACTCTGAAAGTGAGAACTGAATCTATGCAAACTACTGAAGCATAAAGCAGAATGATCAGTATCATAAGGCAGCCATGAACAAACACACATAGGAGTTCAGAAGAAGATAGCAATTTTGACTCAGAGTATCAAAGAAAGCTTTATGGAGAAAGAGAGCTGAATCTTAACATTTAAAAGTGATACAATGATCAGACAAAAGGAAAACAGGCTGAGTGTCTAAAATAAACCTATTACAATTTTCATCTCTTATTTAATTCCAATCTTATTTGACTTCAATAGCAGCTTGATTTTTGGAGGGCCTTTTGGGATTTTCTTTCTAGTAAGTATTTTCTTATTTATAAGACATGCCAACTAAAATATGAGATAAATGTGACACAGAAGGTAATAATCTCTTTAGGCTGGGAATCCAAAATTTTAGTAAACAAGAGTATTTTAACAAGCTAAAGACCTTAAACTTTATATTTATAAACACTGATTAAAATCATTTTAGTGTTTTAAAAGTCACTACAAGCTAACCAGATAATACTACTTAAATGGTCTATCAATAGATCAAATATCTGACAAATAGCATGGAAGTTATGTATTTTAAAGAATTATTTGTTTAAAGATTAGAAGCACACTATTAAACTGCAATGGATAAAGAAAATACACTTCAGTGAGCATAGGTGAAGTATTTATATTAGGTAAAGGATATATAAGGTATCAAATTTGTGTTCATACTAAAATATTTGCCACAGAACAATGAGAACCAAATGCATTACATGATAACCTGGTATTGCTTAACAGGTCAGACTTTTAAAAATTTGCTAATATATTTGCTAATCTGTTTTCTCTCTTCATTTCCTCATTAACAATGAATGCCCTGAGGCTTCCAGAAGAACCAACATAAAGTATGTAGGCGAGACCACTGCCCTGGGCTAATAATTTCAAAACAGCAGCAGCTAAACTCAGTCAACATTTAAATCTCTAGGCATATGCTTCTCCAATCCAAAATTTTAACCGATTGTTAGGTCTTTTCACACTCATTCCTAAAATTCTCTGGGAAAATAAATCTCTCATTGAAAGATCACTCCATAGTTTTATTATTTTGAGTATATTGCAATTTCATTTATAAAACAAAAGCTGTCGCAATAGTAAGAAATAAACCTTAGTGTATTTTACCAGAGGAATATTACATGAATAGAATAAAATATTTGAATGATCCATTCATCCACCAATCATCCCACCATGCACGAGTCCTTGCTTAGTGGCAGCTCTGTGTTACGTACTTTATTAGGTATCAGAGTTCAGCGAAAGAAAAAAGTGTTGTGAACTCACCTTGTGTCAGCCACTCAATGTGTCTGCAGACACAGTGCCTGGCCCCAAGAAGTTCAACACCTAGACAGAAATTAAACTTTTCATTATTTTGTTGTGAAAATTTGTTTTACCTTTTCTTCTTAATATTAACAAATAAAGTAAAAAAATGATAAAAAATACTTGAAATGCTACCTTATCTTCAACATATTACATTTTTGTCATCCCATTTTTTATGGAGGATTGAGATGCTGAAAAGCAAGAGGTTAGTGAGAATCTGGTATCAACTTTATAACATACACTGTTTAATTGAAATGATGAAATGCTGGAAACCAACTTGGGAATTCCTTTTGTCCACAAGCTATAAAGCAGTGAATAATGATATTTCTTAAAATGGGGAATTGATACCATCATGTTTCACATAAAGTGCCTAAATTGTTTTTTATTACATGTATTTCATCAGTCTGCTGAATGTCTTATTTTGTTGGTTTCTAAAATTATAATAATGTATTTCAAAATATTTATCCTTTGGTCCTTGTAGAAAGGATGCCTACTATATTGTTAAAGGGATCACTTAGATTTTACAACCAAGCTAAAGAAAGAAAACCTTTGTCTCTCCTACTCATGCTGAGATCAATCAGTGTGAAAGAATTCCCAATATTGTAACTACTCATTTTATGTAAAACAATCATATTAATTAAAAAATATTCCACTTCTGAAATATATAAAAGGTATGTTGCCTGAATTTATCAGTAGAATTACAGAGGCACCTTGGCATTTGTCATTTGGTTCTAGGACTGGCTACAAGTATCAGAAAATCACCACTGGTAGTTTTGGATGGAAAGGACAGCAAATTATGAGGAAATACATATTGATGAATTCTAGCTACAGGCTGGATATAAACAAATCACAAGTACTAGGATGAAATTTTCATGTCAAATTGAAATTATTTATTAAGTACCAAATTGGGTGAGTTTGAAAGCAGTTGAGTACTAAGATAAGACTATTTTACAAGTTCTAAAGTCCATCCTAGTGCTTCTTCTTGGTCTTGTATTTTCAGAATCACTTCTTTCTGCTTTGAATGATTCTCAGTTCATAATGTGTTTGATTTCAGTTCTGCTTCTGTTCCTAGGGAAGCTGTCATCTGTCACCGACAACTTTCCTTAGCATCCTGCCCTCTTTGAGTTTCAAGAGACGAATCTCTTGCATGCTCCAGCAGTTACTCACTTTCCTATCACATCCGCTCCTATTACTCTGGGCCACAGCAATTAGCTAGGTCTTTATCAGAACTCTTCCCCCTTCCTTCTGTGAAACACTTGGGTTACATTTTGTATTTAGATGTGTGTGAGTGGCTGCCTGCTTCACTGGGAAATAGAGTTTCAAAACCATTTCAAACATGATCCCATTCTGGATTAGCTCCTTGCAGATGTAGAGGAGAGGAGATCCAAAACCCAGAGACAGCACGGTCCTGATGCCAGTTTTCAGGACGCCCTCTCACTCCCACTACAATTGTCTGTTCCCACTGGAGTGTTACGGTGTTGGCAATATGAACCACTGTCTCAAATTGATGAGGAAGGTCAATTGGTACTAGAGGCTCATGAAAAATGAGAATGAAATTTCAGTTCCTTAAGTCATTAAAGTGTTGAGTATTTGGAGCTTTAGCCTAAGCATACTATAATTGTTGATTTGTTTGATCTCATCTATTAGACTGTAATCTATTATATTCCCATGGTGACTATTTTTGTCCTGCACCAGATTTGATCTGAGACCCTGACACCGTAAATGGCACATAATGACCACTTCTCTTTCTTTAATAACCAAAAATTTATATAGTAAAATGTGCCATGAAAATTTCATAGGAAATATTGTTCTAAATACAGTGATTCCCTTAGGGAAAATGCAAAGCTTCATTTAGCACAGGCATAAAAATACCTTTTGTTAAATGCCTTAGAGTAAATCTGATTTTGCTTAGGAGCTAAAAGAAAGTGGCAACAATGAAATAGTTACACGAATCAGTGTATGTAAGCTTCTATTTGGATTTATTTGTAAGGTAGTGAGAGTGTTGCACAGTCTTAGCCAAAAGAAAGGGCCTCCAAAGATCCTTGCTGAAGTTCTGATGATTGGAATGTCCTCCCAACCTTTACTGGGGATTTGATGCCAATGGAGAGAAAATGAAAGGTAATTTTCTTTCCTTTTCAAAACAATACCCAATCACAGAACCCAAGACCTTCTGCTCTTCACATATTACAATGAAATAGCTTTTGAAGTTTAGACAAAAATAGAGACATCTGACAAGCACTATCAAGTCCAGCCAGCATGCCTCCACATATTTATTACCGACACTGTTTCTCTCTCCATTTTGCTGTTACACTCAAAAATGATATCCACAGACTCCCCTTTGGCAACCACCTGTTTGAGGCCACTTCTAAAAAGTGTCTGTGTAAATCTCATCCATCTGTCTCCTCACTAGCATCCACTTGCTAGTTAAATTTAGTCTTGCTTAGTGTAACTCTGAGGAAGTGAGGCACACTTCCTCTACTTTCAACCCTAAGAAAAAGTAAAAAATTATAGCAGAGCGGTCAGATCTCCTTGCTTTGCTTCTAAGAAAAGAAGAGAAAGCTCTTTACATATGGGTACATCCTGGCATTTCAATGCATGGATACAATGCATTATGATCAGCTGTAGCGTGTCCGTGATTTCCAATCCATATCATTTCTCTGTTGAGTACATACAAAATCTTCTCTGCTAGTTGTTTTGAAATATCCAATTAATCATTCTCAAACATTCTACTTAGAACATTAAAAATTATTCTTCCTCGCATGCCCCTGAATTCACTGACCATCCCTTTTCCTTTCCCCTGTACCCTTCTGACCTGAGCTAGGAAATACTTAAGCTTTGTTTCATAACTTTTTTGGTTGAATGTTGAATGTCACCTTTAGGCTAGTTTTGATGATAAAAATTTACTTTCCATGAGGTTTATTTTTGCAGCTAACTTTATTCTTAAGCATTAAAACTCTTGATTATCAAAATAATGTATAATTTTGAAATGGGTTCTACATTAGTGCAGACAACTGTGACCCTTTAAAAAAGTAGCCTAAAACTGCATGTTAAAGTGAATTTATTAGGACAACTTCATTCTCTTTTACTTAGAATTATTTATATACATTTTCCTTTAGCCATTCTCATGTTTTTATATTTTCAAGTGTTTAAAATAAAAAAAAAAACACTTGCATTATATATAACATTATATAAGCAAACTTCCAGGACAAAAAGAAATACCTAAATATAGATATTTTATGAAACTGGCAAGTCCCTGTTCCATGTGCTGATTTCATTCTCTCTCTCCTTCCCTCCTTTTGTCCTTTCCAGTCCATCTCATTCCTTCCTGTCCCATGGTTGTTCTAATGCCACTCTTTATTTCTTTTCATCTCCTTTTGTGAAATAAATTACGTGATTTGGAGCACAATTACCTACACAATATTGCAACTAACTTATTTAATACTAATGCATATAAATCATGAAGTTTGAAGTCAGGGAAATATTCAGTAGTGATGAAGACTTCTGCAGGACAGAAGTGTATAGTGTTTATGGCAGGATATCTGACTGTGCAGGACTTCATGGAAGCCTGAGTCATATTTTCTCCAAAATGAAGAAATAACTTTTATTTTCTAAAAGTATAATTTCAGAAAAGAATATAAACAGTGAATTACACAAAAGCAAGCACTACCCAGGCCAAGATCTGGAATATTTCTACTACTACAAACCTTATGTTTCCTTTGGATCCTACTTGTCTTTCCTCAAAAGGCAAACAACACTATTTCAATTTGTAATCTTATAGTGGACAGTAGCTTTGAATTTTACGTAAATGTAATCATAAATGTTACTTAGTGTCTGTTACTTAATAGTATTGTGGCTTCATGTTATAATTTGTTAAACATGATCTGAATATACATTTTATCTTCTCTGTTGCCAATGGACATTTTATCATTTCCAGTTTAGAGCAATTGCAGCTAACATTTGAATAAACATTCTTACAGATGTATCTTGGCACACATATTGTATATAATAAGGAGCAGAATAGCGGTTCATCTGTGTATGCTCATGTTTGGCTTCAAAGGATAATGCAAGACTATTTTCGAAGTGGTTGTAGCAAATGTACTATCAGTCAATCAATCTATCATCTGTTTAGCTACCTATCTATTCTTGTTGCTCAGCATTATTACTTCTGTGTAAGTGTGTTTTGATAACCAGTATTCAAGTTCCCTTTAAGGTTTTTTTCCCCTCCTCCCCAACTTCTAGTACCTATTGTATTACATTTAGGTCAACTTACGTTAAGCATCTATGTATGAGAGAACCTATGCCATTTGTCTCCCTTAGTCTGACACATCTCATTTAACATAATGTTCTCCAGTTCCAAATGACAGGATTTCATTCATTTTACAGCTGAATATTATTTTAATACTTTTCAGAATTTTCTTTATCATTTCATCTATTGATAAACATCTAGCTCAATTCCATGTCTTAGCTATTGCAAATAGTACAACAGCAAATACAAGTGTCCTGGTGTCTGTTTGGCAAGTTTATATGATTTACTTTGGTTTATACCCAGAAGTGGGATATAGTAGGTCTAGTTTTTTTTTTTTTAAAGAAATCTCCAAACTGTTCTCCATAATGCTATACTAATTTATATTCTGACTAACAATATATAAGAATTTTCTTTCCTCACAATCTCCAAATTTGACTTTTTTTTCCTGGTAACCATTCTAAACAGAGGTGAGAAGACATCCCACTGTGGTTGTGATTGGCATTTTTTCATACATTTGCTGGAAGAGCAGATATTGACTTATACTATCCATTCCACAAATATTTACCCTATTATCATATGCTAGGCTTATAGGAAATGGGAAGAAGAAAAAGCAGATAAAAAGACTGTCTCTCTCTACTCTATCACCCAGGCCCTGTGGTGTTGGATACCCTTTGAGAGAAAATAACATTTCTCAACCCTCAGCCAGCCACGGTGGAGATGCGGTATTCCTAAGAAATGAAAATACAGTGTTCTATGTCACTAAGACCTTTCAGTTGCTCTGTATTTACAACCTAGCATACCCTGACTTAAGGGAATAAGTAGAAGCTCTGGGGACTATGGATGAAAACAGGCCTGTTTTGCATTTTGGACCGACAGGAACAACTAGGGAAGAGAAGGCAGAAGGTGGTAGACAACATCAATACCGGATGGAAGAGATTCCTACCTCTTGGCAGCTACGTATTTGTGTCACTCTTTCCTCTTGAATGTGGCTGCACCTAGTGCTTGCTTCTCATAAGAATAATGTTGCAAAAGTGAAGGTATGCTGCTTGTAAAACTAGATTATAAAAAGACTGTGGGTTTTTCCTTGCTCACATCATTTCTTTCATTGTGAGGCTCTGATCTGAGGAAAGTCAGCTGTAATGCGACACGCAGTGTTATAGAAAATCCCATTTGGCAAAGGATACATTTTCCAGTTTATATCAAAGCATATGACAGGATTGTCAGCGATCATATGAATAACCTTGAAAGTACAATGTTTCTGCCCTGAAAAAGCCATGTTAAAGCACTTGGAAATGGATCCTGTTCCATTTGATACTCCTCTTTGTATTGATTCCTGTCCTGGTGGCATTTTAGGTCTAAGACAGATTTTGAGTCTGGGATACCTAAATACAATATCTGTATTTGTGATCCACAGAAACTATTAGTTAATAAATACTTGTCAATTCAAGCTGCTATGTTGGGGATAATGTTTTCTATAGCAATAGGTAACTAACACTTTTTTAAAATAGTTCTTTAAGTTTGCATTAGGGAACATATATTTAATATTGTGTCAGTGATGTGTAATAATGACCACATGTAAAATAGAAAGCAATATTTTAAATCTGCATTTATTGGAACATTCTAATATTTTAGACTCTGAACCTTCAGAAGAGTCAAATTTGTACTTTAGTTTCTTGGACCAGTTAATTACATAAAATGTATATAATTGTGTGAAAAAATTTCTCCATGTAAATAAGAAATAATTAAACATATAATAGTGTTCAGTATCTGGAGTCCTAGGAAATTGGGCATTTGAATCTCTTTGATTTTTTGCAGATAACAGAAAATTTGATTTGTCCATTAAGGAGAAACATGGATTTTTATTAGACTAATTTTAGTTGATTCAGTATAAGCTGACTTCTACTTAAACAGTTAACCCAATTCTAGTACTCCTGAAAAATTAACAAAATAGATCAAAGGTGTGCAGGGACAGTGTGAGACTGGGACCCACAGGCTATTTTGAATCATCTGAATCTAAAAGTGAGGCATGATACCTATACTTTCACAATGGTTGCTTAACATCAAGAATCTAGGGCAGTGTCAGTTCATAAACCAGAGCTAATATTCAATTTTATACAGTGCATATGAAAAAAAGCTAAAAGGAAAATTATACAGTATTTGGGAGAAAGTAGGAGTCTGATTCTCATATAAAAAATAAACTTAGGAACTGAAACTCTTGTACTAGCTAGCTTGCTACAATACAACTCAAACCTGCAAAGAAGGACACTGCTTGGAGACCCAGCTCGTAAGAGATTCAGCTGTCAGGCATGCTAGTATGTAAGAGATTTTTCCTAGGTTCGTACTATTGTTTTGCTGTGTTTGAAGTCAATCTGGTTTGCTCCCACCATGAATCTTGAATGAACACTCCATTTTCTGTGAAAGCAACAATCCACAATTTTCCTTGATTCTTACTTGTTATTGCAAAATACTCTCTCATGAGGGATTTGATTAAGCTGATGAGAGACTGAAGAAAGAGAGGTTATATTAAATGTCTGCCTGAAACCAGAGCCACACTACCTAATATGAATGGCTGCTCAAAACCAATAATGAAATAATCATATTTTCCACAACTGATAAGTGAATGAAGGCTAGATGTGGCTTTTAGGAAGCTAATTTGCATGGGAGGAGGCAAGAAGAGTACCACAGAGCATGACGGTTAATAAATGCAGGGGACTGCAGCTGAGTCACAAGATAAGCACAGCATATGCTCCTCCAGCCAGAAAGTGGCAATCATTTTCCTGAGAAGAGACACTGATAAGGCCCCCTCCTCCCCAACATGCAATCAGTTTTCATTTTACATTATTGAAAAGAGCTTGATTATTTTCCTTTGAATGAAACCAGATCAATTCATTTACCTGTCAACAGAATGTTCCATTCCTGTGTTTTGCCTATTTAAAGGCATATGACCTGAGTATAAAATCCATAGACAAACCTTTATTTAGATATAAATAAAGAGCAATAGGTAACCAGCGTGTGTTTTGAAAAAAAAATCTAATGTCAAATTATGGTAAATTAAAATATACACCATGATAAATATAACTTATATTTGCAGTAATGGATTAAGGTAATGAATATTGCTTTGCTCAAGGTCAGATACAATCTTTAAAAATCATATTCTGAGGGAAAAGTTGCACCTGAAAATGATAATTTATGCTCTTTGGAGCCTTGTTTAAAAGGGAAAAATCATAACATATAATCTCTTTCGGTTTTCGAATCTCCTTTAATGTTGAAATATTGTTCCATCGAGGAGAGATAGACAAGGAATATGTATAGTGACAAATAAGTGAGCCACTGTCAATTGACTTTTGTAAGTTTGTTTCAATTAGTGAAGAGTCCTAGTCCAGAGCCAGAGGAGGACAATTGTTGTAAAGTATTGATACCGGATTTCCAAGTGTTATACCTGCATTGTCTGTTACTGAAAGAGATCAAAATATTTATTGAAGATCAAAACACTTGGGTTCTAGTTTGAGTCTTCTGCTTTATACAACTTGTATCTTTAGTAAACTACTAAGATGTTGGTATTGGTTTCCTTAATCTATAAAATGAAAGAGTTGAGTAACATTATCAAGGACTACCCCAACTCTATAAATCCTATATGCTTCATAAAAGTATAGGATAATATAATAATTTCATGTAATATATGTGCGTGCATGTGTATACATGCACACACACATACATATATATAAATATATACTGATACATAAATCTCATTTATTTATTATTTTTTGAAACAGTTTTTACTATGTAATTCAGCCTGTCTTTAAACTCATTATGAAGTCCAGGTTGGCCTCCAACTCATGGCAATCCCGTCTGCCTCAGCTTCCTGTGTGCTGGGATTACGGGCAAGTGCCACTATCACAGGCCTTCACATTGAAAAAGTGGAAAGTCATTAGACTAATGCCTTAGCCATTTTCTTGTGCTTGCGACAAAATACCCAACACCTATGAGTTACAGAGAAGTGATTCATTCTGGCTCAGTGTTGGTTTTGGTGTATTTTTGGCGGTCTCCAAGGCAGAAACACGATGCGAGAGGGGCAAGGAGCCGGTGAAGGTGTAGAAAGTGAAAGCAGAATAGGGACAAGGAGAGCACAGTACACACCCCCAGCTCCCGCCCCTATTGACCTGACTCCACTCACTTCCTAACTGCACATTTACCTGCTGAATGCAGCAGCAGATAATCTATTGATGACTATCGCACCCCCCCCCATGATCAAATTGTCGTGCATGAGAAATCTGGGGGACATTTTATACCTAACTGACAATAGCTAACACAGTGATAGCATTTAAAGCTAAGGAAACTTTAGCATATGTATGAGATAAAGATAAGTTATATGGAAGCTCAATTTTATAATATTGTTCAAATAATTTATAAGGAGCATTCGGTTTAGACTCCAGTTTTGCTAAACAAATCCGAAGATTGGATAGGTGAAATAAGAACTAGGCCTTCTAAAGACTGAAAACACCTTGGATTATAGGAACAGAATATACATTATCCATAAAGTATCTTGGTGGGTCTAAATACAGACTAATGATCAGACCCCTAGTGACTCAGTGGAAAGGCACATATCTTGGGGATTACAAAAGACCTACAGTATGTTGGTTTCTGTTTTAGCATCCTTTTGGAGTTTCGTGTTACTGACATGTAGCTTTTCATTTTATTTAATTAATCCATCAGACAATGGGAAACCTTTCCTCTAAATGGATATACCCTGCATTCAGAGTCTATAGTGTCATTGATTTTAGCCATACAGTACCAGTTAATTTCCATCATTGATTTTATTTAAATAGAAAACACGTGTACCTGAAGACAATTTTTAAAAGTATACATGAACCATAAGTTATTTACAGCACTTAAGCAATTTATAGAGTAGTAGACTATCAAGATCAGGCCAGAACAATTATCCAAAAAGTAATTGAAATAGATTTATGGGTTGGGCATAGATTCATCATATTACACATATCTCCTAAATGCTAATCTTTAGCAAGCAAAAGAAAAACATTGAGTGTTCTGGACTTTTCATCCATTGTTTAACTTATTTTGGAGAAATACAAAAACAATGGCTGTAGAGTTTGTGATAGTCCACCGAACCTAAAATGGGAAAGATGAAATTGTATCTAAGGTTGGCTACTTATTTATGTGATTTTGGGTGGAGACTTAACATCTAATTTTCAAATTTCTTATGTGAAAAATAAGAATGACATCCCTTAATAATATAGGTAGAGAAGTTTCTGATAAAAATCACATGATTTAAAAGCTGAATATTTGTTACTTCTCACAAGTATAATTGAAAAATATGGTACATTTAAATAAAAATTACAGTACAAGACATACTGGCATTAATCCTCCTGAAAATACTCCCTTTATTTTGAATACACTTCTAGTGTCATTGTTGCCACTTTCTGCAGCAGTTCTGAAAGCCCTTTTTGATAAATGCCCCTAGTTGCCCTGCTGTAGTTGTCTTGATGCCACAAATTGATTCAAAATATTTACCTTTTACCATCATTCTACCTTTATGGGAGAGCCTGAAGTTACACAATGCCAGATTTGGTGAATGAAGTAGATGGAGACGCACTATAATATTTTATGAGTGTGCTTCTCCATTGGGTGCCATTCAGCAGGAGCATTCGCCATAGTAAATATATTTTTTCACTAGGGGATTGAACTTGGACTGTTACTTATGCCAGGCAAGCATCCTACCACTGAGCCATTCCAAGGCTGTTATTACCAATATTAAGATTTCTACCTAGTTCCTAGACAAAGTAAAACTATATCAAATATTTGCATTACTTATTTTATCAATTATTTAACTTTCATTAAGCACTGTTATACACAAGTCACTAATCTTGTCACTCTGCAAAACGCAGAAATGAACAATGTAACATTTCTGTCTAATCTTCGTTTTAATTTAATGGAAAATTTCATCTAATGTAGCTTCTTCTATAAGCAATGATAGAACGTGTTTGTTTTGAAGTCTAACAGGTCTAGGATTGTAATCCCACTCTACTTTTGATTGATAGTGAATAACTGCAATTGTCTAACTCCTATTTTCCTACTGGTAACACGTGCTATATATTTTCTTTGTGATTTTTCCTGTGCTGATCTTTATATGTATCCTTCTAAGAAATAGAAAAGCAACTCCTAGTATTGAGGAGTTCCATCATTTATCCTTGATACTCGTTGGCTGGCCCTCACAGATAGGTCTTAGTATGAAACAAACCAGTTTCATTGAGCATCAACATCAAAGTCCATCTATGTTCTCAGAGGATCCAGACAAAAATAAGGTCACACTATGATCCTGTCTGAAATAGAAAACAAATTGAAATATTACAAGAACTGAAAAACTAACTAGTTGTTGACTTGTTTGGCCATTTACAATTTTATGCTCATCCAGGTGTTCCTCTTCTACATAAAATTGCAGTCTCCAGTTGTAAGGAGTCACTACTTTCTGGCAGCATCTACTCCAAAGCAAAGCCCATTCCTCCAAACAAGTCAACTTAAGTGTCAATTTTATAGTAAATCCTACACCGGCTCAGTGTGATTACCATGAAACACTCATCTTGATGTATGTTCCATAAGGCTGCATCTTGCAGTAAACACACATTTTTCCAAGTACTGGTGGTCTTTGTCTGGAATTCATTAGCATGTCTAACGACGTGCTGTTCCTGTGTCTCTGCTTGTCACTATTTTTTCTTTTTGGCTGAACTAACTTTTCATTGTATCCTATCTTGTATCTCCTGTTACCACTCTTAATGTTTCAGATACTCAGTGAATTGTTTCTGAATGAATTTTTTATGTCTATATTTTCTTTTTATCTTTTTTTTTTTTTTTTTTTTTTTCATAGCCTTAGTTCATACAAGGCTTTGGAAAAGATCAGTTCACTACTCTAATCAGACACTGAGCCTGGGATTACATAGCATCAACTTCCCTCACACTAGAGTCCCTCCCAAATTAGGTAGAATTAATCTAAGGAAAAGAATCATTTCACCTATGTGCTGTGCAGTGAAAGAACACAAGATTACTAGAAATTTTTGACTTTGTACAAGGGAGTAAAACCATGCATATGGATCTACTTATATTTTTTGTAATAAAGTGGCTACACTTTACTTGTTTTTCTTGTATCTGGATGAGCTCAGTTATTATTTTAGTTTTACTTAGCTATGTGACTTTGTATTTCTTCAGTGGTCCATAGTTTCCACTGGGGTATTTTTAGGTTATAAACACACACATGCAATTAACTAGGTTGAAAGCATATGAGGTTTGTACACTATAAAATTAAAGTAAACCGAAAACATGAATTTTGTTATTTCTTTTTCTCCCTGTGCCCATTTAAAGTTTCAGCGGAAATTAGCTCTCGTGGACCGTTTTGGAGTCCTTTGTCAAATAAATTTGAATTATTTTTTTTTCTTGTCTTTCATTTATTCATTTATTCAACATGGAACCACTTAGGATTTAAACATGTTTTAAAACAGACAAACCTGCTTGATGGTACACAAGAGGCATAGAAGCATGTATTTTTAGTTTTCCCTTGTTCTGAATTGTCAATGTTGAGAATCTCAGTGAGTTTATTCTTCGCAAACACTTTCAGTGACTTAATGTGGAATGTGTAAGATTTTGTATTTCAATAGGATAGGCATAACTTATTACCAAAAGGCACCAGTACAAAGGCAAATACATAGAGTTACGTTAATCTGGTCTCCAGTTTCTACATGGTCTACCTGTTCTAAAATAAAAATGAACCAGAAAGATATTTTATGATTCTGTTGTGTTAAGACCTCCCACAAACAGAGTCTTAATGGAAAATGTTTGATTTTCCTCTTAGACAAACAAGTATAGTATAACTTTACATAGGTAGAAGTAAATTAGTAGAACGTCTCAATTGTTTCCTATGCCTATTCAATTAAAGAATACCTGCTTTTGCTTCTACAGTAAGGCCCCTAGCTTCTAGATTCATCCTAGCTTTAGATTTTTTTTTTTTTTTGAGAATTGCTCACCCATGGTAGTATAATGTAACTTACAATTAATAATTCATATATCACCAAAGATGTGTGGACAGTAGGTCAAGTGCTCTCTAAAAATATTAGATTTGAAAGACAGTTCAGGCCTGGAAGACCCCCCTGATACTGAGTTCATAAGCACACACAGGATCATTGATTTTGGAGAAAGATCAGGGGATAATTTATTGGTGTACCTGGGATAGTTTGTAATATATATAAAGCTAAGCTGAATTTTTAAAGTAAAAGCTTGAGATGAGTTCCTGCAGGGGCAAAGATTGATTTCAGCACACATAAATATGTTAAAGCATATTAATTACTATAAGTGAAATTTCCATGCTGTAAACCCACGTTACATATCTGGATTCATATCCAAAAATTCTAAGCCTATAAAATAAATATTTTGCTTATTAAATCCACTTGCAGCATTTTGCTGCTATATATTATTAATTAGTAGAGTGAAGACAGAACCAACTCAAAATAGAAATGACAGGAATTGATGAGTGCAATAAAGAACATTCAGAGCACATTAAACCTAGAGAAACTTTTGGTCATACAGTACTATATTTATAAAAGTAAATGTATATTGGCTAAATACCGTGGAACAAACCTTCAGAAGTAAGCTAAAACTATAGGATTGCTCAAAAACTACAGTGATTATTAAAATATTAGAAATTTTATTATGGTAATTTCTCTCAAAATATTCTTGCTCACTTCACCCATGATTATCCCATGGTTAATGGCACTTTCTAAAGCAATTCTAGAAGTTCATTCTTCTTTGGAGAACAGGGGGTTGGTTTTTTTGAAAGTGCTTTCACACTAGTATATTGATCTTTATTTCAGTTAGTACTCACATGGAAGTTAAACTGAAGCACTACAGATAGCTGAAATATTTTGAATTGCAGCCCTAAGCTAAACTTCAGTTGTGAACACTTGAAACACATCAAAACTTTCTTTAAACAAAAGTATATTTGAAAACTGATAAAGAATACCATTCTTCTCTTGGTGATAAAAAGCAGCGAACAATGACTACTCTTGCTTACTAATGACTATTTTGTTACTAATGTCTAGGGATACTCCCTAGGAGACTTGCCCTGTCAGAATGCAGAATGATTAGTTTTTGGCAACTAATCTGAGTAAAAATGTTGTTCATTGTTCAGTGTGTGTGTGTGTGTGTTTCACATTCTTGTGGGGTGTGCACATAGTGAGTTTGAAAGCATGACTTTAGGTAGCCAATTTATCCATAACAGAAATGACGTAATCTAAGGAACAGAGATTTCGCTCTATAGCTAACACAATCCTGATCCTAATAGTGCTGCCTTTTAAAATTAGCAGTATTTAGCCAAATTATCAATACTATGAATATTTTAAATCTGATTGGTAAGACAATGGTTCTGCTATTAGGACTCAGTATTGGAAAACTTTCGTCCTGATTCCAGCTTTCCTCCTTCTTAGTAATGTCATCTAATCTTTGAACCTTAGTTTCTGATTCTAACCTGGCAATGTATCTATGCAAGGTTGGTCCTGCCCCACTGCTGAGGGTATCATCTAATGTTCCCCCGGCCAAAGGGAAAGACTAGTGAATGCATGACTCGGGATATTTTTGATATATCCCTAGTATTCAAGGATATTAAGGGTAGAATCCAAAATGTCTTTCAGAAGTGTCCAGGTAATGAAGTCTTGGTTGTCAACTGATGGGCTTTGGGGAAGTCACTGGAACCTGAGGACTCCAATCTCATCGGGCACATAAATCCAGGGATGAGTTCATTAGCTAACTGGCTCTTGGGAGTTGGTGCCTGCTTAGAGAAACTAGATCACTGGGGACCATGCATGGGAAGGATATAACTTTTCTCCAACTTCCTCTCTCTGGTCCTATTCTTTTCTTTTTGTTTCTAGGCTGCCATGAGGCTAGTAACTTTCCTTCACCGTGTTCTCCCACCATGTTTCTAAGGCTTAAAAGGAACGAGCAAGCAGCAACCTCTGCAGCTGTGAGCCAAAATAAGCCTTTCTCCATTAGGTTGATTTTTTTCAGGTATTTTGACACAGCAACCAGAAGCCAACATGGCTTAGTTTTTGTTCCTTCTTGTCACTATGAGAGAGGCGACTTGGCAAAAGAGACAACATTCAAATGAAGACGGAAGGAGTAGAATAACATCTGAACAAAGACCCTAATATTCTACACAAGCAGACTTCTGTCCTTGAGTTTTTGCCATAAAAGGCAACATGTACCTCTGTCACTTAATCCAGCTGGAATGTGTCATTTTTACTTGGAGACTACTGTTCTATGAAAAATGCTTTAAGAACTGTCTTTCTCCTCTTTATCTGAATCATGCTCATATTCACGTAATTCATTGAGTGAAATAATTTATACTTGAGTCCATTTATTGGCAAGTTATTGTTTATTCATATATATATAATATATATAATGATTTTATATTTTCTTACAACCCCTTACTGTACAGATAAGGCAATTGAGGCACAGCCAAGGAAGTGATTTGCTTAAAGGAACACTGGATTCCAATTAGGTATGTCTTAATGTAGATTTCATGAATACTTTCATTATACTATTCAGCATAGCAATTGTAAGTCTTTGTGGAAGATTCCCTGTTTGCCAGAGATATGCTAAAATTGGATTCTTTAAAAGGTGTCATGAAATACCCTGGATAATCACCAATGCATTTCAAGTGAATAAAATACTGGCTGGATAGTAGAGAAATTCTTTTATTCTTCTAACCAAAACCTGCAAAACCCTGAGAACAAAGAAATTATTAAAGCCTACACAAAACCATCATTGATTACATTTCCCCGTGTGATTTTCCTCTCTATTGTAGAAATTCTTTCTTAATTCAAAAGAAGCTATTATTAAAAAGCTAATCTCTTCTCATGTGTAGAACAGTGTATATTGCAAATATCTCAAATTGTGTTCTAAACACAGTTTCACTGAAGGGTTAGAACAGCAGCACTATTATCAAGTCATAAGGGAAAAGAATAGACACCTCTGAATAAATATAGGGCAATTCTTATCATGAAAAGTGGCTTATTTGACTACAAACAGTGACATCTTCAAAAAAGCATTCCTCTCTTTTTTCATAAGCAACACATAAAATTGCTAAATTCTACCAAACACCTGTCAAAAGCAAGAAGAAAACTAAAATAAATGCAAACAACAGGCAGCATTATAAAGCAATATCGACTTCAGAGATGGAAGCAGGGAGGTAGGACATATAAATAATCTCTTGCGCTTGCATTTTAATGACAAAAACTTTTATATGTTTCTTGAAGAGAATCATTGAATATTTGTTGAGATGAAAAAAATCTGGGAAAAGTGAATGCAGCAAATTTTAAGATTATTCATGTTGCAGATCATGCATTTATTTTGATTAGTCTTCTTAGAAACAATCTATACATGAAGTACCATTTTTCTTTGAGTGACGGAATATCCGATAATGAGTAGAGTATAATATTTTAGGCTTTGTGACTTAATAAAAAGCATTGATTTGCTATGATAGGATGATCATGAGGCCTAACCCTAAAATTTCTCTAGTTGACTAATTTTTTAAATATCTTTTTGTTGAGAAGAATTAACAAATGTCCTATAATGTTACCAATGTATCTAAAATGTAAAAATAATGCTTTGTTGTTTATAGATTACTACAGTTGAATATACAGCACTACACAAACTACTATTCAATTGTATTCATATTCATTTAATATATGTAAAGTGGTAATTTGATTAGATTTTAAGTAATAATTACAACTATTAAAACTTATTTATTTTTGTGGTACTGGGGATTGAACTCAGGGCCTCTTGCATGCTAGGCAAGCACTCTACTACTGAGTTAGAGCTCCACCCCTAATTAAATCATTTTAACGATAGTCACCAAATATTTATTCTGTGTTAACTGTGAGAATATAAACCAGGAAGTTGTGGAGCATGGTAAAACTACCAAAGGTATGTTTTTTCCTCTCCAGGAATTCCTAGGCTGTGAAAGGCTCATAATCATAAAAAGAAATAGAGTGTGGTGAATGTTCTAAAAGAGACAAGCACAGATTTCACTCAGTATAGAAATGCTCACTTTAATAAGAAGATCACACACAAGTCACCTAGGAAAAGATGTCACGTGGATGAATGTTGAACAGTAGGACATGCAGAGGTGTAAAACATGTTTTAGAATTGCATTAGTTACTTTTCTTGTTGTACGATAAGATATCCAGAACTTATGAGTTAAAGAAGTTTATTTTGCACATTTTAGCCCATGTTAGCTAGCTCCAAAGCTGAATCACTATGGTGGAGGGTGTGGTAGTGCACAGCTGTACACTTTACAGCCGCAAGGGGGCAGAAAGCTGAGGAGGAGCGTGCTGGCATGCTCTCCACAGTCATGGTTGTATGCATTTGGATTCTCCAGCTGGGCCTTACTTCTGAATAGGACATTAAGCTGTGAACATCAGTGATTAACCCACTGATGAATATAATATTCCTATGACCTCATCATTGCCCCACGACTTTTAATCCAGAAAAACTGTTATTTAAGATCAACTGTTTCAAAAGGCTGAGATTTAAAAAATCATATATAGTTCACCAGCAGTGGTAATACACACTGGTGGAATCTGTTCATTTACTAAGTTTTTCCTCTATTACAATGCAAACTTAATTGTCAGGCTTACTACTGTTTCATATTTCCATAGATTTTCAAATATTTATATATAAAACAAAAATTAACTGGTTTTTGTTTTTCTCTTTAATAGACTCATACCTTTTCCATTTTCCATTTTCCTCTAGACATATTCATTGTGGGCTAGAAGAAAGAAATGTTATTCCAATTTTCAGTCTTCTACTATTAGGGTATGTTGCAAATTTTTCTTTCACAAAATGCCTGCAAATCAAACTGTCACCAGTCATTAGATCCAGACCTAGTGTCTACCCTATGTCGGATGGAACCTTGTTCATCACTTTTAATTCTTTAATCAGGATCTTCTCTAATTGGGAAGCGTGATACATTAAGTTTTTGCTCTGGAAATCCATGACTGGCATCTGTATTGCAAAATATGCTCCTATCAAGGGAGCCTCTGATTTGGTACACAGAGTCATAACTAAAGGGCTCATGCTGAATTAGCATAGAGCATAGCGGAACTCAAGGGATTTTATGGCCTTGCTGTTTTGACCTTTGAAATTTGAATCTTACGTGTCCATTTACTTAAGGGTCTTTCCTAGCTCTTTAGTCTGTAGCTTAAATTTTGTTGTTTCCTCAGATCATTGTTCTCAGATATAACTTTTTCAGTCCCTGTATGGTCTCACATTCCCCTAAGTTTCAGTAATGACATCACTATTGGTTACAGTATCTACTCTTAGCTGCCTGCTTTTCAGTCTAATCTAGAGAAAATAATCATTTGAAGAACAATGAAACGTGGAGCACATACCATGTATCAAAAACTATGTACTTTAGATCCTCTGTCAAGTTTAAACTTCCAAACAATTCTGCAAAAACAGATACTTTTTTTTTGATTATTGTCTGAAACTGAGAGGCGAGGTCAGGTAGACAAGGACTCACAGAAGAAATTAGATCTGATACCATTCTAAAAACAGAGCTACTGAACCTATACTCTTTTCATTCTGCTTTACTGCCATACAATGCACAGGAACCTCAAGGCTTGTTTTCGCATTATCTATAAACCTCTCAAATCAGAAAACCTTGGGATTACTTCTGCCTCAACCTCTGTAAATCTTTACCTTCATCTCTTAGGTTTATTTTAATGTTCTCTTTATCTCACAGTTCAAATTCTTATTACACCTTTCCTGGGATCTTTGAAAGACTTTCTATCCTTTTTCGTATTTTCAAGATTTTCTTTCTTTTAATTCATTCTCTTTGCTTATTTCCAATTCTACCATCAGTCATATTTCACAAGAAACACCTAACTTGTCTTACAGATTACCTTAAATTTTTCTTTACATCACTGCAGTTTTTGCTGCAGCCAGCAGGTGTTTTAATGAACTCACATAAGGCATACTTCCAAATGAAGATCTTTGAAAATAGTGACATTTTTAATGTAGAAAAAAGACATTCGGAGTTGTGATCTAGAAGAATTAATTTGAAAGTACACTCTCAGAGGGATCTGAGAAAAAAATAAAGCAAAAGAACCTGGCCTTTTTTGCTTGCTGCACTGTTAGTATTTACAGTTTGGATAAGATTAGGGACGATATGCTCTGATTTGGGGATCATATTAAATTGGAAACACTGAGAAATCTGCCCTTAGTGATCTACTGCCTTTCTGGGTCAACTCAGACTAGCACTGGTAGCATTACCACTAAAAGTGATGATGTGCACCAGGGAACAGATGTGAGCTCATCATTGAGTTCAGGAATAGGGACTTCTGATTTCTAATCCATCCTGATACCCTCTTTAGCTTTGGGGAATTGAGTTGCTAAATCTGCTTTGCAGAAATGTGGTTAGTAAATATGCACAGGCCTTGTTTCATTACTTAATATGTCTGCTGCTTACAGTAACCACATTTTTACTGCAAACATCTCTCTTTATATACAGTTATTGAATTTTTTCCTTGCTCTTTGGACTTCTTTTAATTATTAGCACCAAATCAAGTTCATAAGTTAGTTCATGATTTTAAACTACTATTAATAAGTCCAAGTCAGATAATGTACTCATATTTGGATAAAGTGTAATTCATATCTGAAAAAATTTCCTAGCCTCTAAGTCTTACTTTGGTGTGAATTACACAGGTAATATTCACAAGTTCTTTGATTCCAACTATAAAGTAGGTATAGCTAATAAATTTCTGCTCAATTTTATATCATTCCTAGAACTGTTTAGATTGTACATGTTTAAGATTTAAAAACAAATACTGAACCATTCAATTACAAGCTTGTCTTAAACTGATGGCTTTGTTAAATACAATTGGAAAGTCAATAAGGATTCTGCTGGGTTACAGTTTAGTGAAAAGGGATTATGGCATGGATTACCTGGAAAATTAACAACCACAAGAAACTTCCAAGAATCATTTCTAAAGGTTTCTAATTACTGTTATCCTCATCATTACAAACTATATGAAGAACTGGACTTGTCAAAAGTTCATGAAATGAATTGCTATTCTTAGTGAAGTACTATATTAGGAATTAGATCCTAAAGTATGTGTGACATTTAAGAGAAGGTGAAGTTTATGGCTACTGAAGAATGTAAATTAATTCAGAGTAGCTTTGCAGATCTCTAGGGGTGGTAATTTAGTCTAATGGGAACTTAATAACTCATATTAAACACATTACTAATCTGATGCTTTGCTTACAGTAAATTAGAATCAGTGAAATTATAAATCACTTATTAAATTAAAATGAATATCTTCTTGAATTAAAGTTGAATCTTTTCTTAACTAAGAAACCAGCAAGTAGAGAGAATCTTTGTTGTTTCCAAATGGATTCAAATCAAGTTTAGTGTTCTTGACTGAACATTAAGTAAGCATACTTAATTCAGACAACATGAACTAGTGTCTTTCTTGTAATCACATAATATTGTAAATACATGAACTACGTATTTTATAAATTCACCCTAACCTGCACACTGACCTCCATTTTACAGCTTTGATGGAAGGGGTATTGATCATATGCATTTAATTCTGGATTATTGGTGATACATTGCCCAGAATTCAGGATAATTATTTATAAATCAGTATTATTATATATTTAAAAGTAACCATTAAATTATTTCAAAATTCAGGGTATATGTAAAATATTATTCCACAGAAACCTGAAATTGGCTGGAGAAATAACTCAGTGGCACAGCACTGCCTGGCAAGTGCAAGGACCTGAGTTCTATTGCCAGTAATAAATAGGGATTTACTTTTTTCCCAATTTGAGCAAAAAATAAAAAGGAGTGAATTATTATTAACATTTTAAAGAAATTCTTTGGTTCACATTATCTGCAGTAATGCGTCTGTTTTCCTAATACCAGATATGAATTTTTATACCTTTTTGTAGCCTTTACTGTTTATCATTACACTGATTCACAGATATTTTTCTCTGTTGTGATTGTCAAGTCAATGCTGTGTAACTGTATTCTTATCACTCATTTACTGACTCAATCACTTGTCCAGAATTTAGTGTATCTGCTCAGTGCCAGGCACAGCTTCAGAACCTTGCACATGAGGCAGTGAACTAAATAAATTCCAAGCCCTCATGGTCATTCTCTGGAGTAGGAAGCAAACAACTCACACAATTAAAAAAAAATTTATATCATTTGACCACAGCTGCTTAGAAAGTAGTACATAACAAAGAGAATTAGATAGTGAAGCAGAAGAATTATTTTTTATGTTGGCTTTCAAGGAAAGACTTAGTGGTATAATTACACACATAATAAGCTCAAATTGGGAAAAAAAAAGAGTGACACATAAGGATCTATCAGGAAAGAGCATTTAATATATAGGTTTGGAAAATTAGCCTCATGGTTAGAACAAGATGAGTTCGCTTAACCAACAGTAAGGTGACCAGTGTTGCCAGCGATGAGTAAACCTCTGAACCGAAGTGGGAGCCCTGAGGAGGTGATGGATGTTGGTGGCTTTATAGATCATTAAAAATATGGTACATTTTACCACAAAGGAAACCCTGAAGGATTGTGTGCATAGGTATGGCATGACATAATTGTCATTGTTTAAAAGAACACACAAGTGAAGGTGTGAATCATATAATGGACTGAAAGTTGAGGGGAGACTAGTTTAGGAAGACAGAGTAATAATTCGAGTGTGAGATAATAAAGGTTAGACCTGAGCCCAATCATGTATTTGAAAAGAAGTGGTAATAGTCTGGATGTATCTTAAAAAGTAGTATCAATAGGAATTGCTGATGGAATTAATGGTAACTGAAAAGTGAAGTGAAGGATGAGTTAAAGCTTTTATTAAAAAAAATACTTGACGTACTTTTAATTGAGCTGGGAGAACCAAGTACTGTGAAATGAGAAACTAATAATACCATTCTGAATTTGTTAAATATAGGTTTTTAATAGACAATCACATGAAAATGTGGAGTAGAGAATTTGGAAGTAGAGTTTTGAGTTACATGCAGAAGTTAGGGTTAGGGATATTAATCTGTGAGGTTCCAGAAAACAGACTGCATCTCCATAAAGCATAAACAGCTTCTAAAATAGAGAAAAATTTCAACCACTCTGTGGAAAAAAGTGGATTTCAGGATTCAGCACTTCACAGCAAGAGCTAAAAAGAAATTCAAGTGTTTTATACTATATTCAAAGACCCTCAAACTAAATAATTAGACTAACACATGTTAGAAAGTATGACAAAGTACAGTGTTGGGGAAAATTTGAAAAAGCCGACTTTATGGAGAAACGTATTTGCTTTCATATTTTTAACAGAGAGGCAGAATGGTATAACTATTACAGAGGAAAATTTGGTGACTATAGATGTATTTACCTTTTGATCTTCAAATCAATCTCATAAAAATATTGATAAAATACTAGTGATATAATGCTCTGTATATTCATATTCTGTTAATTATAAGACTATTTGTAATAGTAAAAGAATTAAAATAGCTCAAATGTCCTTCCATAGAAGATTGGATGAATAAATTATGTTTCCAATAATATTGGACCATGCAAGTAGAAATAGATGAGGAATATTAAATATGTATACCCTTCTGTGCAGCAAACTTTGTGATACATTTTTGAATAAGAATGTCAAGGAAAAGATAAATAAAATCCAGCCATTGTCCATTGAATAAGGGGATATATTACAGTTGGAAAGGAAACAGCATTTGAATTTGATTACGCCTCTATCCCCAATAAGTAATTTAGAGAAAACACAGAAAATCAAATTATATATTAAAGGTCATAGATGGAAAATAATGAACAAAATAAAGACTGTGGGTAAGTAACTGTGTTTCTTTATAAAGAAATCACAAAGGATAAAAAAGAAAAATAATAGGATCCAAATCTTACTATATTAACTTCATCTACATACAAGTAATTTTTTGAAAACATATTTATAAAGTGATTAGAAATTGAAAATCATGTTTGCTTGAAAATCATTATTGTAAATTAATTTTAGGCATATTAGTGGCATTGTAGTGACTTAAATTCTAGAGATATTTACTGTAATGTTTATGAATTAAATGATATGATGGCTATAATTTGTTTCAAAATAATGGGGAATAAAGCACGAAGAAAGACTGTTCATTACTTGGTTATTACTTAAGTGGGTCATAGCATCAGAGGAAATTGTACTATTGTGTTGATTTCTGTTTATGTTTAAATTTTCAACGCCTAAAGTTAAAACTATGTCTGAAATTTTACTGTACTTCCAACTAATGAGTCATTCTCACATGCTTTTGTGGATGCTGACAGAAGACAGAAGATTCTTTCTTTGAATATAAAGAATTTTATTACTTTCAGAAAATAAGCAACAAGAATATTTGTTTATCTTGATCATCAAATACATCAAAACATAAAATGGCCCAAATAGATCATTTGAACTCAGTATATCTGCTTCCTAAGACTAGGACACAAACTTTTTTATAAGTAGCTTGCCTAAGTTTTGGCTCAGAGGATGATACAGTATGTTTATTATTATACTAGAAAGTAAATAAATACATCCTTTACTCCAGAGGGACAAACTATTTCTATCTCCCAAGACTGTCAACTATTTTGAAAGAATATTATGAAAAAGAGACCTGGATGCTCAGCTCACACATGGGCAAAAGAGAAAAGACCTGACTCTTGACAGTTCTACACAGTAAATCTTCAGCTCCCCAAAATGATTCTGCACCCCGGGCACTGTACATTCTTTAAGTATCACAGGTGAATCCACTCTATGTTTAGAAGGGAGATTCAGTGTATTTTGTCGTGCAGTTTGACTTATATCAATGGTATCTGGGGAGTTAAAAAGCTTTTAACAAGTCTATATAATAATTTATTTTAATGCTAACTCTTTTGTTTTCTTGTTTTCAATAAGGGACACACTCTGGAACCTTTATCATAAAGTAATTCCACTTTTGCTCTTGCTGATGCCCTTAAATATTATTTAAAGCATCTCATATTATCTTTTGCTTGAGAGGTCTTGCAAAATATTTCTGGAATTTGTGTTTATGAAGTTGGACTATTTCTTATCTACAAATAGTTTGGCACATGTTTGAGGATTTAGGGAGTATTTTCAGATTGCGCTATATTTTCCTAATACATCTTTTCTTAGGCAGGGAAAAAAACCTCATGTATTTTCTTTCTTTCATGACCATACTATTTCTGTTTCCTGGCACGAATTTATCTTTGGTTTCAATATGCACAGGTGGTTAATTTTCTTTATTTTCTCTTTTCTGCCTGATAGAAATGAGGCTTTCATCATTTTTTACAGGGTCCTTTTTCATACTTATTATTTTTAAAACTTTTTTCTGAAGTTTCTTTTCTATTTTTCTTTCTTTTGAAGTGCACCACAAATATAAACACAGTTTTATATTAGAGGCCGTTTAAAGCAGCAAATTTTGTTAATGCAAGTATCAAGCAATGCATATGTGTAAGTTTGTGTTTGAGTAAATTCTAGTGTTTTACTGGACACTAATACATAATCCCCAAGTGCAGACTCATCTTTGTCTCTTATTTACTAACAAATGTCTGTATTGCCTAGTGTTTGATCATACAGGTTCTGAAGCTCAAATATGTTAGCTCAAACCTAGCCTTCTTCCTTCTTAGACCTGACCGCCCTTGGCTACCGAACTAGTCATTTATCAATTCAGTTTCCTTAACCTGAAAGTGAAAATACAGGACTCATATCTTGTGGTTTTTTAAGCATATAGAATTTTATATGCATAAATCATTTGAAAGATTGTCTGGCATACTGTAAGGGCTATATAATGTCAGCTTCTGTGGCTGATGTTTTCCTCCCTCCATTCCTCCCTTCCTCCTTCAGTCTCTCCATTTCCTTCCCTTTTTCTTCCTTCCTTCCCGTAACAAATTATACAAACTTTCTGAATCTAATTTTCCTCATCACTGATATTAAGAAATTGAATTACATTCCCTTTAAGCTACAAAACATTTGACAAGAACCAAAGTGTAATATAAATTACAACCTTGATAAACAATTACAAGTATCACGTTTTTTACAAGAACAAAAAACCCAAATGATTACATGGTGGGTACTTGGTCAATGGCTGCTTGTTATTTTACATATTATCTAATTTCATTCTCACAATTATCCTAGAACAATTATCTGAAAAAGCAGATAATGTTATTTCTTCATGTTGAAATTAAGGAACTATCCTAGTAGAGAGGTTAAAACATGTACGTAAGTTATACAAAGATTTCAGTATTACTACAAAGGAGGATTTGGAACCAGTTCTATAAAATTTTAATGTGTGGGCTGTTTGTAAAGTATCCTATTACCTCCCCAAACTTAGTGAACCATAAAATTTTAGAAGCAAACATTTTTGTTTCTTGAATGTATTAGTCAGTTTTGATTCTTTGTAAAAATAACAGCACTGAAGATAGATTTATCCTACTAACAAAATAAGCGTTTTACTGTCTTAAACCAATAAGGACAATAACCACCATTCAGAGGGATAAAATGTTTGATATAATAGTATCTATCACCATTCATTGGTGAATTGTATGTTTTTAACAATGTTCTTAATTGTCTAAATATCCTATTAGAATTAAGTAAGAAAAGGAATGTAAAGTCATAAAATCATTGCCATATGACTAAAGCAAATAATGGCAACATCGCTAATACAAATCCAATGTCCCTGTCATGCCAGGCCTCTTTGTGATTTCCCTTAGGCTGAAACTCTTATTTTACCCTCGCTCCTAGCTCATTTCAGCCACTCTCTGCTCATTCCTATTGTTGCCTTCTCAAGGCTTATATGGTCTGTTTACAATTTGTGATTTTAATGTTATTGACGGTAGTTTCCTGCAAAGTACTTAGGCCAAATCAATTGAGTGCAAAGCAAATTAACTTGTTTAACTGCTTGCTTATTCATTTAAAAATACCCTACATAGTCAATCGATATCACATAGGGAGAAAAATATAGGAGGGAGTAAGAAATTTGGCATGTGGGGCTGGAAGTATTTTGCATCTACACCCAAGGCATGTCACAGATACAATGAGCATGTTTTGAATATCATTTTAGGAACAGATACAGGTATGAGATATTAGACTTGAGATCAATCCTACTGAGGAAACAGTTGGGGTGTTATGCTAGTGTGACACATTTCAATCTTTACCTTCTGACACTTTTGATGCTTTTTCATGAACAGTGAAAGAACACTGAAGTCTGAGTTAGTTTTGGTCTTCCTTATGCACTATGGCATTTGAGATAAATCATATCACTTTCTTCAACTTGAATTCATCACCTGTCAAATGTGGGGTCAGTCTACAGACTTCTAAGGTTTTGCATATCTAGTATTGGCAACTATTACCAGTCTTTTTAGGATAGGTTGAGAGTAAGATACAACTGAGATTTCTAGTTATCCTAAAATTACTTATAAAATGAAGATGAAATAATGCACATAAAATCCCAAAATAGGCTCCTAAAATTCTGTAGTTTTTTAAGGTGGTTTAGTAAACTATTATAACCCAGTGTTTAAGATTCTGCTATAGAACTTGTTATAGAGGATTAAGTTCACATCTCTGTTATAGAACTCATTAAATGAGAGGAGTAAATACTTTAAAGCATTATTAACTAAGAAATGGTTGGAAGGGTAAGGGGATTGTGAGAAACCTGGTGGTTTTGTAGCAACAAGAAAAATTTCTGTTTTGATGCAAAGATATTTTAAAAAGTTAACACAAAACAAATTTCCTCTATTGTTTATGGACATTTTGGGGTATGCAAAAATGTTCTGGGCTTTGCAGTTCAATTATATTTATTTAAAATCACATTTGAAAAGCAAACGCCCCTGATTTTTCTTCTCCTCTTTGTAAGAGACCACTGTTGGTCAGGTCCACATGACTTGGGGACTCAGTTGCATTTATTACAAACAATGCCATGAAGTTCTATATTTTAGTAACTTTCTATTCAAATATAGTGGCACATCATGCTAAAAGGCACATTTAGCATCAAACAGAGTGTCCCTGGTGTTCCTGAATAATAAGGCAACATTCAAACCCCAAAGAAGATGAAAGTCAAGTGCTAGGCGAGAATACACTAAAGATCGACTGTTCTTCCTTTCAATAGGAAACCCTTTAGATTGAAGTATATATAAAATTATCACCGGGAAAAACGAAATAGATTCCAAGGGTCTCTTTTTCTATAGCAAAACTTACCCTTTGTTCAGCTTTGCTTTTTTGAACAAATGTAGTTTTGTTCTGACTTTCATTGGCTAAAAGCCTGGTCACTTTTATCTCCCTTTGCTTCTTAGCTGGTATTGTCATAAGAATGACAGCAAATGTGCAGCAGAACAACAGGTAGGCATAAACACATTCTGGGGTGTAACACTCACCCCTGTAAAACCCAGATAATATGGCAAGCAAAAAGGAATTCTTTTTTTCCAAACCACCAGAGCATTGCCTGCCCCTGATCAGCTAAGGAGAACTGCAAGTTATCCAGAATATTTGTTGATGGACATCAGCCCTGTTCCAGCTGTCGAAAACACAGCTGTGTGGTTTCCTTCTGATTGATCAGTGGCACGGGTCCCCTCCAGCTAGTGTGTTCCTGATAAGGTACAGTGAAGAGCTGCAAAAGAGCTGAACACTTGGCTTCTAATAGCAAATGCAAGAATGAATTTCTCAACAAATTGCATTCACAGAGCTGCCTGCTGCCAAACGATTGAACGGGCTGAATTTGTTCTAATCCACTAACTCGGAAGACATCATGATGGAACAGTTTCTCCTGGTGACTGTTAAATGTTCAAGCAGTTAAGGGAGAAGAAGGCTTTAAAAACAAAACGAAACAAAACCCTTCTACCACAAAGCAGTGGGGAGGGGAAGGGGAAACTGATCAAGCTTATTAGAGCTACTCTGTTAAGAGGAAGCAAATAAGGTCATTTAGCATCTTTACTAGGTAAAAACTGTCAATGAGACCTCTCCACAACGTTTCTGTATAAATTTTTCATTTCAAACTTGAGCAGAAGGAGATGAAAGGCTGAATATTTGAATGTAACATCTCTATTTTTTTCCAAAGCCTTGTGCAATGTTATGAACTGACACCGATAGATACAGCATAATCACGGGCTCTATGGCGTGGCTAGTTCAGTAGATGTATGCTAACTCAGCCAATCTTCTCAGCATCCTTGTGTAATGTGTGCTAATACTATTTCTTAGATATAGGAACTTCGGCTCAGAGAGGGTAGGTAATGCAGCCAAGATCACAGAGCTAGCAAATAGCAGATCCAGAATAGAAAGGAATGCTCTAGTTTCACAGTCTGTGTACTTAACTGCCACATTCTGCTGTCTTGAACACATGATGCTGTGTCACTGGTGCATATGCAGTGCTACTGTGTGGTTTGCTTCTTTGATTGCTTCCTTGATTCCCAACTCAGTGCCAAATCTCTCCAATGATTTGTGTATTAATATACAAACCACAACCTAGCAAGATTGGTCTGCATGTCCTTGTGTAGTGAGCTCCTCCTCTTGTGGACAAAGTTCATTTCTTTCTTTCTTGTGTCTCTGCACTGAGTCATTAGCTATGGAAGGGAGGCCTGCTGGATTTAAGCCCCAGGTATGTAATGGAGTTCTTAGATTTGTTGGGTGGGAAACTTACAGAGCTTTTAGAGGTCTGAGTTAGCTGCTGTTGCACTTACTGAAAATTTTTTCCTTGGTTTCTAAAGACAAATAAAAACATACTTTCAAACACAGAGTTGTTACAGTTAAATATGACAGCATGTGGGACTATACAGAGCCACAGAGTATGACTATGAGCGGGAATTGGATGGCTCGCGGCCATGCAGGCTGAGGGAGCTGTGGGAAGGCCCAAAGCCTCTGTTTTGGGAGGAATTTTATCTCACACTGTGAAAGGTGGGCAGCAGGCAGACTGTGGGGCAGAAGCACAGTGAGGCAGAGTGGGGATGAGAGGACGGCTGCTCACTGGAGGTTCTTGTAATACAATTAGATTAACCCATTTACAACTAAAGCCTGTTGCTGGTTATGTCATTTTGCAATCATACATTGGTCATCAAGAACCATTCATGGAATGCTTCTCTATCTATCAAGAATTTTGCAAGGGGCTTAAACTGTTATAACAGTATCTTCTTTGATAAAGTCAACAGGCTAGCCATGGCCTAGCCCAAAAGACAAATTAGTAAATGGACAAGTACCAAACTCTCTATTAACACTGGGTCAAAGGCTTCTACAAAGCTCTTTCCAATGCTCTTCCCTCTCCTTGAACGCTAATTAGGGTGGCCAACACATACTGGCAGTGCTCACGGGAGTGGTTAAGCTGTGTGCGTTATGGTAGCAGTTGCCTGAATCAGACTCCTCATTCCATTTTTGCAAGCTATATTATATTGGGAAAGATAGCAACTTCCTAAAATCTCAGTCCCTTCATCCTTACATGAGTATTTTAATAGGTCCTAGGTCACAAAATTGATACGAAAATAATGTATACTTAAGTGTATGAAGAACTTAGTACTATTTTGAAATCATGATAAAGAGTCTGCGCTGACTGCTTACCCACTGACAAATCATGGCCACTTACCTCTCTACCCTTCCTTCTCTGATACAGAGTTAATGATTATGCCTGCCTTCCAGGAGTACGGGGAAGAAGCAAGACCAAATGTGGAATACTAGACTGAAATGTTAAACTTTAAATCCCGTATAAAATTGAACTACTACTCAATCCTTTTTGCTTCATTTACTGCTTTCTCCTAACTTAAACCTCCCAGTTCAGAGTGATGCTGTCACAGATAAGAGTGAGGAGTAGAGGAAACAGAAAAATGAATAAGGGCTAGGGGCAGGTCCTAGAGCAAATTTGGGAATTGTGGGGTTCTCATAAAACTTTTTTTTGGTTGATGGCTTACATATAAAAATCTTGGGTTAATTTTATCTTTTGGGCCTTCTTTTACTTCTGATTTTTTTTTTTAATTTCAGAATGAAGCAATTCTCATTTTTTATTATAATAACAACAGTCTAGAAGATGTTAATATATAAAATATAACTAAAATCTATAAATTTTTTAATAATAAATAACTATGATAGGTCAATTTAAAACAGGGTAATTAAATGAATTTTGGTTACCCACACCTATTGATTTCAGTCTAAATGATTTCCTCTATCATTCCTAAGTTGACTTCCATGGAACACTAATTATTTGGGATTTTAGAAAGAAAAATATCTGTGCGGGTATGTTTAGAAAATGCTCATGAAAATGGTTTTAGTTGTTTTCTTAATCTTTAAGAATATTCAAATGAATTAATATGCAAATGAGAAATGAGAGTCCCGTGGGCCAAAGGGATTCTTCACAAAGGCTGTGAGTATCATAGTTTAGTATCTGTCTGCTCCCATTCTGTTTCTCTTCTCAGTGCTGGGATCCTGGGTAGACAAGATGTTCTCATTTGCAAGATGGGACAGTAATAGTGTGTACCCTGTGAAGTTTCTGAATGAGAATTAAATGAGTTAATATTTATAGGGTAGTTGGGAAGAATATCTGGTATCTGCTAAGTATTTTATAAAGGCTATAAATAAATTAAAAAAACAGAATTTAGAATTTCCTATACATTTGCCAAATCATTTTAAGGTTATCACTCTGTACAAGTGTTTTTTGGAATTAACCCTGAGTAATATTCAAATTCATTATGTCCTCTTCCTCATCATAGCCATTGCTTAGTTCAGCAATTAGTTTCTCCTCTTGCACAGTGTTGACTATCTCTGATGCTCTTTTATACATTCAGAGATACAACTACACAATTATTTTTCTAAAATAGAAACCTGAATACGTTATCCCCTTCTTATAAACTTTCTCTGGTTTCCACAGGCTTTATGGAATGAAGCCCAAATTCCCTATTTTATATTCAAGTCCACCCACCAGCTAGCCCCAAACAATCTTGCCATAACCTTCCTTGGAGTCAGTCCTACTTCTATATATGAGAGTTCATTCTTAACAAATCCCCATCCCAGCAATTTTAGCCTAGTGTGTCTTTGCATCTGTATATCTTCTCACATAATTTTTGATAATATAATTAAGCAGCTTCCATTCTAAAGCTACTCATGATCCGTTCTTCTCTTATACATTAATACATAATACTGTACGTTTTCGATTTCTTGAGTGCAAAAGCTATTTCCTTATGTTGCTAACAAAGCATGAATTCCAACATGTGACAATTGTTCCTTGGGTATTTATTCTGACTATAGTTGAGCCCTTTGGTGTCAAGGAATGAAACACAGACCAGGACTGTGTGTGTATTTATAGAAAACCTGACTTTGAGCCTGGAATACAATGCTTAATATATGTTACATTATAGTGAATTAAAAAATAGGCATCTTTGCTAAATTACTTGCTTCATTTCTAGCTCATGTGACTACCCTCTGTGTCCACATGATGTCAAATTTCTGAGACCCTTTGTTTCAATTTTTCTATTTAATTTTTCTGATCACATCTATGTGACTCATAGATCAAGGTGTAGAGAGGCCTTGAAGTTCACTTGCTGCTCCCTTTAACTTTGTTCCCCTGTCAGACTTCATTTTTAGAAGATGTGTTTCAGTGCTAAGACAAGAGTGGTGGTCATCAGCTTAAAATCTCATCATGGCATTAGTTTTGCTCTTCCACAGTAAGAAAATATGTTTCAGCTTTATTCTGACAAGACAGATCAGCTAAATTGCCTTTCCAATGTGAATCTTCTAAATCTGATAATAAGTAAAATAAGACTGCAATATTTTTCTTTCTTTTCAGAAGGGAATTAAGTCAGACAGACAAAAGGGTAACCCACATAAGGGACAGGCAAGACTAGAAAGCCTGATAAATAATTACAGGACTTCTGTTGCAGTGATGTTATTAGAACTATTCTTCTGGTCTGGGAATACAAGCAAAGAGCAGCTTTCTGCACTATTATGCATGCCAGCTAATCACAGCTGAGGTGGTAACAACCACTACCAGACTCTAACACCCCACATTCTCCAGAGCAAAGCTGCAGCCTCCCTAGGGCATAATCTTGGCATGTCCTGAATACAAAAAGCCAAATAGGCCTTTTAGCTATGTTTCATTTGCATAGCCCAGCTGTTAAGCATCAAAATAAAAAGCATAAACATCAAGTGAAAATACTATAAAGAAAGGAAGAAGTATTTTGGTAAACAATTTTTTCACCAAGCAAAATTTTCCTTTTCAGATGCTGTGTTCCAATTAAAATATATTGCATTATTTTGTATGCATGAGCTTGTGTGAATATCCTTTTTAGATTTCACTTTCCAGTTATTTTTCAGTTTTAATTTTATTCATAGATGCCTACATTACATAATGATTGTGGGCATTTGCTACAGGTATATAATGCATCACAATTCTTTTTTCATCCCCTTACCTGAGCTTTCCTCCCTCAACCTCCGCCTTGAGATACCTTTCTCTTTAAAAAAGAGCTTCCTCCCTATTTCTTATTATCTTTTATATAAGAGAAACCATATACTATACAAGCTTGTGTGTGATTTATTTCACTGAACATTAAAACTTTTTGAGATGATATATGGCTTTAAAAAATACATTCCAAAAATATTTCTAGGAGAAAAAAAGTCCTTATATATACAGCTTGATATAGTACAGCAGTTTGTTTTCAGAGATGAATCCAGTTTAGAAAGAAATAGGAAGGATTATACTTCACAAACTGCTTTGTTTGAAATATCAAATTTCACAGATGATTTGCTCAATAATGACAATGCATATTGTATTCCATAATGATAATGCATCATCTCATGTTTATTAAATCAGAGACATTGATAACCACAAAACAAATACCAAAAACACATCCTTAAACATTTGGCCAAAAGCCAAATTCCTTAAAGTATAAAGCAGCTGTTCAGTTTGTATTCAAGGAAGTCAGAGATAAATTTAAAAAATATTTTGCATTGACTTTCCTCCCTAGAAGATGAATCAGTTTACATTAAATCAAGCAAAGGATAAGCAATATCAAACAAAGGATAACTTTCTATATCAAAAGTGCATTTTGTATCTACACAAAATTTCATTCTCTGAAGGGGAGACTAGGTGTCGAGTATAAGTAAAGCTTGGGAGAAATTGTCTGTGGGGTGAAATTGGTAGGAGAGTGGAACAGAATTCTAACCTCCACCTCAAGGGCTGTAACAGTTCTGCACATGGCACCAAGTCAAAACTGGCAGCTGTGTGTTCCAGTTCTGCAATTCTCTGCAGGAAGTGGGCATCTGCCCCTGTTGTAGCAAAAGATTGAGACTCTGATAGAAAGGAAGCATTTTGTTCTTCATGAACTCAATAAAATATGCATTATGTAGGTGCTTTTTGACCTTTCCATTTGGACTTTACAGAATAATATATAATTCTTATTGGAATGAATATATTCATATTTCATATGCTCTTGAGATATTTAGTATTTTCAGGATTAGGCTGAAAGAAATTCAAGTGAAGGAAAACAGGAGAAAATCCTTCTTGGAATCTTTTAATTCAGACTTCAATATTTGGGAAAAGATGGATCAATGGAGGGCTACAGAAGCTCATACCGTCATTGCTTTTAGAGTATGGCCAGAATTATTCATACACAAAAATTCCAATATCCATTATTGAGAATACCATCCAAATCCTTTTGTTTAGATCTAGAAAATGTAATTGATAAATCTTGCCAAAGTGAAGACCAATACAACCCAGTGGTTAACAAGTTTCTCTGAATAACCCTGTTTTAATTTGTTTTGTGCAGATGCATATGCTTTGTGCATTGCACAAAAGTTGTTTGTAAATTTGCTTCTGAAACTTTCTGAAAATAAGTTTAAAAAATGAATAAAATATTCTATGATTGAAAATAACAGCAAAACTTTCCATAATGCAAAGGTAGTGTTTTGAATTAGGCACTGGTATCTGTTCATTTATATGTTTGCTAATAGTCAAATATTGATGTATTTAGTATTTCTTGAGCTGAGTCAATTACATTTGTGTGTACCACAAAATAGTAAGTTTGCATACTGTAACATGTGTAACTTTAGCAATTTTCTGGCTTGTAAAATAGGTTTGCTCCAGTGGCCATTTTATATCTTTACCACTCATAAGATATTCTTCATAGTCAGGTTATTTAATAGATCCCTCCAGCTTCCTCTGACAAGGTACCATAACTTATTTCCCTGACACTTGCAGATCGATGACCTGATCCATGAATAGGAAAGGAGTGGGCAGGGTTCACTGATTGGCAGCAGACAGGATGGTTGGTTCCATATTTCAAGAGGTGAAAAAGCTGTGACAACTTTTTCCAGTTATATTGCTGTCCCTGATTGAAAAATGGGGTGGGAGGACACAACAGAGACTGTGGCCCTGAAACCAAACATAGGAAACTTCATGACATATTTGCCAGGAATCCTTACTCTAGTGCTTTAAGAAACTATCTTAACTTGTTAACAGGAAAATGTAATAACTAAAGAAAATCAAATACAATCTTTGGTAAGATGAGAAAAGCATCATGCTTCTTACTGTGTGCAATCAAGATTAACATACAACATAGTCAGCATATGGTTGAATAAAGCAGTGGTTGAAAGCTTGTTATATCCTGGTTATACCTATCTGGTTAATTTATATAGGTATCACCTGATATGTAGAATATGTCTACCATTGCAGAAGTTATATAGTTGGTGGATTAAATAACAGAATTGTATTTTCTCAAGTGTTGAGGAAGTCAGATCGAGGTGTTGGTGGGTGAAGGGTTTCTGTATGTTTTCACTTTGTCTTCAATGTTGGGGACAGAGAAAATGAGCACTGTGATATCTCTTCTAATAATGACACAAGCTCAGAACTCCATGACTCACTTAGATTTAAATTACAGCAATAAATACCCTATCTTTAAATATAATCATGTTGGGTTTGAGATTTCAACATACGGATTTTGGAGGAACACAGCTCAATCCACAAAAATCAAAATCTGTAAGCAATCTGTGTAACAGTGGAATATAAATTTATAGAATGATGTAGGATTCTAGCACAATGCTGCATAAAAGCTTTCTTGATCCAGAAATATTGTTCTCACTTAGGAGCTTGAAAAGCCCACTCTCAAAATACACTTTCAAAGTACTCGATTAGAATCTGGATTTAAATCATCTGTAGAACATCATGTGTGAGAAAATGCTATTGCCAAATTCATCATAATAGCAGGAATTGATTCTGTCTATTGCACTGGAATCTAATCCCATAACTAGAATTGCAGAAGTTGTTAATTGTAATAACTTTAACATTTTTAGGAAAACATTTGGTTAGAAAATTCATTGGCATTATTTATGCTATTGTATGGAAAAGCAAGGTATTGATTTCCATATCTTCACATTTTGTTAACATATCATATGATAGATCATTGGACCTCTTGCCCAGAAAATTTAGAAAAAATCCTAACTTTGGACATAAAGCTTTACTTAATTGTACCATTATTTTAATCCTGCATCTTTTACAAGAGTTCTGTAGTTAAAATTAGCATTATTTTTTAAATAAATGGTACATTATTTTCTACAACTCACATAATGCTACATTACTTATAATAGAATGTTCAATTATGTAACATTTCAAAGCAACTTTTAAAAATTTATTCCATATCAAAAATGTAGAATTATACCCATAAAGCTTACTCTCCTGATACAGTTCTAGAATAGTGTTAAATAAATGAAAACCCTACTTACAACTGATATTTATGGTCCCAACCATATATTTCCTAAATATTCTGTCTAAACACTAAAATAGATGAAACAAACAAGTGAATATAATTTTTGTTGCTAAGGAGGAACAAAAATATTAGCATTAGGACAAAAATACAATTAAGTGTTTCTAGATCATAGTTTGGAATGAACTACAAATAAAAGTGAAATTTCACATGTAATAATACATGCGCATTTGAAAAAATATATTTAAATATGCAGTATATTAATGCATAAATTCTTAGTGTGTGCTTCATTAAAAAAGCAATGTAGATTAATAATGGAATGACTTGAATAATATTAGCTAAATTGCAATAAGTATATAGTCCATATTGCTAATCTTTGAGGTTTCCTTAATCTAACTACAGTGTTTCTTATATTTGCAAAGCAGTAAAAGGGTATAATAATTTCTAAAAAAACAAAGAATATTGTGAAATAAGAAAGTATTAATACTATACCATTGATCTCCTAGCTTATTTGTATACATCTAAGCAGACAGACATTTCCAGAATGGTTCATAGAGTCACTGAGGAACAGAGCTTTCCAGGGAGGGTGACATCAACATGTCACCATGTACTTGAGGGGATTGTACAGCACAAGGCATAATGTCGAATCCCTCAAAAGTGTGATTATTTCATGAAAACCACACCCCACTGAGCTGCCTTATTGCTGTTATAAGAAAATCTTTATTATAGGAAGCTCTTTTGTGTTGTAAGAAGATGAATGCCACACTTTAGAATGTTAAACAGCAGTTTCAGCAGAGTTCTGCAGTTCACACAGATTAATCTACCCCTTTCGAATATTCATGATTCAATCAGAATGCTCTCTCTGTCTCAGCAATTTTACCATTGTAAAATAAACTAGGTACATTCAGATGAAACAGGCTATGCCTAGCAAATGCCTTCATTAATTTTTTTAGAGTATTTTATGGATTCTGTTACTATCAAAGAACATTTCTTTGTGAAAGCAGACATCATTCCACTAAAGCAAAATCAGTATTGAAAAACTTGATACTTGAGAAAAACAGGATAAAAACAAACATTATCAAGCAAAGTGCATTGACAATGCAAATGAAATGTGCATCATTTAATTATAATTGTGTATTAACTGAAGAACTGGAGATTATAAATGATGTGTCTCTGGTGAAGAGTTTGCCTGAGTATATTACATATTCATTAGCGCCTCATTTTTATTCATTAAATGTCCAGCTCTCTGTCCTATACTCCAGGACTCCATGACTGAAATTAATATTTTATTTCATGTGAAAATGTTTATTTATAAAAAAGCAGCAAGATTAAATATCAGATTTGTTTTCCCATTAATTGGATACTGTCCTCAGATTAGGCAATTGGGTTCACTTTGTTAAAGGCCAGAAATTCTCTAAAGACTGCTAGAAGATTAGATTTAAAATATTGTCAAAGAGTTCATGAAGACTCACTTTTACTAAGGTTGGAATTGGCAAAGGGACTGGCAGCTGTCAGCAAGACCGTGTACCTTAACTGGTGATAGAACCAGAATAAAGCCTAATTTAGGTTAAATTCCAAATACAGACACTGAAGTATTGGAAATCACATGTTTGGGAAGACAGAGAGAGAGAGAAAGGGCACTTCAGGTGAAATTTTAATTTTAAATAGGTGATTCATATTGTGTAAACTGTATTTCCAATACATTTATTCATATTTGGCACCTGCTTTCCAAGACTCCCTCTGATTACTTCAATGATTGAAATTTAAGTAGTTTACATTCTTCACCTTGGCAAAAATTTGGAAGTGGGAAGCAATTAAATATCTCTGCTTTAGTTATTGCAATAGATTTTTTTCCTGAATTTTGAGAAATCATTAATGATTAAATTAAATGAACTAATTATGATATATATATATATATATAATAGCTAAAAAACTAATTTAAAGTGACAGAACCTAATTTTATAATTTCATTAATATTTTAACATGTATTACACTTATATTTTATGAGTATTTACTGATATTTTGTGTTTTCTAAAAAGGTCAATTGTTATATAACAAATTTTTGGGGGAATGTATAGGATCTCTCTTAAGATAAGGACAAATCTACTATGTAATAAAAGACAAATGAGATTCAACATTTGTTAATGGAAAATACCTATGCAGTGTGTCATTATAAAATTTTCTCAACATATTTCTTGCTAAATGATCAATTTGATAAATTTGATTGAATGCCTGTTAATTTGTTCAATATTGACTTGATCTAGCCAATCTATTAAACCCTTTTATACATGTATACTAATATCTATGGTAACAATCTCCAGGGAATAACTGTTCATGTTTAATCAGTTTTAGAAATGATCATGATTAATAAAACTTCTTGATAAGGAATACATAATTTTATCAAATTTTTGGACAGCAAAAATGGAAAACTGGATTGAAATGGAATTATCTAGAATCTTCTCCAATGTTTACAGGGAAATCATTTTTAAAATTTTATCTATGACTAGCTTACCTGATTCACTTACACACCAGTTTTAGAGAATGGTAACTATGCCAGGAAAATAATCAGAGATAAATTGGCAGAGCAAGTGATAGAAAATATTCACTAAACAATCATTTCCATTAAAAAATACAGAAACTCTTACAGTTGCCATTATATTACAAGAAGAATATGATGAATATAAACTTTGCCACATCTAGCAGGGGTTGCCTGGATTATTGCTACCTTCCAATTCATCACTGAATATCATGGATAATGTCAGTGTTCTCCACCAACTTTCATATTTAAGCAAACTAAAACTCTTTGTAAGGCATTCCTAGATCAGAAACTTCACTGAAAAACTGTCTTCTTAATTGGATGATTGAGCATTTAAGAATTACAGATTCTGGGATTCCAGTGATTTATTTTTTTGAAAGGAAGATGGAAAAAAGGAAACAGAGAATTTGCTATTGAACACTAAGTGCATGTCACAAAGAAAGGACTAGACTCTTTTAGTAATGAGTATTTAGAAATATCTTACTATCCTAACATACCTGAGTGCCTCACTTAGGCTATCCTTGTTAAAATGAGGGTTGGCATGTACTATCCTTCAAATACTCAGGTACTTCTGACATTTCCTTCTACTTTAGTAGCTTGCTGCTGAGCAAAATGTAAAATGAACCTTGCTGGAATTCTATGATACTGTTCTACATATGAAAATGATAAACCAATTGAGTCCAGTTTGTCTATATCCAAAAAGGAATTGACATAATTTCTCTTAGATACTATTTCTATTTTAAAGACTGTTGTACATGAGATAATTAAAAAAGAATTAAGGTAATTTTGGGTGTTTAGACAGCTCTACTTTGGGGTTTTAAGACCCTTCAGAAGAATATAGCAGGCAGCAGTCTGTCTTTTTATACAAATGTTAGTATGATGGGAAATGATTGTTGGTCTCAGGTGAAAGCTTTTATGTGATTGAAAAAAAATAACAACACGGCATTATGGAAAATTTCATTTTTACTTTAAACTTGACTATTTACTAAAGAAATCTCTTTTGAAATTCCTAAACATATTGTAAGACTCACCTTTCTATTGTCTTATTTCCAAGACAATAATCCATAAATTCCTGTTTCCACCTCACTGTGATGATATCTGACATCCACAATTTAGAAGAACAAAGGTTTAATTTAACTTATGATTTCATAATTAGAAGACTTCGAGGAAGAAATGTTTTGAGGGAAGAATGTGGTAGAGAAAAGTTGCTTAGCTCATAGTGATGGGAAATCAGGATAGGAGAATGGTGCTAGAAATAAATGGGCAAGGGACCACATAATGTACCTAATTGCATGCCTCTATGACCTACCTAAATACTGAGTAGCATTCATCTTTGATTTGGAGGGATTTCTCCTGCACCTCTGATTTCATTCTCATTATTCCACACACTATACTCTCAGGGAAACCTTGCCAGGCCACCCAGAACTTATTTTGAAATTTGGGTAGAAATCTACTTGACTCCACAATTCTTGCATTCTTCATGTTGATAAATTAGCAGACCATTCTAAAGTTAACTTTCAGTTACAGCAGGATCCAGACACAGATCCAGCAACTGAGTGCTTAGATGACACAGAAAAGTAAAATGAATCATGGGAAATCATTTCCATATGATGGAGTAGGTATACCAGGCCCTCTTCTCAAAGAATATTTTACACTTTTGCACCCTTAAGTCTGCAGTGGGTGGTAGCTTACTGATTCCTGAGATGCCTTTCTTCCCATCCTTATTCAAAGTACAAGGTTTCTTTAAAATGCTGGCAATCTCTTTAACAGTCACACATTGGTTGGCTGCAATTTTACACCTGCTTGCTTTTGAGCCAAAATTTAAATTTTCAAATTGCTTTCATTGGCACTTCCTCTTCAATTTACATTATAAATCTTACTAAAAAACACCAGCATTACCCATGCCACAGCCTGAATGTTGGGTTCCCTTAAGATTTCTTCTGCCAGACTAATTAGTTCACTACTTTTAAACTCAGTATTTTATACTATCTCAGGACATGGAAAAATATACACAAAATTTCTGCTAGAATGTAACACACATGAGCCCTAGTCTAAATACCAAAAATGAAAATTCTTCAGCCTGAATTTTACTGTTCAAATTCCTATTAGTCTTGTCCCCAAATTACTGTCAGCATTATGCTTGCTGTATAATAAAACATTTCTAGCCAAAATCTCTAAATCTCTCCAAACTTCTCCAACAAATAAGTTCCAGAGGCTTATATACTACACAGTACTATACAGTTATTGCAGCAGCCCTATTTCTGGTATCAGTTGTCTGTATTCGTCAGCTTTCCCTTTTCTGAGACACTACCTGACAAGTTTAATTTAACTTATGGTTTCAGGAGATTCAATACATGTTGGAAGGCTCCAAGATAAAACCTCACTGCAGAAAGGAATGCCAGAGAAAAGCTTCTTGTTTATGGCCACTGAAATCAAATCAGGGAAATAGTACTAAAGTAAAATAGGTGAGGGACTAAGGTCAGGTTTCTATAACCCATCCAAGAGCGTACTTTAATAATTTTCTTGGTGTTTTAAGTGAAACAAAGTTGACATTTGAGGATTAACAATCATAGCCATATTAGTGGCAGTTGCTCAAAGTTACAAATGTATAGCTGAATTATTTTTACACATCTGTATGCCAATAATTGTAATCAATCATTTGCTTACATTAAACAACCTGTACCCATACAACTCTGAGAGCTTCAAATAATACATTGACTCTTCATGTAGGAATATGTATCAAGTGCAATTTGGTAAAATATGGCCCATTTTATTTTCAAAAAGTAACTCCAATCTGGAAAAAGATTGAAGAACAAATTTAAATGCATTTCTTACAGATACATCTTACTTCATTACACATAAACATGCACACAAACATCTCATATATATATATATATATATATATATATATACTTATATGTGTGTATATATATATATATATATATACTGTATTACATATATCTACACAGTGAATGTATCCACATATATCCATGTTTGTAGAAGTAGAAATATATTGTATATACATGTATACACATTTATATCAATAAAAGCTGACATATATATTGTGTATGTTTGTATATGTGTGTGTATTTACTATTGTTGTATCATTTCTTGTGTGACAAGAAGCACAGTAACTGGAATAAACAGGTTTGATTAAGATTCAATGCTTCTTATGTAGATGATCTTAGAAAAACAAAACTTACTTGATTCCTATTTTTGTTCCTCTATTTGTAAACAAGTGAGGTATTACTACGGTCTGCATTTATTATGAATAAATGTTATTCTGCACATCAAGCACTACTCCTATTTGGATGCGGTTTGTACTCTAAGAACTTATATGATAGAAGTGCAGTCCTCAGGGTGCTGATATAGAGCCCATGGGGAGACTATAAGAGACAGAGCACTGTGGGAGATCTGTAGGTCATGGAGGAAATGGCATTTGGAAGAGATTAAGGTCTTTTTTGTTGAGTCCTCCAGTTTTTTTTTTTTTTTTTTTTTTTTTTTTTTTGTCTTTTTCGTTTTTTATCGGTACTAGGGATCGAACTCACGACTGCCTGCTTGTAAGGCAGGCGCTTATGCCACTGAGCTAAATCCCCAGCCCCAATTCTCCAGTTTTTAAGAGACAATTGTGAAGTTTTATGAGTAAGTGTAACTTTTGAGTTGCTCTTTGTCTCTCTGTTTAGTTGTAACACCTTTTTGTCTTTGTGTGTTCAGACTGTCTTAGTATAATCTGTCACTATGTGATCAAGACAATAAAGGCTTCACCACTGGCCAAATGGATGTGGCTTCCTGATTTTGGATTTTTAGCCTCCAAACTTGTAGGTGAAAGGATTTCTTTTCTTTGTAAATTAGCCTGTCTCAGATATTTCATTATGATAATAAAAAATCGACTAATAAAAATGCTTAGCATAATATCTGGGTCATAAAACCAACTCATGAAGCATTAGTTCCTTTATTCTTTTCCTTTGCCTATATTTTTGCAAAATATCTTTTAAAGTTAATTTATTGTGCAAAATGAAAAGTTCTGATACTAAGAACAGTTGAAAATTATTTGAGGTGTGGATATTTTTATATATGTACATTAGCACAAATGTTTTTTTTTTTTTTCCCCCAGGGAAAGTACAAAAGTTTTTCTTTAAATTCCATATCTATCTACCTATCTCTCTATGTATTTCACATATATGGTATATCAAAAAAACAGTATACACACTCCAGGAAAGAAAAATAAATGCTATTTTCTAACAGATGATACTACCCTTGTCTGGGGGGCTTTATAGAATGCTGTATATCACAGAAAACCCATTACACTGCCAGACCTTAGAGAAGAAATTAAAAATGCCTGTGCAGCAAGCCTGGTGGCTAAGGTGACCAAGCAGCGGTTTGCAGCACTAGTTAATGTCTGACAGCTAATGGCCACCACCTGAAGCACCACCTGTAATTGTAGAAGCCAAAGGTAATTTGTATTAATCAAATAATATCTCAATAAATTTACTATTAAAATATTTATAAAATCTTTCTCTTCCTAAATGCATACATTCTTTATATTCTATCAAGAGAATATAAAGCAGACTCCATTTATATTCTTGATATAAATTACTTTATAAATAATGTAGGTCACTAATGCTAGAAATGAAATGTTAACATGAATTGACTTTTTTGTTTCCCTGTAACATTCATATTGCACACAATTTTTCAGTAGGATGATACAATGTTTCATTTCTTTATTCTTGTATTAAGTATAGACATGGCAAATCCATACTATTCCACTTGAAGAAATTATATTCTAGTATTAAAAGGTAAGTTACTCACATTGGATAAATTAAAGAAGTAGGTCTGTGGATAGAAGTGGATAGATTCTGGGTGAAAGCAATAATCTACAGTTGTATTAAGTCAGGGACATATTGGAAGTCTATAAGCAGCTCAAATAATTAATGAAAATAGGAAGACTATGTGAGGTGAGAATGAAGGACAGGGATGGTTCAGGAAAGAAAGTCAGGTCACCCTGTTCTTGTGTGGAAAATAACCTCTCTTCTTTCTTTCTTCATCACACTTTTTACTCAGAACTCCAACTCTTAGAACAGTGTCCGACTGCTCAAGCATGTACTCTTTACCTTCCTCTGGCTGCACAGGATGGTGTTATGGCTTGTGCTTAAATGTCCCTGCCAAGTCTCATGTCATCATCAGTGGAGCTTTTTCAGAGGTGGCTGGGGCTAGAGTATGTGATGCTGGAATTGATTCAGGGTGCAATGCTCCGATCAAGAAAAGTACCTAAGACAGTGAGAGGAAGTTTGACAGCTCCTGAAGTTTCTTCCATGGCTAAGAAAATTCCAGATTTTTCTTTAACACAAAAATTGTACCTAAAAGAGAGAGGCAATTTCCTAAACCAAGAGAACTACATTAGGAACGCACAGCATGGATAGGCTGACAAAACTTGCAGTTTTCAACTAGTAATGTTTTGACCAATTCAGTTGAAGGGAAAAGAAAGTACATATGCCAATGAAGGTAGAGACCTGGGAAGGGAGCACAAGGAAATGTGAGAGTAAAAATTTATATTTGTATGACTTATTTGAAGTTTGATCATTCAATAATAGAACACAATGGTCACATTTAAAGAGCCACACTAATATTTTCTTTTACTTTTCTTAAATTAGCACAATACTTTCAGAAAAATATCCACATGGAGTCTTTTTCTAAGGATTAGTATATCAATGGAATACTTTATTATATGAACAGATACATTATATTTGATTAAAAACACTTGATAATAACATTAAATATAAAAATTATAGGAATTTTTAAACTATGACCAGGAAAGACTACATGATGACCAGAAAACATTAGCATCTATATTAAGATTTACTTTAGCTATTAAAAACTATATTTTCAATATGAATCAAAACATTATTTATATAACAGTATATAGTCATCCCTTGGTACCTATGGAGTGTTAATTTCAGAGCCATTTGAGACACTCAAATATTCCATGGTTAAGTCTCTTATACAAAATCACAGAGTATTACGAATAACCTAAGCAAATCCTCCCATATATAATAAATTATCTCTACAAATTACTCATAACAACTAATAAAATGTTATGTAAATAATTTCATACTGTATTGCTTACAGAATTACCAGGCAAAAGTCTTCAATGTTCAGTACAGGTGAAATTTTTTATTTTGGAGGTATTTTTTATCTGTTTGTTTGAACCCATGGATATGAAACCCACTGACATAGAGGGCCAAATGTATATTTACCCAGTTTGTATTTTAAACCATAATTAACTAAGGGTGGTATAATAAAAAATCTACTTGGTCTTTGAAAGGTTTCTGCTACAGGATCCTCAAACTCTTGGGATTACCTAGTGATAAATCTGTCTTTCATTATTCATAAGAAGCACATTTAGATCTAATTTGAGTCTTCACTATGGAGTTGTGGTAGGGGCAGGGCAGCCTCAGGGTGAGGTTGCACTCCTGAAAAACAAGGTGGTTAGAGTTGATGACAAGGAGACTTGGTCCTTTAAAAAAACTTACAAATAACTAATCTATGAGTGTCAACTATTGCCTACACAATAAGGTCCTAGAGGCTGACTCAGAGCTGGTTACACAGCCTTTCTCCACCCCCCCCCCCCACATAACTGTCCAAGGACCTCTTCCATCTGTGGTTCTTATGCATTATCTTTAATAATAAATGAGACATGTAAGTGAAGAATTTTGTGAGCCATTCTAGCCAGTTCTTGCAACTGAGATGGGTGTCAAAGGGAGCCCCTAATTTGAAACTTGTCTGTCAGAAGCACTGGAAGCTCCGACTTGCAATTGTCATCCAATATGGAGTTGTCTCCCGGAACTCAGACTTTTTTATCTTGGGGAAATGAACACAGATTCCAGGTATTTGCTGAAGTAGGTTAAACCACAGGACATTCAGCTGGAGTCCATGGAATTAAAGGACTGCTCATTGTAGAAACAAATCTCCGTTTTGCCATATTTGACTGTATTCTCTCCCCCACCCCCCAAAAGAAAGTAATAAGCACTAAGGAGTAATAAAATCCAAGATGTGTAAATTTTGTTGTAAAAAAGAGAGGGGAAAAAAAAAAAAGAAAAAGAGCTCTAACGGATATAACAGCAAGTGTGTTTGGGGGTGTTAAATAGCTGACTTTATCAATGTTTTTGGAACATTGAACACAGCTGTTTGCAGTCTCCCTGTTTGAATGTCCACCTTGTGTTCTTTGATACTGTGATTTGAGGAACTATTTTCAAGAAGATAGTGTGTAATCTACTAGCAGGTGATTTCTTACTGTTATGTTTTTTTGTTTTGTTTTGTTTTGTTTTTTTTGTTTTGTAGTTCTGTATTGCGTGTACCCTTACGCCGCTTTGGTTTGTTTTGTGTTTTTCTCTTTTTCCTCTTAAATAAAAAAAAATTAGAAACAAATCTCACACATGTAGTATCAGAAATATTGTACATGTAGAGAAACACTGTTGTCCCAGAATAAGAAATGCTATAATTAACTAGCTGAAAATAATAAGGGGGAATTGTGTATCCTTTCTCTTAAAATAATCATGACCTATGAAGTTTTCCCTATGATTACTACATTTTTTGAATATTCTAACTAAAAACAATCAACTCAGACAATTAATCCGGGAGCAAAGTCAAACAGATTTTTATCATTTTATAGTGTGCTGCCCAAATGTGAATACTTCAAACATCCAGTCTTACACTTGCTTAATCTACCAAATACGCTGAAGTTTGAAAATCCACATCCCCTTGATTCTTATCCCTGGGGGACTGAGTGTTCTAACAAGTTGGGAACACAGTTAAAATGCCTGATTTTCTAGTTGTTTTGCTCTCAGGATTATATGTGCACTGTGTGCAACATTGGTAAGAGAAAGAGTTCTAAAAAGTAGTTTATTATGGATGTTAGTGTACTTAACCACAGAGACACCGAATTCTATTCCTCTCAGACCACACAAAAACAGTTTTACACATGCAAATTAAATTTATCTGGTTTTCTAGGATAATCATAAGAGCCAAATTAGAAACCTATTATTCATATAAATAACTAGTTACTGTACATTATTTATTACTGATAGTGAGGTAGATTACAATACAACCAGGCTTTAAATGGGGAACTCTTGGAAACAAATGGGAAAATAGAGGGTATTAAAAATCTTCATTTTGTATATATATACATATATATATATAATTTTGTATATGCATATATGCAAATTATACAATATTAAATACAAAAACTTTCCATCTAAACACTTCTTGGCACTTAGAAAATAATCTTATCTGCCAAACAATAATAATACAATATGTACAATTAAGAATGTGCTCAAGTAAATCTTGGTTTGTTTCTCTGGAATATCACTTTTGATATCTAAGTCTATTAAGTTGAAAGATTTAAACAAACATCTAATGAGACTTTAAATTAATATTTATATGAGATTTAACTGAATAAAAGAAATACTCAGGCATTACTGCTTAGTCTTAGTTCTGCCTCTTTGCCACTCTGTACAGGGGGCTGATGGTATAAGATGTTATGTGGTTGTCTAAAAACTCCTCTCTAGTTATCACAATTTGTCAACCTTCACGGTTCTACTTTAAACAAGAAAAGAAGCTCATTGGCCTTCCAATTTGCTAGATGCTTCATGTTATTGTGAAGTGGCACAAACATTCCTGTTGAGATTCTGCTGTATTCTGAGCTTATAAATGCCATAGTATGTACAGTGGATTATCTTAATCTAATGTTAGGGCATCCTTCATACATGTTAAGACATGAGTTAACATCTATCTGGTGTCAACTGCTAGAAGTATAATTTGATTTTATGCCCTAGCCAGTAGTTGAGAAGAATTTAAAAACTATATAAAATAGTCCTACACAACATGATACTTACACATTTGTAAGAGAATGAGAAGGCATGGAATGTAAGCTGGGGATGTGGCATCTTTTATTATCTTTAAAAGGTAAGAATGTCTTTGGGATCTGGCAAAATGAACAGTTCCATCAGAAACCACAAAAATAAAAGACCCACAAGGTCAAATAAACATGAATAAGTATAGAAACTTAGCAAAAAAAACTGAGTAACTAGAGTGGTTTCCACTGTAGGACATCAGCAAGTACTCAGCACTGGCTGATCAACTGTAGTGTCCATCTGTAGCGGATCACTATTAGAGATCATTCTGCATTCTGAAAGAAGACAGATGTCTCCGGGTCAATCTGGTTTCTAAATGTTAACAACTAATTCAGTTTTGAAAAAAGCACTGGCTGGGCCAAATGATAAATTTTTCTGCTTACCATACTTTGTAAACTTTCTTGTATTATCTTCTCATTCTCTCTCTAATCCCTCTTCTTTCTTTCTCTCCTTTTGTTTCCCTCTCTCTGAGTTCTCTCTCTCTCTTTCTCTCTCTCCCCCTCTCTCCCTCCTTCCCTCCTTCCTTCTCTCCATCCCCTTCTCTCATTGTTTCTCTTCTGTTTTAGATTTCCATCAAAATGATTTGTTCTAAATAGCTAGAATCAATTACGAAATTTTAAATCGTGCATTATTTCTGTGGAGATGAGCTTTCACGGTGGACTTCTTTCACTGTCTCTGTTACAGAAAAGCCATTTCAGATAGCTCTGTGCTGCCAGTTATGTTCGAAGTTGAGACCTTCTGCAGAATTAGGATTTAGAAAAAGTGCAGAAGTTCAAAGGAAAGGATACTCTTAAACTTCAGTGTTTTCTGTTAATGTATTATAGTTCTTCATTTGAAACATGTTTTAATAAATCGGAACAAATTCAGAGGAAAATAATGCTTGAAAAAATCCCTGTAAATATTTTGGGTTCCTCTTAAATTTAATACTGTTTGAAAACTAGAGTTCAGTAAAGGGAAATCATTTTACTGTAACTAATGATTCATCATACACCTTCTTTCCTATCAGAAGAATTCTCAAGCACAGTATCAACAGCAACATAAACAAATTCTTTAACGCATCACCACAGTGTTGAGGTGGTATTTTCTGTTGTTTGAACATCCCTTCTAGAACGTATTTTGAAATTTAATGGCCATGCTAACAGAACGAAGAGGTGAGGCATTTAATAAACGAGGAAGCATGAGGGCTGGGCCTTTGTGGGTGGATCAAGACTGCTATAATAATGGGGCTGGGGATTTAGCTCAGCGGCATAAGCAACAACAACAACAACAACAACAACAACAACAACAAAAATCCTGCTATAATAGTAATCTAAGACCAGTAGGCAAATAAGTTGTTTACAACTTACATATAAATTGTTTATATTTTACCCAAGGTGGAGCATTCTCTTATAGCATCACAAAATAGGTTAAGATCATGTCCTTAAAATTGCAGGAAGCATAATGGCATCGACTATGAACAACTTGGCAGTTATTTTCTCTTTCCAGGAAGGCTGTTTTCTCCAACGTGTTCTAATAGAGTTTGCTGCTCCCAGAGTAAGAACACCTCTCCTGTGAAGGAGTTTAGGTATTTTGGGGAAAGGCTTGCATATAAATTCTAATGTCTGTGCTATCTTACTTAGCCAATAAGTCTCCCAGAGGGTACAAATTAGGCAATTTGATCATAAGCTGTTATAATCAGGTCAGACAAGGAATGCAAGAACTCTGACATTAACCATGTTTCCCAATTTGTGTTCAGATTTTAACACGTGCCCTCCACCGACCAAAGGCGAGCAGTCACGTCTCAGTGTCCATTTCACAGCAGGTGGAGGTTGTTTTCATTTCCCTGGATTTGTTTAAAGTTTTGCTGTTATACACTAAATGAGCAAAATGATTTGAATTTCAGTGTCAGAAAGTCAACCTGCTGTTGGATTTGCTCAAAAGTCTCTATTCCTTTGGGCTTTATGAATTGGAGGAATTGGAAATTTAAAAAGATGCAGTAAAACAAAACCAAAACAGAAGCAAAAAAAAAAAAAAAAAAAAGGAAATAGCAATGACAGTAAATAAATAATAGCAGGACAATAAAACCATTTCCACTGCTTATTTTCATTGTGTATTCCTATGACAATATACTGTGAAAATCCATTTATTTATCATTTTAATCTTTGAATTTATTCTTGGATCACACATAGTTACAATAGGCTCAGAGAGAAATATGTTCAGTTTTTCTGGTCAGTCAGTGTACACCAGTTTAAGACCTGAATTACATTTGAAAGTGGTCTCCTTCTCACTTTTCTATGTCCACTAACTTTTGGTTCATCTTTCATATTATTTATGACAGAAAAATAAGCAGAAATCCAAAATTAGAAAAACAAGACTAGATTTGAGGCTGTGCAAGTCTAGACTGGGTATTGTAGACCATAGATTCCAGAACTATAGATTTGCATTGGATCCATGTCAGGTTGTAGTGAGAAGGCTGACCGGAATTCAGCAGTATGCAAAAGAGCCTTCACGGGTTACCCATTCTCATGGAATAAAGTTAAAATTCTTTTCACACTGTGTATGACTTTACCTGTACTTGCTTTTGTTAGTATTTCTTCATCTATCTTGGACACTTTAAAAAATGTACAACTACATGTTAGTATGAATTTGTCAGCATCATTCTGATTATTGTTATTCCTCATTCTTGTTTTCTCTTAATATTTGCTGCTCATTAATTTTTAAATGTGTTAATGATCATATTCTTTGCTAATGGAACTCCAGTTACATATACTTTTCTGTGGGAAGATATTGTATTTCATTATTCTATCACCGTAGACTTTGTTGGACTACATTGCCATACTGTTTTTTCCAAACATTTACGTATTTAGATGCTTAATTCACAATGCCGCAGCTTGGATATGAGACCTAATGGAAGACTGTTAGGTCATGCACACTCCACCTTCATAAATGAATGATGACCTACTCTTGGGCTAGTGCATTAGGACACATAGGAATGGCTTTGTTGGACAAGTAAGATTATTAACATGCTATTTTCCTCTCATTGAGTAATGGCCTCCACCATGTCCTGATGCATTTGGAAGATGCTAAGCAGATGCTGATGGCCTGTGATTCCTCAGCCTCCACAACTGCAAGTCAAATAAACTTCATTCTTTATGAGTACCCAGTCTCATACATTTTAGTGAAGCAACAAAAAATGGACTAAGCATCATCATCATCATCATCATGATCATCATCATCATCATCATCATTGTAATCATCATTGTTTTTATTATTATTTTGTCTCTCCTCACATGACTAGAACTCTTTCAGGTCAGAAGTGGCTTTTTGTTATTTTATCCTTGAAGAACAGTATCACAGGGTAATTTATACATTTGAGATATGCAACAGTGTAATTATTGGATAAATGTTTAAGTAAATGAACCGTCTGGGAGACAGCTGCTGTGGAAATGCTATTTACAGTGTCTCTGTAATTGTAGATGCAGTTGCGGACTCAAGACACCTTAGGTTACCTTAATGTCAATCCCTTGTTCTTGCCACTGAAATACAGGGTGTTACTCAGAATGCAGTCACTAAAATCTACCAATGTGCCCTGCCTGTTGTTTCCACATCTTACACAATTCTTGTTACCCCGTTAGCTGGATTCTATTTCCTGACTGCTTCTTTTGCCATGGCATTACTTGCTTGCCTGGGGTGCTTTACAGGTCCTATATTTCTTCCTGGAGGATCAGGTGGTAGGAAACCAAAATGTGCCACCTCAGTTTAGGACTGTAGGAGGGAACAATATTCCCAAGTATGGCTCTTTGTGTGAGGTTAAGTTGTACAGATTATTTTGGGAAATAGAAGAAAAAAGGCAACTTCCAAAAACACAATGTGTGCTTTTCTTTATAAGGAAAATTTATATTTATTAAAGAAATCTGTATATGTGAGGGCATCTACCTCTGTACTAAGAAGCAAAAGATGACAATCACCTGGAGCTCTTAACAAGAGAGAAGAGATGAAATTAAACACACATAACAAACTTTACTCTTAATCTCATTCCCATAACTTGTCTTCCCTATACCCCATCCTCCTTTGTTTTCGCTGAAGGTGGTCTACAAACCCATTTTCTAAACACTCCTGCAAGTTCCCTATTCTTGGTGATTCCTATAGCTTGAATGCATGATTCAAGCTAATAAAATGCTTTTCTTTCTTACTATGCTTTTTGCTACAGATAACCAGTCTAGGACCTAAAAGGCTAAAAAAGGAGATGAAAAAAAAAAAATAAGCCACCATATCTTACCTGCCTTACACTGTCCTTTAGAAAAAAAAAACATTAATAAAGCTAAATTTGAGGTTATTTGAGAAAGAAACATAAGAATGTTAACTAATGTGTTAACATTATTTGCTCATTAAGGATAACTGCTTTTTCTAAACAGAAAAATGATTGTGAAATTTCTAAAATTAACTGGTTTGAGATCTCCACAGAAGGTCAAAAGACTCATATATATTCTGAAGTGACATCTCAGAACTCACATTTCTAATTTCAATATATGAGGTATACATTAGACTTAATAATACCCAGGTCTGCATCCTCTGGGTCTATGGCTTTTAGAAAGCCAGACTTATGATATCTAACTCTGTTTTCTGCAAGGATCTAAAGTGTCTATGAATTCTATGGGCACATGGTATAAACCTGTTTGTTAAAAACTACTAAAGTCTTAATTAATTGACTACTTTTAAAATTGTAAGTTGCTTACACTGAATCTAAGAATGACTATATGTACTCTTACTAAAATTATTTACTACTAAAAGTTGGTAAATTCATTGATATTAGATCATATTTTAAACTTGATTGTATTTTTCAAAGTACACACGTGTATACATCTTTTTAAACTTAAATACCTCAAAGAACTTCAGTTTGAATGATTTTGATGTATTTGAAATTTTATTTGGGTTAAGGGGTGGTCCAGTGGGACCTCAACATATGCCCCAAAATAAGGAACATTTAGAGTGATTCTGAATGATTAAATATAAGTTTTTTGATACCAGGAATCAAACTCAGGACCTCATGTTTTCCAGGCAGGCCTTGTGGCACTGAGCTGTATATGCCCCACCCCAGGCCAGTAACTATATTTTGGATAGTAATTTTTTGATGAAATACTCTTATGTTCAGTGACTAGTTGAACTTATACTATATTCATTCTTAAGGGATGCAATAACAAATTATCACATGCTTGAAGGCCTAAAACAAAGGAATTTTAGCATTTCATAATTCTAGGGGCCTGAAGTCCAAAATCAAAGTGTCAACAGGGCTTTATTTTCCACAAAGATGGTGGAAAGAACTATTTCACACCTCTTCTGGCTGGTGGTGGTTGCTGATTTTCTTGATTTGTATCCAGACTGTTCAAATCTCTGCTTCTGCATTCATTCACATCACCTTTTGCTCTATATCCTTTTCACCTGTGCTTGTGTCTTGTGAGGTTTCTTGCCATTGGATTTTGGACCCTAATTTTAATATATTTATTTAATCTACAAAGACTTTTTCTCCAAGCAACACAGCATTTATAGGTCCTAGGTATGAGCATATCTTTTTTGAGGAGAGGGCACAATTATGTCAGTTTATATGATTTTCTTTAGGAATTCTATACAAAATAAAGGATATTTTTTTGGATAAGGTGAGTCCACATAGTTTCTATTTCTTTTTTATTAGGTTGGACCTTATGGTTGTTAAGTACATGGGTGTATGAATGACTTACATGAGATTGGTGTTAGAAACAAATTCACTTCTGTAGGGAGATTTTTATTGCTACTTTTGTTGGCATTTTAGTTAGCTATCTAAAGAACAGTTATAATTTTATTTACAAATAATTATATTGTGTAAATGACATTTTTTAACATGGAAGGGTGACTGTAATGGAAGACTCTTTTCATTTCTGCTTAAATTACATGTTATATGTCTTTCAATGTGAAAATAAAAAATCCCAAAGATGAAGATGACTTAGGATTAATATCACTAACATTCAAGATTAACATCTGGAAGCCTTAGAAGTGATTTAGAACAAATATCAGCACATGTTTCTTGTTGGGTAAATCTCAGTGGAAGACACATATAAACATTTGAAAATAATACAGTGCTTACTTTTTAAACAGTATTATAAACCCCCACATACTCGCATTCCTCTCACTCAATTCTTGTATTTTTTGTTGTGGCATCTCAAGCCAGCAAGTATTCCTGACAACAGAATTTCCACAGTTTTCATGGGTGTTAGAATAATTTTATTAACTACAGCTTTATAACTACTTTCAAATATTCATTACTCAAAAATAAGTTGTAAAATTTTGACAATGATTTGTTTCATTGTGATGTTTTCATGATATAAATGAGATTTTTGTGGTTCAATCAAGAATAAAATAGAGTTAAGTTAACTAACACAACTACACTAAGTAAATAAACAAAGCTCAAGACAAATACAGCCTAGGCTTTGCTATGTGCAAACAGACCCAAAACAAAACAATGAACATCTGTACTTCAGGGCCACTGGAGTATTAATTTGCTTTTAGGTGTTCAAGAAGAACAAAAATACATTTGCTTTGATCACAATGATGATTTTATTTAAACTTAATCTCATTATTGCTAATTTACTTTGATTCAACAACTGGCTTATTTTTTACTAATCATTTCTTTTAACAGACATTTGTTTTTAAAGTTGATCAGATGATATTCATTTTTTCCTTCCATTTATAAATCAGCTGGAGAAAGATATGGATAATAAATTCGTCGTATAGTCTTAGGAATAAAACCATTTTTAATACCCCGAGATTGCTTTAACCCTAAAGTTCTTCCACTGATGGTGAAAAATCACAGTAGGATTTCAGCAAAGAAAATATGGTTAACAACAAACAACTGTCTTTCCTTTTAAAGCATCAGAAAAACAGAATGATTTGTCCATAATGCCTCTTAGAATCATGAATTTATAAAGAGAGTTTAGACCAATGGGTTTTATTGACACAGCACTAAAGAAACTATAAACGAGCACCCAAAATTTTACAACTCTGTTCTAAGAGGAAAATACGATGTTTAACCATAAATATAATCCAGTGTTTGATCATTAATATAAAAAAAATCCACAAACAGAATTTATCTGTTTTTCCAGCACTATGTCATCATTATCTAAAATAATTCCTGGGTCCTTCTGGATTTTGATTCAAACTGATCACTAAAACCAATTGATTCAGTAAGATTTAAATCCTACTAATATTTAAGGAAGGTGTGCCTTGCTTCTTCCATTTTGGTTTATAGTTTGTAGAGCTTTAGCCAGGGATAATTCTTTCCTAGGAAAAACAAAGCTTTATCAAATTTTGGGAAAGATTCCCAAATTCTATCAAATTAATGTCTTCATTGATAATAGTGAGAAAAGTTCTGGGCCAGGGTCAGAATGTCCGATTGTGTTCAGTGGCACTAGGAATACGTGAGAGCGACAAGTCTAAAGTTTTTCACCCTTGCTCTTTGGTTCTAAAGTGACAAAGTTGAGTGACAAAGACACTGATGGCCTTTGAAGTCATGGAGGAAAAATCGAAAGCCTTCAGTCTTCTGCGATTGAACAAATACTAGTGAAGAACTTTTTGAAAATGGCTCTAAATCCCAGGCATGTTATAATTCTTTCACACTTTGCTTACCTTTCACCATCCTGTAATTTTTCTCAAATAGCATCTGTGTTTAAGCTCTCTTTAAACTTCATTTTTCCATTTTATTTTCCTTTTCTCTTCCTCATGATTTCAATGTCTTTATGGAAAAAAAATTATGTTCTTCTAATCCAGTCCTGAAACTCACCTAATAAAAATTCTCATTTATTAGAAGAGGACACTTGAGAGTCCCAAAATGTTTCAACCAATGACTGGCAGATCTGGGACTAGGACCACATGTCTCGTGTCCTTGGCAGTTTCCAAGTTGTTAGGAAAATCTCCCAACACCTCTTTGTGTGTAATTGTGATGACTTCTGGACTCAGCACATCTCCTATATCTCCTTTCAGTAAACATGCTATTTTATTTATTGTGGCCAGGACAACAAAGCCCTTTATCTGACTTACAGTCTTCTGTATAGCAACTCACTTAAACATTTAATGTTCTCTGTCCTCCCTCTTCTAGCAATATGTGTCTAAAACATTCAAAAAATGACTTTTGAATATCTCATTTGTGGGCCCATCTATCACCATACTAAAAGGGAATCTGAAGATGATCTAGTGAAATCACCTGTTTGAAGAAATTGAATTTTGAAAAAGTCAAATGATCACCAGGCTTCCCAAAGAAACTGCAGGAAACAGTGAGATGAAAAAGGGAAAAAAGGAGGAAGAAAAATATTTATTGGTAGAAATTTATAGACAATCTGAAATTGTATTTCCATTGTACATACGAGACCCTGAGGATGTGGTAGTTATATCAACTCTGAATCATTAAATGCATTTAACCTTTAATTTGAAGAGTGATGGAAAACTCTCAAGGAATTTGAGCTTATTTATGATACTTCAGTGTCTACATGCCAAGGGAAAAACATATCAACACTATCCAAACTAACAAGGCTACAAGGACAAAAATTCTCTAAGAATAGTTTTTCTTTCTAGGATTCTGGGAGACTGAAGCAGGAGAATCACAAGCTTGAACCCAACCCAGGCAAGTTAGTGATTTTGTAAGACCCTGTCTCAAAATAAAAAGTAAAAGGGGTGGGATCTAGATGGGTATGAAGGCCCTAAGTTCAACTCCTAGTTCCCTTAATAAATAGATTTCTCTAATGACAAAAGATTCACAAACAATGCTATTATATGAACATTTACTCCTAAACTTAAAATAATGGCTTAAAAAACTCACTTTAAAATAATTTGTCATTGTGCTTTCATGGTAATGAAAGAATTTGAAGAGTAAAACAGGATGAGAAAAGTATGAATGAAAAATGATGACTACATTAGGTTTCTGGATAAACAAAACAGTCATTAACATTACAATGCTTGACAGCTGCAAAATAACTGAAAAAGACACTAGCCAATGCTATACATGGCAGAAGCATGTAATTTATATCTTAGTGAAATTAAACATACTATAGTAACTGTAATAGTTTAGCTCCCAGGCAACAATACTATCAAATTTGCAGTGGTGTATTACGACATCATACGAAACTCCAGGACACACATTTGTAGCTGGCTATTATGGTTTGTAATCTGTGCTGCTCTTCTCGTTAGTTTTTCATTTAATTCATTGCAGATTTCTTTTTCAGAAGACATACACATGGTTGAGGGTGTTACTTTCTACCAAAGGTGAGGTGGTAGCAAACTAACAGCTTGAGTTAGTAATGACGGCTTATACCTGAATTATGAGGCCAGTGTCATACGGAACAGCATAATAATATTTGTTTTTAATGGTTGATAAGTGTAATTTGGGGAGATTTCAAATCTATCTTTTTCAAAATGTTTTTTAACTAAGACTATATGATGCTGTGATCATAATAAAAATCTACTACATTTAGTAGAGGGTTTATCTACACTTAGTAGATTCAACAATTGGAACCAAATAGGATGCATTGAATCACTAGAAGTATGGACACTTACAGGGGGTAAAGAAAGTGTGGATATTTGTTAATGTCTAAAAGTACCTTGAGTATTTTGTGTGAACATGAATCTCTCTGATGTTTAATTTATGCACATAACTCACATCTATTTTTTTTTTTTCAAAAGAGTGGTTTTCCAAACCTTTGTGCACTGTTTCCTTTTGAAAACAATTCTCAAGGGTGGGGAGGCTTAAAATCTCTCGTGGCTGATATGAGAAAGGATCATGTAGTTTGAAAAATCCCCTCTCCTTCCACCAGCTGATTCTAATATTTCTGTCCAAGGAATGTGTCTCCTTCATACCAAAGCCCAGGTAAGGAAACAATAAATATTCATCATTGATTGGAGGAGGACACTTGAGAATCAAGGTGATAAAAATGATTCGGAAAGAATTCTGTGAGTACTTCTCCTATCCCTACCTGTGCTAGCTGCAGGCATTACTATATTACTCGCAGATCGAAATTTAAACACAACGATTGCCAGTTCCAGGACTGGGACGTTGCTGCTCTCACAGCTCAAGGCTCCTTCTACAATAGGGGAGGGGTAGTGATAGGGGACCACAGAAGCTATTAAATTAGACATAGCAGGAAAAGACAGATGCTGTATGAAAATGCAGAGTAAAATGCTATACAACTCTGGGTAAAAGATGACTTACGTGGAGCTTTACAGGTCATTTTTTGGAGAATCAGTTCTCATCAATGTACCCCCAACTTCCATGAAGGTGTCTACATGTGTAAGTGTGAATCCATGAATCCTTACCAAATGGAGAGTTTATATAGAGAATTTTGATCACATACTAGCAATCAAGTGACCTCAAATTGTCAGTCTCTTATATGCCAAAAAAAAAAAGGATGTATACCTGGCCCAAAGTATCTCATTCACTGAACAAAACAAAAGCTTTGAAACCCCAAGGAATGTGTCACTTACAGCAGTTCTACCAGTGAACCACTAGTGGAGTAGTCTTTCTTGAAGCCCAGGTATAAACCATAGACAATTAGCACCAATGATATCCAGTAGTAGTAAATTCAAGTAAGTTTGTACAGAGAAGAACAATTTAGAGAAATGTATATGTCCTTAGAATAACTGAGGGTTGGGGTGAGAGAACACTCAGCATAATTCTCTATGGAGGTCAGTCAATTGTAGATTTTGGACCACATAAAGAAGATGTAAAGTGATGAGGAGAGTTTAGGGAAAGACACTACCAATCTCACAGTCATGTTTGTTTCAGGGACTTTTGAAGGATGTGTAGGATTCAAGTCACAAGTGGTCCCCAGGAATGTGTCCTAAATATTGATAATTTAACACAGACAAAGGATAGAATGTTGGAAAAGTATGTGACAGACATCATTTCTGAGCTTGAGATGATATTGTAAGATATATTTTATATAGACATGAGAATTAGGTAAGTAGATAAAATTCTCTGGCTCCTTATTTCCAAAACTGAAAAAGATAAAAGGAATTAGAAACCTAATTCAGAACATTAGAGTAAAGGGAGAGAGACTGCATGAAGTCTTGAACTTGAAATACAGAAATATTGAGGCCGTTGGAGTGGGGTCAATGTACCTCTGCCTCTATCTAGACACTGCCCAGCAGGATACAGAGTGATGATGGTTCACACAGGAAAGAGAAGTTACTAAAACTAACCATCACTGCTTCTGGAATACAACTTCTTTCATTTTTTGTCTCAGAGAAAAGATAGGTTCGGGAAGCTTTAGTTAAAAATGCCAATATATAGATTAACATTTCAGGGAAACACTTAAAATTTTCTCTTTTGAGAGGGTTTTCTCTGTTCTCCCTATGATTTATTTGTTTTCCTAATTTTTTCATCGTTTATTAGAAAGGAAGATGTATGTTAAGGTAGAAAGAAACTTGGATGTTTTTGGTTTAATGATACTCTAAGAATCTGATCCTACATGTTATAGTTGCAAATCATGACAGACAAAGGGAAATTCATAGGAAAAGTCAATGCATAGATTGCAGTAGACGAAAGTTAATGGTGGAGTATTTTTGTGTACTTACTGACAGTCACTTTTTCTCCTGTGTTCGCCTTCATTTAAGACAAATGATGCAGAAATACTGGGCATGATGGGTCACAAGGACTTTTTAAAGGTATAAGAAGCAGTGGCTACATTGCTCTTTACCAAATCAACAGAAACACAAGCAGCCCACATAAGAATCACTTAGCTAATTCTTTGGTATTTTCTTGTAACTCTTTTCATTACAGAATTTATTCTTTAATAGCCATCGGTACTGAAAGTTATGTTTGCAAAAGCTAGAGAATTGATTAATAGGTATTTTATACATCTGGTATTTTCTCATAAAAGACTGGAAAACTTATTTCAATTATCATACCACCAGCAAGGATGCAATCTGTTCACCACGCCTGTTTACGAGTGGCTGCTTTCGGTAATGGCTGTTTTCTTAGCACGGGAAATGAAATATAATATTATTAAATAGAGATATGCAGAATGAGGTGTCAACTTATCCATCTTCCTGATGTTTATAGGCTTAATTTTTTAGAATATTTATTTTCTGAGACCACACATTAAAATATTTCCTATTTGAAAAGATGTAATTTTTTCAGGTTTTAATGTTTTTGAATATTAATATTCTCAAACTTATACTCAATCAAGTAAAGAAATCTGTAGTAGGTATTCTGTTAATTCTAGTTAGATAAATGTATTATAATAAGAGAGACAATAAAAGTGAACACTGTGTATTTACATGAGAAAAAAGAACTAGCCTTTGCCAGAAAGATAGCATAAATGATTTTAATTTGTAGAACCCATCTGTGATGACTTCGAGGAAGGGGATGGTGGTTGGTGAATAGAAACCTTAAACAATGAGCTATTCTGTGTGTGTGTGTGTGTGTGTGTGTGTGTGTGTGTGTGTGCATGCACACACAAGCATGCTAGACAAAAAGAGGAGGGAATCAAGATATTTTAATAAGAATAATATAACTCAAATTTGAGGATTTTTAGTGAAATAATTAGAGTTGCCCAGTTTGTCAAGGTGGTAAACTCTTATTTCACTAACTTTTCTGATTTCTTAAGGAATGAGAATGGTTTTTTTTAAAGGAAAGAACACTGCTCATATAATTATGATTATTTCTATTATTTTCCCAGATAGGCATGTTTCTAATGAATGGGTCAACATAAATAAGGGAAATGAAATCTTTTCCAAAGAGAAGAGGACACTGGGAAGTACAGACTGCTGGACTCTCAAAAGCACTCATGGATGACATTTACCTAAGAAAAAGTATTAAAACTGACAAGATGCATTATATCCCATAACATAATTCTCTTATCATATTTTAATGTGTAAGAATTGGGTCATAAAAATAACTCTATAATAAGAAAATACTGGTTTTTAAAGATATTTTTAGGTCATGATGTTTAGAAGTTGAGTCACGGATTCAAAATTTATAGAACACCTCACCTTTCAGTACCATTTCACATTCTCAGGCATCACCGGTAGCTACTGACTTCCGTATTATACAGTAAAGCTTTGGATTACCCAACAGATGCTTTTTTTGATAAAGAAATGAGCTGTAAAATGTACCCCAAAAGAAATGATTGAACAATTACCCTAGAGTAGAAATCAATGAATCTTTTGTATCAGGCATCATATAGCTAGAGGTTTCTAGAGTTAGAATATACACAGCAAAATTTTTTTAAACAGATGCTATCAATTTATTATCTCATTTTTAACAAAATGTTTCTATTGCAATATTTTTATATGGAACATACAAAATTCCATTTACAGCACTGACTAAAATACATAACCTTTTGACTCACTGAAATGAAATGTCTATTGTTTATTAAGCATTGTGATGAGTCTGCTTCTAAAATACTATCCAGCTTAATGACAGCTCTTAATAATTTTGGTGACCTATACTCAAAACCAGTTATATGATTTCCAGAAAAATACAAGGGCATTATATATATATATTTTTTTTTCACTTTTATATAGTCTTAGTTATTAGAAATACTAATGCTCAGGTTAAAAGTTGATTTACCATGGAGTATGTGTGAAATATAAATTGAATAGTTATTCACTGAAAAATATACTTAAGGTATGGTCAATACTTTGAACACTTGAAATCTTACTGTCTCACACGATCTGAATAAAGCATTCCAATTATCATAAGATTTTCACCTTCTTTTATTGAATCCTTTGATACCTATTATTTTTTCTTCTATGATTACATTTTTCATCTACAGGGGAATTGAGGGTAAATATCACATCCGTTGCTTTTTCCCGTCACGTAAAACACATGGCTCAATCACTTGTTAGTTAAGATTAAACTGAACTGCGTCTACAGGAACAATTGCAGTGCACCTGTCGGTGCTTTTAGGTCAGTACAGTAACCTAACTATTTTGAATGGATACTTTAATATTCCATTCCCAACAAATGTTTGGAAAGAGTTTCCTCGTTTTTCAAGTACTAAAATTTTATGGCATATAATCCTTATACCTAGCATAGTGCCTGTGTCACTATAAATGCCTAATTTTTTGGCTGAATAAATAAATATTTCTCTTCAAATGATGTCCATTTGTATTTAAATCTGCTTATTGTGCTTTAGATCTAAAATGTTCCTCAAGAGTCTCATGTGTTCAGAAGTGGGGCTTTTGGATGGTAATTAGGTCTTGGAGGTGCTATGCTCATGAGCTGAGTGATTCACTGAGTTCGTATCTGTATGTGTGATTAGGAAGGGGAATTTCATTGAAAGTGGGTCACAGGAGATGTGACAAGGGAGAATGTATCTTTTCCCTGTTCTTCCTTTCTCTCTCTCCACTTCCTGGGTTCCAAGATTGGCTTTTCTTCACCATGCAATTATGACATGATATGACAAGTTTGTAACCAACCGGCCATGGAATGAATCCCTAAAACCATGAGACAATTTAAGCCACTTCAAGTTGTGATTGTAACTTATTGTGTCTCAGAAGTAAGAAAGCTGAGTAATACATTTTTGTACCATACTGTTCATCTTTCAGCCAAATTGTGTAATTATTTGGGTTATTTTCTTCAGGGATCTCACCCTTTGATTTTTCAATTCATATAACAAATGTAAACTTATTACTTACCATTCTTTAATCTGAGATTTGGTACTAGAGATATAAAGACAAATACATCAGTCAAAGTTTCTGTGTTAAAGATTTTTATATTGGGTTGGGGAGTTAGCTCAGTGATGTAAGTGCCTGCCTGGCAAGTGCAAGGTTGTGAGTTTGACCCCTGGTACCAAAAAAAGAAAAAAAAAAAAGATTTTAATATCATGGCTGGAGACACATAGAAGCAAGTAAACTGAGGCATGGAAAGGGGAAGGAAGGGGGCATGAGCCATAACTGAGATACAAGCAACGGCCACAGGTCCTAGAGGGGTTTCTAGGCCGTGATGAGGAATTGCGGTTTTGCGATGAGAAGTTATTAAGGGGCTTTTAGAAGGAGAGTGGCTTATAAACTACCATACAAAAAGATTGCTCTAGAACAAAATAGTGGTTTAGGAGAATTCTACCTTCATTCTTCAACAGAAATATTGATTCTGACAACTACCTGCAATGAAAGTAACTTTGTAAAAAGCAGAAGTCCAGTAGCATATCCTCCAGTGGAGTGTTAGAGCACTCAGATCTGAGAATGCACTCGGTGAAGAAGGTGAGAAGAACAATGTTACTTTACCCACCGCGTCCTTCCCCCAGTCATAGCGGATCAGCAGAGACTCTCTCAGCCTGTGATTCTTCACTGCAGGAGAGTGAGAGCAAAGAGACTAAGTGCTTGACGCTCACAGCCACGAGAAATGATGACCAAGAGGCCCGCTCTTTCCCATCCCAAGAAGAATATTGACTTTAGCAGCTGACTGAGTGCTTGACAGCTGGATAGTAATTAGGTATCAGGAAAGAGAGGCTGCAGCCTGTACTGACTGTTTCATGGATTCTGGCAGAACCCACTTGGAGTACCTAACATGGGGACCATTAGGTCCACTGGTACCCAAATGCTCAATGTCCCATCCTTTCACCCACTCTAAGCTGGTTTCTAGACTATGTTCCTGCCCACAGGAATTTGAAGCTGACAGTTTCCACAGACAGGGAGTTGATTCCATAGGGTCACAAGCAGCCACATACCTGAGCACTGCAGAGCAAATTTCTTAGCAGGAACAATCAAGAGGCTCTCAGTATGTGGCTTGGCTTTGCATATGGAAGAAAACAAGCAAATTAAATAGTTCTATCAAATGTAGCAAGGAGTGTAAAGTAGGTATATCCATAGAGGAAATCTGAGAGACACTAAAAAATCATTACCAGGCTGTTTGGTGAAGATATTTCCATTCTGAAGCCAGTCGGTAAAGATTGGAAGAATTGGCTGTTTCTTATAATGCAAAGGCAGCAATGCAAGATTTCAAGGGTAATGAAAAATTGAGAAGGCATGCTATCACCAAATGAGTGAGATAATGTTATAGTAACCACTTTTAAAAATTTGAAGAGGAACAAATTGCTTGACAGTTCAAATTAATTGTTTTAAGGAAGCTCAGTGAGTTACAATAAAAGACAGATAAACAATTCATGAAATTGGAGTTTAGTAAAGAAACACTGTAAAATAAGAACCACATAGAACTTCTGGAACTAAAATGTACAATGAATGAAATGTAGAGTGCAATCTGTGAACTCATGAACAGGCAATCCAAAAACACTTGGTAAGAAAGGGAAAAACAAGAAAAAAGGTTACAAAGAATGAAGCAAATCCATAGAACTTATGGGGACACCATAAAAAAGACTTTCATATCATAGTGTCCATAAAAGAGAAGCACAAAGAAAGGGGGCATAAAGTTTATTTAATGAAATGTAGCAGAAACATTTTCAAATCTAAGGTGTTAGCAAAGAAGTACATGAGGCTTGCAAGTCTCTAGTTAGCTATAATTCAAAGGAGAGTGTACTAAGACATATTGTAATCAATCTGTCAAAAACCAAAGAGGGAAATTCGAAAGTGGCAGAAGAAAATCCACATATATATAGGTCTCTTCCTTTCCCTCATGAGCAGGAAGGCCATCAGGAGATTTCTCAGTGAAACTTTGCAGGACAGGATAGAATAGAATGATTTATTCAAAGCAAGAGAGAGAGAGAGAGGGAGAGAGAGAGAGGGAGGGAGGGAGGGAGAGAGAGAGAGAGAGGGAGAGAGAGAGGGAGGGAGGGAGGGAGGGAGGGAGAGAGAGAGAGAGAGGGAGGGAGGGAGGGAGGGAGGGAGGGAGAGAGAGAGAGAGAAACACAATTCCTGTCAACCAAAATACTTTAAAACTGTCTTTTAGAAATAAAGACAAATAAAGTTTCTCAGGTAAATGACTACTTATGAGTTTGTAAATCCTAGACTTTCCCTATAAGTGGCATGAAAACATGAAAATGTAAAAGCTACTGAGAAAGATAAGTGACATGGAGTATTTTAACACCATTATGCTGAGCTAAAAAAAATCACTTTAAAAGTTTAAAGCAAAAACATTGAAAATTACCAGGTGAAATAATTTGTTAATGGATATTCAGTGTAAGAGTTACAAATTGTGACATCAAAAAGTTTTTAACGAAAGATAAAATATACAGCTTTTATCCATTTAAATTTATTATTAACTTAGACTATAATAAATTATAAAAGTTTTAATGTAAGCTGATAGTAACCACATAGTAAAAAGCTAACGTAAATATATAAAATATAAAGAGAAATATGTGAAAGAAAATCACTACAAGAATCATCTAATTACAAGGGATGCAAGCAAAACAAGAACAAGGGGAAAAAGGTACAATATACCTGTAAAAAAGTCAGAAAACAATAAAATGGGAATGGTATGTGATATTTGTCCATTATAATTTTACAGATAAAATAATTAAGTTATCCCATCAAATAGAATATCTATTTAGCTATAGAATAGCTAAATAGATGAATAAATGGATATGCCTTCTATAAGAAAATTAGCTCAGCTTGAAACACATATATAAGGTGAACAGGAATGTATTTTAAAAGATATTCTATGAAAGTGAAAAGAATCAAAAAGGTGGCTATACTTAGACATATTGGATTTTAAAGTCTAAAAGGAGACAAAGAAGGACATTATACAATGATAAAATGGTAAAAGAATAAAATAATTCTAAATATACATGTAACCCAGCATCAGAATAACCTGGTACATAAGTATGAGCTTCTCTGAAGAAAATATTGAGCAGTACTCTAATACTAAGAAATTGTAATGCTCATCTCACCAGTGATCCACAGAGACAGTCCATATGGAATTACCGGGCTCTAACTACACTTCAGATCAAGTGGGTTTAACTATTTTTCTCCACAGTACATGGAATATTTTGTAGGAAAGAATATATGTTATATCATAGAATAAGTCTTAGCAAATTTAAGAAGATTGAAACCATATCAAGTATATTCTCTGTCCTTAACTGCGTAACACTAGAACTCAATATAGGAGAAAAACTGGGAAATTTATGAATAATTGGAAAATATGCCTGTTCCTTCTAAACGACTAGTGAGGAAAAGAAAATATCAAAAGGAAATTTAAAAATGTATTGATGTAAAAATGAAAAGACAATTTGTAATCCCAGCCCTCAAGCAGGAGGATGAGCCTGGGTTACATAGTAAGTTCAAGACCAGCCTGAACTAGAGTGAGACCCTGTCTCAAAAAAACTAAACCAAAGCAAACCAAAACAAACAAAAATAAAATGGAAAGACAATATATCAAAACTTACAACAACTAGCAAAATCTTTTTTAGGAGGAAAGTTTAAAGTGGTGAAAGCCCACATGAAGTAAATTAAAGATGGCAACTAAACAGTCTAACTGTACAAATCAAGGTAGTAGAAAATGAAGAATAAAGTAAATTAAAAGTTAGTAGAAGAAGAAGTCAGAGCAGAAATTAATCTAAAGAAAAAATTACAGGAAAGATAAATAAAATGAACAGTTCATTTTTGAAAAAATAAAATCAATAAAACTTTTCTAGAGACAGACAAAAAATAGAGGAAGAGACATTACAACTGATATCACAGAAATACAAATGGTTATAAAAACACTGTTATATATCAACACACTGTATAATCTAGAGTAATAAGTAAATTCCTCACATATATAACCTACCAGAATTGAAAAGTTGAAAGAGGAAATCTGAACAGACTCATAATGTTTAAGAAGATTAAATTGGTAATAAAACTCTACCATCAAAACAAAGCCTAAGACCTGATTACTTCATAATCTCTTTTACTTTTATTTTTATAGCAAATCACAAAAGGGTACAAAAAGAAATTTACAGACCAATATCCTTGATACTGTACATATAAAATATTCAATAAAATAATAGTAAATCTAATTTAATTTGCAGGTTAAATGGATCATAGTCCATAACCATGTATGACTCTTCCCTGGAATACAAGGAAGTTCCAAATATATAAACCAATAACATGATATACCATAGCAGCAAAACAAAACAAACAGAAAATCCACAGGAAAAAACATTTTACAAAATTTAGCATCCTTTTATGACTTAAAAAATGTACTCTCAAAATATTAGGCACTAAAGGACCATATCTCAATACAAAAAGGCCTTATTAACAAAGGATACCTATGCTCTTCCACTTAAAATTACAAAGAATCTAATTTAACATATCACCAAGAGAATAAATTACTTATGAATAAAAAGTATACCAAGGACACATAGCTTTCTCTGTACTGAAAACTGTGAGAGATTGATGAAAGAAACCAAAAACACGTGTAAATGGAAAAATAGTTCATGTTCATATATCATAAGTCATTTTGTTAAAATGCCTCCAACAATCCAGAAATCTGCAGATTCATTTTCATATCTAACAAAATTCCAGTGGAATTTTCCACAGGAATATAGACAAGAATTTCAAACTTTATATAGAGGAGAAAAAGACATCGAATAGTTAAATCAATTTTGAGCAAGAATATTTGCCAAAGATGGAGGGATCACTTTTGCTGATTTTAAATTTCAATAGAAAACTTTAGAAATAAAAAACAGCTTGAGAGAGCAAAGAGACCAATGAAACAGAATAGAAATCCCAAGAAATAAGCCCATGTATTTGTCATCAAATAATTTTCCACAAAGACATTTACACAGTAAGGAAGGGATAAAATCTTCAATAAATTGTACTAAGGAAACTTGAAATGGATATACAAAAGAATTAAAATAAACATATATATGAAATCCTACATAAAAATCAGTTTAAAGCCTTAAACATAAGATATAAAATATAAAACTCATAGAAGAAACCAGGAGAATATTTCATTGAAACTGGGCTCGACCACCACATTTTGGATCTGACTCCCAATAGAGGGGCAAAAAAAAGAAGAAATAAATAAGTGGAACTATAACACACTCAAATAAGTTTTGTAGAATAAAGGAAGCAAGCAACCAAATGAAAAGGAAACATTACATAATGGAAGTGTTTGAAAATTATATATCCAATAAAGGGTTAGTATCTGAACTATATAATGGACTCACACTACTCAGTAAAACAATACATAGTTTAAATTATGAATGTGGAGGCTACTGAGTGAACATTGTTTTCAAAGAAAACCTTCAAATGACCAGCAAGTAAATGAAATTTCTCAACAAAACTATATCAGGGAAGTAAAAACTAAAACCACAATGACATACAACCTCATATCTTTTAGGATGAATCTACTATCAACAAGAGAAAAGATAATGAGTTGGCAGGTTCTGGATAGGAGTGAAACTTTGCATATTGTTGGTCAAAATATAAATTTGTAGAGCCATTATAGAAAACAATGAAGGTTTCTCACAGAATATAGAAATAGAAATGTAAGATTCAACATTCCTACTTTTTTTTAGCATATTAAAAAGTTAAATCAGAACATAAAATATATGCAGTCTTATATTCACTGTAGCCACTATATGAAACAATCTAAGTGTCCATTATTGATGGATGAATGATAAAGAAGTATATGTATCCAATAGGTCATTATTCAGTGCTAAGAAATTAGGATATCCTGGTGATTGCCCCTACATGGATGAGTCTACGGGACATTTTGTTGAATGAAATAAATGAGATAAAGAAAGACAAACACTGCATTATTTTCAATTATATGTGTTTTTTTTTGTGTGTGTCTTTTTCATTTTTTTATCGGTACCAGGGATCGAACTTACGACTGCCTGCTTGCAAGGCAGGCACTTATGCCGCTGAGCTAAATCCCCAGCCCCTTCAATTATATGTGGAATTTTAAAATCCTAACATGAACATACAGAACAGAAGGACCGTTATCTGATGTTTGGGAAGTGGGGAAATGGTTAGATATATCTCTTTTTTAAATTCTAATGAGGGAAAAAGAATAACAAAAAACCAAAACAAAACAACAAAAAAAGAAACACAAACAAGAGGTGAAACAGACAAACAAAAAAAGAGGAAACAACAAAAACTCCAAAACAATAACAATATAGGCTTTCAAAACAAGATGATAGGAATTTAACAATGGTGGTTACTTTGCATATTGTTATCTTCAAAACAGCTGCTCAGATTACCAGACATAGGTATGCAAAATGATCTAATCCTATGAATGTTAAATGTTTTATTCCAAGAACTAATGTAGTATAATCAACCTAGCTATCTTATGTGTGTGTGTTTATATATATATATATAAACACACACATAATTTATATATATATATAAATTAAGGTCATTTTTCTTTTCCCTTCCTTCTTTTTTCCTTTTGTCTATTCAACTTATTTTCCCCTTTGGACAGTTTCTTACCCTTTCACAATATTTATTGTAGAGTTTAGATCTTATTTACCCTTTCAGTTTCTTATACTAGGGAGACAATACAGTATTTACACAGGTGAGTCTGATTTATTTCACTTATGAGTATGGTTATATCCAATTGTCTATAAAAGTAGTGACCCTTCTTTACAGATGAGTAGTACTCTATTGTACAAAAATGCCACCTCATTTTTACCTATTCCTCAGTTGATGGGCATTGGGTTATTTCTAAGATTTAGCTATTATGAATTGTGCTGCTGTAAACATGGGTGCACATATATCTCAGTGGTGTTTTAGTTCTTCTGGGAATATGCCCAGAAGCAGGATAGCTGGGTCAAATGGGGACTCTAATCCTAGATTTTTGAGAAACCTTCACACTGATTTCCATAGTTGGTGGGGTTTACACTCCCACCAACAGTAGAGAACAGTTCCTTTTTCCTCACAGCACCCCCAGCATGTCATTGGTTGATTTCTGGAGTGGGATGGAATCTCAGCATTGCTTTCATTTGTATTTCTTGAATGATCAATGATACTGAAAAGTTTTTTTTTTTATATGTTTTCTTGCCATTAGTATTTCTTCCTCTGAGAAGTGTGCGTTCATCTCAGATACCCATTTTTGGATTGAGTCTTTGAATTTTGGTGGTCTGAGATAATTTCATTCTTTATGTTCTAGATAGAAGTCTTTTATCTGAGGGACAAGTGGCTAAGATATTTTCCCAATTTGTGGGTTTTCTTTTTACTCTGTAGGTGATTTCTTTTAACATGCAAAAACCTTTTAATAAGATGAGATCCCAGTTGTTGAATCTGGGACGTATTTCCTGTGCAGTTTGATTTTTGTTCATGAACTCTTCGCTGAACCCTATGTCATCAAGATTTATATCTACTTGGTTTTCCAGCAAATTTAGTGTTTCTGTTTTAATATTAGGTCTTTGATTCATTCTGACATTAGTTTACTGCATGATGATAGGCATGGGTCTAGTTTTAGTTTTTGGCATATGGAAAGCTAGATTTTCCAGCACTACTTATTAAAGAAACTGCATTTCATCCAGTGAACATGTTTGGCCTCGTTGTCTAAGGTAAGGTGGCTGAATGTACTTATAGTTGTGGCTGTATCTTCTAATCTATGCTTTTGATCTATGGATATGTTTTTATTCCAGTACCAAGCTGAGTTTATCACAGTAGCATTGTAACATTAATTTTAAGTCAGGGATTGTAATATCCCCTGCCTTGCCTCTGTTGCTCAGAATTGCCTTTGCTATTCAAGGTGTCTTCTGGTTCCAGATGAATTTTAGGAATGATTTCTTTAGATTTGTGAGATGTGCTAAAGTTATTTTGATTGAAGTTGCATTAAATCTATATAACAATTTTGGGAGAATGGCCATTTTAATAATATTTGCTCTTCCTATTCATGAACAAGGAATATTTCTATTTTCTGAAGTCCTCTTTGATTTCTTTTTTCAGAGTTCTATAATTTTTACTCCCTTTGTTAGATTGATTCCTAAATATTTCTATCTGGTTTTGGGATGCTATTGTGAAGGGTGTGGTTTCCCTTATTTCTCTCCCAGTGCTCAGTACTTGTTTGTGTACAGAAATGCTATTGAGTGTTGGCTTTGTATCTAGCTACATTACTGAATTTTATTATTACATCTAGAAGTCTTTCAATTAAGTTTAGGGGTCTTCTAAGTAGAGTATCATGTCATCTGTGAATAATGATATTTTAACTTTCTCCTTTCCTATCCTTATTCCTTTTATTTCTCTTTCTTGCCTAATTGCTCTAACTAATATCTTCAGCACTATATTGAGTAGCAGTGGTGACAGTGGACAACCTTGTCTTTTTTCTGATTTTAGAGTGAATGCTTTCATTTTTTGACCATTTAGAATGATACTGGCTGTCAGTTTGTCATAAATGGGCTTTATAAAATTGAAGTAAAGAGTATCTATTTTGACTTTTCATAGAGTATGTTTTTATCATGAATGAGTGTTGGATTTTATCAAAAGCTTTTTCTGCATCTATTGAAATTATTATGTTGTTATCTTTGGCACTATTGATATGGTGGATTACATTTACTGATTTGTGTATATTGACCATCTCTGCATTCCTGGGATGAATTCCACTTGGTTGTGATGTATAATCTCAATGATTTCCTGCATTCTGTTTGCAAGTATTTTACTGAGGATTTTTGCATTTATGTTCATTAGGGAGCTTGGCCTGTAGTTCTCTTGCTTTGGTTAGGTCTTCCTCTGGTTTTGGTATTAGGCTAGTACTTGAGACCAGGAATGAGTTAGGAAGAATTGATTCCCTTTCGATTTCATTGAAGAGTTTGAAGACTGTTGGCATTAAGTCTTCCCTAAATTTCTTGTAGACTCCAGCAGTGAATCTATTAGGACCTCTGTGTTTCTTTGTTGATAAGAAAGAAAATTGGATTATCCAGCAGTTTTATATCATTAACTAAAATTGGGTCATTCATCAGTTTTATATCTTCTTGATCCAGCTTTGGTAATTTGTATGTATTTAGGAGTCTGTGTCCATTTCTTCTGTGTTATCAAACGTATGAAAGTACAGGTTTTCAAAGGTGATAATGATGATCTGTATTTGCACAGGGTCTATTGGGATTTCACCCTTTTGACTTATTACTGTATGCATCTGAATTTTTGTTTCCTTTTTTAAAATAAAGTTGGCTAAAGATGTATCAATTTTATTTTTTTCCAAGAACCAGCTCATTGATTCATTAATTCTTTGTATTGTTTTCCTAGTCTCAATTATGTTAATTTCTGCTGTGATCTTTATAATTTCCTCCCTTCTCTGGGTTTTGGGCTTCACTTGCCCTTCTTTTTGTAGATGTTTGAAGAGTAGCATCAGGTTATTTATTTGTTTTTGTTCTTCTTTCCTGATGGGGGAGTTCTTTATAACAAAATTCCCTCTGAGGACTACTTTCATTGCATCCTACATTTTCTGATAAGTTGTATTTAGATTTTCGTTTGCTTGTAGATTTTTTTAATTTCCTCTGTGACCATTGATTATTCCAGAGTGTATTATATCTAACTTCCATGTGTTCATAGAGTTTTTGCAGTTTCTTTTGTTATTAATTTCCAGGTTTATGGCACTATGATCAGATAATATACATGGAATAATTTTAGTTCTTTTGCATTTACTTAAGCATGTTTTATGGGCCGGTATATAGTCTGTCTGAGAGAATACTCTGATATTGTTGGGTGGAATACTCTACACATAAATTAGGGTCATTTCTTTACAAGTTTGATTTATTTCTGTATTTCTCTGCTAAATTTTGGTTTAGTTGATCTGTCTCTTTGTGTGAATGGAGTATAAGATCTCCCATTACCATTGTGTTATTGCTTATTTGATTTTTCATGTCTTTTAATATTTGTTTTATGTAGCTATGTGCTCCCATATTTGGTGTATATACATATATAAGACTGTAATCTATTCCTCTTTAAGTTTTCTCCTAACTAGTATAGAGTGACCTTCTTTATCTCTTTGGATCATTCTTGGTTTGAAGTTCACATTGTCTGCAAACAAAATAGCTATCCCCGCTTTTTTGTGGGTTCCTGTTGCATGAAGTATTGCTCTCCATCCTTTGAGTTTGAGTCTGAGTTTCCTTTTGGGTTAGATGGGTTTCTTGTATACAGCATATGGTTGGGTTGTTTTTTGATCCATTCTTCCAGTCTGTTTCTCTTAATTGGTGAATTGAGGCCATTTACATTAATGATTATATATATATATATATATATATATATATATATATATATGCTTATTTTTGTCATGCTATCTTTCTGCTGTTGGTTCTTTACCTCTATCCTCTATTTAAATGTTTGCTCTGCTTGGTGTTTTTTTTCTGATGGTGTTTTTGAAATCATAGTTACCTTTATGTCTATCTAGAATATCTTTTTTATTCTTATTTGGTGGCCATGAAATTCTTCAGCTGTTCTTTGTCATGGAAGTATCTTATTTCTCCATCAATTCTGAATGACAGTTTTCAGGGTACATCAATCAGGGTTGTAAATCATTTTCCTTTAGAATTTGAAATAATTTATTCCATGTTCTTCTTGACTTCATTGTTTGTGTTGTGAAGTCTGCTGTGATTCTGATGGGCTTTCTTTTATATGTTATTTGTTTCTTTTCTCTAACAGTTTTTAATAATCTGTTCTGGATTTCTAGGATGTTAATTTTTATGTCTGAGTGTAGATTTATTTTGGTTATGGCTAATTGGAGTTCTGTATGCTTCACTTACCTGTGTCATTTTCTTTTCCCTCGGCTTGGATATTTTCTGAGATTACTTCTGTAAATAGCCTTTTTTATATCATTTGTGTTGTCAATGTTTTCATTTGCACCTATCACCCTTATATTGTTTTTCTTTACATCATCCTGTAACTGTTGAGTTATTATTTCTGGGTTCCTTGCTATTTATAAAAAGATCTTTCCTTTCCTGGTCACTAGCTGCAATTTTGTCTTTGAGGACTGAAAATCTATATTCACATTGGTTCAGGAGGTTTTGCCAACTTTTGATGGAATTTTTGATTTCCTGGATATTGCTTTGAATCTCTTTCATGCATTCTAGTTCTTTATTACATTGTTTTCCAAGGTTTCCATCATTTCCAGTGCTCCTCTATTTTTTTTTTAATGTCTTCTTTAGAGGTGTTCAATATTTCTCTCGATACATTTATCATTTCTTATTTTGCTTGGGAGAGTATTTCTGATTTGAATTGTTTTGCATTTTATTGAGTTATTTCTTTACTTAAATTTCTATCATTTCAGAGATTTCAGGTGTGTGACTCACACTTTCTTTCATGTCCATGTCTTCTACACATGTTTGGGATAGGCCTGAGGTTTGAGATTGCATTTTATTCGTTTTGTCATTTTTCTGTATTCCCTTGGGGCAGCTGAACACAAAGTCCTAGTTGCTTTCAGGGTTGCTGATGGCTGCCTCTACTGCAAGACATCTTCCCAGCAGAGTGGGGTCATTAGGAATGTCTTACCAGGTAATGAGCAGCTCACAGTGGTTCTCCAAATAGGTGGAGTATGCTGGGCAGACCTTCAGCACATGCCATGAGGTACACCAACACTCTCTGGCTGCTAGGAGTTGCTGGGAAGAGCCCTACCAGTCCCCAGTTTGTGTGGAGGCTGCCTGGGTAGGTGCAGTATGCTGGGCAGGCCTTCAGCTGGTGCCACACAGTGCACTGAGGCTCCCAATCGTTTGAGGTCCCTGGGCCAGAAGACATATTTCAAAGTTTACAGACTTCTAGGTGCAAGTGGAATAATTTCTGGAGAACTAATGTACAACATAATGGTTACAATACTGTTAACATATTTGACATTTGTTAAGAGATTAGATTGTAAATATTCCCACCATGTAAACAAAATGGTGACTATATGAAGTGATTGACTTGTTAAATAGCTTAATTGTAGTCATCATTTCAAAAATTATAAATATATAAAATATGAGTTTGTATACTTTAAATACAGATACTTGTTTTTGATCTGCTACACTCAATAAACCTAGTAGGAAAAATTTTTAAAAAGCATGAAAAGTACAATTTCTGTTTACTGCTGTGAGGAGAATAATTAATTACCCATGTAAAGGAGTATATTTAGTTAAAGACTTCAGTGAAAAGACTTTGTGAAGATGTGTGGTTATAGTAAATTATATAGAGAATAATAATAAGCCAGTGGTAAAAAACAATCAGGGAGGATGATTCAAGCAACATGAAGTTCAGATACCGAAGTCCTGTGATGACAGAGTTTGGAATACATGGAGAAAGAAAAAAAAAAAAAAAAAAAAAAAAAAAACAACAGTTAATAGGATGAAGTGTGATAAACTACAGAGAAAATATTGTACTGATGTTGATAACTTGGGAAGGGCCAGGTGAAGACAAAGATGCAAAGAAAAACTTGATTTTTTTAAAAAAAGGGAAGACATAGAAGGTATTTAGATGGAGACTCACATGATCTGATTTTTGTCATGTAAAATCTTTCATTTTCTATTATGTATACAATGGAAAACAGAAAGATTAGGTATTTGGAGAAACTATTTGAGAGGATGGTATCCTCAGATGGTATCCTGTTTAGGCATCCTGGTCTAAAGAGGCAGCAGGAAAAAATGGAAAGAAGTTTACAGCTTTTACATCTATTTTACAGGTAAAATTATAACTCATTCATGAAATAGAGAAAGGACCATGAACGGGAAGAATTAATGAAAGCTCTTAAAATATTGTCTTGAGTATTCACAGGACACTGGAGTCATTTAGTAATGAAATGAAGACTGGGAAGGTACAAACTTTGAGGGCTAGGGAAAGATTTCACTTGACTATGATGGGTTTCAGCTTTGGAGATTTCCAGGTGGATCTACAAGAAGGCAGGGTGTAGGTTACCCATATCAAACTGGCAATGATGTTCCCTAAAGCACTACAAAACATATAGGACTAAAAGGAAAGTCAATCTTCAGAGATTAATCATATATATCAAATTATAGTAATTCTCTAACTTATCATGCAAACAACTTTTAGAAGTTGTAAAACAACTTTTAAAAATCGTTGAAAGACTATTTTTCTCTTAAAATTTATTTTCTTCTTATTAAAATATAAGGAAGAACTCCATCTGTGAACTTGCTCAATTTTTCTGAACATGGTGTAATTTGGAAGAGTGTGTCTGTCTTCTTCAAATTTGTAATTAACTATTTCAGTCCAGAAAAGCAGTTAAATATCTACAGGGAAAATATTTTCTCCTGTTATGGTACATCTGAATAGAAGCTAAATATGACTTACATTCTGAGTTGCACAGCAACATATGAAAAAGCCCTTTTAAAATATGCTATGAATTGAATTCATTAAGTCTATTGGGTATAGCAATTTAATGAAGCAAAAAAATACTAATTAAATTATTAAAATATGGATAGCAAGTTGTAATTAAAATGCCAGTTGCTATGCAACTCAGAAGATTTCTATAGACTGTTTGTAAATGTGTATTAGTTAAATATGTTGGTATTTTGCCTTGACCTTTTGTAATCAAATACCTTTTCAATCTGTGAAATTGTGTTTCTAACATTAAATAGAATTTGAAGATTAGGGGGGAAAGATTCATAATTTGATTGGATTGCTTCTTTTTATTATTTTCAAATATTAGGTGTGAACAGTACAAATCTCCAAAAATTAAAATGGTGGAATAATGAGGAGATAACTCAACAACATAAGTGCCTGCTTGAGTTTGATTCTCAGTAATAAAACAAAAAAAAAAATGATGGACGTAATGCATGTAAAATGGCACTAGATGATTAAAGGCTTATTTATGACTCAACATAGAGTTATATATCAGCTATTCTCTTAATTACTTTTATCAGTGTGGTAACACTTCATACAAAGGCAGGTTAACAAAGATGCATTTTTATACAGGTAATTACTGGAAAACTATTAATCATAAACTATTCCCCTAAACTTTCAGAGAACTGAAGGGTTGTTCTCAGGTTCTAAAAGTCTTCGGTGAAATAGGTAGAATGCACATTGAAATTTTACATGTCCGATAGGGATGCTTTTTAAAATGTAAGACACTGCCATAATGAATTTTTGAAAATCATTTTTTAAGCAGATACTGCAGGCGCTGAGAGGCCAATGTGAAGGCCTCCTCTAATTTCAAATGTCTAAGTCAGGACCAAAAGAAAACTAACCTAGCACAAAAAGGTTGAGGAGTAACATCTATTCTTATTGAATCCAAAATATTTCAATATTTTCAAAACTAGTGTATAACTACAACCAGTATTAATTAGGTACTGATTTAAGAGTAATAGAAATTTATATAGCCCATTCACACTGTAATCCTGGTTACAGAAACTGAGCTGAATTTGGTGTGTTAAAAAAAAATTATCTATAAGCAACTTTAAACGGGGGTAAGAGATTGTTTGATGTCACATTGCTATAATGATCACTGAGTATAAGATGTTTGTATACATATATGAAATTATAAACTTTCGGTTTTTTCTGAACATGATTGAAACTTGGAAAAGCATGCCCATCTTCTTCAAATTTCTGATTAACTTTTCTGTGAGAGTATATGGAATGTCTTGATGTATATTAACTTCAGATATTTTACTCTGGCTTTTTGAGTCTCCACTTTATTGCCTCCTTCTGTTATTGCCTGTTCAGCAATCTCTTTTATTTGGTTCTTTGTAATACATGTTATTTTTTCATCTGGCCAGCTATTTAGAAGTAAGCGTTATGGCCATGGTTCTCAGACTCTGGACCAAGATGTGCAACAGTTTCCTCATTGTAGGAATGCCTTAAAATATTTTAATACTTTCAAGGAAATACCAGCAATACTGTATCAACCAAAAAGCTGGAGGTAATCCATTCTTTAAACATAACTTTAGTAATGTCAGTATATTTTGTGAGGCTGAGTCTTCTGTGATTACTCTGGTAAAAAAGAAATAATGCCCCAAAATAAATGTAGAACAGGAAGTATGAATAGCAATTCCAAATTTAATGGAATGTGGGATGTATCCCTTCCATGATGAGTAATATCAAATGAGCATAAATATATATCCCTTAGGTCAGCAATTGTGCTTCTTAAAAATCAAATAGAAATGACTTTTTAAAATATAGATATTATTTTTGTACATGGTTTTCAGGTATTAGTAATAAGTACTTCTTGTGTCTTTGGGTACCTAATTATTGAATAAATGAAACTACTAGGGTTTTTTTGTCCTTGAAGGCCTGTGAAAAGATAACTAAGATAATAAGGGATAAAATAATAAAATCTGGGATTCATTGCATTATGGCAATGCAAAAAGAATTAATGAAATTTATAGTTGTATAATAATATTTATGTATGAAGGTACATAATATATGTTTATATACCTACACTTATTGAGCAAAATGTTAAATAAATTGCCTTTTCTTATATAATGTCCATTGAAGAAAGAATAAAAATTTGGAATCTAATTACTATCCAAGTAACATTTTCTTGGAAGACACAATTATGTATTTTAATGTTCTCACCAATACAAAGACATGTCTTCAAAATATGTAGCATATTGATAAATGTCTGCCAAATCTAACCATATTCCATTCATATAAAGTATCTCTGTATGCTTTAGTTTCTTAACATTTCTCTGAGTGACCAGCACAGATTGACACTTGAATTGTTAATATTTATGGTTCACAGCAAAGAAATTGTAATGTGGTCTCATCCTTTATCCTAAATCCTCTCAGAAGTTTTGACCCATTCCTGTTCATCTTTACTTAAAATCTCATTGTACGTCTTATATATTCTCTAAGCCTTCAGAAGCTTGTTTATATATAGGAAGATCATGCCTTCCTAGACAGTGGTCTCCTGTAAACATCCTCTGCTTCAAGGCAGAATCAAGCTCCAACTTTTTCATAAAGCTGTTACACTTTCTCCCTTTCAGGCTCTGAATCTACTCTTCACTTTTTCTCTCTGCACATGGCTTCATCCATATGTTTTTTTATTATGTTTTCTTCAACATATGACTTTAAACTATTCTATGATGCTCTCTATGTTTACAAACCTCATTGAAAATGTTATTGCATGACTCACCCTTCGTCATTGATAACTTTGTCATTTGTGGCCAATGTCTACATCAAGTAGATAACCACATGAGAATGAATCACAAGAGACTATACAAGAAAGGCAGTGGAGAATTACAGATGTTTAAGTGCAAATAAAATTATCATTTAACAAAGATCATTTTGGAACTAATCCAGCCATTTTAATGTCGCTATAATTAGGATTTCTTCCCTTGAGGATAGGAGGAGGTCCATGAATGTCCTTGTTCAACTCTTTTTCATCTCTGTGTGTAAATTGAACAGCATCAAATAAATTACTCTGTCACAGTGGTTGCTTTTGGTTTGGATCTACAACTTCAGTAAATAGAATATATAATAAATACCTTAAAATACAAATTCCTGAGACTTATTTGAGAGACACAGAGTCTGAATCTTTTAAATTAATATTCAGTTAATAAGTTAATATTATTATTCTTAAGCCAGTATTTCTAAGGTTGTAAAACACTGGTCTATGTTGAGATATTCATGAAGCTTTCTAGAGAGAAATGACTTCACTCTTCAATAATTTTAGAAGTATTATTGCATGTATTTCACAGAGATTCAGGGTCCATGTGAAAATGAGAAAGAGAATCTTTGAGAAGTCCAGAAATATAACTTATTCAAGATTTCTTTCCTACTGATTGGACTATAAAATTCCCTTTGTTTCTCTAAAAATACCTAATAACATTTTATGCTCTTTATAATTATATTTGGGAAGTATTTATCTCTCAATCATCAATTTTGGCAGTTTTAAACAATGAGGGAGGGTTAGATGAAAGGATTTCTCAGGAGAAAACCTCTTTTGGATAATATGTTGATGGTGTATGTATTTCCTTCATCAGCTCAGGGGCACCTGAGAGGCAACAGAGAGACTATAGGGTCTGATGGCAGTGGGGCTCTGAGACTGAAAACTATGTCCTGACTCCCCACAAAGGGCAGGCAGCTATTCTCCCACTGTCAGCTTTGGAACCCATGAGTGCTTGCTCTGTGATGCTTTAAGCACAGATTATCATTTCTGGGTTGCACTGGTCTAGATCACTACCCAGTGAAGTAGAATGGCTTTGGTTCTCTGGAGTTCCTGGGAATACTGTCTTCTTTTCATGTGTCAGATGACATCTGAAGGTCAATCCTAATAATGCACTCAAGTGATCCTCCCATTTCCTCTTTAAAAAAGTGAGAGTTAATGTGGACACTCATTACTCACTTCCTTGCCTTCACAACAAATTGTTTTTGACAGCAGTTAGTGAAACATCTGTGTGTGTAGATGCATGGATGTATCTGTATGTTTCTTTAAAAGAAAGATTCTCCTGTACTAGAATGTCCCCAGGCCGTGAAGGAGATTGAGCTGTGTAAACCAACCATGCCTTATGCTCCATGGGGAAGAAAAGAAATGGGCAAGAAAACACCTCAATTGAATTTATTATAACAAATTTCTTGGGATAATAAAAGACATCAGTTCAGCCCTAGAGGAAAGTAGGTTATAGCTCAGCTGAATGTCCTTGTCTAATGTTGCTTGACCCCAGCTAAAATTTCAAGCCTAAGTAGAGTTCTGTCATTGGCACATTTTGACCTGTTTGGTAATTTTGTCAGGGGCATTGATTTAAATGTATCTTTGAACTTAACTGATGAATACTTACATCAGTCATTTTCAGATCACATGCCCCTAATGTGCTGATGTCTTCTATTTATGTATTTTTATTCTTCAGCTTCGATAACAAAAGAGATGATTTGTTAGATGTATATTATACTTGGTCACAATTGAGAACAAAAAATAGCACCATGTGTTATAGGCCAGTAAATCCACAGGAGCTGTTTGGGTACGATCAAAACAAGTCTTATAAGGGTGGTCTTCCTGGTTGCATGGTGGTATAAATTTTAGACCCACTGAGAGATAAGTTTCAGACAGAGGTATTCTGTCCAAGTTGCCTTGATTCTGACATTCCAGATTCTGCTCCTTGTCTGACATGATTGCACAAAAGTGAGGCTTCCTTGAACCTCGGCCCATTTTTCTTTTTCTCTGCTTTTTGCCTGTTTGGCTGAGTGAGTGGAAAGTTTTATAAAAACAGCCCTAATGCTGACTCAGTGTTGTCTCTTCTGTGTTGTAATACGAATGTGATGCCTTGTCTGTAAATTTCCAATTCTATGTTTCATTAACTAGGGAGGAAACAATTAGTCAAAATAATATTATATTGTAATTATAGAAAAAAAGAGACTACACACCAGTTTCTGAATATGTTATCATCTTCTCTGTACATACTATTCTTCTGCTGGGAACATGTCAGAAGAGGATTTGAATCCTCTCTGTATCTATGAGAGTTTTACAATATTCAAGAAGAGTGAGGCTTCCTAGCTTTGCCCAGAACTGTTCCTAGTACATAGTTGTTTTGCCTCACTTATCAATTTGTGATTCAATTTCTGTTCTGTAATTATTCTCTCCTGGATTATTTATATTTTACATTTATCTCTATTTATGCTTATTTTAAAAACTGAACTAAATTATATATTTATTGAATATTTGAGCAAATACTCAATCGATTCTACATGTTTATCAAAGTTTTCTTACTATAATGGCTAATTTCAGTATACACATGTTTTAGACAGCAATTTGTAAGATCTTAAATATGCAGTAAAATTTATATATTCATATGCTATGTCACACTATTAGGTTTTGACAAAGGTGACAAGTAAAAAATATAATTTTAACAGGAGATGACACTTTTAACCTATTTAAAATTTTAAAATGTATATATTTCTGAATTATGCAAATAAAAGGTAAAAATCTGATAATTCAGATTTTTCAGAAATACAATCCTTAAACATAGTTACAGAAGGAACTCTTTGATGAGTATTAAACAACTGTGCAATTTTATTGATTGTATACATCTATCTTCAATCCTCCCCAAACACAACTATACCTATAATAAACCATGAAAAATGATGAGCTGTTATGAAAGTTTCCCATCTGGAAAGGACCCTGGTCCAGATGGATTTGCTAATGAATTTTATAAGATGTTTAACTAACCTTTGAAGTCTATCCCAGGCATGTTTGATTACTGTAAGTTACCAACACTTTTGAAGTACTATTCTGGGTTCTTAAACTAATCTTTAGAAACTGCCAGTAAATACTACAGTCCAGAACTGCATGTTTTTAATAACTTACATCTTTCACAAAAATGCTAATAACATATTCCTCTCAAAGCCTTAGCCTAGGACTGAATTGTGTTATTACTGAACTGTTTATTGTTTTTCTCCTTTTCCTGTCTTTCTTGCCTACCTCCCTTTCCCCTTCCCTTCTCTTCCTTTCCCTTCCTGGTTTTCTTCCTTCCTTCCTTCCTTTCTTGTGCTGGGGATTGAACTAAGGGACTCATTCATGATAGGCAAATGCTCTACCACTAAGCCACAAACTCAACCCCAAAAGGCTATTTTTTTTGATCAACTAGATAAAAGAAATAACTAAGACCAATTTTTAAAAAAAACTAATATATGTTAACTTTTCCCAAATGTCAATAAATCGGATATTTTGACACTTGCTGTACTATAATATATGCCAATAAAAGCAGGCACATGCCTTCTACAATTGGCTACAGAATACATGTTTTATACAAATAAAAAATAAATAAATGATGCATAATAATTAAGCTACAGACTATGATTCAAAATAAGATACAATTCTCTAAATTATTTATTCAAGCAATTTTCTCTCATGCCTGAAATCTTGCAATTAGGTATATTTTCAATAGGCTTTGCAATCTTTAGAATTTTGTTGTTATTATTATGACTGTTAATTGAATGGCATACTAATTTTAGACATGCAGCTGACAGTATTCTTCCATATGTTGGGAAATTCGCTATACTGCCTGTTCACATTTAAAAGACGTTGTGGAAAATAAAATAACCCTATAATGACCACATGAGAAAATGTTACTTGAAAACGATTTTCAAAGTTTATTAAAATTTAGTACCCAAAAGAATATTGGATCAAGTATTCTAATGCTATATTCTATATTCTAATATAGGATAATGGACTTGGAGGAAGTCAGGATCCTTCCATAGGGTAAATAGGCCCTCATTAGGGGTGGAGACCTGAGACTTCTGTGGGTAGGAGACAGCATAAAGTAAGCAATTGTTCTGAAGGAGACTGTAGACAAAACCTAGGAAAAGTCACAGACGTTTGTGTTTCAGTCATACCTGAGATGTCTCTGAATTTTCATTTCCTCATTTGTAACATGAAAATGATCACATTTGCCTTAAAGAGTTATTAAAAGGTCAATTAACTTGGAATACTTTAGGTACATCTACTACCGTTTTCTGTCTTGTTAAATACATATTTGCACACACACAGACACACACATACAGTTTTGAAAAGGAAGAAGGGGATTTTTGCAAAATAATCTTCTAGTCGGATGCCCTCTGTTATTGCCATTTTCTCTTTCACATACAGTTTGTATGTGAGCAACAGCATGGCAAGAAAAATGTATATTTATTCATGTATAAAATTAAGGGGATTTATCATACCACATAGTTACTGAAGAAGTTAGTGCTTAATATAAAGTTTTTTGTCCATATTTTAAAACCTGCTCAAAAGATACCTAGTTTCTATTTGCAAATAATAGACTGGTGTTAAATCATAATGTATAGATGTATGTATACATAGGTGATTAAATATATGCTACTAACTGGCTAGATAAAATTTACTCAGTTTAATGGTAGCAATTTAAAGAACGCATTCTATGCTAGTAGTATGATTCTAAAGGTAATGCTAATTGCACGTTCGTCTTCTTGTCTTATTAATGATACAGGAAATAATTTTAGAGAGCATAGCATACTCAGAAACATCATACAAACATTCCTTTTAAAAATTTTCTCTTGCAAAAGTCAGTATTTTCATTAAAGACAACATTATAATTAATAGGATTTCACTAAAGTATAAATGGAAGGACTATTGATTTTCGTTCTCCCTACAAGGAAAGAATGTATAACATTCCAAACATTAGCATTTTATATAACAATAAAAATTCCCTGTGTCTTTTCATTTTCCTGTGGCTACTTCTATCAAACTCTGAAGTAATTCTATACCCTAGGATGCTATACTATTTTCTTACTATTTTTCTATGTAGTTTAATGTACATTAATGTATTTTTTTAAAGATGTGGTCAGACAATACATTAAAGATAGACTTACAGTTAAGTATTACAATGCATTTTAAAATAATACACAGAGCGATTTGCCTCATTTTTTTTGAAAAAGAATATTCTCACTGTGAAGATGTTCACGCCTTTAATTGGCTGTTTCTATACTGATGGATTATTGAGTTTCCAATGCAGGAGCTCTTTCAGGAAAGGAGATACTGTAAGGAGCCCTGGGATTGGAGACAGTGTGCTCCTGACTAGAGTGAGAGGGACCCACATAGAAGAAGCATTTACATTGGTAAACTCCAAAATCAAATAGTTAAGTCCAAATCTAACAAAACACGTATCAGATCTATGTGAGAAAAATGATCAAACCGACAAGACTATTGTTAAGATGTCAGTTTTCCCTCAACTTAATGTGTAGATTCAATAAAATCTTACTTAAAATGTGAGCACATCATTTTGAGTATATCAATAAATCATTTTCAAATTTTCTGTGATGATGAGGCAGAAAAATCCGACAAAATGTTTAAAGATATGAACGAATTTAGAGGGCTGCTGGTACCTGATTTCAAGATTCATTATATAGCTACAGTAATCCAAGTAGTGCAACATTAGCTAAGATAGTAACAAATAACTCAGTAGGGAAGCATGAAAAACAGACATTTGAGCCCTAGACAATGTAATCGAGCAAAGATAGTCTTCATGTTGGAACAACTGGACATCTATGGGAAAAGAAAATAATCTAGACACAGATCTTATGCTGCTCACAATTATTAACATGAAATGAATCACAGATCTAAATATAAAATAAAAAAGCTGTGAGATACATGTGAGAAAATCTAGGTGATTTTAAGCATGTACCAAAAATTATAATCCATGAACACAAGAATTGATGTCTGCATTCATTAAAATTAAAAACTTCTGCTCTGTAACACATACTGTAAAGAAATGAGAAAACAAACCAGCTTGTGAGGAAATATTTCCAAAAGATTTGTCTATATTTATGTAAAGAACACTTAAAATTCATTAAGAAAATAAACTTATTTCAAATGAGTAAGACCTAAACAGACATCTCACTGAGGCAGATATGAAGGCATAAAATAAGCATATAAAATTTAAAAAATGATCTTGATATCATTCCTATGACATTAGGGAATTTCAAATTCAAACGATGAGATACTACATACCTACTAGAGTGCCCCAAATCGAACACTAATAATATCAAATGCTGAAGAAAATATGGAGCAACAGGAACTCATTTTTACTGTGGTTGGAATGCAAAATTTACAACTATAGGAAAAACATAGTTTGGATAGTTTATTTTTAAAAAAATAAAACTGAGCACACTATTATCATATAATCTGAATCAATAACATTGGTATTTACCAAACGAGGTAAAAATGTGTCTACATAAAAATGTGCATGTAAATGTTTACAGAAATTTTACTCAAAATTGTAAAAATTTAGAAGTATTAAAGATGTCCTTCAGCAGGTCATTGGGAAAATCTTAATGTATTCATACAATGGAATATTATTCAGTATTACAAGAGAAATAAGCTATCAAGACGTAGAAATATTGGAGATTGGGGTGTAGTGGTGCACATCTGTAATCTCAGCACTTTGGAGGACTGCCCTGAGTTCAAGGCCAGCCTGGACTACACAGGGATACCCTGTCTCAGAAGCAAAACAAAATGAAACAAAACCAACTAGAGAAACTGTAAATGCACATTTGTATATGAGAGAAGCCAATCTGAAAAATTTACATACTGCAAGATTTCAGCTATCTGACCTTGTAGAAAAGGCAAGATAATAGAAACAATAAAAAAGTCAGTGTTTATCAGGGGCTAGGAAGGAGGAATGAATAGCAAGAAGACAGGAATTTATGGTTAGTGAAGGATTCTGTATGACACTGTAATGGTAGATCAATGTTGCTTCATATTTTCCCACAGTCATGGAATATACAGTACCAAAAATAGTCCCTACTGTGACCTAAATGCCTTGGGTAATAAGAATGTGTCAACATAGGTTCACTGAATATAAACAAACATATCAGTATGATGGAGGAAACTGATTTTGGAGGAGGCTATACATGTTTGAATATGAAAGATTCTTATGTAATCACTATCTTCCTCTTGGTTTTGCTGTGAATTGAGAACTGGTCTCTGAAATAAAGAGTAACAGAGAACAAATAAGTCAAATATAATTCAAACATTTCTAATTCGGAAACTGTTTAGCTGGAAATCAAGTCTTCAGCTATAAAATAGTTTAATTGTTCACATTTTTCTGCTATCTGTTTAAACTTGATTAATTCAGTCACTGGGTTTAATTCTGAATGTCAATGACTACACAGTTTGCTTCCTAAGTAGACAGTATTGATTACCTTATGATTTTCTCTTTTGACAGTGATTCTAGGATGTTACACAGAATTAGCTCACTACTTAGCAGTTCAAAACGAAATGAAAATGGCCAATGGTTTGTTTTCCTTAAGGTAACTGAAGAGTAAAAGTTAAAGCTGAGTTTTGCAGCCGTGACCCATCTAATCTCTCATATTTTAGGGATAAATATGTGTACTTAATATTTTAGTCTGTAGTATATCATTCTAAATCTGAATATGAGGAACCCTGCTCCCACAGGGGATGATACCTACTCTCCTTTGACTCTTACTTTGAGGTCAGAGTTAATGGAGTGCATATCTCAATCTCTCCTTAAACTTGGTGTGATAACCAAAAATACTCATGTCATGGAAGAATACATATGGAAGCTGTTCTCTCTTTGCTTCATTTCCTTTTTATAATTGGACCTCTGGGCAGTGAAATAAGACAGGATGGCTTGATCTATGCTTTCAATGTGAAAACGAGGAGCGAACTTCACTTGTTTCTAGGGTTATGCTAATTTTACTTCCTAGACCCTGATAATTCCATTGTACAATTTATCTTCTCTAGTGAGCAGTGTGGTAGATAACCCACATTCAGAATTAATTACCATAAATCAGAACTATATTCATTGTATCTCTGTGAGATCTTTCATTTCCCAAGAGGAAATGTCCCATCTACAAATGAATCCTTTACAGGTTCAATTATTTCTTCTCATTTCTTTTCTCTCTGAGGCTCAGCACACATCTGTAATTTAGTTTTATGTTTTCCTTTATACAGAATGTATCCAACTGCTAGGAAGTAAGCCCAATTATCACTAGTGATAGAACAAACAGAAAAAAAAAAGACAGTGTTCCTCAAAACTATCTGCTTAGTATAAGTCTGCAGCTGCCTTTCTCTCATGACCATTTGGTCTAATTAAATGTACTGCATTTGAAACTTGTTATTGAATGAAGAAAAAGTTCTACTGAGCCTGGAAAAAGGTTTAAAAATGGTTTATTTTTTACCATAAAATAAGCCTTACCATTGCCTACTTACATCTTTCTAATTGTGTTGCACTAATCACAGCACATAAGCTACAAATATATTGACACTAAATGATGAACACCATAGTAAATAATTCTGGGCACCTTATGTTTATTGGTTTATTAAACCTATATAGAGGGAAAATTATAATCAAGCAATAATTATAATTTCCTTGTCTTTATTCCATCTTTGGTGATATGAATTTTCATAAACAAATATGCTTTACAAATAGAAGATAATTCATCCATAATACAATCTCAATTATGATATAATCTTATTGGCATGCTTTCCTAGTTTTTTTTGGACTTTAAAATCAGAATAATATATCTGATGTTAATTATCCTAAATATTGTTCATGGTCTAATTACTAATGTATGGAATTTTCAGAGGAATGGCATGTTCAGTATAATGACATGTTGTCTTTGTGGTCCCTTCCTGATTTGAGGTCTGGCATCTCCTTATTTCCTTGTCTAGAGCTACACTTGACCTACAGGTTTCAATGTCGTTGTCGTAATTAAAGGCAATGCTTATAGTTCTCCTATCATCTAGATTTTAAGGCACCTTGAAAGCATTGTCTCTTAACATGATTCTACAATTACAAGTAGACTCTGCCCTAGTTCAAGTGCTATATTTGCTGTTCTTCTCTGAGGTTCTGGTTTTCTTTTAGTCCGATGTCCTCAGAAATGATCAGACTTAGAAGGAAAATTAAAAGATAATAACCAGTAACATTTGCCAACCTCTCATTCACATGTGAAATCCATTCCTTTGACAACTTTAGTCATTTCAATCTAAGACTCATAGACAAGTTTTGGAAAACAAAAGTATCAAGGTGATACTTTTAATGTTTTGGAAAACAAAAGTATCAAGGTGATACTTTTAATCATCCTTCATCCAGACAATTGTCTAGAATTTTAACTTAAAGGAGATACTAAAAGTGATGACAGCCTTGTAGTGAAAAGTGGCTTAGTAAATGGAAAGTTCAAAAATGTCAGTGCTGAGATCTGGGCTCTATAATTAACCACTTATTTAACCACATAACATTCACCTCTGTGAATCTTAGTTTCATTTTTTTGTTAGATCTGGATAATGATGCTTTCATCAAAGGGATTCTGGTAAACATGACAAAGAGTATCTGACACACAATAGAAGAATGTTCAGAATTAGTTATTTACTTACGCTTTACTATAAGTATTAGCAATATCTGTCCCATCTGATTGCTATAATTCCAGATAGGTCAGAATATTAAATTTCACTAATAGTTACTATAAATAAAATTCTGCTTCCACTTCTCACCATTTAGTGTGTCAAGTAAAACCTCACATGGCTTCTATGAATAGTTTTGAAGACTTGCTAATAACATTCATGATTACTTACTTATATTCTTTTACAGGGGAAATTATTCAACTTTTCAAGCTTTGTTTTGGCTCGCTGGCTTGTTTGCTTGTTTGTTTGAAAGGGTCTTGCCAAGGACCTGACTGATCTTGAACCCCTGATCCTACGTTAACCTCTTGAATGATTACAGGCATGCCCAGTTCCATTTTTTCATCTTCTTATCTCTCTTCCTCTGTTTTCTATAAGTAATACCTGTCTTCTCAACTTGAAAAATATGTGAGTTATTCCTTCCTTAATGTTATACTCTACCCCACACGCCTCATATGTTGCTGTATTAACTTTTATTTTTTATAATGTTATAATTTTCCTCCTCTCATTTCTCTTTATAAAGAATTGTGAAAACTCACCTACCCTACACATGTCTTACACATGTTTTCTCAATCCTCCATTCAATACTGCCTCTCTTCTCCATGATGAACTAACTGAAGGAATACTCATTGATGGCCTTTCTTCCTGGTTATCTCCAGATATTATTTAATTTTATCAATTTTTTACTTCATCCCAACCAGTCTTTCACATCTGCCACTGTTAGGACATCAGTATCTGTGTAAGCACTAAATTCAGTGCTGACTTTCATTCACATTTCATTTGATTTCTCTCTGCAGTACTTGAGCTGACTGACTACCCTTCCCTGGTCTTGGACAGCATTGCTCCTGGATTTTCCTAACTCTGCTCATTCCCTCTGTCTTCATCTTAGGTTTCTCTGATGGAGCACTATTAAATGTTTGTGTTTCTTATGACAATAACTTTTATCATTTTCTCTCTTTATATTTTAGTAGAAGAGATGTATGATCTCTTTTATTTCATGACCTCATTAGTCTTTGTATATGGAGACCTCTGAAAGTACCTGTAAATTGACTATTTTTCTTATACACAAATGAATCTATAATATCTGGTCTGCTGCAGGAATTTCAAACTTTACATACTTGAAACTGAACTCTGTATAGTTTCATCTCCATTGCTATTTCCCATCAAAATACTTCCCCTCTTACAGAATTCTTTACCCTAAATAATACCAGTATACAAAAAAATCTTTGTGGAAAATTCTTTTCCATTAGTCTAGAATTTTCTTATCTTCCTCTTTGCACACTTAATTGATCAAAATGTCTATTAATATTAATTAATACCTATATTTCCAAAATTCTCCATTTTACCCATTATTACTGACTTAAAACTATTTCAACTATTAAAGTAAATTCCAAAAGGGTTATTTTAAAGTTTGAATTCATCTTTATTTTACTATGAGAATTATAATAAACAGATTTTATTAAGATCTTGCTCTAAGTATTTCTTCTTACTGCAGATGTGAAAATGCTACTGTTTCTGGGATAGACTTGTGGAGCCTGCTTTCTCAGATTTTATACTTCTTTTTGATATAAGATGATCACCTGGTTGAGATGTTTTTCTCCATAGAGAAAATATCAAACATTTTTGCATCATCCACATGGCCTTTTCTTCATAACGCTGCCACTCCCAATGTCTCACTTTATTTGTGTCTCTTCATTATGTACCCACACATCTAATTATACAGAATTACCGTAGAACTCATAAGCCCTATTCATAATTTTCAATCTTTGTATACATTGATTCCTTTCATGGACATGCATTTTCTAATTAAATTTTTTGCTTGGAAATCTTAAACATTTCTTGATGTTTCAAATAAAGCATGCTCCACAGAGTCTGTTCCATTTTCCCAGTCCAATTTCTTTCTTTCTTTCTTTCTTTTTTTTTTACACTGGTGAATTCCTGTTTATTTTCTTATTTTACATTTAATAATGTTTTATTGTAGTTATTCCCATCTACATCTCACACCAATCGATGAAATTATTATGTATAAGGACAGGAAGCTTTGGCACAGTGTTTATGTGCTAGTCCCATTAAAAATGGCACAGTTGCTTTTATTAATTACTATGTCACCATCACCTTTTACTCTTCAGTAATTGCTGTAATATTTATAATAAGCACTATAAAGTTTAATGCTAGATTATGTAATATCTCTAAAGTTTGCTGCTTGACAGATTGTAAGTTACTTGATAATGTTCCATTTAGCCAAACTTCATAGACTATTTTGGACACAAGAGGAAAAAATATTCAGTACATTATCCTTTGTGGCAGAATATTCTTTAACATTCATGACTTTGAAAGTTTTCTCAGTAATATTTGTGAGTGTATACATGTGTTGGCTAAGTATGAATCATATTAATAAAATGGATAAATCAAAGGCCAATTGTGAAGCAAATTTTAATCTAAAATGATTACCTACAGGAATTTTGAGATATATCAACAGAATAAGATGTAGTAAATATGTCCCTAAGAAAAGTGTTTGTATAAGTCTGTTTTTCTACATGAAGATGTATTTGAAGTGAGTATCTCATATTCAGGGGGTAAACTATACTTTATACTTCCCACCTTTCTCTAGTAAGAAGGTGCCAGTTCAACAATAAAAATTAATCCATTTATTTGTTCTGAGATGCCTTTGAAAGCACGACTGCTTTTTTTCTTCCAATTTTTATTTTCACATTTGCTTTCCAAAGTATGAAACAAAATGCTGGGAGACAAAATAAGGCTGCTTAACAGGGATGTATAATGTTTAAATGTAGCACAAGATTTCCTATTAAGATTTTAATTTCTCTGTCACATTTAGGTTTATAAGAGTGAGCTTGGGAAATGAAGACTTCAATCAGACCAATTTACTTCTCTTTCCAGTATCCTGTCACACAAAAATTCTATAAAGTTATATCATTTTCTTTATTATTTCTCTAAAAGAAATATTATTTCTCTAGCAGAAATTTCATAAGTCAATCTGAAATTTGATTTTTGGAGGTAATTTCTAAACATATTTTAATAGGTTTAAGATATGGTATTTTGCATATATTATGCTACATATGTTATATGTAAAATAATCCCTCCTTCACTAGATACAATATTATTATTCTTATACTTTGCTTATTAATTTGCTAAGTTCTTTTTATATGCAACTATCATAGTGAATAGTTTAAAGCCATCTACAAATGTGTGTGTTTCCACTAGAGTTTGACTTTTATTTTAGTGAATCTGTACATGTTACATAAAATAATAAGCATTCATGCCAAAAATATTTTAAATGATACGATGTTTATACTTATATTGTGGATTATAATTGAGTTATAATCCACTTACATTGTAGATTATAATTGAGTGTCTGTATGGCTATACTGATGAACTTCCTATTGCTAACACAAATACTCAATACCCAAAATTTAAAAGAAGACATAGGCTATCAGCCTCATGGTTTCCGAAGTTTTGATCCATGGATGGCTGGTTAAGAAGCCTCTGAGTCCAGTCAACTGGTATATCAAGATTAACCAACACAATTGCTATGACTATCATTTCCCAGTAGAAAATAATGCGCTTATAGTTAACAAGTAAGTTAAATAAATATCATATTTCTTGGGACTAAATTTCACAGACACACAGAGTTCAGTAAAAAGCAAAATGGGCCAGCAGTCCCTTTCCAGAGCACAAATACAAATGAGCATCTAAGTTTTTTTTTTTTTTTTTTTTTAAATCGGAACTGGGGTTTCGAACTCACGACCACCTGCTTGCAAGGCAGGTGCTTATGCCGCTGAGCTAAATCCCCAGCCCGAGCATCTAATATTTTAAATGATAAATATTTGCACTGTCTTCTGCCTTTAGAAATTTATAAAGTTTTCATGCAAATATATGCCATACTATGTGAACATGGCAAAATGATTTTGCTTGATTGACCATGTTAAACAGTTAGTGACATATTTTTCTATCAAACTGCAAAACTGTAAGATCCTTTTCTTCCAACTATACTGAATTTTAAATAAAATAAACTTTATGCATTCAAGGTACAGAATGTGAAGATTTTATATACCTCTCCATCTATAATTACTATGGAGTATGGTGGTGCATGGAGGCCACTTAAAATTTACTCTTTTATCAAGGTTTAAGTAAACATTACACTATCATTATGTATGGTCACAACATTGTATATAGATTCCTCAAAACATATTGGTCTTATAACTGCTATTTTGTATTTTTTGAGAAACATCTTTACTCATAAGTCTAATTCTGGGTTTTACATGTTTGATATTTTAGATTCTAAGATCATGCAGGACTGACCTTTCTATGTTTGACTTATTACATTTAGCATAATGTTTTGTTTTAATGATATTGCTACAAATGGCAGAATTTATTGCTTTAAGGTCAAATGACGTGTTTCAAACATATAGATACAGAAACATAGATATAGAAATATAGATATAGATGTACTATATATTATGTGTACTTATAGTCTTCATTGATTCATGTATTGATGAACATAGTTTGTTATTTTATGTCTTGCTTATTTTTGTGAGCAAGTATACAAAGAATATAGGTCTGCAGATTATTCTTTGACATATTGATTTCATTTCTTTTGGGTACACATAGATTGGGAATACTAAATCATATAGTAATTCATAATGTTTTCTATAATGGCTATTCTAATTTATCTTCTAACAACAGTACTCAAAGATTCCCTTTTCTCTATCCCCTTGCCAATACTTATTTCATATGCACAGTGGTACCTTGATTCACAAACTTAATTTGTTCTACAAACTGCAAAAGTAGCCATGTTTGTGTTTAGGTAGAAAGGATGATTGCAGTCATGTTGGTAACTTGATGTAGGGTTTGCAATAAAAACAAGATTTTGTCAAACACTTCTGCTTATGAACCAAATTGCTTGCAAACAAAAGCTTCCATGAGCTGAGGTACTACTTCATCACAATTATGAGATATTATTAGCTTTATGGTTCTGATTTTCATTACTCTTATGATTAGTAATATTGAAGACATTTTTATATGGTTCTTGTATCATTTCTTTCTTTCTTTGTTTTTATTTTAAAGAGAATAAAGCTAAAAAAACCAGAATAAAACCAATCAAAACAAAACAATGAAAGCGATACAGAACTTCAAAACAATATAATAAGAAATCAACAACAGATAACATAATATGTCTTGAGATCTTCAGAATAGCTGCCCATGCAATCAGACATAATCAAATCAAACAAACCAACACAGAATAAAATCAAATGAAACAAAACAATGAAAATGATACAGGACTTTATAGCACCTTCATAGGGATATCCCCCCATAGTTGCTATATTGCATATTGTTACACTCTAAATAGATTCTCAGATTACTGGCTTTAGGCTTGCAAAGCCAATCAAACAACACAGGCATTAAGTTGTTTTTTACTTCACTGGCTATCATCTTGGTCTGAGTTGCCCAAGTCAAGTGGTTGTTTATGTGGAGGAGGAGAGCCTCGGCTCTTGTCTCCCAGCCTGTACTCCATCTGGTTCATGGGAAGAGGTCATCCTGGCCCATGAGTGCTGCTGGCTCACAGGGAATGTGGTTAGCTTCTTTTTCTTCTTGGTTCTCCTCCTGGGTCATATGGCTGCCACTCACTCACAGGAAGGGGTGGCCCAATCCATGAGTGCTTCTGGCTCATAGAAAGGGTTGTCTCAGTTGCTGCTGGCTCACAGGAAGCTGGTTAGCCCAGTCCACACTGCCACTCGCTCAAAGGAAGGAGTTAGCTTCTCCTTGGTTCTCTTCCTGGGATGCACATTTTTTTTTTTTTTTTTTGAGACATGGTATAGCAACGTAGTTCAGGTCTTGAACTCACTATGTAACCTAGGTTGGCCTTGAATTTATGGCAATCCACCTGCCTCAGCCTTCTGAGTTTTGGTATTACAAGAGTATGCTACCACATCTGGCTCAGGTGGTCATTTTTATGTCCTCTTTTTAAACTGTTTACTCAGATACTTTATCCACTATTTAATTGGGTTATTTTGCTTTTTCCCTTTGAACTGTGTCTTTCTTATGTGTTTTGGAAACTAACCCTTTATAACACATATAGTATTTTTTCCAGTTTGAATATTTTGTTGCTTGATTCTTTTGCTGTACAGAGTTTTTCATTTGATGTAGTTTGCTGCATTTGGTTTTGCTGTCTATTATGGTGAAGTTTTATGAAGACTGAAGTTTTCCATATATTTTCTTCTAGGATTTTAAAAGTTTCAGGTCTTATCATTAATTCCTTAAAATTATAAATATCTTCAAACCCTTTATTAACTACTTATGTTTTATAATTATGTTTAAGAATTTTTAAGACTTAAATTTCAAGCTAGTTACTAAATTTGGTTAATGATTTTGTTTGGAAAAAAACCTTAACTAAAAGTACAACGAATAGCAGGAACAATAAAAATTAGCATTTGGAAATGATTTATAAAATTGAAAATTCATTTTCTGGTGCTAAAACAAAGTAGCTAAGGCCAGATAATTTATAAAGAAAAAAGGCTTGTTTGTCTCAGTTCTGGAGGTTAGCAATTAAAAGAGCATGGCACTAGCACCTTCTTGGCACCTGGTGAGGGCCTTCTTTCTATACTGGAACTTGATGAAGGACCTCACACAGCCAATAGCATAATCATGCTGGCCAAGGGAGGCACATCTTTTTGTTCTTATGAAACCACTAATGTCATCATAGGGGCTGACTTAAGACTTCAACGAACCCCCTGAAAGACCACCTCTAGATAATGTTAATGTGGATTGGGAGATTAAATGTTCAAAACAGGAACGTTCAGGGACACATTCAACCATAGCAGTTAGAGATCAATGTTCTAACATCAGTCTGTTGATCAACAAATATTTATTATCTGGGCCAAGAGTCTTTCCGTGCCACAGCTGTAAGATACAGTTTTTGTCAACAGTGAGCTAAAAATCACACATTGTTTAAATATGAAGTGGTCATAGGCCTCATCTAATGTACTGAGTTTGTTTCACATGGAAAATTTGATATTAGTTATGTAAGATCATAGGAATATCAAATATGATCCTGTAATGTATGCTAATGTTCTTCGCTGATGAAAAATATACTTTTCTTAAAGTTTTGTTAGTGTCATTTCCTAAGAAATATACAGATAACATTTAAAAATTATATACTATTAACAATGTTAATCAGATATATACATTAACTTTTAAGCATAGTGAATTCCTTGTCAAAACAGTTTGATCAGAATGCTGGATTAAGACTACTGGTGATTTTTCATGAGTGTCCTTTGTTGTTTTGTTTTAAATTGGACAATGCAATTAGAAGCTGCCTCTGGAAGAAAGCGGTGCTCTTTACTATTTTGGGTTATATCTAGGCCCTCTTCAGTGACACAGAAATAAATACATGTGCAAATGCTTACTTGTGTATAAATATCTACAATAAGTCACGTTCTTACCACTTTCAAGTTGTGAAATTTCATGGATACAAACCGATCTCGGATTATGAACATTCATGGTTTGAACAAACTGCAGAAGTATCTCACATATCTGCTGCATACTGTCACAGCTGTGCTGCTAGGTGTCTAATGTCCAATGTGATAGTGCACAGAAGTGCCATGCTCAATCAGAGTCAAGGATGACCAGAAGAAAGAGGAAAAGCAGTGGTCATGTGGAGGGGTCTGCTAGAAAGCACAAAGCAATACACATAGCATATTTGTATCAAAGGTGTATACAACTCATTAACAAATTCAATTTGCAAACCTTCTCCTGGAATGGAACTTGCTTGTAAGTTAGGGACTTGTTGTATTAATATTTTCATATATCACTATCTATATACATATGTACAGATAGATAGAAAAGATAGATATTAAGTTAAATATAACCTCAGACCTGAAAACTACTCTTTTTGACTATATAACAACTTGGAGTTCAGTCTAACTTTTAAAATTTTTCACACTGAGGCACATCCCCAGTATTTTTGTGAATTTTTATTGTGAGACAGAGTCTCATGGAGTTGGCAAATTGTCCAGGCTGTCCTTACACCTGGGACTTTTCAGTCTCAGCCTCCCAGAATACTAGGATTACAGGTGTGTGCCACCATGCCCAGCTTCAAAAGTTAACTTTTATGTGCCTTCCCATGATGGACTGTTTGAATTCTTCCACCACACATACACTGAAGCTCTGGCACCCACTGAGGTTGTATTTGGAGAAAACGCCTCTGAGGAAGTAAAGATGTTTAATGAATTCCTAAAGGATATTACTGTGACTCTAGTGTTAGTGTCCTAGTAGGTAAAGACACCAGATAGCACCCTCTCTTTCTGTGCATACTCAAAGGGGAGGTCATGTGAGTGTAGGGCACAGTGCAAACCATCCAAAAGTCAAGAAAAACAATCTTATGAAACCACCTTACTAGAACCTGATCTTAGCCATCTTGAACACCATAACTATGAGAAAATAAACAAACACCAAATCTGAGGATTTTGCTTTGGCAATCTGAGCAGACTAGTTTGCTCCCCCAGTTTTATTAGATAATTATGATCTCTAAAATTATGGCAAATGGCAGAATCATGAAGTTGAATATTCATTTTGTTTTTGGACATGTCAAATAAAAGTTTTAACTGAAATATTAGGCAATAAAGAAAAGAGTGGGACTAGTAAGTACTTGTATCAGTGAATTTAAATATGTTATTCTCCTAAATTTGATTTCTTCATTATCCTGACCAAAAGTGTCCAAACAATTTTATTTCTTAAATATAGGCATTATTATCCATAACATCAAGTAGGTAAAGATAGTATGTGGAAAATCAGATTTTGGGGGGAAATTTCTAATTAGATACATGAGGTAAAAGTTTTCCTTAGTCTATTCTATTGAAAACATGTACGTTTTTTACTGTATAAGTTTCTAAAGCTGAAGATGAAATTATACCAGAAGTAGAGTGTGTATTAAAAAAATAACATAAGAAGTAAAATAAGTGGGTCTTTTAAACTCACTTCATATTTTATCAGTACTTATTTTTTTTCCTGGAAATAAAGTGTAAAATTTCTCTCAAACAAGAATTTACTTTATTAATGTAACTGAAAAAAAGATTCAGTGTGATTCTAGGTTTTCTTAAGTGGTAGTGTGGAAAAGAAAACAGTTATTTTGAAAGTATATGAACAGGCTTCCGCTGCTGTGTCCCAATCAGCACAGCAGGGAGAGAGACGCGGGAAAGCTCTGAGACTGAGAATCGGCGAACCAAACGGCGTCGAGAGCAGACTGGCAGGGAGCTCTACATCGACCTGTGGTGAATGAGAGAAATGGGGACCCTTTCATAGACTAGGAGGCTTCAACAGAGGACATTCTGGGACCAGGCAGACTAGCTGGAACAGGGCGCTGCAGTGACTTTAGTCGCATATTCCCCTCTCAATCAGGATTGGTGAGGAGTGCTTGGCCTAGTGATGCCACGGGACTAAGATCCAGTAGGCTAGCCCAAACCAAGTCCCTGTGCCTGGTGGTGCACCCTAGCAGTGAAGCCTTCACTAGGTTGATCTGGAGGGATGGGCCCAGCAGAGGCTGCCCAGGTCTGTGTCTCCCTAGTACACTGCAGTGGGTGGGAACACCTAGCCGGCAGATTCAAACAAGCTGTAATAGACAAAGAGAAACAAACAAAACAAAACAAAACAAAACAAAAACAAACAAACAAACAAAAAAAACCTGGGCCTCCTACATACACTTGTATGGAAAGAACAAAAAGTATGGGAAGAGGGAGCAACAAGAAAGGGTCCTCAGTCCCCAATCCTGAGAACACTGATCCAGGAAAGGTAAATGCAAAAGAGAATGAAGACAGAAAACATGCAATATCAGACATGGCACCAATAGACATAAAGCCATATCTCCGGAGCCTCATAGACGAGTTCAAAAATGAAGTATTTAATGAAATAAAGCAAGAAATAAGTAGAATAGTTAGAGAAATGTTAAGCACCGTCCAAGAAAAAACAGATGGTGGAATGGAAGAACAGAAAAAAAGGGGAGAATTGATTGATGGAGAAAATAGAGAAAACATAGACTATGTGAAGCAGGTTCAAAGAGATTACCAGGAAACCAAAAACTCTATTGAAAGCTGGCATAACAGCTTGAAAGAAACTAAGGATAGATTATCAGAACTGGAGGGTAGATTTGTAAGGTGGAATCATGAAATGAAAAACTTCTTAAAAATAACAAGAAAACAAACAGCAATAATACAGAGGCTAGAAGATGATAAGAGGATCTATAATTTAAGAACTAAGAACATAAAAGAAGAAGTAGGGACACAAACAAATGAATTACAAAAGCTATTCAGAGAAATAATCCAGGAGAATTTCCCTAATTTAGCAAAAGGTAAAGATACTCAGATGTATGAGGCATACAGGATCCCAGCCACCTACAACCCAAACAGAGCTCACCCAGGCATATAATAATCAAAATTCCAGAAATCCAATATAAGAACAGAATATTAAAAGCCATCAGAGACAAGAAACAGATCACTTACAAGGGAACACCCATCAGAATTACAGCAGACTTCTGGGCACAAACCATCAAATCACGAAGAGCATGGGGGAAATAATTCAAGCTTTGAAAGATAATAACCTCCATCCAAGATTGATATATCCTGCACAACTATCCCTAGAAATTGATGGAAAAACAAGGTGCTTCCAAGGATAAAGAGGAACTAGGGGAATTTGCAACCACCAATTCAACTCTACAGAGAATACTGCAGGATATTCTAAAAATGAAAAATACCAAGATTCTAGAAACAGTGGCAGAGAGGCCACAATGAATGGAGCAGAAAGCAAAATGAAGAAGACAAACTGACAACTAATGACAGAAAAAAGAGCTCATCAGAAATGAGGCAGAAAAGGTTCGATGGTAGGAACAGTTATTTTGGAGAAAACCAGACATCATAATAGGCAGTGCTGATTTAATATCATCTTGTTTTGAAGTCCCATCAAGCTTTTGTTCTTCTGTCTCCATCAGTTTTAACATGTTGGATCTTATTGGATTTTATTATATGTGATAATATAAACAAAAACTTTTATAGACAAGGAGATTATACAGAAACCATTGTTCATTTTCTGTTAGTTGATTCTAAATACCCTGTAATACTGTCATTCTCTTGAACGGTTTTACATTGTCTTGATATGTCTGATGCTACAGTATACAAAGTTACACCTAAAGATTTGAAGGAAAGAGACATTATGGTAACTACTTTTATGTCGGGATTATCTTGTGATGAAACACTAATTTGCTTAAATGGCTATGTTTTGACCTGCGCTGTTTTGTTGTTAGCCCTCTTTTATCTCAATCTCCTTTTTATTATCTACTTTTTCATTTTTATCCTTTTAAGTAAAGGAAAATAAATAAAAATAGCAGGATATATTATAGTAACCTACATTGATTTCCTATTAACTTGATTTGAAACCCTGTATTGCTCTCACCATCTTGTTTTGATGATTTCCCCCTATTCTGTTATGCTTGATAGTACCAAGTTTGAAAGTTTAGGCAACAACTATGAAGACAATAAGATTCATTATGACGCCCAATCTGGTTGACTATTATCTTCTTTTGAAGTCCTCTAATGTCTCCAATGTTTTGGTTTTATTGGTCTTGTTCTTTTCTGTTTTGTTCAATTTTATTATAACTGATGATATAGGCAATTCTTTTTAAGATACCAAGAGGCATTATGGTAACCATTGTTGATCACCTTGTATTATATTTTTACATTATGTATTATGTCCATCCTTTTGATTTGACTGACCCTGTTTTGTTATGTCACATTTGGTTTTACTCTCTTCAAAAAAAGTGGGAGTAATAAAACCCAAAATGTGTAATTGTCATTGTACAAAAGAGAGGAAAAGAAAGGCTCTAAAGGACATAACTGCATGTATATTTAAGTGTATAAGATAGGTAACCATATTACTGAGTTTTGTTGGATCATTGAACAGAACTTTTGCAGTCTCACTGTTTGAATGTCCACTCTATATGCTTTAATTTTGTAACTTGAACAACTATTTCTAAGATGACAACATGTAATCTATTAACTAGTGATTTCCTACTGGTTATTTTTTCTGAAATTCTGTATAATTTGTATCCTTTTCCTGTATTTTTTTTCTCCTTAAATAAAATTTAAAAAATGTCCACTTTGTATGCTTTAATTTTGTAATCTCGACAACTGTTTCTAAGATGACAATGTGTGATCTATTAACTGAATTCTTACTGTATATTTTTTCTCTTGAAATTCTGTATTACTTTTAGCCTTTTATTGTTTTGCTTCATTTAGTTTTGATTTTCTCTTTAAATAAATAAAAATTTAAAAAAGAAAGTATTTGAACAATCAAATAACTCTAAATCCTTTCTTTGTGAGAACAGCTATGCCCAAACAACAAAGATATCAAGGTACTGAGAGAACATTCTCCATCTTGCTTGGATTGTAATGAAATCAAATAAAATATGTTTAGAAGTACATACATTTTATTGTGTAAACAGTTGGGTGTTGTGTGTCAGGGTGCAACATGAAATAAAGCAGCAGCAGTGTAGTTGCATTTGGACAGGTAAAGGTTTATTCTCCGAAGCAGTTTCTCACTTCTAGAGTCAGGGAGCCCCCTGCTTGTCTTTTCTCTTCTACATCCCAGAACTTCACTTTGGAACTCAGAGGGGAAATCGGAGGCACAGCTTGCTCCCCAGTCTGCCATTGTTTCACGTTGTGAAATTTCTTTTATTGACATAGTGACAGCTATGACTTTCCTCCGTATATGCTGGGATGAGGATGCTGAGTAATTTCTGAAATACTGTCTGAAATACTGTCAACCTAATCTAACCTCTGGGTTTGTTTTGTTCTTGGGAGTGAGCATTCAGAGGCTATCGCTGGGCACTTTCTCAGTCTGGAGTTCAATACCTAGATATTAGACTACCAATCATGGCCGGTTAATGGGCTCTAGAGTTATGAAATAGAATAAATTCTATGATTAGCACAAAGGCTATAAAATCTCTAGACGGCTAGTTCTGCACCATGAACTTGTATTCACATTAGACTTCAGGTTTATATTCTGAGTTTACCATTTTGACTTTATGTCTCCTTGGGACAAATGTTCTCTCCTGACCTTTAATTATTGCACTGCCAGTGGAACCCAGGAAAGGGACATCATTAGCAGTCTTGCCTGGATAATTAAGGAATAAGTTCAGAGGGCTAATTGCTTCATCATTATTTCTCTTTACCTTCTGTCAAATTAGATTTTTAAATAACTGAGTTGACCATATGTTCAAATATATGCAATAATAATTCATTATTTTAATTTAGAAGTTTGTACACACAAACCATGGTCACTTCCTCTCTGTGTCCTCCTCCTCTTCTTTTTCCTCCATCACCAACATCAATTTTGGTAGATGAGGAAGGGAGGCGAAGGTAGAGTTTCAAGTACTTAAGTCATTTTTGGACAAGTATTATGGATCTATTTTGTATTTGTTGCCTATAACTTAAACCTATGCCAGCGAATCCACAGGATAAAGAATGGAAAAGATACAGGCCTTTCAAATATGGTTCTGATTGCCTTTGACATTTTAGAATCAAGAAATTTTTATGTCATCGTGCTGCTCCCTAATGGATTTATGTAGATGAATCAAGACAATGCAGAAATGAATTTGAGCAAATTTTATATTACCTGTGATTGTCCTAGTAGGAGCCTGAAAGCAAAGCCCAGACTAAGTGATGTGGGAGGTTTGGGGAGTCATTAAATGGAGCATGAGACAGCTCCATCTAAAGCAATTAGAGGTAAGACCTGAAATCAGAGACGCTTTAAAGAGTTTCATAACTGATCAAACCTCTGCACCTTTAAGCAGGCTGTCTCTGAGAATATACTTCTTCCTGAAAGAGTTCTGCAAAAAGTAAAGTACACAGCAAGGTAAATGGCTCCTTTTGACTTCAGTCTGTAACGGCATCAGAAGTCGATGGCTGCAGACTCCAGATTCCTTCAGAACTGCCTCTTTATTCCTAGAGCTTCCTGTTCTCTTAACTAAGATTTAGAAATTAACTATTCATCTCAAGCATTCAGGTAGACTAGGATTTTTGGTTGGAAAAATGATTTTAAAATTTCTCTTTTTGCACACTAAAGGAGATGCCATTAAGATATAGGCATACAGTTTTGTGTGTTATAGACATGATGAGATAGACTAAGGTGAATGAAATATCAAAGGAGTGATAAAACACAAACTTCTGCCAGATAAGGATGACCCCTTCTGCTCCATGACATGGGTTATAAAAGTGAAAAAGAAGATGTACACAAATTCTAAACACATATAGCCAAAGCTAATCTACAACTTATATATAGTAAATGTTGCTAAGAAAGTACAATAAAGAATTACAGATTGGGAGAGGGAGTAAGTTGGAGTGGTTTCCCCCAAAATGTATTAAAACTATCCTAACAATGGAGAGTTTTCAGTTATAATTTATATTCATTATTACAAGCCAGAATACTTTATTAGCATAAAATATACTAAAGCTCAATGCTGATCATTGGATACAGAATTATATTTGTTCTTTAATTTTATTTTAATTGGATAATTGTTACATGTATTTATAGGTTACAACATATATATATATATATATATATATATATATATTATATACTGACTACATCAGAGTAATGGGCATATGACTTCAAACATTTATTGCCTTTTTGTGGTGAGAACCTTAAGATTACTCTCTTCTATTTTAAAATATACCATATATTCATATTAACTATAATCACCCTGCTGTTCAATAGAACATCAAAACTTATCTTCAACTAATTTTATCTTTGTATTTACTGAATAATCATCCCTTCCCACTGTTCTTATTCTCAGCATTTTTTACAGGTTTTAAGAGGATATTTTTGATGGAATTTTTATGGTTTTTTACATGTAATGTCATATCACCTGAAAACAGGGACAATTTCACTTCTTCCTGCCCAACTTGGATGGCATATTTCTTCTATTTGCCAACCTGCTTGGCTAGGACTCCAAGTATCATGTTAAATACAAGTGGCAAATGGCTGATCTTCATTCTGTCCCAGCGTTAGGGGAAAAGTTTTCAAATTTTCTATGTTTAGTCTGATACTAACTTTGGATCAGGCAAAAAATTAAAAAAATAGAAAGTTTCTTTTTATTATAAGTAGAATAGGAAGTCTTGGAAAATTCAAGTTAGAGATATGGGGATAAAGTATTAATATACGAGTTAAATGATTAAAGTGAGTGTAATACGTTGGCAATTATAATTTACATAGAGCTAGTGTGTGGTGATTTTGAGTTTACCTACAATAAATCATTTAATCTTGGCCCAGCTATACAATAAGTACTCTTTCATTTTATAGGATTTAGAAGCAATTTCCTGCGAGGTAGGGACAGACCTTGGCACATTGTTTACCACACAGATAGATGCTCAGTAAATGCAATTAAATTATTAGTAACTTAGAATGTGAGGATCAATGGGTAAGTCAAACACAACTTCAAAGTTTTAATTTCAGGGAACAGGGAGAATAGCAATACTCTCTGTCAGTCTCTGTCTCTGTATCTCTCTCTGTCTCTGTCTCTGTCTCTGTCTCTCTCTGTTTGAGATAGGGCCTCACTATGCAGTTCAGATTGGCCTTGAACTCACTCTGCAGCCCAGGATGACATCGAATTTGTAACTATCCTCTTGCCTCATCTATCTGAGACTGGGATTAGAGGCATACGCCACCACACCTGGCTTGTAGCAATACTTTGATACAAAAACTGATGTCAGAAACAGCAGAAAGTTTTAACTTGGATAACTGATAAATTTGGTATGAACCTAAAGTGTGCAAACATACAATTGAAGGAAAACAAATGCAGGGAAGGTTTTATCTTTTAATTCTCTAAATTCTCATAGCACCTTATAAATATTAAATATTCTTCATACATGAACAAACTTAAATGTATGCAGCTTCCTAGGTCTGCTTGTTTTTGATCCTCAGAGACATATGTTTGATTCATAACCTTTTCTTTGTAAACTAGATTTGGTTTTTGCTTTGCATTTAACTTCTGTGGCAGATAGAACATTCTAACAGTTAAGAGTTGTAATAGGGCAAGATACTGGTTTAAATGAGAAGGAAAAGTTAAAAGAACATTTAATTATAAAATGTCTAATATCCATTTTATTGACTTTTTAGAAAGTTGCAGAGAGAACTTGAAGTGTTTTGAAATGCTGCAAAGATTATGATAACCAAATCAGAGGAGGAGCGGTAAAGAGGCTGAAGCATTGGGGAAAAGATAAGGGCTACTGACGGAAAGACAAGAGCAGGCAGGAGAAAATTCCCTCAGTCTGGGGTTCTATATTTAATTCCTCTCCTCAAATTGTTCTGAATTATTTACATATTGAATAATTAGAAGCCAACCATTAGCTGTTCAGGGGAATTTCATTATAAACTGTATATAATAAAAACTTATAAAATATGATTAGACCAGAGAGCAATTATTAATCCTGCCAGCAATACCAGCTTAAAAATGTTTCCATTACAATGAATGTAAAATAGAAAGGAGTCCATTTTTCTTAATATAACAGACTTAAATGTGCTTGCTAATTAATACACTTTGAATAAGCTCCATGCTTTCTGTGCCAATTTCATTACTACCCAAATCATTTCAGGTTTGACTCTAATTATAATGTAGATCATGATTATTGGCAGATGAAGATTATGAATAGTAGGAAGAACTAATTGTGTCTCCAGCAAATATAGGGAGATGTAGAAGAGCAAACTGATTGATCAGCTATTGTGTCTTCATTTTGGTGAGGAACAAAGATTTTATTAGGTTAGCATTAGCTAATCAAATATGCAGAATGCTGAATTTATAGCGTTGGTTATCAGCCAAGGGTGATTTTGACCCCTAAGAGACTTTTGGTAATGCTTAGTGACATCTATCATGATTGTCACAGCTTGGGTAAATGGAGCTGTCACTGACATCTGGTATGTGAAGCCCAGAGATACTGCTAAATATCCTACAGCACACAGATCAGACCCTGTCACAAAGAATTTTTAAGTCCAAAGTATCAGTAGTGCTATGGTCCAGAAGCTCTGATTTCTAGAATACAGTTCATACAAATATTGGTCTTTGAACTCGAAAAGTGGATCATTTGTACATCCACATAGACTCCAATTTATCTCTAACTGAATAGGCCTTGTCTTCTTTAGAAAGATCACATGACTTTGTGATAAAAATGATGAAACCAGTAATCTAAAGTCTAAAGATTTTACTTAAAGGTGAATCTCTATTAGCATAACCTAGTAATTTGTTTTCATTACATGATTACGTTAAGGAGCATTGTTGCCTGGGAAAGATATACATACATTGTGACAAGATTTTCATGTCCAAAACTCCTCCTTCATTAATCTATCTGAAATCTCTCATTCCTCTTGTATTTTATATGATACTTGGGACCCAAATAGTTCTCCACCTTATCTCTCTATCTATCATAGATCACTAATGATGTCTTTTTATATAGTTCATATTCTTTTAAAAAGTTTCCTGTTTGTCATTAGTGGCCTGCTATCTTTCAGCAGGGTGCTATTTATGAATCTGTTTAATCTGTCTTGACTCTGTGTCCGCCGTGCAGTTACATCCTAATGAGATATGCTTTGTTACTTGCCTCTCTCCAGTGAGCCACATAGCACTTAGAATGACATTTAAGAATAGTTGAGCATGGTACCCTTTGCTTTAATTTCTCAAAGTGATTCATACTGCTATGTATACATTCTCCATGTTTCTCACTTTGAGGATAAATTAATTCATTTGACATAATTATGCAGTGATTATAATGCTGTAGTAACTCTATATACTTTTCATTGTATTAGAAAATTATCTTATAAAAAGTAATGAAATCACATTGTGAGGTGATTATGTGGATTTTCCTAAATGTTTAGAATAGATATATTATTTATAAATAGATTCACGAGAAAAGGAAACAGGTTGTATAAGCGTTGGTAGTAAGATTTCAATGGAATCAAAAGAGTGGGTATATATATATATATATATATATATATATATATATGTATACGTATATGTATATCCTCAGCATTGAGAGTCAGGAGGATCCCATAGTAAAGCAAGGATTACAGGATTTGCATACATGTTATCAGATAAAAATATTATGAAAACTGAAACAAGCAAAAAGCTTTGCCCAACTCACTGTCCTGGTTTGTGTACAAAATATCATAATTAATGGTGTCTATGGTGAACTTTTAATATTCGTTCATTCATTCATTTATTCATGAAAAGTTCTTGTTATAGCCCAGGATGGTTTTGAACTCACTATATATCTCAAGATGCCCTTGAACTGTTATCAATCCTCCTGCCTCAGGCTCCTGAGTACTGGGATCCTAGGTATGTGCCACTATACTGGGCCACTTCTAAATATATAATTCAGTCATTGTTCTGATTTAACATTTCCATGAAGGATACTTATAAACTGTAAAAAAAAACAATATTAAAAGTGATTATACAACACTTGTTGCTACTGACTTTCAAGCCTAGTCCTAGTTGAAATCAAAGAGGCAACTGCTTTATAATGTTTTAGCAATTCTTATTGGTTTTGTCACCATGCCTTAATTAAAAAGATTATTATTCATCCAACAAACACTTATCTAATGTCTCCAATATATCTATCACTGCTTTGAGCATGTGGAATGATCAGTAATGGATTAAACTAAGACTTGTAGGTGTCTAGGATTTGCAACCTAATGGGAAATTACACCAATGATTTTACAGATAAGTAATGATATACATTGTACAATAGAGAATTATTTCTATAAAAAAATAAAATGAATAAGGTGAATGGGTGATCAGGTTTATCTTTCAAAGTACATGCCATTTAGGCAAATACATGAAGGAGGTATGGCAGCTTGCATTTGGATGATTCCTCAGGATTTTCTTTTATTCTTTGTGCATTTGCTACTGTTATTCTCCTCTTTTATTTCAGATTTACCTTAATATCTGTTGATATGTGATGATTCATTTGGCTTTAAGAGTGAAGATCAAAGCATTTTTTTTTTAACATGGGGCAGGACTTGTTGATTGATAGGTTTTTCTAGGTGATAAAACAGAAAATTAATTTCTGTTAGAAACCTCCAATATTAGTAACATCTTTTTTCTCTAGACTGTTTTCTTAAAGAGAAAACAGAAAAAATATGTATATCTTGCCTTGGAGGTTAAGTTTAGCTATTGGCCTTCTAATGGACTAAGAAGAGTTTATGGTTCATGTATACTTTCATTTAAAAGCTAACCTCTAGTGCTTCTGGTGTCCTTGTATGCAATTCTCTTCTAATTATTCTTCCTATGGGGGAAGCAAGGGTCAATTGTTGCTGCCCTAGTACCTATGATAGGATAACCACTTGTTTGCATGGTCAGGGGAATGTATCCTAGGAATCTAACTGTGCCTGAAACAAAATTTATCTACCGCTTCTTCTATTTCAGACTCACCTTTCATTCCCACCTTCTAGGACTAAAGTCTGTTTAACTCCTGACTCATTTTGGGAATCTTCTGGAAATTTAAGTTGTTTCTCATTTTCACCTGTTCTTTCTGCATGTTTAAGCTTCTTTTGTCTCATAAATACCTCAAACTAATTTATGTCTTCCAAAATTATGTTTGTATCTTCTGTGCAGTTGGAGTTTCATTTCCTATTCTGTCACTGTAGATATTTATATTTTGTTATTTCTTCTAAGTAGGTTTTTCAGAGTGAGCATGAATTCGATCTGCCATGCTTAAGCAGAAGTCAATGGAAACTTAAATAAATATTTATTTGGATTTATTTAGTGTCAGACATGATGCAAGATCTTATTGGAAGTACAAAAGTTATTAAAACAAATTATTTATTATCAAGGTAAGTTTAGTATGGAGCAAAGTCATATGTTTGTACAACTATAACTTGAAACAGATTGATTAAGTGCCTTGCCACATATTGTGTTTGATATTGACCTCCATTACCCCAAAATATTTTCTAACCAGAACCACAAAAGATGGCCTTACTTGGAAGTAGGGTCTTTACATAAGTAATCAAGTTACAATGAGGTAGTTGTGGATTACAGTATACCTTAAATCCAATGTTTAATACTTTTATAAGAGAAAGATAAAAGTGGTATTGACAGAGGAAACAGGGCAAAGCCTGTGTGATGACAAAATCAGATAATAAATGACAAAGCAGCAAGAAAAGCTACTCCTGAGAGCACCAAATCTAGAAGAAGATTAAGAATTATTTTCTAGGTCTTTTGTAGAGAACATGACTTTACCAAAACCTTAATTTTGAACTTCTAGACTGCAGAATAAGAAAGCATGAGTTTGTGTTATGTAAGGCACATATTTTTGATATTTTGTCACAGCAACTATGTGATAAAACTAACACAACTCATGATACTGAGGGAAAGTGAAACAGAACCAAAGTAGAACACAGCCTGGGAGGTGTGAGGACAGGAACCAGCAAAGCTGTTGCAGGGATCTTAGGTCAGGGGAAAAAATCTACAAGTGAAAGAGTGCTTGAAATCGCTAAACTGAAGTAGGATAACTTTTGAGAGTTGATCTTCTCGTGATAATTTCTAAAATAAGGATCTAGATGACATTTATACATTTGCACTTTAAGCTATCTCATCCAAAAATTATTACTGTTCTGAATATTTGAGAAAATAAAAGTGTACATTTTTAGCATCATGTAATTACTATTTCTGAAAGAACACTGAATGCTATTATAAAGTATGCTTGGCTCACGAGTTTCCTTATCAGTAGACATTCCCTTTTTATTTTAAGTCAGATATTCTAACTTAATGAGTATTGAGAGAAATTTGTAAAATAGTATTCTGCTTTATTACTTCCTCCAAAATATTACGAAGATCATCCTAGCTAAAGAAATGATTCTTGGTACATATATTTCAGTGTTTCAGGAGTAAAAATGAACATTTAAGAAACTGAAAGTCTAGGAAGAGACAAATGCTATTCCACACATTTTAAATACATTCTCAAGAAAACAAAAAGTGCCTGTGATGTAATATTCAAATTGTTAACATTTGTTTAGCATTTACATATGAATTATCTTGCCCATCAATAGAGAATTGATGCTTCTGAAACATTTCAAGTAAGCTTTGCAATTTAACTTTTAATAGTTAACCAAAAGTTACAGGAAAGCTGAGCCAGTGGAACCAGTGACAGTCCAAGCACATGGCAGTTAGCTAAACGCTGTTTTCATAGAAAGGAAAACAACTGCATTCATCACTTGTATGATCAATTGTTTCCACTTGAGTAACTTCACAATATAAAATAAAAGTTTGGTTTAGTTTTTTTAGTATTTTATATTTTTTTTTTGTTTTTTTTTTATTGGAATCCAGGCAAATACTGGCAACTAGCTTTCCTCAAACTCACAAAGAATTCCTCCCATATTTTCTTTCAAACTTCTGGAGTGTCATCTAGAGCTAAGTATTAGTTTATATTCAAGCACATGCTACTATGTGAATTCCTTAATTAGTAAAGTGAAAAATGCAATTGTCTAAACAGGATGCTGGATATGTCTTCCTTAGTTATTCTTCAGTGTGAACTTGCAATCCGTTGCTGAGATTTTAAATCATTTATCTCCAATCTGTCTTTTTCCCAGTCTAACTACTATTGTTGTAAGTAGAATCCCATTACTGCTCCACTAAATGATCCTTTGAGTCTCCCTAGAGTTCTCTTCCATTTACTCCTCTAAATTGTTGTCAGAGCAAACATTCTGAATTACAAACCTGGTCAAGTTTATAAGAAAACCCACAATTTCTAGCACAAAAATCCCTTTATGATCTAACACTCATTAATAATTTAGTGCAATTAGGTGAACCTATGTCACATTAGTACAGCAGGTACAACGCCCTCTTTGTCTACAGGCAAGCCAGGTCACTCCACCAGCTGACCATCGGATAACAGTTGTTTTTTTTCCTAAACTGAAACCTCAGTATTTAGGTGTAACAGCAGCATTGGCACTTTGCCATAATTTAGTGTGTATTGGGTTGCAGTTTGGGCCCTTGATCTTTAAAAGTTTCACTATCATTGGTTCAATGTCATTTCCCAAACTCTCATTATATTCCCTTTCTGCTCTGTTTGCACCAACCACCAAATCAAAATTTAGGGGCACATTGTGTTTGTTTCCACCATTCCTTCACAATCTCCATTTAAACTGGAGATGCCCTCTTTCCTGATTGATAATAGATGAATGTTTAGTTATCCTGCAAGACTCTGCACCTATTTTTTTCTTGCACAAATTTGTTAATGGTCTAGATTTAGTCTATACAGTTAACTACCTTAATAATTGAGCATATAGTCTGTGAGAAAATTGGGAATTATAACCATGATATTAAATGAAATTTAGTCTTATCTTGTATGATTTGTGTTAGACATTTTTCAATGCAATTCCTAATGTATGGTAGTTAATGTTTAACAGCATAAACGTTTAAATAGGATATTGTTCCAGTTACAGCATTATCTTCTGCCATTTGCAGGACCTAGGGGAAATACTTCCTTAAGGCTCAGATAATAATTAAATAGTATCACCAAAACTTGCTTCTAGAAGCACCATTTTTAAACAACAAATCCTTGGAAAGTGGAGCAGTGGATGACTTTTGTATTAAGATTTACTATTTGCAATCCCTCTTCGGCTCTAAGCAGGATGGCTAATCTAACATTGACTGGAATTTTATTTGATTGTTTTGTTTTTGCTAGTTAGGTGTTTTAGTTACTTTTCTCATTGCTGAGACAAAATAGCAGGCACCCATAATTAAAAGAGAAAAGATTTATTTAACTCACAGTTTATAGAGATTTCAGTCCATAATCTGATGTTTCCAAGGCAGGGTGGCTCATTGCAGAGGGCAACAGTTCATGGTGGTGGGAGACAGAAAAAGCAAACAAGAGAAGGAGGGGACAAGCCCCTTTCCAACTCTTGTAATATATGGAGGCTACCTGCCCTAGAATGGATATAGCATTCACACTCCTAATCACAGCATTGAACCATGAATCAATCACAAACTCTAGATTCAGCCACCAGCCATGACTGCAAGAGGCTTTGTGGGGACACCTAGACAGAAACCATAACATTAAGGTTTTTATTTACAATTCTGTCTTTATCAGTGAAACGAATTAAAAGGAACAGTTGGGTTGAAGGTAGCTTTATCTTCTATTTATATACATCTGATTAAATATATATATATATATATATGTTTATTTTGCATATTAAAGAGTTATTCAAATGAGTATTTGAAGCAATTTTAAAAATGTACAGATCAAACAATATTTTTGCTCTGAATTTTTATGATAGGCGTTTGAACTACAAAATCTACTAATACTGTGAAGCAAGCTGGGTTAATTAGCATTAAAGAGCAAAAATACCATCATTTATTATTTTAAATAGTCTTCAAACTATTGGTGAGGCTTATGTACTAGCAATTTTCCAAGATCTTTTAAAATTTAAATGAAATATTAATAGCATAAATAATAAGAGTTAAACTAAATCATTAAATAGTATACTTTTCAGTCTTTCTTAAATATACAAGTTAAAATAAAATGCACCAACTTTTTGGAAAAGTATTATTTTATCATGAAGTTTAGGTTTTCAAAATGCATCTCTAGAATGACTTGACACTCTATTCCTGCCAGAAATATACAATTTTTTAACCTCTGTTATGCTTTTCCTTTTTTATCCCAATCAAAACAAAGACAAATGCTCCAGTTTCATGAAAGATGCAGACAGATTATCAAGAAACTATTAACATTGCTATAAAAGATTAACAAACAAAGAAATATGCTGGGGCAGAATATTCTTTTAGGAGAATGTCACAAACCAAAATTATGTGTTGTAATGAAACAAACAAACAAAAAAAAAAAAAATCCAGCACTAGATCACCATTTGCTTTATCCTGTTTGATAGTTTCATCTGCTGTCTCAAAATGCATATTCTAATTAGATTATTGTTAGATGCAGAGACCAAATAACTTCTTTATTGTTCCTATAACATTTCTTTTAGGCTACAGAATCAATCAATCAATTAATCAATCAATTTTCCTCCCATTGTGATGTATATTAAAAAGGGCCTCTCAGAGAATACTTCTTCCCACCATGTAGAGTCTTTGATGTTCCATGTTGTCTACGCTGTTTCATAAAAATATTATACAGGAAGTTTTTGAAGATAAATAAGATGTTTTGTTATTCAGTTTATCTACTCTTGTCTCTATCAGCGCATAACCTAACACAGTAAAAATTTCAGTTATATTTTTATTTTTTTTAATTAATTTATTTTTTTTTTGTCTTTTTCGTTTTTATCGGTACCAGGGATCGAACTCATGACTGCCTGCTTGCAAGGCAGGTGCTTATGCCGCTGAGCTAAATCCCCAGCCCCTCAGTTATATTTTTATAAAAAACAGAATTTCAAAAATTATTGTTGTTCTAACCAATCTGAAAACACAAGTGGCTTCTAGGCTTAATTCTTCTGTCGTAATGTGGAATACTTTAAAAAGTGCTCTGCTTGCAATTTGATATGAGTCTCCTCATTGTGTTAGTGTGAAGACTTTTTCTCTTATAGCGAACTTAATTTAGGATCACATTACAGATTTTGGATGCTTACCCAGAAGCTTTCTCTACTATTCCAGCACTCTGCAATTTGATTGGGAAAAAAAAATATTATTTGAAAAATTCTCTGTCATCGAGGAGTCCTTGTGGGTCTCATTTGTTCCACCCTGTACATAGCCTGGCAGGAAGATCACAGTGGTGGTTTTGGTTCCGCTTTTCCTAATGTTTGGGTAGTGGTGCTTGGAAGGGAAAGCAGGAGGACAGAGAAAACATGCAGGGATGTAATGAAGAGGAATGGTAGGACGCGCCATGGTGAGCAAAGGTTTCAAAATAGCATGACTGCAAATGTAACCATGGTGTAGTGAGAACTTTATCTCCTCCCCACACCTGCCTAATCACCAGTCTGCGGACCAGCAGCATGAAACCTTGCCTGTTGCTTTTCTCCTTGCTCCTTACCAATTTTCCTTCCCTAACAGAATTTTCTGCAAGTGAAATGTGCTGAAGGTAACTGATCCTTTATTGTGTATAATCAGGGCTTCCTTTCTTTAAATCAGTACACCTGATTTTACAATTATGTCTTTAGTGGAAAGGCAGAAATAATTTAATTTTAAATTTACTTAAAGGTCAGTTTTGTACACCTACTATGTGAAAAGCTCTTTCAAACATAGTGTCATATTTAATTCCAGGTGGTAAACCCGTGCTTGTTAAGAAAATAAATAGGAACAGAGTGTTCCCCAGTAAATAAATGGGAGAACCTTAGTACTTAGCAAAAAATGTGAGCACTGAAATTTAAATCATTGCACAGAGAAATTTTGTACAGGGAAAATAAGAACAGAGATAAGAGTCAGCAATCACTAGCAATCAGTACATGGATTGGATGTTCATTAAAACTATCTCAAACTCCATAATGAAATAGATATACTTACTTCCAGTTCCAAAGAAAATTATGAAGGTTTAATAAGATTAATTAACTTGGGTGAGGTCACAAGACAGGAAGTAGCTGAGTAGGCATTTCATTGCTCACCCCAAATCATTACTCTACATTGTGATATGACAAAATACACAGTATCCAGAATCACATGAAAGGTGTGAATGTCATGACAGTGACCAGCACCGCTAAAACACATCAATAGATGTTAACCATACTGGACAAAATCATCTCCGAAGTCTCTAGGAAAAAGGTCATTGATCCAGTGTCTATTAGGTTAGTTTCATTAATCTTCTAATTCTGAATTACATTACTAATGTATCCCCCAAAACCTGGATGGCAAAGGAAATAAGGTGATTATCAACTTTTGCAAGGATGATTTAGAACAAAGACGTTTCTTGTATGTAATTTTCTAGACTTACATGATAATTAGTTATAAAAATGAGATTAGAAACATCTATCTCTAATCAACCAAATTGTTCCCGAATCTACGGTATAATCAATGTAGAAATTTAAGTATTGTAGACCCAGAATTGTTTTTAATAAAATATAGGGTCAAAATTCATTCTCTATTTGAAAAATCACTGAAAATAAGTTACCCATACTTGGCAAATAATTGTGTTCATTGACTGTACCCTAGGTAGATAAAAATAGAATGTATAAGCTTATTAATCAAACTACTCATAAACAATTCTCCTGACTTTCCATATCAACTTTCTATTCTTGTGTTAATAATGGGTTTTAAGATACATTAGACATGAGAGCTAAGTGTGGTAAAATGTATTGTTATTTTCATTTGTATATCTTATTTATTCTCAATGATGGATTGAAAAAAATTACATCTTGAAATGTGTTCAAATTAACAGTTTTTAAATCATTATATTTAATTAGAGCATCACAGATCACATGTATTAAATTATATTCCATTAAATAATAATTTGACTCTTAAATCAACTAAAGAAATATAAAGGATAAGATTTACTATCCCCATTTAAAAATTGTAGGATTTCTGGGTGTGGCAGCACGTGTTTATAATCTCAGCACTAAAGGAACCAAAGCAGGAGGATTTCTACTAGTTGAAAATCAGCCTGGGCTATGTATTGAATTCAAGACTTCCTTGAAGTACATAGCAAGACTCCATCCCAAAAGAAAAGAACAGCAAAGAAAACAACAACAACAAAAACAGATAAACAAAATGAACCAACTCAACTCAAAAGTAAAAAAAAAGCAAAAACGATGAAGCAGAGAAAATAAATAATTGAGCTAGTATGTGAGAGTACATGAGGTTGCAATTTAAATCTGATTCTGAAATCATGTGGATTCAATGAGCAAAATCAAGAAAATGATATATTAAAGACTGTTTTAGAAGTTGTTTAGACAACATATAGGTTGGCCATCACATTTTATTTCAGAAAGCCAAAAAAATCTTTAGGAGAACTATGTAGAAATGTGCATAAATGCTTGATATTTTGAAAGGCTGAGAAGTGAGAGAACAGTTTGGAAAATTCCCTTAGTAGATGTACAATTGCACCTGTAAGACACTTACAGTTTTGTACTATTTTGGCTCCTCTAGCACTCACGCATTATAGAGTAGGTAGGTAGTGGAAATCAGATAAGAAAAGTGACTTGTGATTTCATTGAACATAGTAATGAGACACCTTGGTAGGAAATCATAAAGCAATCTGTCTTCCTGTTGTGTTTTACTTCTTTCTATAGTGAAGAGAAGCCTGGATGTAGCCACACAGTGCACAGTGTACCCTGTCTTCCTTAAGCAGAAGTAGAGGTGTACTAGATACCTACTAGGTGTACCAATCAAGGAAGAGCTTTTCTGATAGCAGGGCAGGTTAGCAGTGCTCAGGTTACTTATCTCAGAAAGGGGCTCGCGATACAAATCTATTTACATGAGCGTCTTACTCCAGAGGTGAAGACCAACAATGGAATGGAGCTGTTCAGTCAGTTCAAACAGAACCTGTGATACTTTACAGCTGTTTAATCCACACACAAAATCCACACAAACTTGATTTTATCTGTTGATGCTTTTTGTATGCTGGCATACAATCACACACATACTTGGAAACAAGACACAAACATCTTTGTCGATGAATTCTTTCCATGTATCTAGATATTTGAATATTCAGAATCTACAAGTCTGTTAGTTAGTTAAATGAGCAAAAAAAAAAAAAAAACTGTTTTGCCCTAACAAATCAGAGAAAATAGTTTATTTTTCAATAACATTTCCTGGCTATTGTCAGTGCTCGCATAATTCTCACCATTATTTGTTTGTTTGAAGGTAGTAGAGATATTGGCATGTGCATTATTAAGATAGCCTGAATATGGTAATTTCCATAATGAGATTTATTGTACACACCTCCCAGAATAAAGAGGACTGTTCTATTCTAAAGCATTTAAATGGCTGAAAGATAGTGAGATTCCATTATTTCTAATGGTACAAAATTTGTATTCTGAGTTCATTAGAACACTGAATGATTTGAAAAAACATTCAGTCCTTGCTTCACTCATGCAATGAAATGGTATATAAAAAAATCAGTTTTGTGATGTCAAACACATAGATGGAATTTACATGAGTATAAATTAACAGCAAATGCCCATTAAAAATACAGGTGACTTTTTGGGGGAGTTTTGAGTAGTTCATTAGTCCATGGTATACATTCTAGTTTGACAGAATTTTATCAAATTGATACAGAACAGCAGTTAATGTTTGAGAGATTTGAAAGGTTTTCTATTTTCACTCATTTTTCCCATGCTTAGGGTACTGTTTTGCTTATGCTATGAGGGTGATAAATGTCTATTCAATTAAAACAACAGAATTTAAAATGGAATGAGGTTGAGATGCAATATGAGGGAACCAGTGTTAAAATGAGTAATGATTTTCATTTTTCTTTACATTATCAAAATGAATTAAAAATATTTATGGAGCGTACTTTATATCATTTATTTTTTATATTTTTTTAAGCAGACTGATGAGATGCACAAGCATCAAGGATCATGAAAGTCATCCATTTTGTTTTTCAGTTCTTCAGGCATGTATCCAATTTATTACATTAATTTACTATATATGTCTCAGATTCTAGATCATTCCTTTTTTTCATTCTTTGTGTAAAATCTTACTCAATAGTTTAACACATCTAGATATTATTTATTCTTATGTAGAAATTTTAGTTAATATCAATTAAACTCAAGTTGACTTTCACGGGTATTTTGATGTTATAATATTTGGTTCATTTTAGCAGCAAAAGATACAGAAGCTGGACTTTACCAACCTTAATATATTCAAGCTGCTGAGACTTTTTGCATCTTTATGTGAAGCACTTTTTGATGTTAGATTACAGCTAACTTTGGAAGAGAACTTTATTAAATGTTAGTAAGTCATGGTAGCTTTATATATATATTAAATTTATATAGATGTCTTTTCCTACAATATTTCTGAAAAGTAGCTATTAATATCCTAGAAAATAAAACTAGGTTAAACATTTTCCTAGAGTGGCCAGATTTAATATAGATATAGATATAGATATAGATATGGATATAGATAAAGATAGAAGATAGAAATGGAATTTCCGGAGCTCCCTATCCAAACATTGAAAACACTCAGACATTCCAAATGTACATTTCAGATATTAATAGATAAAAAACTCATCTATTCAGCCCCCACTGTTACCAGTGATTTGTTTCTGTACACATAATGATGTTCTTTAATTAAACATTTAAAATTAAAAAGTATTTTTTAAAAAGGACATATTGGATTACTTATTTCCAAAAGATTCCTCTGTTTGCTTTGAATACTCTTCACATTCTTGCCACTTGCTGAAGCAGTTCTGAAATTCCTCTTTTGTGCGTGTCTTTAGTTATTCTGTTGTGGTTGCCCGGATATCCTGAATCAGTTCTAACTGTTTATATCTGGGGAAGGCCCAGGAGTCTCACAGTGCCAGACCTTGTGAATAAAGCAGAGGAGGACATGCTGCAAGTCTGTTATGGGCCTGTCTCTTTACTGGATGGCATTCAGCAGCACCTTTCTTGGTATGTTTTAAAATCCTACCTCCCTAAAAATACAGGAAACAAGACTTCCAGACCTGCTTCAGCAAATGGCAAGAATGCTGGAATGACTGCTTTCCAAGCAAGAGGGAACACAGTGTTTGAGGAGGGTAAAATTTCTTTTAAAAGTATAAGTATTCAATATATATTTTAATCATCCTTGTTTGTTATTAGGCATTAACTTCCACCTTGTTTTGGTCATAAGCATGCTTAGTATTATATAATATTCCTTTTATTCCATAACTGTCCAAAACTGAAGGAAGAAAACAAGTCAAATTTGTGAAAGAAACTGAAATTTGGGCAAACTCTCATGACTTTCTTGTTTTTTCACTTTATTTTCTGTATTACCAATACCTTTGCTTGCTGCTTGAAGTCATATAAAAAGTCAAAATACACTTGTCAGTTTTTAGATACAGATTTTCTTGAATATGTGTTTAATGTATCTTCTCATTAATTGATATGCATTCTGTAGTTATCAATCTTATTACTTTTCCCATATGTGAAAGTTTCCTAGTATGCAGTTTATACCATACAGACTTGTGTTTGGGGTATACGCCTAGATCCCTAATTATCTTGAGGCAAACCTTCCATATTGGCAGTCAGTTACAATATGTTTACTTGGAAATACCTTTCATTTATTATTTTACAATTCTACAAAGCCTATTGTAGAGTGAGTTTTTTTCAAACTACTAGATTTCTACACACATAAAGCTCTCTCTCGCACTTCTCCCCCTTTTTCTCCCCTTCCACAAACTCACGGTTTCCACCTGTGAGTAACAGAATGCCTGGGAGGCAAAATGTTTCCCAAGGATCAACTGTATTGCACAAACATTTTTCAGGTAAGAAAGCTCTATAATTCTACTACAGTGTTATACAAATCTACCATACTACATGTAAATCTTTTACCACAAAATTATACAAATCTTTTATATCTCACCTGGTAAAATAAAGTTATCCTCAAGGTAGAACCAAGGGTTTTGTTACAATGATTTACAGTAAATAAGACATTGCTTGACTCAAATAAAGAATGTAGAATGTTATTAGTCAAATAACTCTTCTTGACCTATTCACGTGAGGCTGTTTTTACCCTTTTGTGAATTTTCTAATGGAGTTTATAGAAGAGAAATAAAACGAAAATATCAGAATCATCTATGTCAGATGCACCCCATGTATAACATGACAGGAAGTGAAAAAAGTCAGCATTCCTGGCATCTATATAAAATAACATTGAAAAAATATTGAATGAGAAATACTAAATAAAACCTCACAATCAATCCTATGTTACAATTACATTCACTGTGAGGTCAGTAATTTCCCAGCAACCATATATCCATCCTTTCGAGAGTTTGGCAAGTAATCTTGATTTTGAAAACACCTTTGTGATTTACTTTAAAAATAATATTTATCTTTTCAAGAAAAATTCACTGTCTCTAGTGTCTCATAGAGCAGATAACATTTCTCTCAAGGAAAATTTCTAAATTATTTTTGTTTAGTTCTTACCTGTTAATCTAACATCTTGTTCAGGTATTTTCTATCATAGTGATAATATTTTGATGTTTTACTCTCTACTTTTTTTAATTCCTAGAGTTTCCTACTTTGTTCTCCAAAGTCTTCCAACTTTCAGATTCTTTCCTCTTCTTAGTAAATGGATCTTCCAAGGATGACATTGTATATGCTTATACTTCAATCTATTTCTATTTATTAATATCTTTTAGTCCCTTGGTTTGAGGTAAAAATCCACTCATTCAATCATGGGCTTAATCACATCCTTTCTCTTGGAAAAGTTACAATTATGTCAAACTACATATTTCTTACAAAGTTTTTATTTTCCCTAATAATCTACTTTTTTCTCTGCATTCTCTGTGTTGAATGAATGCATGCCCCCCCCAGACTTTCAACAGTGACATAATTCTCTACGTGTCTCCATTTTAATGTTTTCCCACAATTAGGGATAAGCTTCTCTTGACCCTACTGCCTCACCATTATGACATATTGCTGCTGTCTATATCATTTGCAAAAATTAGTCTAGCTGCTTTCTATAGCACCTGACTTTCTACAATTTCCTCTCCATATTACTGCAAATATTATATTTGTAAAAGATCAATTTTAGTTATGTTAACTCCCATTCTTAAATGTTTTAATGCCTCTTCTTTTCTATTGGATGAAGTAAAAACTCATTCGCCGGTTTAATAGGTTCTATTTAGTCTGGCATCTGTCTCTATACTAGTTTATATATTAAGAACGACCTTTAGGCCTATAAAGAACCAAGCTGTTTCATACCTTTATGATATTTTAAGGTATCATTTACAAAAAATGCATTTGATCAATATTGATAAAGCCAGTACTACATTGAAGAAAAATGTATCAGACACAACTAATTGGCCATCACAATACATTCCTGCTCTTCCCTAGTATAAAATCACCTCCAGAAGATCACTTTTTATCTAACATGGTCATGTCATAATGGCCCTAGATTACTGGAAGTAAAATTTTCATGCCTTACTTTTAAATCAAGTTATTAGATAATTGTTTTTTCTTCTCTGTGCTTTTTGTCCATTTCTGCTGCCAAGATGCTGAGAGCAATGAGATCCTAGGAGAAGGCAAAGTCATGAGAAGAAAGAAGCCTGAATTCCTGGGACTTGGGAGTAAGCTGCGTGTCAGTAAGGATCATCTCACACTGCACTGTTAATTGAAGCAGGCGTGAACTTCTATGGAGGTACCCTACCAACAAAAATACATTGGATGGATTGGATTCTCTGTCATTTAGAAGGCTTCAATTTAGTCCTATGATGAACATTTTCTACAATGACAGTCAAGCAAATATTTAATAGTTGCATAATATTACCCTAAAGGTTGTGGACATCATTTGCTCATTCTTTCATTATCAGACAATTCATTTTAAATTTCTGCTGGGATACAAAACAATGATTAATAGCCTCTGCTGTATAATGTGCTTCCTCGTCCATGAAATTTCCAGTCTAGCTCCTTGAATAGTACTGCTGACTAAGGGTAAGAATATTTGTTTAAGCCTAATGTTTATGCTGTGTGTGATCCCCTATAAAACTGTGTCTTATCAGAATGATATCAGATTCTGGGGGATTGGCTTTTAAATACTGACATTGACAGACACTTGTGGAGGGATAATTTCCTTTTAATTAAATTATATAATGGCGTCTTTTGTACCTAAACAAACTAAGATACTTTATAAATGCCTTCCATTCACTAAAAGATACGTACATTATTTTCTTAATGATTATATTGTAGGAAGAAAAATAAATATTAAGGTGAATTGTCTTGATAAAATCCATGTTAAGCTTTAAGTAATCCATGGTCTGGGTGAAAAGTGGTTCTTGATTTCATATTTTAAAAGCAATTTGATGCAGTCAAACACATAATTACGTAACAGCACTGTGATGTGCTAGAGGTAAGAGAGCAGTACTTGGTGATGTTTTGAGTTCACTATAAAACTTGATAAGTTCAAATAAAGCTGGTAAGTGACATGTAAAAATCCAAGAAATATGTTTGCAAAATAATAGTATTTTGTTTCTTCTTGTTATCTCCAAGTTCTTTGTACAAAAGATGACAAAGTAATTACTAACATGTAGTAAAACTAGCTTAAAACAATTTGATCTGTTTTTAAAACTACATCCAGGCATGGTGGTGCTCACCTGTAATTCCAGCAGTCAGGAGGCTGCGGCAAGATGATTGCTGTGATTCTCTGACCAATCTAGGCTACAAAGCAAGCTCAAAGCCAGCTTGAACTATATAAGGAGATACTGTCTCCAAAGGACGAAAGATAGAAAGAAAGAAAGAAAGAAAGAAAGAAAGAAAGAAAGAAAGAAAGAAAGTTCATTTTTATTTCCTTTTCCTGGCAGACAAATTTAAAGAATTTGAAGTAGAATCACTTTGTCTTTCAGAAACTAGGCTCACAATTTAAGATTTGGTAAAAATATCTCCATTTCTGATTATGGCCTATATTTAAATACATCACAGACAGTAGCCAAGTAGTTGTTTTTAACTATCAATTTCAATAATTTTTAACTATTAATTTTTGTTCTTTTCCATGAGGTAACAAAAATTGTGAGCAAGTCATACGCCTACCGAAGTTCAGAGTGGAGGTGAGTCCTTGTTGACTTTCAAATTCAAAGATAATCAAAGTGGGTAAACTCTTTGCTCTTCAACCCACCTGCAGGCTTCTGGATTCATGCATTGATTCATGCCTGCTCAATCTTCTAACTTTTCATCAAGATGTTCAATAACAGCACCTTCATTATGAGCTATAGTTTTCACTATCATTATACGGAACACACGTTAAGTAAGCTTTCCTCAAACAGCAGTGATTGCTTTCAAGTTCCTGAACATGCTGCAGTAGGCTTAACGACAAGGATTGATTTATCACTTTTTAAATAGATTCTTAATCTGCAAATCAATAAAAATGTCTCACTTCAGAAGTGGCACAGGGTGAATGACTCACCCTTGAAACCAGAAGGAACAAATGCTGCCTTTTTTTCTTTTTGAAATACCTGCAGATTGCTATTGTGCTTTTTCTTTGCATGGGTTATTTACGAAACTCAAGTTTGGGAGCACCTGAGATTTTAGCCAGCTTTCTCCATAAGTCAAGTGAAAGATTAAATGTTATTTGGCTATCACGATCCTTTGAGTAGTCATGTTCTTTGTTGTATAATGAAAAACCTGACACTGAAATATTTTTCATCTATCCAAAGATAATAATATATATTGAAAACATACAGATGTGGGGAACATGTTGTGCAAAAGTGACACACAGAATTTTTCAGGTTCAGAGTAGCAGAAAGTTATGAAAATTTAGAATTACGTACAGTCAGGAAAAGTCTACCAATGAGTGAGATTAAATTACTGTAGATTTATTTACCTATATGCCATCTATTCTTTATACTTTCCTACATGCACAGTGTATTCCCTTATGCGTAGCTCAGGGTAGTTGAAAAATCTGCCACGAAAACTTAAGAATTTCAGAAAGAGGGCCTGGGATACAATGCCGCAGTGCAGAATGTGATCTTCATGTGAAGGTCCTGAGGACCGCAAGACAAAAGAGGAATCTCCTTCAGTCTTATAGTTATCTAAACATGTTTAAATGTCTGGCATTAGTGATAATTAAAACCAAAGAAATTCATCATAACCTTGTGATCTGAAATTAAACAAATTTTTATAGTTACTATTTAATTTGACAAAGTCCCCATAGTAAACTTTATTTCACAAACACATTGAATTAAATAGCTCTATTGGTATTGTAAAGTCATTTTAAATTAGTGACACTTTGATTTCAGTTACATATTGATTCCAAAAAGGAACCTTTAAAAAATATATTATCTAGGGAGTTCAACTGTAACATGTGAAAGGTTTGAGAAAGTGATTTCATTCTTTTTGTTTTTATCAGTACCAGGGATCGAACTCACGACTGCCTGCTTGCAAGGCAGGTGCTTATGCCGCTGAGCTAAATCCCCAGCCCAGTTATTGCATTCTTCAAGAATATAACAATGTCTTATTTGAAAGATAACAGAATAGAAATTAACTCACTTTTAAATAAATAAATTACTATTTTTATTATTTAAAATGTTTAGTTTAACTTCTGAGATGCCTTATGAATTTTCCATTCTTCGTTTGTTCTTATCTTTTCCCAATTTTAAAATGAAAACCACTATTTGATAATCTTTTTTTTAAAATCCATAACAATATGGGAAAGAAAGAAAGTGAGTTTGGATACTGGGTACCTATTTCAAAGCGATGTTTGGTGGACATACAGCCCTGGGGTATAGTGCATTATCACATTTTATTAATACTTTAATATGTAAAATTTAAATCTACCCCTGAAAATCCTCAAATTTGCTTCCTAAATTGCTGTCAAAACACAGAGGAAAGCAAGAGTAAAACCCCAAACATGGCTACAAGTATTGATGACTGTCTTAGTCACTTTTCTTATCTATTGACAAAATACCTAACACCCAAAAGAGGAGACTTTTACTAACAGTCAGCTGGTTCCAAAGGAAGCAGGCATGGTAGGGTTGCCTGCCAGAAAACTTGCTACTCACATGATGTTGACAGCAGGGAAACAGAGCACTAGGGCTGAGTTAGGGCAGGAGAAAACCCTTCTAGGGAAACATCGCTAGTGACTAACCCCTTCCAACTGGACCCTGTTTCCTAACACCAAGACAGCTGTAGTGCCCCATAATCACACTGCACACACTCAATATCTTATTGCGTGAACCTCAGGGTAGGGGACATCCAGATATAAACCATAACAATGACTCCTTTCGGTCAATTTTCAGTAGCTTCATGTCCTACTATCATTCTACACTCCATTCTTGACTTTGTTTCACTCTTTTAAGCTATTATTGACTATTATAATCCAATTGGCATCTCAGAGAAGCATTCTTGCTGGATGACAAACATCATCTGCTTCTAATTATTCCAGTTTTACATTATTTCTGCATCATGCAGTTAAGAGGAAAACAAGGGCTCCAACATCTCATTAATTTTCCATATTTTCACTTTATTGAGAAGTTCCATTCATCAAAGAAAGAAATATTTAAAAATCTTCTCAACTAAACAAGAAAGTGCAAGGAGCCTGCCTGTCTTCAATATCTTTTAGGAAACCATAACGTCAGTGAATGTTCAATAAATTGAGGCCAATTACTGTAGTGTCAGTGGACAGTATTTAATGGTTATATCTAAGAATACAACTACAAATTGACATCATTTCCTGCACTAAGATGTCTTTTTGAAAATTCCACTAGTGTGATTAACCAATATAAATATATGTTAAAATGTGTTATAGTATAAAACACATTGCCATTGATCCCCCTCAAAATGCTCCCACTCACTTTGAACACACCTACTCCTTTGTTCTTGTAATTTCCAGAAACAGTTCTGGAAGTTTACTTTCATGATGATTGGCTGATTGGATGTTCTCAGTGGGCTCAGGGTATTTACTTACTGTTGTCATTTTCATTTGAGAGAAAATCCAGAAAGCTGCAAGGCACCACATCTGTGAATAAGGTGGATGAGGGCAAAGCACAATAGTTTTAGGAGCCTACTTTTCCTCTGGGTGGGACTTGGTTGTATGTTGTGATCACACCTCATAGAGACAGGAACAAGGACTTCCAGAGCTGCTTCAGAAGTGACAACAATGCTCGATCAGATGAGTGTGTGTGAAGTGAGAGTACATGGAAGGTAATCAATGATAACGTGCCCAATAAATGTTTAAAAATTTAAACATTCACCATATATACTGATCACCTCTTGTATGTATAAATGAAAGTATAAAATTGAAACTGTTTTATTTGATTATTCTTTGGATTCTAAATATATGTGGCACAATATTTTGGCTCTGAAGAAATTTAAAACATATCTCTAAAGCCCAGAATGCATTAAAGAACATTTTTTTGGTTAAAATGAAGACATGTATATCTGATTCCACCATGAAATCATTAAAATAAAATATAATGGTTACAGTGTTTTTCTTCAATGTATACCTTTGTACAGTGACAGTAAGTCTATGTCATGTGCCCAATGAAAGTATTAAATGAGATAATTCATGTAAGGTGCTTAGCTTATAGTAAATGCTAAATATATGCCATCTATTTTACTAACTTTATGATAATAGCTAATTAACTTGGTTTTGATTGTGGTACTTCATTACCCTCATTAAAATGCACATTAATCTATCATCTAATATTTATTTGCAAGACATTCTGGTAAGTATTACAGTCTTAAAAGTATTTGCCATAAATAATTACCAAATCCCGGGAAGTTCTGACTCCTTGAGGCCTGAATAGTCAAGCAGTTCTAATTATGCAAGACTTTAAATGTACAGACAAAGCTGTGACCTGGAAAACGAACATGCTTCTGAATTTAGTCAGCAAAATGATATGAATTTGGCTGAAAGATATTTTTAAACATTGAATACCAGTAGAGTTTCATGATTTTTATCAATGAAATATATTGCCAACTAAAATTTGAAACAGGACAGTCTAACAGTTATGCAGCATTTGCCCTCAATCAGAGATTCTACTTATGTTTTCTATACAATGTTACATTTTATTCATAATTTTAGTAATGAAAGGATATAGTTGTTATTGCAGAAAATCTCCATGAATTTTAAATAGTAAGTTTACAAGTCATATTGGTTGGCAAAAGAAGCAATTGGATTAGTTTATGATAAACAAATAAATATGCCATTATACTGGGTCACCCTCACATACGTAAGCCTTATCTGAATAATCATTTTGGTGGTATTTTTGACAACTAACTTGTATACATAGCAGCAAAAGTCTCAGTTAGCACTCATGCTCAAGTCAGAAGCTCACCTTACAAATTAGACTGTTGTCTTGTTTTATTAAACAATACAGTACGATTTAAATAAACCATGTGCCTTTGGTGTGAAAGAACTCAGTATCTACATTTTCAGTTGTTTTATAGATACTCCAAAAATAATGACATCATATAATTTAAAATTTTATGGAGACAAAAATTTGAACTAGTATTTCCATACTGGATTGTAAAAATGAGAGACTCAGAAAGTATGCAGACCTTACCCAAACCAGCATGTGCACATCAGTGTTACCTGTAGTTATTTCTGTGTGCAGTTATGACAGGAAAGAATTAAAAAATTCTATTACAGTAGATTTTTTCTTTTGAATAAAAATTAAACCTTCCAAGAAAGTAAAATAATAACACTGATCTGAAGTAACTTCTTGATTATTTTTAGTTTCTCTTTACAGTGATTATAGGTGGTATTAGAGTATTTTGATTATTTCAGAGTACCTTACAATGATACAGTTATAAAAATACTGATGTATTTTAGGACACACTTTGAGTAAGATTTTACTAATTGTACCATTCAGATAGTTACTCTGTTTATTGATAGAATGAGAAAAAGTCATGTTTTGTAAATAATAAGAGAAAAATCTTATATAATTAGTTAAATCAATAATTATCCTTGCAAACTACACTGGAATTTAAAGTTAAAAGACCTGTTTTAATTTATCATTTAGTTTCATTGATGAAACAACTATGTAAAGAGGGTTGAATTACTTTTATCTTAATTTTAAAAGTAAGGAAAATGGGGGCTTAGAGGAGTTAAGTACACGCCCATATCTAATCAATGAAATTTGATTCCAGAGAGGCTAATTCCAAATTATGTGATTATATTTAATTTACTTTGCCAAGAATCATTCTAACAGTTTTAATGCTTATTGAATTTCTGATATCATTTTTAGAACTGCTGTACTAATCTTTTCACACCCAAATCTGCTTCTTTAATGCTATTTTAATGACTATCAAGATATCTGATTCCACTTTGGCAATTCCATGCACACTGTCTTAAGGAGCCCCCTAAAAACCCTAAGGGAGTTAGTGAGGCTGAGGAAAATAGAGCACAGAGAGGATGCAGCTCAACAGAGGGAAGAGAGAGGCCTATGCAGGAAGCCATGTCTCTGCCTTTAGATGCTGTGACCCTTCCCTCAGTCCATCAGCATTGGTGACACATGGAGGATCTAAGATTTCTCATGGGTAAAGGAAAAAAGACAGGAAATACTGTTTTTGAACATGTATGGATTAAAAGAATATGTTCAAGAGTGCATTTAATAAAAGCTAAGGTATAATTAAATATTTGAAATAATTAAGGTTGGCATGCATATAATTATATACTTACGAGTATTTTTTCCATTAAGAAAGATTAACTTTCTCACAATTGTAGCACTCATGAATGAGGGGGCTATCTAGAAAATAAATTAGATATTCAGGTGTAGGACTTCAGTAGAAAGGGAGAAAATGAAAGCCTGCAATTTTTCTTTAAAAAGTGAAAAGGTAAGATAAAGACAGATAAGCCTTAAGAAAAATTAAATCAGAAATTTACCTATCTACCTATCTACTAGGGGCAGTAGTAGGAATAACCTTTAACAGAATTAGGCAAGCATTCCCTGATGTGTTAAATTTAAAAAAAAATGTTTTACACAAATGACTTATTCCATGAAGCTGTTCCAGGTTATAAGGACTTGTCAGATCATTCATGCTTTCTGATGTAGGAGTTAACAGATTTGTACAACTCACCTCTCTTGTCCCAGCAGCTAATTACCTGTGTACAAGGCCTGTGACTAAGTTACAGGGCCCTAGTGACTGTTAGGTCGGGAGGAGTACAGGGCTTCTTCCTAAGTAAGCCACAGAACTAAATGGGCAGAGGAACAGGACACGTGTTTACTAAAGAGACCGATTGATTTTAAAGCATGCAGCTGTTCTTTAGTGTAGCTAAAACAATCTCACATAGAATTCCTGCAGAAAATGCTACCATTTGCTGAAATTCTCAGTAAATTATTAAAAATTTGGCACAGATGCATTTATATTGAGTAGAAGCAAAAGAAAGATTTTTAAAAGTTCCTGTGGTAAACAACAGAACATGTAAATTAAATTGGCCTCTAGCAATTCCTTCTATGTTGCTACTTCTTTTGGAATATTCCCTGTTCTGGGAATCTCACATAGAATTTCTTGATAATCAAAATATAAATTAACTTGGTGTAGTATCTAAAGTAATCAAGATGGAAACAGTTACTTGGTCTTTGCTCCAGTAAATTTCTTTCCATTTTGTTTTTTCCTGTTAAAAATTTACATATGTAGTACAAGTCAAGGTACTAAATTGTAAATTAAAGAATGATTTTACTTACAGAAGTTTGGAAGAAGTAAATGAAACTATCTTTAGCAAAGTCTAGACTATGAAAGGAATCACTTCAAAATAGGCGCATCAGTGATAGTAATGCTGTTATATATTTTCTCATTTTTCTCTGTACAAGTTTATTTTAAAATGAATGAGAAATGCAGGGAGTAATAATATTAATAATAAATCGCCATATGCTTTTATAATTCAAGCATAGAGTTTAAGGTTACTATTAGTTTTCACTAGATAATGCTGTCTTTTAACATGCAGAACGTGCTAGTAATTACGTTGTATACATTGTTTTATTGAGTCAAAGTATTGCTAATTTTGAGAATCCGTAATATTACACTAATGTCTATGAATTCTAGATTAAGTAGGTAAGTACTCCAAAAAGATCAATGAAAAATGCAAAAATTAGCAAAAAGTTGAGTTGTTTTTAAGAAGTAAAAAGGTAAGACTCTGAGAAAGGGGTAAGGCTGTGAACGAGCAGAATGTATCTTCATACGTGGTAAAGTCTTTGCCGAGCCAGGGAGCAGGAAGATGTTTAACTTGTGCTGTATTAAGCTTCTTAAAGTCGAGCCAGATTATTGCATTTTAATGTGAAAAGCAATGCTTCTCATTTATCATATAATTCCCATTTGTCTTATAATTTATCTTCTAATTCTTTAAATTTCTGTTCTGAGCTCCAGATGCTTCAACATCACTTTAGCTTTGAAACTGTCAACTTAGCTTATGTGTTCCTACCAAAATATCAGAGAGATTATGTGAGAAATTTGGAAATCTCTTTGAGCATTTTGTGTAAAATGAGGTGTGAAGCTTAAAATCATTCAGCAAAACCTGATCACAATGGAAAGAGGTACCCTAGTTTGAAATCTCAGAGGCAAGGTAACAGGGCTGCCTACCTTCTTCTCTGTAAATACATGCCAAGAAAAAAAATTGCAAAGCCTTTATTTTCAAGATGAAAAGACTCATTCATTGATTATAATCTAAGAGATTGCATCTCATCTTTTATAGCTGTAAGGTTTTTTTAGACTCTGTTAATGTTAAAAGAACAGAAATTCTATGCCCTTTACTCTAAGATAACAATAGGTAGTAGATTAAGTGGATGATGACATTGCATTTCAACTAAAATTAGTTTAATATTATTACTATTATTCTCCTTCTCTAACTGGATATACACAAGCCAAGAATTATGGATAATTAAAGGTTCCTCCCCCATACCCACCCCCACCCTTTTAGTGAGATTAAAAACAAAACCAAACCTTTTTATCTTCTGTTAGAGAATGAGCAAAGAGAGCACATCAGTAAATGGTAGAATTATTCTAATAAAATTATTTCTAAAACAAACTGGATTAATGTCCAGTATCCTATTATGGTTTAGAGACTCACTCCTTGTAAATGTTAGTTTCATCTTCAGATATTACTTCATATTTAAGGTTTAATATGAATCAATACAAATGGATTATTATGTAAATATCATTTGACATCTAATGAGTTTTAGTTCAATCACTCATATCCTTTATGAATCAGTTCCCTCACTGAGAAACTTCTGGGCTTCCAGATTCACTTCAAGCTACCAAACCCTGGTATGAGTAAAAGGAAGGTGGATTCTTCCTTATTTCTCTAGCAGTTGCTACAAAGAAAATTTGCATATTAAGGATACTTTACTCTTTAGGATGATAGAGGAGTATACATTACAGAGTCACAAGCCAGTCACGGGGGACATCGGGTATTCATGTCACTATAGTCTTCACTCCTAGTACTATTTGGGATTTTTCATTAGTCACTTTATGCAGCAAGATTCTGTAGCCTCATTCTCTAATTTCCTGTTTTCCTCTCTCCTTACACCCAACATTAGGCTCATTTCTTGTAGAGAAGTTTTAAATTTGTCTTGTCCCAAGCAATTTGCTTGGTGCTTATCTTCTGTTTGCATATTATTATTATTTTTTCTCTCTCTTTTTTGGGTACCAAGGATTGAACTCATTACATCACGCTTGCCAGGCAGGCAGTTTTGACACCGAGCTAAATCCTTGGCCCATTACTTTCTCTAAAACAAACAAACAAAAAAACAAAAAAGCAAAAATAAAAACAAAAAACAGGAAAGTTCAGTTTCTAAGAGGAGCACCACACAACACCTGATCCAGTCATTGGTACAAACATTTCCTTTGATTAAATCAAGTAAGTAATCATTTGTGATTTATGTTCTGCACATGAAATTGCAATTAAGATTTTACATCCAGCACTTTTAATGTATGGCGATATTAAGATGAAAACTTGTATTCAATGTGATTCCTAGTAGTCAAATAGTAAAAACAGCCATAGTGTTATTAAAAATCTGGTCAGTACATCTTTAATCTTTAATTGTATAAATGTATGATCAGGCCATTAATAACACATATTGACTCAGTTTTATTAAATTTTGACTAAGAATTAATTTTGCCCTAGGATAATCAATCCCATTAAATGGAACAAAACTCATGTATGGTATTGATCCATAGAGGAAGAAAAATCATTATACTTTTGCTTAGGGAAAAAGTAAAATTACCCATAACATAAATATTAAAAACTAATTTTTTCTAGAAATAAAATTATGAAGAATTTCTACTAATATTTATTTATAGACAATCTCACACAAAAAATTTTATAGATGAGTGGAACTTTAAAAACTATTTCTTTGTAGGAATAAATAAAAAAGCTTTACCTGTTCTAGGTGCTAAGTAGCTGTTCATAAATGCAGTAAGCTGTATCTTTTGATTTCATGAATTCAAATAAATATTAAGATCAGATTATATAAAATATAGGGCTGGAATATATCCATGGATGAGATATACTATTATAGGGACATACTATTCTATTTATCTCTTCTGAGTACCACTTAAAGTTTTTTTTATGTGTCTTCTCTTTTCAGATTTTACCCCACTCCTAAGTTTACCTTAGACATGCATGATACCTGAGAATGTCTCTCAGATGCCAATCTATGCCATCTTTCCTTCTTCTTTTTTTAATGCTATCATTTTCTATTCTAGCTCCCAAATGAGTTTATCTTCTAATTTAAAATTTCTTAAGTAGTAATATGAGTCTCTGACTCTGCTTTCTTGTTATTTATTTGATCATTCAAGAAGGCCTTATGGGCAGGACTATGTATCAATCGACCTTGCAGGGAAGACTGTCTAATCTCATTCTGGAAGAGGAGAGTACTGCTTTTGTCAAAGAGCTCCCTTAAAACATTATGTTGTCAAACCAGTAATATGAAAACTCACAGGAAAATGAATGTTTAAGGACTGATCTCTGACAAAAGAAAGGGAATTTTTTTAAACAAATTGTATATCAAAGAACACTATCTTCTTTAGATCTTTCCTATACTAAAACACATGCAGACAACATTCATAGAAAAGAATTCTCTTCTTGTTGCCTGTCTCCTACCTCATTCACACTTACTGTCAGTCACTGAATCAAGTCATCTCAAATAAGTAGGTTCAGTGACACAGCAGAAGAAGGTCATGCACGACAGGGGCTGTGCTGGAGCTTGGGAGGTCATCCATCAGGTTAGACAGGCATAATAGTTAGTTCATTTTGATATGCTTGACATCATACAGCTTCTCCTGGGGAAACTGGAGGGCGAGTAGGGAAAATTAATATGACCTTTAGCTGTTGCTTAGAGAACACTTTTCTATCAGTGGAAGAGATAAAAGACTGTTCTAATTACATGTTTGCTCCTTTTTTGTAGCATTTGCATGGACAATTAATCTATTCATATATAGAGGCAGGAGATTCACTAAGGGAAGGAGAAAGAGCCATATGCACAGTGTGATTTCATGACAAAAACATCAAATGGTAAGAATGCGAACCTCTCAAATACATTGCATCAGTCATTTATTTGTATTTCTTTTTAACATAGTAAAAGTCATTTTGGCAGGTGGAGAGTCAGAGAATGGTTATTTCTAGTAATTAGAAGGTAAAGGATGAATTTTTAAATATTCACACATATATTCACGATGCAGATGGTTTGAGGAAATATTTTTAGACAAAGGAATTGAGCTATGCACAAAATAGGTTATAACTTTTTACTTAGTAGCTACCAGTAACTAAAAAAGACCCATTTAATAAGTTGCAAAATACTTTATCATACTGTATTAACTATAGAAAATAAAACCAATAGGGAATAGCATCAATTTGTGCTAGAAATAGAAACAAAATAAGAAAATAACATAAAAGAACAAAAAAAGTTATTTGTCTCGAGCGGGAAGTCTCTCTCCAGAATTACATTCAACATCTTCTAGGGATGCTAAGGATAGAAACAACCAGCTCTTGAACTTTGAAGTAATTGGTTCACAGCTGTGCTTATACTGAGATGGAAATATGGAAATACATTTGTACAGAAGGGACTATTTTTTTGGTAGTTGTAATGAGAGAGTTGTCAAATTAAAACCAAACTGCTGTAAGTAAAATACAGTAAATTACATGTGGGAATTAAATTCCTGATACTTTCACTGGGTGAGTACATGTGCTATTATTTTGAGAATGAATTCTTGTGTTAATCCTAAAAATAGCTCTTATATTGTATTATTCTCTCATGTTAGTATAAGGAAGCAAGTTACCTAAAATGATTTTTTAAATATATTTTTGTATCATGCAAAACTGTGTAAGACATTGAATCAAGTCAACATAGAGCGTTTCAAGCATTAATTTTATGTACACCTCTGGGGCAGCGACATAAAAAATGTAAAGAGCACATTTTTGGCTGCAGTGGTATCTTAATATGCTGTTGAAGACACGTAAATGTACTGGTAGAGGCAAGATTAGCACATTTGAATTAAGTTCAATACAGAATAAAACATAATCACCACAAAAATCAGTAGGAACTGAACGAAGAGAAAGGTTTTTGCTGAAGAGGAAAAATTGGTGTAGAGTGACAGGAAAGACTTAAGGAAAGAATGTAAGGGACACACATCTTAGATCCGTGGAGTGGGAATACCAAGAGGTACGTGGTGAGGAGTGTAGACTGAAAACAGGAAGTGTAAGGTTGTTTATGGAGAGTAAGTTTAACCTAGCAGAAACTGAGGAATTTCATTGGAGTATGTGTGAAGAAAGCTCCTTAGAGAGATTTAGTACCGCAATCTATGACTGAAAATTATGATGAATGTTTACCTTTTAAAAAGATTACAGTAAAAGGAAAACTGCCATTATTTCCTCTCAAAATGGCCACCTACCAGGAGGCATGACTTGGAGCAGAATTAGTAGCAAAGGACTTGCCTGAAAATGTGAAAATCTGGAAAGTCAACTACAGCTATATGACCAGCATGCTATATATTCGTGAACATGTCAGGTGGTTCTTGATACCTGATGGAAACTTCTAACTCCAATTTTTTTTTTTGTTTTTGTTTTTGGTACCAGGGATTGAACTCACAGCGTCATGCTTGCCAGACAGGTGCTTATGCCACTGAACTAAATCACCAACCCTCTAACTCCAATATTAATCACTATTTTAGAAGATAGTCACATGAGATCAAGATGCAAACTAAAGGAAAAAATGAATTTGTTGATATGGTTGGAAAGTAATCACAGAAAAAAAAACCATTAGGAAATTCTAATATATTGTTTTTGCTAGCTGTGTACTTCAGAAATTGTACATAGTAGTTAAGAGTATGAGCATCCAATATGCAAAGGAGGAGAAGTGCTGATGTATTAAAATGTTACATAGTGCCTCAGATTTTCCAAAGTATTCATTTCACCAGATCAGATTCCCCATGAGTAGAAACTGTGATTAAATCTAGTCTAGTTTCATAATAGTACCTTCCTCACAATAATGCTCTAAATTGTCAAAGCTTAGAGCATTTGTCCAAGTGTACATGTGATAATGTAGACTCCAGTTTGCGTTTCATTTAAAAAGACAAACATAGACTTCATAAAAATTAAAAAACATATTTTAAAGCCATTCCAAAATGATAACAATATAATCATTGTTAAAAAAATAAAACAGACATGATTTCAGTGACTGTACCTCAGGAATCTATAATTAAGAAAACTCATATCTTAATTAGGCAAGAAATACAAAGAACATTGTTGGAACTGATAAAATAAGTGTCCTACATTAAGAGCAAGCAATTATCCACTGGCATGAATTGAAATGGGAAGCAAGGATTACAGTATTATCTTTACATTTCTAGGTTTATGTGAAAGTCAACTAATTATCAGTTTTATCTCTCGAGGGGTTAACTCTAGATTTTTTTGATTTTCTATCTATAGAAATTACTATCAAGTTCAAAACCAGTGGAGAAGAAAACATTTGGTGGTCAGGTAGGCCAGATCAGGAAGAAATTAACTTAAACAACAGCCAAAACAACAACAACAACAAAAACATAAGTCTCTGCCACTGTCTCTTGGTGGAGTTTGGATGTTTTTCTTCATTTCTCCAGGCCTCCATCACTTTGTGAAGTGGATTTAATCATGATAACTTCCTTATGGGTAAATAGATAATATATGCAGGTCATTGAGCACACTGAATGTCATAGGAAAGCACTCAGCAAGTAGTGCTACTAATATTGTTTTTATTGCTGTTTTTATCTCCGCTATGTTACTTTATTTGGAATTTCATATAAAATACAGATTTTCCTAGACTTTTCCTAGACTTATCCTTTAGGATAAGTCAATAACAATAGGTGAGAAATCATCATTGGATACATAACAATATTCACACACAAGTCAAAAAAGACATCAAAGATAATTTAAAAAACTGTAAAGGCAGAGCAATTGTAAATGCGGTTTTCATGCTTCAGTTTGCATACTAAATAAAAAGAATTAATTTTTGAAAGATTCCCCTGCCTTTATGTTTTAAACATATGCTCATCTTATAGTCAACTATAGGTCAGACTAATACTAATATTTCCCAAATGACAAAATTGCAACAGAATATTTGGCTTCTACCTAATATTCTATGTTAGCTTTGTCATTTTAGAGTCAAATAAGCACTGTGAAAGCCTTAAAAAGTCATTGTCATTCCTGATCGCAGCTCCTATTACATTACCTGTAGAATTTCATCCCCAGTTGAATTACTCATCACCAATCTGATCATTCTTCCATAATTAGACTCTTTCAGAGAACGATAAACTCTGAATATTAACACCAGAAAACTAGATTTAGAACAAAGAAGAGGATGGAGGGCAATTTTGAAATCAATCACTGTAAATTTTAGTTTTATAGTTATAGAAATGATCCCTTATCATATCTTAATGGATAGTTTACGGTAAATATAAACTCATATTTCCCCTTTTTATATGAAGATATTCTCCTGCTAAGTTTTTGTGAATCAGTCTTCCCTAAAACAGCTTCATAAACTTTAAATTTGCTTTAAATAGCAATATAAGTGCCATAGAAATGCTTTAGAATATAAGTAAAATAATAAATTATCTTGACTAAATCTTATCACAATTACATGTTCATTTTTTCTTTAATTTTTTATCCCTAATTAATTTATTTTTATTCTAAGAAGCATAGAAGTGATTTGGACCTTGCGGATAACTAAATTCAATAAAAGTTAATGTGTTTAAATACATATTAAAAAGGAAGTATACTAACATATGTTATGGTTTGTGTTCAGGTGGCCCCTGCCCAAGCCTCATACAATCATAGACATGGCTGAGTCTGGCATTCATGACTGGTTTCTTGTATGGTGCTCGACTGGTGGTATGAGTGCTATACCCACCATGGGTGAAGTCTACATACAGTGTAAGGGCAGAAAGAACCCATGTCTTTTCTCATTTACTCTGTTTGCTTTTGCTGTTTGTGGTGGCCAGGAATGGCTACCCTGCCATGTCATCCTGCCTTAGAGCCAATTGAGTACAGACTGAAAACCTCAAATTGTAAGAAATAAACCTTTCTTGCTTCACTTTGGGCATCAGGTATTTTGTCTTCACGAGAGAAAAGTAACTAAGACATCATAATATTAGATTGCATTAATAAGGCAGACCATAAATTTGGGTAAAATCCTTTGCATAAAAAATTAATAAAAAGTAAACATTTCTTAAATTCTGGTATTTTGGAAGATGGAGGATTCCATATTCAAACACAGCCTGAAAAATGTATCAACACAAAGAAACCCAATTTAGAAAAAATTGAAAAAGTGGGCTCATATTGAAGCTTGAGATCAATCCCCAGTAGTGAAAAAGAAAAAAGAAAAGAAGGAAAAAAATAAAATAATTTGGAATTTCAGAAGAACTGCAAAATAAAAAAGCACAAACTCAAACACAAAATATTTTAAATAGAAATGTTACCAATTTAATGCTAGAGGATCTATTTGGATTCCAGCCTGAAATAATTTAAAGGTCTAAAGTGATCCTAGAAAAAAGCATATGTATCATAGCAATTATATTTCTCTCATGTTATTAAGAATTAGTAGGGGCATAAGATGTATGGATATAGATACAATAGAGGATAGATAGATAGGCAGCTATAACAAAGATGGGGGATAGGATGGATGATATAATGCATACACACAGATAAAAAGATATAAAACATTATAATCATATTTTATGATATTCATTTTCACAACAGAAACAAAGATCTGAGCTTTGCAACCTCTTTATAAGATTAACTAAGTCCAGATTTTTTTTTTTTTGTCTTTTTTTTCATTTTTACCGGTACCAGGGATTGAACTCATGACCGCCTGCTTGCAAGGCAGGTGCTTATGTCACTGAGCTAAACCTCCAGCCCCTAAGTCCAGATTTTGATGCATCTTTATAAAATGACTTCCTCGTGTATCTTCTTCTGGGAAATTTTAAAATGCTCTGCCTTTGTATTTTCTTTGTAAATAATGTAGAGATGTACAGATCTGAGAATGATATTTTTATAGTAGCACCACCATTTATATCTGTGATTTGGAACTCATGAAATAAATTTGCTCTATCAACTTTGGGTTTATAAATTGAAATTTTGAATTATAAGCTTTTTATGGGACAAGGGACCTGAATTACACAAATGACGTTGAAGTCCAACCAGATGATGATGGTGAATAAGCTGACTGAACAGTTTTTTTTGTTTTGTTTTGTTTTTTTTTATCTTTTAGCATTGATTTCTATACTTTCCTCAGATCTCTCAAAAATGGGATCCATTTTTTCACCTTCTAGTAGCAAACTATATTTTGTACCACTAGGTAATTAATAACTGTTAATGAAGACAGTCATGCTGTATATATGGAAAACACAATGTTGCATATATGGAAATTTAGCGACCTTTTTGAAATAATAAACACCTACTACTGTATCTATATCTGTACACCTTATGCCCCTACTAATTCTTATTATCACTTGAGAAATGTAATTGCTAAGATAGATATGCTTTTTTCTGGGATACCAATAAATATTTATCATATATGACTAATTAGGAAGATAAGTTCACTTTTTAAACACTTTAAATGTACACTTTAATAATTACATCATAGATTGTGGTAACTAAATTACTTGACCTCATCTTTATGATAGTTTGCATTACACTTCTCAGTAATGACTCCTTGATGTGTACTATTATAAATACTCCTATGCTGTTGATTTGCTATACAATGTCATAACAGATATACTATTTTTGCATGTATATCTTTATATATAATAGTTATTGTGTAATTTTTATTTGAATTATTTTACTATTGTTTTATTAAACAAACTACTTTGTGAAAAACTATTAAGTGGAATAGACAGTAGGTATGCCTGGGAATTACGGGGTGAAAATATTTTCCTTGCCTTTTTCTCAAACTTGGAAATAGGGAAAGAAAAACATTTTCTAAAAAGAGAACCATAAAATGGATATAATATTGGAGAGAAGCGATACTACCCCGTATGACAAACATAAAATCATCCTTAACCAATGTAAATGAAGAAAGAAAGTTTAGCCAGCAATGGGAACGAGAAAAGTGAAACTCCCAGAGGCAGTGGGAGTTTGGTAGTGTACTCTCCTGTTGCAGGGAGAGTATATCTTATGCCCCATCTTCATAAGAGGTTTACAGTTCACTAACAGCACTATTCTGATGACCTAAATCCTCTCATTCTGATTTTGTGTACGCCCAGAAAACCCCTGATTGCAATATTTTTGCCATGTAGCCATCATATGTTTTCTTTCCCTATAGTTATACTTCTTATTTTAAGTTCATAAATGGAAATGTTGATTTGACACTACCCATAGTGATAAGGTAAAACCTGGGGAATCAATGTCCAAACTAGCAAATTTAAAAGCTTATAGTGACTGCTAAGAAAAGGTCACTCTGGGTAACTTTCTGGTAAACCAACTGACTTTCCTCAAGGGTAAACATCTTCTTGGACATTGACCCTTTTACTCAAATTGTCTCATGGGTTTGTAGGAGATCCTTTGCCAGATACAAGATTCTCCTTCAAAGGTACAGATTACTTCATAGTTTTTATTCCATCCGTAACAGGTATAAAGTGAAGAAAGTTCATTATGTTATAATTAAATGCATCCATAAGAAATTCTAAAATTGCAGAATTTTACTCTTTTATGTGTAATTCTCCTTGCCAAAGCAAAAGCAATAAGATCAAGATGCATTAAGAGACCGAATCTTTCACCAAAATTATATCTTGTGTATTGATTCATAAGATGTACAAATCTCTCCAAAAGACAAAAACTGTATTTAAAAATATTCCTATAAAATAATAATGTTTAAGAAAAACTATTAATTTCCTTTTTACTTAACATTTATCAATACCTACCGAGAAAGACTCAGAGTTTAATGAATTAGTTTTATGTTCAGTTCTTTGATGCATGATATTTAGAGGGTAGTGTTCAGTATTATATAAGGCTTTATATTCTACTGTATGTTATCAAGGACACATTTGAGTCATTTGTATGAAAATAGATGCACGTTGAGATAATAATTTTAAGTGAAGTAAGTCCAACCCAAACTTAAATATCATGTGAATCCTCTTGGCTGAGAATTTCAAACTATAAATAAATGAAAGAGCAAAAAAAAAAAAAATAATTGGAAACGGAGAATGGAAGGGTTTCAGGAAACCCAGGGAGGGAAAGGAAAGAGGGATGAAAAATAGAAGGAAGGTGTTTTATGTCCATACTAAACTCCTCTTCAGGGTTAGTGTAATTCTTACGTACTGCAAACATATACTAACAAAAATAAAAACTAATGGCTGGAATTTAGCTCAGAAGCATAAAGCACCTGCCTTGCAAGCACAGTCATGAGTTCAATCCCCAGTAGAAAAAAAACAAAAACAAAAACAAAAACAACTAAGAATAGAAGTCTAATAGAATATATGGTTCAGACGATAGAAAGTTGAGCAATTAAAATAAGCATTATCAAAGTCTATTTTAGACAATGAATCAATTTTCACATTAACATTGAAACTAGTAAAAGAAATTATTTTAGAAAAAAGCTTTAACTTCTCTAAAGAAGGTTTAGTTGGAATTCTCTTGGAATTCTTTTTTGCTCTGATTTTTTTAATTTAGGGAATTTTCTTTATGACAAAGAGTAGTACAAAAATCATTGAAAAATCACATTGCCTAAGATTTCCATTGAATTTATTACTATAAATTAAATTTACAAAATTTAGCATGTATCCCTAATTTTAATAATATATAACTTCTTCATTATAATACCTTTTTTTCAGAGTTTCTTTGGTCAGAGTTTTTAAGGAAAATGACAAGCTTCCTTTCACTTTAAAGATGACAAATTGTGTAGAAAAAGATCACCCATCTTGCCTTCTTGAGACACTAGAGGAACCATTAATGATAAAGTGACATATGGATGACTGATGGAGGAAAAAAAAAAACAGTCAATACTCAATATGTGGCTAAATTTCTTCCACTCAAGAAACAAAAATGTAAATTGCATCAGAATGTTTATGATACCACATACAAATAAGAAAATGAATGTAAAATCTATAGTAATATGAAGATACTAATTTTTGAATACATTGAATATTATTTTAAGAGAAAGGTATGTTATCTTTGTGACTGTCTAAATCTTTTTTAAATTGCTAATTAAATCTATAATGTAAGAATAAAATATTAAAAAGAAGAGGTTCAAATAGGAATGTGACAAATGAATTATCCAAAGTTGTTCAGTTAATGGGATCTATTTCCATGTAATATATTAATTACTGCCAGAGACTTAGAGGGTGTCTGATCACACTGTGAATGAATAGAGTACAGAATCAAATATCTGTTAGGAACAGAGAGTTATGAATTAAGTAGAATTGACCTCACTTAGAAAATTGTTAGATTTAGCTGACAAATTATTCTCTTAATCTCATAGGTTCTCAGATAAGAAATACCGTACATTTTTCAACTTACATGACTATGAAAGTAAATCACAGGTAACAAAATTGTGATATTAGGGAGCAGTTCGTGTAGTTAAATACACAATACTCCTATAGCTAAATACATATTTCCCTTAGAGGAAGCAATACACAGTATACAAATTTCACTCTGTGAAACACAGAATGAGGCATGTATAGGACATCCTTTCTTCTTAATAGGTGAATATAAATATAAATATGCATTTAAAGAAATACATAATATGTTTTGTCCATTGTTTTCAAATAAAAGATACAATAAAACTGTAGTTAATCAATAGGTAAGATAATAGATATTACAATTTTATTTTGTGAGCATTTAAGAAGAAAATGGTGTTTCTGGCTTTTTTCCCTAATTCCATCAGCCTGTCTCCCTTGCTGTCAGTCCGTTTAACCTTCATCTGAGGGCTCAGCTTCATGGGTTCCTTAGATGAGTGTGGCTTTAGACAGATGAACTCAAAAAGAAGACATTTGTCAGCAACTCATATTCACTTGCTGTTTTACTATGAACTTATTATCCCTCCTAGGGCCATTGCATCTCACAGTAACCCATATTTGATAAATTCCTTGTTCCCACTAACTACCTTCTGGTTTGGTATCAAGCTAAGGAACAGGCCCTAGTAGCTAAGTGTTTGGCACTTGGTCTCTGACACCAGATTTCTCTTTACAGGTCTGGTGATCCTCTTGCATTTACATTCTGCTTTGGTATTCTGAGTCTTGATCTTGGGTAACAGTGTTTTAGCCCCACTTGACCCCGGAAAAATCTTTTGATTTGCAACCTATGAACCATTCCTGGCTTAGGTGATGCATGTTTGTCCTTACATAATAATATATGTAGACTATAAGAACTCTGGAAACACTTCAAAATTTAAAACAAAAGAATGTCATTCAGTAGCATAAAGATGAGAGGAATGTTGGACAATATATATCTTATTAATGCAAAGATGGGTGATGCCACAGTCAACTGACCACCAAGGTGTGTTGCACTGTCTAGTATGTCATAACTGATTTCTATGTAGTGGTTCCCTGGGTGCCATTGTCCCTAATTACTTAATGCCTATTCACACACACAGATAGTTGTATTCATTTTTTGATATAAAGAATAAAACATAAAGAGTTACATATGAACAGGTGGAAAATACAGATTTTTTACTTAAAAAAAAAAAAAAACACTGTGTTTGGAGGGACCTAAATCCTGTGAAAAATATTTTTTAGGAATCTTGATATATTTTTTCTTTGACAAAATTTGATTTTCTGAGTAGCCTTCAGTTTCACATATCTGGCTTTTCTTCAAATCATGTTTGAGTGTGTAAGACCTGAACAACTTAAGTGGTTGCAAAAACGAGATTGAAGGCTGCAATGGAAAAACTATTTTTGTAGTGTCCACAAAATCAGATAAAATATTATAATCAAACTTAGCAATGCCATGAAAAAATTTCCACTGGCAAGTCATGAAGGAGAGAAACTTTTCTTTTTCTCTCTTTTTTCCCTCGAGGACTTCAGGTTCATTCCCACAGTGAAATGAAGTGAAACAAATATGCTCTCTTTAAAAATAGAGACAAAATGAGAAGGTGAAGGAGATTTCTCTGTTCTTCACTTTTCTAACTAAATGCTATTTCCTTCTTAAGTGCTTTATGGCCCAACACCAATGAGAAAAGACGTGTTATCTAAATTTCTGGGAGAGGATCCCAACTTTCTTTTGGAAATTAAGCTCCTTAGTTATTTTTCTTATTACTAAACTTGGGTACAATGATACTATGTATCTCAGATGAGACAAATGTCTTCTGGAGAGCCCAGTACGCTGACAATTTTCAGTCTCTGAATGGAGCAAGTCTGTTAATTCTATAAAGATATTTGTGGTATTCACAGTAGATATGCACAGTTTTTATACAGTTAACTCGTATTTTTCAGGAATTATATATATATATATATATTTTTTTTTATTAGTGTATGTTTGCAGTACATAATGTTTACGTTAGGTATGGAATTGTTATTTGCATATAACACATCTGATTCCCTTATTTACCCCTTCTCTCCATTAGAATGCTTGTGTTCAGATTGCATTTATGCCTAAAATTCACAAAATAGATGAAAGAAGACATCAACAAGGTTTTCTTGAGAATTGTTGCTATTCTGAAAATCGATATTTCTGACTTTGAAAAAGTTATAAAGTGGTAGACACATGACTCAAGATAGGGCCAGTTACTTGAAGTTATATAATATGATTTTTAATTTTGGTTAAATTTTGTATTATATTCAAAAAGTGTACTCATTAAGTGGGAAAATATTTGAAATATGACATGTTTAGAAAATGACATGAGATATACGTTTTATTGTTGATAGTATTCATAATTATATTTTGTTAATTTTATGAATGAGAAAACATCTTTCAAAGAACTAAAAAGTCAAAATATATTCTGAAACATCTACATTGATACTAATTACAAGACTTGGGAAATCAGCGGGGAAAACCTGACAAAGTACCCTACTATTTTAGGATTCATTATTTGGAGTTGGAAAATTAAATGACAACTTACTAGGAACTACAAATAACTACTGTTTTAACAGAAGATAGTAACTTGGTTAATTATTGACCTATCTTGAGTTTTTGTTGTTGTTCTTATAATAGGACTTCATAAAAACTAATTTAATGTCATAGTACTATATTTAGATAATCTACCATAAGCATACATTTTCTTACTGATATTAGATTGAATTTAGGGGTATATTTTTTGAAGAAATTTAAATATTGAACTTGATGAATTCAATAAAAATATATTCTGTCATCCATTGGTTCCCTTCTGCACAGTTTGGAGTCTGTTCCAGGAAATGATTGGTCAGCTAATTAGATAAAACTCAGGCAAAGACTGAAGGGGCAAAGGCCCAAAGGTGCAAAGACACACACTAGGAATGGACAACCGTGGTTCTCACTGAAATGTTTATTTATAAAATAATTTTGGTATAATATTTAATTTGAAAATCCCAGCTGAATACATGCCAGGTTAATGATCTTGAGCACATTATTTAAATTGTCACTTCCTCAATCTTTTCCTCTGTACATTAAAGAAAGTAATATCACTATTACATGGTTATAATATTGGGTAAGTTAATAAATAACCTGGTACATAAGATATTTATGGAAATATTTCTGTTTTTCTGAGCAATATGTTATAGTTTGTGCCTAGATGTGTCCTGAAAGCCTCATGTGGTCATAGGTGGGGGTTACAGAGGTGGCTGGATTCAGAGTGTGATGCTGGCCATTAAGGGTGTGTGATTACTAAGCCCACTGATCGATTTTGGCCTGGCTCTAGACATGGGTAATGGGAAGGCCCTCTCTGAGTGTGAGTGCCGCCCTTTAGGGATAGGATAGAATATAAGAACAGAAAGAGGATTGCTGTCTTGGTTTGCTGATTTGCTTCTTCTCTGCTTTATTTTTCTGCTGCTTGCTGCCCCCTGTGAACTCTTCCTCACTACAGTGTCCCTCTGCTTCATCACCTGCCTCACAGTCAGTCAACTATAGACTGAAACCTTTACAAACTGTGAGCCAAATAAACTTCCTCCTCTAAATTTGAGTCTCAGTTAGTTTGTCTCAGGAAGGAAAGAAAGAGTAAGACGCAATACAATAATTCAATATACTTTATTATTTATGAATCTGTTTGTTATTTTACTGTTAACCGTGATGCTCATTCTTTTATTTGAAACTCTGTAACTACAACATACAAGTACAGGTTTGCTCCTGAATACACTAAAACATGGAACAGGTTGTTGGAGCCCTCTGTACATTACTGTGGAATTCATTAGCTCCTTCCAACATAGGTAGAAGACACATTTCTTCAAACATACAATGTATCTCTTTAATTATAATCTCCTGTGGTGCCTAGAGGAACTCAGCGTTGTACCAGCATGATATTTGAATGTCTCAATTTTAAGGAGAGAACAGATTCTTATAGACATTCAAGAAAGAACATTCACAGCAGGCACAAGTTTATAATAAAATAGCAATAGTGGAGAGTCAATATTCACATGACTCATTCATAAATTCACTCTTGAGGACAAATAATTTCTGGAAAAGCAACCAGGATTAATTAATGAGGAACTGTATGAAACCTTTACAGTGTTATTACCATATGCATTACAAAACTACTAACATCATCAAACAACTCTATCATATAATTAAAAGTGCTTATTAATTATTGATTTTTATTTTTAAAATTTGAATATATGGAAGACTTATTTAAAGTTACTTTTGGTGCCTGGTATAAAATGTATAATGTGTCATTATACATATACACATAAAGTACTAAAAACTCTTTTATAAAAGCTCTCTTTAGCAAAGATTACAAAAACTGGTTAGAATTTTATTGTACAAATGAATTCAATATGTTATTCGTGTATCTGGCTATCTATAAACCTCACAGTTTATATACATCACAGGAATTGCTATATTTCACTTTCTCTCTTCTTTCTTTTAAAAACACACAGACACTCACACACAGAGACAGATACACACACCTAAACACACACACTATGTCAGTGTGACATTGGATATTGGGGAAGAAGCTGAGTTTTGATTCACAGAACATCTAAATTCCATTAATAACCAGTCAGATTGCAATGGTCTTACTTTAAATTTTAACTCTAAGGAAAAATGTGAGCAGTGTTTGTTGAAATCCACTTGCCATGATCTAAAGACTACAAAGACACTCCACAACGACTAGAAAATCAAAATCATCATTACCTTGGTACATGGCTCATTATCTTTGCCATTAAAACCTCCCTGAGTCACTGCTTTTGTGCTTTTCAGACATATCATTATGATATCAGTAACCATTCCTGCCTATCAGTGACAAAATATAAAAAAAATAAAGAATGCTTCAGTAAATTTTATAATTCTTTTGGCATGCATAATAAAATCCACTTTGTTTAAAAAAGCAAAACCCACATCTGAATAATCATGCTAAAGATATGATTGAATATGTTATTAATGCTTTCACTCAGTGTTTCCCATCAAATAAGTAGCATATTTGAATTTAATTTTGTGTCTGTAGAAAAGAAACTAGAATGTTACTTTTTATTTAGGTGAGAACAAATTAGGTATTCTGTTGCTCTTTTAAGGTGTTCTCAATTTACTTAAAAAAATCATTTGGTAAGATAGTTATAATGTCTCTGGCACTGAAAGTTGTGACTAGAAAATAGTTTTCTACTTTAAAAATAAATGTCTTGGCTTTCTTCCGACATTTATTTTCAATAAATGCCTGAGCATTTATTTTGCAGCAGGAGACCATTATCTAGTCACAATGCTCAATTCCTTTGACATTATCTCTTAAGTAAAACAGTAATGTTAAGAATAAAGGACTTGCTGATTGAAAGAGTGTGTTACTATGCTGGGTGGGCGAATAAATAAATATTTTGAGTGAAAATCATCTATTTAATCATCATTTGAAGTAGAAAATGCATATTTTTTTCTCTCCAGACACAATGTGTATTAAGGTTTGGAAAAGAAGGTTAGGGTACAGACTTTGACCAAGTAAGAATCCTAGAGATACACATTTGAGCATTGTATTGGGTGAGTGACATCTTCATCTACTGTCACATCATTTTAATCACTGGCCTTACGTGGTGCTGTACATGACTACTCTTTAACATTTGGGAGGAAAATAGCTTAGTTAGCTCCTACAGTCCACACTCATCCTAACCAAGGTCTTTTTTCTGGAATTCTCTCTGAAATATGACAATCTGAGTACTTCTCTCCACCAAACAGTCAGTGGAGACTTAGCTTTCCATGAATTTTAATAAAATTAGGATACTATTTTAAAAGGCAAATGATACCTAAAGTTCTTGGAGTCTATGTATTCATTTTCACCATCATATAATTGCATTTTGTAGTTAGTTACTATTACATATGGGGCAGAATCATAGTGTGTTGGAGAGGAGGATATTAAGATTTTCATAGGGGCTGGGGGTTTAGCTCAGCAGCATAAGCGCCTGCCTTGCAAGCAGGCAGTCATGAGTTTGATCCCTGGTACCGATAAAAAAATGAAAAAGACAAAAAACAAAAACAAAAACAAAAAAAAAACAACAAAAAAAGATTTTCATAATATCCTTGAAAATCAATAATTCATTTGGAATGGAAATTAATTTTTTTCTTATGAATAGATATATAGATATGATATCACATTTTTATTTAAATGTTTCACTGAATGAATTTCATGTCACTTGTTAAATGTCTTCTAAACTCAATATACAATGGCAAGAAACATTTTAAAATACAACCCTGCCACATGTTAAGGTCTCACCTAAATCAATGAGTTTATTTATTTATATATTTATTTATTTTTGTACTAGGAATTGAACTCATGGCCTTGTGCTAGCCGGGCAGGTGCTGTTTTGCTGAGCTACATCCTTGGGCCCTCTACTCTTTCTTCTAGAAAGCACTCTTACCTTGTTAGCCATCTCACCAAAACTCTGCACTGTGGGCATAGGTTGCAAACTGGTATATCCTCTACTAATTACAACACATTCTTAAACGTACTTTAAGACATGTCACTTTGCCTTGCAGTAAGACTTCTACTATCGTTCAGACAGCAGAGAAGCATTGCACAACTATAGTTAGATTTTGTAACATGCTTTAAACAATAGTAAATAAAACTTTCTGTAAGTTGACCTCTAAAGTTGGATGTTTTCATTTTGTTAATTTTTTTCTGCTTAGAATTGTGGTTTCATCACTGTGCTCCAACTCATTTCCTTTATGAAGACTATGCCCATCACTGCTAGCAGCAATCATCTTTATCTTTACTAATTGATACATCAAATTGTTCATGTCGCCTAAGTGGCACTTGGTACATACTTCTCTATACTAAATTATTTGCAATTATAATCACATTACCTATGGAGACACAGTCTGCAGCTCTCATACATGAGCATTTCTGAAGATTATAGCCTTGATTCTGGACAGTATAGAAAGCCATTTCATGACAATAGAACAATGAAAGACACAGCACTGTCTGTGTTTAACATTCAAACTACAAGGTCACTCTGAGATCGATGTTACCCTGTATCGCTTTGATGATGACACTGTGGCTCTTGGAACATGTTTCTCAGATGAATGTCATTAGCCACATAAACTCTTAAAATATTAGGGGCAAAATAGGGCCCCAAACGCTATGCTACAGAATTGGCAGGATTCCTGTATTGATCTAGGAACACCCTTAACACCCCTTATAAGGATAATTTTTTAATCTTAATATCATGAAAAATGTGGGTTTTTTTTTCTGACCAGTCAACATTTTGTCAAATGAAAATGACAAATCTTAGATTTCAAGGTGTTTTGATCTTTGTACAATCAGAAAATAAAGCAGAGGTAGCAATGCAATGCAAATGTCTGCATATGAATTTCATGCTTGTCTTTATTTTTGTATTTATGGTCCCTAACACTGGCTTCCTCTAAATTTGTTATATCACTTTGTAAATCAGAACTCATTTGTAAGATTCTCCAAATCCTTTATACAATCAGCTATGATTCAAGTAAACAAATATGATCTCAAATTATTTGCTTTCGTTTTGTGCCAAGAGTCCATTGTCTTCCGACTGCATGACAAGGTGTTATGTGTATTTTTTTTTTTTTTTTTTTTGAATAGGGATTGAACTCATGACCTTGTGCTTTCCAGGCTTAGGCCACTGAGTTAAATCCCTGATCCTATGTGTATCTTTTTTTACTATTGTCATTATAGTATCAGTTGGTCATAAGTATCTTTGGGGACGAAATTTTGCAGATTTTTTATAGGGTATTTGCCTGTGTGAAATAGGAAAAGCTCTTTCAATGTCTTTCATTCTAATTATTAATATTTTATTTTTAAAGTATAATAGAAAATATTGGATCTGAAAAGGAACTTCAACCAAAGCACTAGAGGGCTTCAAGCAAAGCACAGTTTAAAGTTAGTAGCATCATTACTTATACAATAAATGTAATACTAAAGTAGCAAGAGAAAAATACGTTTTATTGACTAAATCAGTCTTTCTCAGTATTTTAAAATGTTTTTTCTGAGTGTGTCTAGCTATTATCAAAGATAAACACTGATGATTTTTCAATTTCAATACTTTAAGCCGGTTTGTTTTTGTTTCATTTTAAATTGAAAAGTCATTTTTGTAAAAGCTTACATAACAAATGGCAGCCTAAACGTCAATTCACAATTACCTCTAGCCTGGGGGATGGAATTATATGGACATTTGTCAACCATTTCCAGGTATCTCTTAATCAATTCCTTTAATATCTCCCAAAACCAAGCCTTTTTAGAAGTGCTATTCACAAAAAGTAAAATATAGAAATATAAATTGTAGGGCCTGATGTGTTGGCTCATGCCTGTAATCCCAGCACTTGAGAGGCTACCAAGTGAGCTCAAAGCCAGCTTGAATGCATAGCAAGACCCTGTCTCAAAAAGACAAATATATATATATATATATATATATATATATATATATGTACATATATATGTTTTAACATTTCATATTTACAAGATTATATAAAAGCTCAAGTTTCTAAACACATTTTATAGAAAATAACATGAAAGGAAGAAAGAAAGATAAACTGAATATAGAAATTCTGGCACCTAAATTTCTGGATATAATCAACCCTGCAATATGCAATAAAATATTCAAATATTAAGATCCATTTGTGAGGCTTGACTATAAAAGAGAGGAAAACATCGCATTTTGGAAAGATAGTATTAATTCTATGCAATCTATCTATTGTAATTTTTAAAATAATGATTAATGCATGGTATGAAACACTTTTCATTTGTTCATAAGAACCTTTCTAAGTTGAGAATATGCAGCCTACGAACATTGCCACAGAAAATATTTTACAATCATTTGGGCAAATCAAGTGATTAGATTATCAAATTTAAGAGGGCAGATTATAGAGTTTATTAGCTGGGTTCTTAATGCTATGCACCATGTTTCTTGGACTAGTCACTTAAATTCTCCATGCTTCTCTTTCTGTATCTACCAAATAGGAATAATATGAATACTCATATTGATGGGCTATGTGAGCATTAAATAAATTATTCTGGCACACAGTAAGATCTCAATAAATGAGGCTTTATTATTTATGTTAATGCTATCTTCATCCTGATTTACAAAAAGGGAGCAAGTACAGTAATCTTACTGGGAAGATAATGTTTGATGATAAACAAAAACAACCTACAAGGCCCAAATAATAAAAACCTGAAGTATGCATTAGGTGTACAATGCCATCCATATTCTAAGGTGAAAATGAAAGTAAATTTTTTTTATCATCTTTCCAAGTTTTTTCCTTCTTGTGTTCTTATTTATGAAATTTTATAATGTATTTCAAAAACATCTATTGGTAAATAGCTACTATATATTCTTTTTTAACTGTAGAAAACTAGTCATACTCCTCATTATACACTTTATTTTTTACTACACACATTTTTATACCGTGATTTTGTCTGACCATGATATATTTTTGGTAGTGTTCATTACCAATAGAGGCTGAACCTCTTTCCTTTACTGCTGCATAGTATTTCATAGTTTAGATGTAATTTATACAGTTGACTCTATTATGTTGTTTAGATTATTTGGTAGTTCATAAACAAAAGAATGATGTCAAATACCTACTTATATTTTACTTAAAGTAGTTTGAAACATTATTAGGTGCATCCCCAGAAGTTTAATTTTGAGGTTACTAATATATACCTCTTTAAATCTGACATTATAAAAGTAGCCACAAAACCTAGTAGTAATGAGCTCCTTCCAAACCCTTGCAAATACTCTGAGGCTTCTTGCCTTGGGATTTAACCAAGTTTTAAATGTTGCCAAATATTATGTAAAGTTTATTTGTCTGTTTAATATGCTAACGTGAATCTTATATGCATCCAATGAGAAAGCAATGCCATAATTACATGTCTTCTATTATTGTTATTTTTATAAAATATATATGCATGTGAAAAATAGTAGTAATTACAAAACTGGATGTTTTAGTTCTTCCCTATGGAAGAGTTTTCAAACATCATTTCATTGACTTATATGTTTATCATCAAGAAGAGCTCATATCTTGAATGTAGAAAATTATTTTACTATCACTTTAAAACACACACACACACATATATATATATATATATATATATATATATATATATATGCATGTCTAGGGCAAATACATATACATACCGACAAAGCACAGCTCCAGTATGCAGACAGTACAATAAGTTAAATCTCAATATGTTAAAAAAAATAGGATACATTTATCACATGGCATATTCCTCTTGGGGTTACTACTTAATGGCAGACAAATACACTAAAATATTAGTAAAGTTGTACTTCAAATTTGTGGAGGGTTTGTTAGACCATTATAGGACAGAAACCAGTGCATGTGGCAGTAACAATTTGTCTTTTTCGACAGAGAACAGATTCTTCCAATTGGAAGTTATCTGTTCATTTTTTCTCTGCAATCTGTATTTAATACCCAAACAACATTATTTGATAATTTCATTAATTGAAAAAAAAAAAGCATTTTTTAACATGAAATTCCGCACCCTTTGGCTTCTGTAGTCAGAAAGAATAAACTCTTTCCACTGTTCTCTTCATGAAATGACTGCTTAGATTTTATTCAAAAATCTTAGTAGATTTCTAAGGCATTTTGAAAAAAAAAGACACAGCCAAATTGGAATAATTTACCAAATGTGCATGGAGAAATTTGCTTATGAATATGGTGGATTAATGGTATAGTTCATGTCTATGTTTTACATATAATATTATAGTTACCAACTACTTGATTCTTCTTAGTGTTTTAGTAGCTATAAATGTCTGAGAGAAGATTGCTCTTAAACTTATGGGAAAGGCGTTGAGAATAAGTTATGCATGGAAAGGATCAGAAGTAAGTGTCTGCTATCTTATGATTTAAGTGTTTATTTAATGGTTTTATACAAACTAAGAAATTTCTGCACAAAAAGGAACATACTCTTTGTTATTTATTTTTCTTGCTGATATCTCATTTTCATTATTCTCATTTCCAGTCACAAAATTTGAATAATTCATAAAAATTTTAATGCCAGAAGAAATCATGTGGGAGCCCTCTGGTGGTCAAAACAATGCTATTAACTTTTTACTAGATAAATTCAGGACTGATTTGAGAATTTATTTGAAATTCCACATGTTTGTCATCCATTCCATATTGACATATTTATAACACCTAAGTCCAATAGCTTATAAAATTATTGCACTGTCTGTTGTCATTCTCATGAAGTAATATTTTCACATACAGAAGTCAATATTTAAATTGTATGCAAATGTGTCTATGTGAATGTAGAGGGCGCTGTGGTGGTTAAGTTTGATTGTCAATTTGGTTGGTTGACAGAGAAGCTGAGATTAGGAAGCACCACACCCGGACATGTCTGGGTGAATTGTGGAGGTGTTCTCCAGGGACCACATCTGCTCCCTGGCCCCTTGCTCTTGGCTACAGTCGCCTTGGGCTGTGCTTCCTGGCTGCCATGAAATGAGCAACTTTTCTCCATTATGTCCTTCCACCATGAAGCTCCTTTCTTGACACCAAAGAACCATGCATGGAAAATTGGAAACTGGTGGTCAAATCAAATCTTTGCTCTTTTAAATTTTTGAGAATCAGATAATTTGTCCCAGAAACAGAAAAGCTAACAAATAGAGGAATCAGTTATTTAAAACTTACATAATTGTTTAACCACAGGATTGTATAGCATGGATAATTGTGATAGTTCAGTTAGTCAAATTGATAGTCAAATTAGCCATATTTAACGCATTAAGAATGTATGACAAGTTAGGCTAAATGATTTTCATATGGCAGTCACATAATTGAAGCACTAGAGCTAAAAATCTGCTTTTATATATTGCAATGTCAAGAAAATATAAATATTTAGTTATGCCCTTTCCCCTTATTTTTCATACATAGGATTTTCAGTTAGGTTTGTTTTACCATAGTTTTCTTGCTTTTTTCTAAATTCCTGATTCATAAAGATTTGTAGGCTGAGTTAAGACATGTGCATTAAGTGACTTACTATTAAAAGTAGAGCAGAAAAAAAGAGTGAAGCAAAATAGAATAAGTAATATTAATTTTCTATTAAGGCACAATAGATTACTACAAAACTAGAAATTTAGAACAATAGCCTTTTATTAGCTCACCATTCTGTGTGCCAGAAGCTCCAAGTCTAATTCTCTTCTCAGAACTTCACGAGTCTTAAATCAAGGTGGGCTGGGCCATTCTCTAGGCTCTGTGGCTCTGTGGCAACTTCCCAGCTCCTTAAGTTTGTCCAATTGAATTCAGTTTGATTCAGTTCAGTTCTGGGTTGTGGCAACACTGAGGGCCCTCTGGCTTTCCAGTTTGGGGCCACAGGTTGCTGTCAGCTCTTAGAGACCATTCTCAGCTACTTGTCACCTGGGTCCTCTATCTATGAGGATGGAACCTCCTCTTTTATTGAATTTCTTTCACTCTATAACATTTTTACAGGATGCACTTAGCTCCTTTTATAAATTTGTTTATTTACAAGAGCCATACAGAGGTTGATTTTACTTCAAGTAATTTCTCTTAAAGTGAACTGTGCATTTATTGAAACATAATTATGAGAGCAACTATCCTTCATACTCCCAGGTTTGAGTACTAAGCAGCATATTTCATTGAGATGAAAGTCTACATTTTTACTCACATTTCAGACTCCATTATTTTGCTACTATCTCAATGCATATTTTAACATTATAACAGAGGACATATAGGGCTAGGGTTAAATTGAGAGAGAGAGAGAGAGAGAGACAGAGACAGAGAGAGAGACAGAGAGAGACAGAGAGAGAGAGAGAGAGAGAGAATTTTAGGCCCTTTTCTAGCTTGAAACTACAGTAAAGAGACAGATTCCTGCCCACATGGAACTTAGGTTCTTATAGGAAGGGATAGATAATAAATGATAATATAACCAGTTAGTAAATAAATATAACCAGTTACTACCTCATCTGATGTAGTAGGAGACAAAAATGAAGAGGGGATAAAAGTTCAAGCTATCAGGGTAAGAAGGATGTGGAGTATCGGGGAGGGAATAGTTAACTAAGTAATGTGAGGCAGAGTGTCTCACTGAGAAGTTGAAATATGAACAAAGTCTTAAAGGAAGTGATGTTCATAAAGATATCTGGAGAAAATAATTGAGGAATAGAAATCAACTACCTCAGTAGACCTAAGCACAAATGTGTGTGAGATTTTTAAGCAACAGCAAAGGAAGAATTTGGGATTATGAGGGACTGAGGACAAAATAAACAAAAGCACCATGTTCACATGGAGACCATATGGTGCCACCACATCTGGATAAAGTAGAAAGCCATTGCAGGTTGGAGCAAGGCATGACTTAAACTTTAGAAGGGCTACTCTTTCAGGCTTAGTAAGAGTGGACTGCATGTAATTTAGCAAGTTTGGCCACATGTATAGTTTTATATTATCATCATTACATCTAAATAATAAATATTCTATGTATCCATCTTGTTGAAAAGTTTCCTTGTATCCCTTTTTTCTTCTACTTTCTTATATTTAAATTACCTTTAAAGTGCTGAAAAATATACTCTGTCAAATGCAAAAAAAAAAAAAAAAAAAAAAAAAAAGGAAGGAGAAAGTATAGTAACAGGCAGATCCTAGAGCCTAGTGCGAAATTCATGCTGCAAATGATGGTGGTTTGGACCCGGATTTAGACATGCAGTTGATAAATGATCGATGGATTCTGAATATATACTGAAGATTCAGCCAGTAGCATTTCTTGTGTTGAATTGTGAGGTGTGGAATCAAATAGCTACATAGTTTTAGTGTTAAGCCACTGAGCACAAGTAGTTTTTACTGTGTGGAATGGAGAATGAGAGAAAAGTCAGAGACTTACTTTATGGACATGTGACATTTGTGAATATCCAGGAAGGGGAGCATTTGGACGTGGACACCTATGTCCACGAGAGGGAATTGGTTTAGAGATGTACATTTGAAAGTCATTGGCCTAAAAGGCAATTTAAGGCCACACTAAAAAAGAAAACAAGAGAGAGTCCAGAAAAAACATACAACAGCAACAGAGACTGAGACTTACAGTATTTCAGAACTAAGGCATCAAAAAGAGGATAAAAAATGAGCAAAGGAGGGTCAAGAGTGATACCAGTGAAATCCCAGAAGCTTGGGGTTGGGGTGTGAGGGAAAAAGGTTTGATTAGCCATATCAAAAACAACAGATTAGATTATATAAAATAGGTTCAGAGACTGAATCATTAGATTTAGACATCCGGAGGGCAGGGTTGACTTCAACAAGAAGATTTTGCTGGAATTATGAGGTTTGAATCAGACTAAAATAGCTTTAAGAGAGCATATGAGAAGAAGAATCTCAGAAAGTAGGTACAACAATTTCAGGAATTATACTGGAGAAACAAGAAATGGAAAAGGGTACCTGGCAGATAAAATGGGGTCAAAGAAAGTTTTGCTTTGGTTGTGCTTCTAATCTGAGTGGCATTTTTGCATAGCTATAGAAACAATATAGTAGCAAGGATATATTGATGCAGAGACTGAAGAAGAATTGTCAGAATAATGCTTTTGAGCTAGTCGTTGAAGGATATGTAAATACAGCTTAATCTTCTTGGGTACTAACACTGTACTTTGATTTCATGTCTAAAAACCCCATCAGATCCTATACTACCCAACTAAGAGTTTAAAAACACGCATTTACCATCACCAAATACTTTCATTATGAATATGACTCCCTTTGCACAGAGACTTTAATAAATAAGTTAACTTCAAGTTATTTTGTGTGCTTCAATCTCATGTAAAGAGCAACTTTTGTGGAAGGAGTAGGAGGAAAGACGTGACTACATGAAAGGTGACTGCATCAGTTAGAACACACATTCCACAGCAGCATAGTTTGAGAGTCAGATGGCCAGGATTGGGGCCTAAGCCCCACTGACCAGCGTTTCTACGCTTGCAGAAACAGAACTCCTTTTAGACTTTATTGTTGCTGCGGAAAAAAAAAAAAAATGCATTGTGCTGGACTGGTGCCAAGGTCCATTCTAATAAATTCAGCAAAAAACAGTCTCTGACTGCTTGCTACACAAAAGGGGTAAGATATAAACCTGGCGTCTTGCCACCAGTGAGAAAGACAGAATTATAGTGAGCTAACGGAAAATAAGAGAGAAAGAAATCTGTAAAATAGGGTCAAGTGAGCAGCTCTAAAGCATCCAAAACCCATCCTTCTGCTCCTCTTCATTCCTTTAGCTCATTTACTAAACCAACAATAGACTTCAATTGTCTTTTTCCTAAATTCTGTATATACATTAGAGGACATTAGAATTGGAATGTTTCTTAGTGTAATGGCTCCCCAGCAAATGACTGATTTAGATACTAGCAGAATGCTTTCCCATAACTGCTACGTGGATATATGGTTACCTGGAACAGAAGATGGTGTTCACTGAGGAACTGTGTTCTTTGAGTGGAGATTTGTGGGGTATAAAATATTATTCTTCTTTGAAAACCTCAGTTCCTGTTTCTGCTCATACAACTCTGAATTTAAAACCAGACAAAATTTATTTCAGTTTACTCATTTTTTCTCTAAAGAATTTTGCACTTGTTTTGACCTCATATCCACAAAGAAGGAATTTGAATGCTATCATTACATCCAAAATGAGAACAGTGTTGGGGCTTGGCGAGGGTTTCAAATGACTGTAGTTATTATGTTTATGAAGTCACTTGTAGGTCATTTTGTAGCTTCAAGAAGATCTGAAATACAGTCAAAATTTTTTTTACTTGAAATTTGTATTTCAATTTTTAGTTTATTAGTACATATGTGTAGTACATAATACTTACATTTCTTGTGTGAAGTTGGTAAATGCACATAAAATTTCAATTCCTTTTTATCCCCTTTTCCCTCGCTTCCTACTTCTCATTTCTTAATCCCCTTACTTTTACTTCTGTATATGTTATCAAAACGTAATATTTGCTAAAGCTGAATCTTAGAAGCTGCCCAAACATTCATCAGATGATTGGATAAAGAAAATGTGGTATTCACACACTATGGATTACTTGCCTACCCTAAAGAAAGCTAAAGTTAAGTCATTTACAGGAAAATAGATGCACCATGAAAACATAATGTTAAGTGAAATAAGTCAGGCACACAAGCTGAAATATCATATTGTTCTACTTTTATGAGAAATCTGCAGTAAAAGTAGAGAATAAAATCAAAGATAGAGAACGGGAGGTAGCAAGATAGGTCGTTCTTCAAGGGGAAGGGAATCCAGAGATGGGAGGGAGAGGAGAAAAGAGGGTATGAAAGGATAAAGGATGGAAAACAGAGGAACTGGGATGTGTTATGTACACAGTCAGTAATCTTAAAGAAAGGAAAAATTAGGCTAGTTCTGAGTAGCAAGCTAATGTGTGAACTAAACAAAGGAATTAAACACAGTTCTTTTCTACCAAAGGTATTACAATATCCTCTAACCAGGGTATGTGCTGCTCAGTAGTATTTAAAAAACATTGCTCCAGTGAGGGGGCAACAGTGCTATAGATTCAACTTTACCTTATTTCAAATAATTGGAATATACTTGATATTATACAGGTATTACAGGAGTCTTTTCCTTTTATTTCCAAGTAAAACTTCCTGAACAACCACTTCTCTGTTTTCTGTTTCCTACTGAATTTCTGGCCTGTGTTCCTTTGGAATCTTCCTTTTGGAACAGGCAAGCCACTGCTTTGGTGTTTAGTTTGTACTCCCTTCTTCCTTCTCTCACTGAACAGACTGTCCAAATAAAAATTTGATTTTTAAAAAAGCTTTATTTTTGCTATTTTATAAACAAAGAATTGACACTATTTTCTGACCCTGTTTTTGGAAGATCTATTGTTGAAAGAATTCTCCGAGACTATCTGTTCCTATACTTTGTTGTTTAAAGGCAATTGTAATATTTTGAAAAGTACATGGAATAATTATGTTTATTTTCCTCCATATTTACTACTTAGTGGTTTATATTCAGTCTGTTATCTATTTAAACATAATGATAGATCAAATTATTTGTATATTGTACCATGGGCTTAATACATTTCAATGGACAAAAATATTTGACTTCATGGGCATGTATTTTTTTGGTGATTAAAAGTATAATTGATGAGTATAATAAAATCACAGAAAGGAATAGACATAAATAAATGATAAGAGACACTTTAGTCTTAGTTTATCCAGGAAGGATTTTTAAAAAAGTTTATTCTAATTACTAAAAATTTCAGAATTAAAATGAATTTCAACTTCTTGCTTTAAAGCACATTTCTAGTTTTACATCTGAAAATACATCGCCAGCCACCATCATTGTCATAAAAGAACTCATTGAATTTCTGGCTCCAGAAAACCGCTATGTCCATAAATTTAGCGATGTTACATTTTAGGAGTCACTGTAAAGACCCCGAGGGATTGGAAGGAGTAAAAGTCTGTATTGTGAACGGCTTCTGCTGGAATCAGACTCAGACTTTGTGATTAATCTAACACCTTTGTGTTCTGAGTACCAATCATTAACATCATTAAACTGCTTGTTTCTTAATTGCATTCTTGTGTAGAGAACTCAAAGCAAAATTGAATCAGCTCCTAGAAGCCCACAATCACAGCTGATTGCGTCCAACCTTACTGTTGCACCTCTGTTAACCTACAAGCTGTGTGGGCAGGACTTAACGCACTTGGTAGAAAAACTGTCTCCTTCAGAGTTTGCTGCACTTGCCTTTATTATGAATTTTCTGGAAAGTATTAGGTAGAATTCCTGATGACCCTCTCCCATCATAGATGGCCATTATTTCAAACTGGAGATACTGGTTGACATTTTCAGAGTCAACAGATGTTGACCTTAGGGTGGCAACTTTCCCTTCATTGCATGAACCTAATCAACATTATATCCTTCAGTTTTCTATAAAATGCACTATCCAATTAGAAAGTAAGCTTTTCAAAAAGAGAGGTCTAGGGTTAAAATCTCATTTAAGTTGCATTAGTCTAAATGTGGCTTTGGGCTATTTATATTAGCTGAAGCTATTTATGTGCTTTTCAAAGGAGAGGAAAGGACACTTTGGGGAGTACAAATGAATTGATTTAATGGTATGCATGACTTCACATTCAATTTCTTGACAAGTGGCCCTCTGTGTGAAGTTGTGAAGATTTTTGACAGTATCTCTCTTTTCATCTCTGCCCTGATCTCTGTAAAAACACTGTTTGCAAATATGTAGCTAAATTTATAAACACATATCTAAAAAAGCAGTTAAACATGGTTGGGATATAGTCATTATCCCTAATTAGAGGACACTGGAAACCACCTAAACTTTGTCATTAGTCATATGCAAATGTCAAACATAGCATGACTTTCTGGGTCCAGTCTATTGTTTATAGAATTGTGTACCTTACACACGATTTGGTTTTAAATTGATTTTCTTCAGATATTTTCCCTATCAGACTCCCTTTGGTGCTCATGGGGTGTCATTATTAATTTTAAAAATGACTTTATTGGCATCTGACTCAGTGCAATTTCTACGTATCCATTTATTCATTTACTCAGTAAGTGAATTAATATCTACCATGTTGGGCCCCGGTGAAGACATGAAAGAAGAAGCAAGAATAGTTATCAGAGACCTTAAAACTGAATGAAGTACAGGCCAAGTCCCATTTCAAAATACAGTATATAAGCCCAACTTTGAAATACTGTTTAGGTATCTTTGTAGATATTTTTTAGTAAGAATGCCTCACCAATCTGGTTGTAATTCATTACATGGACTAAAAATTCTATGTTTTCATTGTAGCAGCAAGGTTTTATAACAGAAGAAATGTTTTCAAATTTAATATTTATGGTGAATACCTAGCATTTAGACTTTAAATTTTCTTTTAACAGAAGTGTTTCTAAAAGTTTGACTGTTTGATATTTTTCATTTTAGACAATGAACAGCTGAAGACAACAGAAAATGTTAGTGGGGAAAAAGATGACTGGCAAAAATATAAGAGAAAACCTATAAAATAGGGCCATTCTTTACCTCAGGTTAATAAAAGCAAACATGAGAAAAAAATACCTGTATAAAAATTTTTACCTTAAAATTAAGCAAGCGAAGTGTTTTTGAAAAAATTTATAAATACCTTTTTTTTTTTTCCCCTGAAAATAACTATTTGGTAGACTTACTGATTTGATAAGACATTTTTATGATTGGTGTAGTGGGAATCTTAGTTCCCATTTCTGAAATAAATAAATCATCTAGAAGAAAAGTTGGAAAAGTGAAAAATACTTTTATAAAACAACAGTTTGAATATATAAGACATGGATTAAGGGTAAGTGAATAAGGTATAACTATATAAGAAAAACCTGGCCAAAGTATGAAAAATGTATAAAAGATTAACAGCTATTTAGTAATTAATCAATTAATTAATTATTTTGGTCTTTTTCCTTTTTATCGGTACCGGGGATCGAACTCATGATCCCCTTGCTTGCAAGGTAGGTGCTTATGCCGCTGAGCTAAATCCCCAGCCCCATCTGCTATTTAGTAATTATAAGCAGCAATAATTTTTGATTATTGCTTATATTTTCTGTGAATAATGGAAAGCTATTTCCTGATTATGGTAACTTAAAATTTTTTAATAATAAATATACTAACAAGCAAGGATCCTTGAATTGTGTTATTTGAAGAAGTAGATTTGATAACCCAACAATACTGTTATTTATTACTTTCTTTTACTTGGTGACCAAGAAATACAGATTAAAGAAAAAGCACTAAATTAAGTCTTTGCTTGAAATGACCTTAAATACCAGTGAAATGACTTAAACAAAGAATTGCAGTGCTAATTGAAGATGATCTGGTTAATTTCGTGATACTTGATCGAACATTTTTATCACTGAAGCTCTAAATTAATTTAATATAAAGGAATCATTTCCAAAATACTACAGTCAATCATCCACACTTTTTTTTTTTTCTTTTTTTTTTTTTGACAATGGGGATCAAACTCATGACCTTGTGCTTACCAGGAAGGCACTTGTGCCTTGAACTAAGCCCATTACAGCGGGTCATGGTTTATTTAAATGCAGTTTTATTCTTTTCTCACTGTTAAAAAAAAAAAAAAAAAAAGGAGGGGAGTGCTCCATGGGTGAAATGTTTACAACTGAATTACAAAAGGAAGTCAATTGCTTACAGCTTCCTTTCTTTGTGTGATCCTATAGTTTTAACTGTTCCGTCTTGTACCCCTTCACTTTCCATATTACCACCAGAAATATCTTTAAATTTATCATTATATTTCCTTGAAAGATAAACAAATGTAGAGTAATACCTCATTTCAAAAACACATCTGTTTGCAAACATTTTGGTTTCTAAACATAAGCACTTGGCAAAATTTGGCTTCCATTTTCAAACTCTGTACCAACTGACAAATATTCTTCTGGCCAACATCCCCAATCTTTAAATATATTTGGCTTTTTGATATTACTGCATATTAATATTCAGTAATTAAAGTGAAGTTTAATTTAGTCCTAACCTAATATTCTTTTACAAGGTCTATATTGTAGCTTTTTTCAACTTTTCAGATTGTACTTCAAAATTTTTTATTCATATTGTTTTCTAAAATGTGCAGTACCTTATCATTGCTGCTTTAATCTTAGTCTTCATCATATAATTTAGGGCTTAAATGTAAACTTTTTTCTCACATACCCGTGAAAAACTTGATTTTGCCTATGGTTGTTTTTAATAATTACTGTGTCACCTATGTATCAGAAAGCTATTGATAGTGTGCCTGTCATGTGGCAGACACTTCTGGAAATGAGCCTAAAGTTTCGGTACCTACAGAGTTATCATAATAATTCTTAAATGGTTTTTAGCCAACATTAGTTATTTGTGAGTCCAGTCACAGAGTTAAGCTGAAAATACAGCACATAATCAAATACTGGATAGTTTTTTTTTTTTTTTTTCAGGTTGAGAAGGATGAAACTTTCATTATTAAATGACTTAGAAAACCGTTTTCTTAGTATATTATAAATAACTAAGAGGAGGCCCAATATACAATTGGGAATTAAAGATAACTATATTAAACATTTAAATCCATTTGTGATAAATTTTATTCAAAAGCTTTTTTAGTCATGCATTTTGCGGAAATTGTACCAGAATCTCTCTTCGGTAAAAGTAACTATTTGAGCATATGAAATACAAATATGTTACACTGACACCCTAAAAAAAATTATGGATTTTTTTCTCCTACTTTATGAAGAGAAAAGCCTAAATTTGAAAATACAAACCAACTGTAAACAACCAGGCATCCCTGCTGCTCAGGGGTGACATGGGCCACTGATGACACGGATGAGGGAGAGCACCGGGTCCCTTGTGGTACTTCATTGTCAACCTTGTCAGAAAAACAAAATCAACTAATATGTTTTAAATAACTTCATTCCCAAAGAAAGTATCTGTCCCAGATGTGAAAAAAAAAAAAAAAAAAAAAACAACAAAACAGAAAGTTCCCTGTCCCTGAATTCCAGTTACTGCTAAGAACAATTTTTATTTGACTCAAAGAGCCAAGCCATGCTAACAGCATGCTAATGGAAAAAAAAAATACATTATTTAAAAAAAAATCTATAATAGTCCTATAAAATGCTATACATGAGTATTTCCTTGAAAGACAAAAACAAATGTACCATAATACCTCAGTTCACAAACACTTCTGTTTGCAAACAATTTAGTTCTCAGACAAAAGCTCTGGGTAAAATTTTGCTTCCATTCTCACACTCCATATTGGTTGACCAAAATGCCCATAGCCATCTTCCGTGCAAAACACAACTTCCCCAAAATCATAGAGCAAATTAAGTTTGTAAGCCCTGGTATCATGTTATTATTAATTTCCAGGCTTAACCAATTGTTCTTGGAAAGTAATAGTACACATCAGCTATAATTTCTATGAAATTTTTACAGTGAGGGAAAATAATTGATTGAATATGCATAAAATAGTGTATCTTTTTGAATGTGAAAAATGGTCAATGCAAGAAAGTATGTTTTCTGAAAAGTCTTTTATTAAACATTTAGGAATTTTGCAAATGAAAAAGAGGCAGCTCCAGACTATAAATGTTATTTAAATTCCCTGTATGATCCTTTCCTTTGTGAATTCTGGACCTGCGGTAATTAAGAGAATAATTAGCCCTAACTCTTCCCTTTGTTATTGTGCCTGTGACTATATTGACAGGGAATGTGAAATGAAATATTTCTTCTTCTTCTTCTTCTTCTTCTTCTTCTTCTTTTTTTTTTTTTTTTTTTTTTTTTGGTGTTTTACAATGGGGAAGGGCCACAAAATCAATTATTACTCAACACTTGAAAAATGTGTCCTAACTGCCCCTGAAAATCACAAGAAATCTTAACTTTGTAGCTAGTTGTAAAGCAGCTGGACACACATGAGCTGACCTTATACTCTGCATACTTGCGGAACAGAATCCCAAACCAAACTGAAATCAATCAGCTTTCAAACGTTCTTTCTGTACTTTATCTAGAAGCAGCCATATATTGCTAATGGTTATAGGTTTTCATTCTAAAGTTGTGGAAACCTATCTTATCAATTAGTTTAGTTTACTAAAACCTCTTGGGAAGTGATGCTATCTCGCTTCACCAACTGAAACCACAGGTGTCAGAGCAGTAGGTACAATGGATCCCTGAAGAAATTTTCTAGTCTAAGGGATATTTTTTACTTTATATAGAGGTCTGGGTCTGAAACTTAGATATGTGGAAGCTTTTTCAATAGAAGACTGAAATTTTCTATAGAGCTTTGTGGAACTTTAAAATCTCCACAGCCAAAACCTTAAAAACTTTGATTTTTTTCATCAAATATGTACTACATATTTGAAGGATTTTAGCAGTAATAAATTATGTGTTTGGTGCTGAAATTTAGTTATCCATTATGCATTATAGTTTTAGGCTCTCCTTTTCTGTCTTGTTAATTAAATTGTAAAGACAAAATGCCCTTTGCACTCTAACAAATTCCCATATTTCCAAACATGGGGTCTTTTGTGATAAATATGAATAAGAGGCTGGGTATTTTAGGCAAAATAAAGAGGGCAGGCCCTTGAATGGGACAACATCTAGAGTGGCAGAGGCACAATAGGAGCACAGCTGGAACAGAAGGAACCAGGGAGGTCACTGAGATGAGAGAGAGAAAGGGCAGCACATGCACAGAGAGGAAAAAGAACAGATCCTACAGAGACACTTAGGCTGCCATGAAAATGGGGGCTTATCTTTAGTGAAGGATGCGATAGGATTTTATCTTACAATGTTGAGTCGGAGCAGAGAATTTAGTGCGAATGGAACAAAGGTAGAAGCAAAAAGATTAGGTAGCAGGCTCTTGCAGTCATCCAGACAAGACCCCTGATGGTTTAGCCCAATGCAACAGCAGTGGAAGAATGACAAGTTTTAAGATCCTGGTTTACGTAGGTTGTATAACTCACAGTATTCCCTGCTGGGCTGAATATGAGAAAGAGAGCAGAGATAGCTTACACATGGCCTGAGAAACTGGAAGGAGTTTGTTGCTGCATACCGTGCTGGAGAATATTAAGTAATATATGTAAAATCTTAGACAAGGGCCATCAGCAAGGAAGACAGGTAAGAAATATTACATCAGCTTTTTTTTTTTAATAGAAAAGAGCAGTTGCCACTCAGGACGGTATTTCTATTACTGACAGCTGAGTTAGGTAAAAATATTATAGGCAGTCAGATTGGGCTGGGCCCTCTGGAGAATCAGCACAGGAAATAAAAAGTCATTAAGACTGCAAATGGAGGCCAGGCCTATTAGACCTACTTGGTCTAACAGTCTAGGTAGACATCAGTCACCTAGTGGATGAGCAAGACCCTCGGACTCCTTCATTTCTGAAAAGTTCTTGGTTCTTTCCGTGTGCACCTGCCACCTGACCTACTTACGTATCAGACCAATATTACCTAAATGGCTATAATTATAATAGTATTTATTGATCATAACTTTAACCCATTTTGTATCCTCATGTTGTGCTCTATAAAACTTCCTCTGCGAAGTAGGATTCTCAGTAACCCACTTTACAGGTCCCCTTCTGTTTCTCTTAGGCAGAAGTTATCTATCCTTCAATAAATATTTTCTACTCTTGACTTGTGTTGTTTCTTAGCATTTATTTTTTGATTTGGGGGAATTTACTCAGCATATCAGAAATCTAGCAGATTGGGAGTTACAATATTTCTCATATCATTTGGGGTCTTATATTACCTCTATATTATCTGTCTTAACTTCATATTTAGCAGTGAGTTTTAAAACATGGTATTTTAACTGTATAATATACAAATATCATTGTTCACGTATAGTTGTTAGCCTCAATAAAAACAGATGAAAAAGCAACATCTTCTTAACATAATGAAGCTATAAATAGTTTTTCAATTCATGAATTCCCTATTTGTTCTTCTCCACACAGAATGTTCACCAGCCTTCTTCCTTTTTATCAAGGCAGCTTTATAAAATCCCATTTATTTGAGTAGCACAGTCAATATAACCACATAGACAGCTCTTCACACTGGGTTAAAAGACTTCACAATCAAAAGCCCTTCACTGATGTCTATGTATTTTCAAAACAAAAATTTATAGAGTCTTAAAGGGGCTAAAGTATCCAGGTAAGGAAAAGGTAAAGCACAGGTAGATTTGTCTCCTTTGTTGTGTGCTATCATCCTAACCCAGCTCTGTGCAGAGCTTCAGACAGACACCTGTACAGACAAGGGCTCATCCCTAAGGCAATAACCCTCCGACTGCCTCAAACCTGAAGACATAACATGCAGTTTTGTAAGTTATTGTGTTCAAAGAAACACATTAATTCATTATAATTATAATAACTGAATAGTTATAATGAAATAGTATTTTGATATAAATATAGCACTGGTCTTTGATAATATTAAAATGTAATGTTTTAAGTCTTTGACATAAATATCTCAATAAGATCTTGCCATTAATGTTAAAAATATCCCGAGGCTATGACTAATTTCCAGAATAAAGCTATTGTATGAAAACTAAAATAGATAATTTATCTGTAACACAAGCACCAAATTACTTAGGGAATGATCTGCATAAAATAATTAACAAGTGAATGATTTTATTAACAAAGTAAAAGACAATTTAGATTTCACTGGTTGTAGAACTTATTATTTGGCTTCAAACTGAGGTGCTGAGCTTTTTTATTCTTTTGAGTAGAGATTATTTTTGGTGGGGATTTATGGGATGTTTTATTTTCTCTTTGAATAGTATTGATTTTGAAAGCCTTATAAATAAACAGCACTGACCTATCTATTCTTGAGTCTTTGGGAGTAGGTCACTTGGCAAATAACTTTCATTTTCTAGAGGTAAATTTTACTAAAGAGAAAGTGAAAAATAGAAAGCTTAATTTATAATGCCAAGTGAGATTACAGGAATTCAGCCTTTTAGAAACTTATGCTGTATACATAGGTATGAGAGAACACTGGTTCTTAGAAGAAAAAAAATTCTGATTTTGTTTTACATAGATATAAATTTTGAAAAATGGGCCATGAACAGTAAAAATCACATGACAAAATTTCAGAAAAAAATTATGGAAAAATTTCCATAAATATTTCACTCATGATCATACCAACTGTATTTCTTGATAAGAATTCTAATGAATAAATGTATACTATTTAAAATAATAAGAACATGGAAAATTCAATTAAAAATTCTACATAAAAGGCAAATACAATAAGATATTTGTTTTATAGCAAATATGTATATAAATATGTATAGTAAAATTAAATAGACTCAAATATGGTACGGATGAAACAAAGGTCTAGTGATCTATATATAAAGACAACATTTCTATTTTTACTTTAGTGTATTTTCTATATTTATATTTTGATTACATATTACTAATTTTTATAAATAAAAACTAAAATAAAATTATAACAATTTAACAAAGATTTGGTAATGATCTTTCAAAGATAAAATATTGCAATATTTTTTTCTCAAACTTTCTAGCAACATTATCTATGTATGTGTCTATCTTCAAGATCAGGTGAGACTGGGTGAATTTGGGGTGATATTGTTGTAGATTTTATCTACATTCTTCTGCAAAATTTGATGATAAAATGAAAAGTAATTTAATGTGTGACAATATATTTAACAATAATGAATTTCAAGAAATATTTTAAAAATTATAAAAGTCTTTATCATGCAGAAAATGATCCCTCATTTTATAATTTAGAAATGAGGAGAGATACTCTGACCAATGTTATTTTATGATTATTTGAGTGATGTATAGTTAAGTAAAAATTAACATTCTTAAAATATACTGAGAGTTTTTATTGTCCATGCTACAGTAATCTCTAATAGTAAAAAAGTTGCCAATGAAATACATAATTTTGTTAATAATGTTGGAAAAGTTTTCAAATTGTTTTACTTGGTATAGGCTCTAAACAGTTCAAAGAAAGTTTAAAATGTAATATATTTGAATGTGTAGCTGGAAGTTAAACATTAGGAAGACATATTAAATAGAGAAAAGTTAAATCATGAGACTTTACAGATGGGAGCTGCTCCCATTTAACCTGCCAGAAAAGTGTCCAGACAAAAAATAGCTGTAATTTCTCAGGTGCAGAGAGAGGACATCACGGGCTCATACATCACAAGCCAACTCTAATTTGCAAAGCAATCTGAGAAGAACCAAATTGCAGCAATAAGAAAGGGTGACATTTGTATAATCTTGCAGTCTTTTTATATACTCGGTTCTTAGAATAGGATAATAGGGGTCCATTTGGTGTTTCTCCAATCTCTGTCATAGGAAGAGCCACAAGCATCCCTGGAGAGAAAAAACTAGATAGAAACTTACTGTGACCGAAGGAGAACTCAGCCTGGCATGGGCAAACCAGTTGAAATAATGTTTGTAATCTTCGGTAAGAACCTGAAACTTTTCGATATGGATTCCACTTCAGTTTGTGCATTTTATTTGCATAACCCTGTCTAACTTGACTTTCATATGTCGGAAACTGACTAAGGCATACTGAGTGAAAAGGGAGCCCTGCATTTATGTCTTACTGTTCATATATGCTGTGTGATGCTAGTAATGTTATTTAGCTTTGGCTTGTGCAACGTTCCAATAGGAACTATGGTTTAGGTTAGATAGAACTTTTGAGGTCTACATAAACTAATACATGAAATACCACAAATCTGGCATAAAAAAACGATGCAAGATAATAAGTACCAATACTTTCATTGCTTGTTGATTTTTATGTTTTTATCTTCTAGAACATTTTGTGGAATACAATATGTACTACTTAGACTAAGTCAGTTGATAAAGCAGAGATTCTCAAGACAGTTAATTGGGGGTCTATCATCCCTAGTGAGGAATGGGGAGAGTCATTGAGACAAAATAGATGGAGGTAATAAAAAATGCATTTTAAAAGGCATCAAAGTTTATTCTTAAATGTCCCACATTTTCAAGGAGTATTAGAAACTAGAACCAGTTTAAGCTCACAGTAATTATAATGTAATTATAAGTAAGTATAATCAATGAAATGTAAGAAAATAATTCCCATTAAAACAGTACCCGCAAAAATATTTTGATGAATGCCTTATGAGTAAAATCATTTGGCTAAGGAGTAATTCACACTCTCTGCTGTTGTAAACATTTTAAAATCACTACCTTACTCAAAGGAATGGCATTCTATAGTTCCGTTATGTTCTTGCAATGGGAAAAATTTTCCTCTTCGTACTTTGGTAAACACTCAACATTATTTATCTTTAATTGCCACCACTCGCCTCCCAACTACACAGTCTGAGTGTTCCTTGGTAGGCAACTTCTGTTCCTAGAGGTGCTGGTCTTTAGAGAGCTGGTGTAATACAAGGGTCCATATGTGGACTCAAGGTCTGAAATGCCTCGGGTAAATGCCTGTTCAACCAGTGACCTCGGGAAACTTTTTAAACTTCCAGTTTCTCAGAGCAAGGTGGAGTGAGACTTGCCTGTATCCCAACTGTTGGGAGCCTCGAACCAGCTAATCACAAGTTTGAAGACTGCCTGGGTAACTTCATGAGATCATGTCTCAATATAAAGAAATACAGAAATAAATAGATACATAAATGGGCTGGAGACGTAGCTTAGTGTGAAGCCACAAAATAAATAAGCCATAAACAAATATACACACAGACACACACGCACACATATGTACACAGCTCCTAGTGCCACAGAGTTTTGCTGATTGGTGTTACAATTAAATAAATTTAAGTGAATTTGTGTATGTCCAGAAAGAGTGCTTCACATGTAGAAACTCTTGAAGAAATGTTTATTAGTATTTGAATTCATTTCCCTTTGCTGTTGTGATCAATTAGTAAACAATTAGTAGTTGAAAGCAATAGAAATTAATTCTATTACAAATTTTGGAGTGCAGCAGCTCAAATGAATCTTAGGAGGCTACAATCCAAGTAGGAATCCAAGTAGAAACTTTCTTCTGGAGGCAATGAAAGACACTCTTAAAATTTTCACTGAAGTGCCTACATATTTCTTATCTATTATATATTATGGATGTTATATTTTACTAGAGATACATAATTCAAATGTTTTCTTTCCATTGACTTTTTATCTTTTAAATTTGCTCATGATAAACTTCTTAATACAGGCATTTTAGTGAGCATGTATTTTGTGATTACTAACATTGCTAATGGAGGAAAATAAAGAGATATTGTGCATCCATATTACAGAAGAGTGTGTAAATATTAAGAGCAAAACAGATCTATATATTAACCTAGAAAAATATACAGCATAGTAAGTGTTCAAGAAAGCAATAGATTGTTATATAAAGTTAATTTCATTGTGCATATAAAAAATATACTCCAAAATTAGTAGCTGTCAAGAATGAATATGATTAGGAAGTTAAAAACAAATCAATACTTAATTTTTCCTATGATACTAATATTTAACTTACAGGAGATCTACTACTGAACTATACTCCCAGGCTTTTTTATCTTTCTTATTTTGACATACTATTTCAGTAAGTTTCCCAGCTTGATCTCAAACTTGTAATCTTCTTGCCTCAGCCTCCAAAAACATGAAATCATAGGCATTTGCCATACTGCCCAGCTAGATTATTATTTTTAACATATACTACATTTATCAATAATTGTTAACAGTAAATATAGTTATTCTTTACATCATAACTATAATTAAATACAAAACACTGGAACATTAAATTCTAAAGAAAGGTACATTAAAAATATATTTAAAAAGTACACTTAAAGTCCCATAGGATTTTAAGAGAAGGAGACACTTAATGATACCTTGGAGAATCGAAGGAGCCATGATTTCAGAATGAAAAATAAACATATGAATCATACAATATAGATTAAAAAATTATTTCAAAAAGGTAATTTAATTTAATATTTTAAAAGTTGCTTGAAAATACAAAAAGAGTATTTCAATTGGACTCAATCTCAGAAGAGATGGTTTAACAGAAGAGATGGTTTATGTTTTTTATCCTGAGCTAAGGTTATCAAATCAAAATAATTAATAGATAGGAATAATAGCTAATAAATAGATATCCAATGAGTAGGGAGGAGGACTTATTTTGTCATTAATGTAAAATTTTGGCTAGAATGATGGCAAAGTTATTCAGATAGATAGTAATTCAGATAGTAATAGGTACAATGAAAATATTAACATATTTATGCTAATGAATTGTATAGCTGTAATGATTAAAATATTATATTTTATGTTGTATTTTACCACAATGAAAATAAAACATCTGTGAGAAAATATAAGGAGGTTATCTATGTAAAACAGTCAGTATAAAATCAATTTACTGTAATATGAGAAGAGAAAATGCACAAAAATGACTTTAATATCGTTACATGTATATATTTTATTATACTGTGATTCCTCTATGTTACTTACTTCAATGCTAAACAATTTTAAAAATATCTATTCAATGTACAAAATGGAAAATAAGTCTAACTTCAAATTTCTTTTTCTGCTATCATCTGTTAAATATGTCAGATTGATTATTGCCTAGCAATCAAATAGCAGGATAACGATTATCACAGGAGTTGCTAAGGTTTGAGCAGCCTGTTACATCCTGTTATTCATAACTTGAGTTCAGAAAGTTTTATCTGATGTTACTAAAAACCAAACCTTTCTTTATGAATCAAACCATGCTTTGAATTACAATATGTATGTATGTATGTCACGAAATGTATTGACCCAGATTGTATTTAAAACTATGAATTAAATTGCACCTCTGAGCTCAAATCCATTAACTCAGCTTAACAGAAATACGACAATAGGTATTTTGTTAATGATATCCTGCAGAAATTGATTCTTAATAAAGTAAAACATTTCTTAAATTCTGAAGAGCTTTAAGCTACAAAGTGAAATAATTTATGCCTTGAAAATGAGTCTAGTCTTAAAACAAAGAAAGCATTAATAGAATCATGTTTAAAAGCTTTTAATAGGACTGTAAGTCTGAAACAGAATTCTCAGGTGTCTCATTATAAAGTAGTAGAACATTTTGTTAATAGATTTAGGGATAAGAAAGTGCAAAATCTACTAAAAATTATAAACAAAAATCATTGTGGAGAATATATATTCTTCAATGACCATGACTATCTTAGTACTCTTATCTCAATAGATACTAAGAAAAAATTTTAAAACTAAATAAATACAGTTGGGCAAGGAGACAAATTTCAGACGTATATCTGTCATGGTTTACGTCAGTGGCCCTCAAGCCTCATACAATTATGTGCTTATGATTGGTTCATTGCCTAGCACTCGGATTGGTGGTGTGAGTGCTATACTTGCCTAGGGCTGGAGCCAGGATATGATGTAATGTCAAGAAGAAGGTGTCTCTCTGTCTCTTGCTGGTTTATGTCTTACGATTTGCAACTGCCATGAATGGCTGCCCCACCATGCCACGATGCCTTGGAGCCAACTGAGTACGGACTGAAACCTCCAAGAACTGTGAGAAAGTTTTCCTTCCTTAACTTTGGACATCAGGTATTTTGTCCCAACAATGAGTAAAAAATAACTAAGACAATATCTAGATAGAATTCAATAATGAAAACAACAATTTAAATTTCATTTTACAGAAATTATGGGGGGAAAATTGAGAAATCATCAAGCTAAAAGTCAAAGAACTTTCCCAGAAAACTAAGGATCTCTGTATTGACATGAAAATAAAAAAATCATGCTACATCTCAAATAAATACTCCTTCTGTAACTACTGAGTCAGATAGCAAGTTATTCAGGGACCAAAACTGAGTATCAGCTAGTACTTTGTGTTTTGATAGTCTTAGCCCAAAAAGAAGGGAGATTCTATATTTTCATGTAACAGCAGCTATTATTTTCCTAGAAATGATATTACATTCTATTCATCCACTGAGTAGAAGTAATCAGAAGGTCCTGTTCACACACACAAAAATTCTAATAAGAATTAACATATATATACTTGGCAAACAACCACATCATACTAATAATCATTGAATGCAATGATGGAAGATATTATCAACATTTTACATATACTTTATGATGTGCACATCACTGTATAATTTGCCAAAAAACTTATACATTTTAGCATTTTACTTGCCTACATTAATTAATGCAATTGGCATAGATATGCAAAGTGTTTATGATTTCAAGTATCATTTAAAAATAAAGAAAAGATGACAACTAAACCTAGGTTTATCTGCAATTATAATTGACTGCCAAGAACAGGAATTTTAGTTCACTTTATTCAGGACATGAAAGTTTTTATGTCAGAAGGTGGCATTCGAACAAAAGACTCAACAGCCCATTCTTGGAGATTATTCAATAAAGATACATCATCATCTCTATATGAATCTAATGCTCATCATGTAGAATGCGTAAGCCAGGTCTTTCAACTTTTGCAATCAGAATTCAATATCCAAAGAAAGTGACAGTTTCATTGAAAAATATATTCCTTCCAGGGTTTTGGCATTTGTAACAACTTTTCTAATTATGTCAAAGCCCTAAAATATGTAAAGAGATTCCTTGACCTTTTAAAATTGATTACTTTTTTACCCTAGTTGTTACTATTTCATATAATTTACACATATGGGTTCTTTGTTGATGCTGTAGAATAAAATTACCTCCTCATCACTAAATAGAACCATTGGAATTTTTGAATATCATGTCTTTTTCATCACTAATATTTTATGCTTTATTATCTTTTTTCAGATTTTTAGTGATATTTGTATTTAATAACTGTTGAAAAAATCCACATGGGATAATACATTAAAGTAGACCATACTGAAGCTCTAAATTTTAAAAGTTGTTCATAGTATCCCTAACTGAATGAGCCCACATTTGTTAATGATATCATTTTCCTTGTTATGGAGCTTCAAGTTTGGAAGTATTTCTGATGTCTCTCATGTGCTAAGTGGTAGGAATTTTATTTCTTGATTGGTTTTTTCATAGGTTGAACAAATACATATTTCCCAATATTTTGGCAGGAAACAGATGTAATACAAACATAAAAAAGAATTATAAGCCCACATGTTATATAGTCATGTAACAAACACTTGGTTCAAAGGCTTTAAAATTGTTTGGCATTTCCAGTTATTTTGCTTTGAATTCACAGGCACTGTGAATACAGCCCGTGGTTTCAGCCAAACATTTATTCTCCACAATTTTCCCCCCAGGATATAGATTTTGTTTCTCTCGTTGATGAACAGCCCTCAGACATGTCCCAGAAAGTAAGATAAACAAGAAGAAAGCGAGATAAATGAGAGGAGACTAATGTACTGGACGATCTGAAAGAAGAAGCTTAAAATGCTTGTGGATTTTGCCTTTGCTTTAAGCCTGAATTCAGCCAGTAATCACAGCAAACCAAAACTTTCAACTACATTTTGAGGAAAGCACCTGAAGTAATGTTACTGTTTCTTTTAATGATAATATATTTTATTCCCCAGGCATTATAGCAGTTCAGAAGCTAGGTATGTATGTGGATGACCAGACTTGATAAACTAGTCTGAGTGAGTACACGCAAGATGAATGATTATTACCAGTACAGGTGAGAGAACAAACATTCATTAAGTCAGACACTTTCTTACACTTTAAAATACATTAACTCACTGAATCTACTCAATTTTGGAGTGAAAAACTACTTTTGATTTCCATTTTCCAAATGAAATTACAAGCCTGAAACTCGAGTGAACTATTTGAGATACACAGAAAGAAAAATGGCAGAGGTGCAATTTGAGCCTAAGACTCCAGTGGGATGCTTTGTAGAAAGAGGTTGTATCATCAGTTATGACTACCCACTAGCTGTCTCCTTGGCATGTACACTCATGAGATTCTGATACAGCTGCTTCAAAAGATTTAGCAGTTCAGTGTAGCCATCGCCCTGTACAAGAGATGACTTTTTTCAGGGAAAATTTTAGACTTTAAACCACAGAAAATGACAAGTACTTATCTAGATAGAATTGGATTTCATAGGCACTATGTGGACTTAGTTTCACTGATAACTTCCAATATATGTTTGCGATCTCAAGCATCTGTAAGCCTTCCAGTATCATCTTGTGACTGGTATGAAGTAGGTAAACTTCTGGCACATATCTGCAGACTCAGATGCCACATAGAAATTTAGCACTGGGGTTGCTGACCTGATAGCTTGTCTCATACTCAACCAAAGAGGTGTGGCACTGAGGCAGTCTCCAAATCTTTTCAGTACCCCTAGAAATATCTGGTAGAAGAGCAAGAGTACATTTATATGCGGAGAAAATGACAGACTTGCTAGAGGTGAGACAGTGGTGAGATTCATGGAGATAATTTATTTATCTGAGAATAGTCATTCTGAAGACTCGGAGCACTGTATAACAATGATTACAGAAGAATTTGATTGTGTGTGGGGAATATTACAATAAAATGCATTTTATGCTAAGAAAGGTAAACATTTTTGTAATTTTCTAAAAGTTAAAACCTATGTGTATAAAGAAAATCACCAAATATTTTGATTATGTGCACTAATTAATTAGGACCTTTGAATGAAAAATAAAGGAAAGCAGGCGGTAGGTTATAGGTATGAGGCTGTGTGGACAGTGGGCTTTGATCTTTGAAATGTGGGAAATAAAGAGGAATTGAATGAAAGAATACCACGGGCTCCTGAACCCCAGCACCAGCAGATTCCCATAAGGTAAAAGGAGGAAAGAAACAATACTTTGTCCAATGTCTACAAACTCTAAGTTGAAGAAATTTGTGGCTTGGTAGAGCTACACTGAGAAATCACACAGGGCACTGTGGCAGTGTACTTAAGCTGTGCCACCAGATACTAAGGACTTTGGTGTAAGTCCAGGTGTTAGGGATGAGAGGGAATTTGTTTTCTTCATGGTATCCAGTGCTTCCAGACTTGCACTGACAGAGGCTGACCTCTGAATGATAATGGTGGAACAGTGATCATAGACCTGCTACTGTGATTTTAGAGTGTGTTTATGTGAAACCTATAAGTACTAAAGACAAAGCAGTGTTGAATGATTCTGGAGTTTCACTCAATCATAGACTTGTTATTTTCCTGGAATATGAAAAATCATAATTCAAGAAATTTATTTAAACAGTAAAGACTTGAATTTTCTTGGCTAAAACTGCCATAAGATCATAAATTAAACATTTTTATTCTTGTAATTATAGCTATTAGTTCAAAGAAGGTTTGTACCAGGTGTGCCACTATTGTGGGAAAAATATTTCAAAGCGGAAATGTCCATCAGGATCATTAGGAAGAGTAAATATTGACCAGACAAATATAGTATTATGTTTTACAGCTCATAGTATGAATTCTCAAGTTCTCTGTAACACTTGAGCAAATAACTCAATCTTTTCTGCCTTCGTGTTCTCACATGAGCCTTGCATAATAGCAGCTTCACTATAAGGTTGCTGTGAAGATTAAATTAGATAATATATGTTAAATGTGTAAAATAAAGATGACATGTACTAACATAGTTAACAATTGCTTTTATTGTGTTATTACTTTTTTATTGTGCTGTTAAAAATAACCCCTTGATCATATTTCCTAATAATTTATTTTTAATTGCAGTAAATTTTCAGTTCTATTTATTTTGTTTGCTTTATGTAAAATGATACATATTTACCACTGACAAACTCTTTAATATATTTCTATGAGTATTTATTGCAACGTTTTATTCATCAAGGTATTTCATAATATAGACTTTATTGTAAGATACACTGTAATGTTAAATACTGCTATAATAAACAAGACTATATTAAATGTGAAAATTGACTTTTAATCCCATTTTATTTTCAGAAATATAAAAATGTTAATAAAATGGGGACTAGTCAGAGAGTTTATGTTTATATGCCATCAGTTTTCTGATTTGCTATTTGGAATTAGCCACCAGATTGAATACTGTTACACATCATTAGTGTTTAGAAAAGAAGGAGTTTTATAGCCAGATTTCAAAGAGGCTAAATCAATTTTGATTTCAAAGTTATACTGAAAAATATGAAAAACTGTGTCATTTAGATGATAGTAATATGATTGCTGAAAATAAAAAATGAGAAATATATTATCTGGCTAGTAGGTAAAATGTACGATCTTCTGTAAATGACTATATCTGTCATGAGACTACCTAAAATTAGAAATTTCTAATTTTGCATGCACACGCCAAACTACGACTATTCTAGCAAATGAAAAATTTGCATATACGATTTTAATCAAAGGTAACTATTTGATTGCACAATTATCTGTTTTGCATACACAAAATTTTAATTCTGTACATGTCATTCTGTGTTTGTACGTGCACCCAATTATTTTGTTGGTGCAACTTTGAAATCCTCAATTGATGTATTAGGGCATCAGATCTCTTCCATTCACAGTGAGGTGGCTTCACTTTTTCTTAGCTAGTAAAACAGAATTCCCTGGGCGACCACAGGAAGTGGATCCTGCTAATACTTAGAACATAGGGAAATCTTTCTACAGTCCCAGTTTCTACTAAGAAAGCAAAAATGCATTTTTATTTTTTTCACATACAATTTTGTTGCTTTCTGCCTTTTTATTTGGAATTTATTTCAAAATGTACAGAACCTTTTGGTTCACAGGGAGAACCCTTGAGTGGCAATCACATTGAGATCACTCAATTTTCCACATTGTTAGTTCCTAAATGATGGAAGTAGACTGTTGATCCCTACTACTCTTAAGCAATAGAGAAAATTTAGAGCTGGTAAAAAGTACCAGATTTATAGTCCTAAAGACAGATGTTCTCTGCAGAGTTCCAGAAAAAAAAAAAAAATATATATATATATATATATAGGCTGAAAAGCAGTGAGGCAGATCTCTTTATTTCATTACCGTCTCTCTGGACCATCAGGAATCTCCTTGGCCCTCCGTGAGGGCGGTGAGGTAACTTGCTGACCTCAGTGATAAAGCTCTGGGTGAGTGGGAGGGCTGTTTTCTAGCTAAGTCATTATCACAGGTCCACTGGGACACAGCCTTTTTACAATCCAAAGTTATTCACGACCTACAATAACAGACTGCTCTGCATGAGAGATAGATCATTGGTAATAGCAGGTGTCTTTTGCCTCTGAATCTTTCAGACCAAGAGCCTTTCTGCGTGCTTTGAGGACAGGCCTGGAGTACCACACTGAGATAACTTTTGGTAATAGAGGTTGACATAAAATCATTATTGTGGCTACTGCTGTCCATCTGAATATGGGTGGGTACTTTAAAAAGGCAAATGATCTGAAGAGAAACCAGAGGGTACTTGTACAAATATGATTTTACATTACAGAAAGAAGGGAATAAATGAAGTGTCTGGATGTTCCTATCTTTCCCAGCATTGCCCTAACTCAAGGCAAATTTGTAATCGGACTAGGAAGGAATCCTTTCAAAGCCTCTGAATTTTGGAACTTTGAATTTGGGCATCTACCTAAATCTCAAATTTCAGTAACAAATTTTGTTGAGGGTACTTAGCTGACCCACTGTTACTGACATGGGTCTGTCAGCTCTGTTTCAGTCTCCCCAACACTGCTTTGTTTCAGTGTTTTCTTTTTATCAGTACGCCCGTCTCTTTGTTTTTTGACACCAAGCTTTGCTAAGTAACTAAATTGGCCTCACTGGGCTCCAGCTTGCAATCCTCTTGTCTCCCCCTCCCAGAGTGCTGGGATTATAGTGCAGACTACCAGGCCAAACTTCAGCATCCACTTGTAATTTCTTCAGAGAGAGAGTAGAGTGTAGCAATTAAAATGTTCTCGTTCAGCAGTATCTGGGAGGAAATGGTTCCAGAACTCGCTATGGACACTAAACTCCACAGGTGCTTACCTCTCTTATATCCAATACTATTACAATGCTATATATCCTACCTGCATTTTCCTGTGTGCTTTAAATCATCTCTAGACTATTCATAATGCCTAACAATGGAAATGTTATGTAAACAGTTCTACTATATTGTAGAGGAAATAATGAAAAGGAAAAAGTCCACCTGTTCAGTACTAATGCATTTTGTTTTTCTTGAATACACTGGAACATTTTGGCTGATACAGAGGGCTGACCATAGACTATAGGGACCCGAGACAAACATGTCTGACATAGTAGATGAATAGCCCATTTCCCCCAGGTAGTTTTGCCTTGTGTAGTGTGTTCCTATATTGATTCCAGGATTGGCCATTATATAATATTTGTTTTGTTTTGGTTTGGTTTGGCCTTCAGACAGGATCTCCCTATATAGTCTAGGCTGGTCTTGAACTCCTTGTATAGCCAAGGTTGGCTCAAACTCACACAGATTCTCCTGCCTCAGTCTCCTAAATCCTGGGATTACAGGTGTTATGGTTGATACACTGTGTCAGCTTGAAAGTTTAAACTGAAAGACTCAGCAGAGAGCTAGGGTTCTTACTTCGTAAATATCCTCATCCTTTGCAAGAGGAGGGCAAGGAGATTTTGTGAGAGCTACACCTGCCCTGGAGAGTGGGAGGTGGACTGTGCACAATATAAGGGAGGAAAAGAGGCTTGCTACCCCTGCTTTTGCTCTGGTTGCTTTTACTGTCTGCTGCCTTGAAGTGTTGCCCAGTGTCATGCAACCCTGATTTAGAGACATCTGATTATAGACTGAAACCATCAAAAACCATGAACTAAATAAAACTTTTTTCCTTCACCTTAGGTGTTGAGTATTTTGTTTCAGCGATAAGAGAATAGTAATCAAGAAAACAATTATATGCTACCATGCCCAAATGCCAGATCATTTATTTTGACAAATGGGCCTTTAGTAAGCATGATACAAGAAGAGGTATTTAAAGGACTTGTCCTTTACAGTATTCTTTAGAACTGAACTTCAAGGTATATGAATTCCCAGCTATTATGCTAGGGCATAATCCCCATGGAAAACTCTTAGAGAAGACTCACCATACAATATAACCTCAACACAGCTTCTAGTTAAATGTCATGTGAGTGACCCAAACAATCCCTATTACAACAGGACAGTTACCCCGTCAGCCCATCATGAAGGATAACAAGTGTTTGTATAAGAACTTGAGATTTAGGATAGTTTATTAAATAACAATAGTTGATACAACCTATGCCATTTTAGGCTCGATACTTATTTAGCTATGTGACCTAGGAGAGCTGTCTAACACATTTTTGACAGACCTATAATTCATATGTCTTGCTGCCAAGCAGCTCAAAATCCTTGGTGGCACTTACATGACTGTCCCATCAGGAGGACTCACCAGTAGTTCAAGCCGGAAGCCTGTTACATTTGCTTATTCTGTCTCCAGTTTTATAATATGGGCAATAATGTAGTACTTCACAGGTTGTGCAATGGATTAAATGAAATAATAAATGTGGAAATGTTAGCACAATGCCTGAGGCATACTAAGTACTACTGAATGAGGGTAGTTACCATGAATTTCATCATTTCACAATCATTACTATTTTGATAATTGCCAATTTTACTAGCACCAGTATCAACACTAACACTGCAATCATTGTCACCAGTGCCTTTCTCACAGCTAGAGTGCTAATTCCCTCAATTTCTGCTGCCATAAGGAAAATAAGTCTTTTTTACTGTGACGTTTCTTAAACATACATATACACAAAACTTTTTTCATTCTAATCAGTGATGATTAAAAATAATGTCAAATATAATGTTATTTAACTTAATTATAATGTAATGTGTTATATAATATATATTATATGTATATACTCCTTCATGTTATTTCATTAGATTATTACAGATTTGCTATGATTACTTAGAAGCAGATAAAATTGATCATATTTGAACCTATGTCTTCTTTCTCTAATGTTGAAGTATTTAAAGAAAATTTGTCCAAAAAACACAGGCCTTTATCTTTCACCAGATGCACAATTCAATAATAGAAGAGGTTTTATTCTCTTTAAAGTTCTATTCCTAGTACATTGCAAATGACACATACATAGAGGCTGCATGAGAAATGTTTGTTGAATATGTGAGATCAATTGACAGCTGATTGGCAGTTTAGTAGAGCATGGAATATAGAGCCAGACTGCTTGAGTTTAAATCTCAGCTATGTGAACTTGAAAAATTTAATAGTTCTGTGTGCAAGTTCCCTCATATGTAAAGGAAAATAATAGTAGCTGTTACTTAGAGATATGCAAATGCATATGGAACTCTCAGAATAGTACTGGCAACACAGAGCTCTTTGTTATCATTATTTCATTATTGTTACATCAAGTTCTGCTGATTCATAAAACTTTATATATAATTAACTTACAGAGGGATAATATATATGCATATTGAAAGGCCAGGAAGGATGGTGATTTGCAATCTGAATCAATGGCTTTCAAGTTCCATTCATGATTACCATAATCCAAGATGATAATTTAAACTCTGATCCCTGCTCAATCTACAGTCATTTTCTGTCTTTTGTATTTATAAAAATTGCACCAAAGAAATTGTGTTTGCACAATAAGGTTTGAGATGCACTGCAGATGAATGAATATTAACAATATAAGCTCAGGTCCATATTAATTAATTCAATATTGTGGTATAAATATTCTTTCATTGACCAGTGAATCTAGTCATGTGGATAGTTACTGATTCTACCCAATACTAACCATGTGCCATTTCAAAGTTTCCTCTTTTTTTGTGTGTGTTTCACCACCTTCCCTCATCAATAGTGAGACTCTGACCCTTCAAGAACACAAAGAGAAACTAATGAGGACTACAAACTCTTGCTATTAAAAGTGTGGTTCACAAGACAGCAATGCCAAAATCACACATCAGATTGGTAAACGTGCAGAACCTTGGTAACTAATATAAGTCTCTGAATCTCAATGGCCCTTCCTAACAGAAACATCAGGAGGTGAAATATTAAAATTTGGGTGTCATGCTTAATCCTGAGAGACTCTGATCTGTCTGTGTTACCCAGGTGCTGTAATTTTTCAACTCTACAAGTGACTCTGATATATACAATTTTGCTTAAGAAACATTCATGTAAAGAAAATTCTAGAACAGAACATTGCTTTTATAACTTTTATTTCCATAGTTTTCTTCAGGCTTCTATATGATTCCAGAATTTAGAAAGTCCTTTAGATTTCTGCATCCCAATGGAATAGACCTTTATCTTCACTATTTATGGTTAGTCTCCCACCTTGCCTACTCTAGTATCTATCCTGTTTTCTCACTAATCACTTTGACATGTGAGCCAGCCAGACAGTTAAACTACAGAGCATTCATAACGTACACAGGAATATCCTACAAAACAAAAACACTTTCCTACATTTTCAGGGCGAAAGTCAGATACTGTCAAACAGAGTGAAGATAACAGTATCTACTTGGTTAGGACTGTTCCATGACCCCTATTTTCTTCTTTTAAAATTTGCCTGTGGTGATATGATGGTGTGATTGCCTTTGAATAGACTGCAATATTAGGAAAATAAACTATTTAAATGAAGTATTCTATTTCATTCTACAATTATTTACTCAAAATGTTGGACTTCATAGTTTACTCTGGATTAGTAGGGCAATGTGTAGAAAAATAGATTTGGGGGACTACTCCAAACCAAGTCTTTTTTGTGTGACTTAACAAAAACAGCAATTTTGTCCTGGTCTTGTGACTGTTGTTTGCACAGTAGAAAAGACTTTAAAATCAGTTCAATCAAATACTTGAAAATTAATATCTTGAATGGAGTCACTTGGAAAGCTGGCAATGGGAGAGAATTAATTACACAAATTTTTGCTGTCATAGAGTTCACAGTGTTATCCTTAAGCCATTGGCTTTGACTTCATTTGAGAGCCAAATTGAGACTTTTGAGTCCTAATTCAGACTTCCTTCATAATCTGTCTTTTAACAAAATAGGCCAATTGTGGTTTGAGTGGTTTGAGTACTGATCTGGTAGTCTTTCTCCAATATTTGTCTTTCCTTGAATGACACTCCATATAGCACCCCACTCATTTGTCCTATTCTGTTTCTTACCCAAATTCCGTATGAATTTTTTACATCTCCAAGATTCTTGTTATCTCTCTTGTAACCAGCTACTACTTGGACCAACTCACATTTTACCAAGTATTGTATGTATACTGAAGAAAGGGATAAGATTATACAAGCACGCAGTTATTTACATTTTTTCCTTAGTGCAATTAAGAGAGAAAAATGCATCCCCCCCAATCTGTTTTGAACTATCGAGGAAGTAAAGTACAGAACAATCTTATATAAAGTCTTCTCTTTATAAATCTGGCAATAGGAAAACAATCCTTACAAATTCTAATTTTTCCAGTACTGTGAAAACACGGAGATATATTGGTTTTATTCCTCCAATATAACATAAAAGGACAGCAATTTGGCAAAAGTGGGTTGACTGCTAAACTCATTCAATTTAGTTCTCAATAGGCAATTGAGAGAAACTATGTAAATTAAAATATTTAGTCTTTTTCTTCCATTGTAAGATTAATAGAGAATCAAAAGACAGTTATTCATGCTGATAATTTTGGTTGTTTTACTACCAATGTACACACCATGTTACTTGTAACTCCTAAAACAATATCAAGATAGTACTTTTCTATTTGATTGGAATACTGTTAAAGTTTCAATAAGTGAATCTTATGTGAATATAAAAATATCTGTTGATAAAATATGGATGAAAACTAAAATTTTGATTTTAAATGAAACAGAAGAAAAATATTCTAAAATTCTAATACCTTCAGATAACTGATTCATCAAACTTAACCAACTTTAAAATGGGGAAAATAAATCTTTTGAAACTAAGAAAGAAAAGTGTTCCGCGAAGATTTAAAAAAGCAGAAAATCTTACCAGAGTTCTTCAGTTAATGGAGAGGCACCATCTAAAACAACAAAGATGCATTTTGGTATGGCAACCACAAAAATGACAAACACTTTCAGTTATCTTCAAACATGTTACAATTAAGAATCATATTTATTAAAAAATGAACAAGTGAATGAGATACTCTGATTCGCATCTGATGATATCAGATGAAAACATTGCATCACCATTTTATGATCTAAATAGATAACAGTTGTTTTTCATAATCATTTTTATGGTATACATGGCACATATATATTGTGCATAACTATTTCCTCCTGATAATTGTGTTTAAAAGGCAGCAGAATCATAGGTTGACCTAGATTGTACTCTTTGTCGTGCCATGAGCAAAATCTCAGCATATTCCATACTGATTACAGGAAAAGAAAAAAAACAGTATCATAGACTTAATAATTTTAGAACAAGCGAGGAGAAAGAAACTCTCATGTCAAATTGCATTGTATCATGACTGTGGTTAACATTTTATTGAGTATTCCAAAGAGCTAATATAGAAGATTATTGGAAGAAAAATATTTGATGTAATAGACATGCTAAATACCTTGACTTGATTAGGACAAATATGTACAAATATTACATCATTGAATTATACATCAATCATATTTAAGTGCAATTAGTATGCATCAATTAAGAACAAACCATAAGGAAAGAAAGCAAATTTAAAAAAAAAACAAAAAAACAAAGAAACAAACAAGCAAAAACTATAGAGGTTTTTGTGACCCCGGAGATGTTAGCAGGAATGTAAGTGTGAAGTTACTCCAAATGAAGTGATTTATGAATAGTACATGTTTGGAACCTATAGAATATTTCTCTTAAAAGATTTCTTAGGAATTTTCAGATGCAAATTTATTCAAATAGCATATTAGCTCTCTAGTCCTCCATATCCAATTCCTTTATTTCCCATAAAAGATCTATTGTCTATAAAATAACTTTGATATTAGAATGCAGGGACAGAATACTAAGTTGGATAGCTTCCTAGTATTATATGATTTATTTGAAAATAGTGAAGAATAAACATGTAATGCTGTTCATCTATCTATCTGTTATCTATCTCTCTGTGACAATTATACAGGTGGTAGGAATGAACTAGTTGTTTTTGTATTTACCTGAACAAACAATCATACAAAACTATTTGCATTGAACTTCCTAAGTATTCCAACACTATCAGAATTCTTACATGCATATATAATACATGTCATATGTCTCTGTCACACAAACAGGAACATAGAGAATTATGTACACAGGTAATTAGAGGAATTCTCCTCTTTTCTGATTGCATCAGACTTGTCTTTCCATTGGCATTTTCTTTTCCTCTTATCAAGATTTTAGTGCTGAGTTCTCATATAATTTGCAAGTGAGTCACAGCTTAGACTGAAGAGGCAAAAGGCAAGTGGCAGGGATAAAAGTAGCTGAGATTGAAGCGAATTGGTGATGGAGTTTCACTACATATAATTCACACATAAGGCTGAACCCAAAGCACATAACAGATTTACTTTGTAAAACAAGAAGGCCAGCATCAATAGTTAAGTCCTATTTCATTTTTGTTCTGATAAATGATTCTTACTTCAATCATAATTACTTGTGTTCACTTTATTTTCTTAAAAAGAATAAAAGGAAAAATGTAAAGTTGGTCCAGTTTTATCGAAAATATGTATGGCATTGTAAACCAATAGCAAATAATCTTACTGATACATATATATATATATATATATATATATATATATATATATATATCGTATAGAATATATATAATATAAAATATAATAAATGTTTTTAAAAAAGCAAAATTGGAAAAATACACACTCAAGAAATCTCTGCTTTTTTTGGAGGAAAAAAAAGTGGAAATGAATGATGCACATTTGTGACATTTTGGTTTTCTGACACCTTTATTGGTCTCATCAAAGAAGACTGCAGTGACACACTCTCTCTGGAAGGTTTCTCAAGAAGGTCTTAGACTTGATTTTATACTCTATAAGGAGAAAAAAAATCAAGTGAGGACTTAAAAAATCTGGTGGATGTATGGGGATTACATACACATTAGGCCCTGGAGGCAGGAGCTCAAATTCATATCTATAAAACATATGAGGGAATCTTATGGGCAAGTCAGTAGGACTGGCTCTTTCTAGTGTATGAAAAATACCAAACATAGCACCAAACACAGACTATGAGAAAAGTATATTTAAAATTATTTAAAATAAAAGATTTCTAAAAACCATATGAAAGAAATAAAACTCTACAAAAATAACGAGAGTTTTCAAACAGTACTGATTATAATATTTAGAAATAACATAATAACTGAAATTATGAGAATCAACAGACACAATAAACACCAATATTACTCATGGAGAGACAGAGTACAGAAAATAACTTTATGTTGCCCAAGAAACAAAGAAAAAATGAAAGGACAAAGTAGTGTGAGGTGCTTTAACAGAAGAAAGAAAAGGAATTCGAGAAATCTTAACAGAGAAATATGTAGCTAAGGTACTTCACACACTGCTGTATGATTTGGTTTATACCTCTGTCCCTTTCTCTCTTTTTCCCTCCCTGCTAGTCTTCCAGCTTCCAGAAAGCTAAACATACCTCAAACAAAATTGATACAATTAAATACTGCTCACATACAAAGAAATAAATGTAATGTCAAATACACCTATGAAACAAATATGCATTTAAAAAGCGACAAATGGACTGAGAGCCAATGTTCTTAAAAGGGAAATAGATGCTTTAAGACCCAAGACTCGTAACTCAAAAGTGCTAATAGAAAATGACTGTTATTTCAGTAGCCTTTACTCATCCTTGAATTATTTATAAAGATACTATTTGAGATAATTTTAAATAAAAACCACAATTTTACTATGATCTCTACTTTTATTAAGGGAAATTGAAGGATATAACTTAGCAAAAAAGGAAATTATAAGGATATAATTCAGGAAAAAAATAAACTGAACTCAGAAAGAAAATGATATGTATAAGAGAATGATAAATAATTATTGAATTAGATAAGTAAATCCAGAAACGCTAACTAAAAAATGGTATAGTACATTTATCCCAGAAATTGAAAACACTGAATACTTATACAATGCCAAACATGGGCAGAAAAGTTGTAATTAAAGTGTTCTGACATTCATATATTATTTGAGAGAAGGGTAAGATATTTCTTAGCTGTCTTTTTGAGACAGGATCTCACTATGCAGTTCAAGCTGGCCTTGGGCTCACTTTGTAGCCCAGGTTGATCTTGAACTTGCAAACGATTCTCTTGCCTCAGTCTCCTGAGTGTTGGGATTAAAAGAGTGTGCCACCATGCCCAGCCTTTAACTTCATATGTTGTTAATTGAAATATTATCATTATCACTTAGAGGCAAACACAAAAGTAGAAAAATAGAAAGCATAATATAAAAGGGACCAAGCGATGAGAGGGAGTTATAAAAAGAATTAAGATGTATTATATGTATGTATCAACTCTCTACAAGAATGAAAATATAATGTACTGCAAATATGTAATAATAATGATGAAACTGAAAAAAGGAAGAAAAACTAAAAAAAATGAAAGAAATAGTATGCATAGAAACAAATAAATTAAAAATATGTGTAAAATAATTAATACATTAAGAAGATAGATAACCACAATAAATGCTGTTATTGTTCCTGATACTCTTTCCTCTTCCTCCCAGGATTGCATGAACCTTCCTAAACCTCTCATTTTATCATCAGTAGTATTAACCTGTTTTCCTACCAGTCTCTGAAAAATGTCTCAAAAATCTTCCTCTGTCCAAAGTTTTTAAAAATAAGAGAAGTTAATCCATAATTTCCTAAGGGCTTTACTACTTGTAAAGTATTTGGGAAAGTAAAGCAATATTTTAAAGTAAGGAAGAAGTTCTTAATTTTAATTGGTGCAACTGAATTGTAGTCTTAAAATTTAAAGTCTCAAATCCAGAGGTCACACCCCACCCACAGTCCCAAAGAAACAGTTGAACACCAGACATGTTCAATAATATTCAGTGTATTTCTTGTGTTAAGAATTTAAAGCTTTTAGATTTTTGGTTTTGTATTCTCTTTTCCCTACTCTTCATCTTAGATTTTGACAAACTCCAAACACTTTCATAAAAAGTGTCTATCCTTGTTCCTTGCTCCATCTATTAAAAAAAAATCTAACCTTGTTAGTCATCCAAAGACTCTACAAACAGTACACAAGCAAATAAAATCATGAATTAAAAGGAGTAAGGAGTAAGAATAAGTTCATTATTTATTCTTAAATCATTCATTGAACAAACATTTTTATCATGTATTAAAGCAGTATTTTATCATCTGCTCTGTCTCATTTGATATCTTAGCACTGAGGATACAGGGGAAGCCATACGCACATCTCTTCCATATTTTGTGTCATGGAGAAGGAAAAGGGCCTAAAAGATCGTAAGCAACTAAACAAGCCAATGAAATCATTTTAGACAATTAGTTAAGAAAATGAAACAGGTGATGTGAATCAGATTGAATTAAATTGAATGGCTGGCCAGAAAAATATGGAAGCCAGGCATACAATATCAGAGGACAGGATTGGAGATATGAAGAAAACTGAGCAAAAACGAAGGGCTATGTGAACTTGTTATATTCAAGGCACAGAAAAAAAGAAAGTCAATGTGACCAAAGTCTAGTGAGCAGAAAAGAAGTGGTATAAGGTACAGAAGGACACTGGGGCAGATTACAGATTGCAGAGTAGACCACGGCCAAGGAGTCTGGATGACAGTCCAAGGTGATTCACTAAGGGTTTTAAGCAATAGAGAAATTATCTGATTATGTCTCATACATGCCTAAAGATACCCTGTACAAAATGGAAACCCAGAAGGAAAAGAGTTGTGAAGTTAGTTTGGCATAGTTCATGACAAGAGCCAGTGGTATTTTGAAGCAAAGCGAATCAGAGAAAACTAGGAACGTCTCTAACATAGCCAGCTGAGGTAATGTACACCTGCTCTGAGGGAAACAGGAGTGTCAGAAGTTCATTTCTTGCATGGACAACTTAACAAGACCTTGTCACAAAATTTTTTAAAAAGTTAATAAGTAAATAAAAATGAGCTGGGGTACAGCACTCCTCAGTACTGTGAAAATAAAATCTCTGGAATATATTTTGGAAGTAGATTGATAGGAATTATTTTTGGATTGGCTGGATGTGAGTAGTGAATGACAGAAAATTATAAATGACAATTGCAGGCTTTGGATTTAATTAAGGGTGATGTTAGTGCTATGTGTTGAGACGGCGAGGACTGGGAAGAAAGAAGTACAGGTTCATCTTGTGTGCCAGCTATGTTGGTTCAACTTTAGACACAACAGTAGGTTGGGATGCTTTTCAATTTTGTGAATACAAATTTCAAGAAGGAAGTTGGTTGTGAAATCTGCAGTTCAGTGGAACAGTTAGGATAAATACTGGGGATTCTTACCACAAAGGTCTAATTTTGGATATGGGAATGGGAACAAGATTGGAGGCTTTTGGCTATAGATTCAGCCATTCAACATTAAGATTTATAAGGGAAAACAAACTGCAGTCCAGTTATATGGGGGCTTAGCAAATTGGGGATATTTCATTTAATGTCTGTCTACTCCCGACTTTTTTGCCACACTTCTTAGTAAGTCTCTAATGAACAAATTTGACTGGCTAATATTTGGAGCCATTAAGATTACCTTTCTTTCTCTATCATTTCTAGATTCATAATGACATCTAGTCAAGTTTACCAGTTTGAGCCATTGATTTATTGTTCAGACAGGAAGCATTTCTTAGAGCAATCCCTTGCTTTCTTTGCCTCCCAATTCTTTTCAGAATCTAAAACCCACAGAATAATTTGTAAGAACAAATGACATCATATTATTTTCCCTGAATTTTGTACTTGAGGAAAAGTCTACATAACCAATGCACAATGCATTTGAAGCTTAGCATTGTCCTAATTACTTGCTTTGATACGATTCTGCAAGTTTTAACTGAACAAGGAAACCTGCAACAGTTTCTTGATTAACGTGATGGGTTATCAGTCAGCATAGAAGTGCTAGGTACTTCAGCACAGTAAAACAGCAGATAGAAGTAAAGAAAATTATTAGAGTCTCAGTTCTTAACAAAGTAAGAATATATAGATAATGGCACTTAAAACACTTCATAGGCAATATTCTGCATTGTAGCATATGCTTCGTAACAATAGGCTGGGTAAAGTCCTTCAATTTCAATTAATAAAATTGTTAATTCAAGATCTGTGTGTCAGCAAAGTTATAGTTTGGATCTGTGCAGTGTTAGTCTATGCTTTATTAGGACAGAATAAAGCAATTAACGAAAGCATAGTCTCTAAAAGCTGCTACTGTGAATGGTGCAAAATTGAATTTTTAGCATGTTTACATATAGGGAAATAGTTTGACACATTATTTCCCTTATATTCATTATTGGTTCCCTTTAGATTTTTTTTTTTTTTACAACTCTGAAAGCCTTTGGAAATCATATTGATGTCTGTCCTTTGGCTTTTCTCTTTTGGAGATAATTTGCAATTTGTCAATACATTTTAAACACTCCAGCTTCGCATATTTTTTGAATGTTTAATCTCTGACCTAAAAATTAGCAAACTTTCCATTATATTTGGTCATTATTTTCATTGTATGTTAAATTGTACTATTTGGATAACCTTAGATTGGAATACAAAAGGTTAATATGGACTTTACCTTTGTACTCTCTTTTGAGTGACAAAATATGTTGAACAATGAAACAAAAAATGATTTCAATAAAAATATCTACTTAAGAACACAGATATTAGGGGCTAGGGCTATAGCTCAACAGCCCCGTATTACCTGGCAAGCTCGAGGCCCTAAGTTTGATTCCCGGTACCAAAATAAGTATATAAATAAATAAACAAACACACAGATACTTTTTAAAACATATTAAAAATACTGCCTGAAAATCATTGTTAAATAAAAGATAGGTACCAATTATTGTTTAGATCAAGCTTTTGTTTGTGGTTAGGGACACCAAAATCTGTCTTTACACATCCAATTAGAAGAGTTAAAACTTTTAACTTGAGTAAAACATGGTTTTGGTTTTGGACAATGAAGTTAATTCATTGACTCAATAGAGATGATAGATGAGAGGAGATAACTATGTAGTTAAACCGTTAGCCTAAGTAAAGAGCTCTCCCTCATTTGTACCTTCTTATGACTATCATATTTCTCTTATATTATTAACTTACTTTTCCAAAGGAAATCAGTCTTTTTTCTTTCTTCACAATTCCAAAGTGGCAGGATAAGGGTAATAATGTGATATATTTGTAAGTTTTAATCCCACTCATAGAAGCAAGGGGATTACACCAAGTCTCTGCAGGTATAAAGTAAAAATCAAAGGTGGGATATTTGAGATTTTATTTTCTGATGGTGCTCTGGGGATTGGACCTCACACATGCTAGGCGAGCATTCTACAATAGAACTATATCCTCAGCCCTTCAATGAACAAGTTTGTATAGATTATTTTGAAGAACAGCAATCTTGAAAACATACCAGATACAAACATTTCTACCCTAGCTCCACCTCCCTTAACTTGTATCTCATAAAATTTGGGTTAAATTTAATGAAAAATGTATGAGGCAGAAGTTCAAAATATATACTAGAAGTAGATTTTAATTTTTGCTGACATTATAAGCAGAGAATGGCAAATTACTTCCAAGAAGAACTACCTTAAATTGGGGCTAAAGTGGTTAAATTTTAAAATATCGAATCCATAAATTCATGTGTAGAAACCAGGATAATAACTTTGATAATGGAGAAAAGAAACACACAGGCAATTTATGGACTTATAATACTGGGTGAACCATTGTTGGTGCTTCTCAAGTTTTGGTTGGTGTTTTTGTTTTGTTTGAAGTTTTGACTGCAAAGGAAATAATTATTGTACAAATTAGGTATCTCTTTCTTAAAAGTTTGCATCAGCTGGGGACTGCATTTAACTGAACTAATAAAGCCTAAAAAAAAAAAAAAAACACCATTTGGAGAGTAATTTGAGAGTCACAAGTATGAGAAACAATTTTTCCAAACTCATGTAACTCTTTTATATTTTCAAATGTGCATTCTGTGTTTACAAATGTGTTTTTATTGAGGTTCCAACCTGGATTACTTGTTTGTTCACAGTCCTAGAACATCATAATAAAAAATGGAAATTTAACATCACTCTCAATAATAAGATTCATTACAATTAAGAAAACAAAGGAACAATTTTCATCAGCTTTCACTTATCTTAAGAAATGTGATAAAGTTTTTTTAATTTGACATATTAAGAGGTATTATATTAAGGAAGTAGAGAACTTAGCAAAATTTAGTTTAAAAATATCACTAAATTTACCAGGATTTTGTGGGGGTTTTGTCAACTTTAATTTTTATTAGTATGTGTTTGCCATAAATGATTACATTTCTTGTAAGAAGTTGTACATCTACAATTGTGTTTTCATCCCATTTCCTCACCCATCTTTCCCCTTGGTCCTTTTCTTTTTAGCAAAAGATATATCTCCCTATTTCCTAGTATCTATTGGAATAAAGAAAGTGTGGTATTTCCATTAGTTTTGTTGTTGTTGTTGTTATTATTTTCCCTTCTTTAAAATGGGATAGTTGTAAAAATTAAAGAAAATAATGAACTCAAAATATCACTTACGCTGCCACTCTCACAGTGAGTTCTCTATTTTCTTTCCCTTTTCACATTAGTTTCAAATACTTTCTGTCAAGTGATAGAAATTGTCCTATTTTGTCATGTTGTCTAACTTGATAGAAGGATTGCAAATATACAGGGGCCTTTTAAATCAATACTTATCAAGAAAATAGGAGAGTGTAATTTAACCAAAATCAGACAATTATTAAAATTTATCTAAAATTTGTTTATACTTTCCTCCAGATTATTCCTATTTTACAGATACAATTATTCTTAATTTTACATTCTGATTTTAATGTAAAGATATATATATGTAGATAAACTGAGCTTATATGTAATCTCACTATTTTTATAATCTACCTGCAATTATATTTTATGCATCTGTCACTTCTACCACAAATATAGTATCTTCATTAATGTCCAATAGCATTTTAAAATTATTGTTATCATTTATTTTATTAAATTTGAGTAATTTTCTAATGTGCTTAAATGTTTCACTAATATTTGAAATTCTTGAGCTTTTACAAATTTCAAGTTTTCTCTTGGCCTCTTCTTACAAATATGAGATGGTTCTCATATTGAAATTCCCTACCACTTCAAATGTGCAACAGTATTAGTTAAGTATACCTTTTAAAAAGCCAAAAATGCCTCATCAAATAAATTCAGGATCAGCATCACTGGGGAGGAAATAGAAGCAGCTTAAAAAGATCTCAGTGGGGCCTCTCCTGTCACTCTGAACAAATAAAACTTCTGCAAGAAGAAGAAAAATCTTCAGTATAGTCAAGTAAATAATATAAAAATTTCAAGCCAAAGGGGTAAAGGAAGACATCATAAGGAAGAATTGGCAGCTCCAAGCAGCAGAAAAGTTTACATCCTCCAAATAATAGAGAAGCCCAGGAGTGATTTGTTTCAAATCCTAACAGAGTGTGAGGGGAACACATTTTCAAATTTACTGGATGACTGGATCTCAAAACTTTTATTATATATATATAAACTTGTATTTCAAATAAAATATTTTCTAAGGTTTCATTTTTTTTTTTTTTTTTTTTTACTATACCCTATACAGTTCAAATAAAGACAAAAAATACTTTCCTCTAGTCCTGGTCCAAACATGTTATCTAAAAATATATGAATGAATAAGACATAATATGTTCACTGCCATCTTTTACTGTGTATAAGAGAAAAACATGAACCTCATTTAAAAAATATGTAGTGAAGTACATTTTTAAGTTAATAGAGCACAATGAAAAGTTTGGCTAGTTTCACTGGGGGGACTTACACAAATTCGATAAATGTTAGATTTCTTTAAAGACACAGTCAGTTGTTTAGATAAATGAAGTGAGCTCCTTGATCAGAGGTTACTGGCATAAATCAATACACTGCAATATGCATTCAGTTCATATTGTATTTCAGTAAAAGGTGCTTGAAATTCAGTACACAGCTTTGCTATAAATCATGAACAGAAATTATATTAAAAGAAAGTTAGTTCTATGATTTGAACTAAAAAATCAATGGAACTCTCTAGCAAGGATAAAATAAAATACTTTTAGACATCTATCAAGAGAAAGATGGTTTTAATCATTGCCAGTCATGTTTAATATATTTGTTTCCTACGTCTAGTTTAAGTTAGAGCCTGTTAGCATCACTTGATCCCCACAGACAACCTTTTAAATGCACAAACATGTACACTGGGAAGAAACCCAACCCATGTGATCTTCGTTATAAATAAACAAGAAGAAAATCCAGATAGCCAGAAAGTAATGAATTTCTTGACTTACTAAGGTAGCAAGGAAAGTATTTGACAGTATGGGAAAAAGACTTTCAGAAAGGGAGTTGTAGGCATTATTATTTGGGGAAGACACCATAAAAATGTGATTCTGGTTAACTGAAGTTGTAGTTTAGTCTGGTATTACGTATATACTCAGTATAGGTTTAAAAATTCACATTTATTATTGTACATTAAAGATATTAGCATACATCATAGACTCCCAACATGCTTGCTCACAAACACATGCATGTCTGTCTACACCCAAGAAGCAGGCAGCAGAGTTTTGCAATCACAGTTACAAGCAGAAGCTGCTGTGTCTGATAAATTGAGCGATGTTCAGTGACCTAAATTGGGGCTTAGAATAAGTGGGTGCAGGCATGCATTCATCAAAGGAAAATAGGCCAAATATATGTTTATCCTTTATTCCATCACAGCTGCAGAGCCTCTTTTGGTGAGTGTGTGTGTGTGTGTGTGTGTGTGTGTGTGTGTGCGTGCGCTCATGACTATAAAAATAAATATGCCATTAGCCTGAAAAACAAATGAACCATAAGTCGGGTTTCCATCAAAATAGACATGAAATGGATTAAATATTAAACCCCGGACTGGGACATACTTTGTGTCCCTTTTCAATTTGCAGCACTACATCAGGATACACAATATATTCCCGAGGAGGCACGACATTGCCCTTCCTTTTCATGATAAGTAAGGCAAGGGTGAGAACAAAGACTTTTGTCTCAGAGAAATGCGCTTTCTAACATTACCACCTAAATATTAAATACATCTTAAGCTAGAAAGATATGTTACTTTCTTAGGAATTCTATGTCTATGTGCAGAAATGATGCCTGAAAATATCATCATCAAAATCCATAACTGTAAAACAGCCAAATTATTATTTTTTCTTTAAATCAGAGTACGATATAATTCAGTGCGACTCACTACACAGACATCATTGAAATCATTAAATCTGAAGTGGAAATAGGCTTTTGTTAACAGTTCCAAAATGTGAGTTCAATTGTCATATGTTACACAGTTGAAAGAAGGTTTCTGCCCTCAGATATCTGAGGAAAGACCTTGAACAGGTAACTTCCATTACACTTGGTGGCAAATAGGGGCGAGCCCAAGAGCTAGATACCCTTTATGCCAAGCAAAGAATTCGTGACAACACCAAGAATCTCAATACTTTACGGGAAAGCAATCTCTAAAGAATTAAACACCAGTGTTTGGAAAGGTTGCCTGTGCAAAGGAAGAAAATACCAGATTTATAATGATCTCAGGGCAGCGGAGAGAAATGGGCAAATACGTTCATTTAAGGAAACACTGCCATTGTGCAGGGAAGAAGCTGAAGGTGGGAAGCTCAGTGAACTCTCCTAGAGCCAGGAAAACAGACGGAATCTTCTGAGGACAGCTCAAAGGCTCGCTCTGCTGTGTCCATGAGTCTCATCAAGAGTAGACAAAAGGAAAAATGATATGCACAACTATAAGATGTAGCTCAATTTGTATCACACATCACATACATGTCAGGAGTGCTTTTTAAAACCAGAATTAGCTAGAGATCCATTTTTGTATTTTAATAATCATGCCTTATTTTAAACTATAGCACATTTCTTCTTTTCTAAAGCTGATTTTGTGATGATAAGCATCAGGGAGCACCACCTGGTGTCTGCTACATGTGGGCCCATCGCTGAGAAGTCTCCATGAGCCTCTCAGTAACTTTCTTTCTTTTCTGCCACCCTGTGCCATTTGTAATCAGTATATCTGTCTATTCCCTTCTTCACTCATCTTCCTTCTCATTTCTCTCCATCACTTTGCCTATCTCTGGTGAAGGCCTTTATCGCATTCTAGTCACTGTAAGAACATGTTTAGCCTTGGTACTATAACAGCTCCTCCCTCTGCTCCAATTCTTCTTCCACCACCATCTTAGAAAGATTTTTCTATTTTCAAAAGCTCACACAGATTTCTTTGCTTCCATGTGCCTTCCACCAGAAGAATATATATCTTTTGATAAATAATTTTGGTTTCAGAGAAGATAAACTCACAAGTCAATGGATTCTGACTTAAATTACAATATCTTAGCAATTTCTGGAAACACTTTTGGATCTTTATAAAAGACTTCTGAACACAGTGTCTTAAAACACAGGCAGGAACACAATTAAGGGTTTTTTTCTTCAAGCAGTAAGATAAGCCGATGGCTAGAGTTTTGGCGGTGAGAATGCAGTCCATCATGTTATATCAAATGCATTGAACTCCTCTACCTTAATGTAGATATTAACTCTATAATAACCATTTGTGATGATGAAGTTAACTTTGAGTAAACAAGTTGTGAAATACTTGAAGCATTTCATTTTAAATTATGCTTCCTCACTTAATTGGTTACTAATTAAAAAGAGATGATTTACAAAAATAAAACTAGGTTGCATGTTATAGTGGACCATGTTGTCAGAATTTTAGTTATTGAAGACTTATTCATCACTACCTGAAAAAAAAAAAACTAAAAAAATAGAAATTAATTCAAATAAAAACTCTTGGCCATAGAGGTCATATTCCCTCTTTATCAACTGAATTTGTGTTAAAATCTTCATTGCCAATTTTCAGCATTATAACCTTGTAGTGAATTTCTTTAAGCTCTGATTTCTTCTTTGCGGCTATGAAAGAAAATGAAATCTGCCTCTGAAGAATGAATTAGATTACATTTTTTAAGTTGTAAGCACATTGTCTGGCACATGGAAGTATTTTAATAAGTGATAGGTTTTATTATATTTCACGGAGTTTATCCTTTAAAAGAAATACACTAATCACCGCTATTCATGTAAATTTGGACTTCAGGAGACAAATCCACATTTATGAAGAGGAAAGAAAGAATTTCTAGGAAAATAGAAGAATTTTCCCTTGTAACACTCTTTTATTGTCTCATTTAGAAATGTATACTGCTTAGCTCAATTGAGAATTCACCTTCTATTATTTAAAACAATGTCTGATTGGATTCAAACTATCTTCCAACATTCACTCAAAGGACAATCCAAACTCTTCAATTATCTTTTTTCACATACATCTCAAAAGGTATTTTGAGTGCTTGAAAGGCCATAATTCTTTTGACTGAAAGTTTTGAATTCCATCTGATGAAGTTATTATACTTTGTGGAATAGCACCATGTCACAGAAACAATAGCTTAAATTAACCTCTCACTGCCTTCAGTCAGGTTCTTTCTCTTCCTTCATAAAAGTTAATTTAATGCTTTTGAAAGAAGCGAGATTGGCAGGGATGGAGAATTAAGGTCTTTACGTCACAAAATAGGTACTGACTAGGATAAGTGATAATATTCTTAAAATTGTTGGCTACAGAATCCCAAACACATTTAAGGAAGGTCTACCTTAAGGGAGGGGTGATAATTGAGTCTTTCTGGAATATTCAGTCTGTGGAATCATCTTAGGGGTAATAATCAGAGCTATTCAACATGATATTCATTTTTAATTTAAAAAAAAATCATTGATTCTCATGTACATTTTGTGGTAGAGACTGAAGCAGCCATGTCATATTATATGCAGGAAAGATTTTTGTACAAAGTACTGCCGAAAACTTCAAAATGTGCAACTCCAGTCTAAAACCATTCTTTAAAGTGAATATTTCTTAGGGAACTATCCAGTTTTCATTTTTCCTTTGAGGCACTGGGACTAAGACAGGAATTAGCTCTCCATCCATGAAGCTAATGGGAAAGAGATCTGAAATAATAATAGCAATGACAACGCATCCAGGGCTGACATCATAGTCATTTAATTTGTACAAGCGCACAGGGCTCTGCCTTTCTTTGCTGTTACCTTCATAAAATTCTTAGTAAGTTTTTTTCTTTAGTGCAAAGACTACATGTCAATTTCGTTGTGGAATCCGCAAATTATATAGCCAGACTTGTTTAGATAACAGGAATGCTGTGAAAGAACCAAAACCTAGTAGTGAGACAGACAAAAGAAGGTTCATGAATCTCAAAACTAATTCTTATGGCACAAAAAGAAAATCTTTCTAAGGATTTGATTTAAGATACAAGAGTTATAGTACTTCTTAAATTAGTGGCTCACTCTAGCTTTGGACAAGGGATTGGACTAATTTGACCAAATGCAACTGTTATAATACTTGTTCTGTGCAAGAACCCAGATAACTGTTTAAGGATTTGTAGACAGAATTCTTGTCCAGTACATTTGATGAGAAAGAGTACTCAGGTAGCTATCAATGTGCTCTTAGGACAGGTGATCCAGAAGATGAAGAATATATATACATGTAAGAAAAGTATTTTTTTAAGAATTTTATTTTAAAGAGATTAAAACCAAATGAAATGAAACAGAATAAAGCCAATCAAAACAAAACAATGAGCGTGACACAGGACTTCAAAGCAAGATAATAGTAAATAAATAATGGCGGCCATAAGGCCTCTTGTTATCTTCAAAATTGCTGCCCATACCTTCAGACAAAATAAGTCAAACAAAACAGAATAGAGTAAAACCAAACAAGACAGAACAATGAAAACAATACAGGGCTTCAAAGTAAGATAACAGGAAATTAATAACAGCTACCACTTTTCTTTTTTAAAGATTTCTTCCCCTTCCCCTTTCACAATATCTATTAAACATTTTGGACCCCACTAACGCCTTGGTTATTTTATACTAGAGAGACAATACAATGTTCACCCATGTGAGTGTGAACCACTTCACCCATGAAATGATCTCAAGTTGTACCCATTTACCTACAAGAGCCTCACGGTTATCCTTGTTTATAGCTAAGTACCTTTCCATTGTATAAAAATTCCATATAGTTCTTACACACTCTGTGATTGATGGGCAAGCCACTCTTGCTTTTTTCTGGGTCTTCATCACATGGGACATTGTCTTGTCTCCTCCAAACTTCAGTTCATAAATTTTCTTTCAAGTCAAAGGCATTTCTTGTATACAATGTTTTGATGGATCTTCTCTTGTGATCCATTCTCCCTGTTTTTCTTTTTATTGGTGATTTCAGGCCATCTACATTAATGGTTACGACTGACATGCACTGGCTCATCTCTGCCATGCTATCTTCCTGTTGGTCCCCCTCTTCTCACCTACATTCAATCACCTGCCTTGCTCAGTAATTCTCTTTTGCTACTATTCCTGGAAGCATGGACATCTTTATTTCTCTAGAACATTCTTCAGCACTTTGTAGGGTTGGTTTGCTGGTCATGAATTCCTTCACCTGTTCTTTATCATGGAAGTATCTTATTTCTTCATCAGTTCTGAAAAGATAGTTTTGCAGGGTACATCATTCTGGGTTGGAAGTTGTTTTCTTTTAACATTCTGTCTTATTGAACCATTTCAAACTCTTCTTGACTTCATGGTTTGTGGTGAGAAGTCTGCCATGATTCTGATGGCTTTTTCTTTACAGGTGATCAGAACTCACTGTCTTTCAGTTGGCCAGCCCTCCAGGATGTAACAAAGAGAAGCATATTAAGGAAACCTAAGGTTTCAATACCAGGGTAAACAGAAAAGCCTAGAGTGGAGGTGAAGGGAGTGGAAGGAGGACTTCTTCTCCAGGGAAGAAACAGTATTATGAAAGGCTTAGAAGAGAAAAGCAGAGTGCCTTTAACTGTAACAATGGTAAACATAAGCTTAATTACCAAAGAGAATAGATGTGGGGGAATGCCCCAAATAAAGAAGGCTCCATACAGTCTTACATCCCGCTTTTCTCACCTTCACCTAACGAACTTTCAAGTCTGATTTTGTGTTCTAAATCTCTCATTTGCTCTGCTTTGATTTTAGTTGCAGCTACCTCCATCTCGTTTCTGAGAGTCTCGGCTGCCATCCTGCCTCCAACCCAGCGTCTTTTCCAGGTCAGGTCTTTCTGAAATCAGAAGGCGTGTTCTAATATTGAACTCTAGTATGATCAGGGATGGCCTTGGCATGACAATCCGGGGCAATGTTGAGAAAGGATGTCTTCATTCTGCAATTGGGCAGAAAAATATTTGAACTCTAGCTCTCCTGCTTAATTGTGATGCAACTTTGAGTATCTTAGCCTCTCTGATTCTCAGATTCCTCACGGGAGTTCTCTTGATTAAATAAAATGTGTATGAGGAGCTGACATTGCCTGGTTAACACAGAAAGCACTGAGTAAATATTACTACAATCAGCATAGGGTTGAACTTCCTTATATAGCTGTTCTGTTTCTTCTCTAATGACATTCTGTGGTTTGGTTCTTGTTGGCATTTTGTGTTTGTTTTATTTTTCTGTACTTCCACAACACTCAGCCACATGACACCTTCTCCCTTTCTGCTTTCACATGCATGTCTTCTTATCGGAATGTTTCTATTCCCATTCTTTTTCCCATTCCTTGTTGTCTTTTCCTTTTGACTGGCACAAAACTCAGCCCCATATAATAATATAGGGCTTAGCAGAACAAAGCCTTCAATCAACTTGCTTTGGTTGAAAGTTCATGTTCACTTCATGCACCTTCTGATGCACCAATTTTAGATGTTCTTTGACAAAGAATCATTTGTTTTCCATACAGTCACAGTTTTCTCAAAATATCCATTTTGCCCACTATACTCCTGAACTTCCACTTCTATTAAGAATTAACCTGAGTTTTAGTAAAGGTTTTTATGTGACAAGTAAAATCTATGAACAAAAACACAATAAAAAATGAACCAAAAATTAGATATGCACTCTTCCTTTTCAAGAGCAATCTTCAATATCTTGAAATTTTTTGGGTAACAGGACTATTTCCCCACTGCTGGAGGAAACCACGTCCCCATGTTTAAGTTCCACTTGGTTTTCCTGTAAAATTGTTGGTATAGAAGGAGACATTTTGTATTTTTAATGCATTTAGGAAAAGCTGTCACAGATAAAAATTTAAATAGAATGTTAATCTTCTTGGTAAAATTAGAGTTTTAATCTTCAAGTCTGGGCTAAAGTAAATTCAGATTGATATAGATTCATCCCACAGACATCAATAATTTTCCATTATGTTAAAATCAATCCCCATTTTACATGCAAACAGCAGATTCAAGGAAAAAACCTCAGAGGTTTGCATTCTACCATAAACATACTTATTTTGGATCTCTGCAAATCAAAAAATATTTGGAACAGCTGTATGTTATGTAATTTAAATTTGATGCTTCTGATCCCAGAAAAATACAGTTCACACTTTCAAATTAGCAAGCATGCTTGCTTTGTACATAAAGACTCAAGAAGGAAAATTTTAAAAAGAAATAAAATTAAAAGAATTCCAAGAGACATTTGGGTTAAAAACATATGGTCACCACAAACTTATTAAAAACAAATGGAATTATCTGGAAATGGCAACAGTGTATAGTGTTTTATAATATGAAACTCTGATAAAAAGTGTTTAATTAGGGGGTAGTTTATCTCTTTCAAGTTTCTTCATCTGTGAAACAAGGTAACAGGGTCAGCCTTATCTATGCTTCAGAATCAATAACTGGATTTTAAAAAGCTGTCAGTGTAAAGGAACTCCCAGCATATGTATGCTAATCCAATACATTGTGAGATCATTTTATACTGGAAAACAGAGACAAGCCCTTCTACTGTCTGTGCTAATTGGTTAAAAAATCCACTTTGGTCCTCTGCCAGAACCAAGCATTTCCCAGTGTCCCTGGGTGCCTGGCGCAGTGCTGAGCATATGCTAAGTACCAAGCTTGCAAGTGGATTCCTTCACCTCCTGGGCAGTCTACCTGCATTTCCCTATGTAGCCAAACAGATGGAAATTTAGAGGATGTGATTTGTTCTGCCTCATATAAATCTTGTCCAGTAATAGACATGTGGAAATGAGAAAATTAATGTCGGAGAAAACAGGTATATCTCACTGCTTCTGCGATTATTCAAATTTCTCTTGCATTTTGAATTATAATCTTCAGAGAAGGGCCCTTATCCAAAGATCAAGGTTAAATGAGTGACATTTACAAATGTCATAATTTCCTTATCTGTATAATGGGAATGCTCTTACCAACACCCACAAGATGTTATGAAGTTTAAATGACACAGTGAACATACGTTTGGCCATCAAGGTTATTAATGTCAATATTGTAAGTTACTTGAGCAACTCATTTATTTACCATTTGTAGCTTATATAAAGATAGACTAGATAGTCTTTGCTCCTCAGAATGCTACATGATTTCTGTAATTTACTCAGTAGTAATGATGATATCTATGACGCACAAAGTGAGGGAGTACAGGTTATAAAATACTAGCTCTGTGTGGAATTACAAAGTGAGATATGACAGAAGAAAAGTCACTCGATTTGGGCTCACATGTTGGTCTTTTAATTGATGAACAAGATTTTTTTTTAATAATTAGAGAGACTGTGTTGGAAAAGGAAAAGGTTTCCTAAATAAGGAACTGATAAGAAGTAGGGCTTGCATTTTTAAAATATCCTATGCCAGAATCTATTGAGAACAAACATATAAATATACTGCTAAGAATTCTGTTGTGCAATTAGGTAAGCCCAGCTTTACAAATTCTAAAGATAGCCTCTGTCTCTCATTCCTATCTCTTTCTTTTAATATGTGTATATGTTTATGGTGTGAATACAGTGCTTATTATTGTATTACTTTGCATTTTTCTAATGGTCAAAGACGAATTTTTTTTCATATATTTTCTGGCCATTGTATTTCTTCCTTTATGAAAGGTCTGCTCATTTCTCATGCTCAGATCTTGATTGAGTCTATTATTATAGGTTATTTAATTGTTTTATTATTTTATATAATTTAGATATCTGTCTGAGGCATACCTGACAAATTTTTGCCCATCTGTGTCTGATAAATTTTTAGTCTGATATAATCTCATTTGTTGATTGTTGCTATTTCTGTATAATTGAGCTCCTGTTTAGAAAATATTTTTTATGCCTACGTCTTCAAATGTCTTATCTATTTTATCTCCCAATAGGTTTAATGTTTCTCTTTTTTAATGTTAAGGTTTTTTGTCCATTTGGATTTTAATCAGTATATGATGAGAGATAAGGGTCTAGTTTCAATCTTCTACAAATTCATAACTAGTTTTCCCAAAATCATTTAATGAATATTCTATCTTTCCTCCAACACATGCTTTTGGCCCCATTGTTTCATATTTTTCCCCCCCAGGGATCAAACTCACGACTGCATGCTTGCAAGACAGGTGCTTATGTTGCAGAGCTAAATCTCCAGCCCCAAGGCCTCATTGTTAAAGATCAAATAGCTTAATATATCTGGGGAAATTTTCATATCCTCAATTCTGTTTTATTGGTCCATGTACCATGGACCATTACCATGCTCTTTTATAGTACTGTTTGAAGTTAGGTATTGCTATGTCTCCTGCCTTGCTCTTGTTGGCCACAATTGCTTGTAATTCTGGATCTCTTCTGGCTACATATAAATTTTATCAAACAATAACAAATGTTGGTGAGGCTGGGGTGAAAAAATAATGCTCCTTCTCTATTGGTGGGAATCTAAACTGCACAGTCATATGGAAGTCAGTATAAAGATCTGAAAGACTTGAAGTTATACACAGCTATCCTCCTGCTAGGCATTTTCTCCAAAGAATTTAAGTCATCATACTATATAGATACATGCATACCAATATTCATAGTAGCACAATTCATAATAACTAAATCCTAGAAGCAGCCTGTATACCAATCAACAGACATCTGGATAAAGAGAATGTGGTATCTATATACATTGGAATATTAGTTGGCTATCAGAATGACAAAATTGAGGCATTTTTTTTGAAAATGTATGGACCTGGAAAGCATAATATTGAGTGAAATAAGCCAAAAACACAATCTTAAATACTGCATGGTATCTCTCATTTGAATGAGGTAAAGTATAAACAAAGAAAATGATAAAGCATGGATAGAAAGGGATAAAAGGACAGATCTCTTGCAATAGGAAAGTGGTTCCTGGGAACAAGGGAGAGGGGTGAGAAAGGGAAGGAGAAATAAGAAAAATAAAGATGTGCTATGTACAGGAAGCTACAACCCCAATGAATATAGGCATTATATATCATAACAGGATCTAAGATAAATAAAATCCGTAACAGTGCAATTAGGACAAGAGATTTGGCAGAGGAAGATAGGAGGGGGAGAATGGGGGAAAGAAACTGAAAAAAAATAGAGAAACATGCTGTACACATATCCATTTCCCAAGATCATTGAAAGCTACAAAACTGCAAGGATGCACAAATAAAATTAAAAAATAAAAAGACACCTGAAAAAGTTTTCAATGAAATTAATCTCTAAACATATGATTATAAAAACATATATCAACTATTTTAACCCACATATAAAATCCTAATAGCAGCAAAAATTCTCCTCATTCAAATTTTAGCAAAAAGTATAAACAACTTAATTACACTAACATGTTAGAAAATAAGTTTTTTTTTTTTTTTTTTCCTTTTTATTGGTACCGGGGATCGAACTAACGACTGTCTGCTTGCAAGGCAGGTGCTTATGCCACTGAGCTAAATCCCCAGCCCCCAGAAAATAAGTTTTAATAGTAAAAAAATAACTGATACATACAATAGTTTAGCTTCTAGTGGCATTAGTTTTATACAATGAACCAAAAAATCTTTAGCAAACTACCTTAAGATAGAAATATATTTTTATTCATTGCTGAAAATGGAAAATTAAAAACTAATACTTTTGTTATCAGCTTATATACCTCCTTTATTTGTTATCATAATAGTTTCTATCATTTTTGATTATGGTTCTTACAGCAATATTTCTAGACCATTATTATTTTAAAATACCTCATCTGTAATTTAAGCATTTACTTCAGAAGTCTTATAAATATCAATATGCTTATTTCTTTTGGATCTAATAATTATATTAGGAAGTTATAAGATAATTATGCAAATATGCTCATACACTGATGTTCAGTGAAAGATTTATTATGTTGCTGAAAATTGGAATTTACCAAATATGCACAGACAAGACACTAATCAAATGAAGCATTTAAGTCTGCATGCATAGGATGAAGAGCAACATAACCACTAACAGAATGATTCAACTTGTAGCTCATTACATGAAAAATGAGTATAGCAAATAATAGTGGTTTCATTTACATATTTAGATATTGGTATATTCCAAATATTCTTCCATATATATATATATATATTCTTCCATATATATATATACACACACACACACACACACACACACACACACAAATACATATGTATATGGAATACTCAACTGATCTTTGAAAATGATCTTTTTTCTACCAGTGGTGCAATTTTCATATTTCTTTACAGTCTCTATAATGCTACTGTTTAGTTATATCTATTTCTGTCAATATTATAAACATGAACACCTTCTTCAAGCAATTAACTTCCATCTATCAGAAAACTCTAATGTTTAATAGATAGTCATAAACTTCTAAATATTCAGTTTATTATGTATCTCATGCATAATATTTACTACCAGACATAGTGACCCTGCCTATATGTAATGTATTTAACAAGTAAACATTTCTACATTAAAAATGCTTCCATTCTCATAAATTCTCTACATAGTGGATTTTAGCAACTTTCTTTTTTCAAAAACATTCACTCAGTATTGGGTAGGATATTGATAGGAAGAATGCTAAAATCACAATAATAGAACATTTAATGTATAATTCTGCATTACCATTCTCCTCTCTTGTTAGTTACAAAGCACAAACATTTCTGAACATGAGTTGTTAAAATGAATTGCTTGAAACTATGTGTGTCTTGCTCATGGTATTACCAATTTCAAAATGTACAAAATTTTTTTCTCATCCATTGTTCTGTTCAAAAGATAATCTGAGCTCAGAAATGCACCCCACCCCTCTAGCTCAGCAACGCACCACTTGAGACTTAATGGTATTTTTCATACGGGTTTTGTCACATCATTTTATAGTGAATATGGACTGGGCAGAGGTGAAAATGATACTAATAAAAAGATAATGTTTGAGAAATAAAATCAGTTGCACTCTTATTAAGAGGTTAACTTCATATTGTAGCTAATAGGATTTACCTCTTAATGGTTCTGAAATGGAAGGAATTTCAGAACATGGAACATGGCTCAAGAATATGTGCTGATGGGAATATATGCTGATTCATCCAAGAGAGGAACAAAAACATCAGAAAGACTATAGAGGATACCTATGTCAAAGAAAAGACATACAATAGAGAACATGAAAGAATAGTGAAAGCTTCTGGTATTTAAAGACAGCATTTCTGCCAACATTTCTGTAAACATTTCCTGAGGATGTATTATGTGACTGGAAGTGTTATAAGACCTTTGCACTGTTTTTTTTTTCCATTTCTTAAAAGTCTATGAGATAAGTAGATTCATTTTTCAAGCAGTTGAGGTCCACAGTGGCTTGCCCAAGAGCATGTGGCTGTGTTTCCAGTTATACACAACTAAAGATTCTTAGTTCTTAGCCATTATACTATTGTGAAGAAAGATGTATGAAATACAATCGAAATACGAGTTGTATCACTTCTGTTTTATTACATGATGAAATAATAGATAAGGATTCCTGCTTGGAAGTAGTAGGGAATCTATCAGAAACACAGATACACATTCATAGACATACACATGAAAAGCATCTTTTTAAGCCCTGAAAAAGTGAGTTTGCTAGGATGCTACAGCTAAGATCTTGGGGAGAGGAGAAGCTCACTGTTGGTGGAAAACACATACCATGCCACTTCTCCACTTGGGGAAACTGACTATTTTATTAAGTGTCTACAGGCTAGAGGCCATGATATCAGACAGAAGTTTCAAATAAAACCACCTGGCAGTAAATACCCAGGGAGCAAATTACTGGAATATGTTGAGGGACTGAGATCCTAAAGAGAAGAATAAAAAATGTAGTCTAGCATTTTCAGATTTCCTCTAGAGCCTTTTGCCACTGACAAACAAGAAGCTGTAAGACCAAACAAATCAGCAGCTGAAAAGCTGCATGGAGTTGTTGGTAGCTTTACATAACAATGGAAATATAAATTATATTTGCAAACTACGTAGGAAGGAGAGGACCTGAAAAAATATTAGGCTCTTGCAGTGGGATTCTCTTGGGAATACCCTAAAGCGAGCATAATCAGAGGTAAGCTGAGATTTAAAGTCAGAGCCTTATCCGCTAGTCTGTGAAACCCTTGTTTGAACAGAGGAACTCTGTTCCAAATCCATGTGCTCCGTGGAATACAGAGTTAATCTTCTCAGTTGACTCCATGGCACTGTACCCAATGTCCAGCATTATGGATTGAACATTTGTGTCCTTCTAAAGTTAAAACTCAAAGCCCAAATACGAGATTTGGAGGCGGGGCCTTTGGGAGGTAATTATGTAGGATTAATGTCTCTATTAAGTATAAAGTAGGTGACAGACCAGAGCTTTCTTTCTCTTTCACTGTGTAAGATATAGCAATAAAGCAGTTTTCAGGGATCTAAGAAAAGAGCGTTCACCTGGGAATCAAGTAGCTCACCCTCTTGATCTTAGATACTTCAGCTTCCAGAACTATGAGCAAATTATTATTGTTTAAACTACACAGTATGCGATACTTAATTATCACAGTCTTAGGTGACAAATGTGTCCAGTTTGAAACACCATGAGAATAAGACAATAGAAGAGACTTGAAGATGGTGTATGTATTGCAATTTTCAGAAATTAAACTAAATGTGACTAAAATATTTGCCGTTTCACCAGAGAAATGGGATCTTTGAGAAAAACAACTAAAGTCATAAAATAAAAGTACATATTAACTAAAACTAAGAGCTTAATACACAATTTGCAAAGCATACTGAAGAGAATGAAGATAAATAAATTGAAAAATAAATATGAATAAAATATCCTGATGAATATATACAGGAAAAAAGTGAAAATAATATGAAAAAATTCCCTCAAAACAATGTAAGAGACAGGGACACAACAAGAGTGAAGGGACCGTAGCATATGCTGCCCACATCACTGCAGGCCCCCAATTCCTTTCAGGACTTAGATGCTCATTTTTCCAGGTATCACAAGTGTTTCCAATTTAAACCTCTTAGTCAAATACTACTCTAGGAATTTCACTGAACCAGAGAGACATATTTGGCTGTTCTTCTGAAGCCTGCCCATATATAATACTGGCTAATGAAAGAGGATAAATGTACAGGTGGCTTGCAGGCATATTCTGTTTCCAGAGCTCCCTATAGAATTGGCTGGGGCCTTCATCAATGCATTCTATCAGTCCTACTCCTCTTTCTTCCCATTCTTATTTTTTTTTCTTCCTATGTAGATATTGGTCTTAACGACATACACAAATTAATTATCTGAATCTGTTTTCTGGGGAACTTAGATGGGTGATGGCAACAATAGTCCAAAATACTGGACACTAAGATGAGAATTTGGATTTTATACACCTACTGACTGGCCAACAGTGAAAAAATCTACCAATAGCAAAGGTTCAGTGCTGACTGGTCCATAGTATACTGTGGAAGTGGAACTGCTCATGGTATAGAGCTAGAATCGGATACCAGCTGATGAGAAACAAAACGCCATTGCCCCTGCAATGTCTCAGACTTTTGAATATTTAGAGGAAGAACTCAGTAGAGGGACAGTAGAATCAAAATCTCTTCCTAAATGTAAATAATGCAATTGAGAAAAATAATAAAAGTTTAAGAATGATTAATCACTAATCAAACATGAAAGTCAGAGGGGTTTCTTTCATACCTTGCAATGTGAACTAATTATCAGGTCTAGAGAATCTACAAATATTAAAATTAAAAATTGTATTTAATAAAACTTCTAAATACAAAACCAATGAAAAACTATATTTCCATATGCCAGCAAAAAGTAAACATTTAGGAAATGGACCATCTACAAAGAATGCCATCAACACTTAACACTAGATACCCTTCAGAAAATCAGGTGCTTTTTCCCTTGCTTTGAGTCTGGGATGGTTCTGCTACTTGCCTTGACCAAAAGGATATAGAAGCAATGTTATTTTAGGACTTCTGAGTTTAAGTGTTACAAAGCCTTCCATTGTTGTATTTATGTTTGGAAGTAAGCTACCAAACATAGGCACTTTGGATAATGATAGATCACGTGGAGACAAAGAGAGGCGAGGCTATTATAGAAAAATCAAGGCACCTAGTGGAATAGCCAGTTTTTTTTAATAGTTTCAACTTTTAAAAAATCCTCCAAATGCTTCATAGACAAGGATTTTCGAAGGTGACTGAATCCCAGGGCCCTAAAACTGACTTGTATCAAGGAGTGGGGTCTGGTTGGAAGAGGTGGATCAATCGAGACATGGTTTAGAAGGTACACATCTTCTCTTCCTGCTCCTCCATTTTATATCTCTGCTTTCTGAGTATCATGATGTTAACAGCTTTTCCTCCACTATGGCTCTCTGCCTTGGACCTGGCTGACTGTAGAATGAGTTAAAGTCAACTTTTCTTTCTTTAAATTGTGGGCATTGGAGATTTTGTCTTGTGATAAAGAAAGTGGCTAAGATATCTATTAGGATTATTTTGGATCCCAGAAGATTCATGGAAGCGGACATCTTTTACAGAAAACAAACTTGCTAAGCCTTGACCAAATTCCTTCATTTCAGATTTATGGCCAATAAATTAGCTTTTTTAAAACCTACCAATTTTTGAGTTCCATTTGTAATATAGATCTCTCTCTCTCCATTCTTCCTTACTTCCCTTTGTCATATCAATCTATCTATTTATCTAATCTATAATCTATCTAATCTATCATCTATCAATCTACCAAAGTTTTATGGAATTGATTCTAAATCAAAGTAAAAGGTGAGAAGTATTGGAAATCTAGCAATGTAGCACTAAAAGAAATCCAACTGTTGGAGTCAGACAGTGACTTACGTTTTTACACAGTTTACTGTCTATCGTTTTAATCAACCAAGTGTTGGGTCACTTTTTTTTTTTTAAAGTTCACTAGCCTAGTTAACATGGGGAGCCAAAGAAGCTAAAAGACAAATCTATGACGTTTTAAGAAATAATTCTTTAGATAGGTAGGCCAATTATCTGTAGCCAAATACCTCAGTCTGGAAAAGGGCAATATTGATCCAAGAAGAAATAGCATAATTTTGTGATTTACTGAAGAGGTTTTGTTTACTTTGCGGTTCTTTTTGAGCATCTTTTGTTCTTTTTAGTAACACTGAAAAATAAACCCAACAGTGGAGACTCAGGCCCCTGCCTAACATGAAGTGCTTTGTTCAAAAAGAAATTAGGTACTATTTAAGATTTCACAATGCCAGGTAATGTGTATGGAATTTCCAAAATACCCTTTAGTGAATTATGAAGCCATTTTAATAGCTAAGATAAGAATAAGCCTTCAAACAATTCAAAGAATCAATTTAATTTTATGTTTTTATATTTTCTGTGGCATAACAAAGAAAGGATTATAGCCCAATACTGAAGAGAGAAAGCAAAGTTTTAATGGAACCAAGAAATCACTGTAATTCGCAGAGTTGCACGCAATTCTTGGGTTCAAAAAAAATCACTAAGGGAATTTCTCAGACATAGAGGTCACTGTGGTGGACACTAGGATAAAATCAGAGGGGTAGACTATGCATGTGTGCTTCAGAGAAAGCGTGTGCATCTGAGTACGTGGCTCACAGTGGGGACACACAAGATAAGAAGGGGGAAATGAAGAAAAAGAAGAACTTTCAAAGCATATCTATGCTTTATCCTAGACAGGGCCTTGTATTGCCAAGGCTTCTAATGTTCTGCGTTTTAAAGAATCAAAGTATGTATATATGTATACACACACGCACACACACACATATATCATATATACACACACATACACATATATACACACGTATATGTTATTTATATGTGTATATATGTATCATATATACACACACATATATATATACACACATATATATGGTATTTATATGTATATATATATATATATATATATATATATATATATATGTGTGTGTGTGTGTGTGTGAGAGAGAGAGAGAGAGAGAGAGAGAGAGAGAGAAACAAGTCTGAAAGTCATCAGGAACACTTGGCACTTATTGAATTATTGATCCAAGACCTGTAGGAAATCATTTTTCTTTTCAGAACTGACATACATGAAGTGGAATCAGAATAACACTGAGGATTTACCCATTTTTCAGGGAACTGATTATATTTCAAATAACTTTACAGAGAAGGCTTACACATATAGGTTCAAAGGATTTAATACGGACATTTTGCAAAATTAATTTTGCCTGTAACTTTATAGAAACAGTGATCAAGTAGAAAGTAGTTATATATATATATATATATATATATATATATATATATATATATGAAAATGTTATTTTGAATTGAATTTTACTTATCTGTGAAAAATAAATCAGTGGCAACACAATTATTGCTATTATCAAACACTTGGCATGCCTCCCTCTATCACCATTGATACTGAAAAAGTTCATCACAGTTGAAAGCACCATATGGCATGTTTATTCTTTGAAAAGTTAGAATAATTCCCCAAATACAGTAAAAATAAATTTCTGACAAATATCCTCTTAATTATTACTTACATTTATTAAAGACAAAAGAACTGGATGCTATTTTAATTGTAATACCAAAACACCTATTGCATTGAAGCTCATTCTATCAAATTGCCAAAGCGGCCTTTCTCAGAAATTTTAGTTTCAAAAAGAGTCGGTCTAATAATCTAATTAGGTAAAGATTTAGTTTCACTACCATTTCTAATAGGAGGGAAAAAATAGTGTTGCATTTTCCTTCATGACATGATCAACTAAGCTGAGAAAAATCAATAGAATTATTTACCTAACAAAATACTCCTAATTGCAAAAGTTCCAAAATATCAATTTACTGGGAACATTTTGGTGTTTGGTTCAGCACACACTCAAACTTCACTCTCCAGGACAAGAACAAGTAGCCTTATAAGATAGTATGTGTCCTGATCTATAAACGAATTCAATTAAAACTATGATTAAAACATTTTAACTAATATATATACAAATACTATCTAGATCTTTAGCTTCTTCACTAATAAAAAATGTTAACTATTGTATTTCCTTTTTTAATGTATTTTCAATAAAATTCATATAAATGATCTAATTTTATTGTGCTGTCAGTTGACTTTGATTTCGATAACATAAGTCAGATTATATGTTGTCGTCAAGCAGTTTTGATTTAAGCTAGCCTCTTTTCTGATTAGATGTTGATAGTGTTTTCTCATAGAATTTCTTAAGAAAATAGAATGTTAAAATACAAAGTTATTTAGTTCAAATTATGGAGTAAATTAACAATTAGCTCTAGAGAATTTGAATTCTATTATTCTGTCTTTTACCGATTGACAACTTTTGGATATTGTTTATTTATTTATGTTTGCTAGGAGATTTAAGTGCTAAGAATTTGATTCATTAAATATTATCATATTTTGGCTAGGGATTTAGCTCAGAGGCATAAGTTCCTGCCTGGCAAGCGTGAGGTCATGAGTTCAATTCCCAGTACTGAAAAAAAAGGAAAAAAATATTATTACATTTGTTTGATGCATGTACTACTTTTAGTAAACTCTCAAGTGTCTCTTACAGCAAAGACATGTAAGTAGAAAACACATAATATGTTTATTTTAGAATTACTGGGAAAAATTATAACTGTAATTAGATAATTGAATTTTAATACCTGGAACTCCATGGAGTATCAACATAGTTGAGCTTGGGATCGGCCTGGGGAATTGGTGGAGCACACTGTGGGTGACCTGAGTCATGAAGACAAGGCCTTGGGGCCTGTGTTCACTCCCTCTCTCCTTTCTATCTGGCATTTCCACAGTTGTCCTTGCTGCCTGCTGTGAACCAAGCACTTTGATCTACCAGGCTTAGTAGCCATGGCGTTTCTGCCTTGGAAGTAGCTGACTGTGGACTGAATCTCCCAAAACTGTGAGCTAAATTCAACCTCTCCTTTAATCTCTGGTTTTCAGGTAATATGCTGAGCAATGAAAAAGATGACTAAAATAAATATTTACAACATATTTAACTTGAAATCCAGAATTAGCAATTTTAAATGTTACCATCCAGGAATCTTTTTTTATTGCTGACATTATACAATTTACAAATTTTCATATAAAATTCACATTTAACTCTTTCTTAAAATTCTGATTGTATTACAGTAAAGAACCACTGTCCTGGAAAAGATGGTCCAGAACGGAGAACTGTATAACACTATTAGACAGTGCTCTTACTGTTCAGTCTCTCACACTTCTCACTAATATCTGCTATTTTAGGTCTCTGTTGACCACGTTTGTATTCCCTTTCAAGACCTGGAGAGTATTTGACTTTTTCTTTTTTCTTTTTTCTTTTTTATTTTTTTACTGTTTTGAAATAAGGTCTCCCTAAGTGACCCAGGCTGGTCTTGAACTCACTGTGATCATCTTCCCTCAGACTGCTAAATGCTGAGCTTGTAGCTCTGTTTCACCATTCCCAGCTGAGTGTTCGGGACTGAGAATGGTCTTTCTAAAATGCAGTCATACTTCATCTCAGATATAACTAATTTACCATTTAATTGGCAATTAACATTTACTCAAATGCTGAGATGCAATTCACCTTCAGAAGTCTCAGTGTGATAAGGCCTTGGTTGTTCAAGACCTTAAATATTTAACTCATCCAACAAATAAGCTTTCAGTTCTTCCAGACTTCACTCCCAGTTGACAGATGCCCAGTCTCTGAAGACCCAAATAAACTCCTGCATATAAACCCATTCATAGGGCTTATTTTTTAGGGGAAAAGACTAAAATGCTCAATACGTTGAACTCTAGAATAGTTATATAGCTGGCACTGGTTAGATACCAACTTACTGGTAAGAATTAAACTCTTCCTTAATTTCAAACTTGATTATTATATAGAGTTTGTAGAGGAATCCAAAAGGATGTATTTAATTTTCTTGATAAGATGCAAATATTTTTATAAATTTTATGCTGACTAAAATGGTAATTATGAGAAGTCTTAAAAGAAGGCATATGTCTCTATCATTACTGAAGTTCAAGAATTTTTTAAAAATCTCTATATGAAGGCAAAAGGACTTCGGCTGCTTTATGAAGATTTAAATATTTAGGAGAATCATTAATTTTACACAGCACATATGCACATATTTTCAGTCAAGCAAATCTGTGTGGCAGAATTTTCCACACCAGCTCCCATAGACTTGGGACTGGTGAATCTGCCTCTTATACCAGATAAATGCAGGAGAAAAGCATTCAAGGAAGAAAGGAGGCAGGAAAAAATATATCTGTGGCACCTAAACCATGATAATAACATAGAAAAAGAACGGTAGAAAAGCTACTTGACCTTCTCGCTCATTTCTCCTGTTATACTTTACACGGTATAATATAGATTTCTTCTTTTTTTGGAAAATATAATCTCACATTACATTAAAGCAAGTAATTAACTCTAATATATTTATGCAGCCTAATCCATTGGAGTGTGATATTCTGGGCACAGTCTGCCTTTATTTGGCAGAAGGTTGAAATGACAATTGTAAATGTAGATGATCTCGAAATATCAAGCAATGAATTCTTCCACTGAACAAATTTTGTCTCTTAACGAAAAACTATTTGTGAAATTCTAGATTTTATTTTCAACTACTCTTCTTTGATATCTTTCCAAATGTGTGATACTTACTTTACTGATGTCTTTAAAAGACAAGCTGAATAACATTAACAATTTTTGTTGTTGTGTTTTGAGACAAGGTTTCACTATGCAGTTCAGACTGACTTTGAACTTACTTTGTAGCCTGGGCTACAAACTCACAGCAATTTCCTGCCTCAGCCTCCCAAGTGCTGGGAATACATTTACAATTTTTGATAGCTTTGCCATGAGAAATAACTGACTGGATAATTTTACTAATACTCATGCCTTCAGGGACGAGTGAGGCAAGATTTTTTCTTCTCATATGTAAAATAAAAAGACTTTTAAAGTTTTCAAGTAGGTATTTGTCAAATGTTCATAACTTCATTCTTTCCTCTGTGATTAGCAGGTTTTTCTGTTTTAGTAATCTGGTTTGAATTTCCCTCCATCTTGGGAATAAGGCAGACATACCATTTAAATTCTGCTGAACTGCTTTTCACATGTGAAGTATGTACTGATTTTTGATGAATATTTCCACCAAGAATTGCTTGTGCCATCCCCCGTGGCCTGTGATAATACTGTAGTTTCAGAATCAATGACTGACAGCTGCTGCTTGAATTCAAATGTCACATGTAAGCCAGGGTGGGTCCGAGAAAGGTACACATTCCACAAAAACCTGTTTATGGATTCACTTGTTGCATTTCAACTCTCATTTTTATTTTGTTTGTGTGCTAACACTGTCATAAAATTCAGGAACAAAGAGGTCTAAATAGTGGAAATCCCTTTTCTAACAGTTCTGGATGACAGAATTCTAAAATCAGTGTCTTCAGAAGCAGTGAAGGAAGGATATATTCTAGTTCTTTGTGCCTAGCTTGCTGGTGACTGTCTTCCTATTCAGATGGTATTTGCCTTATATATATTTCTTCATGACCAAATTTCCTTTTACTTTAAGGTCATCAGCCTTATTCAAGTAAAAATTCTCCAAATCATTTTTATTTGATTTCTAAAGATGTGATTTCCAAATAAGGTCACAATCTAAAAGTACTAGGAGTTAGGATTTCAACACATAACTTAAAAAAATACACAATTCAATCTATAAGCAGGATAGAACCAAAAGCTGCTATATATTTAGCAGCTCTTTAAAAGATAATTTATCCAAGAATCATTCTTAGCAAATACGGACACAACCAAGAGTACGTGTACTGTGCCATTCAGGAATAAATAATTTCAATGGTTTATAATAGAAAACTTTCTAGAATAAAGTTCTTTTTGACCCCTAGATTTACATTATATTATATTATGGTCATAATGTTTTCTGGAGCTTTATTATTACAGAAATAATTCAGGTGCAGGCAGGCAATTCACAAAGAGGTCTAAATAAATGTAAACAAGTTATATGAATAAGTTAATCTTGTACTTAGGCAACCAAAGTATCCCTATCTTTACATCTGTAGATATCTACTATATTGTTTTATTAAAATGATATTTTATTGTCTTTTGTGTCTACTACTATGAATTTTGAAATAGTATTTTAAAAATTAAACAGTATTCTAGCCCTCTAAAATTTTAATTTAAGCAGACAGTTATATACTATTGCTAACACGAAAATTCCAGTGTGTAATAATAAATATATATGTTTACTTTCAAATTATAAATACAGTATTTAATTTTGGCATAAGTTTATTATATATGTATACAAATAAATTTCTATAAAATTTGTCATGTACCAAATATAAAGTGGTAGTATTGGAAGACAGAATTTATACTCTGCTTGATTATGATTGTTCAGAATAATCAAATATAGAACTGAGTTAATAGCCTACATAAAATAATACGCTCTTATAAAATATCAAAGAATAATTCTTTGAAATATTAATCATTTCGTAAGCCACACCAGTGATTACTTTCCTCCAAAAAGTCAAATTCCAAAATGAATATAAATTATCACTAAAGTATATATGGTATGATTAGTGTCCATACAAACAAAATCAGTAAAGACATAACAATTTTCAAACTTATGAAAATTTTGACATAAGAAAGAAGTCTGTGAATACTACACCACAAACAAAATCATTTACTTAGGGAACGAAGCTGGTTGAAAGTTTAAAGCAAGGAGTATCACATTAATAAAATGACTTTGATTTCAAAGCCAGACATAATATAAAAAAGGGAATGAGGAATGAGTCTTACTTGACTTCACTCACTAAACATTTATGTATTTATTGAATGAGACAACTGATAAGGTGGGCAAGAGGATATTCTCCTTGGAGTTCTTTCACAAAAGACCAGAGCAAACCACATGAAACATAACAGGAGACTTTCAAATCCTCATAGTAAGAGCCACATTCAATTAAGCTAGAAAAGCTAATTGCCTCTTAGTTGCTTTACTCTGGTGACTGATAGAATGAAATTTACACGGGGATAATTTAATAAACATTGGAAAATTTAACTTTCACTACCCAAAGGCTGTACTAATAAGTAGAACATTGATGGTAATCATAAAATTTGTACTTGATTTGTACTATTTCATTTTACCTCCCAACAATTCTATAAAGTTGGTACAAATGTACCAACTTTGTAGGTGAAGAAACTAAATCTCAAAATAATTAAAACTTTTTCCAGAGTCATACACATAATAAGTTAATAAATACTCAACCCTGGAGCCTAACCTGTTGACTATCATACTCACAACATACTAAAATTACCCAAAATCCATACTTTTAAACTTATATCTCCAACTTTTCATTAGTGAAGAGTTATCATGCAGAAAAGTTCCTTCAGTTTAATTGACTTCTTCACTATATTGAATTTCAATGAAAATATCAATAAACATCAGATGACTCGGTGAAAACAGAAGGAATATTATTGTTCAAGTTCTTATATCACCACTTTCAGCTTAACATCCGAATATATAACTTGGAATCTTTATCAGATTTGTGTGCCACAGATTTTATTTTTATTTTAATTTATTTCTCATTGGTTTATTAATTCGTTTTGCTGTTTTATTTTTGTTTGTCCAGTTGAGGCTTATTTACACCTAATAAATTACTGGACAAGAAAATATGAAGGTAGATCAGGGCAAACGATTGCATAATAAGGAAAAAGTCAATGTCTAGAGATCTGAGGAGAGTCTCCAGGAAAGTCAACGTCGATATTTCATACTTAGTGCTTCTGTAATGAATGTGGTTTGTGATTGTATTAATTTCATCAATAAGGTAACTTTGGATGGTTATTTAAAAGTCATCACATGACAATGGATCCTTCAACACCTATTCCATGTAGAAAATTTTTCTGTAAAATATTAGTATTCAAAAAATGTGTCCTCAAAAATTAGTTTTTATCAACCCATAGATCAACTCATTCAGCATATGCTGAACATTTATTAGGTACTGATTTTCCTAAAGTTCATCTTCTTGTGTGAAGTAGGGATAAGAAGATCACACTGCCATGTTTCCATTATAATATCATGGTTGGGTCAAATTACAATGATTCATAATTAAATTAAGCACATTGTTTTGATAAGTTGGAGTTTTGAGTGTGACATTTGTTAGAGACTCTCTGAAGACCTTCACCTGGAGAAGGAAAGGAAGGTGTTACGTGTGGGGAGAGGGCAAAGCCAGATCCAGGCTTTTTGCCCTTAGCCTTGTCTACAGTGAGCTTCGGGGTTAAGATGTCCAGTCAGACTTGTGCATTGGGCAAAGTGGCCATTATCTTTCATCTCATGCAGTCACTGTATGTGGTTCTGCTTGCTTTGAGAAGGGTGTGAACTCTACTTATGTGGTTCTGTATAGATAAAGGGCTACCATAGGCGTAGTACTCACTGATGGTGGCCTGCTGACAGGACTTAGTGTGTCTGGAGATTAAGTCAGTCTGTCTAGTGATGTGGGTCAAACATTACTGCACAATTATACCTTTTTCTATGAGAGTGAGGTGTAAGCGGCTGTGAAGGAATAACATTTCCTAAAAGAACTGAACCTTTAACTACAAAGACAAGAAGGCAGCAAATAAAAGGTACACATATACTTGCAGAAAAAAAAAAAAACATAAATTGTGAAAAATTTTGTACATTTTTTTTTTTTTTTGTCTTTTTGCTTTTTATTGGTACCGGGGATCGAACTCACGACTGCCTGCTTGCAAAGCAGGTGCTTATGCCGCTGAGCTAAATCCCCAGCCCCTAAATTGTGAAGAATTATGTAAAGAATAAAGAACATTCTGAACTGAGGGAGTAGGAAATATCAGATATAGGCAGAGCACAGTCTAGGGCTAAAATCTGAATCTATGTGACATACCTGGACTAATTTAGAATTTGAAAAACAAATCACACTTTTTCTCAAATGGAAGAATTTCATACACACAAACATACACACACACAGACATACACACACACACACACGCACACACACACACACACACACACACACACACACCTTTTGGATATCTGCATAAGAAAAGAGAGAGATCATGATAAACAGAACTGTCCGCCTACCAGGCTACAAACCAACAAGCTATAACCTTACGTGTCATCACTCTGCTGTCTTGTAAAGTGATATTATTACAAGTGACAACACTGCCTCTGCAGAAACAATCACATGCATGCATGGCATTTTATCAGTGTTCTTTGTTTTATTTGGAATTCTTTCCAATTACCCAAAATGAGTTGTGAGACATAGTTCGAAACATATTTCACTGGAATTGTGTTCACTTTCAGAGCCTGAACACGGGAATCTGTAGGTTTTCTCAGAGTTGGGATTCTGTGATGCTACTAGTTTCCCCTAATTATATTATGCTCTCAGTTCCTTTTGCCTCAGCTCATTACAGAGACAAATATTCTTTAGTGACAGGTAACTTTTCATTCTAATGTTCCACTACTACTGATGTCTGGGCCTCTGAGATATTCTATTTTGCACCTGAAATTAGTTTCTGTGTAACAGCTCTGAATGTACGATAAGAAAACAGGTACAGTAATTTAGATAAACTTCACTAAATGCTTGACGGAAATAAAGCACAAATGAAGGTATAAATGGCTAAACTGATTAAGACTGTCAGGTTCTCTGGGGTACTGTTACAGAATAAAATAGCTGATGGATTATTATTTATCCATGAATAGGAGTTTAGGGGATTTAATTAAAGATGTGCTATTATGCTTTCCAATCCTATTTAAAGCTGTACATCAAAAGGTGCAAAAATAGAAAGTCCTGACATGGACCCAAGAAATCAGAATTCTAACCATATTGAGAATACCTCTATTGGGGATACTTTTAATGCTTCTATGTGTTGTTTGGTCTTGTATACAAATATAAAGAAACAGAGTAATGTATTATTTCATGAAGGAAGGCATTGGATTTTTAAGGCATTGGATTGTGTGTCTGGGTTTTTAATACCCACACATATATAATACGTGAGTATGTTTAGAATATATGTGTAATCCAATGTATGCATATGCATGTGCATGCACATACACAAATGTGTGTTTATTCTACTTAGTAACTAGCTTTCTAAAGTTTATTATAATCCTCTAAAATGGACTATCAGTACAACTATACTACAAAATGTAAATTATAGGAGAAAACTGAATATAATACTAAAATAATTTTCATAACAGAACCATTTTATATACTTTAATTCATCTCTTAAATACAATTTCAAATGTTATTAAAATATGGTGAAAATGTGACATGGATAAACAATTCCTTTTCAAGTCTTTGGGCACAGATGAGTAAAAAATAGTATGAGCTAGTTTCAAGTTGTCAGGGACTCTATTCCTTTCTTCTAATTATGATTCCTTCACGTACACTGTTACTGAATCATTTAAGAGACCAAAATGTATACTATTATTTTGTAGAGGAGTCATCATTGCCATTGGGTATTTATCTTTTGCAGTGCAGTGTGCAACCTATTTTTCCTCACCTTGAATTTAGGCTGAACTGCGATGTCTGAAACCAAAAAGTTGTTGCATAAATGATAGATGGCTTGATCAAGTCATGGCTTGCTCTTGGGTTTCATGTTGCGCTGAGTTGCTATATGATACCCTGCCTACCATGTTAGACAGTACAGTGAGAGAGACCAAGACCAAACATAGAGAACAACAGAAGTTCAGGGTTACTCAGGCTTCTGGCTATCAGACAAGGTATCAGACAGTTGTCAAAGTGACTATACATATATTTTTTTTTTTTGAAAGAGACAGGGTCTATCTTATATAGAAGCTATCATACATATATATCATATATCATATATATCATATATTGTATCATATCTCTCTATCTCTCTCATATATATATATATATATATATATATATATATATATATATATATTGGTCTTTTTGAGACAGGCTTTCACTATGTAGTTCAGGCTGGCCTTGGGCTCACTTTGTAGCACAGGCTGGTCTTGCGTTTGCAAGAATCTGCCTGCCTCAGCCTCCCAAGTGCTGGGATTACAGGAATGCACCACCACAGCCAGCTTCAAAGGTATTTCTGATATTCTAAATGACTCTGATCTCAGCTAATTTCAGTTGCAACATGGGATGGAAGTAACACAATGAACCCTTCTAGAAACCCTGGCCCACTTAGTATCATCAGAAAGATACTATTTTAAGTGACTTACACTTAGCATATGTCATTATACAGAAGTGGATAACTGGAACAACTTTGAACATAAGAATAAACAGGAATTTAATTTGCAGTAATTTTTGTCTATATATGTCAATACATACTACGTATGTAGTTATAGGGACAAAATTTATCACATGGATTGTATTTTACTTTTTATTCTGATGAGTCAAGAAAAATTAAAATTTGACTTTTTGAGCAAATGAGACTGTTATATAAAATGTTGTATAGTAACCTTCAAATTATTCAATTTTTATTTGGTTTTTGGGACTGATTTACCTGATGTATAATTTAATCTTTCTTTAGATGTTTGTGCTTAACCTTTTATCTTCTGTGGGTAGATACATTATGATTGTATTTGATTTTTAGTCTCATGTATTAAAAAAGTCAGAGAACATGTAGGAAAATGTTCCATAAAATACTAAAAAGCCTCCAGTTGTGTGACCATTGTTAACGATGCATTGACTTCAATGGATGCAAAAATGCTGCATATTAATAAAGCACAGTCCTGGCTGTGTTTAGATAATCGCCATGTAAGCCAGCAAACTCGGTATGTGTGTGTGTGGGTGTCCATTATGTTATCTCATTCCTGGTGTCATTGGCACCAACCAGCTTGCTTCCAGCCTGGATGGAATAAAAAAGAAAAGTAGAAGGGAATCTTTCTGCTTTGAAGTGTCCAGTCTTCCTGAGGGTGCCTGTTCTCTGCTGCCTTTGCCTGTGTGTCTGTGCTCTAGGTCTCGAGTGTCTTCAGCCTCCCAATGCATACTTGCACCAGTGCCTTTCCAGTGTACTTCCAAGCCTTCACCTCAGACTGGTGTTGCAGGCATGATTCATCTTGTTTCGCTTCTTCCATCTTGCACTGAGCACCAACTGGGTTCTCTGGCTCTTTCTTTCACAGGTGACCATTGCAGACTCTGTAACCTCTGACCACGTAAGCCTACCTAACAAACCCCCTGCATAGTTACACGTTATTTTCTACGGATTCTGGTTTTCTTGAGAATTCTAAATAATTAGATTGGTATGAAAAACACCCATGCCTACTTTTTTTTGCAAGGTTTAAATCCATGCTATAAATGTGAATCCTTCAAATAATAATCATTTCTATGTAGACCATCTTTAGTTCTTAGATCCAAAGAGACTCTGAACTTATTTCTATATTATACTTTAGAGTCAGTGGAATGCTCAATTCAATAATAGAAGAAATTAATTTGATTCAAATTATTGTAATTTGTTAAACAGAGATACTTATGGCCTGAAAGCATTTTCAGCATAGGAAATACTCATTTTCATTTGTCCTTTACTAGTCTTTCAATGGTGATATTCTGATTTAAGTAAAATTAAGGTAGGAATGACAGGTGGTAGAATAGATTTTTATGCTTTCTACAATTTTAAGAAATGAATTTTCACTTTTAGAAATAATATAGTAATTCCCAGCAATTTCAATAGGTGGTACCATATTGGTTTTAATATACTCAAATTTTCAAAGGCAAGAAAGGCTTCCACTTGAAATCAGTGCAAGTGTTTCATCACTTAAAGCACTAATTTTGTAAAGATACAATCTGGCAATATTTCTTACCCTTGGTACTATTTATATTTTAGGCAACATGACTTGTAATAGAGCAGTTTTGTGTACTGAAAGGTTATTGGCAGGATCTCTGTTTCTACGCTGTATGGCAACAGATTGCTGACAATCAAAACTGTCCCCAGATATTCACATATCTCCCTTGGTGGAGGACAGGAATGATATAAAACCATTAGTGGCTGAAAATCACTGCCCTATAGCTATTATTAAATGTTGCTGTTTCAATAAATTTGCATGTTACTATGTATGAAAAGTCACGCATAGATATAGAAACTTAAAATATACATATGTAATGTATATGAATCCATACATTTTATATTATGATAGCTGCAATTTTTGAGTCATATGAACATTTGATCTATAGAAATGTCAGATTAATCATTAGAGGTTAAGGCATATTGATCTTACTTTCTGACTTTTTATCTCTATCCCATTTGAACCACTTGAATACCAAATTTTTAAATCTTATTATATGCATCTTTGGATTTTAAATTAATTCTGAATCAAATAAGTCATTGAGCAAGAGGCAAACTGGCATTTGCATGATGTTTGGGTAAGATTTTGCACTTGTGGGTATTTTATAAGTTTATCTGATGAATCACATTTGGCATCAGCTTTTCGCTCACAGAGTATGTGGATAAAAAGTTAAAGATGAAACTTTAGTTTATCTATCTGTCTTTCTGATCATCCTACAATCACATATTCCTTTCTGTTACTTGGTTTCTCTGTCCCATATTTTTCCTTGAAAATGAATCATAGTAATTAAAGGATGTGTGATTGGGGAACCTGGTCTTGAGATCTGGGAAAACTGGTTGTATCTACATTTCTCTCCTGTGGCTGGCTAATCTTTAGAGTCAGCATTCTGCCTTGGTATCATAGAGATTTCTTGAGGTCCTAATTGTGAAGAATGATGTGGTAGACTAATATTATTTTAACGTTGAGAATTTTTGTGGTTGTATAAGGTAAAGTGTTAAAACCTGGTTTTCTGACACACTTGTACTGAACACTGTTTAGATTTAAGAGATAAGGAAAGTAATCTATCCCACAAAACTAATTCCTTTGAATTTAAAGGACTGCTTGTTCTTTGAATGATGTTCTATTTGTATTTATTCACATGTTTCGGTCAATAGAACATTCTGCTATGAAAAGAATACTGTAAAAGATAGTATAGCACATTTTATTTGACATTTTGACCCAGTGTCTCTAAGATATTCCTTCAGACACAATAAAACAGAATGTTATGTTTACAAATTCAATGTCCGGGAAACATTACTATTAAGACAATACATTGATAGTCAATTTAAAGTTCCTAAAGCTTTGTATGTGTAGGCCCTCATAAGTGTTGAAGTTCTTACAGGGCATTAAAAGAATGTCTCTTCCTAGTAAACTAGAGAACTTGGAGAGGTAGAGTTCTTTATCTTCCCGCTGCCTCTATCCTTTGACCCATATACTTAAAATACACAAGAAGAAACTCCCTTCTCAAGAATGCTAAACTGTCTTGCTTGTGTCCCACCAGTTTTGCATCTTCTAAGGCTTTCATGGGGTTTTAATACCAGGAAACAACGCATAATGAAAAATCGCTTTGCCTATCCAGGATTCTATTTTTTCCATTCACTTATTCTTTGAATTAATATTCATTGAAGGCCTACTATAAAGCACCCAGTCTATGTTAGGGTAAATGGTAACACAGAAAGGAACACAACAGATAAGAATTGCTGTTCTCAAGGGATTTCTAGTGAATAAGAATGCAGAAAAGCAGGAAAAGAAATGTATCAGTTGATGATAATCACTGTGCAGTACTGAGATGAATCCCAGAATTGTGAAGGCTTGTCATAGTGACCCACAGTAAAAGGAAATGTTTAAGCAAGGCCAAGGAAATGTGAGAGGACCAGGAATCCTGGAAAGGGTCCCAAGGAAAACAAAAGGTGTGTCCAAAAGACTGGAGACCGAATGTGCCTAACATGTACAAATGGAAGTTCATAGGCCTGTACAAGGAAAGAGCGGGCTCAGTGGTGAAAGGTACAATCTGGCAGGTGCCCAGGGACCAGATAATACAGGGCCTTGTAGCCTGTAATTCTAGGTTTTATGTTTGAGGATGTGAGCCTCCATGGAAAAGTTTAGAATCCCAGAGAGTTTTAACTCCTGCGTGTGAGTACAGCTACTGGGATAAATTATCTATGTCTTATAACCAGGACTGTGTGGCTGTGACAGAAATGGGCTTTGGGGTAGTGAGAAAAGGACTGGAAGAAAGCCTTGAACTTTTAAATCAGAGAGATCACAATAAGGGCTCTAAACTGTGATACTCTTCTGGAAAACAAAGAACGTATTAGTAAAAGTATGAAGCAAGTACTACATCAACTGTTCTAAGAGCTAGGCACACAGTGGGGAAAAATATAAACCATTCCTAACTCCACAAGTCTGATATAATGGAATTCTTTAAGACTGTTTCATCTCCAACATTTTCAAAATAGTTCACAGATATCTAGAAAATTGAATCTTTTCAGCAGAGGTATTAAAACACATACACACATACACACACACACACACACACACACACACACACACACACGTATAGATTGCGATTAAAAAGCAGCATAGTTAATGAATAAGGTTGCTAATCTTTGCCTCATCTTCCATCACATCTCAATAAAAAGCCAGTGAAAAAAGAGAATGGTTTATCTAAAAAATGTTAATCATCTGCACAGATGTCTGTGCTTTCTGAAGAATTCCTATTTTCACTTTCAGCTTCACAAAGCATGTCTCTTTATGGACCATGTTATTAATGAAATGGAAAAGAATGTGCAAGAAAGCCTGCTGTTGTCTGAAATTATCTTTACTTCTATACTGCCACGGGCAATAACTGTCTCTTCTCCAGAATTCCGGAACAGTGAATTCTTTCTTCACCAGATTAAAAGCAAAACAATAAAAACAAAACAGAACAACCACCACAGGGGGAAAAATAACTTACCAATTTGGAATACACTTTTGTTCTCTGCATTTTGAGTTGTGCTGATGTGCACAACTATTCACCAACTCAATTTGTTTTCCGTAATATAGGATTATTTCAAAGATTATCTACAGAATAGCTGATGATTTAATTTTATCTTGTATATTCTCCCAAGTCTACTAAGCTAACAGTAGTGAATTCCAGCTGCCAGATGCATGTTCCTGTGGCAGAGCATTTTCACAAGGGTCTGGAGGACCAAGAGCATGAAAAGGTCCTTCCTGGACATACCAAGCTGTCTAGGTGGGGGACACACATCAACATTTTAATGAGGCCCGACACTAACTTATTTGTGTACAACCAGAGTCTTGGTAAATGTGGGTATTAGCAGAGAGCTTCCACATTTCCTCACTCTTCTAGAAACTTAAGGGGAAAAGGTGTGCCTGTGTGTGTGTGTGTGCGTGCAAGTTTATACACAATTTGATTGGGATATATATTCAGAAAAAACCTAATGTATATCTCAAAACATCTATTCTTGACCAAGGACCACTCTAAAATTACTTTTGGAGTTTCTACAAAGAAAATCATATGTAAATTATCATACTAGATATGAATATCCTAATTAGGTAGATATACAATGAGGTCTAAAGAATTTTCATTATGTAAATGTCTTCCAATATTTTGTTAAATAGTAGGCATATTTTATGATGCAAATAATTCTCCCAGGGGAATACAAAAAGCTAGATAAGCTGGGTGCTGTGCATAACATCTGTAATCTCAGGTACTTGAGATTCCGAGGAGAAAAGATTCAGAGCTCAAGGCCACTCTGGGCAATACAGCAAGATCTCTCCTCACAGGAAGAAAGGAAGTGAAAGAAACATTAAAATTTAATGTATGAGAAGGAGAAGGAAAAGGAGATGGAGGGAGAAAGAGAGAGAGAGAGAGCACGTGCCAAAAAATGTATACACATAAAAATGTATACACATTTTGCCAGTTCATCATACTAATAAATGTCTGGAAGCTAATGGTTACTACTGTGAGCACCTCTTGTACTTGTAGTGATCAAAGGTAATTTGCATTAATCTAAAATTTTCTCAATAAACTTCATATTAAGTTTTTATTTTATTGATGTATACACTTTTTGGCAGACCTTGTATATGTTTGATCACATGTGGACATATGTATATACATATATACATATGTGAGACATAACACATATACATGCATATGCATACATTTTTAAATATATCACTGTGCTGTCAAGACAAAGCACAAAGTATCTATATAGCTAATAGTAAACTGAAATTAGAAATCCTAGATCATTAGTTAATGCAAAATCAGTTTTTCAACTCTTGATATATACATATGTTGATATTTATCAGCTGTATTGACAGGGCATAGTGTATAGGATATGAGGTCTGAGCTTTATGCTATGTGAGGAAGATATTAGAAGATTTCAAATAAAGCTTAGACCAGTGATGGCAAACCTTTTACAGATGAGTACCCAAACTGCAAAACAAAACCCACTTATTTACTGCAAAGGGGTAACACTGCAATTGATCCTAAAAATTGAGATTTTAGTGTAGAAAAAAAACTACTCATACATTAATATTATATGTTTTAAAAGAAAAATAATATGCATGCCGTGGTTTGCTACCACTAGTTTAGACTCTAAGGATAGCAACTCGTTATGAAACTTAAAAGAACTAAACACATAAATCTAAAAACAGGAATTTCTTTCACTTGAGTTTAAAAATGAATAGGAAGATTAAAAAATCAAAATTGTAAAAAAAAGAAATTTCCTGAAGTTTTAATAAACAAAATCTTGAATTAAAATAATGTCATAGTTTGTTTCAATGATTTTTGTTTGTTTTGTTTTCTTTTGCTATACATGAGCATAAAATTGCCACGTGAAGAATTTAAAGATCTCAGTTTGGTTCTACTGGTAGCTATGCAATCAGTGGCCAATTTTCACTAAAGTATGTGCAAGTTCAGTAAGATTCTGAGGACTTCCTCTGAAAGACATTTCACAGGAACATAAGCTGGTGGTGTAAAACAAAATCACAAATAAATCAGGTAAGCAAGACAGCATAAATGAGAGCAAGCAAAAATGAAAACCTCACACATGACTTTTGATATCGTTTAAACAAACTGTTCATTATTCTTTAAAAAGAATTGGAACAAGGAACTAGGCAATTTTGCATCCATAAATTACTTGACAAATAACTAAATAAGCATTTTTTAAAAGGAAAAAAAACATATAATTGAATTTAAAAATTTAGCTGGATGGATTAAAATTTCCATGTGGACAGAATTTAATAAATTTGATGAACAGGAAGAAATGCATACAAAAAAAGAAGAGTGTTCAAAAAAGGGTGAGTACATGCAGAGTATAAAATACATTATACTATCCACATTTTTAGAAGGAAATAAAAGAGACAACAGAAAAATATCCAAACATATACATGAAAGTCAATTCTAGAATTGTTGAAAGGCATGACATGTCATACCCAGAAAACTCAATGAACCTGTAACACAGAAACAAACAAACAAAAATATACATCTAATATTTATAATATAATAATAACTCCTAATGCAAAGGAAGAAATGATACTAAAAGTAGCAAAAGTATAAAAAAGAGAACACCACAAAATGTGGCATTTCAACAGATGGCTAGTAATTTTCTTCAACAAAAAGAAAACAGAAAAATAAAACAACCTATAATATGTTGATAGACGATAAATTTTAATTTGGAATTCTACACCTTTTAAAAATATCTTTTAAAATGAATGAGTTGACTACCATATCACACTAAAATAAATTTAAATACAAATAATTATTTCCAAATTGCCTAAAACACAAGAATGAAATTTAAATATTGGTGAATATATGTATACACCCAAGAAAATATAAAAGCATAAATTCTTATTGAATATACTATCATTTGGGCTAAAATAGAAAACAATTTGAACATTACAGAAGTTAGCTTAACCTAAGGGTAAGAGGGAGGAAAATATCCCATAGCTACTAGATCTTTAAAAATTATCTTTCTTAATTTATTTTCTCTTCATAAATTCTTTCTCTGACTTCTTTCTTTAACCTGGATTTCAAAGAATTCAAGAACTCACAGACTTGAAGTTCTGTTCTATAAGTGTAGCCCAGACTAAAGTCAATGATCATCCATATGATATATTACATATGAATTGCAATATACCTAAAGTAAAATTTTGTTTAATGTTTATAATGGAAAATGACATTTGTATTTCACCACTGTTTTAAGCTTTCTTTGTTCAAGGCTTGAGCTAAATTCCAAAAAAAATACATTCATTCAAAATTAAAACGTTACTTGAAACTCTACAGTTTTTTCTTTCATATTTGGACGTACAAGGACAAATTTTAATTTTTGTGAAAAATATCAGCTGAAACTTTTTGAATTTAAAATATACATACTGGAATTTTAATATCCACATGTGTCTGGTCCTTGTGCAAGTGGGATGGAAATTAACATTGCTATTGAAGCATCTCAATAGATCACCCTGAAATTAAGTAGTAATTGGTAGTCCATGCTTGCTGTTGTAAACAGCTACTCAAACATCTTTACAAGTCCTTTACTTCATGTTGCTGAATGTTCAGATTCATTTTATAATTGTTCAGAAGGGTTGTACATTCAAACACAAGCACATTTACATTGATAAGTAAATATCGAAGTAAAACAGGATTTTTTAGGTTTATAAATGGTAGTGCATTTGGAAGTCTAAAGGGTAACAAAATTATAAATTTTTCTTTGTAAGTGGCTTAAATCATAACTATTCCTAAAGTGATGCATACGTGATGAAATATGATCTGGAAAAGTTAAAAGTTATAAAGAAACATAAATTTTCTCAATTCTAGGCTATAATCATCCACTTTGATTGTTGGAAATGTATTTGTACAGGAGAAAATATTCATGTGGAGCAAACATATCAAAGAGATATTAGATAGTTTGCCCAGCAAAATTCTTATTACTAAAGAAAACTACTGCTTATTTCTAATATGGAAAAGAAAAAGAAAAAAAATTGTGTTTAGTGATTAAATCAAGTATAAGAATATAAGATATATTTGTTTGTTCTATTCAAATAGTTTAAATAAATATGAACACATCTTTACATATAAGTCCAATGTAACATAAAAGCTAAGTTGTTAAACATTAATCTGTTATCTGAACAGAGTTTAAACATTTAAGTATTTATTTTATGGCAGGTTGGAAAGAGATACAATATACTTAAAGCATTTTTAAAAGAAGCTTAGGAAAATGAGTTCATGAGTACCGTACTACTTTTGAACCTATCATTGTTACATTTCTCGGTGTAACAAGAGACACTTTTCTAGCCCTCCTTTTTTGCATTTCTGTCTTAATTCCACGTTATCTTTTTTTCCTTAAAATTTCAGTTAGGTTCACTTTTGATTTTTTTGTCGTAATTTCTTAACAAAATATACAATCAAAAGATTTTTAAAGAAAAATTCCATGAATAAGACAACATTTATTATATGAAATAGAAAAAAAAATGAGTGTATCCATTTTGTGTGGCATAATGAAACTGTGTGTGTTTGAGTTATCAGTTATTTCCAGTGGTGAACTGCAAAAGTTTAACGGGTGGCTTGATGGAGGAAAATGATCTCTGGTTTTTACATGTCTCCACTTCTTGGTGGACATATTCCTAGCGCACTGACGCTACCAAGTGTGAGATCTCTGAATACCAAAAGTTCAGTCTTATTGCCCAGCACGAACTGGGTCCTAGCACCCTACGTCTATATTTTGTTGGAAAATTCTATGGTTAGGATTTTCCCGAGAGTATCACAAAGAAATATAAACACTGAATAATTATGTCTTGAACAAAGTGCCATAATTAAACTCTGATACAATTACAATAAATTAGCCACTGTTAATCAGAAATATGAGTGTTCCTGTTGAATCAGGAAGAATCCTCATAGTATTTTATAATTACAGAAGTTATTGAATGGTTAAGTGAAAATTGTTATATACCCCAAACAAATATGTAGTATACACATAGATTAGCAACATATCCCACAGAAAAAAATAATTTATCTATCTCTCTATCTATCCAGCTAGCTAGCTAAATTATATGAATAAATGTGCTGTAATATTCAATAATATTACACAGAATTTTTAACAGCTATATTTTAATCCCAGAAATATACCTTAGATAAAAACAGGTGAATCGGATTTTATTCTTAATATATTCAAAGTTAAATCACAGCCAACTGTTAAATAATAATCTAAGGTGGAACATAAGACTCTTTCTGGTTAGCTTTTAAAAGTGAAATGAATTTATTTCCAAATGCAGTGCAGAGCATATCATAGCAATTTAATCATAACAAATGCTGAATATTTAGCCATTTTGGTAAGAATATAACTCAGTCTTTTTCTTTTCTGCTGATTTTGTCTTACAACATTTTTCTTGCATCCTGAGTACTCTTGTAACTACTACTTGTTCGGCATCAACCTGCTCTACCTGAAGCATTTCTCCAGAGGCTGGAGAAGCTCTCTGTATGGAGGCAATGCACCCTCAGCATCTTGGGCTGCCCTTCTTTCATGAGTTGGGTAGACCCAAACCATAATGCAGCATTTAAAATATTTTACTTTAATTATTCGTGGAGGCCTCTATCAGCTCATTACTGAACTGTTGATTATCTGCAAATATTTTTAAATAAGTATCATAATAATAACATTTACTGAATGTTGATTAATGGGCTAGTCTGCAATAAGTATCTAGATTCTCTCATTTAATCTTCTCAAAGAACTACACAGTAGACAAAGTGAACACAGTGATACCTTGGCTTATGCACCCACCTGCTTCCGAATAGCTTTGCTTGCTAACAAAAGCATGTAGTAAAATTTTGCTTCTGTTTGTAAACTTCCTATTGGATGACAAACATGGCCACAGCTATCTTACCCACACAAGCACAAATACAGCAAACTTCCACAAGATTTAAAACACATTAAGTTCGTAAATTGAGGCAAATGAAGACACTCAAAGACAAAGAAGTAAACGTGCCTAAGTGAAGTAACAGGTAAACTCTGGGGTTGAAATTTGAACTAAATTTTATTCCAGATTTGTGATCTTTACTGAAATTAGACATTTTCAAAAGAAGGGAGAAAGAAAAATGAGAGGAAAATCATGTAATGAGTAGTGTTGAGATACCATGCCATCTCGCAGAGATACTGAAATTGTTTGCATAGCATTCCTAGTTTCAGAGTGCAAGAGTCTCTGTGAGGTCTTTTTATACTGTCCAGTCAATATAGTAAGTGTGGAGTCCATTCAGTCAAGATGGCAGTAGGGACAAGCAGAGTGCCAGTGCTGCAGAGGAACAGCAGATGAGAAGGGGAAGAGAAGCCATCTGTGCTTATCTATGCTATGATCTGTGCATTCTATTCCAAAAAGAAAATGTGCAAATCTGAATTAATGAACAATGCTGAGGCTGAATTTGATAAATCTAAACTTTCCTACCTCCTCTTACCTTTCTTTCACATTAAAAGAATGTGGTTTCATATAATCATAATTGTTAATCTTTCAGTCTCACTTAACTCACTTAAAATTAGTTTTAAAAATCTCAAAACAATCAAAGTGTTACCTTTTGCAAAATTGGAACTGTTGTTTAATTCAGGAGTATTAATTGAAATGAGTTAGTGACTGACAAACATACTTAAGTGTTATAAGATTAAACATTCTGCATGTAGGAAAAAATAAGGAAGCCATACGTGCCTTCAGGAAATAATTCACTTCCTACTCTAAGAAGATTTGGGGGGGGAGGTTTACTGTTTTTGTTTTTTCTTTTTTGATAAAGATTTCAATGTGATATGAATTTTAGTCATAGGTTTCCATAAAATTTGTTTATGAACAATAGGTTATAAATACTGTAATTTACATAGAGGCTTTTTTTACATAACCAGTTTTCCAAGTGTGTAGTTTAAATTGCTTTTAACCAAATAGATGGGAAAATAGACAGTGATTGGGACAAATTGGGAACATATCTTTCTACCCCAGCCCAGGATATTTTTCCTGAACAGTTCAGGGCAGGGCATCATTACTGTAGATTACAGGTTAGCTCTACTATCACCATTGATTGTTTCCAGGAGACTATGTGTCTCTATTTCAGAATTAAATAAGCATTGCATCACACTATAATTAAACATGACATTTAATCTATAAAATTTAGGAAAACAATTGTGACTTCAAAGTAGTTACTGGATTTAGATAAATTTTCTTTAAAGTATTCAAATGCAGATTAGATTTCTTCTTAAAATATTTTCAGAATATACAAGCTCCTTTAAGCTTTATTTCAATGTGAATCATAATAAAGATCACATAAGACATTAAATGGTGAATAATTAAGGAGGTATAAAATGGGAAAGATTTAGGCATTTTTATTAATGAAAAACTAATTTTTCAGTATTTTTAAAATTTATCTATCAAAGAATATTAGAGAATAAGCTCATGAGGTACAAAAAGAAGGTGTAAAGTTTTGTACAACTTACTGAAATATGTAACTCTAATAATTAATAGGTAGAGAAAGTTGGCAGAAAAAGGGTTCTTAGCCATTTGGTGGCATTTGAACTATCTGAACATAAGATGAGAGGTTCTCTGGGGGGAAAATACCTAGATATCCAGGCCCTCAGTAGGTCTGGAAAATTGTAAATGTCTGCATTATTTCTAGAGAATTCTGCAGCCTGAGAAAGCTGTCCTTAGCTGTCCAAGTTCTGTCCTTAGGAATGCAGGTCTCAGATGGAGGCACCACAATCTGGATCCAGGATGGTATTAGGGTGTTAGACATTGAGGATGTTATTGTGCACAGAACAGAAGTGTCAGAGCCTCTGCAAATGCACCTCGCCTGAGACTCAGGCTAAATTGTAATTCTGTTTCTTTGACTCTCATAGTTCAATAGGACCTTTATGCATTTCCCCTTTCATGAATAGTTTTTCACCAGATTACATCATTTTAATCCATTATAGTACTTACCAAAATTTATTAACTTTTATTTCTCTATTTTCTCATTGAGCTTTAACATTCCATTCTTTATTACAATATCACTAATATGTGGTACAATGAACATTTAACAAAGGAATCAAAATAAATATCCACTGATAAAAAAGTATGAGTCAGTGGATTCATAATATAAGATTTATGAAGGACTTCAAAATATCTCCTATATTATAATTCTATCTTTAGGCAACTTTTAGGATTTTTAAAAGAAAAGGGCATTTAAAACTAAGGATCTAGAATTTTAGCAATTTCTGACAGTGAGTTATGCACCCAAGAATGGAACTGACACCCATTTGAAATGTGAAATAATAGTCCTCATTTGTCATAGTCTTGAGTATTCATATGCATGTATTTGTAACTAAAAGACTTTACAGAAAAGCAATAAGTGGTTCACCAGAATCCATCATTATAAAATTACACATTAGAATAGCTAGCACACATTTGCAGATTTTTAATTTTAAGATGCACAGATAGGTCAGACTTTCAAAATGCTTATTTAATCAAAATTAGAAACAAAATCACACAAAAATAAAAACCATGCACATGACTCCTGTAGGCTGTCCATCTGGTAATTATCTCTTTTAGAGATTTCTTTTTCCTATATTGAAGCCCTTTCTTTCTCTCTTTCTTTCTGATTTTCCTAAATAGGATAATTTTTCACCCTGTGCCTATTATCAAACACCTAATAGGAAAAACAATGCATATGTACCTAGTAGTGTAGTAAGTGGTATTGCAGATCACTAAGACAGATGAAAAATTTGCTGATTTTTCCCTGAGACTGTGAATTCTTTTTATAAATAACTTTTTCCTCTTTTCTCTAGTTTTTACAATAACTTTCAGTCTTTACTTGGCAAAGATAAAAGAATGATCACATCAATTTATTGTTAGTTTTTGTGTAATTTAAGGGATTTGAATGATTTCCAGAAATTATGTTTTAAGGAACTGACTACTAAAACACACACAAAATCATTTCTGGCATCTAGTTTCTAAGAGATTAAATGCAAAGAGAAACCTTGATGGCCTCTTCAGATTGATTCATGGGTAATGGGATAAATTCAACTTTCTACTTTGACTCTAGTACTCATAGGGTATTCGGATGAAAGATTAGAAAAATATTTCTTTGCAAATTTAATTTAAGAATGAGCTAGCTAAGGATCTCTGAATCCTCAAAGAGTAAAACTGTAAAAAGAAACCACTATAGAAACAGCCAAAATAAAACTTTTTCAAAAGGAGCTACATTTACAAAATCCAAACCTTCATTCTGCGATACGTTTTTCCTCTTTCCTTGGATGATAGAATGAGTAGGAAAGAATAAGGCAGTGTGTGTATGTGTGTGTGTGCATGTGAGTGTGTTATTGGAAAGGGAGGACAGCAAAGGAGACCAAGATATGTCTATCTATCTACATCTTTATGTTTATTTACATATATATTTATAAATTTATGTGTATATTTTTAATGTGCATGTATAAATTATATATCTGTAAATCTCATAAGGTATTTGTATATATAATTTTATTGTATATATATATATATATATATATACACACACACACATACATATATCACAGTAGAGTATACACTTCTGGATTTAAGATCGTTTTCTCATCATCCACTTACTCTAATTTCTTAGATAAAGTAAAAAATTCCCAATCTAAAGATAATACAGTAAAAGTAAAAATAAGTTATTTTTATATTTATTTCAATATTTACTTCCTTTCAATTTTTAAACTATTGAAGTACAGAAACATAGTTACTGTTTTTTCTAATATCTTTTATGAGTATGTATTTCTCAATATTTAAAATTCTTTTTCATGAGATGCCTGGAGTCTAACACAGCAAGATTCAATTTTTATTAGTATGTTATATTACTAGAATTTATGAAAATTTCTATGTTATCCCACCTCTTAGGTATGATTACTTTAACTTTAAACAAACTATCACATTTCTTTTGTTTGTTGATTTCCATTGTGGGAATCATATTGTTACAGGCAACTAGTTAAATAAAAATAATTTAGGCAGTCAGACAGGACTAGGTCCTAGAAGGAACCAGTGCAGGAGGCTACATACCTGTCAACTCTGGGGAAGACAGATACCTCTGCTGTGTGCCAGGCCTCAAGACAAAAGACCAAGCAAAAACACCCTCATCCTATGGACTGATATTCTAAAATAGTTCTCTGTCATCCTGAGGAAGCCAGGAGTCACCATTCCCCAAACCCCTTACAGGAAGAGTCACTGCTCTGTATTCATGCCCCCTTGCTAAGGGACTTGCTTTGCCATTTGTCCTTATTTAATCAATTTTACCTATGCAGTTAATCTTACTGGTTGACCATAGTTCTGTCCCACCTTATGTCCACCTTGCAGTTTACATGTTTTCCCTCACCTTAGACCTGCCCTACTTTGTGGTTTTGCTATTTAAAAATCCTTGGAAAACACAGTCTTTGGCAACCCACTCAGGAACCCCTGTCTCTCTCTCTCAGACAGAAGATTTTTTCTTTCAATAAACATATGCTGCTCTTAAACCCAATTGTTCCTAAAATTCATTCTGTGATTTTAGAGAACACAAACATACCAGTCATACGGTAGGTTTGGAAGTTTCATTCCCCTATTTCAATATTAACCAGTAAAATACAAAATACTGCTATTACTAGTAAACAGATTTTGTCAGTTGGGATCATGCTCTCTTTTTAATCATGATTATTCTTCCTAAGCTTTGTATCATTTTTAAACCAAGTCTTAAAGATAAATCTAAAGATGGTTTAAAATCTTTCATTCCTTGGTATTGTATTTAACATGTCAATTAAGAGTGTTCTGTCACTTCAAATAGTTAGAATACCTGTGCATCAAATATCAAGTGCTTCTTTTCCATGTTTCAGGGTAGGGGCTTTATGTAGGACAAATTCACTGTCAGCATTGGAAAAAAGATGAATTATTTCCTCTAAAATCAAGAACAAGTAAAAAGTGTCCACTTTTACCATGTTTATAACATAGCATTGTACTTTTTAGACAAAGCAAATTAAGAAAAAAGATATATGAATATGAGAAGAAAAAGGTTAAATTACTGCTCTTCACAGATGATCTGATCCTAAATATAAAAAAAAACAAAATAAATCAAGTTATTATTAGGTGGATAAATGAATTCAGTAAAGTAGGATACAAAATTCTCCATAAAAAACAGTAACTCTTATACATACAATAATGAATTTACTGAGAAAAAAATTATGAAAGCAATCAAATTCACAATAGCTACAATAAACAATCTATGAATACATTTAATTAAGAAAATGAGAGACTTTTATAGTGAATATTATAACACACCAATGAAAGAAACAATAGAATACACAAACATATTATGTAAGTGCGCGTGTGTGCACACACACACACATTTATAAACATCCCAATAAAAAGATCTCCAGTACAAAATAATGAAAATTAATATTAATACAATGACCATGCTACAAAGAACAATGTAAAGGTTTAATGGTATTGCCACAAAAACACTGATATTTTTCATAGAACTAAAAAAATTTCTAATTTCTATATGAAAACTAAGGTAATCTTGAGAACAGCTAAGAAAATTTTGAGCAAATGACCAAACCTAGAAGCTTCACCATAAGTTAACTCATTCAGTGATACTGAAGAGTGGGAAATAAAACAGTATGGTATTGGCATTAAAAAGAGATATATAGGGCAATGGAATACAATAGGGAGCCCACATATAAATTAATGAATCTATAGCTGATGCTTAACAAAATATCAGACACATACATTGGTGAAAGGCTTGTTTAACAAATGGAGCTGAGAAAACTGGATATCCCCACCTGAAGTCTGAAACCGAACCACTTTTCCTCTCACCCCTATAAAATCAACTCAAGATGAATTAAGGCCCTAAATGCAAGATCCAAAAATCTGAAATTACGGGAAAAAGCATTGGGGAGAGAATTCAAGGTATTACTACATGCAATGAAATCCTGGCTAAGACTTCAAAACACACAGAAGCGAATGCCAAAACTGACAAATTGTATTATGTCAAACTAAAAACTTCAGCACAGCAAAAGAAATGATCAAAGGATTGAAAAAAACAAACTAACAATGAGAGAGAATATTTGACAATATCAGGCAAAAGGGTAATATTAAAAAAAAGATTTGAAAAATGCATCAAAAATTTTAAAAAATAGTCCTGTTAAAATGGGCAAATGATTTAAATAGATACTTATTCAAAGAAGAAATATCAATGGCCAAGAAATATAAAAAAATACTATCTTTATTCATCAGGGAAATGCAAATGAAAATCACCCCATTGGAATGCCTATTACTAAAAAGAAGATAAAAATAATATAGAAAAGCTAGAGAGCATGCAGAGAGAAAGGATTCTCACCCTCCAGCCAATATGGAGAACACTGTGAAGGCTCTTCACAAACTAAAAATAGATCTACCATGTGATCTAGCTATCCCACTTCTAGATACCTATCTAAAGGAAAACAAGCATAACAAAGAAATGTCTGCCTCCTGTGCTTATTGTAGTACTCTTCAAAATAGCTAAATTGTGTCACCCTGCATGCCTATTTTAATGGATTAAAAAATGTGGTATATCTACACAATGAAGTGATATTCAGGCATAAAGAAGAAAGTAATATGCCACTTCTAGTAAAAGGGATAAAATTAGAATATATGTTATGTGAAGTAAACCAGACACAGACACAGACACAGAAAGCTAAGTATCATATATTTTCTGTCATTTGTGAAAGGAAGAAAAAATTGACCTGAATATAAAATACTGAATACTAGCTACAAGCTGTAGGTGGTAGAATATGGGAAAAATGGAGATTGGGTTTCATCAGTACATACTGTATCAATGTATGAAAGATCACAGTGAACTTCATTAATGCATAACAATTAATATGTGTTAATGAAGGAGAATATGGTCCTCTGAAACAGAACAGAAAATAAGTCAAATATAAGAATATATACCACATTTATGGGTGAGAACAATAAAATTTTATGCACCTGTATATCATTCATATGAGGAAATAAAAACCCTGGACTATAAGGACCCTTCTCTGTGGGTAAGGTAGAGTATATTTCCACTTTTCTGAGTTCTGTGAATCATCTTCTCCACCTCTTTACTTTTTCTTACACTCAAAATACAGTGGTTTCTACAGGAAAGTGTGGATGAGAGGGGACAAATTGTGTATGTGTAGTATAGAGTCCTTGTTCTGGGTCAATAAACATTTAAGTGTTACATGTTGCTTTACGAAAGACTTTATAAAGTGCCATTTCTTGCCGATGACTATTATTACATACTGGGGGGAAGCCTTTTCTGTGGGAATCGAGGCAGGATGTGCTCAGGTGGGAGCTGGGTTTAGTAACACACTGTATGTTGGTTAGTTTCTCTGTAGACCAAACCACTGCTACTCATACTAGCTACAATGACTACAAATATTATTTTCTTTGCTGAAGATTTCAAAACACCACTGAATTTAATAACATAAGTTACTCTAAAACATAAAATTTAATTTGCCTTCTTCTCAGATGGAATTTCTAATATTAACCATGTCTTGTACTTACTAAACATCACCTATTGGTAGTAAAAATTTCAGAGAACAAATTTCACAGAAAAAATAATATTGACATGCATAAAAATGTTCCTATAACTTAATTGAAACAAAGGTAAAAACTGATGGGTTATAAGTATGGTTATGTAATGAAGGATAGATATTTAAAACAGAAACCTGGGTTTTTTTACTTTTCATAAAATTGACCAAGTCCTGGCCAATTGACTAAGACATTTCAAATAGATAAAGAATACAATAAGTCATTCTTTCACGCAGTGAGAATACTGTTTTTGTCTATTTTTATCTCAAAACAAACTCCTAGGTCTATTTTTTTCCTAGCTTTTTAAATTCTCTATCAATCTGTCCCAACTATTTAACTAATTTTTATTGCTACAGTTTATGATGCATTTCCTTCTCATTCTAGTCATTCACTTTTAATCTTAAACATGGTTTTTGAAAATATACAGGTTTTCTTCTTTGTTTAAAGTTTAGAATTAGGTTCTCAAATATTTAAAAAATATATACTCTTTCAAATGTTTTTTTTTCTGTTGCAAATTTGATACACTGTGTATGAAATATATTATTGTGTCAAAACAGTTTATATATACTTTTGTCTATGAATTGATCTGGCTTATCATGACATAAAATCCAATACTGTATAGTATTTCATGTCTTCTAACAATATTCCAATATCTTCATACGGAGGTTATACAACTTCATTATATGTAATTTTCAGTCCCTCATTTTAAGATTACATTTTCATTTCAACGTTCCTAATGAAGAATACTGCAAATACATGCTGTACATAAATCTAACGCCCATTGTTCTTTCCTGTTTTTTATATATGAACAATCATGTAATATATAGGAGATAAAAGTTTTATTATTTTCATCTCTATAATTCTAACAGTATGTGGTTATTTTGCCTTTTCTTTGGCTAAAATTGATCATAATCACTCAACAGAAATGGCAATTTTTCTTATCTCTCTTAGTAAGATGTTTTCTCTAGATTTTCATATAAATTTATTTTATTAAATAAGTTTTCCTTTCTTTTGTGCTTTTAGTTTAATTCACCTTTTAAAGTTTTTGAATACATATTGGTTGCTTTGCATTTATTTAGAAAATTTTACAGTATTTTTTTGTTAAGCAGTTAAATTAGTTATTAACACTGAGAAATGTTCTAAGACTAACCCATCAAATTGTATGTTCCTTTAATAAGTGGGAGACTAAATAGATTTGTAATTTGTTGAGGAAAAAATATACATGTTGAAATTCCTAATCACTAAAATAAAAAAAAAATAAGTATACCTTTCAAAATACTTTGTGCATTTTCTTTGATATCTTAAATTAATAGTTTGCATATATGCTCATAAGAGATTTTAAGTTAGTATTTTACATTTATGTTCATAAGAGAGGTTAGCTGATACATTATGTTACCAGGGATTGTCCAAGTTTACTAACAGACTTTACTGAGTTTGAGGAATAATTTGGAAAGTTCGTCTTTATTTAGTGGAGTAGTTTTCTACCTGTAAGTAAAAATCTCCTAGTTTGAGTCTTTGGGACCTCTTGTGTACCCAATAGCTTGTTCTATCCCTGAATTTCTCTCTCCCTTCCTTTATAAGTAGTATTTGACTATAGGTTCAAGTTATCTAAGGATTTTGGTTGTTCTTTTTCTTGAAATTATTTTTTACACTTTGTATATTTGGGAATTTCATTTTCTCTAATAATTCAAGTATGCTTGTCAAAAGTGGCTTATACTATTCTTTGTATTTCAATATTTAATCTCAACTACATTTCTAGTTATCAACCTTTGTGGAGATTTATCCATAAGTCTGTATCTGTACACAGTATGCAAGCATATTTAAGTGTATGGTGTTTTCTTTCTTCATTCTAATCTCATTATTATCTTTCAGCTTTATTAATTGTAAGTATTAAGATTTTCCTAACTTTCTGAGCTTATTAGTATTGTCTTTTCATTTTATAAATACATGTTTCATATGTATAAGACCATGTATTTGCTGTAATTGGTATTTCCAGTGTATATTTTTCAGTATAAAATAACTGAAAAATAATAAATGAGATATTTAATTACAATATATTTTATATGCCACACAATTTTTAGAAGTCATTATATTTTCATTTCTCAATATATTATGAAATAGTTTGTTTTTCTGAAATTAAGTTTTAATTTTATTTTTCACAGAAAATGTCAATTATTTGACATCAAATAGATTAGCAGGCTTATTTTCATGGGTTACTGTGTCTTTTTAAAACTGATGTTTAGTCATTTTGATTCCAAATTTATCACAGAGCTAAGACACATTCTTATGTATCTCTAAAATAAACTGTCCCTGTAAATGGTTACATGAAAATTTGACAAGATATTATTCTTATAAACTCTTGTATGAAACACAGACTTTGAAGACTTGTAAAATTTCACTTTATAGCACTTTAAAACATTGTTTATGGGAGAGGTGATGGGAAGGGGAAAGAAAAGCACTGTAATGTGCTATGTACATGTACTGATTCCCTAGTGAATGTAATCACTATGGACTGCACACATGTACCCATAAAAGTTTTTAAAAAAGTATATTATGCATACGTTAAAATGAAATTATACTGGGTATATTGAATTAAATAATTATAAATAAATTACTACTTATTAATAAATATAAACATAAGATTCAATTTCAAACTTTGTCTTACTTTAAAAAATGTAGCTATTGAGGCTGGGAATTTAGCTCAGCTGCATAAGCGCCTGCCTTGTAAGCAGGCAGTCGTGAGTTCGATCCCCGGTACCGATAAAAACGAAAAAGACAAAAAAAAATGTAGCTATTATAAAATTTAGGTTACATACATGACCTACAATGTTTACGGGATAGTGCTGATTTAGGAAAAGACAAATCCGGTCATCTTCTAGCAGCTATGATTATAAGCATACAGATGGAAGAATCCGCAGAGAACGAACAGCATTTTAAACTAAAGGATAGCCTTTCCTGGCAGCTTAGGTGGGTGCTAGAAGTCCTCTTTGGTATAAAGAATCTCCACGGCATTAGACCTACATTACCTACTAAGTGGTGGTTCACAGCCAAAGTGTTTCCCATTCAAAATAATTATATATCATATAGAAAAGACCACATAGTTAAAGCTGATAGAGAAGAGACAAGGGTCCGATGGTTGCTACCAACTATTTTGAATACAGCTCTGTTCCACATTACATAACATAGCGATTGTATAGCGGAGAAAAAAATACAAAGTTGGTCCTACCTTTCTCAGGGTTTATCACTGGTAGGTTTCTTGAAGTTTTTTAAATGTCTGAACATATAAAGCAAAATTTTTGCACTTACTGTTTTAATATTATATGTAAATTTACTTTCTCAGATACGTGGGATACAATGACTATTGTAATTTACTGATGGCATGTATATAATCTAGAGTCACAATAGCAAAAACCTATCAATAGATCAATAAGAACTTATTGATAAATCCAAAGTATGTCTGGAGAACACTCTGGATGTAGATGTAGGAGAGGAGAGTTTACCTTGCTATTTCCATAAAAAAGAAATAAAGGGGTGGAAAAAGTCCTAAAATAGGAGAAGCTCTTTATTCTGAAGTATAGCAAATAGAGGCAGTTCTTGTCCTAAGTATGTCTTCGCAGAAATTAGAAAGAATAGACAGTGGTGACCCAGTTATCAGGCGATTTGCTTTGAATCATGGTGCCAGTGATTGATTTGCAGTATGATAACATTTTCATATGATCACTTTTAAAATTGGAATTTTTAGTTTTTAATGAGTTTTCTAATATTCATTTTTGGTGTTATTGGATTCTACCATCTCTCGTCAATTATAAAATAAAGCAAACTATCATGTACTGGAAGAAGTTATATTTTATACATTTTCAGTAGTCATTACCACATTAAATAAACTAGAATATTTCAATTGGGCAAAAACCTTTGAGTTTTTAAACAGCATTATGCATAATTTAAAGCACTTAATTAATTACAGATGCTAAAATATAATCAGTTTCAGTCAGCCGACAGTTGAAATGGAAGTGTTTTCAAGTGCTATTCACTTAGTGTAAACGGTGATAAGCATTTTGAAATGAAAGCAGCTGTCTTGTTCTCCAAACACTTGGCTCCATTTGGATTGAACTGAAAATACATGGAACCAAATTTCCAATTCAAATAGAAGGATTGGGATATGGCTGCTTTCATAGCAACCTTAATAAATTGTCGTATAGATTGGGTTGATATTCAGGAGATAGAAATTGGAAAAAATGCAAAGAAGCTCTTCATTCATCACTAGTCTAGAGAGACAGAAATCAATGTACGTTTGTGCTGCTGTCTCAAATGCTAAACTGGTTCATGAGGGAATTTTTACAATTAGGAAAGATAAAGTGTATGGATTTATATGAAGACATTTGTTCTTCTGTCATAAATGACTAGTGGGACTGGATGTTGGATATTTTTTCCACTAAGGTTTTATGGGCAGGAATTCATAAGGGTGAACCATTTATTTCCAAAAAAAATAGTATGTTGTTGTGCCTAGGTTGTCGTATTAACCAAAATCTATAATATTTGAATGATTGTGCTTTGTGATCTAGTCTTCTATATTTGTTATCCTTCTTTGTTCTTGTAGTTAAAAAGTAAAATACTATATCATCCATGTTTTGCACTGATATTTGATACTTGTCTCTGTATATATAGTATATGCACATGTATATATATATGAACAAATATGATACTTATATTAAAGTACTTATATTTACATAAAGGCTGATAGGAACAATCAGCAGTTTCTTTTAATTGGGACTAAACTCATGTTAATAGTAATAAAGTTAATATAACATTTTCTCCTAGAATAACAAACTAATAATATGCCATGGGGATTTTACCAGAATCATAAATTTTCAATTTTAAGTAATAAATCAAATTGTTGACATTTTACCTCAGTCAATACTCATTTCAAAGATGAATGCATACTACTTTAATTGATTAATTTATTGCTTAATAGAAGTGAGCCACAAAAAATCTGAATATCATGTTTGTTATATAATTGTCCTTACATTCCAATCAAGTTTTCTACTCTTATTAGATTCTGATTTTTAAATTCTATAGTAGGAAACATATTTCTTCCATGCACTTTGAATGATTCAATGCATTTGAGGGACTGCATTTTTTTAACCAAACATTTAGACCCATTAGAATGTACTTTAGGTCTTTTCAAGTTATATTTTTTAAAGAAAGCAATTTTTCTAGCAGTATTATAGAAATAATTTTAGTGTTAAGCTTTTAAATTGTCATATTTTATGTTTTAAAGGGACAAGTATATTTTGAGATTCCTATTTTAATGGTATTCTTGACTATAGTTTTACTTTTAAAATCTCGTTTTGTATAAATGATAAAAATATTACAATTCTATTCATAAAACATAAGAATGCTTCCATGATTTTAGAGCAAATATTTATGTGCTTATTTGATATACTGACAGATATAAAATGCTGATGTGTGCCTAGGCTTTAATTTAAATTTTTCATCTGTCTCATTACTTTAATTATAAAAGCACATCTCATTTTCAAGTTAATCTACCTCTATCTAAACTCCAGTCACTTTCAATCTGATACTCTTAAGGTAACCAATGTCAGTAAGTCAGTGTATAACCTTTTATGGGGTTCCACACACTTTTAGAGAAAAAAAAGTTATACTTCATGTTAATTGAAATGATTCATTTATTAGGTATAATAAAATGATAATAAAGTTGGGTGACAATCGGTTGCTGTGACCAATTGTCACTGTAAAGTAGGCACTAATGATCATTTTACACACTCAGAAAACAGCTCAAGATTAATCTATCAGAGTTTTACAGTGCAAGTGCAAATGCTCATGATTAGCTAAAATCTTGAAAGTGCTAAGGTGAAAGCAATATTGTTAGCTCATCTTGTTTATTTTCATCTAAGCAGGAAAACAGTCCAGCCAGTAAAGATGAAATACTTGCTGTTGTAGTTAAGGCTCCTGCTAAATGAACCAACATTTGCTTCTGTAGCACTCAGGCAGGATTCCACCCACTAACCCCAGGTGATGCTTTCCTTAACACAGAATCTAAATATTTCTATTACACAATGTAGACGTACTCTTTTACTTTTTCAGTATCCAAAGAAAATAGCCATAGCTAAAACAGTTTGAAACTTATGTTTCATAAGATTGACAGTCAAATATATAACAAACCATATGAAATGGGTAATTATTCCATACAAATGCCAGGAAGACACTGATGAGTAAAAAGACATAACTATATGCAACTTATATAGACTTTGTACTTCTGTATATGCTTCCCTAATAAGAACAGACTCTATGGAACAGTTTGACAAAACAAAAAATGTCTTTGACTAGTAGAGATATTTGTAAATGGCAGAAATTTATCTTAAGCAAGTATAATTTTATTGGCTCATAAGTCCCAGTTAATACTACCAACATGCCAAATGTGATCCACTGTCATTGGAATTGAAAAATCAATTACTCAATCTCCCTATGCACAAATCTTGCCTAACTCTGGATGAATTTTTGCTCATTCAGACTCTCCCAAAATGCTGGGCTTCGTGTCATTTTGATTTCACTATAAATATTTTTCACTTCATAGGTTTTAAATAAATAATTCCTCAAACATTTTTTTTTTCACAAGAATTGTCCAAGTGCTTGTTTAAAATGCCAGCTCCAAGGTTCCACTGAAAATTAGGGTTACATGATTTTTGGTGAGACCTTGACATTTCAATTTTCAGTGTTTATTCCAGTTCTGAAGAAGAGAACTCAACGTCATATTGCTCTTAAAATAGGTGTTGGTCTATAGTAATGATAGAGACTGTATGGTATGCATTGTACACTGGGCTGGTTTCTATCAATAAAAGCTCTAAAGGGCTCTCTATTCCTAGTTATAGGTATACTTTTACTTTCATAGTGGTAGTTATATATTTTTTAAACATCATTTTTAAACATTAAAAAAATTTTTTTTAAAAGTTTGGTTCTGGGAATCAAACTCATGACCTTGTGCTTGCCAGGTAGGCACTTGTGCAGCTGGAGCTAAATCTCTGGCCCATTTTTTTTTTTTTTTTAATTTTAAAGAGAATAAAACCAAGCAAGGCAAAAAGAACAAAATAAAGCAAGTCAAAACAAACCAGTGTAAGTGATCCAGGAATTCAAAACAATAGGAAATCAACAATAGTTACCATCCATAATGCCTCTTGTTGTCTTCAAAATAACTGCAGATACCTTCAGACATAGTAAAAATCAAACAAAACAGAACAGGGAACTGAGTCACTTAGCAAAACCTCACCTCACAGAAAGAAGACTTCATGATCTTCATCACATTCTTCGTCATATATAACATAACTGAATAGTCTAATTGTGTTATAATTACTTGATAAATTTAATATATATAAAAATATATATATTACTTGATAAATTTCATTATATGTATAATGAAATCTATGGAAGAAATACTATTAGAAATGTACATTTTCATCACAAAGTTTTTAAATAACCATGTTATTAAATATTAGAGGAAATAAAATGATGTTGCTTTAGAATTAGATGACTCTCAAATTATATTATGTGTGTGTGTGTGTGTGTGTGTGTGTGTGTGTGTGTGTGTGTGTTTATGGGTGAGTGGATCCAGAGGCTTCATACTGAGCTACATTCTCAGCACTCTTTTTTTTTTTTTTTTTCTGTGAGGAGAGGTCTTGCTAAGTCATTGAGTTCCCTAGGGTGGGATCAAATTTGGAATCCTCCTGTTCCAGCCTTCCATGGTGCTAGGATTGTACTCATGAACCACCATACTCATCTTCAAATTGCATTTTATAACTCTTCCATGTGAAACAATTCTCAAAAACCTAGAGTAGGGGATTGCTTTGTGTATCTGCTTAAAGCTGTCCAGTATTCATAATTACTGTTCTAAAAATTTTGTAACATGATGGAAACATGACATTTATATTTGTAGAATATGTACACCATAGTGAAAATATAAGACCATGACATTATTTGGTTTAACTATCTTAAAGAATTTGAGATCCTCATAGTCCATAGAAATCTTATTCAATTCTGTGGTGAGTTCATAATGAGTAACTTGCTTTGATTAGAACTTGAAGTATCAAGACATTATTATATAGATTTCTTCACACTGATAAACTTTATTCTGTAAATTACTTGTATGAGTATGCAATAAATTGCTAAGATTTAATCAACGGTTCAGTGGCTTCAGGCAAGTATCAAGGGAAGTAAAAGTACAGCACTTTGTTTTAGCTCTGGAAATGCCTGTAACAGTGGTGGTGAACATATGGCATGCCTGTTATTGTGTTTTACTAAAACCTCAATATTCATATTTAACTGTAGTGTTGGCACTTTTGGTTTGTAGTTTGGTAATTGGCATATAAATGTTTTGCCATCCCTGGTTTATAAGGTCTTAGATTCTGACATTCTTAACAAAACTCATAAAAAAATTTGTGAAAGAAAGCAACTGATAAATACCACTTATTATTTATTGAGCCTGTATGGATTTTACATATTATCTTTAATTTTCATAACAAATTCCATCTTGAAATTTAAAAAAAAGAGGAGTGGAGAAGTTATATATGTTGATAAAATTCATGAAGCTACTAAAAATTACACCAATTCTTAAATTCAAGTCTTATAATAAATTTCCTTCTACATCCTCTAATACACCCATACCAAATATTGTTTCATAAATGTTAATGATACACTTGCCTTTAGTATAAAGCATCAAATAATAATGAGGATGAATAAATAAACTTTTTTTAAGAGAGTCAACCTGAAAATATTGTAAAAACCAAATATCTCAAGTGACCATTTGTTTAAAAAAAAACTGATGTTTCCCATGCTGGAAGTAGATGAAGAGATCATAAAAGTTTTACCTAACTGTTGTCAAAATAATTACTTTTTGATTTTTCCTTTTGATATATTGAGAATGATTACTCTTAATTCCTATCATAGTGAATGTGTTCTAAAATAAAAATGTTTCCATCAGAGGATATAAAGACACAGGTTAGTTATATGTGGCTTTTTGGAGTCAGAGCAAATATTTAAACAATGGCTTATAGTCTCTGTTTTTCTGCTTTCATGTGTATTCAGAATGTACAGTTTGCTCAATGCCTTTCAGTCATTTATGTGGAGAAAATACTCTATTTTTATTGTTCTTTAGTCTTTATATAATGAAATAAATGTCTGTCTCAAAAACGTGCATGCCCAATACATACCACAAACACACCTTCTCACAAATATCATAAAATATTTCCAACATATTTCATCTCCAACTGCAAATCAAAGTATTTCAACCCTTGAGAAAATGTGGTAATTGAAAAATACTCATGTATTTTATGGATTTAATAAAAACTAATGCAGAAGCATTTCCAAAGTATAATAGTTCAAGCTATTTAGTCTTGTTGCTTTAATCTTTAAAAAATCCTTTGCAGAGCTGTTGATCAAATCTAGGGTCTTACACACGGTATTTCAGTGTTTTATTGAATTATATCCAGGCTATGGATCTGTTTCTTTAAAAACATCATTTTGTGTAGCTTTGTAATGATGAAGAAGTAAATAGAATTCATATTACAATTTTAAAATTAAAATGTTAAAAAGTTAATGAACTTGCCTTCTGTACACAAAATTCACTTTAGAGCAACATTATTAACCATTATATACAATATTTCTGAATGGCATAGATTATTTCATTGATAAGAATGAGGCTAATCCATATTGTTCTGATTGACACTTTAATTGGATCAGTGCCAAATGAAAAATAAAACCAAGATGTCCTAAAGGTTATGTTCAGAAACACAGCTACTATTTGGATAACACAAGTTTTAAGTACTGACTAAATTCAAATTTTCTAATGAAGACTACTGCAGGATTAGATATACTGACAACAATACATAGTTATAAAATAAGGAAATTTGACAGGGTACTTAAAAAGACTACAGTACCATCACTGCTACAAATATAACCATTTCTCTTTTCATAAGCAAAAAGTATAGTAATATTTAATGGTAAAAGAATCTGGTGACCAGTGTTCTACCACAGAATTTTGCTATTAAAAATATCATGAAGTTATTTCCCACAAAATTTATTCCTAGATATATTGAGACAATATGGACATTCATATGCTTCAGGAATTAAATGCATCACTCCAAGGGTGCATAAATAAAGTGTTGGGGAAGGAGATGGTGATTGGTGGTATTCACACTTTCCTTAAATGATATGCTTTAAAAGAAATGGATTTTCTCAGTTTTTCTACTTCATGTGTTGCTCATGAGAGAAAGAGAAAATTTATTTCATAAAAGAAAATAGACATTCAATTAAATATATTTGAAATACATTAAAATAGAAAAGATTTTTCTATTTTAAAATACAAAAGAATATTCTTTCCTATATCTTTATAAAAGCTCACAGGCTCAATGCCATAAAACTGAGCTAAAACTATAATGGAAAAAATGAGACTATTAGAAATGAGATAAGTGGCGATGGGGATTTAGCTCAGTAGCATAAGCGTCTGCCTTGCAAGCAAGCAGTCGTGAGTTTGATCCCCAGTACCGATAAAAATGAAAAAGACAAAAAAAAATGAGATAAGTTTATATTAATGAGCTCTTTTCCATTACTGTTCAGTACAGTGACATTTGGTCTTCAATAAGACAGTAAGTATGTGAACAGATATACATATAACACATCTTTAGTATTGTCATACATCTCCCTGCCTTCATGACATTAATAGCCTTGATTAGCAGATAAATCTAGCATCCACCAATAATTGAAGAATGATAAAAATTATGTAACTAAGTGCCAAACCATGTGGTGTTTAGAGTGATGTGAAATTTGAACATAATAACTTGATGAAGTGGGATTATGCTTGATCTACGGATCTTGATTCTGTATGATTATGTTGCTTGTTATCTGGATTAACAATTGACTCACAATTATCATGCTAATTATGGATAATGTCATAAGCTTTACTACTTCTTATTTCTTTATCTTTTAGCAAGGGGATAAGAATACCTACATCGGAGGTGTATTCTGAAGATCAGAAAGCAAAATAGCATAAATAGCCATTGTGTTAGGCATGGTCTATTTATACACTATGTGCAACAAGAATAACATTTTTTAAAAAAAGAAAACTAGCTGAGTATATACCAAGGTCATATATAGAAAACCATAAACCTAGGATCACAGGTTTAAAAGGCAATTTTGAAGTCACTCATCTTAAACAAATTACTCTTTTTTTTTCCTCAAATATCTGTGTGGCCAGGCACATTATAAACAGAAAATCTTAATAACATTTCATGTCCATTCCTACTTTAAAGTGCCTCATATCTTCAGAGAGGCTCTGACACTCACACACTCACCAGCCAGCCTGGTGCCTCTCACTCCCTTCCACACTATTGGTTTTGCGTGTGCTGTGGAGAGCTCTTGCAACTCTACCAGGCTGGCTCTGGGAACTTCCAAGGACTTGCTCTCTTCTGCAGAATTTGCTGAGTAGTTCTTTTTTCCATTGTTCAGACACAAGAGTAGAAGGGAGGGTGAAAGAGGAAGGGGACAGGGAAAGATTCACCACAGGTTAAGTAAGCTTTGTCTTGTCACAGTGAACCATACTTCACTCATTAAACCCATTCTGTCCACCTGAGAACATTGTTTAGAATTAGTAGCAATAATCCTAGCCATAATTTGATTAGCACATTTGTACTTAAATATGCTTATTTATACATAGAAATTACAAATATCTACACTGTACTACTTTTAACACTTGTAAAGAAATAAGGGTCACTAAGCATGAGAGCTTAAAGAGAAAATAAAAGCTTTTTCTTAGGACAGCAACTTGATTTGTTCTGCAATTTACTGTAGTGATTTAACTAGCAATAATACAATTTCACAAATAAGGGATTGTTACATTTTCACTTGGGAAGGAATTTTAACTCATATACCTGTGATATCCAGATACTATGCTCTTTAATTAAAGTGAAATCAGCAAAAACATCTGGTGAATTTGTACAAGTTGAATTTTTATCTCCAAGAGAAAGAAATGATTTGAAATTCTAAATTTCTGTGATCAAGAAAAAAACAGCCTGCCTTCCCTAAATATTTCAAAATGCTCCTGATATTCTGATTTCTAAAAATAAGATCTATCCTCTAGGCTCACGCTGCCGCACAGTAACCACTTCATCTTGCAGCTCTGCAAGGAACATGACAGAAGACATTCAGCTCAAGCCGACACCTTTAATTTTTATTGATAATATGGTCCCAGGTGCATTTTTAATTATCTCACCAGATTTCTTTCCCATCAACTGTCAGTAGCAATTTCATACAGCAAGCATATTGTGCTTATGATGATACAGAAAATAATTTAGAGTTATTTAGGATGCTTATACATTGACGAGTGGTTTTACCTGTTGTGAGAATACAAGCAAGGGATTCAATGAACTCTAAAAATCTAGGTGCCAATCACCTCTGGGTGAAGAGCAAAATAAACAAGGTAATGGAAAAGGGAGGTTTCAGCATTTTCTGAGCTGCTGCTAAGATCTCTGTACTCAAAAGATAAATTAGGCAAAAGAAGCAACATGGTAGATGCAAATGTTGGAGGATGGGAGGGACACATGGTATTTTGGACTTTGCCCTGGTTGGAGGCTTCACAGAACCCTCAGCAAATGGTACTTTTCAGTGATTTTCATTGATATAGAGAAGGCTCTGGATCTTTGGACCCATGGATTCAGGAATTCATTTCCAGAGATTACAAATGTACAGGGAAAGAAGAGAGTCATGTTTTGTGTTTTTAAAACCATGATATGATCCTGACTTTGAGGATTTGCTCTTGGTTTGGTAGACCTGATTGTATGTCTTGAAGCTAACAAAAACTCAACAAACACAATATAATTTCTTCATATTAAGTTCATGTTATTTTATAAAAGAGTTATTAAGAAAAGAAAAATTAAACAACTCAAGTATCAATTCACAAGAGAAGAAATTTTTAAAAATTTGGTATATTCATTAAGGGAATACCATGTAGTAATAAACTACATAAAAATCCAAAATCATACAGTGTGTTACATATTTAAATCTAATGACTGTCAAAATATCTGACTAAAGGAAGCTTGGCATACATGTATACACAGTGTATGATTACAGTTAAATGAACTTAAGAATACATAAAACTGAACTATAGTGATAGAATCAGCATAGTGGTTGCCTCTGGAGAAATGTGAAGAGTATTTTCAGACAGGAAAGACAAAGGTACTTTCTGGGCAAATAGAAATGTAATGAGTCTGAGGTGGATGTCTCGAGGGGGTTGAAGATATATGAACATTTGTCAGGCTAATTTCTTAAGATTGCTGTATGTTGCTATTTAAATCATATTTTTGAAAAGCAGAATAACCTTCTATAATAAATACTAGTTATCATTCACTTGGATCTTCATTCATTATGTCAGTCACAGAATCCCTATTAGACCAACATTATTATTAATCACATTTTCATGTAAAAACTGAGGTACAATGAAGATATAAAATTTCTAAGGTCATGCAAGTACAATCAGGTCCTCTGCAGAGCGAAGATCATAACTTAAATTTTCTAGTTCTGGGACCGCCACTCTTGTTGAAACTATCGTGTTTCTCCATGTGAGTCCTTACACACCTGTTTTCTCCTGTATAGAAGATCTATAGGTAACAGAAAACAAAAGGACTGTGCAGAGAAAAAAAAGTCATAGAAGTACCCATGCAATGGAACTTTAGAACATCAGTAGGTTTCTGGGATTTAAATAATTTTTGGTTTATGAATTATACATATGGATAGTTAAAGCTTTTAGATTTAATATCACATTGTTCCCCAAAGAGCATCTATGATAAGCCATTTGCCTCTTGCACGCTTTGAAAGATCAGTGGATGTTAAAATGTATTGAACAGTTTTTGGAACTTTTCTCTTCACTTTTAAAATAATCTGAACTATATGATCAGAGCAATTTCTCACACCCTGAAAACAATTCGTTATGTTAGACTTAATTTCTCAGAATTCCTTACAAATAGGGAAATGTGGCATATTTCTAAAGAGAGATCAGTTATATTCTTTAGCGTACTAAATTTACTAACTTTCCAAAGAAATGTATTGAATTTTAAAAACTATATACACAAGTGAAGCCATGAATATAATTAGGAACATATTACCTCTGATGTATTTGTAATTCCTGTGAATTTGTTCAAGTTTGGATTTGGAATGTTGGTGTAGTCTTGAGAAGACCTTGCCCCAAGGGGATTGCATGCAGTTCACTGAATCTGTTCCTCTTGGACTTACCCTCTCAATCCCTTCCCTTTATAATTCTGTGCACTTTAATTAAAGCATAGCTGAGTGCCTATCTCTCTATCTTTAGTCTATCTTTACATAACATTTATTCCATTTTCTTTGAAATGCATAACTTCCTTTGCTCACTTAGCAAACACCATAATATAGTCGCTAAAAAATATATTAAAATAAACACACCTGAGTTTTCTGCCATAATTCTACCAAATTTAATGCAACCTTCCAATCAATTTCAGCTTAATTAATGTGGCTGTTCCCTTCTTGTTTCTGTGGGGGGAAAATACCTGAACAAACACCTTAGAGAAGCCAAAGTTTATTTTGTCTCCTAGAGTCACTGGTTACAAGCAGAACATCAAGGTGGTGGGAGATCTGTCACAGATCCCTCACGAGGCAGCCCCCTCTCAAAAGCTCAGCTTTGAACTGGCAGCAGTTGGGACCAAGCCTTCCACACATGAAGTTTTGGGGAACGTTGCACTGCCAGACCTCAATCACTATGGTGGTATTGTTCTAGTATAAATTTTATTTTCCCCATTATCTTCTGGACCTATCAGATCACAATTCCCTTTTGAGATCAGTCCCAGTTAACTATTCTAGAGGTACACTTTTCCTTTTTCAATCAGGTTCTCCTCTGCCACGTTCACACCTCCCCAAACATCTCTCTCCTTAAAACTTTCTTCAATTCACTTCGCAGAATGACTTTTGTCCTACCATTTTCTTTACTGTTACAGAAAGACTTCTTGAAAAAGTAGTAAACATTCCTTTCATTTAAATTCTAAAAAAAAATATTGTCAGTCTCCTTCCTCTTCTTTTTATACTGACCGACTAATTGAAAATACCATCCATATAGCACAAATATAGTCTTTATTGCTTCCAGAGTCTATTTTTGATTTCATAGAATTCTGATTCTCAGCCATTGGTGCTGCAGACAGCTTCCTCATTGCTGATTTTTTTTTACCTCAGTTTTCCATATACTATTACAGATGGCTAAATTAAGTAGAGATTGATAGGTAGTTAGAAAGAAACATGGCTTAAGATAGACTCAGAACAGAGGCGGGGCAAACCAAGCCTGTGTTTGTCAGCTGAGTTGATAGTAACACGGTCCTAAGATGGAGACACACTGCTAAGACCTGAAAACCTCCCAAAAGGTAAAAGGTCCACAACTAGCACCCAGCCCATTGAGCCTGAACTGTGTAATAAGCATATAGAAAGAACATAAGGAACATGCGGCAGATGCCCAGAGCACTTTGATTTTCGCTGCTACCCTTTGCCTTGGTCCTTCTCTATGCTCTGGACTCTTGCTGTGCATCTCTTCTCTACTGGATTTTAGGTAGGTGACCTTGCTGTAATCCCACAGTTGATACTGTTTGACCAAGGTGACCTGTGAAGTGATATTACTGTGTAAAACCTTGGGAAAAGAGCCTCATAGGCAATCTACTTTTGGGTCCCTTACAGCCTCTTAGGATTTTCTCTTAACAAATTTTTCATACACTTAACTTCCTCCATCTTCTAACTCTTAACATTCTTCGGAATGGTGAGACACTCATTGAGAGTAACCACACCAGTACAGTGCAATCTCCTGGATTTTCTCATGCTTGTCCAGGCCATTCTCCAATTATTATTCATACTCATTTCCCTCCCTCCCTTTTGGCCTCCCTACCTCCCTCCTTCACTCCCTCCTTCTCTCTCACCCTCTCTCTCTCCTTCTTTTCCTCTCCCTCTTCTATTTTTTCTTTTCCTTCATTTTCTTTTGTCCCCATCCTTTGTGCTCCTCTTGTCTCCTCTTCCTTTCATCCTCCCTTCTCATTCCCCTCTTTCCTTTATTCTCTTTCCACTTTCTTTAACAATCCTACACAGTTCCTGTTAACATTGTAAAAAGTGTTTTACAAGCGCTGTTATTATGAAAGTGATTTTCACTACCAGTGAGGCACCATGTAGCAACAAGATGGGTTAGTGTTTAAGAATATAGTCCTGGAATTGAACTTTGTGCATTTAAATATGAGACCCTCTATTTACAAGCAATGTAACTTTAAGAAAATATTTAACCTCTTTGTATTATTTTTTCCATAAAATTGTATATAATACAGAACATTTGAGGCAAATAATACATATAAACAACTTGGAATAGAGCTTAGTATATAGATAAGCAAGTGTTCAATGATGTCAACAATATTGAATTAGTAACTTGCTTAATTCTCTTAGGCTTTACATAGTTCTGGGGTTGGATAATAAAGTAATTGTATGTGTCTCTAATGATTACTTTCTCTCACTATCACTAGGGTACTCTATTATGTGTTAATGCATAGTACATTAACTGTTATGTGTTAATGCACTGGACAAAAATAGAAAAATCATGTTGAATATTAGATTTTACTTATAATTCATATCTGATTACAATTTTACATATCTCTAGAACTTCAGTGTTCAATATACACATTGGTTGTGTTAGTTTGGGTACCTCCAGTAGCTGACCCTGAGACTAGCATGAAGGCACCCAACTCAATTAGTAAATAAAAGAACCATATACTTAGGTATAAATGTGGGAAATGAGACAGGAAATGAAGTTTCCTGGAGAGTGTTTCATTAAGAGAATTAAGAGGTGAACAAATAGAGATTAGTCTTGTTTGAGAAAATCTTGTAGCCATTGCAGAAAACATGTCATATCACTGTCTCATTAAAAAATAAAGGAGGTTGTATATTTCCACACCAACTACTACTGGCTATGGTTAAAGCCTGCCACTGGGAGCAGTATTCATTAAAGTAGTACAGGAAAACTGACACCTTTAGGGCACCTACCACATCTGCTACAGGTGTTTATTTGAGACGTACATAGGTAACAAAGTACATAATAGAGATCTTATTCTTGCCTAGCAGGTATTCCTTTAATCCTACCTTTTATGTTATTTTTAAAGAATCATATCAATTGCATATCATCTATTGAAATGATTAGATATTTGAAATATTAATATTACATATTAGATTAGCATACTACTATGTGTTAAATAACAAATCACGCTTCATTTATCTGAACAAACTACGGTTCTTGGAGAATTTTTAAGGTATTATTTAATAAAATTTATATGTATTTTATTTAGTATCATTGTAGGTAATAGTGGAATAGCAGTGTATTAGGGTTAACATTGAATGTAACATCATACATATAATGAAACAAAAATATAACTACTACATTTGACTAATAGTATGAATGAAATATTTTTTTATTGTTGAAAATTAATGGTATTTTGAAATGCAAAAATAACACCTATCTAATGAATTGTATCAATATTCTGTTTTTCACAACACAATAACTATTCACTGCATCAACATAGGCAATTAAATTAATATTGAAAACAATCTATCTCAATAAATGTATGTCCATCATCTGCCCCAGATAATTTGATTCTTTACAGTGCATATGGTTATATTTTCAGCTAAACTTGTATGGAGACACAGTACATTCCTATTTTAAAAAAAAGGCTTTTGTTTCAGTTTTATTTTAAGGTCAAAATAAATTATGTAAGAGACTATCTCTAGTAATGTTCAGTATTTGAATCCAAATGTTAGACTCTGACATCTGGAATGTATCATGTTCTAGGAAGTTAAAAAAAAAATTCTTGCCAATGTAATACTTCAAAATTAACTAACGTGAATATTTTAAAAATTGCTTTCCAGTGAGGTCTTTTATCTCTCTGTTATTTGAACACCCCAAAAAACTGCTGATTTGCTCAGGTTTTAAAATGGGTTGATTCACTACAATTTTAACGTTCATTTTTCAGAGGCAATGGAGATAGAAACATAATTTATAATGTCTATCTGGTATGTTTTAGAATATGAGTCTTTCAGGGTCAAATCAAAGGTACATTCTACTACATTCTAAGATATTGCTTGTTATTACTCTATGACGTATGGCTCATTATTCTATCACTTTTTGGAATATAGTTACTGGAGTAGTAATTCTTTGGAAATGATTCCACAGTTTAGTGAATTAAAGACATACAATTATTTCTGTTATTCTTTAACAGAAAGCTTAAAGTGACTCTTTTTGGTGCCATGTTACTAGTAGAGTAGACCTGCAGTCACTGAAGTTACTTTTCACAATTTTGAGCACCTGTGGCCAATCATGCTCTGATACTAGTAAAGAAAAGCTCCAGAAATAATTCATAGGCCTTAAATAATGCCTTGTTCTTAGGATAAAACCTTGAGTCGTCTTGTTCTATTCCCTCTTGGGACTGAATGATTCTTTTGCCCAGCATAGACAGGCTGTACCCCTGTGCATCACTCCCGTTTTCTTAGCTATCAAATCAACTATATTGGTATCACAGTGCTTACAATGAAGTAATCCTTATTTTACTTAATAATACTTAATAATAAATCTTTACTTAATAATAAATCTGAGCTACATATGGTGGCACACTACTATAATCCCAGCATGCTAGGAAGCTGAGGCAGGAGGATAATAAGTTCAAAGCTAGCCTGGGAAACTTAGAGGCTCAGAAAACTTGTTTCTTAAAATATGAAAGTTGAGAATATAGCTCAATGAAAAGGGCCTGGCTCAATCTCCCATAACTTATCAACTAGTCAACTAAGTAACCGACTGACCAAACAAGGAAAAAAAAAATGTAAATGTAGTGAGGTTGAAGTTTTGGTTGGTCAAAAAGAAGCTGTGAAGTGCTTCCTTGAAATGAAGAAGTGAAATTATAATTAGAAGAAAACAGAAAGATAAGAAGAGCAAAAGGAGGAGAAGAAGGACCTCACATTCATTTAACCATTATTGCAGTATGTTTCAGAGTGTGTTGTTATAATTGCTATTTTACTGTTAGTTATTCTTGCCAGTCTCTTATTGTGCCTAATTTATAAATTAAACCTTATGTTATATATTAATGTGTAAGAAGAAACATGAACAATTATGTTTTGTTTCCCATCCACTGGGGATCTGGGATCCTATTTCTCATCCACAATAACCACTGTGTAGCATATAATAAGAGCTGATGAATTTAGCTTGTCCCTCCCACTCAATAGGATCTGGAGAACAACTGGAAAATACTCTTTCTTCATATATATATATATATATATATTTTTTTTTTTTTAAAGCAAATTTCCTAAGTTCAGAAGACAATGAAATTTCCAAGCCCAGATAAATTTACAACCCACTAAGGGATATGTATTTATACTCAAGATTAGCTAATTATTTTTAGAGTTAAAATTAGATGAGGTAAAGGATTCTGATAAGACAATAAAATTAGAAATATTAAGAATGTCTGTTCCTATTAAGATAGTAAGTGGCCTGGCAGAATTTAGATCACCTAAATATCTTGGCACTCTTGGGTCTATTGAGGCTTGGAAATTTCAGGGAAATAACGGGTCAGGAAATTAAAATTTCCAGTCACTTTCACCTCTTTTTGCTGAACAGCCACTGTAGTCCTGATGTCGCACTGTACTTGCAAATGACATCATAGTAACTGTGTTAAAGATAATCAAAAAAACAAATGAAAATGTGCAGAAAATCACAAAAACTAATGGCAAAATGGTGATATTAATACAGGAAAACTCTTGAAGTAAGAGCAAAGAAACTTATATAAGGTAATTTCAATAATAATATCTAAATATTCATCATTAAAAAACTTTAGAGGCTGGAAATGAGTGGATGTATATATTTAGAGTGCTTAAAAACATTTTGCCATCCAAAACTCATATATGTAGAAAAATTATCCTTGAAAGTTTGGGAGAAATTAAAATATTCCCAGAAAAACAGAAGCTCAGGAATTACACTTGCTTTCCAAAAATGCTAGATGTAGCCTTTATCATTAAAAGGTAAGGACATTAGACAGTGAGTGGAAGTTGTAGACAGAAATAAAGATTTCTTTAAAGTTTAGAAGAATAAGTATAAAAGCAATTATTACAGTATCAATGATCTGAAACAATAGTTTTAATTTTCTACAAGATTTAGTTATTAGTACAAAAAATTAAAATGCTATGAGTTTGGTTTGAAACCTTGTATTTTATTTTGCATATAATTTAAGAAGAACACCTTTCAAAGAGGTGTTAGTTTATATTTGAGGAACACAATATATAAAAAATGCAATTATATGACATTAGCAACTGAAATGGTGATAGAGTTGTTAAATAAGCAGGAGTTTTATATGATAAGCTGATATAAATTTAAACTACAGTGTTATAATATTAAAATATTAAATTTGATCTCAGTGTTAATAGTATCAAAATAAGAAAATACTTAGAAATTAGCTTGAAGTGAACGGCTTCTATAAAGTAAGCTAGGAAACATGATTGAAAGAAAGAAAAAAATTAGTGGAACACACCTTATATTCATGGAGTAAAATTAATACAGTTAGGATGTCAATATTGGCCAAGGTGATCTAAATATTCAGTGTAATCCCTATAAAAATACTTTGTAAGAATGGATATTGCAATCTTAAATTTCACAGGAAAAGTCTAGAAACCCCAAGTAGCCAAACTATCTTGAAAGGAAAGGACAATGCCAGAATTGTCACACTTTCTGATTTCAAATTCTATTAAAAAACTATAAAAATCAAGTACTGTGGTAATGACCAACACAGACAAACAGATCAGTGGAATAGAATAGACAGTCAGAAATATAGGTATGTATTTGTTGAAATAACTTTTGACAAGGGTTTACAAACCATTCAATAGGAAAAAATAATTTTTCCACAAATAGTACTAGGAAAACTGAGTACTGTTTACATACTAAATAAGAAATTTGGAACCTTACCTAATCCCATATGTAAATAATTCAAAATGGTCCTACATGTTAGAATTAATTTAAAAGTCTTAAAATAAAACATCTAAACACAAGGAAAATATCTAAAGACATTGGACATAGTGATAAATTTTAATATAAAATGAAAAATACAATTAAAAATAGACAATTTGTGCTTTAGGAGAATCACAAAAAGACATTATCAATATAATACATAGAAAATCCTAACCATAGAACAAAATATTTTCAAATTAAATTCTTGATAAGGGGAAACTTAAGATATCCAGTATATGTAAATAAATGCTAAAATTTAAAAAAATTAACCAATTAAAATGAAGAAATGAATAGACATTTCTTGATTGAAGTTATACACAAAGCTCATACACATAGATCCATAAAAACAATTTTCACATTAGAAAATGCAGGTCAAAATTATAATGAAATATTATCTCATACCAATTAGCATGTTTACTATAAAATACAGAAAATTCTGATAGTGATATGGAAAAATTAAAAACTTTGTGAACCATTGGTGGAAAAAAATTATAAGCATAGTGGAAAACAGTATAGTAATTCCTCTAAATTCAATATACTAAATGACACAATACTTGCACATTTGAGTATTTTATATACCCAAGTGAATTGAAAATAGGGAACTCAAGAGATATTTTCGTACCCATGTTTATGGATTCCATTATAGTAAAAATGTGGAACCACCTTTAGCACCATTATTGGAAGAATGGATAAGAAAATGCGAAGTATGTATAGAAAAATATTCTGCAATAAAAGACAAGGATGAAGCGTGAGGACTTTATGTTAAGTGAAACAAGCCACTCATAAAAAATACTGCATAATTCTACTTAGATGATTTAATTAGATTAATCATAAGGCAAATTAGAATCCTGGTTACCAGGACCAGTGAAGAGTAAGGAGTAAGAGTTTTGTTTAAAAAGTAGAGTTTCACTGTTATAACAGGAAGGATATGGAGCTGGATGGCAACTGTCATCGTCATGCAGAACATTAGGTTTGTATCTAATACCATTAGAGTACACTTAAAAATGATTAGAGTGGTAAATTGCATGTATATTCTATTGCAATAACATTTTAAAAAGTAAATGAGATTCAGTGGAAACATGTTGAACTATCTGATCCCTAGCATTTCATTTGCCAAATGACTCTTCTATATTTTGGGGCATGAAGAGTCCCCCATTTTGAAAGCAGAGTTGATATTAAGGAAGCTTTCGTTTTTCAAGGACATGTTTTGCTAGAGAAGTTCATCATTGCCTGCCTCTAATATGTCCTGTATTGGCCTGAATTCTGTCAACAATTTAATTAAATTTAATCTAAGTTATTACAAGATTAAAAGAAAAGAAATCTGTTGAGCAAATATTTCTATCTTGATTGATTTTTTTTTCTTTTTCTTTTTCTTTTTTAATTAATTAATTTATTTATTTTTGTCTTTTTCGTTTTTATCAGTACCAGGGATTGAACTCACGACTGCCTGCTTGCAAGGCAGGCGCTTATACCGCTGAGCTAAATCCCCAGCCCCTGATTGATTTTGATGGGAAGATTTCTGTGCATACGTCAAATCATTAGACAACTTAGACAAGTTATTTAAACAGGTTAGAAATATTATATAATATATAAGGATGTAATTGCCATTTTGACCTATCACCCAGATTTCTAGCAACAATATATATATATATATATATATATATATATATATATATATTCTAGCAACAACATAGTTTATCCAAAGTGTAGCAACTTGTGAGAATGGAAACATGAAATGGTTACTAAACTGAGTTTATCATGTATTTACCCTATATTTCCTATAGACCCTTCATGTATCTGGCCTCAGTTTTCTTATCTATTAAATGAGAAAGACAATTCTTAGGGCTGGCATAGTGCCTGGCTGGCGAGCACGAGGAGGAGGTTATGATGTTTGATTTTTGGTGCTCCCCCACCACAAAAAAAGTCAGTTCATATGCTTATGTTAACCTTTTAGTATTAAAAGTTTGAATTTCTACAAAAGTATAACAAGTTATCCTTGCCTGAGTTAATAGCTCCCAGTTTTGCATATTTGAAAGGAGTGTTAAGTATTTTTCCAGGAGTACATGAAAGAGCCAGAAAACATTTTACTCACCAAGGCAAGTTTAGACTCCTAGCTCATGCTTTTTGGTAGTGTCTATCTTTGTTCCATGTTGTTCTACTATAACGGTTATAAGATTTTAAATTAAAAATGAAAGTAAGCTATTGGAATGGCTTTCCACAAGAGGAGAAATGAGTTTTATTGCTGAAGATGCCTCCTGTATTATTTGATTTTGTAAGCCAAGTATGAATGTTGACATAAATGATGTATTGCATAAGTACAGCTTCACAGATAGAGCTGTGACTTTTAGAGACCCAGAAAGATAAAAAAGTAAATCCGTGCAGTAATTTAAATCCAGGTTATAAACTTAGACTCCACCTGGGGTTTTCTTTTAGATTAGATAAATAATCACATCTTAGCTCAGGGAACTTTCTCCAGAGCCTTTCTTCTCCACTTCACTGACATTTCAGTAAACAGTATTTAAAAAGTGGATATGAAATTCTCCTTGTTTGGCCTTTCATGAAGGCAGATTTGAGAGGTAAAAAAAAAGAAGAAGAAAATTTAAAACAACATGTAATGTATAAGGGGAAAATATTCTGAGGTTGCGGGATTTTCTATAAATATTTATAAGTGCAAATTTAAATATCTATTGGAGTTATTCAGAAATACTATGCACTGATTGGAGCAATGAAATAGAATATCATACAAATCAAATCCTGAACACATGAAAATCTAGTGAATACAGGATGTGAAATAAATTTCTGTTAAACACAGATCAGTTAGACAACTGGAATGTATCGGTGCTCTTAATTTGAAAGTGTCCTATAGAAGAATTAATAATCACAATTAAAACTATCTTTGATGCTTAAATATTTTTCTTTAGATCGTTTATGGGGTTACATTCCCTCTGTCTATCCTTCCTTATCAAGTGTGTCTCTTTTGGCTCTAAAGAGTAAATGCTATAACTACCATTTGGGAATTTCAGACATAATTACATTTCAGAGTAACTTAGTAAGAATTCCAAGAGGTACATTTTAGAAGAGAGATTCTATTGTCTATTTTCTATGAAAATGGAGATTCAGATTTAGAGGCTCTCATATTTGTTGTTCTGCTCTCAAAATTCTTTGGTGCTATCATGACACAGAGTATTACCTGGTTCTTTGTGGGAAAAGACACAGACTCTGAATATTACATTACCTGTGTACATTATAAGCAGCAATGAGAGAGCATGAGCTCTAACCTCTAATTGTGTGTGTGTGTGTGTGTGTGTTTTGCTGCATTCTACTCTGTATTTTCTTATTTGCTGCTATCATGCATTTTAAAGTACTGTTAAACTACATTTCCCCAGAAAGAAATCTGTTATTTTAATGTTAACCTGCAGATGTTAGGTGTCTGCAAGACATTTTAGTTTGCAGGAAAAACCTATTTATCTTTAAACATCAAAAATTAAGAGATTTTTGAAGTGAATTGGCCAGTTTAAAATGGGACTGTTTTAAGTAAAACTTATTAGTGAATCAGAAGCTTGTGTGGGCAAAATTCTGTGCAAGGCAGACACAAAATATAACGGCTTGGCTTTTCTCACAGGACAGGACTTTCTTTGTTCAAGAAAACTGAATAAATACATTAAAAAATAGCACCAATAGTGTCAAAATGCTATCGTGAATAGCACTCTCCCAACATAAAAAATACATTGTTTCCTTTAATAGACACTAAATTCATGAATAAGACAGTAATCAATCATATTTTATAAATGGTATCATCAAATACTAATCGCTAGTGTTAATTAGCTGCAGTGAGAAGTGATCTATACAAAAGTGATACTATAGCAACAACATTTGGAGAGAGAAATGTACATCAATAAAAATTCTTGATTGTGCCTTGAATATTAGTGCTTATTTTCATAGTATTTGTTTAGGAAGGATTTGTAAAAATTATTCTTTGAAGGGGGATGTGAAAACTATCATAGACTCACTTTTCCTTCATTTTAAAATTGCTTTCATTCTTTTTATTTTTCAAAAAGGTGCCTTTCATTCTATAGCAATCTAATGAAAAGAAGTAAAACATTAAGTACAACCATCTAAAATTAAGCAGAATCTTCACTGCCAGTAATGATAGAGAATGGCTTGCCCTCCTGTTGTAAATCACAGTAGAACTGAACAAAATATAAGAAACTAATATTTCATCTATTGAACAAATATTTCAGTCAGGACCATAACTTTTGAAGTACCACCACAACAAAATATGAACTCTTAATTTTTCCTGGCTTTCTTCCCGGGAGACTATCCTGATAGCAGCGTAGAGACACAGAATTCAAGAATCCCGTAGTAGAAAATGAAAAAGTGGAAGGAGTGGAAAATGCAGATGCTGAAATCTTTTGCTCCGAATTTGATTGGCTAAATTTGATGGGGAAGAGTACTGGATCAGAGAGCTCTATAGATGGTATTGCTGAAGTTTGCCTGAGAGGTCATAGAGCCTCGGGCTGCATATCAACAAACAGACTTACATTATAAAAGATACTGTGGGATGAAATAGTATTAAAATTATTACAATGCAGACTTGTCTCTAAAAAAGAAACAAGACTAGAAATATCGAATATGTGGGGAAACCTACAAGACTATTTTTTTCCCCCTCTTAGTTTCTTCAAAAGATTAATGATTGCTTACAGGAAAATCAAAGTGGTTTAAGAAGGGTTTCTAATAAATGTAGAATTAAAGCATTTGACTATAGTTTGAAGGATGATGGCAAATGAAATTAATACTGTTTTATAGAACTTATATTTTCTGTTAAATTGTTTAATATTAATTCTAAGTAGGCAGTGATAAGTGAACTATATATATTCTAGTCTCTAGTACATGCATTATTAAAATTCAAAGTTTCATGGCTAGAAATTCATTTAGGAGATGAAATACTACACATTATTAAGAAATCTTTGATAGGCCAGGCCCAGGGGTGCACACCTGTAATCCCAGAACTTAGGATGCTGATGCAGGACAACATCAGTTTAAGGCCAGCCTAGGCTACAAAGTTAGTTCAAGGGCAGTCTGAACTACATGGTGAGACTCTGTCTCAAAGACAAAAAAGAGATCTTTAGTTAACTAACCTAACCCAGGGGTTGAAAATCAGAGCAAATATTGATGAATAAGAAGCAATATATAGGAAAGTGAAAGGTTTAAATGTAACAACATGAATAATTACATATGATGTGATTAAATACATGATGGGACTAAAGATTACAGGCCACGTGATTAAACAATCCTTCTAAATCCCATAAGTTATCAAATTGGATAAGCAAGCATCACTAAAATGTATTATGCATATAATCACTAAAATGTATTATGCACAGAAAGAGTAAAAAAAAAAAAAAACCCGAAACAATGATGACAACAACAACAAAATAACAGCTTACAACAGGAAAAAAAAATGAAACGTAAACAGTAAAAGTCATCACAAAGAGAGAATCATAAATGCATATGAAGACAAAACAGAGTTCAGTATCTATTTTAAATAACTACTAAAATAATACATAGACAAAGTCAATAATAATTCGAGGTTGAAATTTCAATTCTTCAGCATTTGTAAGACAACTATTCAAACACATTAATAAACACATAAGCTGAGTAGCACTTTTAACCCATTTTCCTAATTTATATAGTGTATAAAGAATACTATACATATACATATACTATACATATACCACATGACAGGAGCAGTGATATTTTTTTTTCAAATAAATAGGAAATGTTGACCAAAGTAGACTATAGCCCAGATAATAAAACTATATATCTTACAAAATTGAGTCTTATTAATTATATTTTCTGAATTCCATATAATTATAAATAAGTGAAAATAAGATTCAGACAAGACATAAATGTTTGGGAATGAAACAAAAATTCTAAATCACTTCTAAAGAAAAATAAATTACAAAGACTATTAAACTTACCAATACATTTAAGTAATTAACCAATAGCTTTAAAAATCATATACATACTTACACAACACACACACCAGGGGAAACTTGGTGGAATGCCTTTGAAACAAAGGAGGGTACAGTAGGGTCTCTGTTTATAAGACCATTTTACTGAAGTAATATTGACATACAAAAAGCTGTACACATCTAGAAATTAATGCGTGTTGACATTCACCTATGAGACCATCACTCACTTGCCTCTGGATACCATCATTGTATTCTGTGCTGGTATGAATTTGATTACTTTAGGTTTTGCATCTAAACGGGATCATGTATTATTGCTTCTTTGTTTGAGTTAATTCACTCAATATGTTACCCAAGTTCATCATGCTGTAAAGAGCAAGAATTGTTATCTTTTAAGGCAGAGTAACAGACTGTTGTATGTGTATCACTATTAGCCTTATAAATGGCAGCATTTTGAGTAATAGGTGCTTTCTTCCATTACCTATTCACTAAGAATGATTCCGCTACTCTACAACAAGGTCTTTAACTGAGTGAAATAAAAACATATGTTCACAAAAGTTTTATACAAGAATGTTTATAGCAGGTTTACTCATAATAGCCCCAAACTGTAAACAACCCACATTTCCATCTGCAGGGAAATGATTAAACAACTTGTGGTTTATTCCTATGTTTATTTAAATGGAGAAAAGTTATGATACATAACAACATGAATGCATCTCAAAAATATTGTGGTAAATGAAAGAACCTACATGCCGAAGAACACACAAAGTGTGATACCATTCATACAGGTTTATAACACAAAAAAAATAGAATACTTTGCTAGAGATTACAGTTTCTTTCTAGGGTGAGCATTGACTGAAATGAGGCTAAAGGATACATTCTAAATGATGGAACACTCTGTGTCTTCCCTGTGACAGGGGATAGTTTGTGTAAATTTATTAAATTATGTAAATTTATTAAAATTTATGAAGTTGCATCTGTAAGATACTTGTATTTCTTTTCTTTTTTTTTTTTTTTTTGTCTTCTTCTTTTTTATCGGTACTAGTATTCGAATTCATAACACACTTGCAAGGCAGGTGCTTATGCCACTGAGCTAAATCCTCAGCCCCGATAGTTGTATTTCAATGAAAATATTTTTGTGTCAATTAAAATGAACAAATAAAGTCAAAGATGTGCTTTCACAATACTTCTTTTAGTGTTCCCTGTGACATCTGTCATTTTTCTAGATTTTACTTTCAGAAAGTTATTTTTATTTGGTACTGGGGATTGAACACAGATCCTCTGTGCTGAGCACCATCTCCAAACATTTAAATTTTTTTTTTTTTTTTTGTAATTTGAGACAGATCTTATTTCAATTTCTTAGTAGTCCATTTTGGACTGGATCTTGCAATCCTCCTGCCTCAAACTCCCAGAGTTCTGAGATTCAGGAATGTATCACCATGCCCAGTTCCTCTGACATTTATTTTTATTTTAATTATTTATCTCAGTATTCTCAGCTTTGTTTTTTTTTTTCTTTTTTTTTTTTTTTTTTTGTTTGTAATTACTGGTTTCACCTCTGAGTTCTATATAGAAAATTCTTCTTTTACCCTCTCTTAATTAGAGGTATTGATGCATATCACATACTTTCAATGGGTTATGTGAATTAGGCTGAGGTAGTAGAGGAATCCAAAATTTTCAGTAGTATAATGAACAAAACTTGTTTTTCACATTTTGTATCCCCTCAATTTCAATAGGAAGTTGTATTCAGACATACATTCAAAGGTCTAAAATTCTATACTACTCTGTGCTGCTCTGTCAGTACAAGGGTTCCAGGAATTCCAAGAAAGAAAAGAAAGGTACAGAGATTGCATAATGTGATCCAGACATCACACATGGAATTCCTACACAAAGTGCACAGAGTATAGTTAGCTATATGACTCCAAAAGAACTATTAGGCCAGCCGAGAAATGCAGAAGATACGAATTTTGTTGAGTGATACTATCTCTGTTATAACTACCACGTTTATGTCAACCCTTCAATAGTTACTGGATGGAAGGACCCAGCTAGATTAACTAGGGCTTACTGAGTGATAGCCACCATAACTTCTCCTCAGTATTGTTCTTCCCTTTACTTGGTACAGTTTTCCAGCACAGTGTAACAGAATAAAACCATTAGTGTAATATATTAGGCTGTGAGCTAGGATCCTGGACATTGTAAGCATAAAGAATACACCAGCTATCCTTGCTGTTCACTTGAACATGTGGTTTTTATAAAACTCATTTTGTTCTGATCATTTTATGCAATCCTCTGAACCAAAGTAAATCCACAGGTCCTGCTGCCAACCTTGCCCATTATGAGGTTAGTAAGTCACAAATAATTTGTATTCTGCACAAACATGGGTCTGCATGCCTCTTTCCTGGATCTCATGACACTTTGTGGCCAGTTCTGATACACTGGGAACAAGTTTATCTGGAACACTGCATAGGAATTAGTCAGGGTTATGATGGCTTCAAATGTGGGATTGTAGAGTAAATTTAAAGTTGATCACTACATAGGGCATAATGAAAGGTCTTTTCTAAAATGGTAAAGACATTCCTAAAGGAACAACCTGCTGCTTTTTGCAGTTAGCTGCTTTCTAAACTTGCAATCGATACATTTATTTGAAATATATTTTAAAATGCCTTTACCTAAAATATACTGCTCAAACAGGAATGTAAGAATTTGGAAATAAAGATTAAAGAGTACCATTATAGACAATTCCCATGGCTTATGATTGTCTAAAGATCCTGAATAAATGGCACTTGCCTCCTTCCATAGAAATTCATCCTAGAGTCATATTCCCCAGCAAACATCTATTGTGCTTCAGCAAGACTTATATTATGTACTGTTCTTCTTGGAGGCATATAAGCTCTGTTGTCTCATCTTGGTACATTCTCTGTCTTTACTTATTCTTTTATTTTCATACTTGTTCACTTTTTATCTGTTATATAGATAAGAATATTGTTTCCCCTCCCTCCACAAAATGAAAGGAGTAAAAAAAAAAAAAATATGACAAAAGCATCTGAAAAATCTCAGCATCTATTCATGGTTAAGTGTTCCAAAAATGGATAGAATAAACTCATTTCATCACAAGAAGTACCATAGTTGAAACCCCCACATTCATAATTATGATAAATCGGGAAAAACAGATAGCTTTTTCTTTTTTTTTTTTTTTTTTTTTTTTTTTTTTGTCTTTTTCCTTTTCATCGGTACCAGGGATCGAACTCACAACTGCCTGCTTTCAAGGCAGGCGCTTATGCCGCTGAGCTAAATCCCCAGCCCCGAGATAGCTTTTTCTCTAAGGTCTCTTCCAGATGCACACTGCCCACTTTGTTTAAACATGAAATTTAAAGTGAAAGCCACAGCAATTAGACAAGGAAAATTTTTTAAAAAAATCTATATTGAAACATTAACCCAACATGATCATATATGCAGAAAGTCTTATAAAGACTGAGAAAATAAAATTCCTAAGATTAATAATTCATTCCAGTAAATTTATAATAATAGAAGTCAACAAGAAAAAATCAGCCATGCTTTTAAACATGATGAACTGTATAAATAGGACTTTAAGATTACCATCCTATTTACAATAGCAACAAAATGAGTAAATGACTTAATACTGATTACAGAAGAGACACTAACAAAAAAATCATTCCTGGAAGGCTCAAGACTTGTTGAGGACTTGACAGTCTAACTCAATGATGACTTTAACTAGTTTACAATCCAGAACTACTCCATGTAAATTGTGAAAGAGTATCTCCCCTATGGAGATTAGAAAATAGAGTTAAAATGATGATGAAAGAAAGTAAATGATGAATGGTTATATTTCATAGAAATTATTTGCAATCAGCCTTGTAATTCTACAGAGTTGTGAGTTTAATAACAAAAACCAATTCTTTTATAATAAAGACAACTGGGTTAGTTCTACTGTAATAGAGAATGATGTGCTGTCATAATGTAAATAATCTTAATGTGCTTGATACTAAATGATCTGGTTGTGAATAAAAGCTGTGCACGAAAATGATTTTAGTTGTAGACTCTTCCTTCAGTTGCTATGGTAACTATAATCCCAACTGTGCCTTCATAAACCAAAGCCTGTTTGATTTTTGTCATTCTTGTCCAGAGGAGTTTTGTATTCTGTGAAAATTTAAAGCTCATTTGGGGGTAGGGAATAGGCATTTAAAATCTAGAAATTTTATTATTTTATCTATAGTCTAATATTTCTATATCACACAGCAAGAGCCTCAATATCTAACTGATTAAATAAATTAATGTATTACAATTTGTATGGTGATTTAATAATGGATGAGGAACTCACGTGCATAGTAGTATGATTAGTTGATGTCTTAGTCTTGCTTTCCTTTTCATGTACAAATATGTATGCACAGACATTTCACACATACAAACATATTTCCAGGCTGAAAAAGAAGTTCTGCTAGTGGTGATAATCATTCAATGTGGTTGAGAAATCCATATATACTTTCCTATAGTAGCAATGCTGTTATAAACTCTTGTACCATTAGACAGCAGCAAAAGCAAAGGCCAGGAGATTTTAATTCTCCATGTATCATTTCTTTCAACTCTCACTCTTAGCAAGTGATGTCAGAGAATAAAAGTTACATGAGTTTTTAACAATGAAATTAAATAAGTTTAGATTATATTTTAAAGAAAAAATAACAAGTTAAATGAATTTTCACCCTTATATTTTCCTTTGAATCTATGTATCAAAATTTCCAGTATTAAATGTCACCACGTTGTTCTTCTGTTTAAATGTTTGATGACTTGTCATGGGTTTCTGGATAGATTCAAATTTTAAAACACTTCTTTCATTTTCTCCACATTTTAAAACCCAAATTTAAAAACTATTCTTTGATTTGACTTCTTTTCCTAACATAGTGGCCATCTTTTCTGAACTGCAGAAAGTAACTTCATGTTCTCATTTTCAAATTTTGGTACCTGTGGATCTTGCTATTTGGAGTAACTTTGAGCCATTGCCTGCTCTTGTCTTCAGATTAACACAATGTAATGAATTCCATGAAACTTTCCCTGAGTGATTCATCTGGGCCATCATTGTGTGGTCCTCTTATGGACTCCCTTACCACCTTTATCACATGTGACCAAGTTTACTATAGATAGCTATATTTAATCATGGTTTATTGAAACCACCTTTTAAATAAACAGCCTTTTGTTCATTTTTTTATTGTTACTCATACATGTTTGCAGTGCATAATGGTTACATCCCTTTGGGGAGCTGCTACAGGTACTAACACATCTTAACTCCTTCTTCTCACATGCACCTTTTCTCCTTCCCTCCATCTCTTAGTTCTGTTTGCATTTGCAAAATATATTTCCCCCTATTTCTTGTTATCTATCTTGTATTTTTCACTCTAACTAAATCACTTTTTTAAAATCATATATTGTTGTCCTGCTGAATGATTCCCAAATGTATTTGCATATTTGGATTCAGATCTATTCAGTTATTGTTTTCCTATTTGCTCTATGTCATTGAGAACTACATCTCCTAATTTTGGAGCCAAACAAGAACAGTGAAAAAACAAATCTGTTTCTCAGAGAACAGGTATCTCTGGCGATTGCTGTCTTTCCTCTGTGTATCTCTTTCCCGTGGGAACATATCCTCCTCCATGGGCCTCCCTCCGACCTGAAGCATGTTCATTTTGATCTCTTACAGGTGGGGTTAGTTTCTTCTTTTAAAAATTCACATTGCCTCATCAAATCTTGTTTTGATTCTCAGCATTTTCATTCTCCACTGTTTGTATCAATGTCTTTTGTTGCAAAACCCTACATTAGAAACTCTTTTCCTAACTGGATTTCTAAAGATAAACCTGTTAGCCTTTTAAAGGCAGAAAGTATCTTGTTCTTTTAGTGTTCTCCGCAATCAGTGTAATTACTGGGATATCTTTAAATATCCATTGAGGTAATCTTTAAATGTCCATTGAATTAAATTAAACTGCAATTTAAGGCATAAGTTTGTGACTAATAAAAATGAATATTTAGTTGCTTATATATTTGATATAATGCTCATAATATCTGTCAATTATAGTACTTCATTTTAATTTGTGTTCTTAAATAAGACACCCATTCCCAAACCATATAATCCTAAAATGAATATTTATAGTGTAATAAATATTTGGACCACGATTTTGCAGCGTAAATTTTAATTAAGAAAATATAAAATAATTTCTTTTTTTTTTCCTACAGAAAACACTGAGTTTCATTCCAGTGGCTTTGCCTACTCATTTGTGATGTTAGCTCTTTAGGAAAAGTCAAGCATTTTACTTCCTTAGGAAACAATACAAAGTAGTGGAAAACATTTTTTTATAATTTGAAAATCAACTTTAAACGTTTCAAAATTTTATTCATTTTCATGACTTAAAAATGTAAATTAAGATCAGAGCATCAAAGGAAAATGATCACTACTTGCCTTGTATTTTGTTTTATTTTATTTTTAATTAAACATGGGGTCTGAAATCAGAAAGACCTCTGGTCCTCATGCAGATAGCAATGTGTCTGACAAAATTAATAAAATGGAGCAAAATATCCAATTCAAATAAAACTCTTGTATAATACAACATTGAGCAAAGGCCATCACAAATTGTTTTCAAGAGAAATATTTACTTTTTAGAAGCAGATATTTGTTTTTTTTCTGAAGGTTTTACTTGGTTTCATGACATTACATTCTGAAAAATGTATGACTATTATAGATGAGCCCATCTTCCAAATATCTTCATTATCTATAGTATAAAGTGAATGTCAATTACTAAGTCTTCAAAAATTTGTAAAATGCAATGCAAAACTTTTAGTATGAAACAAAATCTAGGAGTAGAGATCCAATATAGCTGTGCATGGAAACACATAGATAATGCTAGGTCAGTGAATTGAGGCCAAATTTTTAACTACCCAGTGATGAGATCACTTATTAGTCACTTAATGAATAACTAAACTGTGGAAAATTTTAATATATATTGTGTGTATAACTTAAGAAGTAAACAGATAAACTGAATACTAGTCGTACTTTACTAAAAGAGTCCGCTAAAAGAAGTTTTATGAAAATTGCCTCTGCATGGCAACCATAAGGTCATAAGTTCAATTCCTGGTACCAAAAAAAAAATAAATCATCAAATATACACTGAATTTTATATTTTTAAATATGTCATACTCTAACTTAATTACATTAACATACCAACATCCCTTACTTCAGACATTTCTATAATGTGTGTCAAATGCCATTTCCAAATAAAGTATTCTGTCAGTGATCAATAATCAAATTTGTCGTAAAAAATTTCCTATCTAGTTCTCTTGTTTATATTTTCTATGGAACATAGCCTGGGATGGGGCTTACAGGTGTGATCTAGGAAAACAGTGTTAATCATGAACAGATTCCAATCCAGTTGCTTTAAATCCAGAGATGTGCCTTTCTCCTCACTGTATCTTAAGAGAAACTGCTAAGGACTTACTGAACTCATGATCTCTCTTATTCAAATAGACCCAACAGTGTCTAGGAAAGGTGTAATTACACGAGTATCTATTGAAAACACAAAAGCCTTCACTTCAATTAGTATGCAAGCTTCCTTCTGACAGAACAAATGCAGAAATCAAAGATGATTGAACAGATGATTATTCCTATTTTCCTGGGCACATGGATGAGGGGGTAAAAGGTTATTTTTAAAAGGCTTCTTTGCAAGAAAAAATAATCTTTCTAAAGAGATAAACTATTACCCTGGAAAAGTAGAGGTTTATCTTCACATGAAGTAATAAGTCTTTTAATCAAGATAGACACTTTTTTTTTTTTTTTTTAGTAAATTGCCACTATTTCTTTAATCTTATAGAAAATATCTAAAGCCTTTCAGGATAAAAATGCAATTCCAATTTCTAATAAAAAGCTTAATAGCTATCTTTCCTTGTGTCACAAACTTCCTTGTGTAAATATATACAATGGAAATAAAAATCACGGCATCTTTTATTCAAAGGAGATTCTTCTGTACAAGTTTAAATTTAAAGATATATTTAATTCTATTGTTTCACACACATATTTGAGAAGACTAGAAAATTTAATTTGTTTGTTCAAAATTCATCCAAATTCCAATGCTAAACCTAAACATTGGGATTATGTGCTGCTGTGCCAGACTGGATCTCCTGCCTTCTATGGTAAGGAAATAAAGGTAAAGAATATTAATCACAGTAATAATTATTACTGATAAAGAATATGAGAGCTTTGTATGCATTCTTTCAAAGGCAATAGCAATTCAGGAAATGAATTTCTTTTTTTCTTTTTACCAATCAAATTTTGCTTTTGAAACATAGATATGTTCCTGACCAACACATCAAATACTGACCTTTAATTAGTCATCTCATAAGTCCAGGCATATGGGCTGACCTTCTAACCCACCAAAATAACAAGATTGGATGTGTCTGATTTATTTCCCATTAAACAGAATCAGCAAATTGGCACAGACTTTTCAAGATATATAACTACATAAAATCTTACCAGGGTTTCAAACAATGATAAAACTAAATGATGATGTTTACAGATAAAAACACGTAAGCACAAACGTATGTCACACAGTATAATAAATTAGATGATCATAGGTTTTTAAATACCTTCATATTTTTCTTCCACATGCTACTAAAACTGATTACTTTTCTAAACAATATAATCTACTTTACTGTTAAATTAACTTACAAAAGATATTTTAATGAAATTTTTACTGAGTAGACAATTGGAGTTTAAATGTGTTCTGTATATGGTCTACTTTTATATTTTAAAAATAGTTTTTTTTTAAATGTGAAATTATTGATATAGATTATATTACATATCTAAGTACTCAGTAAACATTTGAGAATTTTACATACCAACAACAACAGAGAACAAAACAAACCAGTGCTCACGGTCGCATTTCTGAAAGGTTTTATTTCTCCAAACAGTGTTAACACATCTGTTTCTCTAAGGCTCTTATGAAACCCACAGACTTACAGCTGAAGTAAGCAAATATGGTACCAACATGGGCCTGAACATGGCTGTGGCCATCTTTAGTGCTTAAACAAAATGCCTTCCTGAAGCTCTTTTTCTGTCTTTGATTCCCAGCCTATGAGAAGCAAACCGAGGCCAGAAGGCCCTTGTATGTACATTTTCAGCACTGTGAAAAGGCTGGTGCCCTAAAAGCACTCTTGGCACATAACAGAATTAGAAATTCAGATTTTGGATTTGGAATGAAAATTTCTCCTGGAATAAAAATCATAAGTAAGGGTGATGACCACTCTGAATACTTCAACATGACTGATTTTAAAATTTGATTGAGTTAAAGACCGAGGACAACTTGAACTGAAATCTTGATGAAATATAGGAACATTCACAAACATGGGAGTTCTGAATGGTTACAATGGTTTGAAAAGCTTTCAGTTTGGAGCTGGCTTCTAAAATACAAACAGGGGGAAGAAGAGGGAAACAAAATATTACTACTTGACATTCTACGTATTGTTATTAAACTTCTCTTCAAGAAATAGACAGAAAAAGCTAAAATTCACCACAGGAAAATAATTACTTCTCTCTGAGGACTTCTCAGGTGAAAAATGTTCCGGTCAAAATTGCTAATTTCCATCCATTCCCTTATATTCTGTTTCTGGAATAAACTGAAACATCATAGTCCTAAAAAGACTGAGATAAGATTAGCTAGTTTAATTTCCATTTTTCCAACTGACAGTCCACATTTAAAAATTAAAGCCCTCTTCAGAACCTTACTGGTGAGTCTCACAGAGATCTCTGTTCTCTGAGGTCTGCTGCTCCTGCTATGTAATAGTCATAAATTCCAGGGCTTCAGTGGCATTCCTGTAAGCATTTTTTAGTTTTCTATTTCTGGTGGCTTCCCAGTAAATCACTTTGCGTTATACCCAAACAAATATTTATTTGTAAAGTGTCTAATCACAGCCCCATGGGGGGGGCATTTTATTGGTCAAATGTTTTATCAGTGTGTGATAACAAACCAATTCATTATTTTTTTGACTTCCATTTCAATATTGTATTCAGGGGCTAGGTGCTTGCTTTTTCGTTCAGTCATTTTGAAAGCCATGAAATACCTTTCCTTGTCTGCTAAATCCGACTTATCCAGTGTGGTGGATGGTTGTAATTGTGTTCTGTGAGGGCCATCACAGATGTCATTTCCAAACACCTTAATCATCACTATACCAGCAATGCTTGAGAATGGCCCCTCTATACAGCCCACTGTACAATCATAACAAACTTCCTTTGTCCATGTATATCTCAGTGCTTATTTGCTTAGTGTCTATATGATTATAGGTATTTTTAAAATCTTATGGGATTTTAATTATGTAAACAATTCAGTTTTAAATTAAAGGCCCTGTGCAGAGAAATAGCATAACTAATTTTTAGTTTTAGGTTCTTTTTACTTCATATACCTACCTTTGAATATACTAGGGAAAAGAAAAATCAAAATAAAATGCCTAGAGATTTCTATGTACTATTATTTAAAAGAGAATGATTGAAAAACTGACCTTCCCCTGGGGTAGTTACAAAATGAATTGACTTATATATACTGGTGAAATGAAATTCTAAATTGAGATGGAGGTGAGTTTTTCTTTTTTTTAAATTTTTAAATCTTTCTTTTATAAAATTTTTGTATGGTAACAAAAACTGAAAAGACAATCGTATAAAGAAATTAAATATTATCCTTAGATATCATGAGAATTCTTTAACTATATTTCTTTATCTTGGGGAGGGGGCAAAATCTCTAACAATTAGTTGAGTGCTGTCATTAGAAGTAATTTATTTCTTTTCATACATGAGCACTCTGCTGTGTAAATTTTATGCTTTGTCTTCAGGTTTCATGAGTAAATTTGAGGATACTTTACCTCTAATCTTTCAAAATTAAAATTAATTCTTTCCTCTAGGACTCCTTGCACCACAGCATTTTATCATTTCATTTATTCCAATGGAAATAAAGTATTTAATTTAAATAAAATAAAGGTTAATTTAAGTCTATTACATAAATGCATTCTCTATTGTCAAACTCCTCCTGACAGTTATTTTAGCCTAAATTATATATTATAATTGAAGCACTAAAACCATTCATCTTTTGTCTTATTGTGAAAAAATCATTCATAATTCTCAAAAGACAGAGAGTTATTAAATTCTTTCCCTTATGTAAGCTTGATCTGAATCAGATAGAGAACATCTTCTGTAAAATACATTTAATCTCTCTGGTGGAAGTCAACTACATGAGGATGACACATGATTATAAACTTGCTTCAGGAAATAAATTTTTTTTAGACTCCTGGAAGTTAGATTAAAATTGAGTTCATTTCATCTATACTAACAAATAAACATAGTTAAGGACTCAAAAAATATGAAAAAGCAACAGGCTAGTCAATCACTCTATCAAACCAACAGCCAACTAAAGTGAAAATAAATAATAATATAAATAAAACAAAATATTCCAGCTCAATACTAGTTGCAATAAAATGAAACCATGCTCATTAAAGTCAGAAACTAAAAGTAGTTAAGTATAATGTTACTTCAGTGTTTAGAGATATTAACACTACACATATTTCAAAGGCATTAATTTATTTTAACATCTAAATACTAATTTTATGCAATATTTGAACACTTAGTCATTTATTCTCATAATTTAAGAAACAATATGCAAGGTGAGAAGGGAAAAAAAAATCTTTCTAAAGGAAGTTGTTACTTAGCTTTCTACCTAATTCACTGTAAGGGGAGACAAGAGACTATAAAATACAACCAGCATAGAATTCAGTTTATGCAGGTTAAGAGAATATGAAAATAGTGATGCTTACACTTAAAATTTAATAAAGTGACAAACTATTTCTGCAAAGAAAATAGACAGTTTAGGAAGATCAAAAACTCAGAAAAATCACTAAGATATAGAAAAACTAGAGGTAATTAAAAGTAACACCTATAGTATAATGTTTATTTTTCACACCTCTAGTTTTTAAAAACCTTGTAATAACAAACCTGATAGGGTCTTATATGTAAAAGAATCTGATGCTGGAAACATAAGAAATGGGAGCGGAGAGAATTTCTTCTTCTACAAATAGTAACACTAAAATACCTATAGTATTACACTGACATATGTTTCAAAAGCTTCATGGTTATGGTTAAGTCCTATTTACATAATACAAAAAGCTCATGCTGAGATTAAGAAGGAAGGCATCATTGACAATATCACCATCTATTTTTCCCCCATTGGGATTTACTGTCTAAAAATTTCCAAAAGGATTTGTGCATGGTAATTAGTAACAAGAAAATTCTAAACACTTGACTCTAATTTTGTTTTTTAATATTCACCTTATATATTTATTCAATACATATGTATGTCAACATAGAATATATTTTAAGTATAAAAACAAGTAGTTTATTTTATTGCACTTCACAAATATTTGAAAATGTGTGAGAAAGTTATTTGCTACATTTACACTAAAATCTGCAAATTTTTTCAGGTAATTTTTGACTTTTTTTAGTAATGTTTACAATACTGATTACATTTACTATAGAGAATTGGTACATATACATAACCACATTTGAATTCTTTTTTTTTTTTTTCCTCATACACTATTCTAGGTTTCTTCTGGTTCAATATGAATTTTAGGATTGCTTTCTCCAGTTCTGTAAGGAATGCTCTTGGTATTTCAATTTGGATAACATTAAATTTCTATTAAATTCCGGTGCTATGGGCATGTGGAGTATATTGTTTCTGTCTATCCAGAAACATCACAATTTTGCATTTCCTAATATCTTCTTTAATCTCCCTTTTCAGAGTACTATAGTTTTCACTGAAGAGGTCTTTCATTTCCTTGATTAGGCTAAGTATTTCCTTTTTTGCTTTGATGCTGTCATGAAAAATATTGTACCCTTAATTTCCTTCCTAGTGAGCTTGTTATTTGTATAATATTAATTTGAGTGTTGACTTGTATCTTGATGTTCTACTGAATTTACTATTAAGAATTGTTCTCGGATTGTTTGAGTCTTCTGTGAAGAAAGCATCATGTCATCTGCAAATAATGATACTTTAACTTTTTCTTTCCCCACCTGTATCACTTTTATTTCCTTTTCTTGTCTTACTACTCTGGCTAATATTTCAAGAACTATATCAAACAGAAGTGGTGATAGTGGACTTAAAATACTGTCTCATTCCTGATTTTAGAGGGAAATCTTTCAACTTCTCTCCATGTAGTAGGATACTGGCCTGGTTGTTTTGACATTGATGGCTTCTTATCACATTGAGATAAAGACCTTCTATTTCTATTTCTGCAGGGTTTTTATCATGAGTGGATGTTAGATTTTGTCAAATGCTTTTTCCACATCTATCAGGATGATTATGGAACCCTAATTTTGAAAATAATTCAGAGCACTGGGAGGTCAATAGATGATGTTTGTTTGCTGGGGAAAGATTTACTAGGAAATGAAATCCCAATCAGATTCCATTAAGCAAATAAATAAACCTTGTGTTGCATGTGTAAAAAATTACTTTAACATTTAATATTATGAATTTTAAACATTAAAAACATTAACTTAATATATATTAATAGCTATATCTGTGTATTGCATTAATTTTTATAAAGGATCATACTTTTATATATGATTTAGATATTCTGGAAAAGACCTCCTGTAAATGACTGTTCATAGGACTTTCAAATTTTCTTTAGAGGTCTTGATTTAGGATTTTTATCTTATGACAGCAAGTTAGGAGTTAAGTCGGGGATTATTTGTTAGTAATGATAAGTGATAAAGTATAAATTAGGAACAAAGCATCAGAAAAGTCTTACTGTATGTATAAAATTAAAATTTATCCTTTAAATCACATGAAAAATATTTCTTCATAACACATAACACTTTTTCAGGTAGTTGTATGGTTTTATTATATTAATGAAAATATATTAACATTGACTAAATATAAGTAAATATAACATGGATATAAAGAAATAGGAAATAGGTCTTCCTAATATCAATTCTATAACAAAATGCATATCTTTCAAAAATCAACTTTGAGGGGCTGGGGATTTAGCTCAGCGGCATAAGTGCCTGCCTTGCAAGCAGGCAGTCATGAGTTTGATCCCTGGTACCAATGAAAAGGAAAAAGACAAAAAAAAAATCAACTTTGATGCAAACAATATGAAGGCATAATAGGTTGGTTAAGGCAGAAATTGATGTTCCAACAATAGGAGTAAATATATATTGTAGCACTGATTTTCTCACTTCAGACTTGGTGAACAGCAATAACTGGAGGAGCTAAAGGAGCACTGAGTATTTTTCCTCAAGAAAGGCCTGGTACTTCAGTTTAAATAGGGCAGATTTGTATGAAAAGATTTAACATAATGCATAGAAGTTTACCAGTGTAGACACAACAGCACAGAATTCTAGGGAAAATAGTAAACACAGACTACTGCTCTTTTTAGAATAGTTGTATAGGAAAGATTCACCTGGCATTCAGGTGTAGCTTCCTATCATCTCTTCATGATTTTACATGTGAGATACAAAAGCTTGAAATATTTCTTTCTTTGATTAGTTTATATATATATTTTCCATGCTTACTATGTATACACATGCATCATGGAATTCTTCTTACATAGACATTAATTATATCTTACAGTATTAAAATAATGAAATCATAAAAACCAGGAAAACAATGAAGTTAATCTAGACAAACCCTAAGGTAGTGTCCACATGTTTGTGAATTCAGATAACTCCATATAACCCACAATTTGAAGAAAAAAATCACAACAGAACTGTTAAAATAAAGGCACATGAAATAACCAGAAATATAAAGGAAACATAGCTAGTGAAAATTCCAGACATTAAGATGATCACAAATATTATGAAATATATTGTATTTTTTGTTTTGTATTTTTTGTTTTGTTTTGTTTTTTTTCCTTTTATCGGTACCGGGGATCGAACTCATGACTGCCTGCTTGCAAGGCAAGCGCTTATGCTGCTGAGCTAAATCCCCAGCTCCAAACTATGTTGTATTTTAAAATTTGAAATCTTTGATGACACAATTTCCTTGAAAAAACAAAAAAAAAAATTAAGCCTGGAATACACAGGAGTAGGTATAAAAATATGAAAATTAAATAATAAAACAAACATTATTGAAAGGAATTAGACATATGCAATTAATTGAATTATACAAAAAGGCTATGGATTAAAAGACAAATACATACAGGGCAGAACTGAAGCTGATAAGCTTAGAAATATTGACAGCACAATGAAGTAGTTTGCAAGCCAGAAATAATTTGGTACCACTTTCTCAGTTGCGTGACATCATCGGGTCACATATCCAAATTCCTCATTACAGTGTCATCCACTGCCCAGGGGACTCAACCCACTCATTCCACAATGTTCACATAAGAATTAAACAAGACCAGGAATATAACATCCCCCAATGGTACTAGTTACATAACCACATTCTTCGTTACGTTATTTTTATTATTGAAAGAGGCATGATTTTTTATATTCTCACCTTCCTAAAAGTGACTGATTTCTCTCCTAATTCAAGTACAGTCATTCAACAAGATTGTACTTTATTGCTATTTATTTTTGGTATCTGGTCATAAAAGACATAAAAGAGATAAAATTGAATTGCATGTATTTGTTCTCACTTCAATCTATGTTACAAGACAGCTATGGTTTTTGCTGGCAATGTTTTGTATTTATTTTTAACATACTGTTCTCTGTTCCAGGGCACAGAACTTTTTACACTTAAATGTAATAATACATTTCTAAGAATTATATATGTTGATTACCAAATTTTCATTTCTGGGAATGAATTTAGGATATGAGCAAGTATTACTAGATTTTCTATATATGTAAATCACTCGAAGTGCAGTAGTTGAACAGTTAATAACATATGGAGAATATTCATTAAGCTGAGGAAGACAGATAAAAGTTAATTTGCATATTTCCATGCATCATATATTTTTTGTATTTTCATGAGTAGAAGAAAACTTTTTTCCCACTCAGCTGTTCAACATGTCATGCTTGTTTACTTGCTCCACAAAAACTTTCAAAAGTACAGAGTAATTTTGAAGAAATCTGGCCAGAAAACAGTTAGCAAGATACAAATTATTTTCCATTTTTGATGTAGTACATTATTTTGAAAGTAATTGGCAGCTGGAAAAACCTTTTATAAGAAAACAACTTCTTTCATTTTAATTGAATGTCAGTAAAATTTTCAATGTCAGCATGGGTTACAGCAATGTGGGATTTCATTAAAGCAACCTACAAATCACAGAATCAAAGGTTTATTGCTACTTAAACAAATCTCAGCAGGCAGCATACAAGGTCGCTGGCCTGAAGAAGGGAATCTCTAAATTCATCAGTCAGTTTCTCTAAATGTAATTCCCAACCAGTTGTGCCAGATTTTTCCTGGAAGCTTGTAGAGTTTATAGGTCTGTAGCCTACACTGAATCAGATTCACTACTTGTATATAGAATTTTAATGAACTTCCAAGCTTATTTTCATGCACCATAAATTTTAAGAATCAATTCCATAATCTTAAGAGAGTACAGAACCAAAACTTCTTCATAACTGCTCAGAAGCTTAAGAATCAAAACCTATTCTTCGGCTGATTGAGGTTCCCCGCTGCAGGTGGTTTGATCCCCAACCTGTACTCCACAGACATACTGAATGAGGAAGTTTGTCAATGATGCCACAATGACTAATCTTAGTGATACTTTTCCTCATAGCTCTCAACTCACAGTCTGAATTTCATCATGTTTCATTTTTTGTTTTTTTTTCTTTTTCTGTACCAATCCATTTCTGCCTACTAGGTGCTTTCTCATAATCATTTATAACCTATTAAATAATGTATAATCTATTATTACCTACTGCTTCTTTAACCACTTGCTTGTCAGCCCTTACTCATAATGATCTTGAAAAAGAAAATGCAAGAGAACCTGTCACACAGTCACTTTAAACTTCTCAGTTATATTAACCTCCTCTTGAAGTTGGAAGAAACACTAGTGTTATTTCCAAAAATGTATTGAAAAGTGATGCTTCCTAGGAATGTACTTTCTCCACATTCAATGACTGGTTCATAAATCACCAAATGCCTGAAAAGGAGAGGGGCTGTAAGTGGCAAAGAAAGTCAATGTCTTTTAGAAATGGAGAGTTTTGCTTCCTAAATTGCCATAAAAATGTAGTCAGTACAACGAACAATTCTACTTAGACAGACAGTTGAAAAATGTGATTCCTGTGAGTGTTTTAAAGGATACTAAACACTGTCATTTTGTGGTACTAACTGCGTTGCACTTACAATGGACTCGCTAGTATTCTGTTGAGTTTATAATTACTATGGTTAAAAAAACCCTGCCCATTCCAAATATTTTACGCATTAAGGAAAAAACAGACAACTGACCACTTCTAAGGTCTTTGTTTCTTCATTTCAAGAATCGATTACTTTGCTGTTTGACTGGTACACAAATCAGTGAAATCAGTCAACTCATAGTTCAATTCTCAAACTAAAGTTTCTTCAGATTCAGGAAGTGGGTGGAGAGAGTGGTAAAAGGAATGGCAAAGCAAGATGCCTCCCCTGCGCCACGTCCGTCTGGTTAATAAGCGAGTGTCCTGTACGGGCACAATGTTCATGAACTATGATTTAGCTAGTGTGTAAAATAATATTTGACATAAAAAGTAGAAGGGCAGAAGGGTACAATTTTCAAACCATGGAGGAAGGCATGTAGACAGTAGAAAATGACACTAATATTTACTATTAAGAAGTGTCCCAATAAAATCAATCAAAAACTATGTAGAAATAAAGAAAAAAAACCCAATAACATATGGGGTTTAAATTTTATTATTGTAAAGAAAGTTTTTATTTTTTTCTTGGAAAATATATCATCAGAGAATACTATGCATGGGATAGTTGTTACTTCTGTCGAGGTTTATAATTACTATGGTAAAAAAAATCTGTCCATTCCAAATTTAATTATATTTAATTATATATAAAGATCCATATATAAAAATATATATAGATTTATAAAGAAATATAAAGATAAATATAAGTACATATATATTTATTCTATATATCTATATATCTATATATAAATACATATCTCTATATATAATTCTATATATAGAAATATAAAGATATATCTATATATATATTATATTTAATTATTGGTAATGTTTCTTTACTGTCCTCTGGCTGATATATATGTTATGAAACAAAGTAGTTACCACAGGCATATGACGAATCATTTGCTAAATATTTATGTTTGTTACATTTTGGAGGGGAATATTTATGTTTCTTATCTTTTGGAGGGGACATAGTTTGTTTAATTCAATTACTAACTTCAGTTTCATCAATTCAATTGAATTTGCCAAGAACATATTAGTAACTAAAGAAATATTAAATTATAGTAAATTTTCAATATAGTTCAAGTGTTCTTTTTCACTTTTTTATATTTTTTTTCATTTTCAGGTGAACTTTCAGACTTGAATCAAAGATGTATTTTAAAATGTAGAAGGTCAAAGTTTTATGATTTTGTATTTGCTTATTATTTTTATCTTGCTAAGTACATCCTGCTATATTATCTTTTTGAAATTCTTTATGAGTTAATAACTAAATTTAGTAACATATTCATTTATATGGGCAGGTATGAGTATATACATATGAAAAGAATAAAATCATTTAAACATTTTAACTTACTTTTCTACAAGGAATACAGATTATCATCCTTAAGACTCTCTAATCTACCTAACTGTTTGATTTTGGCTGCAGTATGATGTAGTTCTAACCACCTATGTGTCTTTATCTATGCCAGTTAACGGGCATACGGCAAGGTGTTTCCCAGTGGTGATGAACTACGGCATGCATGCCACAGAGGGCTGCTTGCTACCACTGAAAACTCTACATGGTTCGCCATCACTAGACTGTATTCTGTTATACAGAATTTAAAGACAATGAAAACCAGGAAGTTAAAATGCTAGCTCCTGACTAGACACCATTTGAATCGTGGGCAATTGTTGTGGCACCAAAACACAATCTTGTTAATAGGGACAAATGTCTGAGACAACTGTCACTTCACTGAAAAAAATTCCTTTTAAAAAATTCATTTAATCAAGAACTTGCTGAAATTTTTAGAAAAAAAAGGAGACAATTGTCTCTCACTAGCCACAAATTATTGAAATGATGCCACATTTCTTTAAATTGCTTTGATTTCTAACATGATTAAAATAATACTTTGACTTGTATGTAACTTCCCAAGAGTCTATCATTGTTTTGTGAAAAAAAGGTACTCTTTCTCAGTGAGGATTTTACTTTCTGCCTTTAATTATTATAAATACAGAAATTACTGTATATGTAATGTTCAATGTAAGTCCATCTTATATCATGTTTGCCCTTTTTGCCAAGGTAAAATTGTATCAATCCCTTAAATTCAGCGTAAGGCAGACTAGTATTCTGAAAAGGATAAAATAATAAAAACTGTTCTTCCTTAAGCGACTATATCCAAGCAAAAATATGCAAAACAATATTTTTTAGATACTGGATAACAAGCAACACAGCAGTATGCTCCCTGAGATAGTGGATAAAAGTACCTGAATTGTACCAACGAACCCTTCATGGTTTGTACCTCAACAAAGGTAGAGTTAAAGAGACTCAGGGGTTTTTTTAAATTGGAGAAATGCAGATAAAATTAGGGAAAAATCAAGAAAACTGGATTTTGTTTTCCAAGGCAGAACAAGAAAGAGGAGTGAGCTCCAAAGTGGCAAGTCCTGCTGAGACTGAGTCATGCTTTCTGCATTAGTGAAATTGAATGAAACTAAGACAGGCCAGGGCAAGAACCACAAGAAAGGCATAGAACAATTCCTGGAGATCTCAGGAGTTTGAGAATAATTGATATTTCTACTTGCCCAAACGAACAGATGATAAAATACACCGGTCATGAAGAAAAATCCACAGAAAGCTATTACCTTGTATTTGAGGCTAAGTTATCCCCTGCCTAAATGTTTCTTGGGAAATGTCCTACTAAAACTTAAAAAATTTGACATAAGATTAACTTACAGCATTATGTTTATAAAAAACAAATGCCTTGGATAGAAAAAATACTTGATCAAATAGATGGATTATTTCCAAGTTACTGAAATGTATAAACATGTTTATTCAAGAATAAAAATAACTTCAAGAAGAAATAAAGGTAAGGAAACCACTTTAAGAAATATTGAAGGTTAATGATAAAGATATATTGGTTTATCAAGAACAAAGAAATGCTGTGTAGAGGTGAAAAAAGAGCAATAAAAATATACTTCTCATGAGAAATTCTTTAAAGCAGAATATGTGGAAATTTATTATTATAATTTTGCAGGAAAAATTGGTCATCTTAGAAAATTATTTCCATTGAAACTGTGAAATTTGTCAAAGAAAATATGGAAGTGATTTTGTGGCTATGGAAATACTGTTTAGGCTGGATATAAAAGGCTCAAAAAACTTTAAAAGTCAACAAATTACTATGACAAAAAACCTTTGAATCTTCCAAAGACACTAATAATCAGTTAAAGACAAGCCAAAAACAGTGAAATGATTTATAATACATATGTGATAAAAAGGACATATAACTAGAATATAGAAAGGATGTTATAACTCAGTAATTTAAAAACTAATAACTTCTTAAAATTTTATATATTATGTGAACTTAAAGCAAATATATGTGCTAATGAAAACTAATGGGAAAATACAAACCTGATATATACTATATAGCCAATAATTATTAAATTAATAGGACTCTTCACAGGAAGCTTTGTTGAAGACAAAGAGTACCTGAGAAACTGAGATATCACCGCTACACTGAAAAACAAGATTCTTATTATAAATAAAAATGTCACATTCATCTTACCCAGGAATCCCCTACCCTGATTTTTTCCAATAAAACAGAAGATGTATATTCACAAATTAATTTTATTTGAGTTTATTCAGCTTTATTAACAATAACAACAGCAGCATATGTGTTTGGGTCCTTGTCGCTGACCATGACAACCTGGGTATCACATTAGTTACTCTCTGATTCCATGATTATTGAGGGCTCACATCCCCTCCTCCTCACCTCCTGGACTTGGGATGACCACACATCATCAGCTGCCTCTCCTCCTCACCATCCTGGATGTAGGGTGGCCACTGATTTTCAGCTGCCCCTACTCCTTGGCCCCCAGACCTGGGACAGCAGTGGGTTTTAGGTCATCCTTCTATTCTACTCAAAGACTGCAGCAGCCCACTGATAATCAGAGACATCTTCCACTTCTGAAGAACCTTGCTGGGCTGATGGGAGACTGAGGAACCCCTTACCCACACAGAGGACCTCATTGTGCTTGTGAAAGTGTAGTGAGTTTCCCCCCTCAAATAGCGGATTTCAGTGGGTAAACAGGAGCAGTAGTGATGTTAGCAAGCTTGGAAAGAGTGTTGGTGAGTCATTCTTCCATATAGAGAAGATCAAGTGGGTTTAAGAGAGGGTCAACAAGGCCTTCCCAAACCTGGGGGAAATCAAAAGGGCTTACAAGACAGCAGTGATGCAGTAGGGTCCCAGCTGAAGTGACAACCAGGTACATCTGGTGACCTGGAACAACCTGAAGTCTTAGTAAGAGCAAGAAATAAGAGTTGATTAACATCAACATTCCTAGGCTAGTCAGGAGTAGCCTAGGACTCACCCCACAGGCCCTGCAGGAGGAAATCAGGTGACTGGTCTTCCCTTGGCCCTGAAATTGGACAAACATCAGTCACACAGTAGGGGTTCTAAATCATGCCCTATAGATAGTTGAGGCTAGTGGGACTGAAAGACCAAATATTAGCCCAAGAGGTGAAAATGACAAAACAAAAGAGCCAAATGCAATCTCTCTTTTTTTTTTTTTTTTTTTTACTTTAAAGAGGGTAAAATTAAATACAACAAAATAGAACATAAGAAAGCAATGTAAGAGACATAAATTCAAAGCAAGACAACTCTAGAGATCTTCACTATCTATTATATTGTCTCTTGTTTTCTTCCAAATAGTTGTCTATACCTTCACATACAGTGAATTCATACAAAACAACATAGTATAAAACTGATCCAAAGAGGATGATGAACGTATTTTAGGTCTTCAGGACTAGACAGTAGGGAAGTCAACAATGGTTGTCATAGTGTCTCTCATGCTCTTCAAAATAGTCATCCATATCTTCAAGGATGTTGAAATTAAACAAAACAAAACATACTAAAATCACTCTGAACAATGCATTAGAGTATTGCTGGATTTCACATCAGGGCGCTACAGAATCAGCATTGGGTACTGTAGTGTCTCTTTTTTTTCGAAGTAGTTGTTCATTTCATCATATAAACTGTTTAGTTCTATGCATGCATGAGTCTCTACATGGATATTTATCCTTTCTGTATTAGAGGGAAAAACAAAACAAAGCAAGACAAAATGAAACAAATTCCTAAAAAGATATGAAATGAAAAAGTCACATAAAACTATCATACAAGGTGATCTATAATGGTTACTATGATGTCTCTTGTTATCTTCAGTAGAATTGTCTATATCATCAGACATAGTATAATTGAATATAGCAGTACATAACAATATTAATAAAATGAAACATTGGAGAGATTATAAGATTTCAAAAGCAGGTAATAATCAAACCAGAATGGGTATCCTAGTGAATATTGTCATTTCAGTGTAGTTGCCTATATTCTATGATATGATACTATCAATCATAATATTTGAGTAAAATCTATCAATACAAACAGCAATCTAACAAACCAGATTCAACTAAGATCAGTCATAATAAGACAGTGTAAGAGTTATACAGAGCTTCCGATTAAGTTAATAGGAAATTAAGGATGATCACTGTTCTATATCCTGCTATTTTGGGGATAGCTGTCTGTGCCTTCAAATCTAGTAGAAGTAGACAAATTAGAACAGAATATATTCCATCTAAACAGAGTGGTCAGAGTAATGTGGGTTTTAAATTCTGATACACTATTAACAATTTCTCTGCCTTCCTTTTTAGACAGTTCCTCCCCTTTCACTCCAACAGGGTACACTGTATATTTTGGGCCCCACCAACACTCTCAATTTTTAGAATGGGGGGCAACCTGCTATTTCCCTAAGTGGTTCCGAACCTACTCACTCCTGGACTTGATTTCAAGTTGCAGTCCTTTATCTACAAAAGCCTCCAGGTTTTCCTTTGTTATAGCTGAGTAGTTTTCTACTACACAAAAGTATCATGTCTTTCCAACCTCTCTGCAGGTGCTGGATGAACTGCCCCTATTTCTTTCTGGTTCCCTGTCACATACAGCATTGTTTTCTCATATTTGATTTTTGGTCCATAAACCCGCTTTTGGGTTAATTATATTTCCTATACAGAGCATGTCAATCGACCTCCTGATCTACTCGGCCTGTGTGACTTTTTCCTGCCATGCTATTTTTCTGCCAGTGGTTGTCTACTTTTCTCCTTCATTCCACTGCCTGCCCCATTCATTGAGGCCTCTCTGCTACTGTTCCTGGAATCCTGGTATTTTTTTCTCTCTCTCCAGAATGTCCTTCAGTTTTTTTTTGTAGGGTTGGATTGGTGGTTATGAATTCACTCAATGCCTCTTTGTCATGGAAGCATCTTGTTTCTCCATTAATTTTGAGACACAGTTTTGCAAGGTACATCAAAGTAGGTTGGCGGTTATTTTCTTTTAGGGTTTGGAATACTTTGCTTCAAGCTCTTCTTGATTTGATGGTTTGTGTCTAGAAGTCTGCTGTGATTTTGATGGGTTTTCCTTTATAGGTGATCTGTTTCTTTTCTCTGATGGCTTTTATCTGTTCTTGTGATGAACTTCTGGGATCTTGATTACTGTATGTCTGGGTGTAGCTCTGTTTTGGTTGTTTCAGGGAGACTCTGTATTTTGCTGCCTACTGATCTGCTATCCTTAGCTCCACCCACAAAATGTAATCTCAAACATCCAGTCCATCAGAAACAAGTGCAGGAGACACTGATATAGAGGATTTTAAGTCATACACCTGAAATTTCTAAAAAAATAACAAGAGAAATAATAAAACAATTCTGGGCTATAGAGAAAATTAGATGGGAAACAATATTTCACTTAAAGAAAGGGATGACAATCTTAATAAAGTAGTTGCTCAGCTTAACTAGAGAAGATACAGAAAAAAATACAGGAGCATAGGAAAATGATGGAGATCTTGAATTAGCAACATAGAAATGGGGTAGAATGCATGGAACAAATTCAAAGAGATGTCCAAGAAACAGAAAACTCTATTGAATGCTTGATAAACCATTTGAATGAAGCTGAGGATAGAATTTTGGACCTTGAGGACAGGATTACAGCTAGCAATCATGCAAGGAAAGAACTTTTAAAAATAACAAAGCAGCATTAAGTGAAAATTCAACAGCTTCAAGTTGATACAAAGAGAAATAATAAAAGACTGACAGGCTTCAATGAAGCTACAGGGGTCAATGCAAATGACACAGGAAATCTATTTGCAGAAGTAATAGCAGGAAGTTTCCCAAACATGGGAAAATAATCTTGTAAATACATACATGAGGCATATAGAATACCAAACAGTCATAACCAAAATAAATCTACACCCAGATATATATATATATATATATATATATATATATATATATACCAATTAAAATTCCAGACATACAGCTTAAAAACAGAATACTAAAAGCTGTTAGAGAAAAGGCACAACTAACCTATCAAGGAAAGCCTATTGGAATCATGGAACACTTTTCAGTACAAACCCTCAAGTTAAGATGAACTTGGAATGAAGTATTTCAAGCTCTGAAAGAAAACAACTTTCAACCCTGACTGATTTACCCTGCAAATTTTTCATTGGAATTAAATGGAGAAATAAGATACTTCCATGACAAAGAACAACTGAAAAAATTGATATCCACCAAACCAACACTAGAAAGAGCACTGAAAGACATACTAGACAGAGATAAATGTGACTACAATTTCCAGAAACACAACAGAAAGGAGCCACCAGACAGATCAAGCAATTTAAAAAGGGGGAAAAGCACAAACTCAACAGCATGAAAATAATAAGACAAAGTCAAGCTAATACATATCAGTTATACCCATCAATGCAAATGGCCTCAATTCATCTATTAAAAGAAATAGGTTTGCAGAATGGGTCAAGAAAAAGAATCCAACAATATGATGTATATAAGAAACACATCAGACTCAAAAGACAACTCATAGACTAAAGTCAAAGGATGGAAAACAATATTCCATGCAACAAGAACCCAGAAAAAAACAGGGGTAGCTATTCTGTTTGCATATAATATGAACTTCAAACCAAAATCATCACAAGAGATAAAGCAGATCACTATATATACTTGTCAGGGGAATAATTCAGAAGGAAGAGCTAATAATCATAAACATATGTGCACAAAATACAGGGCACCCAACTATGTAAGACAAATACTAATAGACATGAAAAACCAATAATCAGCCACACAATTATAATAGGGGATCTTAAAACTCCTGTCAGAAAGCTATAGGTCAACTAGACCAAAAGTTGGCAAAGAAATAACATAACTGAATCAAGCCTGTGAATAAATGGCTTTAGTAGATGATTATAGAATGTTCTACCCAATCACATCAGAATGCACATTTTTCTCAGCTATGCATGGGAATTTCTCCAAAATAGACCATCTATTAGCCCATAGAACATTCTTAAGTAAATATAAAGGAACTGAAATTATCCCATGCATAATATCTGACCATAGTGCACTAAACTGAAAACGTGATTAAAAACCTACCAACAAAGAAAAGCCCAGGTCCTGATGGATTCATGGCTGAATTCTACAAGAAATTTAGAGAATATGTAATACTAATAGTCCTCAAACTCTTCAATGAAATTGAAAGGGAAGCAATTCTCTCATAACTCATTCTCTGATACCAAAACCGGACAAAGACCCAATCAAAAAGAATTATTCCAGTCTCATTAATGAACACTGATTCAAAGATCTCAAAAAATACTGGCAAATAGAAATCAGAAAATCATCAAGATTATACATCATCAGGGGCTGCGGATTTAGCTCAGTGGCATAAGCACTTGCCTTGCAAGCAGGGGGTCGTGAGTTTGATCCCTGGTACCGATAAAAAGTTAAAAAAAAAAAAAAGCAAAGATTATACATCATGAACAAGTTGGATTTATTTCAGGAATACAGGGATGGTTTAAAATACACAAATCAATAAATGTAGTACAACACATTGAGCCAAAGACAAAAATCAATTGATCATCTCAATAGACTCAAAAACAACTTTTCATAAAGTCTAATATTTGTTCATCATAAAAACCCTGCAGAAACTCAGAATAGAAAAGATCTACCTCAATCTGATAAATGCCATCTATGACAAACCAAGGGCAACATTATACTAAAGGACAAAAACTGGAAACGTTAACTCTAAAATCAAGACACGGATGTCCACTATCACCATTTTTATTCAATATAGTTCTGGAAACATTCGCCAGAGTAATCAGACAAGAGACAAAAAAATAAAAAAAAATAAGGATAGGAAAGGAAGAAAAATTATCATTATTTTCAGATGACATGATACTCTACATAGAATACCCTAAATCTCCACCAAAAGACTACCAGAGTTAATAAAAAAATTCAGCAGTATAGCTCGTTACAAAGTCAACCTTCAAAAATCAATAGCATTTCTGTACACAAATAGCAAACTCACCGAGAGAAATTTTGAAGATAACCTCTTTCACAAAACATCCCCCAAAATGAAATACTTCGGAATCAACCTAACCAAGAATGTAAAAGCCCTAAACGCTGAAAATTATACTACTCTAAAAAAAGTGATTGAAGGGGATATTGGAAAATGAAAAGTTGTCCCTTACTCTTGGTTAGGAAGAAGCAACATTTGAAAATGGCCATACTCCCAAAACTTTTATACAGATTTAATGCAGTCCCAATCAAAATATCATTGATATACCTTACAGATCCAGAGAAAACATTCATAACATTCATTTGGAAACAGATGACACAGAATAGCAAGGGCAGTTCTGGTTAACAAAAGCAAAGCAGGAGGCATCTCAGTATCTGACTTGAAATTATACTACAAAATTACAGAGATAAAATCAGCATGGTACTGGCCAAGAAACAGACCTGGTGATTAACGGAATAGATTGGAAGATGCAGACCCAATTACAAAGGCACTCAGCCACTTATATTTCACAAAGGGTCTCAGAAAGATAGACTCTTTAACAAATGGTGCTGGAAAAACTGGCTTTCCACATGCTAAAGATGGAAACGTGACCCATGCCTATCACCATGCACTAAAATAAGGTCAAAATGGATCAAATGTCTATATATTCAAACAAAAAAATCTAAATCTAATGTAAGACTCACATTTGTAAATATATTGTCCTTCTATTGTTAATAATAAATCTTGAAGACACAGAGGTAGACAAAGAGTTCAGAAACAAACACAAGTTGCACAGGAAGTACTTCAAAGAATCAACTGGGATCTCTTCTTATAAAAGATTTTTGAAATTAAGAAGAACACAGCATCCAAGGGAAAAGAAAACCCACAGAATGGAAAGAATTTTAGCCAGCAGTCCCTTAAAGCACTTATATCCAAAACACAAAGAATTGCAAAATATCAAGCCTCCCAGATTCAAAGATCCACTCCAAAATCGCCATTTGCAATGAATATGCATTTCTCAGATGAAGCTATATAAATGGCAAATAAATAAATGAAAAAATGTTCGCCATCATTTCATAATTTGAGAAATGCAAATCAAAACAACATTGAGAATCCACCTCACTGCAAAAAGAATGACTGCCATAAAGAAACCCTAAATAACAAATGTTGGCAGAGCTGTGGAGAAGAAGGAACATTTCTCCCCTGTTGGTGGGCACGTAGACTGGTGCAGCCACTGTAGAAATCAGTATGGAGATTCATCAAAAAACTAGGATTGGAAGTCCCATTCAAGCCAGCTATCCTCCCCACTAGGTGTATTTTCCCAGAAAAATTGAACATCTCATATCACAATAATATATGTGCACCCATGTTTATAGAAGCATAGTTTGTAATAAATCTTGGAAACAACCAATATGCCCATCAACAACAGAATGGATGAAAAAGATGTGGCATTTTTATACAATGGAATATTATTCATCTATAAAAAGGATGACCTTGATCCTTTTATAGGTAAATAGGTAAATAGGCTTTTATAGGTAAAGAGAGGCAACTTGAGGCTATCCTCATAAGTGAAATAAACTATACTCACGTTTGTAAATATATTGTCCTTCTATTGCTAATAATAATAATAATAATAATAATAATAAATTGAAAGAGCAATGAGATCTCAAATGTATAATAGATATTGTAATAAAGATAAGAGAGTGCTCAAAAGGAAAGAATACTTGCAGGTATACACATATAACTGTATGTATGTCTAAATGTGCAAGACAGATAACCATGCTACTAATTCTGTTAAATTCTTTCTAGTTCATTAAAAAGAATAGTTTGTGCTGTCATTGTTTGTGTGTTCACTCTTGATGATTAGATTTGTAACTTGAACAACTACTTCTAAGATAACAATATGTAATATATAAACTAGTGCTAAATTCTTTTTGTTTTTTGAAATTCTATATTATTTCTACTCTTTTTTCTGCTTTGCTTAAAAAAGTAGGAACATGTCGAGTTGAAATGACATTTTAACTAGGCAAGATATGCTGATAAAACTGTACTGTAGAATAATACTGAGTCATAGAAAGGAACATATTACTGATTCATACAACAATATAGATGAAATATTCAGGTAGGATATATTTTGGCTCACAGAAATGGCTCAGAAAGGAACTGAAAGGGGTAGAGTATATGTAGGTAATGCATAAAATAAATAACTGGCAGCTGTTGGGTAAATATTTGCTCCAATTGTATGTAATTTGGTTTGAATGAGGGAAGATACTGACGACATGTAAGATTCAGGTTTGATTTTTTTTTATATTTGGAGGATTTTCTCAAAAGTGGTAAATATAGAATTATTGCAGTGTTTAAATTGTGAAACAGGAAACATCTAAAAGACTGCTCTGAAAGGAGTAACTCTGTGTAATAATCCTTGATATCACTACTATAATGTTGGAGATTTGCCTTTGAGAAAGAACTTCCAGCCACCTAGACAGGATGTAAGAGTGTGTGGTTACAGATTAGAGAATAATTGATAATCTCTCTCAATTATTTGTGAAGAAAACAGGTGTGAATGATTTTCTATCTTCTCCAGATACCTGCACTGCTCACCATCCCATGCCAATAAAGTGATTGACCAGAATCCTATCAATTAGACCCACTTTAAAGTTCCCATTGTTTGTATCTGTGGTTACCTCCATGGTTTCTTCTTAGCTATGTTACATCATTTAGCTACCATCTCTCTTTTGGTGTCTATGCCTCTACCACCTATAGTGTTGGTTTATGTGTATTAATCCTTGGACTCTGGTGGTATGAATTTATATACGAATAATCATTTCAACATATAAAAAATCCAAAGGAAGGCAAACAATATATCTTAAAATTACTAGATTTGCAAAATAAACTTTATCAAAGAAGAACTAAATATCACAAATTTAATTAAATTTGGTATCTTCACAGAAAAGTATTCAGTCATTACAACTGAAAACTGAGGGATGCCTGAACTGTAGAGGAGGTGGACTCATATTTGTTTTTCTGAGTTGGTGATTCAGTGTATTTTCATTTATGTGGGGGTTCCAATTATGTTTTCTTTAAAGTACATTTTAGTAATCAATACATCTACAAAGTAACTAGTAGAGAGCCACAAAAAATGTACACAAGTTCAAGATCTTATTTTTGTTTTTAAATTCATTGTTATTAAATTGTAACTCTTTGATAAAATGTACATAATATAAAGTTAGTTTACCTATTCAAAATGTATAACTGGTATTACTTAGCACATTCACAATATTATGAAACCATCTCTTCTCCCTAATTCAAACAGTTTTACTATTGCAAAAGGAAAACACATTTATTTATTTCTCATTCTCTGGAAGTCTCATATTTGTTTTCTATGTACTTTTCTTGTCTGCAGAATTTCTATGTTAAATTGCATAGTGTGTGATTTTTCTGAATGACTTCTCACACAAAATATTTCATTCATTTTGTAGTAGCATTAGTACTTCATTCTGCTTAGCACTAAATCATATCCCTTGTTACAGATTGTATCACATATTATTTTTATTTGTTGATGGACATTTGGATTGTTTCTAGCCTTTGGATATTACAGATAGTGCTGTGATGAATATATCTGTACAGAATTTGAAGCTTGTTTTAAAGACTTTTGAGTATAAAACTGGGTGGAAGGTAATTCTAGTTTAGCTTGTTGAATACAAATATTTGTAAACAAGATATAATTTTCTTTGATATTGTGGTAAGTAAAATTGGTAAAAGCATATATTTGTAGATACATGCAGTCATTAAATTACAAAAACAGTGGTGATATAAATATACATATATAAATACACATATAATATGCATATGATATATTTAAGAGAAAACATATGTTATCATAAAAATATTTTCAAACAATACCAATTATTACTGCTAACAATCATATGCTATGTGTGTTCTATTTTGATAACTGAGGATATGAACTTATTAAGGGAAATTCTGTTATGTGCTTCTTGCCCTTAATTAAGAAATCTACATGAATACAGGAGAGCTAGGCAATCACAAATTAAGACTGATTCAGAGTGGAGTTGGGTGAAGAACTCATAGGCTTGGACTTTAAAAAATAAAATCTATAAAAATTTGAATTCCCTTATAGAAAGGTAGAAACTATCTACTTGAACTAATCAAATCCTAAAATTCCAAAAATTCAATAAGTGCAAGTTGAACAGTTGTTAAGCCTAGAAGTCAACTTTCACAACTTGTCCTGACTGAACCTCAATCCAAGATTGCAACCTGCCTCTGACTTTTCGAACTGACCTTTTTGCATTCTGGTTACCAACATGGAATCGTGCTTTGGTTACAAACCCTCCCTGCCAGCAGCCCAGATGTAGGAATAGCTAACGGGTTCTTCTGAGACTGAAAAACAAGCCTTTATTGAGAATTCAGGAAAGTCATATTTAAAGGCTTTCCAACTCGCTACAACTTTGAATCTGAGATGCTATTCCCATGAACCTGGGAGAGAATATCACAGTAGAGGATAATGTTCAGATCATTTTACAAGCTGGGAGAATCTGAAACTCACAACAGAAGGCTGATTTATGATTTATCTCAAGTAAGTGCTCCATTTCAATCTTGCAACTAAGTCTTCCATTCAAAAACACACATAGCACCCTTGGTGTAATCAGAGAGAAAGTACTTACAACTGCCTCATCAGCTGCAATGGAACACAGTATGGTTTACATAACTTTCTGTTTATCAACTAGTGAAATCTTTCTTGAAATAGGCATTTTGTGACTATTTAAACATTTTGGTTTTGCTACATTCTTCTCTTCAGTTGTTTAACAAACATTAAATAACAATAAACAATTAGGTATAAACAATGCTGAAGAACTTCAAAGAAGTGTCCAGCCTCCCTAATTTGGTTTATGAATACAAATTCTGATATGTACATAAATAGGAGGTATCTCTAGGCACTTTGCTCATAAGTAGATAGCATCAGTATTATATATTCCTTGCTCTTTTAGGGTAAAGGCTCCATGTATATCTCTTTCCTTTCTTGATCTGAGCAGTTCATGCATATCAAACCTACTGGTAATCCATAAATGATTAGTCATAAATTGGTGAATCAGTAAGATTTTCTTGCTAAACACTCCATTTTCAAATAACTACTTATTTATACCATGTTGACAGTAGCTTTTTATCAGAATAAACAAAATAATGATTATATAATGGTTATATTGCATAATGATTGTCTTGTTTGATTTTGATGGTCTACTTTTCAGTCTGTTTTAATTATTTCCCTCTAATTAATGTTGTTTATTTTTCAAGTCCATTATTCAGGGTTGAATAAAATGAATATTATGTGAAATGACCTTAAATTTTACAAAAAGGATAAATTTCAAATTACTGTTAATTTATAGCATTTGCGATATCTGGTTTAATTTTTTTCAATTAGCAATTTATCATAATATTAATTATGGGCTTTTCTCTCAGTCACTAACCCTATCAGTTTATGAGACAATACCTATACTGTAAACAAATGCAATGACAGTTACTTTGCCTTAAAAATTATAAACAATGTATAATATTTTATATATAAATATATATGTATATATGCATGTAGGTTTGCTTTGCAGTGGAGGAAAGGGGAAAAATAAAATAAACAAATATACCTATAACATTTTTTATATATTGTGAAAAAGTTAATACATTTATTTTTTGCTTCTGTTTGTGAATATATCTTTATTTATGGTGAGACTTAATGTTTAGTAAATAACTATGCTATAAAATACTTCAACCTCTTTCTTTGAAAATTATGACAGAATTGCTCAATATACCACAATCGAGTCACAAACAAATCCCTGGAAAGACACCAAGTACACACACACATACACGATCAAATAGCTGTAAAATCACAGTGTAAGCCAGCAGATAATTTGGAAATAGAAGCAAAAGACAATTGTCTTATAAATTGCTGATCTCCTCATACATCTTGTTTCTGTGTAGTTATTTTGCCAAAAAGGGGGATCATCTGACAGCTACAACTTGTTAGTGTTTCTTTATAAAATATGACTAGAAATAATATAGGATATTCTTAAGATCTGCTTGACATTTTAAGAGTATTATTTATACAATTCTGAAAGAATGAGGACACCATGGTCACATGCTTCTTATTCAACAAAATTAGTCATCCTCAGTTACCTCCATGGCAGCATCAAAGCTATTTCTCATCTGGCTTTGTTTACAGAAGGAAAATCACTTACTCCCTTCCTTACATCACGCTCTTAAAAATACTTCTGGGAAGTTGGAAGGGAAGAAAAATAAGGTAACGCTGTTTGCTGACAAAGGAGATAAGCGTTTAATAAGACAGATATCATTTACATATGTAACTATGTTAGTGTATACCACTTAGGAGTCAATACCTCATGTTAAGTTCAGGCTCTAAATAACGTCACAAGAAATTACACTTTATCATCTAAATTTTGTCTGGGAACAATGCATTTTTAATGTTCTCTGCTTAAAAGGTAAAAAAAAAAAAAAAAAAAAAAAAAAATGTGAAATCCATTAGCAGCCTAATGCCAGCCAGTTACTAAACAGCATAGAGCTGGGTGTTAGTAAACTTTTCTGGAACCATCCTCATTATTCACATAGGGTCACTTATAGTTATCCAAGTCTTTCCTATCGTTATTACTTTTGCTTTATCATTTTTATTTGCATATTAGTTAGTGGTCTGAAATTAGAATGTATAAACAAATAGCCATCGATTAAAGCTTAAAGCAGCACTGGTGAGTTGCTAAAACACTATCTAATAGAGAAGGAATTAAAAATATATCTATTTTTTAAAGGCATTCAATATGGTAAAGTATATTTCAGTGTACAGTTTTTAAACTCTTTGACTGCTTTATCAGAGTTTAATGTAGACAAACATGATTCAGTTGAAATGTGAATCACATTAAAGGTTTCAGGAGTGCTACAGGGAAGACTTCAGCAGAGATCTCCTTTCCTTGTAGTCAAGGGAAGAACTGAAACTCTTCAGCATACAAAGAGTTAAACTATGAGTTTGTGCGAGGAGGAATGATGCTATCAAGTCCTCATAGGCCTTATATTTTTCCTGTAAGACTCTGTGTTTAAACATGCTTATTCAACTGTTTCAGAGAGGTCTTTTGTTCTTGCCCAAGAAAGGTAACATCATATCAATATAAATAGTAAGCCATATATACAATTTGCTGATCTCGTAATTAGGAACAAGGGTACTCGTTACACATGCACCATTTCTGTGGCCATCTTTCTAAGAGATATCAAGATAATTGCTTTTTGTGCTTCACTAATATTCTATGCATAATATTTCACTTGTATTATTTTATAATTACTTATTTTTGTTTTTATCTATCTGTCTTTCCATTTCAAGCACCTACCTCTGGTCTTGGCAGAAAGTTGGCACAGAAATAACTTTTATTCAATAAATGAGTGCCAGGGCAGGCTCCCCTGTGGATAATCAAGTTATAATATTCTTTCTTTAAATAATTCCTAAAAATTTCTTGTTGAAGAGCAAAAATTAATTATAAATTATTTGCTTAAGAAATGTGGAGTTTGAGTAGAGCGAATCTAGTGGAATCAGTAATATTCATGCCTCTGCTGAAATCCAATGAACCTTTTTAAGATTTCAAATTGCAAGCTCTAATGTGAAAATGATTTGATAGAAGATTATCAAACTCACTGGACTGGACAGAGCAGTATGTCAGCACCTTTGTGCACGTCCACGGTATGGAGGTTTTTGAAGGTAAGCAGCGCCTTCATCATTCTGGCATTCTATTTTAGTCGAAGTCTACATCAGAAGCCTGCCAGGGCTCAGTGCTGATAACAAAGCACTATCGCTTTTCAAAGTGACAGAGCACAGTGACATATCAACACTAGGACTTAAACGAAAAGCCCCTTCTAATTTAACTGGGAATCTGCTGAAACTATATTCAGCTCAGCATTCTCGTTTTCAATTAAAACTTTCTTGCAGTGAGAGAAAACTTTGGCATATCCTTTCCTCTTTCGAGGCTGTCGGGGAATCCAGTGGAAAGGGCAGTACAGTGCAGAAATGGCCAGGTAAAATCCAAGTACATATCAGCCTTTGTCATCTACTAATTGCAGTTCCTATCACTCGCAGAGAATTTTACCTGCCGCCTCATGTTGCTGAACTGATTCTTTGAGGAATCATTTTCTGTGCAGAAAGCAGTAAAGGGGATATTATGTGCACACTGTGTGTGCTCTAATACTGGTACTGCTATGGGGCATGAAAGGCTCCTACATGTGACAGTATGTGACTCTTACTTGGCATATAATATAGATAAGATTGTCTTCATTTCTTCTAAAAAATGATGAGCAAAGAAATTAAGTAATTTCTGTACGATGACACACCAAGTAAGTAGCAGAGCTAGAATATGAACATGTATTCACGTTCAGTAACTCCTGAATGTTGTCTAGAGTATTGTTAAAATTTTAAAGTAGTTGATTACGGATAACACACCAACACTATTAAACATTACTTTTTGTAAAAAGTGCAATGGCATGCTAACGTTTTCCTCTTCATATAATGCATTTCTGAAAGATACTTAGCCTAAGGCTTTGCTTTGACCACAACACCAATTCAGAATCCTAGCAATCTGGATGTTGCACACAGACACTTCCTGAAATCTGTGCAATTTGGTGCCTGTTCGTTCTGTAAGAACTAGGGCTAAGGATGCTCCACTAAAACTTGATTTCATCTTTATACAACCCGATGATAGATTTTTCCCTCAAATCTGAATGTTCAAAATTTTTTTGCCTTTCTTAAAAATAACCCTGATATTTAAAAGATGTATCTCATGAGTTCTGTGAACTGTATAACTAAACTATCTGTTTCTGTTTTACTTAAGGTTATCCCACAGTCAAGCTGATTTGCTACTGTTATTCATCATTCACTTTATAATGATTTAAATCACTTCTGTTTCTTTGTATCTTCATGTTATTAATTCTCATTAATTCTACTTTTTCAGAGTATTTACTCACATTTTTTATTACTTTTTAATCTTGCTAAGGTATAACATGGGGTTTCTTTGGTATTCCTGTCCTCTGTTCCCCTTCCCAACTTCTCCCCTCTCCTCCACTTCCTCTCCTTCACTCTATCATTCTCTTGGATTACTTGCAGTAAAAGAACAGACTACCTGACTTTATGGAATAAAAGTCTTCACTGCTGCTGATAAAGAATAATTTTAATCACATACATGAGCACAGCACCATTCAAAATTTTGGAAGAAGTATGTCCTAATAGGGAGAAAACAGGTTTCTGGCAATTTGTCACTGAAACAATCATTAAGTAAAAATAATATATACATGTAAATATTTGAGGTGTTCCATCCTTTGATTCTTAGAACACATTTTTCTTCAAGAAGATATTTTTAGAACTTGGCTCCATACCAACACTCTGTTTTCTGAAAAATGGCATGAGTCAGTTTCCCATAATTCGATTGATCAAAACTTGGACCAAAGGAGGGCAGCCATATGGCACCCAGCTCAGTGATGCTATGCTGCAAACCAGAGAATCTGGAGTAAGCTGTTGCCAAGAAGCAGAATGCATAGTGATGTATGAATTAATGCAGACATACAAGAGCAAAATATTGATGCACTTTTGAATTGATATTGACACATGTATGTCTGAGAATAGTTACTGTTATTTTCCTATGCCAATAAATGTCCCAAGTGAAGATTATTCACAAGGGCTTTGATGTAAAAATTAAGAGCCATCTAATATTTAATATTCATTTGCATTCATATTCTTGGCTTTTTTGGGAAACTTCTAATGAATGGCATCAGAGACATCATGTGAGTCTACAGTTCAGTCAGTCAACAAATTATTCACTGAGTACTTCTGGAGCCAGATGTTCTTGGTTCCAGTGATACAGCAATGTGTAACATTCATTGTACTGTGACAGATAATATAAAAATATAGAATACAAACTAAACTTATGCATGACAATTTCAGGTAAAGATGAAGAGAATAATACAGGTGATGTAATAAAGGAATGGAGACATGCTGGAAGTGATTATTTAAGACGGATACTTCAAGCCTGCACAGTTTTAGTGACTTGAATGGCGAGTAGTCAGTTACAAGAAGATACTGGAGAGAAAGCCTCTTCTAGATCACCACTGCCTACAAAGTCCCCTACAGGGGAAGAACATTAGAACTTCTGAATTGAAAGTAAAGTGCCTGTGATTTCAGCATCAATAATGGGAGGAAAGAAGAGGACAGAGAAGACAGAATGCATTTACACAACATGGGACTCTTCAAGTACAAATAATTTTTGTACTTGGGCCAGGAAAGATTTAACTTTTATGGACCTTAACTTTCTCATAAGTTATGAACTTATCTTTGAGATCTCTCCAGCTCTAAATTATTCTATTAAAACGAGTTTTAGGGTTTCTAATATTTTCGATAATTCACTTACATCAGACATTTCCAGTCTTTAGCAATCCACAGCCCTTAAGTAAAAGGATTAAATTAGTTATCTGTGTGAGTAGTGCACTGAATTTTTAAAGCACTGGACAAAATTGCACTTATAACATCATTTCTCCCAAAGTGCTCAATGCCATTAACTGGTGGTTTAGTCTGTATTTAGAAACTACATTAAACTCTTTTAGGATATTAGGGTGCTACTTAGTAAAGTGTTGTTTTGGTTCAGTGAACAGGAAAAGCATTTCTAGCTAGATAAAATATAAATGTGTTTATGTGAATATGTAAGACCAATCAGCAACTGAAAAGATATACTTGTAAATCAGTTATTTCCCTCTTTTTTCAGATAACATATCACTCTCACATATATCATAATTACTAATGTTTATTAAGAATAAACAGAATTATCCCTCCAGGCATGAAAATAATGTGATCTTTGGAAACGAAAGTTCTCATAGAGTTGCAGATTCCATATATCCACAGTTCCTTCCAAGACTCATACCTGTAAGGTTATAAATTATACAAATGAATTTACCAAGATAGAAAATTCATTTTTCTTATGACCTCATGTATATATCTGTTTTCATAACTTTGACAATTTAAATATTTTATCACTTCGTTAGTATCTCCCAGTCAGGGTTTTACAACATGCTGGTGTAACATGATAAGATGAAAGATGTGCTATATACACAACCATTTATTTTAACAGACTTTGACTGTATACACACAGTATTCACATAGTTCTTGGTCCTGAGAATGGAATTGTAAGATTGAGAGCATAATTTCTACTTAAGGAAACCATAATCCAATGTGTTTGTGTGTATAATGTGTGTGCATATGCTAAGGTATGAGGAGGCTGCAGGTGGCTTAGTAGGTGAGTATAAAATGCAGTGATAATATCTATGAAGGCAAAATCCTGAGGGGGGTAGTAGCACCCGGAGTGGTACTGACACAGGCTTATATAATGAGGGATCTCCAGAAGGGAAACCCAGAGAGAAATAAAGGGAGGGGGAAAAAAGCAATAAGGCAAAGTGAGACTTGAAAGATTTCCACAAAATGTCTTTTAAAAAGGCTGAAAGGAAATAAGTTATATTGGCTTATTTATATTAGATTATACTGTGCTAACCTACATTTATAGATCTTATATTGGAAGTTGAGATAAAACTTCATATATTACCTTGTTTCTTATTTCATTAGTAGATGAGATCATCTACTTACTTTAAGGGGTACAGTCATGAGGCCCTGCAGTATTCTCCAGGTGAAAAAGTGTAACGTAGGTAGTGGGCAATGGTTTCATTTAGAGTGTAGCTGCAGAACGCTATTGCAGAGATTTTTGTTCCTACTCCAGTTAGCAATGCATAATCTACAAAATCATGTCTTTTTCTTTTAACAGACCAGATAGCTGAAACTATGAGATGTGATAGAAAAAAGATACAGTAAATGTTCTTGTATTTAAAAAAATATTATAGTAAAATACGCATTGTCTTTATTCCCCCTCAAGACACTCAGACTTCCTTTGAATACGATTACTCAATGATCTTGCCACTTCATGAAGCAGTTCTGAATTCCTCCTTTGTGACAATCTTCAGCTGTATTCTTAAGGCTGCCTTTATATTTTAATTTCAAATAGTTACCTTTCATGGTAATTTTGACTTTTGGAAAGAGCCCATAACTTGTGTGGTAATAAACCCAATGAGTTATCTTTTTATGAGCCTTCCATTCTGTTGGAGAGTGTTTGGGAGCAATGTTCACTATATTTTGATCATATCTAGAAAAAACACTCATGAAAGACATATTAATGGCAAAGTGTCTTTCACTGTAACACATTTTAAAATACCAGAACATTCATAGTATATTGATCACAACTAATACAAGAAAGCTTAAAAGGACAAAAAACAAACAAACAAAAACAACAACAACAACAAAAAAACAAAAAACAAACTTTTCTAAATGGCAAGAGGAAGAATCTGTCATAGACCTCAAAGAACACAGCAAAAATTACCATGGGAAACAACAATGAATCTACCGCCTTAGGCTAGAATGTAATGGGATTTGGTGAAGATGAAGTCAGAATTATGATACAAGCAGAAACTTGAGATGTGCTTATATAATTGGGGGATAATTCTTTGAAGCTTTCCTATTGGTATCCAGTTATCATGATATAAGGAAATGAAATTGGTACGCTTGTGGAAGGGGCTCTTGAAGGTGATTTTTCATGACTGGAGAAGAAGTTGAACTCGACTTCTCCACAGGAAGGATCTCCACTATTGTTATGAGGAGCAAAACTATCCTGATAACCACAATCATGATAATATTGTAATGTACCCAGTATATAAAATTCCTCACTTAGTGGACAATTCATGTAATTAAATATGTACCTGATCGTTAAGTGAGGGATGTCTATGTATAAAGAACTTTGATGAGTTAACAATATAAAGACAAACAACTAAATTAGGAGAAAAGACTAAATGCTACATACATGGAGATCTATGAATGGTCATCAACTATATAAAAGGTACTTAACATCATTAATCATCACAACACTCAAAATAAACTGTAATAAGGTGACATGTTATTTAATCTTATATAACAAACAGGCACAAAACCAAAATCACTGGCCTTGAATATTAAAGGAAACAAACAGCAAATGAAAATTATCATCATATTGAAACATTTGATTTTTCTAAAAGCTTATTACCCGAACACATTACAGTAATTGCTGTATCAGGAAAATATGTACTTAAGTTATTTTTAAAGCCATTCATGTTTATTACATTTGTATTATTAGAAAGTATCTCTTTCCAGAGCTTTTTATGTGAAATTTGCTATGAGTCCAAATTTTATCAGAAAACTGTCAGATTAAAATCCCTCTACCTTCAAATTTTTGAGCTATTCCAAATTTCATAAAACCAGACTTAATCTGTTCTCTTGTAGAAAACATATCTGAGCTGCTGCTCATATCTCTGTGATATACTTTAAAATAACCTTGGCTTGAATTAAGCTTAAGAATAAACGGTGAGCATTTAGAAAACCTGCTTTACACTCAGCTGTTCCCTATAAAGCAGAACTTTATATCTGTATAGTTGGCTATTCTATTGTAAATTTGGCTATTCCATTATAAAATTCTTGCTATCAGAAGCAAATGTATGAAAAGTAAGGTTTATATAATATTTAAAATATTAATTTTGTAAAATTTTAAATAATTGCTCAAATGTTTATTTTGATTCTTTTATTCAAAATGCATTTTAATCAGTGATTTCCAAAATAATTTTTCTGAAAATATTGTAACTCGAAACCCATTTCCACTTGTTAATTATACATGACAAACTTTTCAATTCTACTAGGGTTAACATATTTATATTTTTTAAAAGTATTATCTGATAAAGTGTGTACTTGGTCCAGTGTTATTAAGCTCTTTTATTATAAAACTATTACTTTAATATTAAAAGTTTCCTTGTATTTATACAAGCTGGATCTCTAAGATCCTTTTTCTATGCATAAGTAAAACTCTCCTTGGATCAGATACTTAAATTTTTTAGACTTAATAAAAGGGAAAAGTCCAAAAGCCTCAATCTTATTTATTTTTTTCATTGTAACAATTTCAATTTTTTCTTTTGAGATATTTTGCTTATAATTTTATCATAGTTTAATTATAACAGTAAATTGAACAATATAAACTCTTAGCAAATTCTAGACGATAGCTCATATTTCTTAGCATGGTTGCATGGTTTCTGAATAAATCCTAATAAGTCTAGAAATTGCTTTTGAGACAGGATCTCACTATGTAACTCAAGCTGACCCTGAACTCCTTATGTATTTCAAACTGGCCTCAAACACGTGGTGATCCTCCTGCCTTAGCCTCCTAAATACTGGACATACAGGCATTTACCACCATGCCCAGCATGTTTAGAAGGTTAAGTTAAATTCTTGTTATTTTCAGTGGATTCATTTTTAATGCAATTTAGGATAATAGAAAATTTAATAGTAATATATAGAAATTTAAAATACTTTCTGCTCCCACAACTACATGGGTTCCTCATCAACCTTCCACTGGAGCGTTCCATTTATTGTAACAAGCATTGATTGACATACAGGCTATGCTGGAGAGGCTGGAGTTCACATTATGGTACACTGTTGCTATAAAATGTAATCTATGGTAAATGTAAAATGCCATAAATTCATCGTTAAATTGTCACACAGAGTAGTTTCACTGCTTTCTAAACCTTTTGTCTAAACATGTGCTGCCCTATCCATTCATCTTTCTCTTAATCCATCCCCTGCAAAGCCACTGAATTTTTTACTCACTGTACAGCCATTTTTTTTAGAACATCATAAGATCAGAATCATACACTAGAAAGTTTTCTCAGAATGGCCATTACACATTTCAATTTCTTACATGGTTTTACATAGTTCATTTTTTAATAGCATGGAATGGCAATCCATTGTCTGGATGGACCATTGCTAGTTTTTCTTCAAAAGACAATCAACGAAAACCAGCATTTCCTTTAGTAGATTTATGCACTCACTAAAGGACTTCTTGGCTACTTCCAAGTTTAAGCCATCATGAATAAAGCTGCATTAAGCCACTAGATGCAAGGACTATGATTACTGCATCATATAGTAAGAATACGTTTGGTATGAAAGGAAACTGAAACTGTTTCCTTTCCATTACACTTCGCATTTCACCGTAAATTAATGAGAAATCCCACAGCTCCTCATCTGCCTTCTACTCAACATCTTCAGTCTTCAGGATCCAAATGTCCTTGTACAATATTGTCTCATTGTTTTAATTGGCATTTTCTGATGACTAGTTTGGTAATTTATTTTCTTGTGTTTGAAGGTAAAGAAGTCTTTGTATATTTCGAATAATGCTATAGTCATTTATTAGATATTCACTTCATTAATATCTTCTCATAGTCTATGACTTCTCTTTTCATTATATCCCACATATATTTTTCTTTATGTATTTTAGGAAACACTGATTACCAATTATTTTTTCTATGAATAGTATAATTGATGCAGTATCTAAAAAGTCATTGCCATTTCCAGGTTTTTTAGATTTTTTAATACTTTCTGGTAGTCTTATAGCTTTGTGTTTTACGTTTAATTTTGTAATCCTCTTTGAGTTAATCTTTCTACTGGGTCTAAGGTCTCTGTGTTCAATACCTGCCTTTTTTTTTAATATAAGGATGCCAATTGTTTCAGTACCATTTGTTGAAGAAAAAAAAAAAAAAAAAAAAACTTTTCTTACTCCAGTGCAACACATTTGTTGATTTTATAGAAGGCCAGTGTACTATGTACTATGTTTATGTAGGATTACTTCTGGGCTTTTTATTCTTTCCCATTGGTCTATTTGTCTATACTTTTATCAATATCACACCACCTTTCATTTGTTTAATCGAGCAATGTAGGCCCTTCAAATTTTTTCTCCTTTGATGTTGCATAATCTATCTGAACCTTTGGCCTCTCCACATTAACTTTGAGTCATTTTATCAACATTCAAAAATAAAAATGCTAAGATTAGAGTGCATACAGCCTATTTAGATAAATTTATGAAGAACTGACATCTTGAATATGTTGCCTTCTTACATACAAACATACTATGTCTCTTTATTTAGTTCCATTTTCATTAGAGTTCTCTGTTGCCCTGATATAGACTTAATGAATAGTATAGATTTGTACCTAACATTTCATTCTTTTGTTTGCTAATATAGGTAATACAGTATTTTAAATTTATTTTTATTTTGGTACTGGGGATCAAACTCATGACTGTGCGCTTCAAGGCAGGCACTTATGTCACTAAGCTAAATTGCCAGCTATATTTTTATTTTTAAATACCATTTATTAACTATTGGTATGGGAAAAATAGTTGACTTTTGTGTCTTAACCTTGAATGCTTCATTCTTGCCATAATCACTTACAAGTTTCAATTTTTCTTTAGTTTTGACATTAATTTCCATAGAAGAACATGTCATGTACAAACAATGGAAGTTTTATTTCGCCCAGTCTTTATAGCTTTTCTTGTTCCTTTTCACAGTGAAGACTTACCATGTTATTCAGAAATAAATTAATTCCCAGTTATTTCATTTCTTGACGATCCTCATATTTCTACTATCTTGTTTCTCTTCATTATTCATGTTTCAGGTGTCCTACCTAATATACAGACTGTGTTTTTCTCATTTAATTTTAATATTGTTTTTTTATTTATCTACAGTTAAATTTTGCTATCATCTATTTAGATCTTCGATAGTATCCATATGATATTTCTCATTAGTAACAACTTTACCTTGTAAAACTTACATTCTTAATACTTGAAACACTGGCAACAATGTTCAAATTTGAAAGTGTTTCTATCCAATAGATTTGCTGATTATAACAATAATAGAAATAATTACTTTTATTGAAAAATACATATGTAAATACTATGAACAGTACTAAAGTCTGTGCTCTCTTTAAATGTATCTTATTTAATGTGTAATGAAAAATTTAAAACCTTGAGTTATTCACCGTTAACATAAATATGATAATACTTGAAATCAATAATACTTACTAAAAGAATATTAAAAATAACAAGTAAATAAAGGAACCTTATTGGAAAAGTAGTGACAAAAATGAATTCAGTGACTTTTTCACTTGGTTCCCAGAACCAGGACCAGGATTTAAGTAGTGAACAAGTTATTTGGGCTGTTGAAACCTCAGAACCCTAACTTGTAAAACACGGATAATAAGGACTATGTTATAAACTTTTGAGGATTAAATCAATGTAGAATGATTGGTTTAGTATCTGGCACTCACCTAAGAAGGGTTGAGTAGATCATGATTATTACAAATTTTTACCGGCATTTCTCAGAATATGATCAGGATATTTTGTTCTCCAGGATATTTAGCACATTTTATAATGCCAAAAAACTTCCATGTACTGAAGTTCTCCATTTATAAAGAAAGGAGTTAAATAGCTACATTTTTTTTAAAGCTCAGTGAGGAATACTAGAAATCAAGGATGATAAACATATTTATTCTTCAAAATATATTTATTATTTTTTTCTTTTTTAAATTTTACATAATTTAGGACAACCAATAAATAAATCCTATAAAGATAGTTACTTTCGGGCTCAAATAGTTAAATATTCATGATAAATTTAAGATTACAGATTTAAATTAAGATACTACAGTTGATAACTATGTTGTATTTATATTGAACTCAGAAGCAATTCCACTTTTTTTTACCAACTTACTTGAGAACTGAGTAATCCTTGAAGTGAAAGAAGGGATAGAAAAATAATTGTGCATGGTTGAAGAATCCAGTACACAACATTTTGGTCTTTGCAGAGAGATTACAGAAAGGAGAACAAAAAACTTAAGAATGAAACACTTTTTCTCTTGAAGGAGAGAAAAATCTATATCCACCTAAACATAATCAATACTCTAGGATCTCAAAATCATGCTCTAGTCACCAAGAAATTTGGAAGACAAAACTAAATACGTATTTGTATAACAAAATAATGTATATCACTTACTTGAGGCCATTGCATTGATAATAATGAACACATAACAATCATTAGACGTGTGGAAAAGCTGAAATGTGTGAGTTGCATACAGAAGACAATGGCAATGGATAGGAATATAAATCTTGGAATGATGAAACTAGGATTGTAAAACAGACATTGTAAACTTGACTAATGACCTTAAAAATATATTTAATAAGTGGATAAGAAATTCTCCAAGAATGACAAATAAAAAATGTCAAAGAAAAGATAAAGATTAATATAAAAACTATGTACTTTAAGTTGCAGACTATGTCCATGGAAGTAAATGTGAGTAAACTTGCAGAAAATATCCAGAGAAGCAAAAGTGAACCAGTCCTAGATAAATGTAGGAACATTTGTGGTTTAACATAGCTTTAGCGGTTGCATGAAAGAAGAACATATTTGCGACAAAAAGATTTGAAAACTGTTTTTCAGTCTTTCAAATTGTTTTCCCTATTGTTAAAAGTGAGATCACAAATCTAAGAAAGCTCAGCAAACTTTAAACATACTAACGCAAATAGATACTTTCATATCACAAACAAGTAAATTGTGTATCATAAGCAAAATACTAAGAATGAAAGAAATTTTCAAAGAAATTTATGGCTTATTATAAGTCTTATTATATCCAAAAGAACAAAGATAATATTTTGTGGGTTTTTTTTTTGTTTGTTTGTTTGTTTTTTTCTGCTCTCAAGAAAAACACAAAACAAAGAACACTGGAAGAATCCCTTTCATGTGCCAAGTAAGGAAAGGAAAAGGGTCGTCCATGATTTTTTTTTATTCAGACAAAATAAAGACAGATTTAATACATTTTTTGAGGAATAAAATAAATTTGTCATCAGCAGCCATGTACTTCAATAAATAATAAACAAATTCTTCAAACTGAATGGAAAAGATACCAGATAAAATTATATTCCACACAAAGGACGAGCACATGAGAGATAATGATTTAACAATTTTCTATTTACAGGACACACTTTCAGTATTTAGTATAAAGGCACAAGTTAAATGGAGATAGACAGTAAAAGTATACATTCTAACCAGAGCATAAGCAACACGGACTCAGACAAAACTGACTTCAGGATTACCAGAGATTAAGGAGGATCTTTTAACAATGATAAAATGGTCAATTTGTAAAGCTTCTGGGAGTCTAACAGAACAGTAAGCAGCAGAGCAAAAGCCCACAGAGAGAGTAAAAAAGAATAACTTAAGCAAAGAAGAAGGTGGAAGCTGGCAGTGCCTTTGCTTGGAGTGGGACCCACTGTGTGAGAAGAGCTGTTGGGATGCATGGTTACAGTGATGGTGGTGCCTGGTGAGCCCGGAGGCCTCTTCAAAGTGACAAATAGTAGAGGGGAACAGTGCACACAGAGGACTGCACTGAGTGAAGGAGAGTACAGAGGGATCAGTCCTCCCATGAGAGACAGGGAGGAGTTGGATCAGATAAGCCAGGAACCAGAACTGCGGCAGGCTCCTTCCAGCAGCTCCTAGCTGGAAGCACACCAATGGAAATGGCTCAGACTGAGCCCTGCCCCTATACACATTCCAGCAGCCATCCCCCAGGTTCCCCACAGCTAACCAGCTTGGCCTGAAAGCTTCATGGCTCTGCCCCCACACATACTCCAATGGCCATGGTGGGGGTTCCCTGACAGTAACCAGCTGTGTCCAGAGGCCACAGCCAGCTCTACCCTGCGTGCACATTCCACCAGCCACTGGAGAGCCAAAGTAGGCTGGAAAAAACAGCAGACAGCCCTGCACCAGCACACCAAATAGTCATCATCAGATATCTGTAACCAGCACTGGCTACAAGAACCAAACAGTCTCGCTTCAGAGAAATTGTAGCCAATGCAGGAAGTATCTGGGACCCCACTACCCACCTTTCCTGACAACCCAGGAATATGTCAGGAAGAAGAAGCAAAAAGAAGATGCTGGCCTCCAACCCAAGCAGCACAAGTCCAGGAAATTAAAACATGGAAGAGATCAGGAGTCACACATTTGATATTTCTGAAGTGATGGAAACTGAGGTAAATAAACAACTTAATGAGGCTATAAAAGAATTTAGAACTGAAATATTCTCTCAGATAAAAGAAGAAATGAAAAACATAATAAAAGAATTGTTAAGCACCCCTAAAGAAGACATAGATAAAAAAAAATAGAGGAGCATAGGAAAATGAGGGCAACTTTGAATGAACAATATAAAAGAGATTTAGAATACATGAAACAGATTCAAAGAGATATCTAGGAAATGAAAACTGACAAAACCGCTGGAAAGAAACTAAAGATAGACTTTCAAACCTTGAAGACAGATTTGCGGCTTGTAATCACAAAAGGAAAGATCCCTTAAAAACAATGAGGAATCAGGATTAACAATCAAATGGCTACAAGACAACCAAAAGAAATGTAAGAATAATAGATGTGAGTTAAAAAGCAGGAGTCAAATGGCATTTAAATTCTATTTACAGCTATAATATCAGAAAATTTCCCAAGCATAGGAAAAGGAAGGGAAACTCAGATAAGTGAGGCATATAGGGATCTAGATAGCCATCAAAGTAAATTTACACTCAGATATATAATAAGGAAGATCCTAAAAATTCAACATAAGAACAGAATAATGAAAGCTGTAAGAGAAAAGAAACAGATCACTTATAAAGGAAAACCCAAGTCAAGAAGAGTTTGGAGTGAAGTATTTCAAGTCCTGAAAGGAAACAACTATCAACCCAGATTGATGTACCCTGAAAACTATCTTTCAAAATTAGTGTAGAAACAAGACACTTCCATGACAAATAACAACTGAAGGAATTCATGATGACCAAACCACCCTACGGAGAACACTGAAGGACATTTTAGAGAGAGATAAAGAGATCACTGTTCCAGGAATAGTGACAGAGGTGTATCACCAACTGGGGCAGACAATGGAATGGAAGGGAAAAGTAGGCAACCAATGGCATGAAAATAGCATGGCAGAGATGTGGCAGAGCATGCTGGCCATAATCACTAATAAAGATGGCCTCAATTCACTAATGGAAAGAAACTCAAGCAGACTGGATCAGGAGACAGGATTCCATCAATATGCTTCATACAAGAAATACATTTAACCTGCAAGGGGGTTTGTGGACTGAAAATTAAAGGAGAGAGAACAATGCTCTATGTGACGGAACCAGAAAGAAGTGGGGGTAGCTTGCCTATCAGCTGCAGACTGGTTGCCTAAGTCATGAAACTTTTATACAGTGGAAAGCTACTCAACTATTAAGAAAGATAACCTTGAGGCTCTTGTAGGTAAATGGATGCAACTTGAGATCATGTTCACGGATGAAATGTTTCAGAGTCAATGGGTGAACATCATGTCTCCCTAGCGTAAAATAACCAAGGTTACAAAATACATAATATATACTGTGAAAGTGAAAGGGGAGGAAGTGTGTAAAAAGGGAAGAAAATGGCCACTCTTAATCTATCCTGATTTGAAAACCATATTGTTTTCATTGTTCTGTTTAGTTTGGTTTTAGTCTGTTTCAGTTTGTTAAAATTTATTATATTTGATGGTATGGACAGCTATTTCAAAGATTACAAAATAATTATGGTATCCATTACTGATCTCCTAGTAGCTTGCTTGAAGCCCTGTATTGCTTTCATGTTTTGTTTTGACTGATTTTATTCTATTTTGTTTTGTTTGATTCCATCACGTCTGCTGGTATAGGCACTACTTTGTAGATAACAAGACACATTATGGTACCCACTGTGGGTTTACTTTTATCTTAACTTGAAGTCTTGAACTGCTTTCATTGTTTTGCTTTTGCTTGTTTTATTCTGTACTATTTGTTTGATTTTGTTATGTCTGAAGGTGGGCCATTCTTTTGAAGATAACAAGAGGCATTATGGTAGCCATTATTGATTTCCTTGTATTTTGTTTTAAAGCTATGTGCCATGCTTATTGCTTTGTTTTGATTGAATGTATTCTGTTTTATTTGGTTTGGTTTTATTCTCTTCAAAATAAAAAGTAGTCAATTCACCCAGTAGACAGAAATTTAAAGATATATATATATATATATATATATATATATATACACACACACACAATAAAGATCTTCAAAATTAAATCAAGTAACGTTGAAACACTAAAGCAAAAACAAAATACACGTTATATTTGATTATTATACTTTAAGTCTGAAAAAATAATACAATATATTTATTAAAAGTATTTGTTTAATGTTATCATAATTCAATAAAATTGATATATTTAGGACACTTTACCAAAGTAGATAAGTATTCAAGTAATCTTGGACTAGGTAAAATTTCTTAGAAGTGACAAAGAAAGCACATGGTTATAAAAAACAAAACCAAATATTTGAAACTTTGTACATCCTGAACATTTTTAAAAAGTATATTACCTAAAGGATATTGTTTAACAAAGAGTAGGCAAGCCTACTCAAATAATTTTGGAGAAATTATATATACATAAATATGTATATATTTATATGCATAAAATATATACATCATACACATATACAAGGAATTTATATCCCAAATACATATTTAACCCATATAACTGAATCAAAACTCAAGAAATACAATATTTAAATGGACAAGTATATTAAAAAGTGTTTAAAACTATATAAGTAGTGCATGAAAATAAAAAAAAAGTCTTCAACATTGTTAATCATTTGGGATATGCAAATTGAAAGAATATTGTGAAGCTAGCACACACCTATCAGAATGAATAAAATCAAGTAAAACTAATATTGACAACTGCTAGGAAGACACATTTCAATATTCCCTATACCTAGCAATTCCATTCTATATTAGTTTTACTGAAGGAAAATTAAAGCATGTCAAACAAATTGTGTATACAAAATAGATTTATATAAATAAATCTCATTAATTTTTGAAAATAAAACACAAAAACAATTCAATGGAGTGATTTATCAAACGGTGCCAAAATAATAAGCCATATATATGCAAAACAATTAAGTTTGGCTTAACACTCACACCTATACAAAAACTAACTCTCAAAATAGAGTACAAAATTAATTCTAAAATAAAAGTTTAAAATTTCCTGAATGCTAAATAACAGGAATATTCATTTTGGTAATGTAGGACTTGACAACAATTTCTTAGACATAACACCAAAAACAAGATTAATAAAAAGAAAAAAAAATGGAGACAAATACTTTTGTTCAACAGATAGATAGAACTAATTTTTCATGTCAAGTTGGCTATATTGTAGTGATTGTCTTTTTGGTCAAAAATCATACTAGATGATGCTATAAAATTACTTTTTAGCTGTCATTAATGGTCAAATGAGTAGACTTTGAATTAAGTTACTTAGCCTCCATAATTAGGGTGGAATAATCTTCAAATCTCTTGAAAGCCTTAAAAGCAAATAATGAGGTTCACTGAAGATAAAGAATTTTTCCTGCAGAAATTTTACCTGTGATTTCAGCCTTCATTCATACTTCAGACTCCAGTGTCAACAATTACCAGAACTCAGTCCTACCAATTGCTCCTATGGCTATCAAACTTACCAGTTCCTATAACTGTATAAGCTAATTCCTTAAAAAAAAGTTCTCTTTCCTTAAATACATGAAATCATATATATATATATATATATATATATATATATATATATATATTTCATACCTATATACATATACAAACACGTAATCCATGAAAATCTCCATGAATATATGAAGATAAGTTTGACACTAGGAGAAACTATTTGTAAATCACATTCCTGTCAAAGAACTAGTGATGATAATAAAGAATTTCAATTTAAGAGTAAACAAATTAAAAATTCAAACTAGAAAATTACCGAAAGGCATGAACTAATATTTTACCAAAGATATGCAGATATTAAGAGGGCCTAGCATTTAGCTCAGTGGTGTAAGCATCTGCATGGCACGTGCAAGGTCGTGAGTTTAATCTCCAGTATTGAGAGAGAGAGAGAGAGAGAGAGAGAGAGAGAGAGAGAGAGAGAGAGAGAGAGACAGAGAGAGAGAGAGAGAGAGAGAGAGAGAGAGAGAGAGAGACCGACAGACAGATACAGAGACACAGAAAATAATTATCCATCAGACAAATATAAATTAAAACTACAGTGAGATATCACCATACATCAATTAGCATGACTACAGTGAAATTTTTTGAGAAGAGCAAATCTTGGCAAGGAAGTATAGAAATTGGGTCAATCACACATCAGGAGTAGGGGTTTAAAATGTTACAGTCTTCTGGAAAATAGTCTGGCAGGTTCTTATTTCGCAAATCCAAGCATTTAGTGTAAATACTAAATGACCCAACACTTTCATTAAATCATAATTCACTATAATATTCCAGAGAAATGAGGATTTAGCTTCACAAAAATACCTATGTAGGAATGTTTCAGTGTGCTTGGGTGTCATGGAAAGTCTCTTTTTTACTAATGATCAAACTGACTTTTAATAACCTCTATAAAATTACAATGAAAAGATCAGAAAATACTTAACTGGCAAATCTAATAAAGCTGACAAGCTGACAAACTGAGATCAAAACCTTATAACCTTTGGAAAAATATTCAAGATAAAGGTTTTTAATTATTGAGAAATGTGAATAATTCCAGTTTTACTATACAGTTCCAGATTCCGAAAGGAGGTGCTAATAACAATGACCACATTAACTTTCTGTCAATACCAGTGCTTTGTTGTATATATAACACAGTGGTGGGACAGTTCTAGGAAAGACAGTTATATATATATATATATATATATATATATATATATATATATATAGATATAGATATATCTACATAGTAGATATATCAGAAATGTCTGTTAAATTTTGAGATATTCAATATTTACAAACATATATCAAGAACAGAAAATGTATTTTTTTTATGCAACTGTCTGAGTTCTGGGACATGTTTCTGTGTAACTAGACATGAACTTCAATGGCAGGGGTTGAGGATCCCACATATACTTACCATGTCCTCATCTAGACTCTCTTTAAACTTTCTTTAATGCTGTGAGACTCCCCATTTAATGGCAAAATAATACATACTAGTGAAAATCCATAAAAATCTGTATAAAACAGACCATTTAACCCCACCAAATAATCTCTGCCAGAATGGACTAGATTTTGACTCGTGCCTCAAGCAAATTTGTGATACTACTGGTGATCTAAAAGTTTGGACCTCAAGATAGAATGAAAAGGACAATAAGGGTCCAAATAGATCTGTGAGAAATTCTCTCTAGGGGTTCAAAATCACCATATGAAGAAACATGTTGAACATGTTTAGCAGAGACAACAAAAAGAGAAAGAAAGGACTCAAAGTGAAGTAATTGAAGCCATGTGCAGAAACATAACCAACTCTTCATCATCAAACTTGAATGACTTTCTGGGAGTATGATTTTCTGGTCTACATTTTAGAATGTCCTCTATTATGAAAACAATCAATATTCAGTGTTGCATTTGCTCCTTACATAAAGAGGTATTAGTATCTTAATTTTACAAATAAAGATACTGAGTCTTAACTTTTCCATATTCTCTGAATTAAAAATCCATAAAATTTCTATTATTTTGAGTCACTCTCAAAGAAGAAAATGAAAAGAATACATGGATGATATGCAAAAAATTTTCTTTTTTACTTTGAAGCTCGAGTCAAAATCTTTAACCTTGTGCTGTTGTGTCTGTAAATTCTTATTTTTCAACTTACCTCTCAAAACCTTCAAATCTCTAAAATTTTACTTTTTAATGAACTTTTGTACCGAATTCTAATATTGAATATCAATAAAGTTTACCTAATGAATTATTTTATTATGTAGTTCTGATATGCAATGAATTGTGCCAAATACTTGCTTTTGCAAGCTTATTCTAAGAAAATTCTAAGACATATTTATCAACATTCAGACATGGTTTCTTGGGCTCAGGATTAGCGATTGAGAAGATGAGACATATCCACACTGAAGGTCAGCATCTGAGAGGACTGTAAAAACTTTTATTTTTAGGGAGCAAAATCACCAATGACATGGGTTTTTTAAAATTTATTTATACTGTTACTTATATTTTTTTCTTAGAATTAAAGAAATGCAATCACATTTTAAAACCATAAATATGAAAACAAAATCATCTATATACCCATAATCTAACAACTAACAGTATTTTGCAAAAATTGACTTCTAACTCTTTTCACATAATTCTTTTGAAAGGTGAATGCTTCATTTCCTAATACAATTGAAAAGTCATTTGCTGACAGTAAACTGGTGGCAGGTGTGCTTTCGTGTTGACAGCTGTGATTCTGACATGGATCACAGACAAGCTCTGCTGGCAGTACTAGAACATCTGGAGCACTTGGTCACATTTCAACAGCTAATTTGAGTGGACTGTTTTTTGTTATTTCAAAAAATAAAAGAAGTCTTAGACCCTCAGACCGTGTTTGCATTGCACTATATCAACAATTTATTCAATTTATTATTTCATAAATATGGACAGAAAGATAGCAATGTTTACCAATAATTTAAGGTCTAGGAATAAAATTTTTGGAATAAAAATAATAGAAGCAAAATTATGTGATTTTCTTTGATGTTTTAATGGCCATTGGTTGACAGAAAACAAACTAAAATTTAATCCCTGTTAGTTCAAGAACTTATAATAGCAATACATAGATGACATTTAATATTTATTAGATTTATTTTATTAGATTAGATTTATTTTTCAAATTTATTTTGTAAAACAGTACCTATTGAAAATGCTTATTAGTAAACATTTATGCCAACACTGTACTACACAGTACCTACAGAGACATCCCACAAGTGGCAGTAATTGATGTTGTTTCTGTTTAGTAGATGAGGATACTCATGCTCAGAGAACTAAGGTCACTGTTATATTAGTTAGCTTTCCCATCATGGAACTCACTACTTGACACCTACATCTTAAAAGAGGACAGCTTTAATGTGCTTCATAGTTTCATTGTGACTGGTTGTCTCCAAAGTGGAAACATCATGGCAGAAGGGGTTGGCAGGGCAAAGCTACTCAGTTTAGGGTAGGGGTGCAGAATAGAGCAACAGTACCCCAAGGAATGGGTGAGAGGTCAGATACACATGCTACAGTTACATTTCTATGACCCTCCCAGACATGTTGAGGGAACCAAACCAATCAAACTGAAACACTACCCTAACCACCCCAACTGACTGAACTCTGTGACTATCAGATAAAAGAAAAAAAAAAAAAAACCGGCAAAGATCATGCACATTCCCATTTTAAAAATAGCATTAAAGAGACTGTAAACTATCTGTGAATATACAGCTTTGGTGAAAAAGAGCATACTTCTTTCTTTACTACCAATTTCATCCAAACATACTAGACCCCACTGTGAGCAATGAAAAAAATGCTGCCAATATATTCATGATATGAGTCATTTGTACCTAGAAATTTTTTAGAAAAATGAAACAGAAGAACTTAATATTTTCAAATTCAACAATTCCAGGAATACTATGATGGCAGATGAGAGGCAGAAACACCCACAAGACATTCAGCTCATCACCCCGATCTTCAGGGTCTTGGAAACTGGATGAACAAATATCCTACACAGGGTCAGAAATTTTAAGGAGAGGCCCCACAGGTCAATTCCTGTATCACAGGTATTTACAGAAAGAAACAGGGCAGCCTCTTGATGCTAGTACTGCTTATGGCAGAGCTTCAGTCACTATTTCGCTTGAGAAAGACGCTCTCTGTAAAAAAAAAAAAAAAAAAAAAAAGCCCCATATAGCAGCTGCAGTCAGGCTGTGGTACTTAGTATAAACTTGGCATTCACCAATTGGTCCCTCCTGTCCTAGGTTTCTTCCCACTGGGAGGCAAAGCCCAACTACAGTCACAAGAGATGGCTTCTGCAGTGTAGATCATTATAGAAGGCACAGAGCAAAGGATCACTTAGAAGGCAGTAGGAGCAGGGATCAAGGAGAGGAAAAAAGGAACCTATGGCTAAATAGGCCGCCAGAGTTAGGTATTGAACAACTGGTGAATTAGTGAATTGCAGGCAGTGACTATGCATGTTTTGATGTGGGGGCAGAGAATAGACACTAAAGCATTGCCACAATAGGCACACACTCTGAGATCTGTGCAGCTGTGATAGCCTGCCCACCACCTGCCCTACAACTACCAAAATATTCTATGCCCATGTGAAATCCATCCTACTAACCTCCAGTCCTGCTGAGCTTGGTGCCCATGTGAGCTCTTTCCCACTGGCTCTTACACTTGACTAAATTTCAAGCATAAGGTTCCTCCTCTGATGAATCCACACCCTAAACTCCAAAGAACACATGAGCTGGATAGTGATTCTTTGGATCTGGAAGGAGCATTTGGCATAGTAGAGAACATGAGAGGAGAGATGCAATCAGGGGGTATTGCCTGATGTGCTCACCCAGTGAGGTTAATACAAACAGATTTAAGCAGTTTCAGGGATTAGCATGGAGGGAAAAGAATGGAAATTGAGAAGGCCCTCAGAGATCAATATATGACCCAGTACTTACCCTTCCTACTGGGCCTTCCTCACATTTACAATATTAAATGTGATCTATTCATAAAACATAACCAAAAATCTCTTGCTGGATAATTTACAGACCTGCAGCAGAAATGTAATAGAGCTCCTGCCTGCAAAGGTAGCGAGACACAGGCTCTGGAGACTGCCTAGACCCACAAATCTCTATATACTGATAGATAAAGAGAACAAATTATCAGTGGGAAAGCAGCTCATGCACAGATCGAAACACCCACCATCTTAGTCACAAGAAAAGAGGGCTAGAGGCAGATAAATCAGAATACTAGAGTCTTTAATGAGTACATTGCATGTGTGTCTTGGTCATCCGTCTAGATAGGGTGCCAATAGAATTAAGAAATGTAAGTTTGGGCCATTGGAAGATTTACTTCTTGCAGGCAGCCAGTGAGGGCAGAGAGACACAGCCATATCTACCTCTGACTACTGGCTGCCAACAACAGAACATTTTCTTCCTGTGTGTAGCCAGTTGGAGCAGGGACATTCATCCAGTTAAGCCCTGTGCACCTGCAGGCCAACATCAGAAGCCCCTATTTCCTTTGTGCAGTTATCACCCAGCAGGAGAATCAGACAAACACACCCCTGTGTGCCTGCCAGCACTGTGGGAGTTCTTGCAAACAGAGAAGCAGCCTCATCACCATATACCCCTAGCCATTGGGAAAGCCCCATTGTAGCTGCACAGGAGAAGCATGTCCTACACTCTCCTACCTCCCTGTAAACCTGAGGTCAGTGGAACTCAGGCACATTTCACATTTCCCTGCTCCAAGGAGAAATATCTAATGTGGAAAGTGCTTGGGATCCTAAAACTAGCTTGCTGGAAGGAATCCAGGAGAATGTCAAGACAAAGGAGCAAAGAGCAATCTCAGACCTCCAGCCTACACAGAACAAGTCTGGGAGACACAATTATGGAAGAAAGTGGAATTTACACACCTAAAATCTCCAAGAGGATAGCAAATGAAGTAAAGAAACAACTCCATGAAACTGTAAAAGTAAGCAAGTCAAACATAATATCTCAGGTAGGAGAGAATAAGATCTCAAGTAAAATAATATGTCAGGTAAAACATAATGAAATAATTGCTCAGCATATCTAAAGAAGACATAGATAAAAAAGAAGAACATAAGAAAAAGAGGAAAAACTTAAGTGAACAATATAGAAAAGAATTACAATGCATAAAACAGATTAAAAAGATACGCAGGAAATTAAAAAAGTCTGTTGAAAGCAGGCAAACACATTGAAAGAAATGAAAAACAGACTTTCATTCCCTGAAAACAGGATTGCACCTATTGATTGTGAATGGAAATATCTCTTAAAAATAACAAGAAATCAGGAAATAATAATTCAATGGCTGCAAGATGATACAAAAGAAATACAGTTTAAGAGTGATAGATATCAGTGAAGAGGCAGGCATCAATACAAACAAAATAAAGAGGCTATTTACAGTAGTAATAGCAGAAAAGCTCCTAAGGATGGGGAAAGGAAATTACATATAGATAAGTGAGATACATAGGTCTTCAACTAGCCATAATCAAAGTAAATAAATACCCAGACATATAATAATCAAGAACCAAGAAATTGTACACAAGAACAGGATACTAAAACCTATTGAAAAGTAACAGATCACCTATAAAGCAAAACCAATTAGAAGTATGGCAGACTTGTCAACATATATCATCAAGTCGAGAAGGGTTTTGTATGAAGTGTTTCACATCCTAAAAGAAAACAACTTCCAACCCAGATTGATGTACCTTGAAAAAATACCTTTCAAAGTAGATGGAAAACTATATTTCCATTATAAAGAACAACTGAAGGAATTCATAACCACCAATCCAATTTTATAGGATATTCTAGAAAAGATAAAGATGACCTGGTTCCAGGAAGGAGAGCAGAGGAGGATCACCAAACAGGACAGGCATTTGAATGAAGGGAAGAAGTGAAAGGCTAACATCAGGAGGATAGCATGGCAGAGACAAACCAATGTATGCTGATTATAACCAATAATAATTAATGTAACCTCAGTTCATCCATAAAAAGAAACACAGAGGGAATGGACCAAGAAACAAGCACCGTCAATATACTGTATAAAGGAAATACACTTAACCTGAAAGGACATTCATAGACTAAAAATCAAGGGATAGTGTCGTGCTTTATGTCTGTGTCCCCCAGGCCTCATGAGTTTGTATTGTGCATTTGTGATTGGTTCACTGTGTAGTGCTTGGATTGATGATGTCAGTGCTACACCCACATAGGCTTGGAGCCATGATGTGATGTAACGGCAGGAAGAAGGTGTGTCTTGCTCTTTGCTGGTTGCTGTTTGCAGCCGCCATGAACTGCATCCCAGCCATGCCCACCTACCTTGGAGCCAACTGAGTGTGGACTGAAATCTCCAAAAACTGTGAGAAATAAACCTTTCCTTTCCCAACTTGTGCTTCAGGTATTTTGTCTCAGCAATGAGTAAAAAATAACTAAGACAGATAGAAAACAATTGTTCCATGTGACAGCAGACAAAAAAAAAGTAGCAAGAGTAACTTGCCCATCAATTGCAGAATAGATAAGAAAGGAATGATATTTTTATGCAGTGGAAATAGTTATAAAGTAGAATAATCTCAAAGCTCCTGTAGATAAATAGATGCAACTGGACATGATGTCCATGGCTGAGGCAAATCAAACTCATGAACCCTGGCATAAGAAACAGGTATTAGAGGGCTCCAAAAGCAAGAGTTAATGTAAGAGCAAAAGGAGGAAACATGGGAGAGTAAGGTAGAACTACTGTCAATTTCTTGTCTTATCTTGAACTCTTGCATTATTTACACAACTTTGTTAGGTCTGGCTTTGTTCTGTCTGGTTTTATTAGATTTTATGCTGTTAAATAGTACCAGCTATTTTGAAAACAATGGAATATATTATGATAATCATGGTTGTCTATTAGATTGCATTGAAGTCTTATAATGATTTCATTCATTGGTTTGATTTTATTATGCTTTGATGTTATTAAGTGTGATGGTAGAACAGCTTTTTTGAAGAAAACAATACATTATAGTAGACATTGCTGATTTATTATCATCTTGTTTTGAAATCCTACCATGCTTTTGTTCTTCAGTTTTGATTGGTTATATCCTGTTGTGTTTTATTTGATTTTATTATGTGTGATAGTATAGAAAAATTTTTTTGAGAATGAGATACTATAGCAGCCATTGTTCATTTCCTCTTATTTGGTTTTGAAATTCTGCAATATTTTCCTTCTTTTGAATGGTTTTATATTATTTTGTTGTGTTTAATATTATTGTGTGTGTGTAAAAGTATGCTCAACTATTTCGAAGAAAAGAGATGGTATGAACAGCTATTTTGAAGCAAGTAAGACCTTATGTTAGCCATTATTGATTTCCTATCATCTTGTTTTGAGGTGCTATGATGCTTTTATTCTTTTGATTTTGATTGGTTTATTCTGTTGTGTTTTGTTTGATTTTATTATGTTTGATAGAATAGACAATGTTTTGAAGAAAATGAGACATTATAGTAACCATTATTCATTTCCTGTTATCTGGTCTTGAAGTCCTGTGATACTTTCATTCTTTTGTTTTGATTTATTTTAGTCTGTTTTCTATTAATTTATTTTATTATATGTAAAGGTATGGACAACTATTTTGAAGAAAACAAGACACTATGCTGATTTTCTGTTTTCTTATTTTGAAGTCCTGTGTTGCTTGCATTGTTCTATTATTTTTGCTTTGTTCCATTTTGTTTTGGTTTATTCTCTTTAAAATAAAAAAGTGTAAAAAAAGAGAATGAGAACTCAGCCTCCCATAACTGCTACAAGCCCAGTCTTCTCTACTTATGAATGAAGGGGAAGAGCACATTGGTCATACTCAGAATAAAGTATAAACAGCACTGAGTGAACTTTTTACTTTGGTGTCTTTGTAGGTTTCCATTTTTTTCTATCATTTGGTGTAATTAAAATAGGTAGATTAAAAATTAATTTGTGCTTTACATAGGATCTCTGAAAGGGCTGGTAAATTAATATTCACCAAAACCTGTATGGAGAATTCAAATATAAGATTTGCACCAGCATATTAATTGGCTCCTAACCTTCTGAATGCTTCTCTCAATCTCCATTTTTACCCCTGTCCCTCTTATTTCTTTCCTCTACTCCCACAAATAAAACTTTAAACCATTTCTATCTAATCATCTTCTATACCATCCTACTCGTCATTAGCACTATTTTTTGTTTTCTTAGCTTATTAAAATTCATGAAATATTGAAATCAAACAGTTGCCAGAAAGCACTGGGATTACACAAGCTAGGGAAAGATTAGAGGATGACACCAAAGGTTAAAAAAATAATCTTCACCAAAATAATAGAAACATTTTTAAATCTAGTGAAATAAATCAGTATGTAGATAAAGGGTATTTTATAGAATCTCAAATATTATGACACAACAAAGTAAAAATTCCATAAAGTTAACACAAGGAAAGAATATTGAAAGCTGTTAGAGAAAATCGTCAAGACATCTATTAAGACAAGTTATCAGAAAAAACTGAAGATTTCTCAAAACAAACACTAAAGGCCAGAAGAGCTTGGAGTAAAGTTTTTCAAGTTCTGAATGAAAACAATTGCCAGTCTACATTATTACATCTTGCAAAAATTATCTTTCAAAATCCATGGAAAGAGAAAGACTTTCCAAGAATAAGCAAACCAAAAAATTCATGATCATTAAACTGGAACAGCAGAAACAACTTCAGAAAATCACAGATAGAGATAGCAAGGTCAACATTAGCAAAGAGCTCAAATGAAAGCATAAAACTAGCTGGAAAAGTAAGTAAACAAAGGCGAAAGTAAAGGAATAAGCAGTGAAAACAATTCAATTACAGAATTCAGTAAAAATTCTCAGGAATAACACTAAACTCTCCAATCAAAGACAGACTGATTGATCAAAAACCAAAATTTAACCATATGTTGTCTGTCTGTGTCTCTCCATACACTGTAAGTGAAATGATAGAAATCATAATCCATGCAACCGGACCCTGAACAGAAGAAAGAGTAGCTGTCTTGTTTTCAGACAAAAAGGACTATGACCCACAAATTATCAGAAGAGATAAAAACACTGCAAACTGGTAAAGGGGGGAACTTTACAGGACGATATAACGAGTATAAATAAATATGCATTGAATGCTGGCCTCTCCAGTTTCATCAAACAAAAACTGCTAAACATGTAAAAGCAGAGATAAGATGATAAGAACAACCATTTTTCAATTGCCAGCTCTCACAATTATGTAGAGCTAGAAACAAAAACAAGTCAAGAAAAAAATATTGAAGTGGGACCAAAACATCAAAGTATCTAGTGTGGTTTATACAATAGCACATATACATTTTTCTCAATGCTAGGTGAAATTTCCTCCATAACATATACAATATCTTAGGCTAGAAAGCTAAAAAATACTAACAAGTTGAAATAAATTCATGCATACTATCAGATAATAATGAAATTAAAATAGAAATCACCACCAAAAAAACTATGCAATTAAATAATACACATTGGAATAATCAGTAGGTGACACCCTAAATCAAAGAATAAATTTACAAGGCTGTAGAATCCAATACCAATGGAAGCACAGTATACAAAAGCCTGTAGGATACAGTTAATGCCTTTCTAAAATGGAGATGTATAGCTCTGAATGCCCATTCTAAAAGAGAAAGTTCAGTGATTCAGATAAAAACAACAACAACACAAACAAACAAACAAACAAACAAACAAAAAAACTTATTGATGAATTCCAAAGTCCCAGGAAAGGAAGAGCAATCAAAGCCCGCAATCAAAGTCCAAAAAAACTATAAAGATTAGAATGAAAATTAATGAAATCGAGTCTAACAGTAAAAAGGAATCAATAAATCAGAGTTCCTTCTTGGAAAAGATGAACAGGAAGGACAAAACCATATCCAAATTTACAAGAAGGAAAAGACTTGCATCAATGCATTTATAAATGAAAAAGAAAAAATCTCAATGGGACACCCAAATCCAAAGAATTATATGAAAATATTTTGAAAACTTTTATTTCAACAAATGATACAATGGGGGAAATTTCTAGACACATATGAGTATCTAAAACTGAACCAAGAAAATATAAAAACACTGATGAGATACAAATCAGAGAGTGAAATAGAGGTAATAAAGCCTTAGTGGCTAAGAAGCTGGGGACCTGACAGATTCACTGCTATATTTTATCAGAACATGAGAATATAATGCCAATAGTTCTCAAAATATTCTATCAAATTTAAATTTCCAAAATTCATTTCTTAAAAATATCATTCTGATACCAAAACTGGTCAAGGACTTAAGAAAACCTGTAAGAAATTTGTCTCCTCTATGGATTCAGATGTAAAAATCCTTGTAAACACAATGAAACAAGTCATTAACATTATCTCTCATGACTAAATTGCCTTAAACATATGTAAAGCAATAAATGTAATAAACTGCATTAACAAATTTAAGGATACAAATCACAAGACCAAATGAATAGGTGTACAAAAAAACCTTTGACAAAAATGCAACATCCATTAATGATAAAAATATAACCCTGCCAATAGCAGTTGTAGAAAGACCTTATTCTCAAGCTAGTGACAACCCTACTCAGCATCACATTAAGTAGGAAAATTGTGAAAGAATTTCTTCTAAAATGAGAAAAGACCAGGGTCCCCATTTTTAGTGCTCCTGTTAAATATACTGCTTGACTACTTGTAAACTTAACCAGAGCAATTAGGCAAGAGAAAGAAATAAAAGAATAATAAAAAAATTAAATCAAATTATCCATATTTGCAGGTGACAAAAACTTTTTTTTTTTTTTTTTTTTTTAAGCAGGGATCAAACTCATGACTGTGCTCTTGCAAGGCAGGCACTTATGCCACTCAGCTAAATCCCCAACCCCGACAAAATTTTTTGCAAATGAAGATTCTCAAAAATTCTACCTGAAGTCTCTTAAAACATAAAAAAATTCAGCAAAATGTCAGGATACAGTATTAGTACACAAAAATCAATACCATTCCTGTGTACCAACAAAGCACCCACTGACCAAAAAAAAAAAAAAAAAAAAAAAAAAAAAAAAAAATTGACAAGCCAATTCACAGTAGCCTCAAAATATTAAATATCTAGGCATTAACCTAACAAGGAAGTGAAATAATTCTATAAGTAAATCGATAGCACTCTGGAAAATAAGATTAAATTGGAGCTTAGGAAATAGCAATATACTTCCTATACCTGGATAAATAGAACGAGTATTGTTAAAATGGCCATATTTTTAAAAATGATACACAGACTTAATGCAATTCCATTCTTAAAAAAACATTATTCTTCAAAGAACTAGAAAAAAGATAATGAAACATAGGTTTAACCGAAAGAAACTCAGGATAGCCAATAAAATCAGAGCAAAATGAACAAGGAAGGAGGCTTTTAATCCCATATTTTAAGCTACACTGAAAAACTGCATTAATAAAAACACTATGGTATTGGCATAAAAACAGACACGTCGACCAATAGAACAGAATCAAGTATATAGAAACAACCTTGTGCAACTTTAGCCATCTGATGTTTGACAAAATAAAAGGCTATATCTCTGTTAAGATAGCTGCTCCAACAAACAGTGCTGGGAAAAGTGACTATCCATGTGCAGAAGAAAGAATCTGATATGCATATCTCTTTTGCTGTACTAAAATCTACTCAAAATGTTCAAATATCCATATATAAAATAGAAACAGTCTTCTGCAAGATAAAATTGATAAAACTCTTGAAGTCACATAGGCAAGGGCTTTCTTAAGAGGATCCCAATTCCATAAGGACTAATACTAAAAATCAATAAATAGAATTACTTCCAGTTAAAAATATTCTGCATAACAGACAAAACAACCAACAAGGTTAAGAGACAATCTACACTATGTGAAAACTTTTGGCCTGCTACTTCTTGGATATATCTGCTGTTTGTTGGATATGTATGCAGCATGTATCAAGAAATAAAAACAAACAAACAAACAAACAAACAAAAAAAACATTAACTCCAAAATAAAAGACCCAGTCAAAAATCTGGCAATTGAAATGAAGCAACACTTTAATAAGGAGAACAAATAACCAATAAATTCAAAAAGGTAAGGTTCTTTAGTGAAAGAGAAGTATAAAGTCAAAACAACATTGTGATTGTGCCTTACTCTAGAAAGAACAGGCATCATCAGGATAACTCATAAAACCCCAAATGCTGGCAACATTGTAGGGAAAAACAAACTCTTCTTCACTGCTGGTGGGAATTTACCTAATACAACCCCTATGGAAATCAGTAAAATGTATGAAAGCTAAAGATAGAAATTCCATTCAACTCAGCTGTACCTCTTGTAGCTGTCACCCTGAAATAATTCAAATTATTATAAGGATACACAGATATCATGTCTGAATTGTGCATCAACAAACATGAAGAAAGTTTATTATATATATTTATGATGTGTATAATTACAAGGGAGTATTAGTCATAAAGTATAATAGATTTGAGGCATTTTTAGCATAATGTATAGATTTTGAGGTCATAATGCTAAATAAATAAATTAGACACAGAAGACTGCATATTCCAAGATTTCTTTTATATGAGAGACCTGAAATACAAATAAAACTGAGAGATGATGACATACAGTTAGAGTTTGTGGAGTTTGGAAGGGAATTTGGAGAAAAGACGAAAGGGAAGTACAGAGACGATGGAGAAAGGGGAATAAAATTGATCAACCTGTGGTACATATATTTGTCAATGCTCCAAGATGAATGTAATTATTATGTATCACAAACACACCAATAAAAATTTAATCATCCAGTCTAGACTAAAACATTTATTCTTTTGTGGGATACTGGGGATCAAACTCATGACCTTTCACTTGTCAGGTAGGCACATATACCACTGAGCCAAATTCCCAGCCCTAGACTAAAAATTTAAATAATATATGAAAATTTTCTCCCCTGATTTAACCACTGACTGTTGAGTCCTATAAGAGTCAAAAAGGATAATGTAAGGTGCACACACATATCCTCTGACTGCCGAGCTTATAAACAGGACCTGGTTTGATAGAGATTCTTTGGCTTTTTCAAAAAATGAGGTAGACCTTATCAGAAATATGGCACCTAAGGATTACTGGTGTTTTTGAACATCTCTTTTTGAAATCCTAGAAAAATTAAATTCAGACTTCATCTTTCAGTTTTTCATATTACATTATTCCAAGGGATAAATGGGAAAGCTTCCAAAAAATGTTAATTTCAAACTCAATCATGGTGCTTACGTAGGTGAATGAAATACGGGAAACACTAAAAGTAATTTATCATTAATGATGTGCAAATAAGGATGTGTGGCTTCTTACAGTCCTCACACCAGGGAGTGTCAATTCACGTGAGGTGTAAACGTCCTATGGATGAATGTGTGACTAATGGGTAGCGATTAATATCTTCTCCTGTCCCTGCATTATTGAGACCAGAATATTTATTTACCAGTGCCCACTGTAATTAATAGCTAGATGCTCTTTGTTTTTCTCTGACCTACTCATGTGTTTTTTGATTAAAGTGGTAGTTGTTTAGAAAGATAATTTTTAACATGATTTGTTGGGATAGTATGTCAAGTATATAAGGTAGGGTCAAATACCTTGAAAACAGCTCATCCTGGCAACATCCAAGATAAAATAATCACACCGGGACATGAATATGTTGGTCTGTGTTTGGCACCTGAAGAAATTACCCATGAAATGAACATTTGGGCCCTGCTTCATTACAATTCAGCTTTAGTCTCTACAAATGAGCAAGAATCTCTGCACTGATAACTGAGAACTACAGATAAAAAAATATTTGCAAGGTAAATAACTCAAGGTTTCTTTGCAATACAGGAAACAGAGGTCAATGAAATGGAATGATCATAGGCAAAAAACATACACATCCCAAGCTGTGGAAAACAACATTTCACATACTTATTGATGAAATAAAAATTTTAATTTGTTTGCTCATGGCTCTGTGTATTCTGAATTATGTATGTTTTATTTTATATTTATATTTTAGTCAAATATTGTTGGACTTTCACCCTACAAAAAGGCTATTTCCATATGCCTTGAAAGTGTAGAATAAATTATAAAATTAGATCTTATTAAAAGACACAAGGACAAATGTTACATATTTCATTTTGAATGTGAACTTCTAGGATATTGTAATACTGCCAGAATATATGTTTCATAAATAAATTATGTAACTTTCTGTAAAATATTCAATAGGTGGCATTACCAATTTCGTAGAGTCACAGTAGAATTTTTAGTATGTTTAATTTGAAAGTTACATATCCTGCCCTTTCTTCCTAGGTTAACCTGTATGTGTTCCATAATCTTGACCTTTGAGTATCACTGCACATTACTAAGTTCCCTATGATATGGCAGAAATTAGTATTATAGAATCAAATGAATCTAAAAGCTTTGAGTTGGGTATGCTTCAAATGTGTCCACCACATTCATATGTTACAAGCATGGATTCCAGTGTGGGGATGTTTGAAGGGTAGAACCCTTAAGATTATAGCGGGCTTAGTGGAAGGTAAATTGGGTCATTGTAGACACTGTCTCCAGTAAAAAACTAAAGTACTATGAGGCCCGTGCTCCTTTTCCAGAGAATGGGTTTATATAAAAGAACAAATCAAGCTCCTCATTTCTCTGGCTATCTGTCTCACCATGTGATTACTTGCTCATATTTAACAGGATGCCATCAGTCACAAGGCCCTTATCAAAAACAAATCAATAGGGCAACGAGTTCTTGGCCTTTCAGACTTTTACAATAGAAGACAAAAATGAACATCATGCACTCATTTTTCTTCATAAAGCAACTAGACTCAAGTATTGTTATAGCCACAGAAATACCCAAAATGATCCTGTGCAATGATTTTTTAGAATGTGACTCCATTGTCTCATAGTTTAATTAACCTTGATAACTTACACATAACTCTATATGCATAAACATACACACAGTGATATAACATGTAAAATGTACAACTGTACTTCAGTATTACTGTGGTATGTCTATTTACTTGTCATTTTCCATTTACTTGACACTTTCTATTTTAGAAATAGGATAAATCCAATATATTATGAACTAGTTAACAATCTGACATCTACACATATAATCTGACATCTACACATATATGAAATATAACACTAATCCTGTGTATTAGTCTGCCTTCCTCTGCTGAGACAAAATACCTGATATAAAACATAACTTAGGAAAGATTTATTTTAGCTCATGGTTTTAGAGGTTTCTGTCCATCTGCATTTGGCTCTATTGCTTTTAGATCTGTGGTGAGATAAAAACATCATGGTAAATGGTGTGGCAGATAAAAGCTGTTCACCTCATGGAAGACAAGAAGTAAGTAGATAAAAACAAGAAAGGAATGGGCCACGGACTAGCCATACTCCGACCCATCCAATTAGAACACTGGCCCCAGTAGGCCACTGTACTATGAATTTTTCAAAGAGTTAATCTACTGAACCCATAACTTTGGCAAAATCACTAGAATATTATTGTTCTTGGGATTGAGCACTTAATTTATAAATCTTTGGGAGAAATTCACATTTGAAGTGCAATATGTTTTGTCCTCAATACAAGTACCGATAAATACAGAAACAATGTTGACTATGATACACTATTTTCTACTACATTGTATGAGAAACAATTTGAATCGAATTGCTTTAAAATATATAATACAAATACACATAGAATATAAAATATTTATTAAAATATACAACTATTTAGAAAATAGACTTTGTCTCCTTTTAAATTAAAAAAAATAGAATCTGTATCCTTTTAAATTTATTCTTTGTACTGTATTCTTTTATATGACTCTTTGCTGTACCCACTACTTTTTGTATTAAATATACATGTAATGTAAACTCCTGAAAAGCTAACAATTTCATTTCACTATTTGAATCTAAATTGCCCTTAATTTCCTTGGTCAGTGCCACACTGTAGATAATAATTTTGAATGAATTATTGTTTTTAGGACCTTATATAGGTAAATGAACTTTTTATTTGTTTGAGAGATGATACCACTCTAAACCTTCATTATTTATATGGTAGACCATGAGACTAAATGCAAATTCCACAGCATAAACTGTCATGATACTGAGAACTCTTACAGCTCACTATTAGAGATGATCAGTGCTTCTGAAAGGTAAAAAGGAGTAAATGTCTGGTATCCTAACCTCAGGTGATATCTTCATTTCTACCCTGTAACAGCCAAGGCTTGAAACGAGATGGACCCAATGGTTCTCTTTGTTAACTACTCTGTCACTAGTGGGTAAACTTTTCTGGACCTGGCGATTCCTCTAAAATTGCTAGTTGAATGATTGTTGTGAATAGAGATAATAGAGAAAGATAATGTTAATAACTGAAGAAAATCAAGAGACTCCCAGGACATTGTATAGTCCTCAGGTCCATGAATAAATGATTATTAATATTCACATCATTCAGAGAGAAATAGTATTTTAGCAAGTTCATGCCAATGACATAATACAGAAGAATATTTCTCCTTTATTTGAAGAACCAAAGTGGGAAATATGCAGGGGAAATACATCTCAGCTCAAACTTTAACTGAAATAGAATCTCCTTTGCTTTCAAATATGGAGGTTACTATAAATATCTGTGTTGGTTATACCTCTTTCTTTTCCCAGGTGTTAAGTACTTTTTCTCTTAATTTTAAAGACACAAAATGTTTGATTCGCTCATCCCTAGATTGTTCTTTCTTATACTCATCAGTTGTTTCCTTAAATTATTTCCAAAATCGTAATGTTAAAATGTCTCAGAAGTTAGGCTTAGAGAATCCTGTCTCCTTAGACACACACACACACACACACACACACACACACACACACACACACACACGCACTTAATTTTTTTCTCATATTATGTTTAAAATACCATCTCTAGGCTAACTATAAGCACATCATTAGCTTTTGCACTGATTTCTAAACTCGACCTTCATATGCCTAAATGACTTTATGATATTCCACTTGGGTATATCATAAAATTCTCAGGTTCAACATGTCCAAATTGATTTCCTGGTCTTCTGTATTCCCAAGTTTGTTGTTGGATTCTGTTTTATTTTCAAAATACAAATTCATCTTCACACTATGTACATCTCATCCCTAAGTCATCCAACTTTCTTCTTCTTCTCATATTCCTCACCCAATTTATTGGAAATCACGTTGGGTACACTTTCAGAATTGACCTATACTGTGCCCAGGATAATTCAGCCTCACTCCTCTGGTGCTAGGCTTACCCAAGCCAGTACTGTCTCTTACCTGAATTATCATAGTATCTTCACCACCCTTTAAGGAACAACCTGCTTCAAATCTTGACCCCCACTAGCTGTCTTCTGCAAGTCTTATCTTTTAAAATATAATTCAGTTTATATTACCCTTCTGCTTAAGAACCATTAATGACTTCTAGCTTTTCACCCACTTAAAGCCAAATTTCTACCTTCCGCTCCCACAGCCCCAGTCCTGTCACACTCTCAAGTCAGGTCCCACAACCCTCCTCCTGTGTCTTGTTTCTCTCGGTGCACTGGTTGCTCTGATCCTTAAACTTCTTCTGTGCTTTGCTTTTACAATTAGATTTTCTTTCTGACATATCTGTGGTTAAGACTGTTATCTCCTAAGAAAAACTGTGTAAATTTATTTTTCTAAGAAAGTGAACTGTACTAATTCTATTTAAAACATTACTTCTCACCGTATATTTCCTTACCTCCAAATTTCCTGATTCTCCTTAAAACAATTACAGGTTTACTTATTTTTCATAAAAGGTAAACCTCAAATATCTTAGGTTCTCTATTATTCTGTTACTATCTATTTCCATACTGGATTCTAAAATCTACTTGGGAAAGTTATTATCATTTTTGCATATGATGTATCTCAAACATAAAGGCAATCACCTTGATCACATTATTTACTAAATATTTATTACTGAATCAATGAATGAAAAATATGAACTTATGAAGAAATCACCATTTTTAAACAGAGTATATGTTTTAATTAATTACATGAATTCTGTCTACTGTGGTATAAATATAATCTGACCAGATTTTTCAGCTTGACATTTAATTGTTGGGACTGGAAAAATTCAACCAGGAAATAAGAAGGTGAAACATTTGTCAAGATACACTGTGTAAATTTTCTCAGATATATTTGAAATATGGGAACATGTTTGAGGAGACATGCAAACTTGCTAGGATAGTTCATTTGAACTCCTGTACTAATTATGAATGAATTTTAATATGCTAGGTTCAGAGACCAATCCTTCAAAAAAGCCATAGCTTCAATTCTATATACTTGTGTCACAATGACATTAGAATCATTGTTTTCAATAGCTTTAATTATTTTTCTTCTATATGAACCCAAAACCTAGATTCCTCTATCCTAACCCTCACTCCATTCTGCATGGATAACAAAGATATATTGCTAGTAAATTATAAAATTAATAGTAACTGTGAAGAATGGATCAATTTCAATATGCAGGGAGAATCTGTATGGCTTGAAAATAATACTAAAAATAAGCAGCCCCAATTTAGTGGATCTGGCCAGTTGTAGATGCCAGGCTTTATGTCAAGGATAAAACATTAAATTATTTGAAAATGATTCTACAAAAGTATAAAGAAAATCATAAATTTTCCATAACATTAAATGATAATCTATGAAAGAGATCTCTCATATATTGGGGTTCTTAAGTAACATTTCCCATGCCCTTCTTACTCTGAAGAACTAGAACTGACTCATATGCACAGATTACCAATGTATTTTAATTTCACTCCATTTAACCTTGAACAATATTTCTGCTTCTTCCCCGCATCACTTAGCCTAATGCTTCTCCAACCGGTTAGACATGAGAATAACTTCAAGAGATGGTAAAAACCTTAGGGCCTAGGTTCATTTAAGCAGGTGAGGGTGCAAGTGGTTTTACATGTACCAGCTGTTCCAGGAAACTCTGCAACCTACCAAAGCATTTGGATTGCAGAATAATTGCTCACCTATAAGTACTCTCCTAAGCACATACAGTGTCTAAATCATAAGACACCCAGAGACTTTCTAAGGGTACCAGCTGGACTTTTATGCCTTAGATTCCCCCCTCTTGCATTGGAGATTCTTGTTCATTGAGCCTAAAACAGAACACAGAAATGTCACGTGTAAAACTTCCACACGTGAAACTAATCGCATTTCAAATTAAGAAACAGTGGCATCCGTTCTTGGAATGCGTTTTCTTCAAATTTCTTTTAGTCTAGAAATTTGGTTCTTCCATCATCACTGATGAAAAAGATGGGTCAGAATCTCCCTGAATGTGATAGGTGTGGATGACTCTTAGAGATTCAGTTTCTGACTCTGCCTTAGAACTATTAAATAGAATCTCTTATAATTCGGACGGTGAATCCACATTGTGTATCAGATTTGCTAGATAGTTTCACTGCACACCAAATTTGGAGAAATTTTATTTACAGGTTCTCTTTCTTTTAAACAGTTTTTAAAAACTCATTGCATCAAGATTTCTGGAGTAAACAGTAATGTTCATAATTCTTAAAAGCTACCAAAAAAGGTATTTAAATGTCATATTTAGGAACTCTTGTACTAATTCCAATTTCCCAGCTCCATGATTTTTTTCCTTTTTGCCTCACATTAATTCATCAAACAGTGATTCTATTTGGATTTATCAACACTTTAAAAAGAGATCTTGAAGTTTATATATATATATATATATATATATATATATATATATATATACATACACATATATGTATTTCTCTGTTTGAAGATTGAACTCATGACCTTGCACTTGCCAGGCAGGTGCTTATGCTACTGACCTAAATTCCCAAATTGTGTATTTTTTATTTTTATGTTATTTCTTTCTCTCCTTCCATCAGCAAAATAGAAAATTGTAACTTCCACCTGTTTTGTAAAGTATCTTAGGCTTTAATTAATTTTGGAATGTGAAGTGCTTACTTAATAAAAATTTAAGTTAATGTACCCAGTCACAGTGGCACACATCTAGAGCCACAGGGTTGGGGTGCTCCTGTGGGGGTGTGGTGTTCCTGTGGGGGTGGGGTGTTCCTGTGGGGATGGGAGTGTTTCTGTGAGGATGAGGATGCTCCTGTGGGGGTGGGGTATTCCATTCATGATGAGGTACTCCTGTGGGGATGCAGTGGTGGGATGTTCCTGTTGGAATGGGTTGCTCCTGTGGAGATAGGGGTGTTCCTGTGGGGATAAGGTGTTCCTGCAGGGATAGAGGTGTTCTTGTGGGGATGGGGTGCTCCTGTGGGGATGGGGTGTTCCTGTGGGGATGGGGTGTTCCTAAGGGGATGTAGGTGCTCCTGTGGGGCCTTGATTATTGTGCTGTTGATAGCAGTATGGGTGAAGGTAGCAGACCAAAAATAACTGTCATCTGTTTGCAGGTGTTTGTGGGTGGGAACGGAACAACAACCTTGAGGGAAATATCAACTCTCTAGTCTATACATTTTTAAATCTTGTCTTGAAAATGAAGAATTACTGAAGAATTTTGAGAAGAGATTTGAATGTAAACAGAAAATGGTGTCTACTTGTTTAATCTGATTTGAAAGAGCTGGGGACATAGCTCAGTGGTAGAGTCTTGCTTAGCAAATCCTAGCCCCTAGGTTTAATCCAAAGTATGAGTACTATTTGATTTGATTTGAATGTCTCTGAAGAATTGTCATTGTAAAATATACTCATAGTTTTCTAATAATCATATCTATGATAAAATAGAAATATTAGTCCAGAAGGTGGACAGTCCACGAATGAAGCCTAATAGATGTAAACGTTACCCCCAGTGGGCTGGTCTTGAGGCAGTTCTGTGTTCCTGCTTCTAAGGCAAGTTTTGTTTCTTTATTTAAGCTCTCCATCCTATGTGCACTGTTGAGCATCTGAGCGCACAGAACATGTTTCCAGATGCAGAGTAAACATGATTGGTCTAGGCCAACAGCTGTTGGTTTTATTAGGCTGGAAATCATGATGCATTTGATCAAAGATATAAGAAGGGGGAAGTTTCTGCTGGCAGTGGGTGGATGTATGGGATTCTGGTAAAGTTTCTTTAATTTTAGGAGACAAAGACAGCTTTGCTATTCTATTGGATAGATTGTATCTGGATGTAAAACCTACCAAGGCAGATCTTTCTGTATTGAAGGAACTGGTAAAGGAAAATCTTCTGCCAAGAAACAGGGGAAACAGCTGATGGACAGAGGTCCATGAAGATGTCAGTGAGTCTTCTACAGAATTTTACAATGTTTAATACTTTGTTCATGATCATTAATTTTTATTAGACTCTAAAGCAGTTACTTTTTGTTACTTGTGATTAAAAATATCTTAATGGATACAATAATTGAAAGCTTGAAATGATTCAAATTATATATGTCCTCTTTGTTTTAAACATGAACAGAAGATGTGTGAAAAGTAAATACCTTGTTTAAAATCACACGAATAACATAAGCAGAATCATGCTTCCTAATTTCCAGAAACATTGTGCTTATTCTTCTTTAAAATATATTTCAGGTTTTAAACCTGCGTTTTCATAGTAGAATCAAACCATCTTACAGGGTATGTGACATGGAATTAATAGGTACTATTTTAATTACTTTTATTGTTTCTGATACAAAATATACAACAACTACAAATTAATGGAAGAAAGGTTTATTTATCTCATAGTTTGTAGAGGTTTCAGTCCATAATCAGCTGACTCCAGTGAAGCCTGGGTGTTATGGATTAAAAACTGGTCAACTTAATACCAGATGAATTAAATGAGCATGGTGCTCACTGTAGATGGCCCACCTAAGGAAAGTTGCCAGTATAAGTAGAGACATAGAGAAAAGAGCTAAGGCCTGTGGGTTTTCCTAAGTGATGCAGTTTTGATTCATTGGTTCTCCTAGAGGAGCTCCTCATGGCTAGTTTTTGTGATATGAATTCAGTCATTATCATTGGAAGAGCTTGGGACACCATGTCACTGAAACTGGCTGTGGTTCACTTTGGGGGAGCTCTGAGTCTTACACTGAGCATCACTTCCTGGCTTTAGAGGGAAAGATGTGTGTTGTTTAATCCCCAGGAGAAGTTTGTCACTCTGGCTTCCTTGTATGTATCTGGACTGTTCTCACTGTCAGAGAAGCTCAGGACTTCATTGTTGTTGAAAATACTTTTCAGAATGACCCTGGTCCTTATTTTGAATGTGACTTCTCAGCTCCAATGTAGAACCTTCAACCTACTGGCACAGCTCCTTCATCCTGCCTGCATAGTCTTTCTAGCTTCCACTGCTGACCTTTGGACCTTGCCAGTGTAGATCCATAAAATAGACTGGCATGAGTCCTTCTCATGAGCTCCAGACTTCAAGCTGGACTCATGCAAGACATTTCATGGGCTCTAGGTCTCCAGCTGGACACATGCACGACACTGCTGTGGGATCTAGGCCCATCGCTGAATAATCTGGGTCGTTAACATAGTGGACAGATTTATTGAACTTATATTTAACTCTGGGTGACCATCATAAAATAGTACTATAAATTCTGTATCCTGTATGTCTCTGTTCTCACAAACCCTGACTACAAAATGGGCGACAGTCAAGACAGGAGAATAACAGTTCAGGCAGGCAGAAGGTGGCAAGTCAACCAAGGAAATTAGAGCTCTTTCTGCTCTTCATATTTTATCCAGGTACATGCCCCTAGGGTGGGTAGTACTCACTTCCTTAATGCTAGGGTCCTTAATCCTGGGATTTCACCACAAATCAGTCCCAGTGCCACAGAGTCTAGATGCAGCCTCTTCTGAAAAACCCATGCCTATTACTGACTGCATGAGGCTTTCAGGGTACAAGCCATAATGCATATTCAATAAACCCTGATGACTAGCTGACTGAGAACATGAACTCTAATTTCCAGTTTTGCCTAACAAATAAAAACAAAAAATCTTTTTGACATTTATCATCTAACTACATCAGTGAGGAAAGGTATATGGCTTACAACTCAGTGAATCCTATCTACATGGATTTAAAGTTTTTATATTCTCTCTCTCTCTTCTCTCTCTCTCTCTCTCTCTCTCTCTCTCTCTCTCTCTCTCTCTCTCTCTCTCTCTGTCTCATCCACCAACATTGTGTATATAATCTTTATCATTGTCAATGCCATGTCCTTAACATAGTAATTACAATTTGATTAAAGTAACTCATTTATTTTCCCCTTTTGATTAGATGTTTTAGTGTGCTGACAGTGTTACCTATACAACTGAGAACGTCAAAGTGATGTTTCTATAGTAGCTGGAGGTAGCCATTTGCACCTGTCAGTCTTCTAGAATTGTAAATTCCCTACAGGTTCTTAGCTACCTAAGCCTTGTTAACACTAGCACAGTGCCCAGTGAAAACAGATGCTCAGTGTGTTTTGTTTACTTCAGGAATACAAGGGCAGTAGAAGATGGAAATGTACAACAGACTGTGGTGAATACGAGAGCAGAGTGGGTGAAGACCCTGGGGAGCTAACAGGCAAAACAATCTTTTCTAGTCTTCTCATTTTGTGTGGGTGAACGTGTGGAATTCTCACAAAAGAAGAAATGGCCATGAAAACAAGTTTAAAGTAATTTTATTTCATACTATTCTGTCTCTATTTTCACCTTCATATAGTAATAATACCAGCAATAATAATACAAGTAATAATTAATTTATTTGAACTCAGTCCCCAATGGTTTCTGGAATATATTATAATAATGAAATGAAACCATTAATTAAATGGCACAATGATTTCTACAGAGCTGAGAAATAAGATATTTAAAGGTAAAAACTGGTTCACAAAGTAAAGATTGGTTTTGAAAATACATTAGAGTTTCAAGTTTAAAAAAAGCAGAGATCGGTAACAAATGATAACAGTGGCAGTTTATTAATAATCTGTCATGTAAAGCTGACATGGTAGAAGCTGAATTCTGCTCAGCTTTACAATGAAATCCCATCTATTTTATTTCTACAAGAGTTAAATATATTCTTGAAAGGCTTTAGTAAGCTTAAATATGCTCTAAAGCTCTTTTTTTTCCTCAATGCATTTACTGATTTTCTAAACACCTCATTATCAACAAGTCAAATCAACAGAAGTGTAATCTAGATTCTCCCAGATATCCATAGTAAGTCAAATAGGGAGCAAGATAACATACACATTTTTATAGAAATTGATAAGTTTGACTTTAGACAAATGGAAAAGCTTTAGCAACTAAATTACTTGTTTCTGACATGTTGGGAACAGAGGGAAAGCTAGATATAGTGTAGAAATAATATGGAATAAATAGTAAAAGTTAAGCCTAAGGGATTCATAGGCAGAGAATTTATTTAATCACAATCACATTTGACCTTGACAGATAGAAGCAATCTATCCAAATGTGTGAACAGGTGATAATCTATATGTATTCAGACTAAAGGATTTGTATGTGGCATTTTTCATCAAGTAAACATCATTGAACCCATTTTTCATAAGAAATATTTGAAAGTGCCCATTACCAGTAGAATTCTGCTTTCTCTATATAGTGACAAATTATTTTTCAAGGATTGTGTCATCATGAGTTACTTAACAGACATTACCCCACATTCTTGCCTTAAGCTTCCTGAAGCATGTTGACAATATAAAAGTAGGGGTCTAAGAGGCAATGTTATATTCAGCACTTGTTATAAAGATTGTAAGAGTTGAATATGGAAGTAAATAAATAAGCACAATTCAAAAATTTTCTTTTAGAATTTATATAGCAATTGATAAAATATGGAATTACTATACTATGATTGTGTTTATTGAGGGTACTAGATTTGATCTATCTGATAGCTAAAAGACATGTTTCTTACTTAGAGGGCCATAATGTCAGATTAATTTCCCTCATTATATACTAACATCTTATTGAAATGAGATTTAAGATTTTTTTAAAGGTTTCACAGTTAAGATCTATTATTCAGAAATATTACCCTTGAATCCTTTTGATTAAAAATATTAGTCATCAGTAGTAAAATTTCATTATGTACTAATTAGGAGTCATGAGAGGTAAAAGGTAAAAAGAGAAACCAGGAGATAAGTACATCACCCAAGATAAAACTTTGCAATGAATACTAGAGATAGAATTATGTTTGTTTGTGTTGTGCTGACATACTTAGCTAACAGCTTTCTAAGAAGAATTTTTTAGAAATTCAAAAGAGGAATTGAAAGTTAGAAACTCTGTCATTAAATCTAAGGCTCAGTTTCAGTGCCTTCAAATTCAGATATGAAAAATAGCAACTTCAAAGTTTTCACAATTCAAAAGACAACAGTTTAATTGAATTTCCATAAACTAGAATTCTGGTAACTGCTACGTGACTTAAAACTTACTGACCATGTAAATGTGTATTATACCTAATGTAAAACCCGCTTTGCTTTATAGATGATCTCCAACTTATAACACACAATGGAAACCCAGCCTTGAATTTTGAATTTTTTTCTGATTAACATGTAGTGCTGCATTTTTTAGTACTGGACATGGAAGCAAGTGGTAGCTTTGGGTAATCTACTCTAATCAACAAAGTTAAGGCACCTGTTCTCTTCAAGTTACCTATGTGTCTAAGCTGAAATGCTCAGTAGGTTAGGTGTACTACATATATTTGAGTTTCGATATTTTCTGTTTATAATGGGCTTACTAAGATGCATTCCTATAATAGATTGAGAGCATTTGTAAACTGTGTCAAAGTCAAGATGCTCAAAATTTTAAAAATTGTATTTACCAGGAGTAAGTCTTTACCAAATTTCAAAAACAGCACACTTAATTCTGGATTTAGGGAAATCATTTAGAGGAAATGATGGCATAGTGAAGACTGTAACAAATTTCCAACTACTAATTCCCATGTGGTAAAAAAAGATTTGTTTTCTATGGTGAATGTCTGGGCTACTGTCGTGGCTGGGGCTGTATTCCTTTTTCTCATTTGTTAGCTCATCACTAGTTCTTTGTTTTCAATAAACTAATTAAAATAACCTTGTTTTCCTTTTTCTAAAATTTTTCTCACATTATTCTTTTTGTTTCTATCCTGCTTATGCTCCAACCAATCTTTGTGTAGTGAAAATACTATTAGCTTTGGAATCTGACATATTGGCAATATGTGGAAGAGATATTAATGTCCTGAGGGTCTTAGCTTTTTTATTATTATGAAGAAGAAATACTTATCTAATGGGAACTTTTTTTGAAAACTAGTAATTTCCCTTGAAGTAGTTCAAACAGTGAAGTTCCTTTTAGTTCCTCACATCTTTTTTCATGTCATATTCCACCCCCCATACTCATCCAGAACACTGTTCTGTTCATATGAAAATATATTCTGCTACTCATTACTTCTAAAAACAGTTCCCTGCAAGGTGTTCTAATAAAGGGCCTCCAAATACTCTTGGCATTCGGATTAAAATATTAGTGACTGGGTTTCCTTCCACCTGCACTGAGTCAGAGACTGGAAGGCAGGAGTCGCTGGAAGTCTGTGTTCCATCAGGCTGCTCTGGGGATGCACGGTGGGCCACATTTGCACATTACTGCTGTAAACCACGATGCTCACACAGTTGTTTTAACTACCTTGTATTCTCATGTTCCAGCACCTCATCTCCAGGAAAATCTTAACCATAACTGGCAAGCTACCTTCTAAACTAGGCCAAGAAAAGCTCAAAGTGGGAAGTGGAATTAATTTCACTTAGTAACTCAGTCTATCCAAAGATGATGGGAAAGTCAGTTATACACTTAAAATACAGAGGCAATCAATGGTCTACTCTAATTTTTTACCTGTATTAATGATTCTTTGTTGATGATCCTATTGTTAAGATGCTATGAATAGTCCTCATTTTTCATCTTTTCTCTTTTTTTGAAAATCTTCACTTTAGGTTAAAACGTTTTTATACAGTATAGAAATTATATGCGAATTGTTTGCGTTTAAAAGAACATTTATCACTGTTTTGTAAAAGTGTGAGGATTGAAAATGACTACGCAGAAATATATGAATACTTTTATATTGAATTTTTAAAGATTTGCTTAAATATTTCTTATGTATCCTATAATTTAAAAAAAGCTACCCTACATAACAGAAATAATACCCATTTGATATAAAAGTAACTCATTTCAAGTCACAATTTCAAATAGGTGGATTAAAGCACATGCATAGATTATGTCCAGCTCCATAAGTATAACTTTTTAATACTATTATGCTAGAATCATGCCTGGATCTTCAGAAAACATTATTTTCTCTAGAAAGTGTATAATTTTGGGTGAGTAAAAAAAAATCTCTTTGTTAAGTAATATGTTAAAATCACTTTTTTACTTCATCTATATTCACTGAGATTGTCTGGAAGAAGCATTATTACAATAATTTCCCAGTTTCCTATTTTCAGAAAACATAGGCTAAATTTGACTTTTCTATTGATAAGAAGTCAGCCACATAGTCCTTCGGAACACAATAATGATTTTAGCTCCCAACAATGATTGTATTAAAGTTATTGCTGGATTAAAGTGCAAGGTCACAAACAAGTTGTGAAAAAAAAAAAAAAGCCTCCTTGCTCATCTTATTATGCTGTGCTAGTGTCCACCAAAATGCTCTGACAATTACGATAAATTTGTTTTTTGTCTGAAAATGTCTGTCAGCCTCAAGTGGCTAAAGCTACATTACTCTAAATAGGGCAGGCAATCACTGTCTTCCCTTTACATCATGTCCTGCTTTGTACCTAGATGATTTTGTTTCATATGTAAGATCCATATTGAAGTTTTTGTACTTAATTTCTCTTAAAATAAGGAACAATTTAGTTTAAAAGTGTGTTCAGATTTGTGATATAATTTACTGTTTCAAGTTCAAATTAAAAACTATATTACCTGACAAGAAATGTAAGAACATGCAAGGCTCTTAAAATGAATTGTTTTTTATAGTTTGAAGTACTCACTCCAGATAATAGATAAACATGTAGATAATATTTTATTTAGATTTCTCCTAGATTGTAATTAGCATTCACATCATTATTTAATCTACTTTATTATGTAAGAGATAGTCTACTGTACAAATATTCTCTATACTACAACTGTAAATTTAAATATAGTTACATATACTCACAGTCAAAATATTTTATCAAAATATTCATTTAAGAAATGAAAGTATCTATATGGTAAATAGTTAGGAATGCAATAATTTTCACCTGATCCAAAGCAATAAGTTTCACCTATGTTGTTATTATTACTACTATCATTATTATTTTTGCTATTGCTACTCTACTAATACCATAACTCCAATTTGTATTAACACATGCATCTTTTACATGAGTCAGAAATTGTATTAAATAAGCAGCTTACAAGACTGGAAGCATGGATAATCATTTAGAAAATTGCAACCATTCTCTTGAGAAATGACTAACCCAAGGCAAAGAGAACAGAGCTAATATTCAAGGAATAAATGCTGGAACTGGGATTTAAATATAGGTACACTGACTTGAGAAATAACTTTTCCTCTGTTAATTTCTCTGACATTGTGCTCTTATATTTCCTCAACAGTTTTTAACGTGCATTGGGTCTTTTGTTCAACAGTAGAAATTATTAATAGGTATGATATTAAATGCCTCAAACACAGCTATGAATTCTAACAACAGAGCTTCAGTTCTGAATATCAAGGTGTCACTTTCACATGTCAAAAAATACCTTTGACACAGGCAAAAAGCCCCAATATAGAAACAGTCTCACTCACTTATGCGTTGGTTTTAATTGCCTTGATGTATGTGTTTTAATTATCATTATGCTTTAAGAATATATCTATCAAAATACATGTACAAATAAATTAAATCATCCTTTATGTATTACTCTTTCCTAACACTTATGTTATGGTTTGTGTTTGGATGTCCCCTGAAATCTCATGTGGTTATAAAACTTTTCTGGAGGCGGTTGGATCGGAACTGCTTTAAGCCGGGTAGACTGGATACAATATAAGTGCCAAAAAGAGACTCATTCCCCTTACCTGGCTTGCTCTTTCTGTCTTCTGATGCAATAAACTGTTTCCCCTCTGGGATATCTTTCTACCAAGCCACCCAGCCTTGGACTGAGCCAGTTATGGACTGTGAAAACTGTGAACCTGTGTGCTAAATAAACCTTTCCTTCTTCAACTTTTGGTGTTGGATATTTGTCTCAGCAAGGAAAGAAAAGTAAGATAACCTACATCCCAAAAGCACTAACTCACCACAGTAACATTTTTGTTTGTTACATTCTTTCAAAAAACTCCCTAAAAAGAAAACACAGGTTATTCTTTTATTTCTTGGATAACAAATTTGGCTTATATCTTATAAAAATATATATGTTATATAAATTAGTTATGTATTTATAACTTTTAGGAAAACTTTCTAACAAATGTACTCAGAATTTGATCACTCGGTGTCACATAAGGAAAATGCCCAAATCAGGGGAATACACAATTCTGGATATCTTCTCATTCCTTCTGGGGTTTATGGGAATTCCAGTGGTTATCATCATTAATATAACACAACACTTCCCAGCAACTGGAAATCTCCTGTCTCTTCCTGACTGTAGATATCTCTTTAACTCTAAGACTTAAATCTCAAGTAACTAGAAAACGTTTGAGAAAAATAAGCAAGGAAAAGAGAGACCCAAATGAGGAAAAAAATAGTTCTTAAAGGATCCTATCCCCAGAGCTATCCCCAGCACAGATTGGGCCAGGATGTCCCAGTTTATCAAACATGTATTTTTAGCTGATTCCTTTTTTCAGTCCTCTTTATGCAGTCCTGCATATGTCACCATCAAGTTTTCTCCCACTAGCTTTTAAAGAAGGATACACTGTACTTAAGGGTAACTCTCTTTGAGGAAAAACAGATGCTATTTTGCCTATGTACAATAATTTTTTTGTCCATGTAGAGAATAAATTTTTTTCTTGTGGTTTCAATGGTATAATCTCAAAAGTTTTGGATGCCTCAGAAGCCAATCAAAATGTTCTTTCACTTTCATGTAAATAGATAAAGCATCATAAAATTTCAGGATAAAAGAAAAAAATCTTAGCAATTATTTTGTCCCATTATCATATATGTATTATTCAGCTTGCCTATTGTTCAATATAAAATATAACAAACACAATTTATACTGGGAGAGATAAAACAGAGAAGTAAAAATCCTTGAAGCATGGTGGTCGAAAAGCAAAACAGAAGAAAAGTACCAGAGCATAAGGATCAGGGACCAGACATGGACTCCAAACAAAACCAACTAGAGAACAAAATCGACAGAAAGAAACCTGTTCTTCCTTAAACTGTGGGTGTCAGGTATTGTGTCCCAGTAATGACAAACAAACTAAGCAGCCATGCAAGTATCAGTCATGTGTCACCAGGAAAACAGGGAAACATATACTTGTTTCTTATAACCCTTGACCTGCATATATGTTTGTGTAATGTTTATTAATAACCGTACAAATCAGAGTTCTGGCATAAGGAGAGTAGCAATAGCAAATAAAAACCATAGTAATAATAACATCAACATTAGGAAAAAGAAGACTGCATCTGGCCGAGAGAAAATCACTGAAGTCTTAGCAATTTATTTACCATGTAGAAACTTTGTTTTCTTAAGTAAATATTTTGATAAAATATATTGACAGAATATACATAATTACACTTATATTTGCTCTATTCCTTTCTCATGGCATCTGTTATGTGCCTTATCCTTTATCATATTTATGTGACCTTTTCTTCTTTTAGTATTGGTTCTATTGGAACTAACATCCTTCCCTTCGAGGGGCATTGTGAGGATTAGAAGAAATAATTATTGCAAGGCTGACTTACAGTTTAGTAATCACATGTCCTGGTGTGCCCTTTACGATGAGCGTTCAAAGTACAAAGTGTTCTTTTATTTAGTCTGTAGCTCAGTGCCTGCAACTATGTCATTCACAGTTTACTTGCAGTTAGTTTATGTCAAATGAAAATCTGATCAAATGCATATTTACTCTGATAAATCCTGTCTTCATATGTCCCAAAAAATAGGTATAGTATATTTTTATTACTTAAGCACATACTCTTAACCAAAATTATTCCCAACATTTAAAACAAAATACTGATCAAATCAGTGCTATGGATGTATGTTTCCATAGCAAACTGGGAATTTTAATTTGAGAATTGTATGCATATTTTAATAAATAGATTCTTTCTTCGAGCTCTTGAGAAAAATGTCTCTCAATTATATGATATAATCCTTAATTTATATTTCCCTTTTACTGATATGATGATTTGACCCGAAAATTTTGCAGTAATATTTTTATTACATGTGAGGGCAAACTCTTTAGGTATAATATTCAAAATAATGTTGTGTGAGATTTTATTTAATACATTGTTTGTCATGCTTGAATTCTCTATTAGAGGAATATTTGACTGCTAAAGTTAATGGTGCTTCAAAGAAACAATGAAAAATCATAGACAAATATTTAAAAATCATTTTAACAGTCTTCACTAATAAGGAAAAAGTGAACAAAAAATGAAAGTTTTATATGTTATCATTTTTCAATTTGAAAATTACATTTTGGAAATGAATAAATCCATTCCCACAATTATAAAATGTTTGCTATTCTATATGCCATTTCAAACAGACTCAAAATAAAAAGATGCTAACATAATGCCTCCTCTAGTAAATTTATATTCTAATATTCATTTAGTTTTTATGAATATGAAAAAGTCTTATGTTAATAAGAGATGTTACAAACTTCTGTGGATTGGAATTTAAGATAAAGGCCCAAATATTTAGTTTGAATGTAGGTACCTATTAATTATACATTATTATTTATAAGAGAAGAGCAAAAGTTTGTAATTTAATTCTCATTTTCAGAAATTTATCAACATAAGAAATTACTTTGGGCTAATATTTTTCACACAATATTTTCAAGATTTTAGTATAACTCAGATATGTCCATTTGGTATCTGGGACAAAATAACTATTTTAAATGTCCAACTAGAACTGTCCACAGGTTAAAGTTGTTCAGAGAATTTATGATTTGTCTAATATTTTATGTGCATTATTAACTATTGCCTTTAAAGTGTAGGTAAGGAGAGTGGAAGTGTGGTTGTAATCTTGATGTTTCAGAACCCAGATTATGTAAAACCTCCGTGTCATCTCTTTCTTCTAACTCCTTCTCATAAACACATATCACAAACACACACACTTTTACACACACACACACACACACACACACACACACTCTCACCCCATTTATTTATTTATTTTTGTACTGGGTGTTTGAACTTATGACCTATCCTTTTTCTCTTTCTTTATTTCCTTCCTTCTTTATTTATTTTTGCTTCTTTCTTTCCATACTGGTTCAAGCTCTATTTTTTACATATAAATATCAGGACAATGGAACTATTGATAAAATTATTAATTTTTCAAAATTGCTATTTCTTTGGGTAATAAATATTCTTCAACTCTATTTTCCTTTCCTATCATCCAAATTGTTCTAATTCCTTTAAAATAATAGAAATTTATTGTCCACATAACAGTACTTAAGAATTCAGTGAAATTCCATGCCAACTTCTTACTGATACCATTATAATGTATTTTTGGTTGCTATTTTTTTTTTTTTTTTACTTTTATTACTGCCTGCTTGCAGTACCTAATGATTACATGCAATATGGCAACCAACAGGGAAGAGGAGACCTATAGAATGGGAAAAAACAAATTTTGCCAACTGCTGTTTAAATAAAGGACTAATTTCTATCATATCTGAATAATTTTTAAAAATAAATTATTATGGATGAATCATGTTATTATTATGATGATGATGATGATGTTTTAAAATTAAGATTATAACTGCATACATATTTAAGTGTATAAGATAACCATATTATTGACTTTTGTTGGATCATTGAACAAATCTGTTTGCAGTCTCACTGTTTGAAAGTCCCCTCTATATGCTTTAATTTTGTAACTTCAACAACTATTTGTAAGATGACAATATGTAATTAACTAGTGATTTCCTACTGCTTATTTTTCTGAAATTCTGTATAACTTGTACCCTTTTTCTGTTTTTTTTTTCTTTTTTCTCCTTAAATAAAATTTAAAAAAAAATAAGATTATTACTTAAGGAAGAAAAAATGTAATATAAAACCCATGCATATTTAGTATGATCTGTGCCTGAAACTTGTGTAATTATCTCAGAATTTTAATATAGAAACAATACTGATTTTTACAATATACACTCTATTAGATATAATGATGTGAAGAAATATAGTTTTGTACATAAAAATGTATATGTAATAAACACAGGAAAATTGCCATTGCATTTTTTGACATTTTAATATAAACCTAATGGATAAATATGAAAATTGTGATAGTTTACTGAGTTTATCCATTTAGATCAGCATTTTGTAATTATATGTCCAAGAGTTGATCAAAATATGCAAATTAAATTTTAAAAAAATATTATAGTAAAAGACATATTGCCATTAATTCCCCTCCCCCAAATATATCCCCTCACTTTGAACAAACATCCCATTGTTCTTGCCATTTTCTGAAGCAGATCTGCGAATTCCCTTTCCAGAGAGTCTTTCTAAGTTTGAATCAACAACATGGTGAACGTTGCTGCCAAATTCCAGTCAAGGGCAAGGCAGGCTCAGAAAAACACCAAGAGCCTTATTTATACAATATGACATCAAGTGGCCTCTTGGTCTTCCCCAAAATCAAAGTAATCATGAAAGTTAAGCATTTTGAATCTATTTATAACATGTCATGAAACACAACTAAAGATAGTCACTATCATTTTCAAAGACAGATAATCTACTGGAGAAGAAAATAAACTCAGGATACTTCAAAAAAGAGAACCATAGCAAGATTTAAAAATATTTATTATTATTTTTAAGATATTCAAATTAAAATATCACAATACACAATTACAATTTTAATCAAAATGATTAAAATGACAAGAGTCAAAATTTCAAATTAGTGGCATCTGTAGGTGCAACTGAACTTCATGTCCTGCTTTCAAAAATTGATAGCCACTTTGGTTAACTGTCATTATCTGTTATACCAGAATACACATAGCCTGCATACACAAAGGAGCATGTATATTTGTTCCTAAAAGACATAGCCTTGATATCTTTAACACCACTACTCCTAAGAACCAAAGTATGAAGGTTCCTCAATTGCTTATGATGTGTGAGAAAGGATGAATAATTCGGACTATCCACCCAGTTGAATATTATAAAGCAATGAAGACGAATGATTTGCCATCACATTTACCATCACAATCTCATCAACAGAATATCAAGAAAAAAATAGAATCTACAGTATAATTTAATTCATAGAATGTGAAAAGGAAAGGAAATTTTGCTTTTAGAAGTCAAGATACTGTTTATGTGCTATGGGAACAGTGAATAATAAATAGCAAATTAGGGATAGCAAGCAACTTCTACTGGTCTTTCAAATTTTTAAACTTGTATGAGTGCTGGATATCTGAATAAATTCATTTTAGAATTCAGTGAGATCATCTTTAAAGGTGAGTAATTTTCTCTTTGTATATTTACATAACAATTTCAAATACTACTGATAATAAGCCTTTTAAGTATGTCATGTTTAAATATTCTGTTAAACATTTTCTAATATTTAAATATTTAAACATTTTATAAATTGTAATAATTTATGAAATATTACTTGGTGATTATATATATCTCCAAGTAACTCTCCAAAATTTATTCCAATATTAGCAAAATCTTCCTGGTAAGATGAAGTAATATCCCTTTTTTCCAAGTGACATTCACTTTTAGTCACTGTATGGTGAATGTACATAAAAAATCCATCCAGAAATCACACCTTAGAGTTCCCAGACCTGACTATTATCTACAGCCATTTAAAACATCTTCTTCAAAATACACTTCAAAAATCTACATTCCCATATAAACAGCTTTCACCAGTTGCCTTTGTGCTTCCAAAAATATTTCTCCTTACATATAAACTTTATAATACAATATTCAAATTTTCTAGGTTTTATATATTTTATTATGAGCTCTATCTTTAGCATGTTTACTATTTAAGAACAGATCCACTCTATATATTCTTTTTAATAATTAAACTACCACTTTCACAACACAAATCAGCATATACCTGTATATGTTTTGTAATGAATTATTATACAAATAAATTGTCTAAAACTTGACTTGAAATCACTTATTATTTCTTATTTTATTTCCACAGTTACATGTTACTTTCAATTCCCTGAAGCTTGGACATCAAGTCTTTCTAAAGGAACCTGGTTTTGATAAATCTTGACAGGTGATAAAATAAGTTTTACTTTAAATAACTCACCGTCTCTATTCATTGGAATCAAATAGACCTTGCTATGGAAAAGTTAATATATAAAATTGTCACTCATGCCCAAAGTACTTTTTCTGTTTTATAAATCTTTACCTTTCTGTACCGTCATTTTTTAAATTCAGTTAGAACCCCATGAAAGATGACATCAAATAACTCATTATAATCTACCCCTAAATATAGAAATTTTGATAGAAAATATCCCAGTTTCTTCAACATGTATAATAAAATAGCAAGTGAATCATCTCAGTTCCCTTTACTTTTAAAAACTAGACATTATTAATCAGGAATAATCAAAAAGAAAATAACTCTAAAATTAGGTATATTAATTAACATCTTACCGTAAATTCACAGGTTAGGAATTCAAAGAAAAAGTTCACCACCCTGAGACCTAGAAAAGTACAACCAAAAATATTCTATGTTAGTTCTGGCATTCAGTTTTAATTCAAACACCATAAAAAGATAGAAATTCAATATTATGAGAAATTTTGTACTATGACTAGTTAATGTACATTTAATTTGACAGTTTTGACAATATTTGCCTGAAAAAGCATTACCACTTACATCAGCTCATATCAAATTATTGTGATTTAAGTTTAATTGCTTTAATTTAGGCTGTTTAAAGCAAGGATGACAAACAAGTAGAAAATTTTTGTTATTGTCTTTCTTTCTTGTGGGACTATGAGAGCTTGCTACTTCAGCAGGCAAAATACATTTTGCATATATCATTTCAGAGAGCCATATCTGCTGCGTTCATTTAGCAGGATGAGTGTATACACATTCACATGCACACACTCAAATGTGATTATTATGTATTAGTACTATTTTATACTTATTCATCTATCCTAATCATCGAATAATACAGAACTCATCATGAATATGAAGTTTTAAAGACAGCCTAGTATTCCATAGTTTATTATACATCCTAAATAGGTGAAGTCTTTTGTTTTAATAAAAATGTAGTATGATACTGCTTTTAAATCTAATCACCTGGTTCATTTCATCAGTGACCTTAGTTAATAGTTGCTGCATTGTTTTTGCAAAGTTTATATTATTGGGACTAGAAGTTTAGCTAAGTGGCACGGCACTTGCCTGGAAAGCTCAGGATTGTAAGTGGAATTCTCAAAACAAAAGCAATCAAATAAACTTTTTTTTATAATTTTGATGCATTTATACTACCTAATAAATACACATTCTTTAGCTCTTAACTTACTTCTTTTTACACACACATGCAAACACACAAACACACACACACACACACAAATATATAGTTTCATATAAGAGAAACCACAGATAAGTAGGAGGTAAGAAGTTTAAACAATCCTCACCAATAAATAAATAATTCCTCAAGTGACCTATTGTACTGTTTCAAAATACTTATTAATATGCTAATTTATTCCATTTATACTACTAGTTTCTCTTCATTGCAAAAACTTTGTGCAATTATCTGTTTCTTTTTTGGAGGAAAGATTCTTTTGTGTATGTCTTGTACATTGAGTAAGTACTTTGAACATAATGAAATCGAGGGTATTATCTAGTTATTCTCATATTTTGTTTCTACTTCTTCATAAAATAAAAAAATGTTAAAAAATCTATTTATTTCTAAGTCTATAAATGCTGTTTTAACGAAACAAAAGAAACAACATATAATCTCTGCTATTATTGAAGAAACTATCAGTATTTTTGAAATCTAGGAAACTACAGATAAGTGGCATAGGTTCTCTATTCTGTGATGACTAGATAATTGTAACATAATAAAAGAGAAAAGAGAAACTGTAACACACTGAATCTATCAGGTCAGTACTCCAACAGTTAGTATTATTTTGAAGGGTATATTCATTTCAGCATCTATGTAATGATAATTGTTCCAACTAGTTTTACCATAATTTAGAGAAAAGTTATACATAAATTCATTGATAAAGGAGTAATATTTTCTTTTAGAACAGATTATCATTCATAAAAGTGAATCAGACATTACAAAGAACCAATTGAAAACTGAAGTATATATATCATCCTCTTCATTTAATGTTACAGGAAAGTAACGGCACTTGCCATGAAGGTGCTAACGTACTTGTTAAAGTATGTTGTTCTTATTCTGCAAACCAAAATTCATGTATAGAATTATAACTTTAATTATGAATCCTCTGAAATTTTTGGCCAACTCAGTGAGTTAATTGTGGCGCAGACTAGATCCATCCCATTTGCGATTCTCAGTCTATCTTGTCCCACTCTAGTTGTGTCATCTCTACTGGTCTGCCCATTCCAGTGTCGGGAGCTCCCCACAGAAATGTCTCCTTCCCGCTTTTACCAAACCCTGAGCACACGGCTTAATCTTTTGCATCCAGACTTACTCTTCTAGTATGACTTTCTGCTTTCATTCTCTTTAAAAGAATTGAGACGATAATTTCAGGAGATCTAGTTCCTACTGAAATAAGTTAAAAAGGGAAACTTCTCTGAGGAATCTGTACAGTGTGACTTAAAACATTCGTACATCAAAAAGTCAATCAACGACTCAGTAATCCTCCCACTCTTCCTTTTCATCAAGCGATGCAACAATTTTGGTGGAACTAGAAAAGAGTGAAGTGTTACAATAAACATTTGGCTGAAAGGAAATTATTACCAATATCCACTAAACTTGCTGGATACACAAATTAAAATTTTAATTGTTATTACCATTTTGTTATTAAAAATTTAAAGCTCTAAGCTTTTGACTTTATAATACACAAACAACAGTTTCTTTTTTATTTCTTAGCACTATCAGAAGCTAAATTCCTCCTGTGGGCACCATGCTATATATTTGTAATATTAAAGTGAGGCTTTCAGCTGTCTCATAGGGTTTCAATAAAAAGCATGTAAGCATTGCATGTCCTCCAGTCACATCTAGCATGTTTGTCTATATCTGAAAATGAGCATTTAATTGTTAACAACGAATACAATGTTTACCTTTTTGTATTAAACAACATCATTACAGTTGAATAGATTGTGGGTATTGTGATTGTTAAGCTACTGTCCATATTTAAATTCAGGGACTCAGGCAGGGCATGGTGGTGCACACCTGTGATCCTAGCACTCCAGAGACTGAGACAGGAGGATTGCTGCAAGTTCGAGGTCAGCCTGGGTTACAAAGCGAGTTCAAGGCCAGCCTGAACTACATAGTGAAACCATGTCTCAAAAAGACAAATAAGTAAATCAATTAATTAATTCAGAGGTTCTAGGAATGGTATTGAATGCATTTGACAAATTGCTTTCTTATGGCTAAATCCAAGCCTGCGAGGTGATTTTAGGTATACAGAGAACCTCATGAAGAAATACAGTTAACTCCAAATTTTTCAGTGTTATATGAGGCTTGACTCAGGGAAGGGTACCGAGTTCTGAGCTTTATTTAAAGAGGAAATAATCAATTTTAACATCATATGCACAAATATTTTTAGTGGAGATATTTATATTGCAGGACTAGTTATTAAACTGTTTAATGATATATGCAAAATGTATTTTGCCTGCTGGTATTAACCCAGTGATATTGGTACTGGGTTAGAGTTTTATCCTTCATGTGTTTCAGAACATTATATTTCATGTAAACATTTAGTTAAATACACTTGATCAGTTAAATGTACTTATTTTTGGAGATACAACAATTCAGAAAACACTACTGCTAAACTAAGTAAGGAAACCTCTAGAGAAACTACTGGTTATTTCATAATTCTAATATCCTAAACCATTATGTGATAGGGAATTCTTAGAGCAATGTTCATATGACTATCAAATTAATAAAAAGTTTAATAGTTGCACTTAAATTAGTATTTATAAAGGTAAATTCATGCCATCGATGGCTGAATTTATCATACCCAATACTTACTATTTGGACAAATTCATGTAATTAGCATGTCAGATGGTGATTCAAAGATGGTGATTAGCATGTCAGATGGTGATTATAAAATACTAAATTGCTTTGGTTTAAATTTAAACTTGGTTTAAATTTGCAGAGAGATTGATTTGGAGGGTGAGAGGGAAGAACTAAATATAAAAATAATTTGGAAATCTGAAACTTAGGGAACAGTATTCATTCATTCATTCATTCATTTGCAGTTGTTGGGATTGAATTCAGGGCCTTACGTATGTTAGGCAAGCACTGAACATATCCCTAACCTTACAAAAAAAGTATTAAATAAATGTTAAGACTTTTCAATAATTAACTATGCATAACTATAAAGATACTTGTAAGTTTAAGAAAATAATAATTATTATAGATAATACTTTCATAAGATTACTGTATTTTATTTCATGCATCCTCAGTGCTCACAAACGTATTAGAGCTTTTCACAATTTCAAATTAGGGACTGAATGCTAAAATTTACCTAAGTAAATTCTTAAAAAAAAACATTTTACTAATACGTTGTGGAATAAAAATTCAACATTTTCTTGCACTGTACATTGTGGCATTTGTCTCTCTCATCCCAGTATTCCAGCGGCTAAGGTAGTCTGGGCTACATAGCATATTTCAGGCCATCTCAAGATACACAGCAACATCTTGTGCCAACTTCAAAAAAAATTCAACCTGATCATAAGCCATATACCAAGGTAGAATAATCTCGTAGATCATACTTATCAAAATATATGTTAGGCATTGGACTATTTTATATATAGAGTCATGAGGGTATTGTTCTTTATAACACAAAGTTTTCACTAAATATACTTTCACACTAAGCTATCAACCATCATACAAAACATCTTTAACTGATGTTTAATCATTGTGCAATATTCTTCCAAATACTATTTGAATGAGCACATATGTGAAGTATTACTTTCAAGATTAGTGGTAATTATGTAATTATTATATGTGCATTCTTAATTTTCTGGTAGTTTCTGTTAGATAAACTATACTCAACAATTGAATACATATTATTTTCCCAGGAGTATATCAAATACTTAACTTCATTTCATTTTATTTCCACAATTCTACAAGATATTTTGAAGAATCTTATTGTATTCATTTAAAATAGACTACAGGGATTGATGAATATATCCAATAACACACTCCTAGTAGATGACACAGCTGAGATTCAAATGTTAACTGTCTTGATCCATAGTTGTATGCAGTGTAAATATTAGTTTAACAATGAAAAGATGTAAAGGAAATTAGGGGCTGCTCTTTTGTTTATTTAGAAAGAAATATGAAATGCCAACTTAAAGTAGAGATGGCATGACATCCCCAATCATTAAATCTACTTATAGTATAAATTAAAATCTATCCTTACAAATCTAATATTACTAGTATTAATTTTAGATAATGATAGTTGCATATCTACCTCACTACATGTTCTCTTGAAAAACTATGCATTATTTATAAGACCTACCAATTTCTGAAATTTTCTGTCAATAAATTTCAGAACACAGAAGATTTTACAAAATCGTGAATATTTTATGTAACGTGCAAATAGTTCGGGCATAAGTCAACATAAATCCTTTCTTTAAAACCCAGAAATTCTTCCATCTTCTTTGTAAACTGTAAATAATGATTTGAAAAACAAAAACAAAAACAAAAACAAAAACAAAAACTTTTACTTCTTTCAAGACTGTCAAACAGCATCTTAGAAACACGTGTCTCGTAGGGGCAGGTAACACACTTGGAACAAATCTTTCTCATTTGAATAAAACAGTGGGTATTTTAAATTCTCACCTTACTGTTTTAGTAAAAGAATTCCTGATTTTCAGGTCAGTTTATAATCACGTGGAGTAAGAGAGTCATTGCTGGTCACAGTACCAAGAGATCGGGTACTGGCAAAAGTAGTCAGCAAAGTCTAGAAAACGGAATGTAAAAAGCTTGGCCGATATCTATGTTCCTTCCTTTTCACTGGGGGTTGGAATGCAGAATTAATGGCTTTAGCTGTAGCTATCCTTTTACATCATCAAAGGTCAACACACTCTCTTTTATCCAACACTCTCAAACAGAGTAAGGCAATAGGGCACAGCCTGGTGTGGCTCCTCAGACTTGCATACGTTATTTCTTCAGTGAGACTGAGAAATACATTCCATAGAAACAGAAAATAAATTTGTGGTTTTTCAGGGGGTAAAGGTTGATAGGAATGGAAAATGCTTACCAAAGGTTGTGGGATCTCTTTGTAAGTGATGAAAGTACATTAGTATAGAATTAGATAGCAGTAGGCATAATATAATTCTGAAAATATTAAATATAGAGAATGGTACATTTTTTTTTATTTTTTAGTTTTTTATATTTTTTATCGGTACCGGAGATTGAACATCATGACCACCTACTTGCAAGGCAGGCGCTTATGCCGCTGAGCTAAATCCCCAGCCCTGAGAATGGTACATTTTTAAGGTTTGCACATAAATGAACTTTATGCTATGTGAATTACATCTTAATAAGATTATTTTTAAAAGTCTATTCACTAGTAGTTTAATTTCATGCCTTAAATAATTTGATTACAATTAATTGTCCTACTTTAATTCATTGCATGACATATTGAGAACTCAAATTTATCTAACTTTATACTACGAAATATGACAGCATATGTCAGGAAAAATAAAAAAAAACTAAATTATAATTTTTATCTTCCAGTGTCTACAATCTACTGAGGTAGGTATTCATAAATTAACTAACATTGGGACTAAACACTGGCCTCTCAGGGATATGGTGAGGATTTCATTGTATAATTGAAAATTATTTGAAAGCTACAACACAAAAAGTACCTGGCTAGAAATGGTTTTTAAAAAGTGTTACTGGTAAGTATTACAGTGTAGAATTTATGTTTTAGCCTGTTGGCTGAGGTCCCTTTCCTATTCTTGTAAATGAATGTATATCAATCTTTAAATTGTATTCATAAATTCTAAAATGACTGTATAAAATGTTATACTCATTAAAATTTATTAAATAAAACTAGTGATTACAATGATATTCATCATTAAAAACATATAAAACATTATGAAAGACATTGCAATAGTGAATTCATGTCTCTTAGCAGTCTAATGTGCTATACATTGCTCAGCAGAGCCAGATTTATGCATCTTGATCCAGAATTTACACATTCTTATCTGTAATGTTTTGACCTCTGAAGATGACAGTTCTGAAAATGCATGATGAAATTATTCAAAGCACTAAAATTTTATAAAAATAATTTAATGTGTTGATATTGTTGACAGAAATAACATCAAATTATAGATGAGGGTATTACAAAGAGATCCACCAAACACTTCTTCATGAATTAATCTGTCAAGATAGTTCTAAACTGACATTGTATCACACTAATTGGTGATGCTTAAAGAACTAAAAATGTTGATCATAAAATAAGCCATGTATAGATCCCTATTTACTTTAGAAGAAATTAAAATAGTAAATTGAATCTCAGAATATTACAATCATCCTTTAGTTACTGGAAACAGTCATATTGGAAAATCTGTAAGAATGTGTGAAAGTATACAGCATCAGGGTAACCTTTATGTAAATCAATGTGTAACCATGGCAACATTCATTTTCATCTCACTTCAAAATTGCACCTGCAGAGATGAGCTTACAGACTGTCCTGTAGTTGCCAACAAGACTACCACATTCCTCTCTCTCACCATCTATAGAGAGCATTATTTGTATGTGTTTAGTCTCCTTGTAGCTTCACTTTATGGCTATTTCAGTAAAGCTGTGAAAAGTACCCTATGTTCTTTTATTTCTTTATCATACTTTCCACCGAACTGCTAATTCAGAGAGAAAAATAGGATATACAGCTTTATATCTCAAATAACTGCACACAAAAATCACTTGAATTGTTGTTAAAAAACAAATTCTCCCTAATAGACCTGGTAATATTATAAATGAAGAATTTCAGGCTCCACTTGAGGGAAATGAAACAGAATCTTTAATAACATTGGCAGTTGTTTAAATCTTTTCAAGGTAGAGTTTCTTTATTTCTAAGATGGACTAATTCTAGATCATGTATCTGGAGTGTCCCACATGTGTTTTCTCTCCTTAGTCTTCCCTATATTCGATTAAATGGTAATGCTTCATAAAATCCTCTCTAGCTTCTATTCTTTGGAAAGGAAAGCTGCTAAACTGAAAATTTTTCTTCCTTTTTTTGTTTATTTTTTGCTATACTACCACACAGCTGTGATACTTGTGCTTCATGATATTTTTTCAAAAATTCATTATGTTTTATTTTTCTAATATCTACTACAGTGAAATATTTGCAAGTTATTCTCTTTCTGAATTTTTTCTTACATTTCGTGGATGATTATTCACATAAGCAACTTCCATTTTCCTATACTGTACTTCTAAAGTACTTATGTATCTCCAACAATTCCTCTTCAGTTCATCTTTAAGAAAGAATGCATTTCCTTCTTACAATCTTACTTTCATTCCCTTTTGCCAGTCCTGAATTAGTACACATCATTGTGTTTTATATTAACACCGATGAATTTCTCAGTCTTGTTATTTCCTTCCTAGATACAATTTTAAGTTTTCCTTTTACGGAACAGTTTTGTCTTTAAATATCATAACTTTTCAAATTATTTCTCAATTTTCTCTTGAATGAGTACTCTATACTGATTTCTTATGCTCTGAAACCCTAAAAATTCTGATCTAATATTTATTGGATATTTCCAATGATACCAAAGTATCAAGTCCCATGCTAGTTTTTGTGTGTGATACCAGAGATTGAACTTAGAACGTTTCCCTGAGCCACATCATTAGCTCTTCCTTTATTTTAAGAAAGAGTCTGGCTGAGTTGGTAAATGTCCCAGGCTGAGTATGAATTTGCAGTCTTCCTGAGTCAGTTTCCCAAAGTGCTGAGATTGTAGGCATGCAACACCACATCCAGCTCCACGTTCCTGTCAAACTCAGTGTCAGAATGAAGTATCTGCAGTGTTGAATCAGTATGAGACGGTTCTTCCTTTGTGAAAATCACTTCTTCCAAAGATCATACCGTGGCCTTCCTGAATTTTCAAAACTTTTTGTTTGGTTGGTTGGTTTTGTTTTATATTCTGATGACAGTATCCTTTGTTTTTCTTTTCTTACTGGTCCCTTTCAATATACAGTGTTACAGCGTATCTTTCTTGTCTTTTCCTCAGTATCAAGTACAATGTCCGTGGACAGAATATGCTCAGGAATTTTTGAATGAGAAAATGAATGGATGCATAAACATATTTTCCTTGCTCTATATGATCCTAAAAGAACTCACCCTCATTTATTTGGTTTTATTTATTATCTTTGCAAGGACTGTTTCCAAATCAGTATGTCTAGATCTAAGTGTACTTCTCAGTTTGTATTCTATTTTCTAAATGTCTTGCTAGATACCTGCCCACACACTTCCTAATTATTTTGAACTTAAAATGTACCAATTAAAATGTGTCCCCTGGTGCCAAAACCTTTGCACTTCCTGAATTCTTACTTTCTGTTACTGTCAATTTTTACATATTATTCACTCAAACACAAATTGTAAGCCGCTACTGACTGTTTTACTGCAGTCCCTTCATTCCTTCACTTCTCATGGTCAGAAATTCTACATCTGTTGTCCGTGGAAATAAACAAAGACCACCCACATGTTAATAACCAGATGCTATTTATTTAGAACTGGCTAGAGCATGGGAACCAGCCATCTTTATTTATATTTGTCATAGACCCAAAGGCCAGCAGTAGAGCAGAAAGTTTTCTGATATTCTCTGATTGGAGGTTCTTATAATGGGGAGATGGGACTGCAGCTTCTTGGAGCAGAGCAGTTTATACAGTTGGTTCTGGGGAACATTTCTGGCTTTCTCTGATTGGCACTGAATTGGAAATAATGACAAATTTGGGGGAAATGGCTGTCACTAACCTGGAAATGGCCTGTAAATTTTGATTCTTGAGCCAATTGCTGCAGAGGTTCTGGATGAGTTTTCTAAGTCAAATGTTAAGGAGATTGTAGGTTAGAGATTTATTGTGATATATGGTTTGGTGTGGGCTGCTTGTATATTCATTCTCCATGTGTCATTTTGTTTGCTTCCAATCACTGGGCCATACTTCAACCGACACAGAAGTTATGTACTACATTATTTTGCTCTTAAGAGTAGACTTTTTAATCTTCCTGATCCCAAAGAAGAGTAGAGTATTAAAACCATCATTCAATAAGTATTTGTTATTAAAATTATAATATTATTTGCACAAAGATTATTATGCAGTTATAAGTATATAGGAAAACTCAACTTTTACAAACAGAATTTTTTGGATGAAAGTATTTAAGTAATGAAATATTTTATTAAATAGTTTTAAACAGGTATAAATTGCTCAGTATTAAATACACCCCAATTATACATAAAAACAAATTAGTTTCAAAATAAAACATTATTGTCCACAGTTGTATAAGGTAAAATATCTTCCTCTCAGCCAGTTATATATGATTTAAAATGCAAAAAGTATGTATATTTCATATATCTTGTGATTTGGAGTTGAAAAATCTCTTCAGAGACTCATGTGTTAGAGGTTTGGTCCATAACTATCAATATTCCAAGGTGGGGAACTATTCCAAGACAATAGGATCATTCAAGCTCTGACCTTATGAATACATTAACCCATTCTTGGTTCAGATTCATGATATTCTGTTACACTACAGTCTTAAAAGAAATGCAGCTTGACAACCAAGAACTGAAATCCCTAAAATCATGAACTAATCCCCCTATTAATTTTAATTGGTAGGTACCTAGAAATGTGAAATTTTAAACAAGTAATGTAGTCAATTTGTCCACTTTGTAGAAATAAAATATCCTGCAAGTTTAGAAGTTTCATAGCAGACTTGACACAGAGAGTTTGTGTTCTGGGCAGCAGAACACTGAAGATACCAACTTCTGAGCTCTCTCTTTTCAAAAATAAATATCCAATTGCTGACTGAAATGTGGATGTATAAAACATGCTTTTTAAACATCAGTTTGCTCTGAAGCTTGAAATAAGAACTTGGCATGATGGGTCTACATGGAAAGCTAAATCTTACACAGCTTTAACATATTTAAATGCAGCACATTTTTCAGCAGCTATGATCAACAGACTGTGTTCTTTATTGGGTCCCCCACCCTGCAGCTTCTTTGCCTACAAATCTCAGGAACTGCTGAAATATTCAGAAAGATACGCTTTATGAAAAACAATGATGATCTGTTAGATTCAATTAAATAAATGTATGTTGAAGAAACATAAATAAGCAAATAAAATACTATCGCATCTATTGCATAAGTTGGGTTAACAATACTCTAATTTCAGGTGAATACTTATCAAATATCTATTATATGTCAACAGTGGGGTTACAAGTAGATGAAATGTGGAATTTAAATGTCCTTTTCATTTTGATTCTATGAAAGTATGAAAGCTGTAAATTGAATTTTTGTCTCCATTTTTCACACATGGCTGTGGACAAATGTACTGCTATCAAAAAGATAAAACCATATATATCATTTAAAATAAGGATGCTTAATGAAACATACAATGAAATATTTGTGATATATTATTATTAAAGAAATACTTATTGTTTCCATGAAATTAAAATTTAACAAACCATTTTTCCATACACAGTAACATTAAGGTCCTCCAGTAGAATTCTGATTTTGACGTTTAATGAAAAATTTCTCTATTAGTAACATCTATAGCCTTACTAACTGGTTGGCAGTCAATCAATCTACACAGAAACAAAGTGTTCTCATCCATTTAATACTTGAGAATTTCTTATGATTCTTTCTATGGCTGATTTTTAATTCTGAGAGAATTTAAGGCAATATTTTGCAAATTTTACTACTTATTAAATATAAATTAAACACATATATATTATATATTATTATAGTTTAAGTATTTATATATCACTATATCGTACATTATATTGTACATTATATTACATATTGCTATATATTAAAATATTGCCACATATAATTACAATACTACATATATATTACTTTACATGGAGCTAAAAATAGGAGGCTAAACTATTTTTTGGGACTTCTATATAGAGCATGAAAAAATGGGATTCCCCAAATTCAAAGATCCAATCCAAAAATGGACATCTGAGATGAATACGTACTTCTCAGATGAAGAAATACAAATGGCAAATAAATATATGCAAACATCTTCAGTATCACTGATCATTTGAGAAATTCAAATAAACACTAAGATTCCATCTCACCCTCAAAAGAATGGCAACCATCAAGAAATTAACCAATAACAAGTGTTGGAATGGCTGTGAGGAAAAAGGAACCCTTCTTTACTGCTGGTGGGGATATACAGTGGTACAACCACTACGGAAATCAGTGTGGAGATTCCTCATAAAACTAGGATTAGAGATTCCTCATAAACCTAGGAGATTCCTCATAAAACTAGTTTCCGTCCCTTAATCCCTGAAGAATTGAAAACATCATGCCACAATGATATATGTGTACCTAAATTTATAGCAGTAAAACTTGTAATAGCTAAATCTTGGAACAACTCAAATGCCCATAAATTTTGAGATGGAAAAAGTATTTTTATGCAGCGGAGTCCTACTCAGCTATAAAAAATGATGTTAGAGGTTTTTATACTTAAATGGATGCAACTTGAGACCACACCCATGAGTAAAATACATCAGAATCACATATATAAATATATATTCTCCCTTGTGTAAAAGGAGTTAATAGGATTTAAATTTAAAATAGATACTATGGAAGTGAAAAGAAAAAAAGCTATCCAAAAAAAGTGTAACTGGGATGAGGGAAAGGAGAAAAAAAAAAGGAAAAGATTTTATATATATATATATATATATATATATATATATATATATGTGTGTGTGTGTGTGTGTGTGTGTGTGTGTGTATATATGTTCATCAAAAAGAACTGATTGTGCTGTCATTTTCATTTTTTTCATGCCTGTATCTAATAATCTGAGCAATTACTTTGAAGATAATAATATGCAATATATTGAATAATTGCCAATATTCTATTATATTGTTGTGAAATTCTGTATCATAATCTTTGCTCCTTTTTGATTTAAAATAAAAAAAAATAAATAGTCCCCTAACACTTCAGGAAAGCTAACCATATAGTGTGTGCATACAAATGCATGTAAAACACTCTACCTATGACATAATGTTTAGCCTTGAAACTATACAATGTAAGGCAACTAAAATATGAACTCAAAATTTATGTGTACTTGGGCATTAGGAGCATCATCTATATTCCTATTTGTAACTTATTCTATATGCCCTAATTTCTATCATGAACCAGAATTACTTAACAGCAAAAATAAAATACATAATTTTAAAAATATCAATGGCCTGTTTTTATAAGGCTTTCAGGATAACAGAATGTCTTTCTTATTATAAAACTTAAAAATATTCCTTAAAGAACTAGTTTGAATTATAGGCAGGTATCTCAGTCAAAATACGAGTCTGTTACGTATTACTTAGTTAAGTAAAATTTGAAGTGAAAGATAACCCTGTCCCATACCAGACTGCAGATTATTTTGCTTGTTTTATAAAAGTTTTTTATAACGTAATAACATCTGCTCCTTGTTATTTACATAATAAGTAGATTTTCTGTGCATGTCATTGGCTTTGGGCATTAGTTATTACTTTTGGAGGCACAGAGGATATGAAGACTTTGTAATGAATCATTGTGAGCTGCATTTTGGCATCTTAATCAGAATGCCTTCTGGGGCATGTACACTACTTCCTTAAAGATGGCTGGCCCTGGCCTCAATTCTGGAACTTGTTAATACAGTGGTTTACATAGGAGAAATGCTTTTGCAGATGTAATTAAGACTGTAAATGTTAAAATAAGGAGATCATCTGGTTAAAGTCAACCTAATCACTTGAAGCTTAAAATGGAGATAATTTCCCCTGGCTTCTGTAAGATACACACGGAAAAAAATAGAGATTCAGAGTGAGAGGGGCAGCCCATTATTTCAGGGGGACATGGAAAGGATGAGGGGATGCAGGAAACCTGCAGGAGCAAAGATCAAGCTGGGAGGCAGCCAGCAAGGACACTGACTTCTGACCTGTCAGAAAGTGATAAAGGTCAACAGTTTGAAAGCTTGATTCATGCTTACATCCTCCAGAAATAAACACAGCACTGGTCAGACCCTGCTGTTGATCTTGCCTGACTCTATGCAGAGATCCAGAAAACCATGTTGTATTCATATTTCTAACCTTCAGAACTATGATAAAATAAAAGGGCATTCAAACCATTAAATTTGCAGCCATTTGTTATGGTTGCAACTAAAACATGACGCTAATATCTCTTCAATAAACTAAACTTTTAAATATTTTGCTATGCTTTTCTATAAAATTTCTTAGTTTCATTTCTACACCTAAATTCTACAAATATTTGAAATTAAGTTTTGTTTTTAAGTGTTTTACACTAAGGCCTTAAAGAATTTTAAAAACTGATTTAGTCATTGTTCTATATTCCACAAAATACCAAAAACAAACAAACAAAAACAAGAGATTCATCTTACTCAGTGATTTGAAATGTACCTTTAAATTATACAAAAATATTAAGTATCTTTATGGCATTTTGTATAATTTATATTCTGTTTTGATCCTATGCTATATATGTTTGTATGTGGATGAGACATCGTTATGGATTGGAAACTGGTGGTCAATTTATTGCCAGCGGAATTAAATCACCGTGGTGCTGAGCATTAGATATTCCACGTGAGGAAAGTTGCCAGCATAAATAGAGACATGGAGAAGGAGAAGCTATTTTTTGAATCATTGAGGCATTGTGGGACCTTCTAAAGGGTGCTGTTTGAACCACTGGTTCTCCTGGAGAAGCTCTGGGTCCTCACATCGACCATTGCTTCCTGGCTCCAGAGGAAAGAAGTGCGCTGCTTGTTCTCCAGGATGAACTAGTCACGCTGGCTTCCTGGCAAGTACTTGACTGTGTTTGTCCTTGGAGGAGCTCGGGCCTCTGTTTCACTGAGGATGGCTATGGTGCTTTTCAGCACAGCCCTGATCTTTGTTGTTAGTGTGACTTTTCAGCTCCAGCATAAAATCCTCAATCCACCAGCATAGCTCCTTCCCCCTGCTGGCGTGGAGTTTCTAGCTTCCACCTCTGATCTTTGGGCCTTCCCACACAGATCTGAAAAGAGACAGGTGTGAGTCCTTCTTGTGGGCTCTAGACCTCCTGTTGTGGGAGGCACTGTCATGAGCTCCTGGTCTTCATCTGTATTCATGTAGGACATTTCTGTGGCATTCAGGCCCTTGGCTAAATATTCTGTCTTTCGTGTTGTGGATAGATTTCCGGCATTTCCTTGTGTTAACTTTGGGTGACCATCATAAAACAATATTATAAACTCCACATCCTGATTCTAATCGTTCTCCTTACAACCCCTGACTACAACAGACATAAATGATACAAGTGCAGGATAAAAAAATGAAATGTGGACTATACTTTGTGTTTATGTATGATTCTATATTTGTATGTAATACAAAAAGCACCTAAAGTGTAAACTCTCAGTGTTTGCAGCAGGGGTGACATTTAGCATTGAGGAAATCATCATTTGTTAGTAAATAAAAGAAAATAAACGGAGTAAATTATTTAATATGAGAAAGAATTTAGGTATGCAGTAGTCAATCTGAAAATTGTTCTTCTAAAGCCAAATCTCACATTCATTTTCTCTTCCTCACTTCAAAGTATTAACTCTTCAATAACTGCAGTTTTCTTTCCCAAAATTGAGGTACAATTAGTTTACTAAAGTAATTTCAAAGACTAATAGAATATCACTAGCAATAGAACTTATATTTGTAGAAAGTACAAAAATAAAGACTTCACTGGAATACTTATCAGTTGCTTTCAGAAAATATTTCTTATGTGATCAGACATGGTTGTTCATATCATGTTGATTAAAACTGGAGGGGTTTTAAAGTATTTTTTTCTTTGTTGTAGAAGGTATAAAGAATACAAATATGTACTTGCACATGAATAGATATGTTGGGAGCCGCAGCCCCGAGCCCGGTCGCCTCACTTGGCGGACGTGAGGCCTGTAGTAAAGAGTGAGGCCTGAGGTAGATTACCCCTCCCATCGAATATGTTAGTTTCCTGCTTACCGCGTAAACAACCCGCTCAACAATATAGTCTGCCTGGCAACTGATGATGTTAGCCAATCAGCTTGCCTTGCTTACTTTAACATGATTGGACACTGTACCCGTATATATACCGGTGCCACCCCTGGGCGGAAGTAGAAGCCAGGTAGAAGCCTGGAAGTAGAAGCCCAGAAGGAGCTGCGGAGAGCGGACCGGTAGAGGCTTTGGGGCAGACTGAAGCACAAAAGGAGCCGCGGGGAGCGGACCAGAGGAGGCTTCAGCTGGGAGAACCCAGGGCAGGCTGTACGGAGAAGGAAAATAAAAAGAAAAGGTTGTCCACTACCAGACTTTGTCGTGTGTCCTTCCTGCCAGCCGGGAGCGGACATCGACATTTGGAGGCCCGCCCGGGGACTGATCACCCCCGCGACGTGGAAGTGGACAACGCTCCAGTACAGAGCTGCGAGACAGGTGAGTTGGGGATAAGCCTGGGCTCTGGGTGGCGCGCACCTACAGGGCTTTTAGACTCCCCTCAGGCTCACGCGTAAGTGGCGGATTCCTTGGGCCTCACGCGGTGAGTAACATATTAAAAAATGGGAAACATGCTAGGTAGCGGCACTAAGAGCGAGGGTGGTTGTGGAGAAAGCTCTCAAGAGCTTACAAAAGTACGCAGGGTATCTGAGCAGGCCCAGTCAGGGAGCTCCCGAGAGGTGTCCGTCAAGGGGAACAAGGATGCTAAGGAGGAGGACGGGGCTCTAGCCTCGGAGTCGTCTGACTCCGAGGACGAGGGAAAGTTGAATGGCAGGGAGGCCAAAGAGACCAGCTGTCAGGAGCCTAAGTCGCTCAATAAGGAGTCGCAGGGTTCTTTTCCAGCGTCACGCCGCGAATTGCGCTCTGCTCAACCTGGTCTGCGGAGGAGTAGAGAGCTCCTGAGTGCGCCCCGGCGCGAGAGGGAGGCGGTCCCTCGCCACGAGGCGGCCGCCTGGGAGCTCCCTCCCCTTTCGCCAGAACAGGAAGTGATGCACGGGCCCCCATTTTCCGCCCAATCACGGCCGCTGTCTTATGCTCCGCCACCGGCGGGTCGGTATTTTTACAGGCGGCTTTGGCAGGGGGGACGCTTGTCTCATGAGGTACATCCACCTGGGATAGATAGTGGCCCCTACGAGATATTTCCTGTACAAGTAGCTATGGGCCAGGGACGCAATGTATGGGAGCCTTTTGAGATAAAGCAGATTAGAGAACTTAAAAATGCAGTTACAACCTTTGGGCCGACTGCGCCTTACACCATTGCCATGCTGGAGAACCTGTCTTCTGGGCCCCTCACCCCCGCGGACTGGATTCAGCTGGCAAAGGCGTGTCTGCCCTCGGGCAGTTACCTGGATTGGCGAGCCTGGTACGCAGAGTTCTCTGCAGAGCAGGCTGAGAGAAACGCCAATCGGGGAAACCGGGGGTGGAACAAGGAAATGCTTATGGGAGAAGGTCGGCACGCTGATGACCAGACCCAGTTCCCCGGCGCTGTCTATGAACAAATCAATGCCATAGGGCTCCGCGCCTGGAAACAGGTAAGTGGTGCCGGAACAGCCTCCTTGTGTCTTTCAAAAATAATTCAGGGTACCACAGAGCCATTTGTTGACTTTGTGGCCCGAATGCAAGATGCTGCCGATAAGATATTCTCTGATCCGGGAGTGGCTCGACCGCTGGTAAGGCAGCTGATTTTTGAGCAATGTACAAAGGAGTGCAAGGCAGCGATAGCTCCTCATAAGAACAAGGACCTCAACGCCTGGATTAGGATATGCAGAGAGATAGGGGGGCCGCTCTCCAACTCGGGAGTGGCTGCTCTCCTGGCCGCGGCTGTACAGCAGAGGGGACCTCGCGGGTTAGAAGGGGAATGTAAGGCTAAAGGGTGTTTTGCCTGCGGGGAGCCAGGACACATTAAACGTCATTGCCCAAACAATGCAAATGCTAGGCCTCGCCCTAGGAATGAAGAACCATATGTTTGTGGGCGATGCAAAAAGGGATCACACAAAGCTGAGGAGTGTAGGTCGGTCTTTGATGCTCAGGGCAACCGTATTTGTGGACAAGATGCTAGAGAGCCAAAAAACGGCCAGAGGGGGCCCCCTTCACAGACGGGCCCCCGCCCCAGAGACAGGACAGCTCAGGGTGGCAGCCTTCAACAAGGGCCACCCCTGGGTCAGCAGGTGTGGACCTCAGTGTCGCCTCCAGACTTATATGGGTGTTCATCTTGTCATTTGTCACTCAGCACCCTATAATTTTTCCAAAGGTTACTGCCTCTGAGCCATTAGTCCCAGCAACTACAATATACACAGATGGCTCTAAGACGGGGATAGGCGCCTATGTGATCCTAGGCAAGCCCCCGGTTACCATACAATTTAAACCAGATCAGCCTCAGGTGGTGGAACTGCAGATCGTTAAAATGATTCTTGAACGGTTCTCAGAGGCCATTAACATTGTCTCCGATTCTAGGTATGTGGTCAATGCTATGCAAGTGCTTGAGACTGCCAGTTTAATTAGATCCACTTCCACAGTGGCTGGACTGTTCCTGTCTATCCAGACATTGCTTCAGAACAGACACCATAAGGTCTTCACCACCCACATAAGAGCACATACATCCCTGCCAGGGCCTATGGCACAGGGGAATGCGGCTGCTGACACTGCCACTCGCCCGTTATGGATTTTTACCTTACTAACACCAATCGAGCGAGCCCGTGCCTTCCATGATAAGTTTCATGTCAATGCCAGGACACTAGCAAACCATTTCCATGTTTCTAGAGCAGATGCACGAGATATCGTGCGACTATGTGACTCCTGTGCCACATACAAACCTGCCATACCGATGGGAGTAAACCCTCGAGGTTTGATCCCTGGTGATGTTTGGCAGATGGACATCACACATATACAGGAGTTTGGGACTCTTAAATATGTTCATGTTTCCACAGACACCTGTTCTCGCGTCATATTTGCAACAGCAGAAACAGGTGAAAAAGTGTCTAATGTGATCAATCATTGCCTGGCAGCTTGGGCCGCATGGGGCAAACCAAAAATATTAAAAACTGATAATGGACCAGCCTATATAGGCAAAGCTTTCAATGAGTTCTGCAAAATGATGAAGGTTCAATTAAAACATGGTATCCCATACAATCCCCAAGGTCAAGGAATCATTGAGAGGGCTCATAGAAGCCTCAAAGAAATTTTACAAAAACAAAAAGGGGGAGTAGGCCAAGGCCTGGCCCCAAAGGCACGATTATCCATGGCACTATTCACACACAATTTTTTAAATTTAAATAATGATAATCGCTCCCCAGCTGTGGAGCACTGCAACCCTTCCCCCAACCATAAAGGGTGGGTGAAGTGGAAAGATGTCCTGACAGGACAATGGATGGGCCCGGATCCGGTAATCAGCTGGAACCGAGGCGCGGTTTGTGTTTTCCCACAGGAACCGGGACGAGAACCACTGTGGATACCGGAGAGACTGACACGGACAACAAAGCCCTCGACTAAAGATCAGACCTGCCCTACTGGAGATCCATCACAGACCAACCAACAAGATGAATAGAAATAGCGGTAGCCCGAAATGGACAAGAAGATCCTCAGGCATATGCATGGCTCGCTCGCCTAGCCTACGACCGAGTCTAGGGACGGTGAGCTTCCCACACTCCTCCTCTAAAAAATTATGATATAGCAGGGTAGATGAGTCAATGACGGGTAAGAGCGTACTCCCCCGGTGCGACTCAACCTAAGCCAGGCCCTACCCCATCCTGCACGTAAGCCGCTGGACTGTTAGATGCTGCCCAGGTCTAAATTTCTCTCCGAGGGGATTTCTTTACGGAGAGGAAATGAGTGCAAGCTTGTGTGCATCCAGGTTCCGTCCAGTTTGTGCCTGGCCCTAGAAAAAGGACGAGGGCCTCAGGGCCTTGGCAGACCATGGGACGGCCGACCAGGGTCTAAGCCAAGGACCTACGGTGGGCCTACGCATAGGGCATAAGCCTCTGCACCCAGTCCAGGAAGGGCTACGATGCGCACATTCATAAAAAATAAAAAAGGGGGAGATGTTGGGAGCCGCAGCCCCGAGCCCGGTCGCCTCACTTGGCGGACGTGAGGCCTGTAGTAAAGAGTGAGGCCTGAGGTAGATTACCCCTCCCATCGAATATGTTAGTTTCCTGCTTACCGCGTAAACAACCCGCTCAACAATATAGTCTGCCTGGCAACTGATGATGTTAGCCAATCAGCTTGCCTTGCTTACTTTAACATGATTGGACACTGTACCCGTATATATACCGGTGCCACCCCTGGGCGGAAGTAGAAGCCAGGTAGAAGCCTGGAAGTAGAAGCCCAGAAGGAGCCACGGAGAGCGGACCGGTAGAGGCTTTGGGGCAGACTGAAGCACAAAAGGAGCCGCGGGGAGCGGACCAGAGGAGGCTTCAGCTGGGAGAACCCAGGGCAGGCTGTACGGAGAAGGAAAATAAAAAGAAAAGGTTGTCCACTACCAGACTTTGTCGTGTGTCCTTCCTGCCGGCCGGGAGCGGACATCGACATAGATAGATCTTAATATTTTGTCTGTATCTATTTGGCTTCCACAAGGCTTATGATGAGAATGGAGTGCAATGTGAGAGGACTTTTGTGCAAAATATTTACAGCATGGGAAGAAGACATCCTAGATTGTAAGAAATTTGAAGGACAAAAGCCCTGTGACTGAAGGGGGGACATTCCTACCACAGCACCCCAAGAGCTTAGAGAATGTACCCAAGAAGGGAAGAAGCAAGAAGGGAAGAAGCTTTATCTCGAAAGTCAAAGCTAGGAGAGAATTGAAATAAAGGTCATTGAGGAAGTTAAGTCATGTTCCATCTGATCCTTAGCCTATGCTGGAATACAAATTCCCAGTTATCCATTTGTCACTTTGATAAATCCTCCTTCTTCAGTCTAGTCATTTACACATGAACTATGTAGCAAGTGAGACCCCAAACCCCTTCACTACTTAGCCTAGTACACTTTAATTTTTGAAGACAGTCAGCTTGCATAATAGCTGAGAATAGCTGAGACACCGACAACTGGGTGACTGAAGCTCCAGCTACTTGTTGGGATAGAGCTGCGGCATTTGCTTATGGCCAATGGTTACAGTTAATGACACAATTAATATAATTCTATACTCTCTGCATTGCTCTGAATCTTATCAATTCAACACAAATTGTTTTCAAACATGTACTTTCAAAGAGAGCTTGAAAATATAAAACAATTGTTATTTTTAAATGAACATTCAAAGATGAACAACTTAAATTTATTTCCCTAAATACATGGATTAGAATCTTTTCTTTAATTCTCTAGCTGTGTTAATAATGGACATGATAGAAAACAGCATTCCTGTTATCATCCATCACAAAATATTTAACTGTTTAGTCTGTGTGTAATCACATAAGGATATATTTCATTCAGTAAGACTTTGTCTTTGACCAGGCAAAAATATACTTATTTAAATGTAACCAAGTATCTATATTCATGCAAAGAGAGATATATCTGTACAGTATGATACTATGTACCTAAATTGGACAATACTTTATATATTATTTTAATACAACTCGTGAGTCAAAATGCAGTTTCTAAAAATACATGTAATGTTAAATGTATCTTTAATGAATATTTTTTGGGTTGAGAGGTCAAATAAGTAACATTCCAAAAGAATAACTGCTAAAAAAGAATAAATCTTGTCTGGGTGTTTCACGTGATATACATGTATTATATATAAACACCTTTATATAGTCAATAACATATTCAGATATGCACTTTGTATTTTCTTAATGGTTCTTGGCAGTGTGATCTCATCCTGTAATATTTTTCATTCTTTACCATGTAGACAATTTTTTCTTTTTATTTGAAGACATCAATTATCATTGTTAATATACAGAAATATCTTAAGCATGTATCATTATCTTATGTATTATTTGTGATGTAGACCCTATTTTTCTTAGAATAGACAAATGTAGGAGAAATAATTGTCAGCATTCTTTCAGATAATACAGTGGCAAATAGCAGAAATCTTATATACTAGGATGTGATTAAATATTAAAGAGCTTGTCCATAACCTTTTTGCTGGTATCTAAATAATCCAATAGTCTTTTGAGCTATATGAATAGGATAGTGAATTACACAATTTCAGACTTAAATTTATTCTAAATTTGTGCTCTATACAACTGAATTATGCTATAACCTGTAAAGAATATAAAACACATTTTCCATCGAATAAATTGTATTTCAGAATTGTAAATTATTGTACATAATATTATTTATAAATCATGCTCAAATATGCACAGTGTTAATCATTTATGCAATTGAGATCAAAATTTTGGCAAGGTCATTATTCTCTGAAGGATGTAGGTGAGTGAGAGAAAGAAATGTGTGATTTTTTTTTAAGACTGAAGAGGAAATAAGTAATTATTAAGGGTAGCTATCTGCTGACTTATGTTACAGAAGTTGTGAGTTCTCAGGAGTCTCTGAAAAGAAAAGCGATATAGTCATAAATATTTCCCTATTTTTAATACTGTGTGAGGTATGGTGGGATAAAATCATAGCTAAAAGCAAAGAGAAAAGGTAAATACTTATAACTTTTCCCACTACACAGTATCAGCCCATGGAAAAAACATTACTGAGTGAAGCTGAATAATTATATCATTCTACTGATAATAGTATATTAATTTTGCTGACTAAAGATTATGTATACTTGAAAATGACTTAAAAGTAATTAGGTCTGTCTTAAATTCCATCTAAGAATAAAGTACTATTTCTTCATATTAGTCATAAGGAAAAGGAAAGAAAAATATAGTAAGTAAATTTTGGATAATATCTCTTGAGCTCTAATTATTTAATATGATGATTGTAAAAATAATATATATTAGATAATTACTCAAGAGGGAAAGTATTTTATAATTGTGAAAACTAAAACAAAAGGCAATTATATAAATCTAGAGGAAGTCAACAATATCCGGTATAGTAAAAAATCAAAACAGGACAGTGACAAGTTCATTGGTTTTATGGGAAAACAAGCATGCATGATAGGACCGAAGATCTCAGCTCAGTAGTGCAAATTGTCATTAAGATACACCTGTAACAAAATATAGAAATAATTGGTGCTTATATGTGTGAAAATAGTTGACATACAGTAGGGAAATAACAGTATGCATGGAATATGACAAGTACTAGATATATGGTGTTAAGAGACTGCAAGTTTGCACTCATTTTCCTTAATAACCAAACTAACATCTTTTCTTATTATCTGTATTTTTTATCACTGCTACTACTCACATAAAGGTTAAATGCAAAAAATATATCTTTGAATTAAAGTTTGTTTTCCTGAAAATTCTCTAATCACTTGCATAGGACTTGAAAGGCTACTTTGTTTAAAAAAGAGTACCATGTTGGTATTAGTACGAATACTACCCCTGCCACTCCAGTAGTATTAAGAGCCCAACTAAGACTCTGGCTTCCATCAGAATTGTGAGAAGTGAGTCAAGGACACTGAGGAGAAAGCAGCTTTGTTTGCTCTAGGCGGGCAGATCGCCATATCAGGGGTAGACTAGAGCCTCCCTTCTCTGCCTGGGTTAAGACTCCTTGTGTACTATTCAACAGGTACTACTGTACAGGGTAGGAGGAAAGGGGAGCTGGGTTGTGGATGTAAGGGAGGAGATAAAGCTGTCCTATTTGAATTTTATACAGTCTTAAACTCCTTCATCACTCCTTTTTAGACCCCACTTTCACTGAAAAAGTTTCAAAAATCATTTAAAATTTAAAGTTTTAAAATTATACCTCTTTATTGTTTAGAAAACTATGAAAAGTTACAAAGATTAAAATTTTAGAGGTAGCAATTAGAGACCTTTAGGGCTACTCTCTTCTAGACCTATTAAGACTTCTACTTTTAAGAAAGAATTCTTAAAAGAGTTTTTAAAAGGTTTGTACCTGTTTATATATTTTTACCCTTATGCTCACACTTTTCACTCCATTGTTGATAGTTTTCTGAGGGAGGATATATGCCAAGGGCCGAACTCAGAGCCTTGCTTATGTTAAACTCCCACTACATAACTGAGCTATGTCTCAGCGGATAATTTACTTTTAATGCCATTCCCTTCCTTGACAGGGTCATAGTAGTTTAAATCAAAGTGATTTTTATAAGATGAACTTGAGTTTGATTCTTAGTTCTATCACTTTCTGGCTCTATTGCCTTGGCAGTATATTTTGAGCTTCAATATTCTTTAATTTAGGGTCTCTCTGACTAGCATTTAAGATTTTATAATTCTTGTTCCCTAAATCCCAACTTTCAACTGACAAATAATAATATCCATTCACTATCCAGGCTACAGCAGCAATGTACTATGCATAGTAAATTCATTTTTTCTGGTTTTTTAAGAATATGTTTGTAGTAAATGTTGACATTCCTTGTTGGTAATTGATTCTTGTATATAATGTATCTTAATTTAACTTTTTTACATCCCATTTCCAACCCTCTCCCGATTCCTTGATCCCTTCCTTTGTCCTTTATACAAAATGTCTTGTATGAAACTGTTTATATCCTTATGTGAAGTTGGTACAAGACATAACACAGTTGTTTTTTCAACCCTCTCTCCATCTCTTGATCTCTTCCCCATTTGAGAAACCACTCTCTCCCTAGTTCTTATTATCTGTCATTTATTTTGCATTTTCTTTATACTTTAAGGGAAATCTGTAACACTGAAGGCTTATTTCACTTAACAGCACAATCTCAATATACATCAGTTTTTCTGCTAAAAATCAAGTTTATTTTTCTCTATGGCAGAGTAGTAGTCTATGGTGTACAAATACACGTTCCTTTTCCATTCATCTGCTAATGGATATATAGGTCGCTTCAAGTTTCAGCTTTTCTGAAATATGCTGCTATGAACATAGGTATGCCAGTATTTGACATTTTAGAGAAGATACATGGAGAATAGCTGGGATATAATGGAATTTCTAGATTTAATTTCATGAGGGATCTCCACGATGATTTTACTCCAGAGTGTTGTCCTAGTTTACATATACTCCATCAATGTAGAAAGGTGGTTTTTTGACCCCAAACTTTGCCAGAACTTATTTGATTTCTCAATGATGGTCATTCTTTCTGGGTTAACATGAAATCTTAATATTTTTTGTGGAAGTCCCAGGGTAAATCTTTTTTTTTTTTTTTTTTTTTTTTTTTTTTCATTTTTAGTCCTAAAATAACATGGTTGTCCAACAATGTGGTGGTTAAGCTTTAGAATAGTTTTACATGCACTACCATGCAATAAATCACACAGTTCATACATTTCTAAAGTCCAGTGGCAGGCAATATTTCTTGAGTGTTTTAAGTGCCATTCATAATAGCAAAATAATGCCCTTTTATAATTTCACAGAATGCCATGCTAAAGTTATGTTACTCTTTTAAAGACCATTTAGAGGATATGGAGACAAAGCCTAAATACACAATTTATCAAGATCATGGTAACTCTTAGTAACTATCTAAGTTAGAATTTTTACCTTTTATCAAGGAAAAACCTCAAGTCACGCCTTTAACCATAATGTTTAAGCACTGAATTTACTGGACCAGGCTTGGACACAGGCCTTACACCGACACCCGCAACTTCTGCTTTGAGAATCTGTTGCCACAAATGGATGCTTATCTATTTGTCCAGTTTCTCAGTTTCTTTTTCCTCATATTTTCCTCATCCATTCTATTTGTCCAGTTTCTCAGTTTCTTTTTCCTCATATTTTGTCTTATTTCTTGGTATTTCATTTTGAATGATGAATTCCTAAAATTCATTTTCTAATTCATCTTCTAATTTACTCTTCTCCATAAAAATGATTAAAATTCATTCACCTTGTTAAAATTCATCTTCTAATTTACTATTTTTTTCAGTGTCTGTTTCTATCCTCCTTAACTCTTATTTTTAAAATTTCAACTGTCATAATCAGAATTTCCAATTCTTATGACTAAAATACAACTTATCTTCCTGTACCAGCAATAACAAGCTGGAAAAATAAAATGGATTATATACTATCATTACTGGAAACAGTTGGCATAATGTATTAAGTTATTAATCAAGTGAACAATACTTAAAGAATTTTTCAAACAAACTGTAAATTTCTGTGGAAAGATATTAAAGAAGATGAATAAATGGACATACACATAATTGTACAGGGAAGACTTATTTCCCATTATTATTGTCTCAACTGTCCATAACTTATTCCTTTTACTCTGAGCTTATTTCTTTGATAACATGAAAAATTCATTCTGAATCCAAGTAGATGAGTGATAGTAAAGTTTTGGAACACTGGAGCTTGTCATTTGAGAACTGTTCTTTCACTGTGCTTGTGTACATGATCACACAGCTTAGGTCAGTCAAAATAAAGTGACATCACAGAGCTACTAGAAAGTATAGAAACAAAAGGTACTTCCTAGTAGAAGCGCTCTGAAACAAATTATTCACAAAGATTCAGAATATTTAGGTAAAATTGAATAGCTTACGAGAGCAAGTCTAGTTGACAGGCTTGGTTTAAAAGTTTCCAGCTCAAAGTGTTCCTTATCTGGACAAAATTATAGTATGCACCAACAAAAAGAGATTCATTTCTTCTGTGGACTCTTCTCACAGATCACCATATGTTTATTCATTACATCCACCAGCCCCTGTTTTAAAGATTAGGCATAGCCATCGGAAATTTCTCACTTGAGCTGGGTGTGATGGTGCACACCTGTAATCCCAGCACTTGGGAGGTTGAAGTAGGAAGATCTCCCCGAGGTCAAGGTCAGCCTAGACTACATAGTAAGTTGAAGGCCAGGTTGAACTATATTGTGAGATCCTTTTTCAATGAAGAGAGAGAGAGAGAGAGAGAGAGAGAGAAAGAGAGAGAGAGAGAGAGAGACAGACAGACAGACACAGACAGACACAGACAGACAGACCGACCATGGTTTTAGGAACAGCTGCAGAGCAGGCAGACATTTTCTTCAGGGGCAGACAATACAATGAAGGGGAAAAGTAGAAAACGAATGGCAGAAAAATAGCATAGCAGAGATGAGGCAAAAAAGGTTGGCAATAATCACTAATATGGATATTTCAATACACTAATAAAAAGAAACACAGGCAGTTTGGATCAAGAGATTAGGTCCATCAAGATGCTCTATATAAGAAATATAATTACTCTGAAAGGGGGTTTATAGACAGAAAATCAAAGATGAGAAAATAATGCTCCATGTGACACGGAACCAGAAAAATGTGAGGGTAGCTGGCCCTTCAGCTGTACATTGGTTGGAAAGACAAGAGTTTTATACAAAGGAGTACTACTCACCTATAAGGAAGGAAAACTTCGAGGCTCTTGTAGGTAAATGTATACAGCTTGAGATCAAGCGCAGGGGTAACCATTCAGCTAAACTGCTAGTTGCCTCCCTAATCTAAAAACTAAAGGAGTTAGTGGGATACAAAATGTACAATGCACCCTGGGAAAGCGAAATGGGAGGAACTGTCTAAAAAGGGAAGACAGTAGACATTGTTAATCTTGTATCATGATTTGAATACCATATTTTTTCTTCATTTTGTTTACTTTGGTTTTATTCTGTTCCAGTTTGTCTACTTGTATTAGATTTAATGGCATGGAGAGCTATTCCAAAGATAGCAGGATATACTATGGTTATCATTTTTGATTTTTTATTAACTAAATTTATCCCTGTATTGCTTTCACTGTCTTGTTTTGAGTGATTTTATTTGAATTTGTTTTGTTTGATCACTGTCTTGTTTTGACTGATTTCATTCAAATATGTTTTGTTAGTATCAAGTCTGAGGGTATATACAACTACTTTGAATACAGTTAAGTTTTACTATGATGCCTGATTAGATTATTACCTTCTGATTTGATTATTACCTTCTTTTGAAGTCCTATTATGTCTCCAGGGTTTTGTTTTTATTGATTTTGTTCTGTACTGTTATGTTGCATTTTATTATGCCTGATGATAGGAGGTATCATTGACGATAATGACGATAACAAGAAACATCATGGTAACCATTGTTGATCGCCTTGTATTTTAGTTTTGTCATGTACTATGTCCAACCTTTTGTTTTGACTGACCCCATTTTGTTTTCTCTCACTGGTTTTATTCTCTTCAAAAAAACTATAGCCTCCTCAAAAAATTTTTAATAAGCCACATATAGAAAATGTTAAATACCTGGTACATACGATTAATTTGTTATAAAAATTTATAATTTTATTTTATAGAAGATTGAATCGCAGGGCCTAGAGTTTAGCTCAGCAGCACAAGTGCCTGCCTGGCTAGCACAAGGTGATGAGTTTGATCTCCAGTACAAAAAAAAGGAAGACTGAATTTCTACAGTTACATTCAGTACAATGAAGATAATCATTCCAGTATCAAAAGTTTGTTACAGAAATTAAATTAGTGCACAAATAAACAAAAATCCTAATCTTCTTTCATATTACTTTATTTTCTTTTTCAAGTAATATTTACTTAAGTTTTTTTCTCATTCTTACCAAAAACAATCACAAGAATTTTTTGCTATGAAGGAGACTTTGTTTGTCAATAATTTCTTTGGTGTTGATGTATACTAATCTTTTCTGGATGCTCTTCAAAATAATTCTTTATTAAGTTAAAACTGCCTTCCATATTGAATTTTTCTTCTTTTATGTAATAAAGACCAACGGGCTATTTACTACTGGTTTGTTTTGTCTCTCTCAAAATATCTCTATGTGAATGATTCAACAACTACTTACAAGTTCTAAATAACTTAAATAAAAAACAACTCCTGTAGTCTTGAAGAGGACTGTTTTTCTAAAGATTACCAAATAGGCTGCTGTATTTTAAAATATTACCATGTTGTACAATATTTAACTAGAGTAAGGAGGAAGTTTTAATTCCTTTAACGAACTAATTTATAATGGAACATAACCTGTTTGTAGGATTATTAGGTAAAATGCTAAAGAAATGTAGTGAGGTTAGGGTTAGAAGAGGTAACATATATATGAGATAAATTGTGCAGATAAAATGCTTGTGAAACGCTAAAAAACATCAAGATGGAACATGCTGCTCTCTGTGAATAGAAAACTTTTCTCTTCCTTACATCAACCAGGAAATGAGTAAAGACCTGAGCACCTCTGCCTTTTCCACAGGCATTGAGTAGTTGACATGTGGTCAGATAAAGCCTAAATATTTGAAGAAGTATGATATGTTGAAATATTAGTTTTAAGCCCAGGTCTGATATTCCAAATTTGAAGAACTGAGAAACAGCAAATAGGGGTTATATGAGCCATTTGATGATACAGAGAACACACAGATTCTAGACATAAAGTAAATATTTTAATTACTTTAACATAAACTGCAATAGACATCAAGTGGAACATATAAATTATTAGAATATTATATTATTGTACCATAGTCTACATTTATTTGAACTAAAAATTTCATAGCACTAATTTCATACATGTAATTTATCTAACTTTCTAAAACTTTATTTTGGGGAAATATAAAGAATAACTATTTGTAAATTATTCTCTGATATTTCAGCCATTAACATAGTTAAGAAATATTTGACTTGATAAGTGCATATAAATATGGACCACTAGTATAAATATCCTCAGTTGCACATATGAAATTGCACATACTGCAAATATGAAATGTCTGATGAAATGTGTCATGAAAATGAAATGTCTGAAGAAATTCTCTGAATATTCAGTAAATTCATTTATATATCAGAGCAAGCACAAGCACACACTCTAAAAACTGAGAATTCATTCAGTGCATTAAAACTGGTTTCCTTAAATTCATTAAGATATTATGTGGAAGTCTGTGGTTCTCAGATAGCTTCTGTATGAACAGATAAAGACGTGAAATGAAAGTTCAAACCTATTTTATAATTAAAATTTTTGATAAGATTTTAAAATTTTATTGTCTTATTTGCATTTTATATTTTAACTACCTATGAGGATTAATGATGATGACAAAAATATGACAAAATTAATCATGCTACTTAAAATGTTGACTAGCCAATAATGTACTCTTTAATTTCATATATCTATAATATTTTGTCCATATCATGTATTTAGTCATTCTCTATGGCTTGTAAGCTTCAGACCACATTCAAGCAACATTTTACTTTTTCCTTCTGCTATTGTAATGGAGCATAGTAGTTTCACTAATTATTTCTAAAAAGTTTTTAGTGAAAATATCATTATTTATAATTAATGAGTAAATATTAATCTTTGGCCTTTGAATTGGTTTCCCCAGCACAATGCAGTACCATAATTCAGAGTGATTATCTATTCATTGACAGTTCTGTCTTGATAGTGCTCATCTAGTTGGAATTCTCTTTGTAATGTAAGTCAATAATCATTTACCTACAACTGTGTGATCTATCTGACTTTGTTATTTAACTAAATCATTTTTATATTTGCATATGACATTTTTGAAAACATGTTTAATGGCTGCATAATGTTGTAATTGTTCAAGTGCTAAGTGGATAATTATCCTCATTTGCATTGTGCCTCTTATATTGAAATAGCTTACATTACAAAACCTCTTGAAAAATTCCTAACCTGTCTCTATTGGTTGTGTACCGCTGATTGTTACTATGACACATCTATGTCTGTATGTCAGTGTTTCACAAGACATATACTGAGATCAAATGCCACAAGTGGCCAAATGGACAAAGTTAAGAAGGGGAAAATGGGCATTTGGAAAGTTTATGTAATGAGAACAAGGCATAGCCAATATTCATCTTGTGATAACTTTGCCAATCTGGAGTATTAATCAACAATTCTTATTTTTAATGTTAAAAATGTACTTCCTAAATGTAAACTCTCCCAGTTGTTTTAAAATGTTGAATTGGCCAAAAACACTTTATTAGCAAAGTGGATTTTATTCTCCCATAGGGAAAGTTTGTGTTTATAAAACTTGTGCATTGCCATGGTTCTACTCATCTTTGACAGTCTTTTTTGCTATGCCTTTTTTGTTTTGTTTTGTTTTATAAGACTGTGTGAGAAAACATTTTAAAGATATATTCAGAATTTTTAACTATGTACTCTTTATAGAAATGCCCTTAGCCTGAATTGTTGTCAAGAATATTGACATTTAAGCAGATGATTTCATTTTAAGTTCATTATTTTAAGTATATTTTGGCTTTTAAAATTACTGAGCTTTTAAAATTTTCATCTGATAATAAATCAATGTAGGTTAATAAATGTCAAGCATAATCACTATGAGAATACAGACAAGTTACATGTGCACAAATCTAATTTCCTTGCCTTTTAAGCATAGCTGTATAATCTCATAGCTCTATAATCCAATTTTTAAAGAGAGTGCAAGGTACAATTTTGAACTTGAAAAATTGGATACATTTGCAATGTTTTATTAGAAAAATAAAATAAAGAATCAAAACAAAGGAAAGTTTTCTCTCTTCCCTCTCCCAAGCGCATAAATAATTAGAGAAGTCCTAGTGAATGTCAATGGAGGCAGTGAATCCTGGAAGAGTATACTTTTAGAGAGCTGTGTATAGAATAAAAGTTCTGGGTAGGAAATAGAGCAAGTTAAATACTATTAGTCTTGTGTGCCACATCTGCCCCGTGAGGACAAGAGTGACTTCCCAAGTAGTACAAAGACAAAAAATGAAAGAATTATGTCAGTGTGGAGCAGAGTTTGCTTATTTCTAATTGACATAAAGAATGCCATTTCAATTGTCTACACAAACACATTCTAGTCACGAAATACCCACATGAATAAAAGCACTTAGTCTTGGCAGGGATGTCCCTGGCAAAAAAGACCACTGATTACTGTAGGGGTTAGAAGGAGAAAAAATGCTTGATTTCTAGACCCATTTAACATGAAAAGCAGATTACTAGACAATCTTGATTCAAGACTTTTGGTACAGTATTTCAGATGAAATTTTAATGGAGGGGAAATATCAATAAGGTAAAACCCCACACTACATATATTATAAAATTGAAAATATCATTTTATTTTGCCCATAAAAATATTTATTTTAGTGCAATGCTAATAGCAACGATAGAATAATAGCTACTTTAAGTACTACACTGGGAAGTGTACTATAGAGCTCAGATGATTGATATAATCTTAATATCAGTTTATGATATAACTACATTTATAATCTACTTTTAATTATAGAAATACAAAGTAACTGCAAGACCTGATATTTTAACTTGATAATCTATCTATGAAGTTAGGGATCTGAATCTCTCTTGAGTCTTTTTGTAATTTGGTATTATGTTTCTCAGGTGGTAGAAACTGTATTCCTACCAATCTCTAGGCCAAGTTATAATTCACATTGATTCAGCAAAATCCATTCTTTCCAATGTGCTGAGTTGCCCTTTTTATAAAGGTAGAACATGAGGAGTCTCTAGTTTGGCATTTTATTTAAATTTTTTTGTAACTTCGTGTCATTTACTATCCTTACCTGCTACCTTTTATGGTCACTCTTGAGGGTTCTTCTGGTGCAGACTTTCAGAATCTGTTGAGTTATATGTCTCTCAACACATTTGTCAACGGAATTCTTCAGTGGATATTTTATGTTCACATTCAGATGCTTTAATTACCCTCTGGGGCTAAACTGCCCCTTCCAAAAATTTCAAAAATACATGCTTTCTATTCTCTTCAAACAGATTGAACCTTGGCAACACACACACACACACACACACACACACACACACACACACACACACACACACAGAGTCTTAGTCTTTTGGTTTCTCAAGAAGATAGATGTATTGCAATACTAGTTGAAATAACTGTGTTGACTTCAGTTACTTTACCTATTTGTAGAATATAAGTTTAATAATATCTATTTTTAAGCTTTGTTTTTGGGTATTTAGTTAAATTCATATAGCATACTATCCAAAGACTAACATGAACTTGAAATTTTAAGCTATTGTGATTTTCTCTACAAAGTGTTTATTTTGCAGCTTAATGACGCATACATAGAAAAGAAAGACCCTACCATCACTATATATTTAAATGTGTTTGAATTTTGTGGTTTGTTCAACTCACATTCTAATTCACTAAATTTATGTTGCTACTTTCCTACTCATCACTTTCAAAGAACTGTAAATATAATAAGTATTCCATTACATTTAGCCTATATGAAGCCAAATCTAAGAGTATCAACTGTCACAAGATTTACACTGAAATCCTTGAATTCCTCAGAATTACACTGGTCTTTGATAAATGAGAAACACATTATTGATTCAGACATTCCACAAAAATGCTTTCCACGGATTGCCTTAGCCATTTAAGACAATATTCGTAACAGTACAGTTTACAGACGTGTGATTGGAGCATTCTCTTATAAAATCTGTGTGGCCTGGTGATCAGTTAGTTATTACAGAGCCATAAGAATTTATTTATTGCCTCAACCTTCTCGTAAAGACTTCATTTTTTTTTTTTTTTTTTTTTTTGTCTGATGTTAGGCAGCATCCTTCTTAGAGATTTATTTTATCCTCAGGTTGTAAGTATAAATATGTAATAAAGGATGTTTCCTACAGGCCAAAATTCAGGAGCATTAGGACATGTTTCATGCAATTTTTATTTTCAGAGATTTTTTTTCTTAACATATGGGTTCACAGATGTTTTCTAAGATTGTAAGAGACTATCAGAAGCATGATTTCTTAACTATTTGGAAATCTCTGTACTCTTCATGTGAAATGATTTAATAGTTGAAGATACATGATATCCGGTTAAGAAGTACTAGAAACATAGCTGTTTTTGAAACATATTCTCTGATTTTTTTCCAAAGATACCATAATTTTTAAAGAAAATACTCAACACTTTTCTATTGTGACCAAACTTATTATAATGGGACAAAACTAGATAATGCTAATATGCTATGATTTTAGAATGAAATTCAGAAAATAGCTCCAGGGTCTGTTTATAAAGACATCTTCATTGATAAAGTATGTAAAATTTTCCAAGTCCATTGCCTACTTACTTAATAGTAAATTTGAGCAAGTATAATGACACATACATTTTGTTGATAGAGTGTTCATGGCTATCCACACAACAAATGGCAGATTGGAGATTTTTATGCCACTTGAATTAGGCTACATCTAGAAAAATTCATTCGGCTTCACATACAAAGTTCATTCTTAAAAAGGACTCATTGTGAAACAGTTTTAGATAGCTTGTTCATTGTACTAAGAGTAGTTAATATAAAAACATTTTTAGCATAATTTTATTCAGATAGGCAGCTAGATCATTGAAGTGTAAAATAGGCAATAGCGAAATTTTGCACTTTTATCTTTACTTACAACATAAAGGAGTCTTATGATAAACCCTATTAAGGCAGGAAATCTATCTGATTCCCTCATTTCTGTACCTAGTCCAATGAGGTTTAGTTAACAACAGCATTAATCTGAGTAATAATAATATCTAAATGTTTTAAGTACTTGGAAATTTATGAAGGATTCTTATATTTAGATCTAAACATTGTTTTATTCACCTTTCTAATCATTCTTGTTAACTCTATTTCATTCTTCCCCTAAATATTAATTTACACATTTACACAACTGCTTAGGCTCCTTGTTACCTATGTGGTAAAGTCTAATTTGTTATGACATAATATAGGCTGGAAAACCTTGGTTCTGGGGAGTCAGTTTTCTTAATGTGCATACATAAATAAGCCAAAATTTTCTTATAAAAATAATGGCAACATGGGTAGAAGCAGATGTCCCAATTCTTTGTAAAATTTGTTTTATGAGCTTAATTTTTCATTTAAAGTTCAACACTTCCAAAAATATGGATAGTAGAGGTAGGACACTAAGATAAATATTTTTAAGTATGCCCTGCATTTTGGACATTTTGTCTCATAACATAGTTCATTATACAACATAGGCACTCTATGGTTATTTTCTAAATTTTACTTTTTTCAACATAAGAAATGTAGTATGTTGTTCAATACAAGGGAAAATATTGTGGTAGTTATTAGTGTATAAATTACGTTAAAGTATGAAGCAAAATGTGAAGAAAAAGCTTTGTTATGTAAAAACAGAGAGGTGCATAACATAAGGGACAAACTCATGTTGAAACAAAATTATGAGGGTTATAAGAAAATGGTCAAAATTTGCATTTTCCTATAGATTTTTATTTTCATTCTTTTAGGTTTGAGGACAACATGTTTTCTATAAAATTCTGCACATTTCTAGATCATCAAGTACTCTCTCCACCAGCATATGTTCTTTTGGCAAGATACTAAAGACTTGCCGGGCACATGATTAGAGGTCAGGCTATTAAATGGTTTTGCAATGAAAATGTAGCATATTTAATCTTCTAAAATATATGCTCTGTAAAATTTTCCACTTGTATGTATAGGGATTATTTACTTTTCTAAATAAAATAAGCCTGGATGGGAGACATATTTTGACAAAAGAAAGCATAGTAGGAGTGGACAAGATCAGTGCCAACTGTCCAATGCAAAGCAGAACATGGAATGTTGAATTTTTTTGTTTGTGAAAAAAAAAAATGATCCCTTATACTGAAAGTCAAAACACTTTTTATAATTGCAAGCATTCATTTTTAAAGCATAAAAATAAATTTGTTATATTTAACTAAAGTTTCACTATTTATCTTACTGTTATGTATCATTTTGGTTACCAAAAACACACATTATTTTCACAAAATCTAAACATTTCTTTGCTTAATTAGAATTTTCTCTGACTTTGATTAATAAAATTTGAGTTTCAAGATTATTTCTATCATATTTAAGTGGGTAAAACAGTGCTTTGCAACAACATAGGCATTCAAAGTATATTCAGGGAATATATACTTACAATTTATGGTTTCATTGAACTCTTACATTTATTTTGTTTAACATCACACTCATAGCATTTTCCTCTGTCATTAAATGTGTAAACTTATTTTAAAGTGGCTATATGCTGGGCATCATTTATTTTTATGAGTACTGTACATGTTTACAATGCATTGTCATTCCATGTCTTGTGGAGAAATGTATGTAACACATCCACATTCTCTTGCCATCCACGATCTTTCCCACAGTTCCCCTCCCTTTACCTCTTGATCGTGTTCCCTTTTGCAAGAGATCTACCTTCCTATTATCTTTGATTTTACTCTTTATTTATATTTTGAGTTTCTCATATAAGGAAAAATATGGAGTATTTAAGCTCATGATCTGGTTGTTATTTCACGTAACATTAGGGTCTTAAGGCACATCCGTTTTCCCCCAAATGACTAAAATTTAGACTTCTTTATGGCAGTGTATTACTGCATTGTACAGAAATACCACATTTTCTTTATCCATTCATCTGTCGTTGAACATATAGGCATCTCCAAGGCTTAGTTGTGCTGTCATAAAAACAATATATATGTATTGCTGGGATATGATGATTTTAACTGTTTTGGAAAAACATGTACCAGTACGGTAACTGGGTCAGATGGAATTTCTAGTTTTAGTTTTTTGAAGAATTTCACTTGTGATTTCCACCATGGCTGTACTAATTTACATTCTCAGCAACTATGGAGAAGGGTTTCTTTTTGCCCAGGGTCTTGGCTGCCTTTGCTATTGTTTGATTTCTTGACGACAATCTTTCTTTCCATATTAAGACAGAATCTCAATGGCATTTTAATTTGCATTTCTCTAATGTCTGAACATATTGAACATTTCTTAATGTATTTACTGGATAGTTTTACTAGTTCTTGTAAGGAGTCTCTATTCATTTCCTTTGCCTCTTTTTTTATAAGTTCTTTTGGAGGGGGACCTAATTTTGTTGAGTTCTTTACATAATATGTTGTAGATATTAGACCTCTTTCATGTGCAATGACTAGCAGCTGTTTCACCAAGTAGGTTGATTATCTTTTATTCTGTTGATATTCTCCTTTGATGTACAGAATCTTTAAATTTTAGTTTGAGCCCATTTATTGTTTTTCTGTGCTCTTTCTTGTACCACTTAGGTTCTATTCAGAAAATCCCTGCCTATATTTATGTCTTCAAGAGTTTTACCTATGTTGTCTTTCAGTAGGTTAACTTTTTATGCTTACCATTTAGAAAGCTTTAGATCCTTCATTAATTCTGATTTTAGTTTGGTATACGTGAGGCATATGGGAATAGGTTCAATCTTCTGCATGTGGAATACCATTTTCTCCAGAACTGCTTATTAAAGAGGACTTCTTTCAGTTATATTGGTGAATATTTAGGTGTCTCCAAATTATCATTGTAATTAAAGGACTCCAGTGAACATCTTTGTACAATAAGGCTTGTTAGTATTTGTATGTCCTAATTAGGACATACAACTAACAGAAGAAAATATACATCAAAACACATAAAATATTTAAGAGATTATGTGTATTTCTCTACCAAGAATGAATAGAGCATTGATATTGATCATTATAATTTTTTTCAAATTTTATAAAACAGTAAACAGTATTGTATATTTGTGTCTCTAGCATTCTATTTAATTATAAGTAGTTATTCTGAAATTTTAATTAATAATCTAGTGTTTAAAATAGTCTCATCTGAATCTGTTTATACATGGACATGTATATTATTGCTGTACAATTATGTTAATCACAGTATATTAGATAATACATGGCTTTGAAAACTAGACATACATACAGAGGCATCTGTGTATAAGTCTGTAGATAGATGTTATATATGTATCTTCATTGTACATTCATTGACATGTATATTGTGGAATGACACATGTACAGTTTTTAACTAATGATATTAACAGTAAAAACACAAATGTTAGTATTATGTAGATTATAGAAGGTTAATTCCTGATGTTTGCTATGCATGACAATATAATTTGCCTCATTCTGGTGTTTAGAATATACTTATTTTTTGTTTCTCTGTTTCTCTCCTCTCAATCCCTTTCTTCTTATTTCTGTACCTTTGTACACACAAACATACACACACACACACACACACACACACATACACACACACACACACACACACTGAACTGGTAGAGAAAAATATGTTTTAATAATTCCCCAACCTGAACAAATACTTCAAGTAACTTTACAATCAGTTAAAGAAATACATCAGACACGTTAGAGTGCAAAATTGAAGAAAAAAAAATGATGTCCATATTGTATGGTTTTAGTTTTGAACACTCACTTTTGAATAATGCATATTAATAATTTTTATATTTATAAAATGCAATGAAAATTTAAATAATCATATAAAAGCATGAAACAAGTTTTTGCTTATATTTTTAAACCTTTCTTTTTCTTTCTGTCTTTCTTTCTTTCTTTCTTTCTTTCTTTCTTTCTTTCTTTCTTTCTTTCTTTCTCTCTTTCTTTCTTTCTTTCTTGATTTGGAGTACTTATTACACCTGGCTTCAAGCTGAGTGAATCAGTATTTATACTTCTGAAATGAATTAGGAAAAATGGCTTTGATAGAGTACCTAAATGAACATAACAACGCCTGAGTCTCCTGGCTGTTGAAAGCAGCTCTCTGCCCCGCCAGCCCAGGACACCAATCTGGTTGCTGCTGACCTCCTTTCAAATTCAGACACAAGTAACAAATGGCAGATGTGTCTCTACAGCTACAGCAGTCTCCATCTGCAGTTTGCACCTGTTTTGCTGAAGCTTGAGTGCAGGTGTGAATATAAAAACTCAAAGGCCAAGTCAGCAGCAAGATTAAGGAAATATTTTTTTTCGCATATCATCTTTCTGATTTTTCTTCTCTTTTTTTCCATCTTTAGGGTCAAGATGCTGATGAGATAATAACCTAAGGTTAACTCTAGCCAATTACTCTAAGACTATGATTATCGTTATTTTTCACTACACTATTTGAAAAGTGAGAATATGAGAAAAACAAATTTAAAAGCCAAAATAGAAGATAAATTATTGCTAATGGGCAGCTTTTGGTTGGGTTATTTTGATCACAGTTGATATAAGAAGCACTGTGCTTTCCACAAAAACACTACCAATGTATGATTACATGTTCAGCTTTATTAAACAAAATATAATTGGTTTAAATACAGTTTTGAAAAAAAGAACACTGAGAAATCTTTTTTTTTCTGGAATTTTTTCATTGGTAATTACAGTTTAGAAATTATACCTGTACATCAGAGCTTCTCAAATGTCACTGTGTATATGTAACCACTATTGATAGTGTTAAATTGCACATGGGGCCTGAGCTTTTCTTTCAAAGGAGGTCTTCAGATGGTGCTGACTCTGCTGATTTAGGGATCACATTATGAATGGCAAGACTATATGCAGTTTTATGATTTCATGACATGGAAATTGTAAAGAGAAATCAGTTAGCAAAGAGAAACTATCTAAATGTTAATTTGTATTTATTTGTTTAGTTACACTGAACACAGTAAGCTACAGTGATAAACCTTTTTTATTTTATATCTGGTAATTTTCACAGGCTGGATTTGAACTGATAATCTTTCCTGCCTCAGCCTCCCACAGTTCTGAGGTTATAGGAATATGTCATTATATCTAAGGGTTAAAATCCCAGAAGTAAATGTAGATAGACTATCAATTTAGCTATAATAGTACTAAGTCAAATCTATTAAAAATTGTTCAAGTTATTACCAAATTATCAGGTCACTTTTATAAGCATCCTGCTCTTTGAGAGACATATTGGCTTGAGCTCCATGATAATCATCTTCATGATCATTTTCGCCAGGTCTGGGAGATGTATAAGCATCCTTTTTATCATCTATTTCTGACTCATTCTTGTCCTTGCTGTTATTTTATAGTATCTGCTGCAAAATATTCATGTTTCACTTTCTCCTCTTTCTTCTTTTTTAAGCAACATGTTATAAAGTATTCACTTCTCTGTTATCTTTAGTTTTTCTATTAACTTGGGTAAAGAGCTGAAATCTTAAACTCATTTATATCTCAATAATATCTTGGGCTTTTTCAACCATATTTTTCTTATCCTTTCCCACACTAAGTCTGTTTATCAGACCAGGAGTAACAATGGACATGAAATGAGAGCTTGTTAGAATCTCAGACTCACTCCGTAACTCAAGTTCATGGGCTTTATTTTATAAAGATCCTAAAGTGACTGATGTACATGGCAAAGAAGCAGGGCTGTAGACTACAGCAAATCTATTGTTAAAGTGTAACTCTTCCTAAGTGTAACTCTACACAGGTCTACAGTTAGAAACATGCCTAAAATTAGTGAGAGCTTTGAAAACCAACTAACTCTTTAAGCCCAGCCTGTTGGCTTGAGATGATGTTTTTGTATAGATAATTCAAAAATTCTCTCCTCATCTGTGAAATGATGTGAATAACATCTCCTTCCCAGGTTGTTTTGATAAAAAGTGTGACGGGAATACAAATTACTCAGGAGACTTTTGGGTTTATAATAAGTGATCAAATTTTGGTTAAAACTTATTAGAGCAATTAGATAAATGAGCAGTTATAGTTGTCTGAAATTACAAAGCAAGTAGAGGTAGCTCTTCGTGAATCAATGTTGACTTGATAATGAGGGTACATTTTAAGACCATGTTTCATTGTCAAAAAATAGCTATTCTCAGCAGTTTGACTAAGATTATATTTGCAAAGATTTTTACTTTTCTCCTGACATCATGATCAGCATAGTAATTTTACTTTTATTTTCTGAGTGACATTTTTAGGTAATTAGGAAAAAAAATAAGCCCTCCACTTCAATATATCAAAGCAACAGATTGTATTTTTTTTTCTTTTGCAAAACAGCTGATGGATCATTATTTACATGAGATTTTTAGAAGTTACCGTGGACTATTGTTCCTATTTTAAACTGATACTGAATAGGTAAATTATGTTTAGGCAGTTTTCAAATCTGGATATTTTTGATTCAATAGACCGTATCATTCCTTTGATGTGCCATTTTGTAATTCAACAAAGTATTTTGCAGATATGCATAGCAATCATGATGCTAATAGATATTCATATTTAAATTATGAGCTAAAGTTACCTTATACCTAAATAAGCTGCTTTTTTCTATGGGAAAAGAAATCTTAGAACCAAAGCTATAGAGCAGAACAGAGCATCCGAATACATTTTGATGGTGTTATGATTTCCTGAGCATCTCTGTTTTGGCGTCATTTATCAATTTCTGGCCTCTTAGCTCCCAGAACACTCTTCAATATGATAAACAATGGATTTGTTTAAGCATTCATTCTTTCAAGTGAATATGATGTAAAACTTTCTTGGTACACGGTTGTGGAGGGCAACCACAGGAGAAAGACTGTCCCTGCAGTGTCCAGCCTAGGCCAAGAGGATCAGTAGCATGGATGTGAGCACATTTGCTGGAACCATGCCTGCAGCACAGACCTGGCACTCGGTCTCTCTTTGGCCTTCCTGCCTCAGCTTGAAAGTATTTGTGCAGACAGCAGGGACACCCCAGGAAAACTTTCATTTGCCCGCATTCAGCCAGCTTTACTCCAGGGCTCACTTCACCGAGAGACTCTTCTACACAAGGGTGTGCTCTGACAGCCTTCTGCCCCTGCCAGCACTTGGGCCTCCATCCATACCCACAGTGTCCCCATCTGGGATAGCCAGCTCCTCACCCACACTGCCTCCTGTAGGATGTACAGACACAGCTAACCACCCTCTGGCCAGACCAGGGACACCTCTGCTGTCCTGAAACCAAATCACTTTCCCCCAAGCTTAAATGAACCCCTTCCACGTGTGTCCTTGCTTGGGTCAGCCTTAGGTCATCAGGTAAATTGTCCTTATATCTTTAGTTTACATGTACCAGCTAATTTCTTATCTTGAGACTATTCCCTCTTTAAACCATCTTATGTTTTCTGTATCCTAATTGAAGTCAGTCCAATATACTGGCTTTCTTAACTTTATTGGCATATATTTACATTACATAATGTTTCCCTTCCTTGTGGGGTTCGCTATATGTACTTAACTTTGCCTTCTTGGTTGCTATGTGTACTTAACACATCTTAATTGTTCTTTTCATCATTTATCCTCTCCTCATCCCCTCCCTCCATCTCGTAATCTCCTTGAATGATCTCTCTACTCCTTATCTATTTTTAATTTGTTCTTTATTTTAATTTGTGATTTCTTAAATGAAAGAAATCAGTGATATTCAAAGTGGTGTGGGTGGTTTATTTCACTTGATACCATGATCTCAAGTATATCCAATTTCCTATAAATTACTCAAGTTTATCTTTATGGCAGAATTGTATTCCATGGCATGTAAATACCACGTATTCTTTATTCTTGTGCTCATCGATATACAGGCTGCTGACAAGATTGACTATCAAAAATTGTGATGCTTTAAATATGGGTGTGTATCACTGCATTATGATGTCTTTAACTCTTTGGGGGAATGTAAATAGAAATGCAATAGCTGGGTCAATTGGAATTTCTAGATATTGTTTATTAAGGTGTCTCGATACTGATTTTCATATTGGTTTTGCCAGTTTACATTTCCTCCAACAATGTAGGATGGATCTTTTTCCCTGAATCTTCTCCATGATTTCTTATTATTTGATTTCTTAATGATGGCCATTCTTTCTGTGATAAGATGTAATCTCAGTGGTATTTTAATTTACATTTCTGTAAAGACTAGTGATATATTTATTGCCCATTTTAGACTGGTTCTTTTATTTTGGAGGGTCTAATGTATAATATATTCTAGCTTATTAGTCCTATGTCTCAGAAATAGGTGCCAAAATGTATTTTCTCATTATAGAGACTGTCATTTCACTCTATTGGTGGCTTATTTTCTATACATATGCTTTTAATTTAATTTATTGCCTTGTATTGATTCTTATAATATTCTCTGTAAAACAAGGTTCTGTTTAAAATGTCCTGCCTACCTTTATGATTTTAAGAGCTTTACCTTGTTTATCTCCCAGCAGTTTAAATATTTTTGTTTTAACATTTAGATATTTGATCCATTTTGAGTTTAGTTTATTAAAGGGACAGATATGGATTCATACTCAATCTTCTGCAAGTGGAGAGCCTTCTCCACCAGTGTATGTTTCAGTATCAGATAGTTGTATTTCTCTATCTTCTATTCTGTTCCATTTGTCCTCTTTTGTTTCTGTAGAATTGCTATGTAGTTTGTTTCACTGTGGCTTTGTAATATTGTATCTCATTGAGTTAAAAACTGTTCTAGGGAAAATTTTGTTACAATAAGGACTATTACTTACTGTGAATTATAATGTCCCAGCCTCTTTCATATTTTATTTTATCCGAACAAAATCCTGGGAGGTAGTTTAGTTTATCAACATTTTACAAATAACTGAATCCTCAACCTAAAGTAATTTACCTAGGTTAAAGGTATTAACTCTGAATTTAAAACAAGCCCTCTCTCAGGACTGTATTTCCAAGTATATGCATACTTTGTATTTATCTAAAATTTAACTTGAATGTCTCAGAATATTTCATTTTCCTCTAAAATAAACATAATATTTTATTTGAATTATTATCCCATTAGAAATTTAAATGTTTCTACAACGTATTTCACTGCAGTGTTAGTTGAACGTGGTTTTTAAGAAATATTTATAACACTAAGAAAAACCAGATTGAGAGATAATAAACAAGATGTCTAGACGAATTTGAATTTCAGAAAAATATTTTCACTTAAAGTGTGTACAAATGCTGTATGGAACACACACACACACACACACACACACACACACACACACATATATATATATATATATATATATATATATATATATATATACTAAAATTTATTGTTTGGCTGAAATTCTAATTAATCTGCACATTCTTTCTTTTTATTTGCTGAATCAGGCAACTCTAAAAAGATTGTTTTATTTTTCTGTTACTGTTCTATGAGTTTATGAGACATTACCTAGATCAAAATAACCTACAGACAAAAAGGTATATCTAGAATAATTTTCCAAGCATAACATGTGATTCATTTCAGGAAATTTAATTCCTAAGATTCCTTGTAGATCCTAAGTAGAACATAAGACTCAAGTGGATCTGTAGTAGACTTATTTTTACTATCAAGACTTGGCTTAGGCTATGCACTGTAGCTAGTAAAGACTTTCAAGAGATCCTAATATTTGTTAGGGGTTCAATGAGGTACTCCTCATATATATCTACATGAAAAATTCATGCAAATAAGCCAAGAGTAAATTTAAGATGATCATATCTAGTCTTAGGCAATATTGATCCGATCTGACAACTAACAGAGTTTCTGAAAAAAATGCTTAGTGCAGGTGCCGCTATTGCTTCTCTGACATAGCTGTGGCTAGTCGGGAGTTTTTCTATCTCATGGCTTCCTTCGCATACAGTCCTCTAAATGACCCCTGGATTCAAACACACCTGCTGAAAGTACTACAGGGATTTTTTGTGAAATATCTATTTTCCTCTTTACCTTTATAATTTCTGGATGCATCACCACCCTAAAAGAGTATATCTTACATTCTCCTTTTAGCTATGTATGATCATATCACAAAGTTTAGGTCAATGAGATATACTAGAAGTGTCTTTACATGGAAGGAGGAACACTCATCTGTTCCTTGGTTTTTCTGTTTCTGGCTGGTCCAAAGATGTGATGACTGGAGCTTAGGGAGTGATCTCGGGTCATAAGGCAGCATGTAAGGGTTGTGCAGAAATAGGAGGTAAGACCTTATATTCCTAGTGATTTTGGATCCTGCCTATCAGCCTGGAACTGTTTTTCTTAGATACTTTTCATGTAAAAGGGAAAAATCAGTATTGTTGTATCTCTGCTAATCTTGTTATACTTCTAATGTGAAACTGAGCTCATCACAAAGGATGCAATGCTTTATCTGGAAGTTTTGTCATTTTAATTGTTTCAAATGTACTTAAAGGGAAATGCTTCATGAAAAATGAAACTTCCTTCCAGATCTACAGAGAAAAAATAAATTAGAACGGACGAGTTTCTTAAAGGAAATGAGACACCAACTTCCCAAAGCAGTTGATCTAAAACTAATGCAAATATCTTCCACTAACAAAAGTATTAATTAGAGGTAGAATTGATAAAGACACCATACTGATAGAAGAAGTTGTTTATCGGGAAAAGTATATTATAATAAAATAGCTAAGTATTATAATTGCATCATGCACAGCTGCTATGGAAGCAAATTTTGGGCACAGATTGAACAATGGACATGTCTGAAAAATTTAGCAAACTGAATCTTGAGGAAGTAAATGGCCCTGAAAAAATAAGACTGTGAAATGCAGTGAACATTTCCATAAAACAAGAGCACTCAGCATTTGTAGTCTGGTGTGAAGTGGGGTGAGTGTTAGTAGCTTTGGATGGTAGAACATCTTCTAAGCTTTGGCAGGGTATTTAGATCACTATCAATGTGTCACACTCTTGAATCTTTCAGAAATAAATGGCTGTCACTTTAATTTGGGGAGCAAAAATTCAAAGAAGTAAGATTAGAAGTACAGCATTATTTCATTTTTTTAAAAAGCTAATATTACAGTACTATTTTATTATAGGCAACCTTAAATTTTTCAAATATACTGTGTCTCCTCGTGATCACATAACCCCTGAAATTACATTATACATTTAAGTTAAAATTTATCAAAATTGAGAGATTATTCAAGCCACTAAATATTCTCTAACTCAGAGGGTTTTTATCCCTAGTTATGGATTCATAAAATATAAGCAATGATTTGATACTTTGTGATTAGTTTCATTAGTAATTAACATTGCCACAGGATCAGAATGAAAATGTTATGACCTATGGCAGTGACACTATAGAGAGATGAAGAGATGAAAAGGATAGCAGAAAATTAGAACCAAATGATTTTGCTGTGAAGAAAATGGAAAAAAAAAGAACAATATCCTAATTTTTAGAAAATGAGTTGCTAAAGAAATAAAAGTTATAAATTGATGAATTTTCTTTGGGATATGTTTACCATAAGACAGTGAAATGACAATATCAACCATACATATCTGAAACCCAAGAAGAATGTTAGGTGAAACATACATATTTTGAAGTGTGATAACTTGTATATGGATTGTATGTGTTGAAAGCTTAGACCTGGTCATGGTTAGGGAGAAGCAGAGGCACTTTAGGAGATGTAGCCTAATTTTAGAGGTCACTAGAGGTGCTTCCTTGGAAAAAGATTAACAGTTTTTATGAGACCCCAATTACTTCCTAAAAATTTGAGTTCTTATTAAAAACAAGACTCTACTTGCATTGCCAGCACTAATTATAAAAGAACAGACCTGGCCTTTGAATTATTCTCTAACTTTCTATCTCACCATGTGATCTCTTCCTAGTCATACTTCTGCTATGATGTTGTGCAGTGACAGAAATCTACCTGAGACCTGTCAACATACTCTCTGAACTTTCAGGCTCCAGCTCTGTGAACTAAGTATACCTCTTTTCTTTATATGTGATAGGGCTTCAGGTATTTGTTCATAGCAATTGGAAAAAAAAAAAAAAACACACAGGAAAGCACAGTTTTCAAGATAATGCTAGAAGCCATGTATGTGAATGGGATTATCCAAGAAGGATGTATAGAAATAAGAGAGAAAATTCGAGATTGGAAATAAAAGAAAGAAAATTCGTGATTCGAAAACACTGTCACTTAATGCACTAACAAAAGCAAAGGCATCTCTAAAAAGAATTGAAATGAATACACATAGAAGTAAGGAAAAGGAGGAGAGATCAGTGTCCTGGAAACAAAGTACTAAGAATGCTCTGAAAAAATACCACAGATAAAATTAGAAAAACAATGGAAAATGTGTGCTTTGGCTTTAGCAATGTACTGGTCATTGTTTGTTGGTGTGGAATGGTGGGGTAAGTTTCAGATTTATATTAAGGTGAATGCACCAAATGTTAAGGAGCAATAACCTTTGAGAAAAACAATTCTTTCAAGATGCTTGACTACAGAAAGAAAGCTTACAATTTTAAGGGTCTAGGAGTAATTTTGTTCTACTTTAATCTTGAAACTTAAAATTGCTAAAATGGAGTTGACATTTTTTGAGACCTAGATGTTGAAGACACAAATGAAGAAAAATGATATAAAAATCATTAAGCGGACAGGAAATAGTTTATATGAAAAAGTTGTCTTAAAATTTTATTACTGACATTTGCATTCTCTGATATTGACACTCTTACCTGAATCATGAAATCCAACTTTAAAATGTTGTGTATTATAAATTATTGTGTATTATAAATGTTGTGTATTAGGTGTGCATGGACCCCTAATACATATACATACATACTCATCATATATGTTAATATATATATATATATATATATATATATATATATATATATAAAGAGAGAGAGAGAGAGAGAGAGAGAGAGACAGACAGACAGACAGACAGAAGGGTGGGCAGGTAGAGAGTCATCAACTTGTAAAGTTACTATAATAGCTTGTTTGGTTTTCTTTGGCATTGAAGTTATTCTAATAGAAAATTTCAATTGTCTGTGAGCCACAAATCCAATTTTTGGTTTTTCCCGTTAGTGTGGTCCTTACTATCCATGTCCCCAGGTTGCAAAAGCCACTGAATACATAGATGTGTGTAGAGTAACCTGGCCTTAATGTCAAAATTGTACAAAGAGAAAGACAATTTTTTCAGAATATGAGAATGTTTGTATTCTTACATTTAATTATACTATAAGCCCCTCAAAGGCAACAACTATAGCAGATGATTCTCCCTTTTCTATGAGTTAAACTGATACAAACTGGACAGATAGCTAATAAAGCTTGAGAGCCATATTGATCCTTCATTTGTGTATTAGGAGTTTTGGCTTCCATAGTATCTTTTTATGTAAGTGCCATATATATCTGAACTGATTTCTTACCACATTAAATCAAACAACTAAAATACCAAGCAAAGCTCATTCTCAATAGAATATTCCAAGTGTCACTATACTGCTTATAATCTCTTTACATTCTTTATTCTCTCAATCAACTGCTTCTTATTCCTTTTTATTTTCAAGCTTGACCTTTCAATATAAATTTTAATTTTATGACATAGGCTTACATTAAGATAGCTGTCATTTTGTCAAAATGAAACACATTCTGATTTTCAAAAAATTACATATGTTTTTCTAATTTTAGAGACTCAAGTGATGACATAGTGCTTTATCATTGGCCACATCAGCAGTTGGCTTTGCCAAGTAAGGTTACTTGCTCTTCTAAATGCAAATTAAAGTGAAAAAGAAGGAAAGCATTAGCAGGCAGCAAAATGATGTGGTATGCTTCCAACAAGCTAATAGCGTTTACTGCAAGCCAATGTGTCCAAGAAGGATTATGTCATCAACTGGTAAACCTAAGACCCAGTTCTCATGTCTGAGGAGAAGATGGTAGGACATGGAGGATTACCAAACCAGTAATCAGCATTTTTCCTTAACTAGCATGGAAGCGATTTTACTAACTGTGATTGCAGTGTCCTTGCTATGAGCAAACTAAGAAAAAGATGCTTAATTCTTATTTATTCCAACCATGAACACTTTTGGCAACAAGGAGGATTCTTAAGTGCCCTCCTCACTCACAAGGCACCATATGACTATACATTATCAAACAGTGGATAGTAGAAGAACATCCCATCTATTTTTAGAGTTTGCTTTCATGTTCATGAAAGCATTCCCATTTTTCTCTTCCTGAAGTCTGCTGCTTGAACTGAAACTGCCAATGCCTTTCCACATCCCTTGTCCTACTTCATTACAGAATGCTCATAAAGACACACTTTTTCTCCTATCAATAACTGTGTTTGATGTTCCATAGAAGCTCTGTGTAATACATGCAGAACAATTGAGTTAGACTGTGAGATAAATTATGCTCAAAACAACTTTCAGCAATGTGCCTGCCTCTGGGTGCTGCCTGTGAATGTGATGTGGATGCTCAATGTGAAAGTGGGGTGCGCAATAAAGCCCATAAGTAATAATCATAAATCCCAAAGAGGCATTACCCTTTCTTAAGACATTTAAAAATCCTTTGGAAAAGGAAACCAGAAGGTGCAAACTGTTTTTATAGGCATCCCGATTTTTGAAGCATTTAGTTACAGTGTGCAGTGAGGCAGGCCTGGGCTGAGGTGTCTTTTCCTTGCAGTGGCTTCAGCCAGTTGCTTTGTGTGGATTGTGACGGATGAAGTGTAGATGCTGTATGTGTAGCTGCTGTGTTCTGCAGGGCCTTATCAATCGCTTCTTTTGGGTTTATCTTTCTTTCTTTAAATAAAATATTCCTCTGAATGGCTTTCATAGTCTTCTATCCAAAGTGCCTCAAATCAACATGAAAAATGTTAGGAAAGAGGAATAATGTAATGTGACTTGTTTAATAGGCTATGAAGAAAAATGACACCAATGCTTTGCAAATTAGACATCAGATCTGCTGCACTCAACTCTGGCTCTCTGCTATATATTCATTTATTTGTTTATTCAGTGTGTTTGTGTGTGTGTGTGTGTGTGTGTGTGTGTGTCTGTGTGTGTGTGTGTGTGTGTGTGTGTGTGAGACAGAGTCTCACTATGCAGTTGAGGCTGGCCTTGAACTCACCTTGTAGCCTCGGCTGGCCTTGAACTTAGAGCAATTCTCCTGCCTCAGGCTCCCGAGTGCAGGGATTATTGGCATGTGCCACAACACCTAGCTTCTATTTATTTCGCACTCATTAAAAACAAAATTCAGAGTGATGACTGTCAAGATAAACAGGTTTATTTTCTCCTTTTTATATATTTCTCTATAAGATGACACATATACAATCACATAGTAATTTCAGAACTACACAGTTTATATAGAGGATGCAAGGCTAAGTATCTCTCTACTAGTACAGTCAAGTTAAATGTTTGATTAATATTCACAAGATTAAAGCTTTTGCCCTTTTGTCACACTGGTTCATGTCATTTACATGCTGTAAAAATAAAATACTATTGCATCTCAGGGGTAAAATGTACTCAATTATTTGCTATCCAAGTCTCCTAACAATTTATCATTTATAATTTCTGATATGTTGCATTTCCCATGAAGCTTTGAACACATTAAATATTCCTGAGGTCCACTGATGTGTAGTAGAAATATCAGAAATTTCTGGGATCCCAGAAAAAGTGTATATTGTTCATTCTGAGTATTAATAATATATGTTAATAGTGTTCCAAAATCTAGTAACAGCAAAGATCATAGTTTAAGGATCATTCTATCACTGCATGTATTTATCATGGTTGACGAAGGAATAAACATTGCTCAGGGATTTCAGGAGTCTTCATTGTTCTCAGAAATTCTACCAATTAGTCAATAGGTGCTGCAATTTGAAGGGAAAAAATTCTGAATGCCCAGATAGAATGCCATTGTTTTAGAGTCCTAGGACCTACAGATTTATGTCATAGTGGTATTACAATCTATACCTACTTCTTTGACAAGCATAAAGAAATATCAAAGTTACTACCCCATGAATGAAAGAAGGTTAGTGTACCATCCAGCCAACTATACTGAATGATGGTCAGGAGTTGCAGACATGGAAGGAGGAATAGATTTATATTCTACATGCATTTATGTGGCTTTTCATAAATTACCAATATATTTTCACATAACATTTTCAATAGAATAATCTATTTGAGGCATATTCTATTCAGTATATCAATTATTTAAAGTATAATATACAGAAAATTTAATAGACAAATCCATTAAAATAAAATAATCATACTAGGGGCAACATATTATTTACATATTGTATTACTGAAAGCTCCATTATATTAATCAAGGAACAGAAGCTTATAAGGAGTATCACACAATGAAAATGTCAATCTAATAGTTATATTTCACCTGCAACAGATTACCACTTTAACAACACTTGAATATTTGCACAAGGTGACAATTTTGTTTTTCTAAATTTGTTAGTGTTATTGCTCTTTGAAGCATGCTATAGTTCCCAGTACATTACAAACATTCATTGGGCACCAAAATAATGAATTACATGGTAAATGAATAAATGTCTCACAGTGCCTCTGTATTAGCATTTTTGATTATCTGTTAAATTAATTTCTTACTAAATATCCAGCACTGTGTAACACTTTAATATATAAATGATACAACCATCAATTACAGGGCTCCACCGGAATGGCCCAAGGGCCAATCTGTTGTTATCTGCATGTTTGCTACAAATTCAAATTCCTGGATTCCTTCCCAGTCACTAAACTGTAATCTACATATACTGAAATTTTCAAAGCATTGCATAATAAGTTGACAGTCTGCTTGGGAAACCAAAGAACTTTTAAAAGATCATATATAACAATTAGTATTCCATAGAATCATTATAATTTTATTGTGTAATCTACCTTATCAATTGGCCAAAACTAAAATTTCAATGAAATGACAGAGGTTCAAATAGCACGTAAGTGAAAGTTCCAGGTAAAGGTGAAGAATTTTTGTTGAGTACAGAACTTTTTCAACAAAAACATCACCTGTGGGAATATGTCCTTATGAAAGGTATTAATACCTACAGTAAAATATGCACTGATCAATCACTAATATGAGGTCAATAATCAAGTGATATGAGGGGTCTATATTTACTATTGTGTAGAAAATGAAAATTCTTATTGTGGATAAACAAGTTTAATTGACTGCTATAATTCTTAATCGTATACCGTTTTAATTGCACTATTAACCTTTTTTCTCTCTGCTGGTTGACCATGTCTATGACTTTCTATTCTAGTAACTCACATTTTTAACTACTGCACTGTAACTCTTTTGAAGCTGCAAAAACTCACCTTCCTGAGACCTAATCTAAAGTTTAAAAATCTAGTTTTCTTATATGTTCTCAAACATGTTTCAATTATATGTAATCAATACTAGCACAAAGAATTAGGCTTAACCATCTTTCAGTAATTTCAGTTCAATTCTCAGAATGTTGCTCATCTATCTCCTTTCCATTTCCTTCCCTCCAACCATCCTTTTGTTTTCCTTCCTTCTAGCATATGAACCCAGGATCTTCACTCTGAGCTACATGCTCAGGCATTTTCATTTTTATTTTATTTTGAGACTAAGTTGCTAAATTGCACAGCTTGGATTTAACTTTCAATTTCTCTGCCTCAGCAGCCAAGGAGCTGGGAGTAGGTGCCACCATTCCTGGCTCTGGCCATTTCACTGCAGTAAGCTGTCAATAGACAAACTGAATAGATCTGAAAGAAAGTTGGGCTGTCAAAGTAACAAAGAGCAGGAATTCCTCCGCTGTTTACTATCAGCCTTACATAATTTTTCTTTCCTCTAAACTTTGATCAATTCAATATTATAGAATTTTTTGCAAGGAGGAAGATAGATACTTGCCTTGTACTTATTAGCTAACAGAGCCAAAAACCCCAAAAGCTAAAACAAAAAATTCAACACCAAACACCAAACTGCATGAGTCAAATCTATAACCATGAGTTTTAGGGACTAGACAGGCAAATGGAATCACTTAAGATCATGGAGCATGTGAAGTACAGAAGTACTCGTGGTCCTAACTATACCCAGTTTTTGCCTGTTATTCTTCTATTTTCTTTCTTATACTTCCTTTTCAAGGTCAGAGCTGGCTCAAAGTGGGGTTATAAACTGCAGATAGGTGACACAGGCTCACAGAATGTAGAAGTATATAGAGAAGCAAAAATACATGGTATAGTTCATGGGTCACAGCCAGATCAAGAGGAACTTTCCAATCAGTGTCCAAGGCCAGGTTCCATGGTGAATACACAGAGCCATGTGCAGCCCAGGGTGCCATGCAAGAGGCTGGAGTGGGCCAGACCTTGGCAAAACTAGAGACCATTCAAAGCTGCAGTCAATTTATTACCATTGGCAATAGGAGCTTAGACTCTACCAAGACAGCAGTCCCTCTGAAACAAAGTGATATGTTGCTATGAACAAATACTGCTCTCTATGCTTTTCAGAATACAAGAAGGGGAGAATTAAAACAGAAAAGAATAAAGGCAAAGAAACCTCACCATTTTCTCTCTGTTAGTTAAAGACTCAGGGAAGCTAATGATATAATTATGTTCAAGTCCAAAGGACTGAGAACCAGGAAATAAACTTTGTGACAACCAGTTCAGGTCCAGAGGCCTTAAAACAGGAAAGGGGGTATATTATAAAATCCAGAATTTGAAAGCCTATGAACAAAAGATACTATTATTTCAGGGCAGAAGATGAAGATGCTGGTTTTAGAAGAGCAAATTCACTCTTGCTCCACATTTATGCTCCATGTAGCCCCTGTTTGGGTTGGATGATGAATATCTGCATTCCTGATAGTTACTCTTTAGTAACCCACCTACTCATCCAAATGTTGACCTCCTCTGAGACTGCCTCTCTCTGAGACTCTCTCACCAACACACCCAGGAATGTTTTCCCAGCTATCTAGCCACCCCTTCACCAGTCAGGTTGACACACTGAAAAACCATCATAGGTTCCCATGCTACTAAAATCTTGTGAGTACTAGAAAATCTATCTTAAGATAGATTAACACATACTTAATATATAATGGTGAACAAAAGAAATCTACTTGTGAACTTCAAACAATATTTAGATAAATTATAAAATACATACAATGATTAAATACTACACAGTGAATACAAAAGGTTCTTATTATAGTATAATTTTAAGTGAAAAAACCCTAGACATGTAGTTCATGATAGAGTTAAATTACATATAAAATATACAAATACCAAAGTGCTTTTGGTTGCATTGCTGTGACTGCCTCAGTGTCCAGAACTGACTCAAAGTATTTATCTTCTATAGTCATTTTCACTTTGAGGAAGAGCCGAAAGTCACCCAGTGACAGACCTGGTGAGTAATGTGGGTGAGAAGACAGTGTAACCTTGTCCCATTGGATGGCACTCTGAAACAGCATTCACCTTATTTTTGACCACATCCCATAAAGACATGAAAGGCGACTTCCAGAACTGCTTCACAAAGTGGCAAGAACAATGAATAAGTGTATTCAAAATGAGTGGGATTCTCTCAAGGAGGGTTAATGGCAGTGTATCTTTTATTGGAACACATTTTTAAAATTAATTTTCCCCAAGTATTTTGATAACTCCTTGTACAAAAAAAGGCAACAAATTACATTGTGGTGGAAAGATTATATTTTTTCAGGTTTTGTTTTTCTTTGCTTTTATCTGTATTAATTTTTATAATAATAAAAGGAGAGAGAAAAGAGAAGCTAGGGTTTCAAAGTCTGGCACAGTCACCATTTTTGAGAAGGGAGTCTACCATGAAATGTCTGTGGTTTGTTCGGGGAGCCAGGCTTTCCCGAATATTTGGTATACAGTTTTTCCTAGAATAGGAGCCAACAGACTATGTGTGAAAGGCAAGACCATGAATATTTCTGTCTCTTTAGGTCATAAGGTTATGCTAACAACTACTTAGTCACGACTTTATAACACAAAATGGAGCCATAACAATAGGTAAAGAGTATAATTTAATTTCAATTCAAAAATAAGCAGAGATGGATTATATTTACAATCCATAATTTCTCCATGCATAATCCAGAATGAAAAATTGACAATGAGAAAAAATTCATGATGCTTCTTGTTCCCTGCCCCACTTTACCCAATGGGGACACCTGCCATCAACATTTCCCTCCATGTAACCCAGGCAATGGCACTGCTTCACATGCATGAAACATTGAGTGAATATTTATATAACAATATGTGCCAAGTTGAATAAAATCTAGGTCTCTGATTTTATACACACCTGGGCATTAATACTGAGCATAATCTCTAACAAGTCATGGGAACTAATGCATTTATATTTAATGAAAACCATTCACATGCAGGAAAATGCATACTTTGAAATTTCTGGGGAAGGATTTATATCAAATCGCTTAAAATACTGAAATATGTGCAAGCACCAATAGCTGCATGCTTTGATCAACATTTGAAAACTAATACACGAAGAACAGAAAAGGAAAGGGAAAGAGAAAGAGACAAAAATAGTAGAGTGAGAAAAAAGGAAAAGGTGATTTTTTTTCTTGAAATCTTCAGTCATATATCTTTGAAATTAACTGATGAGAACTATATGTGTGTGACACTTAAATACTTTGATATATTTAATTCAAAATTACAAGAAACACTGAGACAGGGATTATGGCTCCTATTGACTGTAGGGATGAAAACTGACCTGAACGCTAAATTGAAATGCCTTTACCTGAACTGGTTAACCATATGGACACAAACTTAAACATTCTGATTTCTAGTATCTTTGCTAATATTTCATAACTATATAGACATTTCACAAAAGGTGATAGAGTGATAAATGGAAGAAGAAAATTCACTGATGTAAAATTGTTGACCTCATATATTAATTGAAAATGAATTTTAGAAAACCTAAGAATACTATAATGCTGAACTTTCAAAAATTCAAGGAAAATTAAATTCTCTTTTGCAATAGTAATGTCAGAGCTTGTTATAGATTCTCAGTCAACATTTCTGCTTGATATTTATACTGTATTCAATTTATTTTCCATTGTTAATAATTTATTACCTCCAAGATATGAGAAGGCATCAGATAAATACATCAATCTGAATCTACTTGATGGGATTTTTCTCTAAAAACTAAGCATGATTTTGTAACAGTAGATAGTTATAACCAATTAATTTTTTTCAGTAAGATGGAACTAAAGAGTGAGATAACTCTTAGTGAAATAAAGAACAACAATTTAAAAAATAATCCTTTAATTCTTTCATAAGATTCTTGAATAATGGAACTCCCATCATTTCTAGTGGAGACTATGTGAGATAATAGGATAAGGAAAGTTTTCACAGGGAAGTTAGAGTGGATTGATTATTTGAAGCCATTTGAAGTAATTTCTTCCCCAGTAGTCCTAAAGTATAAATTTGTCTTTATAGGAATGACTTTTCTTTATCAGACTTTTATTAAAAACTTCTGACTTATTTGAACTATGCCAGGTATTAAAAAAATAGCAGATATTGCAGAAGTCAGAGGTTAGAAAGAGAAAAAATATGTGTTGGGAAAGGGTAACAACTCCAAGTGATATTTTAAAACATGTAACTTTTTAAAGGCCCTATTAATTCACCGAAGGAAGTTGGTTATTCTTCAATTATTTTAAAAACACAAGAAAATACATTAAAACATAGTGAAACCAAAAAGGAAGAAATAAAATAATATCAGAATAGATTATAAAGATGAGCACAGACTGTTCTGGTATCTAATGTGCGATTTTCTTGGAATACTTTATCAGTTGTAATGTCTCTCACTAGCCTGCCAAGGAAGACCTTAATCCTTAGTTTCCCCTCATTTCATTATTATAAAAATGCAGGTCTTCCTGAGTCTCTATCTTCAGTTTTCTTTTAATGTGTCCCATTCTACCCCCTTGGTCACCTGAAGAACTTTACCTATGACACCTTTCTGATAAATCCTAAATCTATAGATAAAGCACAATACACACATTCGAGTTTTGCTTTTATACTGACATAATTCACATTCCACAGGCAACTCAAAATCAGCAGGTCTGAAAACACAGTCCTCACCTCATTTCCCCTTTTGGCCCATGAGGACTGCTGATCATCAGTGACCCTCTCTAAGCACCCTTTCAATCAGTGTGGCTGCTTTCTCAGGGGCAGCATCTCCCTAGATCCTCAGCCTGCCATTGTTTTACAGTGTCTGCCCACAGCTGCCCTACAAAGTCCAAAACCTCACACAGCTCGAAACCTTTCACTACCTACAGCAAAAATTATTCTTCCAAAGAGATTTTAGTTTGAAAAATTCTTAAAGAAACAATGTAAGTTAAAATTTCTGTCTTGTTTAAGAAATACTCTGAAAACAAGTGATCAGTCCTTTCTTCGTTTTCTGAAGTTAGAGAGCTATGTGCTAATAACTAGTGCTTCAAAGTTTTCCCATGCCTACTTAAGTTCATAGCTTTAGGAATTCCTATACATTCTTACCAGAAGTTGCTCATATGTGTAAAAATTTAATATAGGTATATACATGCATATATTTAAGTATATTCATATTATCCATTAATTAATTAAATAGTGTATCATTCTGATGACTTGCTATAAATGTCTTTTCATTTATTTCAAAGCAACAGTCTTCATTTCTCAAATAGGGAGTGTGTCTCTCCTAAAATATAAAGAACTCTCTCAGAGTATAATTATTGAATTTTTAACAGGTCATTAACTGAAATTTGGGAAGACTTTTAGACTTACAGCTACATTCTATGACTGATAGATTAAAATCACAAGACACTTCATTTCTTGAGGTCCAAAACCCACCAGCCCTGAAGGTCAGACTACTGTACTTAAGACCTAAAGATAAAAGACCTCAGTCTTACTAACAGTACCAACAAATTCCCTAATTCCCACTGTAAGATGGTTAGCAGAGAGGTTAAGGAGAGAGAAAACTTTTAGGAAAAGGTAGTTACTTGCCCTCAGAATTCAAAGTATTTGGTACAATATTTTTAAGAGTTATTCAAAACAATGCTGAGGACTTGTAAGAAAGAGAAAACAGTATTCTAATTTGACAATGTATCTGATTAGGTAATGGTCTTCTCTCATATTGTAAGGGTGGAGAAAAGGAGAATTCATGAGATCTAACACAGTCAAGAATTCCCAGGAAAAAGAGGTTAGTGCACCTTTTCTACAATTTCAAATAAGGAAGGAAGGTTACTCCTACATACACCACGAGGTCAGAGGGTGATTCTTGGCAGAGGCAAGGCCTAGGAACTGTAGTCTTTCTGCAGCTACCCCAGTGGGTAATACAAGGAGGGTGGTGCCAGAAAAGATGAAACTACAGAAGGTCATGTCTTTCCCAGGAATCACAAGTACTGAAGGTTGCCAAGTACAGCAGACTGAGCTCTTCTTTATGGGGACTAATAGTGGGTGATCACCATTTTCATGTCAGTCACAGATAATATACCCAGTGTGAGTTTTGGATAGTAAAGAAGTATAATTCATTTTTACCAAGTTACTGAACAAATGCTTGCTCTCTTTCTAATATGTACTGTGTCATACACCTAAAGGTACAGGAAAGGGAAAGATGGTCTCTGAGATGCAACTATGCTCCGTTTTTCCAAATTCTTCCACGAGTTGCTAAAGCCCGAGTATGACTTGTGGTGAGAGAAGCAGAGGAGGGGAACAGAAGTTGACTTTGACATTTTAAAATTAATAGAGATCATGCTCAGCTTGGAAAAAAAGGACTATTTATTCAAATTGGAGACAATTAAAGAAATTTGATCAAATTTCTATAAAAGAGCTGTTGTAAAAAAGGGAATAGTACATAAAACTTGGAAGAAAGCCAGACTAAAATACTCCACTGTGATATCCAACACAGTAGGAAGTTTCCAATATAATGATTTTATAGCATTCACATACTGTAATTTACTGTGATTATTTGTTTACATGTTTAAAGTCTTAAATAAAATTATATAAAACTTCTTACATCAGAAATTAGATTGTAAAAATTATTGTACAGAGTGCAGGTTATATTTATATGCTAAAAGTGTTAAATAAATATTTGTGAATAAAAACTAAGGAATTAAATCTGTGTGAGTTGAAAATAATTTATAAATAAGATACAAAAGTACTAAGTAAATGTGAATTATACAAATCCTTTCGATTCTCAATGCCTTTAATAAGAGCGCAGTTAACTACAAAGGAGCAGTCATAGCTCTGGAGACACTAAAAACAAAAACCAATCCTGTTGCAAAAGAATAGATTAAAATATTTGGAATCACACAGGTAGGTTTTTGGTTAGTTCACCTGCAACTTAGCTTGTGGTCATATACAAGTCATCTCACACAAGTGAATAGATTATAATCTCTAAAAATCTACCAATCCATGAACGTAAGCAGCAAGATGCAGCAGAAAGAAGAATCATAATCACAGTTCATAAAATCTCTATCAATGGCTTCATCTGGAATGTGCTATCATAGTTTAATCTCATCTGGGTTATTTAAGTTTGATTCATCTAGGTTAAAAGCAAGCTATAACAGTTCTCTTTGGCTCACTGAGTTCTCTGTGCACTATTCTTTATTCAAGGTGACCATGCTTTGGACTTGTGTTATGGAATAAAAAAAACTGAAAAGTTACCAGACTCTGTGCATTCCTAACCCAGTATGATGCAAGCAATACCAGGTAACAGACAAAACAGTAAGCTCCCAAACACATTTTCTAAGTGCATCTTTCCCTCTGTGTGTTGATACAGCAAAGGTATAGCTTGATACCATAAAGAACAAAAAACACTCATCTAAAATAAACAAGCAGCATCATTCTGTAAAGGAAAAAAAAATAGGGCCTCATTTACATCATGGAAGCAAGCAGCCAAATTCAGTTATCTGTTGGAAATGAAAGCAAATGTTTAATTATTGGAAAATATATGTAATTGGAAAAGATAAATCATTATACCCTAAAAAATTACAATATTGCCACTAATCCTCTGCAAGAAAACCAGCAAAATAATAAGATTTAATTTTAATAGACATTTAACTGAAATTAAAGTGATATTACATGTCATATTGATTTACATTTACTGATTTGCAAAATTTTCCCCCTATGCTAATTGACCTTTTGTGTATCTTGTTTTGTGAAATGTTTAATTAGATTATTTGTCAATTTCTAAATAGGAGGATTATTACTCTAACTACTGTTGTGTTCCTGGGGAGTCTTATAAACTCAGAGTATTAACCACTTACCAGATTATAGTTTGAAAATATTTTCTTCCATTCTATCTGTTCATTCTAAAATTACCAATTGTACCATTTACTGGAGAGAAGCTTTTTAGCTTGTTTAGTGCATTTGTCTATTTTTGCTTTTATTTCTTGTACCATGAGGTTCTTATTAGAAAATCCTTCCTCATTCCTCTGCTGTGAGCACTTCTCTTTTGTTTTCTTCTGTCTATTTCATAATGAATTGCCTTACATTTAATTCACTAATCTGTTTTATGTATTTTATGTATCATGAAAAAACAGGACTAATTTCATCCTTTTGCATTGAATATATAATTTTTCTAGCATTATTTATTGTATACACTGTTCCTTCTCCAATGTTTGCTCTTAGTGCCTTTGTTGTAAACTATTTGGCAACTTAAATATAAGTGATATAAGTGATAGCAAGGATAAAGAGGAAAAGACCTTGAAGCATGGATAGTAGGAATGTAAATTCATACAGTCATTGAAGAAAACAGTATGAAGTTTTCTCAAAATGTTAAAAGTAGAGCTGTTTTGCAACTCAGCAATCCCATTTCTAAGGAATACAGAATGTTACTTGTAAGTACAGGAAAATGACAGACTTCTTCATTTCAATGTTTACTGCAACATTATTCACAGTACTCAAGATATGAAATAATGGTGAATACCAATCAACGGATGAATGAGCAATGAAGGTATGGTATAAATACATAATATCACTCAGTCATAAGAAAAGATTAAATCTGTCACCTGCAATAACAATGAGGAAACTAGAGGAGACTAGGTTAAGTGAAATAAACAAGACACAAAATGACAAATGCCATATGATCTGATGCATAAGTAGGCAAAGGTTTATACTCATAGAAACGGAGTGGAACAGCAGTTAGGAGACTGGGGTGAGGAAAGGCTGGTCAATATATACAGTGTAACTGGTTGATAGGAGAAATAAGTTCAAATATTAAACTAAAGAACAATGTCTCTATAGCTAATAGTATTGCATTACATGCTTCAAAATAGAAAGAAGAGAAAATTCTAACTATTTTACTTATAGAAAATTAATACATGGTTGTGGTGATAGATATGCCAATTTCATACAATGTTGATGTGTATAAAAACATTGTGACCTCAAATTTGCACAATTATTATATGTCAATTAAAAATGTCTTTATCCTAAGGTCAGTTTCTCAGAGCACATCAATCATTCCAATCCAAAAGACATGAGAGAAAAATAATGTTTTAACAAAAGAAGTTAATAAAATGTTGACTTGCCTTATGTTTGCTTTGACATTATTTTATCCTAGAGCTCTCTAACCAGTGTGGGATACAAATTCTCACTTCGGGAATTTTATCAAGGGTGATCAAAGAATGGCTGATACACTATAGCATACCTTGATTCTATTCCATTTAAGTATAACATGATAGATGTGCCATTATGAGAGTTGAGAAACTGGTAGACTTCCCAATGCATCTGATTTGTATCAAGGCATTGATGAAAGGTAAGGAATTACCAGGTGTACGCGATGTGAGACATTTCATGGAGAAAAATAAAACAAAGAAACAAGCAAGAGCAGGTGACACTGGGAAACATCATAAGGATAAGCATGAGAACAAAGGGAAAGTTCACAAAGACAAGCTATATTTATTAAAGAAATTCATTATTATATTGCCCTGGCTAAGGAGTTCTACATTTATCCTATAAATAATATGGGCTTGCCAAATATCAAAATTTAGTTTAAAACACACCCAAAATTCAGGCATTTAAAAAGTAACCCAAATAAATTTCTAGCACTGACATTGCAACGACAATTTAGATACATGGTTAAAAAAGTTAATGGCAGATATTACTGAATTATAAAAATCATAAGGTGTCACAACCTTTCTGACAGAGGTTTCTGTTTATGTGGTCTTGGCATGAATGTTCTAAAAATAATAATTGTAATGCTTCCTAAAAGTTATAGGTTTCATATATATATATATATATATATATATATATATATATATATCTGTGTGTGTGTGTGTGTGTGCGTATTGTTCTCATAGAAGTATGAGAACACTTCTCAAAGCTTAGGAAACTTTAGGAAAAATTCATCAGGATATGGAATATATATTTTTCCATGAAAAATCCGTCAAGATATGGAGTATACATATCCATATATATGCAACATAACATGCCCAAATAACAATTTGCACATGAAAAATCTAATCAGAACTGAATATCAACATGGTTAAATTTTCCCAGATCCTAAACTGTCACAGGAAAAGAAAGCATGTAATTTGAATATAATTTGTTATGAGCTAGAGTGTAAACAGTACTTAATATTTTTATTTATGTTACATTTATTTTTAAAAATAGTATTGACTACCAACGAGAAATATATTCATCTTGACAAAAGGTGTACAATTGTGGAACCAAAAGTCTAAGTCAGACTGAGATACTGTTGATTTTTAAAGCAATATGTTTCAAAATAGTTTTTCAATATGGATATATCAGAAACTTCAGCTGACGATCCTAAAATTACTCTGAATATTAAAGTACTTTAAAGAACCTAATATTGCATCTTATCATTCACAGTTCATCAATAAATTTTATTTTCTTTGTACTTCTTATTCTTTATGAGAAATGAGATAGGAAACAAGTCATTGTTAGTATTAATTCCAATGCTGCTTATATCTCTGTACCTCAAGGGCCAAAGCAGTATCTGAGTGCCTAGGTAAAAAAAAAAAAAAAAAAAAAAAAATCCATTGCAATGTTTTATTGCAACAAATGATAGTGTCTTTACATATGTTTCTGCTGTCACTATTTGAGTGGTCTGCTGTTATAATTTGAACTTACTGATTATTCAAAATTACACAATTGTTCTATTATAGGAGGAAGAAAATAAATGCTCGGTTATATCTTTACTAGGTAAGTTTATGTCTCGTAATATGACCACCAAAATACGAACACATAATAAGATAATACCTTTCACAGCAGTAGTTTCTTTTTTATAAAAATAAAATGCAAAAAGAAGTCCTAAAAATGCAAAAATCATGCTCTCTGATTTGATTGGATTTCTGTGCATTCTGCTTCTTTGCTTGCATTTCGATGGGTGTAGAGTTAAGTGTGTAAGTTCCCACTGTGCTAATGGGAACTCTAAGTACCAGTTCCCGCCGAGTAGGGATTATGAGTTACTTTAATGCTCAAAATTTGTGCTATTTTCGATGTTGGCTACATTGCAGGATAAGCAGCTAGAGAGGTGAGACATGTGTAAAGCCGCAGGACACAAAGAGGAGATTTAAGATGAAACAAGGAAATGGGAAACACAGATGAATGGTTGGATTAAACATCATTTGATATTTAACAATATTGAGTGAATGATAGTGTTTGAACAAAAGCACTCTTTCTTGAATAGATTAAACCAAATTAAATTTCTATTGATTTATAGCTAAGAAAGACATCTGTCACTACACAAATTGAAATTAATTTAGAAAACTTTACCTAAAAATATATGATCATCCAAAGAAAATAGGGAGAAATCCTTAGGCTACATTTTGGAGATTTATGCTTCTGAAGTTTATTGAAAGCCATCTATGAGTTAACTGTTTTTCTCCTAACAATTTGCTAGTTTAAGTGTCTTTCTGATGATGAATTTCCATGTGCTCTAGGAAGCTTGCTGGCTGAGGGTGCTTCAGGGTAGTTCATTCTCTCCCCCATAATCAGCTCTCCGAGTTAGCAAGACCCAACAATTTAGCGTGGGTAAAGCTGGGTTTAATGACTTCATGTGGATCAAGAGTGATTATTCACCCTAATTAATTCAGTTCTTAGTACTGTCATGAGCTGCTTTATTTATGCTTCCTATGCTGAACGCAGACATTTTCCATAGTCTGGAGGCACTGGTAGATTCAGGGACACCAATGCATTATTTACGTGAACTGTAAGCCTGATGCTATTCACTTGCAGATACTCTATTACCTCATATTCTGTAAGCCCATCACAGACGCTTTCCTTAGACTAACAGTTATTCCAGCACAGGAAACACAGGAGTTATTGTCTTAACAACATCCATTTTCCTGGATCACTACCTTGAGTTGTTTCCAATTTATCCCATGTCAAGCTTTCCTTCTACATAGCTATCACAACAATCCACATGTATATATTTCAGTACCAGTACCCACGTCATCCTTCACGTGGAAGAATTTTTAACTGATCTTCCCTTAATCTCTGCATCCTTCCAGCAGAGTGATACTGTGTCAGTTTTCTATTGTTTTTACACACACACATAAAAGACACAGACTTCTCACCAAGACACTGAAGGTTTTCTCCAGCTTCCTGTAGGAGTGAAAACCCACTTTGCCCTCTCAAATGAAGCCTTTTCCCCAGACTCACAACATTCTTCACAGTTTCTCTTTTTCTCAGTTTCCCCTAGCCTCTGGATATTTCCTCCATCCTCACATATCTGCATAAAGTGGCTTTCTGATTACTGTTTACTTAAATATACATATTTTATTCAACTCTACTGTTTTTCTCTGGAAAATACAACACACACACACACACACACACACACACACACACACACACACTCAGAGTGGCCAGTGAGAATACAAAATAAAATGTCTCAGTGTGTCACTGAGTGGCTAGGAGAATCTGACATTCATCTCTGTGCTGAAGAGGAAAGATGTCTTTTTCTTCCTCTGGATGTTTTCTGTCTGGATTCAGGCGTTAAACACGCAGCTTGATAATGGAGCTAACTCCAAAGTTCTCAGAGTAGAGATATATAAAGTGAATAGCAATGCCATTGAGCCATTTCGTCATCCACATTCGTTTAGTCTGTGCCGCCATCACAGAATGTCACAGAATTTGTAATGACAGAAATTTCTATCTACTATTTCTAGAAGCTGGAAGTTGTAAGACCAATTTATTGCTGTGAAAGCTGTGTCCTTGAAGGGCAAGAATGCTGTGTCCTCATTTGGTGGGTAGCAGGAGAGAAAGAGGAAACTCCCCATGCTAAACTCATTTGCAGCAGAGTCAGTTCACCTATAAAAGTGGAGCCCTCAGAACATAAACCAGTGATGGCAAACCTTTCAGAGATGAATGCCCAGACTGCAACCCCGAACCAAGTGCTAACAGTACAATTAATCCTTAACACTGAGATTTTAGTTTAGAAAAAAAAAACCCACTTTATACATTAATATCTTTCATTTTAAAAGAAAAACATGTGTACTATACATAAAAGAAAACATCACTGGAGCCCAAAAGCTTCCTGCAGTGCTTTGACTCCCGTCATGGTTGTGTCAAGGATTAAATTTTCCAATCTATGAATTGTAGTGATTATTCAAACCATAGCAATCTCAAATCCTTTGTAATATGTGTATCAACTGTTTCACGAGAGTGTAATAGAGATTAAATTACTTTGGTCTGCGAATAAAAGTAGCTTAACATTTGTGCTATCATTTTCTAGCTTAGATTGTAAGCTCCCTGAGATTCCTGGACTGTCCTCACTCAGTTAAACACTACCTCCAGCTCAGGGCCTGTTACACAGTTTATCTTCCTTATAGAGTTCTGGGATGACTAGCTGGGTGAATGCCAAATATTTTCTAAAATGAGTTCTGACAATACTGATTTCTTTCCCCTTCTGCTGTTGGTATTTTCTTCATGTGTTTAGTTATATCTTCAGTGACCCTGCTCTTTTTTTCCAAAGCAGACTGTACATATCTCTGCTTTTCTAAAACATGGCATTTTATACTTGGTAAATTCTTTCCCTTTTATTCTGGCTAGGTAGAAAATAATAGATATGCCATTTCTCCCATTGTATAGTTATCAGTATTTCACCAACAAAATTGCATGTGAGAACTATTATGAAGCTTTTGAAAAACACATAAACCCTTGATAAATTCTGGGCTGATAGATCCAGTGTAGTTGATACACAGACATAATCACATGTCAGTGCTTTAGCAAGTAGCTCTGTTTTGTTGCCAAGGATATGAGCCATTGTTCTATCGCAGTAGTATACCTTCAGTTAATTCATCTTAAGTTTACATTAACACTTTGGCTATTCTAGTATATTAAATATTTACTTTAAATTCATTATAGTCTAGAAGAGCAATCACTATTGTTTCTTCAGAAATGAGTGGGTTACAGGAAAAATAAAGAAAAATTAGCCTTGTTCTGCAGAGTGCAAGGAATTAATTATGGACTAATGAGAAGAGCCTCTAAGAAGATACATTTTATTTAACATTATAGACAAAAACATTTCCATCATATTTTCTTCTCCTGGTAACAGAAATCATATTTATTCTTGGAGACTTGTTCTAACACTTGCAGACCATGTGGGATGTGTAGACCTGAATTAAACTTTTATTGAAAAACAGAGGGTTTGTATAGGTAGAAATAAATCAGAGCACCTTGTTCCTCTTGCTAGAACTCATGCACTCAAGAGCAAGCATCTCATCTAGGTTTAGCCAATGAGGTTCAATTTATTTATTTGTTTATTTTTTTTTTCTGGGAAGGTTCAAACTGTGAGTTGCATTCTGTCTTGTAGTTTTCGAAGCATAGCCTATCCATGTGGCATTGTAGGCCTAATGTGGCCATTTTAAGAATGTAAGGAAAAACCTGTTTGAAAGCCATGAAACAGAGTTGAGGGACCACAAAGAGGAATAAGTCTCCAGGTACTCTGGTTTCTATTATATTCTGGCATGTCAGACGCTTCTGTACTTTTCATTTAATTAAACAACAACTCTCCATTTCATTTAAGACTAGTTAGATCATGTTTTTTGTCATTTAAAACAGAGATATAATACACAATGGGGAAGACTTTCAAATGATTAAACATATTCACATAGAAAGTAAAATCTAAGAAGTTTGACAATTCTAATCATTAGAAAAATTTATATGTAGACATTAGGCAATTATTTGAAAAGGATGTTTAAGAACAGACAAGTATCAGAATGGTGATTGTTCTTCTGACATTTACTGCACTTGGAAGTTGTAGGGTGACCTCAGGGAGCAATAAGCCAAAAAGATGGGAGAAGAGGATCTGAAGGGGGTGCTCTTTGGCCCTGAGCCATCTGTCTGATTCTTTTCTTGCTAAGAGCCTGCTGTAAATAATGGATAGTTAAGGCGAGCACACTCCACGCCAGGCACTGCAGGCACTAAGTGATTTGAATTGACTGATCTGGCCTGAATCAATTTAGGACAAAATCCAACTGGCTTGCCGCCAAAATACCTCTGCGTGCTTAACAGCTCTACATGTTTGTGTGATACTTCATGCAGACGGTGCTGGATCAGCAGAAATTACTAATGATTTTGGCAGCCAACAAGCTCTGTGAGGTAATAAGGAAAGCTATAGCTTTAAATAGCCTGGTGGAGAAATGCAATGGGGCAAAAGGGAATTGCAATGGGCTCCCTGAACTGCTCTGTTGATGTTACTGAGCAAATATAGCTCCTTGAGTTGTTTTCGTTTCATCAAAATCATGATACTCTTGAGTGCTGGCAAGGAAATATCAGGTAATGAGAATGCAGTGAACATGCCTTTCATCAGCTGAAAATCTTTAATTGTAATTGCAGCATGTAATGGTGTAATTAGTTGTCTAAGTGACAGGATAGGTTCAAACCTTTCCTAGAATTTTGCAAAAAAAAGATGGTAATATTTCCATAAAACTTTCTTTCAAACGAGATGACAACCCGGCAAAGATGGGAAAGGGATTCATTTTTATAGCCATAAACTGACTATATTCACAAGTAGAAATTAGAAGCTATATGAAAGCAAAGAAAACAAAGTATACTACTTTTGCTTAAGTGTTTGGTCTAATGAAATCACACACAGAGTTAAATAATAGGTGTCACAGTTTAAGTAACTTAAAGCACTATAAATACATTTGCTTCCTGAAATTTAGACATAGCATTACAAAACAGGTACTATTATTTCCATTTTACATACATGACAACTGGAGCTAGAAGAGATTGAGTAAAGTAATGGATTCAAGGTCATACATCTCTTGTGGTGCAAACAGAGTGTGAATTTTGCATGCAAGAAAAAAATCTGAGTCTCTCTAAATTCAAAGACTATGATTTGATTCCTTGAACTAGCTGCCACGAACTATCTGCAAATCTTTAGAATGCTGGATCTCAAAATTTCTGTGTAGAAGAATTAAAATGTAGCTTGCCTAGGTTTCGGATAGAGGCGAAAGAAGTAGAAAGAGGAGGAAAGAAAGGGAAGGGACGAAAAGGGAAGAGAGAGAAAGAGAGAGAGAGAGAGAGAGAGAGAGAGAGAGAGAGAGAGAGAGAGAGAGAATAAATTGAGTTGATAGGTACAGCTAAGAGATTTTGAATTTAATTTATTCCTTGTAAAATTTTTTGAGTCAGGCACTTTTTAGACCACATAGTCTAGAATGTCTTTTTTTTTTTTTTTTTTTTTTTTTTTTTATTTAAGAGGAAAAAGAGAAAAACACAAAACAAGACAAAGCAGTGTAAGGTTACACATAATACAGAACTACAAAAAAAAAAATAAACATAACAGTAAGAAATCACCTGTTAATAGATTACATAATATCATCTTGGAAATAGTTGCTCAAATCACAGTATCAAAGAATACAAAGTAGACATTCAAACGGAGAGACTGCAAACAGCTGTGTTCAATGATCCAAAAACATTAATATAGTCAGCTATTTAACATCCCTAAACACACTTGTTGTTATATCCGTTAGAGCTCTTTTTTTTTTTTCCCTCCCTCTCTTTTTTATAACAAAATTTACACATTTTGGATTTTATTACTCCTCAGTTCTCATTACTCTCTTGGGGGGGAGATAATAAAGTCAAATATGGCAAAACAAAGCTGTAAGTCCAAACCACGGATAGACATAGCACATGATGTAGAACAGAGTACAAGGTCATCAACAATGGTTATCAACATTGTCTCTTGTTTCCTTAAAAGGAATTGTCTATCTCATTAGATATTATAAAGTTGGACAAAACAGTGGAGAACAAGACCAATAAAACTTAGAATGTCTTTTGCAGAATCTTATATGACAAGGGAAAAGAATGGTCCCAGGACAGCTCAGCAACACAAGCACGCGAGCGCAAGGTCCGAAGTTCCATTCCCAGTTCAGGAAAAAAAAAAAAAAAAAAAAAAAAAAAAAAAAAAAAAAAAAAAGGAAAAAAGAAATAAAGAAAGAAAGATCTGGAGTAGCTTACATAGAGAAATCACACAATGTACATTTTAATGGAATTTTGAAAAAGTGCAACATATAAGATGCACATATTTAATCAGAACCAATTACACAGAAAGCCCTAGGTTCTGCAAAATTACTAACAAAGAAAAAAAAAAAAAGACATGGGTCTTAATCACTGAACTCAAATTGGATTTGTGTAACTCCAGGACTGTTAAGAAAACACCTTTTCCATCACCACCTGTTGTAGCTTACATGACTCTAGAATGATCTGAATACAAGGATGTATTTGTCTTCATGAAGGAAACGAATAGTGCTCTAAGTAACTGTGGTTGATGGATGTGACGGCAGGTCTCTCCCTTTTGTTCCTGTAAAATTAGTTCATCCTCGCATTTAAGCACATTAAAGAAAATGGAAAAGCAAATAAAACCAGCAAAATCTAGTACAGTAAATGAATAAGCCTGAAAACACCCTGCTTCCTTTGTGTATCATAACAATATCTCTGAGTCAAAGTCAGTAGTTGTAAGAGTGATCGTTCTTAGGTAATACTCTCTTTAATAAAATACAAAATTGCTTTCCCAAAACTTCTGTCATGAGTTTTCAAACATAAAAAAAATCCTAGTTTTTCTAAAATAGATGTTTTATTTTGGAACTTATTTTGCCTTAATTTTAGCCATGGTTGGATAAAGAATTCTGTCAGAAAGGTAGAATTCTACAACTACTAACATGGTAGAAGTATTACTGTTTGCTTAGAAATTCTGCTAAAGTCATTAATTTTAACAGGAACATTTATTCATTACAAGAATGTTTTTTAAAACTTTAGCCCCTCGAATATTTTTATCTGAATAAATGTAAATACTCTATTTTCTTCAGGAAATCTAGTGTTGATATCAATGAACCAAAAGATCTATGTGCTAGAGAAGATGTGTTGTTCGTTTCATAGATTTCTCAGCCTTGTGTAGGGTATGGGGAGGCTGTAAATGGTGATGGCTTTTTAGAGCTAGGAATGCTGAGGGGAGAAGCATAGAGCTCCCCAGTTTTGCTACTTTTTCTGTTAGATGATTAAATGCAGCAAAGATCAGATAACCGGTATGCTCCTTGATAAATTGTGTATGGTCTCCATTAATGCTTAGATTACTTTATTCTCAGAATTATTATTTTCAACTCATTTGTTCTAAATAAGTGATTCCATTTGGCTAAAGTGATATTCTGCTTGTGACATATCAGCTATGGGGCAATGAAAATAATGAAAAGTACTTTCTGTAAAACCTGGATTTAAATCTTGACTCTTCCACTGTGGTATGTCAAGTCCATTACTTAACTTCATTAAACTACAGTTTTTGTTTTTTCAGTTGGAAACTGAGGGTAGTAAGACCTATTTCTAATATTGTTCTAGAAATAGCATGAAACAAATTTTGAGAATAGCTCATATTAAACTATGATTTTTATTTTTAGTTAGGAAGACTAATGTTGGTGTGTTTTTAATTATAAAAATTACCAAACTTTTCTATACATCTTTCTATTTGCTTTCATGAAATATATTAAAACAAAAGATTTCTTATTAACTTTTCAGCACTCTTGTGTGAAATTCCACGTTGTAATTTATCCTAGCATTTTTGGTGTCTTCAGGCAATGCTTAAGAAAAAAACAAACTTTGGGAATGGTCCCACCTGGATTTTCCCCACTTTCATTCATTTCTTTGATATATATTTTCCTTTATCTTATTCCATTTCTCCTTCTATTTCTTTGGAAGTGATACTCTGTAAGTTTTGATGCTAATTCTCTTTTAATACTCAGACCTTTTTCTTTCTCTTGAGCAATATAGAGCTATTAGAATGTTTTATATTTAATACTAACTTCTTTTTATCAAGAACATAGTATTTTCATCTGTTACTTTTCCTGCCTTATTAATGAGACACTGTTTTGCTCTGGTATTTTCTTGTTTCAGAACCCATTTCATGTTTTTGTTTAGATACATATTTACCTTTATTTAATGCTTTTCATCTTACAACTTCCATATGGAATATTTATATTCTGTATAAATTACATATTTTGAGTTTGTTTATTAAGAGTATGTTAGTGGTGAGTGTAACTTTTGTCCTTAAATGTCTTCATTTTGCTTCTGTTCAAGAAGAGAAGTTTTATTTGATACCCATATAGATTCTATGTTGACAGATTAAGGATGTTTGTATGTTTTTGCTCAGGACATTTAAAATATTCAACTATTTTGCAATTTCTATGGTTGGAATTTTTTTTTTAAACCTATGTATGTACGTTTGAGATGAAGTCTCACTTTGTAGCACAGGTTGACTTTAAAATTACTATGTAGCCCAGGCTGACCTTGAACTTGGAGCAATCCTCCTGCCTCAGCCTCCTGAGTGCTGAAATTATAGTGCACAAACACACTCAACTTAGAACGCGGTTAACAGAGGAAACATATTCTGTCTCCTCTGCTAGTTAAATTCTGTGTCTATTTTTTGGGTTTTTTTCTATAAGGTGTCTGGAGGTGGGCATCATTTACCTGTCTATACTGTGAGTTAGTATTTATCCACATCTTCCAAATGTGTTAGCTAGCACCTCTTGAATGCACTGTTTTCTCTCCTTCCCAATACTATCCTATGGGGATATATATTTTTGTATCATATCTACTTTTCTATATTTCCTCAGTTCTTTCATAGTTTTCCTCTCTTTACCTCTTTGTCATAAATTCTCAGTAACTTTATTCTGAGTAACTCTCATTTTTGTTCAGGTAATTGTTTTAAAAACTAATTAATAACTCTTTTCTTCCTGGTGTTTCTATTACTTTTGTTTCTTTTTAAACACGTTAGGTGTTTTTCTAGTGTTTCCATTATGGTCCTTGTTTCAATCATTTTTTTTTTTCAAGCAAATAAATGAGAATCATTCTTTTTTCAAAAATTTCATGACTGCCTATTCCAAAATCTATAGAGTTTTGTAAGGTTGTTTTTCTTTTTCATTACTACCTGCTTGCAATTCATACTAAACACATTCCCCCTGGGGAATTGGTTAATAAAGATCTGTTACCTTGACAATTTCTCCTTCCCCCTTTGCCTTCAGAGTCTCCTGTCCATTCTTATCCCAAGAAGACCTCATCTTCACAAAGTCTATCTTCCTATTTTATATCATCTGTGTTTTATTTTGTACCCTGAATTACTTATACTTTGGGCTTCTCATATAAGAGAAACCATGTGGTATTTAACTTTCCATGTCTGATTAATTTCCCTTAGCCTTATGTTCTAAAAGTGCATATGTTTTCCACAAATGACTCAAATTGATCCATCTTTATAGCTGAGTAGAACTTCATGGTGCATGATTCTGATTCCTCCTTTCTGCTCATTTTCTCAAAGTGTGCCTCATTTCCTTGAGTAATCTGTTTTCCTTGAGAATTTTTAATTTGCGACACTTTGGAACTTGGAGTCCTCTCTGAAGCAAGTTGAATATTTTTCCTGAAGAACTTTTGTGCCTCATTTTGCCAGCAACATACATGCTCTGCCCATCTGAGATCACCATAAATATTTTTCCATCTTTATGTATGTATCTTGGTCCAAAAAATGAAATCTAGCTTGTGATTACAAAATCCCAGTGGAAATTTACTTTCCCAATTTCATCCAGGACTAAGATCTTGACATGCAAGTTTTCTTGCTTCAACTTTATAAGTAACAGGCTCTGGTCTTGTTCACCTCACTGTGATAATAACATCAGTTTTCAGCTTTATGGAGAGCACTCCTTATTGGTCTCTAAAACTTGGATATTCTCTCAATTACAAGTCCCATCTCCCTCTCTGTGAAAATAATTAATAATCGGAGGTCAGATTAACGGTGTTTAAAATCTTGAAATTTAAAGATGGCTTTGAGAATCAAGTTCGCAAGACTGCAGACCATTTATTTCTTTGCAGCAGAATGTCTATTTGGAATGATTTTTAAACACCTCTTAAACATGTGATCTTTTAACCTATTCAGTTTTTTCTGTGTCCCCATTCACTAATCAAATAATGGAAGTTGAATTTTGGTTCCCTGCTTGTCATTATAATGATTCTTAAGGATTGTTGTCATAAAATTGTCAATAAATATTAATTATATGCTAATTTTTTCACTTGAGTGTATATTTAGTGCTCTTTACAAGCAAATTTTTGAATATAATGCTAAAGCAGAAGTTCTTTAAACCAGCACCCAAACCCAGTAAACTGAGGATTGCATAAACTTTCTTAATATCACATTTCTTGGGTAATCTTAAACAGGTTTATTTCTACTAAAACAACATCTATTTCCAAAGTATGACAATATTTTAATCTATAAATAATATTCATTTATTCTATTAAGAGAGAGAAATGAAAATAATGATTTTCTAAGAGATCAGTGTTAAGGTTTTTGATATAAACCATCAGACATTCATGGTAAAAAAGATAAATTTCAATCAGAAACTTAAGAGTCACTTCTACCTAAGATGAATAAAATTTGTCCGGTGTCAGTAAAGATGTACTTAGCAAATTGTAAAGTCTACACTATGGATTTGTGACACACAGCCATGTCGGCTATATTTACTGCCAATTACTAATGAGTTGCATGAAAGTGGTTTGAATGTGTTAATGTAATAATTTTTACATCTTACCAGGCAGACCAATCCTAATGTATCGAAGTATGCATTCTTCTCTGCTTTTAAAGTACTTTTTCTTATAAAAGTTCACACCAAACACATGTCCCAAGCCTTTAGATAAGCTACCAATGGGAAGCAAAAAACATTAATCCCTAGGCAGGTATTAGAAAGAGCATAATCACATAAGCAAAGTGTAGATAGCAACAGAAAATACCAGCAGCAGAAAAGGAGGGAAGGGCAAAAAAGAAAATGCAGCTAAAGTGTTCACATTTTGAGAGGCTGTATGGCAGCTCTCCCACAGAAGCTCTAAACATGAGCTATGGGAATGGGGCAAAATTTGAGATTGTAAACAAGCCAAGAAAAACATCATTCAGGACATGCAAATAATTAACTAGCAACTCTATATTACGATGCTATATATCAAGCATTTTTTAGGAGACTCTTCTTACATTCCGTCCCTGTTACAGAGTAGTAGAATATACTGGAAATTCTAATGTTGTACGTTCCCCACTCAATCACCAAGACTACTTCTAGAACTCCGAAACTGCACAAAAAGCCCATCCAGGAACATGTTTCATTTCAAGGTAAAATATATGCCTACTGAATGTGTAAAATGGCCAAGTTAGAGAAGAATCTAAAGACAGTAGTAATTATGCATTGGCTAAATTCAAAAGCACTCATCTATCAAAAATATATAGAAAGCAAGGTAACTAATTACAAAATATTAGAACGGGGAAGAGACTTTTAAGCCGAAGCCCTAAAGAGAACATTTTATGGATTAGTCCATATTCAAAGAGGAAAAAAAAATTAAAATATATATTCACCCTGCTTTTAACAACCTTAAAGAACTAAAATAGTTCTAACATCAACTATCATTATATGTAAAAACTCATAATTAGTCACTTTGTTCTCAATGCAGTTCCATCTTGGAATCGAGTAGTATATTTCTTTCTTTAACATACAACTGTGTCTGATGGCTCAATCACTGCTACTGTCAAAGGAGAGAATTTTAGATTTGACATGCAGGATTTGGAACAAAAAATCAATAAATATTTTGCTTTTATTGTGCAACTTATGTAGTTTTGATGCATTTTTCCTAATTATTCAAGTAAACACAATGTATTTAAAATCAGCAAAGTCACTTAGAAAGGCCAAATGAGAAGAGAGGGTTGAAAATCAAAACAGGTTCTTTTAAACTTATTACTTAGGACTTTATGAATTAGAATATTCACTTGGCCATGAAAAATAAATTTCTGCACTACTAACTTATAATATAATCCACATGTTACTATGTAGTCCTGAAGAAGTTCAGTTATATTGAAACATTTTTGAACATGATGACACCCCGTGTAAGTGGTCACTGTATTGCACTGTGCTTCTTTCAAGAAAAATATATATTGTCTTTATCACAAATATTCATTATTTACCATGGAAACTATTTAAATAATGTAGTGAGTACAATATAATCAGCCAAAATATCAAAGACATGAAAATCAACACTTCGTACAATTTTGAGCCATAATATTAGCAAAATAGCAGCAATTCCAGCAAGAGTCTAAGAACTGCTCACATGAAGTCTTGCCTTGGTAAGCATATATTCTGGGATTTCTCCTTTCCACACATCCCTGACAGAAATTGAGTATTATACTTTCCTATACTTTATGTTTTCTTTTATACAGTCTGATTCTAAATTACAAATTTACATACACATTTTTGGCGGCAGAAACAACTGAGGAAGAACTCTTTTGGTATTTCTCATGTATATTTTTAACATTTGCTTACTATGAATTAATATTTTTCTTTACCCACAAACTCTTGGCTTCTTCCTTTCTGTCAACTTTCACAATTAAGTATCATTTCCTATATTTTCTTTATTACATATTATATTAATGTCAGCCTTTTAATTTGCATATATATATATATATATATATATATATATATATATATAATTTGTTTATCTGTTAAGAGAGCTCTCTGTAATGATTTGACTTGATATATTTGGCATCTTCTACAGTTGAACCGCAGCCTACAAGGTTTTAGAGTTGTTTTATCTGAAGAACACAGTTATCTGAAGAAAAAAAAAAATGGGAAAAAGGACTACAAAAAGACACCAGGGATTGAGATTTAGCTCAGCAGCACAGTGTCTGACTGCAAACACAAGATCCTGAGTTCAGTTATGAGTACCAAAAACAAAACAAAACAACAAATCCAAGAAAGACATCAAATTTGTATAGGAGAGCAAATATTTCAGTCCTCTGAAATTGCCAGATACTGGATGTCTCTAACCTGAGAATGAAGGGTCATTCGCCTGGGGGCAGGGATACCTTCCAGGACGGGTGTCCCTTTCCAGATAAGGGACGAGGTGCCTCACTCAATGTCCAGGGCCATTTAGAGTGGAAGTCCTGTACACCAAAATCTGACTGTGTTGTTTAGATAAAACAAACTCTCAGTTTTCTAAGTCTGTTTACTGTCTTCCTTCCTACACATTTTTACATAAATAATAAGACCATTCTACCAAAAATGTCATCTGGATCAGGCAGCACTTTTGTTACAAAGTTATTTATTATTTATCCATTGGATGAATGATGAAATTCCAAGCTCTTATCATGACTTGTAAGACCCTTTCTTCTCTCCCATTCCAATGACACTGTTTTCCTCCACTATCCTGATTTACACAAGTTTTTACAAATTCTCTAGGCGAACTCTTACTTTTCTTTTCCTGTCCATACTATTCTCATAGTTCTGTTTCAGCAGTTCACCGCATCAGAAAGCCTAACCCTTTCCACAGTCTATTTTCCTCTAACACATTACAATTTCAAATTGTCACGCATATTTGTTATTTCACATGCTCTATTTTTCTTCACTGGGAACATGACTATGTTGCAAATCAAGGAATCTTCAGCCTTGAATAAATTAGATCCTCCATTAACATTTATTTAAAGAATAAATAAATGAATTATGAATGTAAGTGTAATTAGATATATATCTCCTGAAAAACCAACTAACAATTATCCAAAAAATTTAAAGGAGAAACAAAGATCAAGTCCAAAGAAGGCAAATTCTACCTGCATTTTTTATTATTTATGCATCTATTGTTTTTTTTATATTCTAATATTATCAATAAGGATTTCTTTTTCTCAAAACTGAATTTTATTAACACCTTTAGGGGAGACGCATTCAGCTTATTTGAACATCAGTCCTATCACTTCCTATGAAGTTATATTTTAGACTTTTAGGTCATTTGTGTGGAAGATTTTTACTATAATATAGAGTATAATTACTAGAGTTGATGTAATTTTTCTAATCTAAAAAGTGATGTATACTGAAAAAAACCCACAAATATAAAGTTTTATCCAAGTACTGTGATGTTAATGGAAACTTAAAAATCAAACTTTCCAAGATATATGTTTAATAACTTCAAAATAAAAATAACTCATTAAAGGAATGTAAAGAAACGGGAAAAGTAATCACATTTTTTCAGAAACAGTCTCCAAACCAAAAATCATTTAATGTAGAAAAATTTGGAATAAAAAATTAGAACTTTCTTATGAATTCTGTCATTCATATCCTCTCTCTTTTCCTGTGTATATTTAATTGTAGAAAAGTTAGCTTTAATGCACTTTTATTGAATGATAATTACGTGTTAACCATGATTATTATAGAACTTTTATTTCTGGGATAAAGAGTGATGGGCTTTTATTTATTTTTATTTCTTTACCTAATTTGAGTTTGGTTTTGAAGGGTATATAGTAATTTTCCTGGTAGAGAATAAGGAAAAAGACTTCTTTCCAAATCAGCTATTGCACATGCAGAAATACATTTTACTCTATTATTAAATGTATATTTTTCACCTATTGTTAGATGGCTTAAAATACTTGAAAAACATTTCTTAACCTTGAGGAGCTATTGCCAAACTTTTATCTCTGCCTCTAGATATAAGGATTAAGCACAAGTCTTAGCTTTGCTATGTGCCACTTGGGTGATTATGTAAGTTCTCTATTTCATAAGGCATCGGCACACAAAAATACAATAAATACAATAATTATTTAGTGTGCCTTATTTTTCAAAATGCAATCGTAAAATATGTATTTTTCACAATGATTTATTATAATGTATTAATGGTAATTATATAGGATAATTAAGTAAAACAATTTTATTTGTCAAGTTAATATGTTATTAAGCATTCATAAGGATCAAATTTTCTGCATTTATAAATCATGATATATATTAGAATATTCACATAAACACTCGCATATCCTGTCTTCCTTCTACCACTGTCTCCTTGTCAAACCAATGGCCTGATTGCCTTTCATCATTTATTTTCTCTCATTACTCCTAATATTGTGATTCTTTTACCTTGCCCACCATCACACCAAACCCAGGAAGTAATAATCTGAGACAAGGTTTCTAAAACTGAAATTTATGTAATTTAAATAAATCTTATAACTTTATCTCTTACTATGAAATGAACTTCTACAGTTCCAATATCGTAACATTTAGAAACTTGTATTTGAGCATCCACTTATAGATCTTGACATCATAGTCTGGCTGAGCTGACCAGCATAATTTTAAAGGGTCTTTTAAATACACTTCTAGCTCTATAACTAGAAAAGGAGATGTGCTCAATTAGGCCCTCAATTTGTGTGGTTGTGTTGCATTCCTGGCCAGCATTTCTGCCCTAAAAGACATTCTCAAAATGGATTTCATTAAAGCTCCTTTTTGACCTTAAAATTTTATTTTTTCTTATTTTGCATCTCAAAATAAAAAAAAAAAATGCCGTAGTAGGTCAATATATCATTTATTTAATTTAAAATTCAAAGCACAAAAGAACATAGTGTGCCTTAACTAAACAAACACCAATTAACCCAAAATAGCCTCAAATTTCTATTATAATGTTTTTTACTAGACTTTTTACCTGATTTTTGTATTTTTGCCTCAAACAACATGACAAGTGATTATTCAGGTGCAATGACCTAGCAGCACTATAACATATCAAAGTAAAAGTTTGAAATGATTTGCTTATAGAAAGCAGACCAGCAATGAAAATTATTTTTCTATATTATCAACATTTTGCTTTTGATACACTTTTAGGCCTCTTCCCCCTAAAAGGATTTTGTCTTGATGGAACATTAACTAAGGACACGTGGTCTCTAAAATGATAATGACAAATTAGACTTCTCATTTTGTTGCATTCTGAAAGTCTTGAAATCTACTATTATTTTCCACAGAAGGTGTCTTTAAATGGTGTTTTGGTAATTTTTATCATATGTGAACTTTTTATTTTTGCTTTGATCTAGCTAAGGTATTACAGACCTCACTCAGGACATGATGAAAGGAAGGTTGGGTTACAAAATTGAAATCACACAAGGCCACTGTTTTAGATCAAAGACTTCAGCTGAAAATAATGGACAGAGTTCTGATAATTTATTCTTACAAAGAGCAACACTTTTATCCAACCCCAGGCAACATTCTAATGTTTCTTTGGAGTATCATATAAGTAGGCAGCTAATATTACTAAAAATTTTTAATAGCCCTATTGTTCCACTATCTTATGCAGTAAGAATTTATAGAAATAACAAGATGTGACAAGTATAATTTCATGAGGGTGGGAATTGGTATAACACAGTTTATTACCAAAGAAATGTAACACTGAAGTAATGATTTCAATTTAGACAATATGTAAATTATATTTATATGCAGATGTTTAAGTATACGCTACAAAATATATATAATTTAAGAATAGCACAAACATAAGCATTTATAAAAACACCATAATACCAGCAATCACTTACCTGTTACAAACTCTATTAAGAACACAGAAATACACAAGAATTACACTGGAGAGCTATGAATAAATTGTAGAAAACCAATTCAATACATATAATGAGTATAATTCAGAGGAAAGTTCTCCTTCTAGTTTGGTTAGTCTTTAGTCCTCATAAAAATAACTTGATTGTGAAAATGGCTAATAGCAAACACAGTGTGAAAAGCAAAGCATTTTCAGTTTATACTTGCACACACACACTAATATGTAACATTCACATGTATGCACTATATTCACTAAGTGTGTAATCCAATTGTTGTTTGAAAGCAGTACTGAAAGTATTTCTATAGTCAAGCCTATGAATAGGTGGTCATATAATTGACTAAAGAATATTTAAACAATATTAAATGGTTATACTTTAAGAGGATATTCACATGCTATACTTAAGGATGATGCTTTTAGATAATTAGCTAACATTTTAAAGTTGAAGCTTTTATACACTTTCTTATTTTCTGAAAAGTTTGTTTTAAGCTTCTCTTGAGTTTGGAAATATATTTATTGTAAACCTCTCTAAATTTATATATTTTAATTATGATCTTAAAACTTACTCTATACCATAAATACCAAAGACTAAAAGAACAAGACATGGCAAATACTGGGGAAATATATGCAAAAGATATACTTGTATTTCATAGAAGAACACTATCCAAAACTAAGTCTTAAAATTCACAATAAAAATCAACCCATTTTTTAAAAAAAATGGACTACAGACTATACACATATCTTACCAAAACTGGACTACTTCTGAAATGAAAAATATGAAAAACAAACAAATGATGAGATGCTGTACATCCTATAAAATTAAGAGGCTCAACATTAAAAAGAAGTACAACTATGAACATGTTAGACTACTGACAATATAAAACACTGACAGTACCAAATGGTAGCAGAGATGTGGAAAAATAGATATTTTTGATCATTGCTGATCGTAATACAGATTGGTGTAGCTCTTTGGAAGCCAGAGAGTTTCATATAAAATTAAAAATAGGCTTACTATAAAGTCTAACAGTCATAGTCTTTGATATTTACCCAAGTGGTCAAATGCATGTGTCCACATAAGACCCTGTACAATAGTTTTATAGGTGTTTCATCATTAATTACCAAAATCAATATTTTGTTCAGTAGATGAATAAATTGCAGTACAATCATGCAATGCAATGTTATTTAATGATTAATGGAAATAAACTCTCCCACCACAAAAGATAGAAAGAAACAGCCACAAATTACCAAGTGAAATAAACTAATTCGAAAAGACTAAATACCATATGATTCCAACTACATAATATTCTGGATAGGGGAACAATCACAAGACAGTTTTTAAAGATCAGCATTTGTCTGTGGCTACAGGAGAGGAATAAATAGCTGAAGTATATTTGGGGTCATAAAACTACTGTGCATGATTCTGTAACATCAGACAAATGTCACCAAAGTCTTCTCAAACCCCCAGTTGTAAACAAGAATAAGTAAGTCCTGGTGTTTATTTGGGCTCTGGGTTATAACAATGTATCAGTACAGATTCATCAATTATGCTGCTCTCATGTGAGACTGGGGAGGCCACATGTCTGGTATGCAGAGCTGGTGTCTGGGAACTCTCTACTTGCCTATTTGGCTCTGGAACTAAAACTATTACATTAAAAATAAAATTTAACATATCTATCTATCTATCTATCTATCTATCTATCTATCTATCTATTGAAAAACTAAGGAAACACTGAGGAGTGTAATATCATGTCTGATTTCTGGTATAAAACCGATAAATGACAACTGTGTTGAATAGTTATAATATTGAATAGCAAAACCCTAGCAGAAAATCAGAAACATTTTGACTGAAAGAATAAAGAAATGAATGACTCAATGAAAACTTTGTTCCTATAGCTATATCACATAACATGTAAAAGTTAGTGGGCTGGGGATTTAGTTCAGTGGCATAAGTACCTGCCTTGCAAGCAGGTGGTCTTGAGTTCGATCCCCAGTACTGATAAAAAGATTTTAAAAATGTTAAAAAAATGGAAAAGTTAGTAATTTTACTGCAAAAATTGAAAAAAAAATATGGTTTCATATTCTTTCTTCTAGAAAAAAAAACATTAATCAAGTTTACATGATACTGATAAATTAAGCTTTGGTGTTTTACTGACACATTTTATTCTTCTAACCATACCAACAGGAAGAAATAGAGAGCACACATTGACCTAAGACTACATGTTTGCCATACTGGAACAAACCAATGGGCCATCAGACTTTTTTGATAGTGTTTTATGTGATATTATCTGTACTAAGGCAAATCCAAAACTCTCCATAAAGCACTTAATTGGGCAGTGTAGGATAATAAGGTGGAAAATTTCCCCTTGGCCTACATAGAGGATGAGACCTAACTGCCCTCCCATATTTAATCCAGGCAAGTGGAGCCCATGTGATGTTACACTTAGTTTCATTTTAAATCTTGCCAAAATATTTGCTTCTAGATGCCTTCAAAGAATCCATTCTGCAAGAGCACAATGAGCCATCTATGCATTACAGGTACACTATCTTTTTCATATGAGTTAATTCAGAATTATTTAAAGAAAGAAATGAGTTTGAAGGTTTTCATCATTGATATACTAAATAAAACAGTCTGTTTTACTTAAGTTACCAAGAAACTAATAAAATCAATCATTATTCGATTGCCTTCTGTTTTCTGGTTTGGGGTTTAACGCCAAGGCTGGTAATGAGCCTGTGATCCTGCTCCTTCACTGTCCCAGGGTGCTAAAAATGCAGGCATCTGTGCATATGCCAGGCTTCTGATTTCCTTAAAAGGACAGAAACATATTAAGTTCTTTGTGTAAAAATCTTAGTATCTTCTGTTTTTTCTTATATCCTACCAGCACATCTCTCAAATTGGTATGGTCTATTTCCAAACTGGAAATGATTTTAGATTTAGTTCTTACAGTGTAGTGAAACTGACTTTCATTTTTTCCAAAACTTGAATAGTTATTACCTAAGAAAAAAATCTTCTTTACTATTTTTCCTTGCAACCAGTACATAGTTGCATAGTTGCTAATGCAGTGTTGATAACTGTGGAAGTAGTGTCTGTGCTGAGGAAGCAGCCTCCATGATCTCACACATGAAATTTCATCATTTTTCATTATGTCATTATGTGTGACTATTTCATCACTTCACTGTCTCTAATGACTATAAATGCTATGATGCAAGAGTCATTCTTTCAGATTAAAGGTTTTATACTCCTTGTTTACTACTGGTACTCTTAAAGTGCTTACTAAACTAACTTATTGGAAGCTTACCTGTGTGAAGTGCCATGTTTCACAAGTGCCCTATTTCAAATCATGAAACAATCAATGGTTCTTGATACTATTACCTACATTATATATAAGAATATCAAAATTCAAGTTACTGATGTCATAAGAGTTGGAACCTGAGCATGAAGGAGACTGATTCAAGAGTTAGAAAGTGACTACATTTTAGAGAGGTAGGACTTGAACTATTAAAACTTTACCTATGTTGTCATCATTATTTTTTCAAAGAGCCAGATGGGAGTTGGGAAGGATGAGGTCCCTAAGTGAAGGATAAACTATATTCAGTATATTCTCAATGAAAGGCTACTCATGTGGTTTTCTAAAGAAATCAATGTGATATTGTCCCTTCCTCGCTTCCCTAAATTCCATTTTCTATTTAAGACTGATTTATTTAAATAAGTAAATATATAAAATATTGCCTAGTGAGCAAAAAGTAATATTTTAAAAAAGAATACTGTGGGGAAAATACTAGCTTTGTATTTTAAACATTTGATAAATTGCATCCATTATTTTTAAATTTATTCATCTGTTGGATACTTTGACTAATACCATGTCTTACTTATTACACGAACAGTACTAGAATAAGCCAAAAGGATCTCTTTTGTATGATTATATATATATATATATATATATATATATATATAGAGAGAGAGAGAGAGAGAGAGAGAGAGACAGACAGACAGAGAGAGACAGAGACAGAGACAGAGACAGAGACAGAGAAAAATGAGATACCTCTATCAAAAGTTGGTTCAATTTTTAATTTTAATAACTTCCAGGTGGTAATCCATAGCACTAATTTATATTCCCACCAACAGTACATGAATATTTTTTCTCCATGTCCTTACCAGCATTTACCTTTTTTTCCTTTTCTGTCTTCCTTTTCTTTATTTCTTTCCTTCTTTTTCTCATTCTTGCTTGCCTGCCTGCCTGCTTTCATATCTTCTCCTACCCCCTATCAATGGAGACATGTTAACTGGGATATAGTTGTATATATCCCAGTTTTGAATTGAACTTCTCTGATGTCTAACAATATGCAGCATTTTTTCTTATATTTATCTATCCCAGATATGAAACAGCTAAGCTATCAACTAAGCTACTCTGAGGCCAGTTTTTCTTTAGTGCATAGGATAATTTACCATCTGAGCTTAACAAGTTTGTTGTAGATTTTATAGTTTGCAATTCTAATTAGTAATTTATATATTTACATACAGAACACACATGTGATATTTGTAATTATTTTAATTCAAGATAGACGTACCTAGTTATCTACAAGGAATTATTTTCAGAACACTCAGCTTTTTTATAAAATGTGTTTATGGCATGTATATGCATGATATCTGCATATAAACTACCCATACCCTCTTGATACTGTAAGCCATCTTGATTACTTATAATAACACATGTTTTAGTTTGTATCTGGATGTTCCCCCAAAGCCTCAAGCAGTCATAGGGAGAGGCTTTACCAAGACAGCTTGTTAAATCTGGACTTCTTGTTTTTATGCCCTCACCTCAGGAAACAAGAGTTACAATGCTTTGAGCTCAATTCAGCAGGGGTCAGAGGAGTTCTTACTTTGCAAATATCCTCAGCCTGTGCAAGAGGAGGGCATAGAGATAGTGTGGGTTTAAAGGACTCACCTTAGGGTAGCCTGTGTACAATAATAAGGTGGAAAAGAGGATTGCCCATCCCACTTGTTTGCTCTGGATATTTTGCTATCTTCTGCAGCTATGCTGACCCTCCGCCATCCCACGCTGCTTTAAAACCAGCTGATTTTGGACTAAAACTTCTACAAAATGTGCATTAAATAAATCTTTTGTCCCTTAGTTTGTTTCTTAGTTGTGGGCATATGGTATTTTGTCTCAGCATTGAGAGAAAAATAATTAACACAGTACACAATACAGAGTTAATATATAGAGTTCCTGTATCATACTGTTTTAGGGAATAATAAAATCTGTACATGTTTAATTCAGAAAAATGTATTTCTAAATATTTTTGTTCTTGTGCTTGGTTGAATCCAGAAAAGTAGAGGCAAGGGATATAGTAGGTTGACTGTATATCAATGACCAATTTCACAGAAACAAATGTTCCTGTTGTACAAAGAAACTTACAAGGTAGCATTCTATTTGAGAATAAGAAGCTATAGCATTTTTAATATTTTGCATAGTTATAAATATCTTATGGCAATGGGAAAGCAAATTCTCAGTTACAGTATATACATATATCATTCTTGACCTTCTTATTACAGTGGGTCATAATGAATCTGCAATTGAATTATATGAGTGATATTTAAATCCATGCGTGTAATAGAAAGAGAAAATCATTTGAGTATGTACCTCAAATTGGAAAAGTACAGATGCATTTCTTGAATGAATGTAATTATCATTATTTTATTTGTACCATATAACTGCTACATCTCAAAAGAAAACATTCTGCAGTATAAATAAGCAATAACATATGGAGAAGACCACTGACATGCATAGGAGTTGAATTTTGCTATGTAAACTTCTGAAGAAACATTACTTTATTTCTCTTTATGAAAACATTGGGAAACATTTTCAATCATCCCTTCAGGAGATTCTTTATATGCAGATAATATTTACTACACAACTATAAATAAGGAAAATGTTAAAACATGACTAAAATGGGTAGATCACATGTCCACATATTTGCTAAAGTCCCCCCCCCCGCTTTAGAAATACATGAGTTAACCCGTAAGAGGGATTGGGTGAGGCTGTAAAGTCCTTGGTGTCTCTATCTGCTTTTCATCTTATTTTACTTTGTTTCATAATTTATTTTGTTTTTTCGCCCCTTGATTGACAATGGATTATTAGAGAAAAAAGACTTGTGTAAGTGTGTTTGTTTCTATTGTAGTGTTTACCAAAGAGACCAACAAATCTCATCTAATTTACTGGAGATATAAATTGGACTTACATTTTCTTTTATTTATGAATTTGTGTACACATTAATATGTATAAAAATATACACAGTTTGACTACTGCCTTATTTAAGTATATGCAAATCTCAAATATTTATATGACACTAACAACTATAAACTCATCTATGTATATATACACAGATATATTTAAACTAGCAAGTTCATATTAACTAGAATCTCAAAATTTAAATTAAATGTTGGAGTGGGCTGATATTATTAGTCTACTGTCTCATTCTGTATAGTATTCAGAGAGAGAGGCAAACTTATTTTTAAACAAGGTGATTTTATTAAATAATATGTAAATGTAAAATACTCCTTATATATTAATATGAAGTTATTAAATACATTAGTAAATTTCATAGTAATACATAATAAAGAAATATATAATGTAAAATGTGTTCAAATTGAAAATGGTCCTAGAAAGATAGGAATTCTGTTCAGTTTGTTAGAAACATTTACTCACATAACTCTTTTGCCTTCCCATAGAGAGCTCAAATATAAACAGAACAAAATTGTAATCATAATCCTTCTAAACTCATGCTCCATCTTCCCCCATATTAAATGGTGTTGCCATCAACTTTTGCACGCAACTCAAAACCTTGCTAAAACTGAAATCTGGCACCCTTAATCTTTCATTTCAAGTATTCACAATGCACAAATGCATGAGTTAATCTTTATTATTGGTAAAAGTTACATAAAGAATGTTTCCCACAGCTGTATCTAAAAGATATACAGTTTGTATATGTATACATATACGAACTATTTTCTTCTAATTGCTCATATTAACGTTATAAGATCTGACTGTATTCATATTTTTATTTCAAAATGCAAAGTTTGACATAAAAAGTCAGTTTTGTTACAGGGGTACAAGCGTAAAATTTGGGTGTAACTTTTAAGTTAAATATCAGCTGTCATTTCACACAGAAACTTATCATTTATAAACACTATGTCCTGTATTGCAGTAAAAGAGCTTTTACAGAAGCTACAATTTATTATATATTTACCTATATATTTGAATTATACTGTTTATTATATAGTACAAGCATATCTGTGAAAGAAGAGCAAGTTATACTTCTAAAGTCAAGGAAAACTAAGGTGCATTTGTAAGATTAGTTGCATTGCTTGTGTTTAAAATTACAATTACATTTTCAAAAACAGGTGTCAGTCCTAATCACTTATAAATTCAGTAATACTATTGGTTGTACCAGGCATGATGGTGCATGCCTGTAATCTCAGCACTCTTGAAGCTGAGGCAGGAGGAATGCCACAGGTTTAAAGCTACTCTGGGTTTCATGGTGAGTTTGAGGCCAGTCTTGAGTATTGGTAGTGACAACAATTTGTAAGTTTAATTGCTAATAGGTATAATACTTTGACAAAAGGAAAGTATGTAAATATCTTTCTAAAAAATACAGTGAGGATCATCTACCCCAAATATTGGTTTTGTTTTAAAGAATTATTCTTTTTCTTATCTAGTGAAAACATTAATGAACTTCATTAGATTGAATGCTCTTCACAAACCAGACTTGACAAATCTTCTTGAACATGCAATTAGATTGGATCTTTCCCCATTTTAATCCTAATACTAAAATTCCTAATTTAAATATTCAACCTAAACGGAATCCTATAAGGTCTGTCAATTTCATCCACAAAGGTCTTTTGTTAGACAGTCTCATCAAAAGTTAGACAATTTGTTTTACTAGGAAAAGAACTGATCAGTAGAAGAATAAATTGTATCCTTAATGCATGGGCAGATCACTGGATTACTGCTAATGTATTATTAGTCAAGCAGAATCTCCTTTTGCAGGAGGATTGCAGTCCATGTCATAAACTGATTAAAAATCATTGAACAAGTACTTTCTAACTTTGTTGTATATTAATGAGAAACCTATTCCAGAAATCTCTTCTAAATGAATGACCTTTAGCTTCCTGAACCGCAACATATTAGATCTATGTAAGCACAAAATTTCTCCCCATCACATCAGTTCTTAGCATGAAATGCTGTATTTTCAAATTGAATTTATTGCTGTAAATTAATATTTGTGTGTCATTATCAGCTTTCACATTCTTATACAAGAACAAGTAATGAAACAATGTCAATCTTTTTTCCATGTGTATATATTTATTTTAAGCATAATGACAAATAGAAAGGAGAGTATCTATATGACAATGTGTATGAGAGAGAGAGAGAGAGAGAGAGAGAGAGAGAGAGAGAGAGAGAGAGAGAGATATTTGGGAGAGGAACAGAAGAAGAAAGTAATCAGGAAGTATCAGCTACAAAAACTAGGATTCTATTTAAACTGAATAAAAAAAGTAATGGGTAAAAGTTTTGGAATGGGTTACTTGATGGACTTAGAAAATGAGGCATGGCCATACAATTTTATTAATATTTCTATTATCTGTTGATTATCTATATGTAAACTGTTTAAAAATATTGCTTTGGTATAGAATGTTTTTGAATATCAACAAAACAGAATTTTTTCATTTAAAACAAAACAAATATAAAATGTTTTCTGTGATAGAACATATAAGAAAAAACTAGCATTCACTGACTTTTATCATGTTGTAGTTTTCTGGATTGTTTATGTTTGGGAGGCAATGGTTTAGCTGAGGAAACTGACATTAGGTGAGGTATAAAGTCTCTAACTCAGAATCTCCTCAAGGATGGTGCCAAAGGAATTCAGACCACATTTGTGGAACACCAAGGCCCATTCTTTTCCAGCTACATTTATGACTTTCACAAGTATGACACTCATAACACTTACATTTGAATTTATTTTTATCCCTCTTTCTCATGTTGATATTAATAATATCCATGTAAAAACAATGTCTTCAAAAGGAGATTGATATTTTAATGAATCAGTTCTGCACAATACTGAAGTAAACCTAACATAATTAGTAAAATACCAATTACTGGGCATTTGATTGAAATGACATATGATATTTCTAAAGTTTGCTGTTTAACTTATTTGAAAACCCAAATAATGGATATGAGTCTAAAAAATGGATGCATTATTAAGAGGCCAAAGTTATTTATATTCTTAAGTTTTGAAATAATCATTCATTGGCTATTTAAATAGTAAAATGTTCCCAACTTCTTAGTGTAAGTTATCTGGAATGCAGTTTCTTAGTTTTTATCTATTGGCCAAATGTTTATCTATGTGTCAAATTTTAGGTCCTCAAAATTTCACCTTTCATGTTTACATTTATACTATAAATGTATGAGAATAGATTTTTTATAACATGAAAAGTCAGAAATTAATCAAATTTTATTGGCAAAAGATCAGTTAAATAAAGCACATCGTGCTTATATAATGATACATATTCTGCAGGTATTAAAAATGATACATATTTATTGACAAATGAAAATGGCCCCCACGTACTGTTGAGTGGAAGAAAGTTTCAATAACAAACAGTAAGTATTATGATTTTTTTTGGTATAACTTGAATAACTCACATATTTATATACTACTGAGAACTGGAACTTTAGAAGTTTTCTCTATCTGGTGAGAGCTCATGAGACATTTCACTTTTATACTTAAAAGTTAAACACTGCTCAGCTCTATATAAATGACAAAACCTGAAAACATATTACTGTCAATAATAATAATATGTGTTTTAAGCCATTGATCTTGTATGATTTTTTTTGTCTTAAGTTTTGCTTTACTGTTTTAGTTAAGGACTTTATTTTGTTTCAACTACATATGGTAGTAGTCCCTCAGTCCTGCATCTCGGTTTTCATTTAATTTCAATGTAAGTCCATGCATGGTTAGAGTAAAGCTAAGATGATTAATACTATAACAATCTAAGAGTTTTAGGAGTACACCATTCCTCTTTTACCTTTTTGTCTCTTAATAACCCTCCTTTCTTCCTATGGATTCACTTAACATATATGAACCATTAACAAAAGACCATAACAAGAAACATTCAGACTATTAATTGATGTTTCCCTAACATAAAAAATGAATTGAACCTACTATTTCTCTGTAAAAACATCTCCTCGTCACCCAAAGAATGCAACCAAAAACAATAACAAATTCTTAACCCGAGGTTTAAAACTGCTGCAGACACTGATTCCTCTATATTTTTCTTTGACACGGGTTCTATGAGGCTTCTTGAAAATTAATGATAAGCCCCACTCACTTATCTAGCTTCCATATGGTCTTGTGAGGCTCATTCTTTTTCTTGCACTTGGTGCTACATTCAACTATTTCCAACTTTATAAAAGCCCCCCATGCACACACAAATTTCCCTGTCTTGTTCACATTCTCTTCTTTCCTCCAAACTTTCAAGATCCTTATGCTTATAATTAGGCCCTCTCATCCTTGCTTTCCAAAGAGATGTTTTCCTTTTTATTAAAGCACTTAGCAATACCTAAAGACGTATTGATGGCTCATGAATACCATGATCATAGCCAGCAGAAAGCTCCTCTGTGACTTACCGGTTACCCACCATGAATTAGTGGAGTCCCTAACATCTTTGGCACCAGGGACTGGATTTATGAAAGACAGTTTTTTTCTGAGATAAAGTGGGGATAGTGACAATTAAGAGCAGACATCTTGTACTCTGACTAACTAATTTAACAATAACAATATGCAATGTATTAGCCAATGTTACCTTCTAATTATTGCTTTGAAATTTTATTTTTTTCTCTTTAAAAAAACACTGAGAAAAGTAAAGAAGGGTGATGACATCAGGGTGATTCAAAGGAGCATGTAAGTTAGGTTCCTATATGTACAGTTCACAGTAGGCTTCATTCTCCTATGAGTATCTAAGGCCACTGTGAACAGACAGGAGGTGGACCTCAAGGAGGAATTCCTGCGCTGGGCAGCAGCTGTAATTACAGGGGAAGTTTGGCTTGCAGCTCACAACTCCTGCTGTGCATCCTGGTTATATCCATGCATTTCATAAATTATGCAGGAGTATGGTAAAGTGTGGGATTATTATTCTAATTATTTGTATTATTCTCTATCAGACAGGAGCTCTATCCATAAGAGTGAATTCATTTAATAATTCAGTGAACTTAATTAATAAGCCAGAGGCAGTCAAACAGTGGCAGGGAAGTCTGAGTTACTGGAAAACAGGACCATCAGCCAATTTGGAGTGACTGATAAATGCTGACAGAGCTAATTTTTAAGCATTAGGGGGCCTCTGAATCTGTTGTGCTGCATACCAAAAAGTATATTTCTAGCTTGATCTATTTATTCAGGGACTATAGGGTCACAGGAGAACGTAATAACTTACATTTTTTTCTCAAGTATGCTGGGGGACCACATCCAAAGTTACTACCTTGCGAGTTAGAGTCCCACTTTGCAAAACAAAACTTTAGCAATATGATAATTGTGTGTATGTCTAAATAAGAATTTAAGGCCTGCATATATTATTGGAACAACCCTCCATGAAATCAAATTCTTATGAAAATCTGCAGAATACTATCCATTATTTAAGTTCAAAGTAAAAGTTAGAATCTGTTGTGGTTTGTTTTACATATCCCCTAAATCCTCAGGTAGTCATGGGGTGGGCCTCTCTAGCACAGCTGAGTCTAGCATTTGTGATTGGTTCTTTGTCTAGTGCTGAGATCGGACGTGAGTGCTGCAACCTTCCAGGATCAGGTGGTCTGGCATACAATATAAGGCTGGAAGGAGGTTTGCTTTCCCCTTTTTATCCTGTTCTCCCTTGTGCTTGCAGCTACGGCTTCCCTTTAGTCATGCCATGCTGCTTTAGAGCCAACTGAGTATGGACTGAAACTTCTACAAACTGTGAGCTAAATAAAACTTACTTCCCAAAGTTTTGAGCATCAGGTATTTTGTCTCAGCTAGGAGAGAAAACTAACTAAGACAGAATCACTGTATCTCCTCAAACTCAACTGAAGATAGTCATTGTAAAAGCTAAAATAAAGTGATCCCCATATATCTTCTAAACAATAATAAGCTGTCAAGTCTCACTCATAAAAAGCAAAAGCCCTTTTAACAAGAGCTGATTATACACACAGCTGATAAAATTAAATGTATTCTAGTGTCATTTTTTTTCCTAATGTAAAAGTATTGAATAACCATCTGGACCCAACAATTTATTTCCTGAATCGTCTTCAGCAAAACTTCACATTTTCTCTCCAGAAATGTAAATTTCAAAAGATTTGCTTATTGGAGGAAATTTTTGCTAATTGCAGTCTTTAAAATCTAAATTGGGTCTGATTTGGTTATCCTGAGACATACAATATTAGAGTATATTGTATTAATCCTAAAATGCCTTCTTAATTACTGTGCCTTTTTAGCACTTTGTTTATCTTTTTTTTTTTTTTCTAAATAGATCTAATTAAGTTTTGATTGGCCTTATTTCCCCCAATGAAATTACACACTTACTCATCTTCACTGGTCATAATAGATTTATTCATTCAGCATAAATAGAAATTCAGTTGTACTAATTAACATTAACTTGCCCCTGGCATTTGTTAAAAATCTAAAGGTGTTTGTCTGTTTCCTTCTAGCTATTAGTATATTTTAAAACTCTTAAATGTTTAGCAAACTGATTTTATTTTCATCTTTGATTGATGTCACCTTTTAAAAATTCAAGAGACTGATATAAATAATAGTTCATAAAAATGGGTTAATTTTTTCCTGCAACTTCCAGTTTAATACTGGAAGTATTAATTTCTATTAAACAATTCATTCCATGAGATGGTTCTTTATGGATCAATGTATAACTTGAGTCCTCAATGCCATTTTAACTCATGTGTTTCATTTAAGTCAACTTACCTACCAGCAGTAATGAAAAGAACAGTAACACAATGAATTAACAGCAGATTCATTCTGTTTCCCTTTTTCTATGAAGGCAACACAGTTCATAGTTGTTGAGACAAACTGGGAACATTGACAGATTCTGTTGGTACAGCTAATAGTATGCGTTGCCCCTCCATGACATGAAATGAGTTTTACACCAAAAATAAGTAATCTTATATTTCTGTCACTAGGGAATTGATATCAAAATAATAAAACCAAAAAGAAAACTGATGCATTAAATAGCCATTTTAAAGTCATATGTTTTTTATAAGGAATGGATAAGATAATATTTAAGGTATAATTTAAGCAAATTGTGATACTTGATTCTTTTTTTGGTTCCACATTTGCCAAGCAGACATATATGCCACTGAGCTAATTCCTTGGCTTCTGATAATTATTAAGTATAAACATTTAATGTACTGAAAAATAAGGAATTTTTAAGCTTGACACACATCACAGATATTAAATTATCTTTAAATTTACTTTTGATAAACAACTAAAAATCTAAAAATTTTCATGTTTGTTGCATAGTTTTAAGTCAAAAATTAAGAATTTTGTAAAAAATAGACAATTTAAATAACTCTTTGGTACTTTCTCTTATGATTTTCATAACTCAAAATTGTCCATACAGAATGTTGAAACATAAGCAATATTTTGGATAAGAATTTTGAAAGTCATATATAAATAAATATATAATGGCTTTGTAGCCAATTTTGATATTAAGTATATAAATGTTAACAATTATATGTCCATAAAGATATGCTTGTAATCTAATGACATTATCAAATGCATAATTATTAGTTCATTTACTAGTTTATAAATATCCTACACTTATGAATATTGTGTACTTTTATTTTGTTTTAACTTTTTTTTTTTTTTTTTTTTTTTTTTTGTCTTTTTCTTTTTTATCGGTACTGGGGATCGAACTCACGACTGCCTGCTTGCAAGCAGGCGCTTATGCCGCTGAGCTAAATCCCCAGCCCTTGTTTTAACTTCTTATTTAGTATATTGTAAAATAGAGGGTGAAGAGAACGATCTAAATTTGTTATCAGTTGCTGTTATATTAAGATAATAATTAACAAATTATAAATAATTCACATTGAAATAAGAATAAACACAGCATAAAACTCTGTTTAATACAGATGAATTGAAATCAATAAAATGAGAGTTTCTGAGAGCAAACAATCATAGATCAGGGTGGCTTTAAAAATTGTCTTTCCAGAAGTTATAAAATGATATTTACAGACAAATATGAGGAAGGTTTGCTCTTATAGATTTTGCTGTGATAACAGTTTAAAGAGAAAGGGAAAAATAATACTAAAAAGTTTACCTGAGCTACATACATAGCTACTAAGCAAGTAAGTTAACACATATGAAATTTTGAATAGTCTGTATGAAATATGTCAAAGTAGGAAAGTTAAAAATTAAATATATACAATATATTTTTCAGAAGAATGGATCATATATTTAACAAATTTTGTATTTATAGATTTAAAGATAATTATCAAGGGAGTAAAGTATATCATATGACTTTCTTATTCCATCAGAAAATAAAACAGCGACAACAAATAGTATCAAACCAGTAATAAAAAAGGAGAATAAAGATATAAAATACTGGAAAAAGTTAAAAGGTGATAGAAATATATATTAGTAATCACAGTATATGTTAAGGTGCAACATTCACCAATTGAAATTATAAGTTAATTGATTTTTAAGATTATGTTTTGAAGAGAAACTAATAGAGAAATACTGAAACCTGCAGATTGCAAAAATATAACACAATAAAATATTTACCTTAAAAATTCTAACCAGAAAAACCAAAAGCCAAATAAACAAAAAGCAGGTTTCTTTTCAGGTCGGAGGTGTAACTCAGCGGTAGAGTACATGTTTAGCAAGCATGAATTGTTGGACTCAGTTTCACTCACCTCCTAAAACACACCCAAATCAAAACAAACAAACAAACAAACAAAAAAGTTGAAGCAATTATATTTGACAAAAGTCAACTTAAAAATTTGGAGGACATCAGGAAATATAATACAATATTCAGTTAGCCAGGAAAATATAACAATTATAAATGAGTACATAGCAAATAAAGACACACAGAGGAAAAGCATGTTTGCATCCCTGGCAGCTGATAGGAGCAGGATAAGTAGATTACCAAACTCACCAGTAGAGTGACAAATATGAATATACCTCTTCCAACAATTGGTTGGTTAAAAACCCAAAAATTGTTAAAATATAGAAATATAAAATGAAATTATAATGCTGATTATTGAATATATGACATATGTAAATCCTGTACATGCAAAAATAATACAATCTTTGTCTGTTAAGAATATGTTCACCCAGTAAAACACCCAGTAAAATTAACTACATTCTTGTTCCTAAAACAAATCTAAACATTAAGATTTTTAGGCAACCATGCTCTCATGGAATTAAGTGACATTTACCAAAGATAAGCTAGTAGTAAATCCTCCACCTTTTGAAACTACTCTAAGTTTACATAGGTCTTTAAATTATTTAAAAATAGTTTTACAAATCTTAGATACAAACATTCTGTATGCCATAATTGGTAACATGCATTGCGAGGATTTTCGGGGTAATGTGTAGTCTTAAATGCTAATAATAACACTAGGAAGTGGTTTACAGTGAATGAGCTCATGTTTAGTCCAGGAATGTGATAAAAGAGCATTCAAAACCTCTAAAGAAATACATATAAAGGTATTTACACACAGAGGTTCAAAAACATTAAAAAGCTAATTGTTTAAAAATATGGTATAATATATTTCACAATGTGATAGAAAGATTTAAAAAAGGAATGTAGAAGTGTTCAATAGTAGTGAATTTTTAAAGGACACAAAAACAAATCCAACGTAAAATAAAGTGAAAGCAAAAGTGACTACAAATATACATTCTCAAATTTGTAAATACTGATGAAACAAAAAAAAATGTAACAGAACTCTTAAAATTATCTCAAGAAGAAATGGAAAATCTGAATTTTACTGTAAGGAAAACAAATCAGACAGGAAAATAAATATGCTTGTATTGGCTCCATAACCACCTACAGACTCTCCTAAATGATTTAAAGAGACAGATTTTTAATTCGTTCTGTGGAATTGAGGAACAAGAGAGAAAAAAATTAAAACCAATTTCATTTGTGATCATTGATACAAAAATATACCTGAAATTTATTAAACTCTACAGTGTTTTATAAAAGACAAAATGAATAATCTGTCAGCCATTGCAAGGTGCTTTATCATGAAAATCTATAAATTTTATTCACTATATAAAGAGATAAAATTATAAAAACAAACCAAACTCTCAAAACATGTTATATAATTCAAATCATAATTTTTAAGGTTTCTAGAAGAAAATTGAAAAATAAAGAGTAAACTTTTATATATCTGTTAGATAAATCAAGGAAGTGAAGCTTCCAATACACATCATTACTGTGGGTGAAACTCTACAGGCGTCAGGTTGGGGAACCTGGCCACTACTGGGGTTACCTTATCCATATGTCCTCCAAAAACCAGAACAGAAAGCAAAACTGGGGAGAAAAACTCCAAAGTAAAGGTTATCTGTATAAGTGCAGGACAAAGAGTCCACAGCCCTGCAACTGTAGGGATAAAGGGAAGAAAACATACTCTGTGTTTCCACTGGTGACCATTCATGCTTTTGCCTTGAGGTTTACCACTGGCAGACAGGAGGAGATCAAGAGACAGGTTCAAAATTAATTTAAAACCAAGGCCATAAAATGAAATTCACCTGTGTGAAGATACTAAAGAGTACACAAAGTTTTCAGCAGATCAGAGGAGTAATACTAGAAGAATATTAAAAATGTGTGTAATTCAGTCCTCAAATATCAAAACTGTGTGTAATAAAATCTTCAAACTATGGAGAACTCAAAATATCAGAAGAGAGGGAGATATATTCTATAGTGATTATGTTCTGAAAAGGAAAATAAATTAAAGAAGCAAAGTGATATTTGAAGGGAAAAAATTAAAGATCTCCAATATATAACCAAAATATCTCATTCTCCTTAACATAACATGTGTGGGTATGGCACAAAAGCACATATATATACACACACGCACATACATACTCACAGGAAACATATACACACTTTTATCCACAAAAGATGATGGTTATTGATCTAGTAGTCTGCTGCTCTACAGTCTTGTGCTCTACACAGAAGATTATCAGAGTTTCCAAATATATAATAAATTTGTCAAAACTAGTTATCTGTAGAGGAAACAAAGATTTAAAAGTATAGCTTTGAAAAACAAAGACTGTGAAGACCAGCAAGACAAGCCCCACTACAAAAGCTTATCAAGACTTTATCTTCAAAGTAAAAAGGATTGGGGACATAGGTAGGTGGTTGTGAATCCATAGGGGTTCCATCCCCAGTACCACACACACATATACACTCACACAGAGAAGGAGTAAACCAGAGACTGTGTGCAACTTGGTGAAAGTATACAGCAATTATGAAGCAATATTACTGAAATCTCAATAACATAGATTCGTCCTTTATGATTAGGTGAAAATTTACAAATGAATGCTTTAAACAATATCATAGGCCTCATTAAGAAATTCTAACTTTGGGAAGATGTGTAAAGTACACATTCAACAAATACGCATAGACAAGACCAACCTAGCTGAGTCTACTACATGATTCTGCTACCTGGCATTTTTAACAAAGTACTGTTTAAAAATTGAAAGGAAAGAAAAGCAAAATAACCTAAACTATGATGACCTGATTTGTCAACTTAATTGTACTTCAAAGACTCAAAGATGTTTTGACTAAAAATCAATGAAATTGTAAGAAATTATTCTTTCTGTCAATCTTTCTTGAAGTCAGGAGAGTCAATAATTTTTAGAATAACAGCACACAAGAGTAAAATAATTTTCTGTGGCAAATAGCAAAATTGATATGTGCAAAACTGTCAAAAGAATATCTCAATATATCTGTGGCATTTCAGTGTAAAATGATCTGTTTATCCCTGTTGAGAACAGTATTTTAAAAATAATATATCCCGGGGCTGGGGATTTAGCTCAGCGGCATAAGCGCCTGCCTTACAAGCAGGCAGTCATGAGTTCGATCCCTGGTACCGATAAAAACGAAAAAGACAAAAAAAAAAAAAAAAAAAAAAAAAAAAAAAAAAAAAAAAAATAATATATCCCGTCCAAATTTTCTCAAGACAAATATGATATCAGTAAGACAATGAATACTCCTGAGACTCTTTATATTTAACAGTTGTATGTCTTATAATAGCTTCTCAACTTTATGGAGATATGTTACTTCCAGCATTCCTGTCAAAGTAATTTTTCATCACAACTATTTTTCTTTCTTAAAATAATAGTAAAAGGTTTGCATTTGTAGTTTAAAAAAATACATTTTTTTCTGATTTGGTGTATTGCCATATCCCAAAGCTTTGGCTCTGAATAATCTATCTCATTTCAAAATATATTGCTTGGGAAAACTAGAAAATAATCTTTAAGTCTCGTGTTAATATTATTTCTGCAGCAAGCTCAGAAATTATGGAAACCTACTGATTTTCAAAAGCTTTTAGAATTCTTGCTAGTACTTCTAGATTTAACAGTTTATTATACAATTATTTGGTATTTTGCCAGTAGAAAGAACTATTTTATTTAGTGCCGCAAATGATAAATTCAACAGCACTTAAATATTTTATGTAAAGCATAGGAATAAACATATTAGTTTTGTTTTAAACTGTACATAGATATTTTACTCCATGACTTTGTGAGAGATATAGCTTAAAAGTTTCCTAGTTATTGATTAATATGGGAGATGTGAGGCTGGCTATATTCGGGAATTATCAGTATCATAGCTATGTTGCTTTTGGGGGGATTAATTTTGAGCCCCAATATAACCATCAATAAATTAAGAGTTTGTCACAAGTTTTTTAATGTAAAATTTTAAGAATTAGCATTTGGTTGTATAACATTTCTCTTTATATACAATTTCCATAATGTCCTGTTCTTGCAACTATGTATTACATATTATTGTCTTCTGAAGAAAACACTTCAATTTTGTGTTGCTATTTACCTACTGAGTTTGGTGATTCTAAAACACAGTCTTGCTTACACTCCACAGTAGAAGTGAAAAAATAAAATGCTTTAGGTTTGTGTTTGCGAATGCTTTTTTAAAATTTCTTCTTCACGGTACATTTCAAAGCCTGGCACAGTGCGGGCAAACTTATGGCACACGTGCTGCAGCAGACCGCATCAGCCGAAGCTCTGAAAGGTTTGCCATCGCTGAACCTGTGCTGTTCATGAGGCTTTTCGTCATTCCTGGAGTGGCACTTGTGCTCCAGTCTTCGTATTTCTTTTCATTTCTTTTCATTTAAACAAAATGATAGTCAACAAATAAGAGTCAGGACTTGAACTGGCTTGGTTTCAGAGTTGTAATTCCATAAATAGTGATTCAGAAATTGAGAAACAGTACAACGCATGTCATAAGATTATAATTAAAAGAATATTTTAATAAGAATGTTTAAACACAAATAATGTTTCAAATGTAAAAAGTATAAATAATATTTAAATATTACAATGTAAATAAAATATACTAAATTCATAGAAAGGAGAATGTGTCACACACAAACTTAATAAGATTTATTACCAGGCAGTAAAGGATCATTTTTTAAAACTTACTGATTTAATAAATCTTTATAAAGTCATGATATTTTGTTGCATTTGGTTTTTTATAGAGGAGTGAAGAAAAATTTGGTCACACTGAGGAACTGCTGTTTAATCATACTTTTCAAATTCATAATAAGGATTTCAAAATATTCCTGTTAAGACAGCAAAGTCAGTATTTCTAAAAACAATGGAAATGCTGATCAAAGCTAATTTTCCATTCACTGGAATTTGGAGTGCAGTCTTAAAATAACATGCTAACTCCTGTAACCCCAGTACTCGGGAAGCTGAGACAGGAGGATCCTTGAAAGTTCAAGACCATCCTGGGATACAAATGCACCCGAGGCCAATCTGATCTGCATACCCTGTCTCAAAAACAAAAACAAAAGAATCCTGCTAAAACCATCAATGCTTCAAGGTGTCTTAAAAAGACAAATAATGTTTTTTTGTAGTGTAAGTTAGGATGCAGATTTCTGTTTCCTTAGTTAACAAGAGGTTTGCTTTATTACCTTCATACTTACATATTAGAATTAACTATTATTTGGAAGTGTGACATAAAAATACCTTTAAAGCTATCACTGTTTTTTTTTTTTTTTTTATTCTTTCATTGTGGCATCTATGTTGAGTCTCCTACCATTCTGAGTAAATATTGTTCTTCCTGTAATATGAGCAACATCAACACTAAAGCATAAAGCCATGATCCTGATAGATGACCTGCTGAAGTCTTAGTGTCTGAAACCAGCACCCACCATGTGTAAACCCCACTGCCTGTCATGTGATCTTTTTCCCTTTGATGTCTTTTTGAACCAGATTATCTGAAAAGAGGCAAACCCCATATTAGGCTGAGAGAGATTACTTCCCTTACACCTCTTTTATGTCCTTGAGAAAAATTAATCAGAAAAATTAATCTGTTCTATGGTATCCCTGTGCAGCAAGTAATTTCAATAATAGAAAAGTGAATGTTGAAATTAGCAGTTACTTTAATTAAAAGGTGATCACCAGAGAGATGATTTCTTAGCCAGTTGTTGACTTACAAACAGAAAATAATTGGCACATAAAAACTAGGAGGAACACCGCTCAGAATGTAGGCACTCTTGACAATAAGAAAGTAATAATGTAGTGAAATAATTTACGTTTATATAGGGGATGCTGTATTTATGTCTGTTTCCAGTTATTAGCATTCCAGGACTTAGCAAAGACATCACCTTGAACCTTCTTCCTCACTGTTACCAGCTCTCCCTGTACTCTCTGACAGTTGATGGGCTTGACAATCTCGTTAAACTGCCAAATACATAATTTTCAGAGGCACTAACTCACCAGCTCCAGCGTAAGAGCAAAGTGATGGTTTAACATGAACTTGGCACTGATCTTAATGAAAATTTTGTTTTATAAGTCAGGTTGCTAGCATGTCACTGTGTTTGAAGTCTGCACTGGCTTGAAGCAAAACTATAAAGTGAATGAAGATAAGGGTTAGTGATTTTTAAGGCCCTCTGGGTTTTTCTGATTGTGTAGTTATATTACATCTCCTTCACTAAATGTTTAACGCTATATTCTCTTATTTTTCTAATTGTCCATTCCTATTTTATCTTTCATTGCTTGAGAATAATTCCATTTGTGTCACCAACTGCTAATTATTTAGGGTCCCCATGGATTTAAGATACATTTAGGTTTATGTAAATAAGAAAAGATAAGGTTTTGCACCTTTCTCTTATTCTTTATGGGGTAGATATAAAATATGAATGTAAAATATAAATGCATCTATCTACCTATCTATCTATATAAAAGGTGACTCCCAGGAACACAGGGTAACTGGAACAAAGGGAAAGGCAGGGAGAGAAATTACCAGCTCTTCATCTTTGGAACCCAAGCCAAGGCACTTTTGCAATATTTTTCAACAAGCTCAAGGGGTGGACTGTTTGGAGGCCTGCTACCATTCCTTCCAGGGAAAATATCTCAGTACTTCAAACTTCTTTAGAAATTCTGAAACAAACACATAGTCCAGGGAACCTTCGTCATGAATACAACCTACCAGCCCTAGCATTTTTTCAGCCTGACAGGGACAGAGTTAGTCAGGCCCTTAGGTGGGAGTCCTGGGGGAGACTATCAGAGGAGCCTTGATGGGTGAATGAGATGTAGGCAGTCAGTAGTAGCAGCCTCTTTATTTTATAAGAAAGTCAACACATTTGTAATCTGTATAGTATCAATTCACAGGGAATATTAAAGATAGGGAATATCATTTAAATATGAGTATATTTCCTCAAAGAAATATAATGGTTCTAGTGAGTTTTTTAGGACAGAATATTACAATTCAAGCATTTCAGAAGTCCTGATTTCTTTTTCAAAATAATTGCTTTTCTCCATCATTTGGCGGAAGCATTTGGGGAACTAAATTATACAATATCAAACATTATAAGATAATTATATTCAAAAGGTTAAGCCCACTGTTGTTAACAAAATGGTAAATGTGAAGCATTATTCTATATAATTAAAAGAGGACAGGAGAAAATTACCAGAAATATAAGATTAAATTGATTTTCTTTTACTGCAGGGGGACAGGTAACTGACATGGCAGGGGTCTGTTAGTTCAATGACATGGTTTGTGACACAGGTTGAAAGTTGGGAAATGATAATAGACCCTATTGAAACAGACTAGTAAAGATTTATGGTATCAGAGGAAAAACAAAATAAAAACCAAAGAAACAAAATATATTGCATTTCTCTTCCAATTAAAGTAATTCATTAGACAACAATGCATATAACATGGAACATCTCTGGTTTACATTTGGAAGGAATAAAGAAGAAAAACAAAAACAGACTGTGAACTCCAACTTAACAAGATTTATTTGCCTGCTGAATTTTAACTTTAGGTTTTAATAATCACATGATAATAGGAATGCAAAATGAAAAATCACATAAAATACAAGGTAAGAAGGTATCTAGATTTTTTTAAAAGTAATAGTGTTAGATATAATTATGTAATATATTTACATAAACATCTCATGTACATAAAAATCAGCATAAAGAAGTGATAATTCAAAGATGATTTTCATTTTAACACATTAATATATATAACCACATGGGTATCTTTCTTAAGACTATTATCCTGAGTTCTAAAATACAGACTAATTTTAAAAGCAATTATATGATTTCTACAACCTATGTTAGTAGAAGTAAGCATGATCTACCTTTAATGCTCTTGAAAATACAGAAAATATTCTCAAACATGTCACTGAGAACATTGTAGCTTAAAGGGGATCATGTAGACTTCTCAGAGGTTGTTTTCACAATCCTATAAGCCACAAAGGTAAGAAGCCCCAATCATGTGGAAGGGACCACTTACCCCTTCTTCAATGAGAACGCAATCTGAAGACACAGATCAAGTTAGATGCTGATCATATAAAAGATCATATAACATTTTTATCACTCAAGGAATCAGCCCGTCTTTCTATAATAATTCAGAACTAAACCTATACAAAATCTAACCTTCAAAATATCTTGCTGGGCTAGTCACCATGGCATTACAATATGAGAAAAACAATCCTTTTCTCTTACCCAGTTCCCATCTCCTGTCAATGTTGGGCACATTTTAATGAGTGAGATATTTGACAGGAGATATTTGAACTAACATCATTAACTTCCCATATTAGTTTAACTCTAAGATATCATGAAGCCAGATGCGTTTTTCTCCATGGACTCACAGTGAACTTTGTCACTAAACTCGGACTCCTCTTGTAATTCAGGGTATCTCTCTCTCTCTCTCTCTCTCTCTCTCTCTCTCTCTCTCTCTCTCTCTCTCTCTGCCTGTGTAACTGAAACCAAGGCTTCACTGATGCTAAGCATGGGTCTACCACTGAGCTCTATTTTCAGACCCACTATCCAATGCATAATATTTCTAGCTGGTAATTTTCAGCTGGTGAGAATTCAGTCTTCAACAAGGCTGAGTGAATGAACAGGAAACTTCACTGTAAATAATAACCCTCTATCAATTATTTTGGTTAAAAACAGGCAGCTCTCCTAGAAATTATTGTTATGCACATTAAAATATTAAACCTGTTTTTGTGATTTTCTTAGCCTTTTCCTCAATAGGATTGTTTATTACAATTCAAGCATTTCAGAAGTTCTTTGTGTTTAGAACAGTACAAATGAGTCATTACAACTATGGAAACACAGCACTCACACTCAGATCTTTTTTCTGTCATTTATTATGCATTGATCCTCAGCACACTTAAGCTTTCTGAATCAGATGTTTCCTGTCTAAAATAAGAATATCCCGCACCTCACAATGTTCTTAAGAGTCTTATGTGAGCTGATATTATAAAGCATATGTTCTTGGAATGCAATGAGTTCTTACAGAATGCTATCTATTATTAGCATAAAATTTTTAATTTTACAGATGGATGTTTGAGGGAAACATGAAAACATACCTTTATATATGTGATTCCATCTGCATTATGACTTTCAAGAAGATTGAGTATAATCTTTCTAACTTACAAAAGAGTATCTAAAATTGATACCAGCTTCCAGCTCCAGAACACATACAGTTCTCAAATGTATGCTTGTTTTGTATCATATGTTTGCAGGTGTGAATATATGTGTATGGGTATTCAGTTTACATATCTGATATTTTATGGAGTGTAAATGGAATTCACATATATGTACGTATATTAACATACATTAATTGAAAACTGGAAGTTTCCCCAAAGAAAATCTCAAGAATAGTTTACTGCATTGAAATGCAGTATAAAAATATACTTTAGAAAAAATTGTTATTCCATATATCATGATTTTACTTTTACCTATATAACTGCTATAAATGTACTGTGAATTTCATTTGCTTCTACTGATTGGAACATAAAAGGAAAAATATACAGGTCTTGTAGCACATGCCTGTAATCTCAGTATTCAGGAGGCTTGGCAGGAGGATTGTTGTGACTTAGAAGGCCAGTTCTGGCTACACAGTGAGACCTTGCCTTAAGAAAAAGAAAGAAAATGAAAGGAAAGGAAGGGAAGGGAAGGGAAGGGAAGGGAAGGGAAGGGAAGGGAAGGGAAGGGAAGGGAAGGAAAATACAGGAGAGGAGAGGAGAGGAGAGGAGAGGAGAGGAGAGGAGAGGAGAGAAGAGAAGAGAAGAGAAGAGAAGAGAAGAGAAGAGAAGAGAAGAGAAGAGAAGAGAAGAAAAAGTCAAGTCTTAATAATATCCACATCAAAATATGTAGACACCTGTGATGGAATCAAAGGAATGATGTAAACTACAGTGTTTGTCTAGTAATGCTTAGTTTCAGATTAGAGTTGCTCCCATTGTAACAAATGACATTTCCCCTTACCTTGGAGTAAAATATATGTAAAGAAAATTAAAATACCTTAATAGTAACATCATGTCGACCAACAAATAGTGTTGATCATCTTCTTCCAAGCATACTATAGTTAACATTTAAGTAGTTAAAACTATTCAGATACTTATTAAATGTCACTAATTTTCCAGATTCACTCCTTTCTCGGGAATAATTAAGGTTTATATTTGTTTTATGTGTATTAATCAAAAGATATTAATAGGCTGAAAACCAACACGCATTGGAGAACTTGTAATTGAAACAGTACTGCTGACAAACCTGGGATTCTTGAAAGATATGCTGGCATTTTCAATACACTATAAGAGAAATTTATAAAAAATAATATATATATATATATATATATATATATATATATATATGTTGGTGGCAATGCTTATTTAGAGAAAGCAGACATCCATTAATTTTTTTTCTTTCATTTCATTTTCACTGTTGAAATTATCCTTTCTGTTTTCAAATCCTGTATTTTACTGTTTTGTCACTCTTAAGTTTTCCTTCTTTTGTATTTAGTATCATAGGCAACCGATTGTATTCCAACCTCAACATCAGTGGTTTCTCATCTCGTCTTTGAGATTTTTGTGTACATTTCAATTGTTCTGTTCTAAAATTCTGTATTTAAACCTGTTTATCTCTTCTATATTCTGAACTACATTTATATTCAATTAAACAAATATTTGCTAATTTCATTTACATTTTTCAAGGGTCAGGTGGTTGTCTCTACAAAATCAGATTCATGTGTTGCAAATAAATAGCGAGAAGATAATAGGGAGAAGATTTAAAATTTCAGACTTTTGTCTACTTAACTATCAGAAAAATCCAAAGCATGTTAAAATGAAGAAATGTGGTATATAAACTAAACTTCACAATGAGGGAGGAATCACTGAGCTACACGAAAGATTAAGTAGAAACTTCACGATGGAAGCTTCCACAAGAAAGCCTTGCGTGGTGTGGTGATGCATGCCTGTAATCCTAGCACTCCAGAAGCTGAGGCAGGAGGATCCCTGAAAAGTTCCAGGCCAGCCTGGCCTCCACCGTGAGTTTAAAGTCAGCCTAAATACATAGTGCAACCTAGCATCAAAAACAATATAAAACAAAATAACAACAACAACAAAAACAGCCACACAAAAAAACAGAAAAAAACAAAAGAAACTTTCCTTCTAGGACAGGTATCCCAAGGATTCCTGAAGGGCAAACAACTTTTGCCTGTCTATTGGAAACACCAGTTGTAGTTCCCAAAGGAAGACAAGGGGCCTGATTTTTATTATTCTTAGGAAGAAAAATGTAAACGGCATGTTTCCATAAAGCTAAAAGTACTTAGCCAAAGGGGCATTTTATTAAATGATTACATAGCACTTAAATTCTACATAAAAAGTGTTTTCTCCATTATTTCCTCAAGCTTATGGAATGAGTAGAAATTATTTTTATTTTATTAGTCATTATTGGTAAAAAAAAAAAAAAAAAAAAAAAAAAAAAAAAAAAAAAAAACGTTGATTACTATAAGCAGACCATCTCAGAGCCTGTTTATATTGTTCCTTTTTACTGTTTTACCTTTATTGTTTTATCATCACTAACTTGGACCTTGGAAATAAAAATCAGGCACCATTTAAAAAAAAAAAACAATCCAATGAAATAGGGCCTTTAATTTCACAAAATGTTCAAAATGGGAACTCAGGTCTAGCTTTTTATTTGTTTGTTCATTTGTTCAACACTTAGAGTCCTAGGATGATAGAATTTCCTTTGAATCCAGCAAGATAAGATCCTGATATAAACATGGTCTGCTAAACCCCAGCAAAAAGTGCTATTAGTTTTCATTTCTTGGTAAAATGAGTCTATGAATAAGATTAAAAGTTCACTGTTAAAAAATGAAATGCACAATAGTCATAAACAGTAGAGGCTTGAGTAAAAATAAAAAAAAAAATATGTGTAGGGACTGGAATTTAGCTCACCAGCTTAAGCGCCTGCCTGACAAGTGCAAGGTTGTGAGTTTGATCCCTGGCACAAAAAAAGAAATATATATATATATATATATATATATATATATATATATATAAAGATAAGCATTTTTGTAACAGAGAAGAGGAGACAAAGAATGAGAATGGCCAGTGAGATCAATAACTTACTTTCTTCACTTGGCCTTTTACTATGCTATGTAATGTCGGCAATAATATCTCTCTCCTTAGGAGGATATCCAACACCAGCTATTGCAATAAAGCCTACTTCTTTTACAGTTTGTACACATATTAAACTATGTATTTGCAGCTATGTTACCCAGCAGGTACTTTTCCAATGTGGCTAACGAGGTTCACATTTCATCAGTACTTGTCACCACACCTTCAGTTTTGATAGATGGACATCTGGATGAGTCACTGGATATGGACCGATACATACTACATGCATATATACACAAACATGTGTTTGCATACGTGCATAGATAATTACCTTCTGAAAAAGAAAACTGAAATGTTAAATGTGAAACATACACAAATGTATCAAGTAGTCAAATCGTTAGGCAGGTAGTCAGACCTTAGCAGGCCCTAGAGACAAAAGGGGGAAGTCCCAAAATAGCACACCATGTCAGCTACTGTCAAGGAAAAACCAGACACCTCAATATTTAATACAGGTATAGTATCTTATTAGCTCTTACACTCAAAGACACAGGGCCACTATTTGTAGCATTCCTGATTGCCATCGCCTATGGCCCATTGATTGCAGGAAAGCAAACATTCATTAAAAACCTCTTGCCTTTCCTGAGACCTGGTTTAGACCCGAACTGATCATTCATAAATTTCTTTTGTAAGTTTCTTACATGGTTAAGGGCCCAGGGCTATGATGACCATCTGGAATCGACACAAAGACATTTGGCAATTTCAGAACTTTTAAGAAAATCGGTCCACATGCAGCATAATTAACATAGTTCCCTCAATCTTATGACTATCTTTTATGTGTATAAAAGATACACAACTGCACACAGTGCAGGTGCCTTCAGAGCACTGCCAACATTCTCACTTGAAAGCACAAATCTCTCAATATCTCCTTTATAGTACATTCTACCTCTCCTTATGCATGGCTGCCTATGTGCCTTGGCTAAATTATTTCCCCCAAACCATAAAGAACTAAGGAGTTTCATGACTTCCAACTCTTCTAAGGGTCAAGACTTGGCTTCCCAGGGAAAAAGTGCAACTCAAGTGTTTAAATTTTAAAAAGGCATTATAGTAAAACAAATTTTCAGTCATCTCCCTCAAATCACTTCCCTTTGCTTATACACTCTCATCCCCCATCTGCCTTGTCATTTTCTGAAGCAGTTCTGGAAGTGATCTTTCATGAATGACTTTAAGAGGTCTGATGAAAAATCCAAGGCATGAAGCCACTGAGACCTGCCCGGCAGAGAGGCAGGCTCCTAACTAACACCATACTCCATCCACCTTATTCACGAAGTCTGATGCTCTGTGATTTCTGCCTCTTCCCCAATGTTGCAATTATCCTGAAGAGACGCCTTTTGAATTGATTCAGGAAACAGAGGCAACCATGCCAAAGAGGACTTTGCTCCTTCTATATGAGGACATCTGGCTGAGCCAGATGTTATCTGAGCTTTGGGATTGCAAAGATACTACAAGGGGACCATGTGTGCAGGTGGAGAGTCACACGTTAAGCTCCTAGCACAGTATACAGCTGGGCCCACCACAAAGCGGGTAAACCAGAGAAATCTGAGAGTCACTGTATGGGTCCTCAGCTCATGTTTTCTCAGTGGGCCAGCAAGTAGGTGTCAACCTTTGGGTATGCATCTTGCAGTAGGTGGCTTTGGGATGGAAGGCAGAGTGGGTTTGAAAAGGAGACTGTCAGGTATGGTGCCATTCTTGATAGAGTTTGTAGTCTAAATCCCAGTCTAAATTGCTCTGAAATCTTGAAACTAGAATCATGTATAAAATTTTCAGCCACATATGGTGCCAACAGCCCCAGCACTTGGAGGACAGGGGCAGGAAAATCTCTAAGTGATGGAGGCCAGCCTAATGAGCTCAAGGCAAGCCTGAACCACATAGCAAAACTCTATCTCAAAAAAAAAAAAAAAAAAAAAAAAAAAAAAAAAAAAAAAAAAAAAAGAACAAAACAAAAACCCTCCAATTTTTAAAATTATCTCCTGCTTGTGAAAATCTGACTGAAAATCTGACTGAAAATATTTTACTTAATTAAAAATACAAATTTATTTGAAAAATGCTATTTTAGTTACGTTATCATGCCAACAATAACATTTGCTTCTGGTATTCACTTTTTGGTTAACTGCAATATAATCAAGAGTAAAATTTTTGTTCTAGGTATGCAATTTCTAGTAACGTATGAGACATAGGTGTTTTCGAAGCACAGTGGCATATTTTAATCCCATTCTGAGTATTCTAAATTTCTTTTTGTGTCTGGACTATTAATCACCACTCACTTTTCAATAAAAATATTTTTAATCCTGATGGATATATAAATCTTTTATTGTTTTCCTATTCTTTTCACTTGTAAGTCTTTTATTGTTCATTTTCCTTCCTAGGAATACCATTACTAAAATATAAAATTTTGATCTCTGATGCCACATCCTCAGAACAAAACTCTATGATGATTTAACTAACAGTTAAATGACAGCTCCAAAGTGAATCTTGTAATAGCGTGTTTTCTTCCTCAAAAACAGCAACTCAAAATATCCCATTTTAGAAAATGCTCACTTGGAAGAATACATTTCCTTTTGACCAACTAAGTGCCTTGGAAAGGTCACAGCAGCGGGGCTTCTCTCACACTCATTGAAATCAAAAGGACGATTAAAGTTTCAACAGTTGACAATTATCCACTAATTAGAACTAGAGGCAAGAATCCATGAAGTACAGGTGATAACCATAAATCAAAACAATTAGACTGTCTAGAAAAGCAACAGGATCCAATCAGAATTGCTGTACCAGCTGCTTATTTAATCTGGAGTTGCACTGTTTTCTCATGCCTTGTGAGATAACTCCTCTGACAAGCATATACTCCTCAGAATTATTACTCTAGTGAGGTGCAGATAAATAACAATGGTTATTTAACAGAAATATTTCAGATTTGAATTTAAAAAAAATCAAAATACAAAATTCCCTAACTAAAATGATACATTTTTTTAGCTGGGATAAATTGGAAATGTTACTGAACCATAATTTTTATTGTGATTGGCACTTACTGAGACAAATTTATTATGCAAATATTGATAATTTGTAGTGAGAAATACATTAAACTTCTTCTTATACATTGGGAAACACATTATACTTCTACTTATAAGTGGAATTATTTTATAATTAATGTTTAATACTTCTCTAAAATTATATTTGAAATTCTTATCTTATGAAACATTCTAGCATATTTATAGTAAGAAAATAAGTAACTTGCATTCACTCAATGAGTAACAGAAATATACAGAAAATATATACCACTGCTATTTCTTTGTGTAATATGTGGATTTTTATTATTTATTTCTAGAATTCACAAGTGCAAAGCATTATATAGAGCCTTACAAAGCTAAATGACACATAACTCTTATTTTGAAATGATTACATATCTATAGGGACAATCGGATATTTCACAAGCAACAGCAGCACAAAGTTGAAAGCAATTGCTACTAAGAAACAACAAAAGAAAGATCAGACAAATTTAATAATTTAGTTCAATATAAGATGCTTAATTGTAATTTTTGTATAAGAATTCCCGTACTACATATGTAGTTTATTGTTAATGACTATCATTGCTATAAAATGTTTTATTTTATGACCTTACTCAAATTTTGGGAAATGTCTCCCAATTTTACCTTCTATTCAAACTTCTATTAGATTCCAGGCAGTGTCTTAAATAGTAGCAAGTAAGGATAAACAAAGTGTGGTTTATTCAATGAAATAACTCACAATCAAACAGCAAGTTACAAATATGAACCTTACAGTTCTAGGTGCTACCATAAAACAGGCATGCAAGGCGCTGTGGGGCTCAAAGGAAGGAATATGCGATTTACCATAGAGGAACCAGAAAAGCTTGCTAAACACTTTTGATAAATGGTAGGTGGCCCTCAGATGGAATAGATGGAGGAGAAATTAAAGACCATAGAGAAGCTCCTACCCATCCACTGAAAGGCATTTTACCTTCCTGAGAGGAGCAGAGGTTGGCCATAGTTGAAAGTCAGATATACAAAGAGCAAATCAGAAAATAATACCCCAAATTTACAGTGAAAAAGTAAAAGCTATTTAAGCACTCTAAAATAGAATTCCAAAATGCCTTGCACTTTAGTAAAATAACATAGCCTGTAGGGAAAGTAGAGAAACTAGAGCCAGAGGCCAGATAGAGTGGAATGCAGGGGAACAATCTCGCTGTAAAAAGGTCTGGTGATTCAAGATTTTATTTAAACACACAGAAAAGTAATTTGGCTAGATGTGGTGGCATAGGCCAGGCAAGTTAAGGCCAATCTGGTCACTGTTTTGAATGAATGAATGAAGAGAATGAATGAATATTTTAAAAAATTTAATTTGTGCCGGGGATTATAGCTTATTGGCACAGCGTGTGCCTGGCAAGGACAAGATCCCAAGTACAATTCCCAGTAGGAAAAAACAAAATTCAAATTTGTAACCAACTGGATTAGGGAAAGCACTGCTGATCCATATGACCTACTTAGCCAGGAACTAGCTTTCTCAATGACAGAAAAAAGCACGGAAAAGGGAAGACATGTCAAAGAGAAAGCAAACAGTATTTGTCAATTTATTAGGTATGCTAAATGGGATGTGAAGGTTTAATTCAGACATAAAATTCCTTTTCAAATAACAAAGAATATGTTGATATAACACAAGAGTCCCAAAGAGAGTTTTATAGGGAAGGAATAAGGTTTTGTTGCAGCATCTGTCCAATCTTTGGAACACTTTCTTTAGGATCCCTGACCCATCAGTGTAAGAATATAAATACTTGAGATCATCATGAGAAGAATGTACACGAGATTTTGTGATCCACAGTCCCTGATGAGCCCAGGTTGCTGGTCACCAAAACACAAGAGAAGTAAAATGGCATCTCTTGATGCCACTAAAACAAAACAGTGTCCCGGCTACAGAGCCAGTAAATCATGAGATAAAAGGATTGCTCTAAACCAGGAAACTAACGGGAAAATAGAGTCAAATAACCTGCAATTCTTCAAGCTACACACTTTTATATAAGCTATTCTCTTTTTTTAATGAATAAATGTAAACACTACCTAACGCAACGCATTATAGTTAATACAGAGCCGGGAATTCATCTACATACTTGACTGAATCTTTGGTCAAGTGAATATTCAGTAAATATTCACATAATTGCATGTGACAGGCAATTTTTCAAAATGGTTTCTTCGTTCTTATGTTGGTGGTTTTATGCTGCTGGCTTACAGTAAATGGGCTAGGATTTGAGAAGAATTTTGAAATGTAGAATTAATATATTTTTCATTATGATTAGTTTAATTATAGAATTAAGCCAAAGAATTATGCACAGGTTGAAACCCAATATTTTGAGATATGATTATGTTGAAATAAAAAATTAGAATTTCCTCTTTTATATTAAAACACTCTCAAGTGGCATTAAAATAACATACAAAGGGTTTCCGGTTTCATTTCACATTTGCCAAATGTAGTATACCTAGTATCTAAAATAGAAACTGCTCTCAAGTGTTTGAGGTCTGTGCTCTCCATGGATTTACTGTCATAAAATAAAATATTACTGATACTGTCATTAAATTATTTTTCTCTGCTAATGAACATATATGAATGCTAAAATACTGTAAGGCAAACATACCTATTTATAAAAAGTTAATTAAACTAGTTGTAGTACATACCAGTGTATAAAAAGTTCAAGCATTTCATCTTTTTTTATCCATACAGAAAGAATTTTCTATTAAATATTTTGATCGACTTGCTGTATTTCTGAGGAAAGCCTGGCTGTAAGATAAAGAGCTAATATTTACTCAATCATTTTGCAATTTACAGTGTGTTTTTGACAGTGATGGCAGACACACCAAGATAGGCATTTTTGCTTAGTGACAAGAGCGCACTATGTTTCAAAGCAGAATAGATCAGGATCTGTGTAGGTCTCAAAAAAGATTATTCAGTCTCTTTTAGCAATAATTTCATCTTTAAAAATGAACATAACCTCTCCTTGCAAATCTGCCTTGTGGATTAAGTTAAATAATCTACATGAAACACCCAGCACAGTTACTTCCATGAACACTGAATAAACATTTCTATGAATATTATTTTTCTTACAAATACTGAGAGTTGGTTTTGAATTTTTGTAATACAGCTGCACAAGGAGAAAAGCATAAAGTGTTTTGCTGGACTGGAAAGCAGCGCAGCACCTGCGTGGCAAGTGCCAGGTCCAAAGTTTGAATCCAGATACAATAAACAAACAAGCAAATAAATCTTTTGTTCTCTCTTATCCTATAAAGTATTACATATTTTGGGTGAAATGTCTGCTAAACAATTTTGATTATTCCATAAAGATGATCAAATCCCCCACAAATGCTTACTTGAGAGTAACAGGAGGTAGATATTTCTTGAAGACATGAGTTACATAAAATGAAACTAAAAAAAAGACAAATTTAAAGTTCAGAGAGTCTCACATCCAAAACAACTCGATCATATCTACTAAAATAATTTGATACCAGCAAGGATTGCATGATACAAATTGTTAAAAGAATGACAAAAAAAATTCTGTTGAGGTAAAAATATTATCTCTGTTTGCAGAATTTAAAAAGTGAAGAGATCTAGTTTTTCATTGTAAATGTCAGTTCCTAATGATGGCTTATGTATACCTCAGCAATATTTGTAATAGACCATAAATTTTTAAAATCAATACCAATTCTCAATTATAAATCTGGAATTAAATATTTTGAAAGCTAAAAATGACACATATACATTTAATGTATATTCCGAAAATTAAGATGTTGGATACTGTTAATTAAATCCACTGTGCAGTTAAAATAAAAATTTCATTGTCAGATTATCCAATTTGGAGTGTTCAAAGATGCCACACTTTTATAAAAATGCCTTTACTCACTGCTAAAATTTAGAAATCATGTCATGGTTAAGACCTTTCATCATTTATTTTAATCAATTTTTAACAAAACAACATACAAGTTAGAGGAAGTTGTTTGCTTCAATATAAAATGGCATCAAGTGTATGACATAATTGTTATTAAGTCATTTAAATTAATGTTAATTACTGTGGATTAATACCATGTCATTCCTAAAACAATGGTATTGTCTTCATTTCTCTGAAGTCATCAGAGAAAAAGAGTCACATCTATGAATTATACAATGAATATTTCCTTTAAATTGCAGTTTTTTGGATGGGGGACATGTAAGGGAAGGGGATGTAAAAAGGAATGATATGTAATATGTATAACATATTAATTCCCTACCATGAAAATATTCATTATGTATCACAAGAAAGTATATATATATAATTAAGTGTATATATACACTTAATTCCTCTTTGAAATAGGCACATCCTTCAAATTCACCTTGTTTTTTATGATGGTACTAACAATACAATATTCCACTGTACTGCATCTATTATTACAAAGGAATATTAAATCTGTGGTTATTTGTCCACACAACAGGTAGTTTTTACTTCTCACAGATTCATGCCTCTCGGGCAGGTACAATCTCAAATGTGCTTCTATTATTAGTAATAAAAGAGAAACAAGCTTGTAAGAATTTAATCAAAAGTGAAAAGAAAGACTTCAAGACAGAGATTTCTGTATAAGAATTCTTATCAACAATATAAGAGCTAAGTGTATTAATTTATCTTTGTGTTTCTGCCTACTTTAGGGAAAGGCACTTTAGGGAAAATATCTTTTTTTCAGAAAGCTCTGCAATTACTGGGTCCAGTTTTCCTCATGTGAAGGCATCAATCATTAATGCATTCAAACATGTTTATCCTTTCTCTCTACTCCAGATTCTTCTCTGTATGGCGACTCTGTCTCCACATACTTTTGCTGGTGAGGCCATCCAAGGTGAAAGATAGTGGAAGAAGACGGTATTTATTACATAATTCCTGACTGATGAAAATTCACTTCAATTTTGATGAAACTTGCATAAAACCTGACTTTCCAAAATTCCAATTCAGGACGTCACTGAATACAGAAATATTTTTTTCAGTAGTGGAGATTGAACACATGGGTTCACAGTAAGCTACATTTACCATCTTTGACTTGAAAAAACAAAGTGGTCCATTTTCTATATTCTTTTGTTGTTGTTGTTGAAGCCTCACTGTAATTGTTAAAAACATGACTTGATAAATTTAAAATTCTTTTACAGAATTTTCCTTACCATTTTTCAATCATAGACATATTTTGAGCACACTCCAAGTCACAGAGCATCTACTATACCATAAGAGCAATAATTATATCTTGTCAAATGAATGGCAACAGTTTAAGATGTGATTTTTTTAGAAAACAAATTTCTCCTTCTGAAAAAAATGATATAACTTATAAGGTATGAACTCTTCATTTTAGAGAAATACAAACACCAAAATAGAGCAATTATTTTAAAAAATTTTTAATCAAGAATATTTGAGATGCTCATATAACTTTCTGGATCTCTGCATATATTTATTTATCTTTCTATTTGTATCATTTAATGTGAAGAATGTTTTATAAAATTTTAAAATGTATTTCATTAGATACCCTTGTATGATATCATCAGCAAGTTTGGCTTTGTCTTTTTCAATGATCTGTATCTCATATTTGAAGTGGCAAAATTCCATGTGTTGCACCCTTTTTCTGCCATAAACACATGCATGCAACAAAATTATACAGGAAGAAAAAATTCAGGTAGTAAACTATAGAGCTGAATATTAAAAAAATCTAAAAATAAAACTGATAAATTACTATAAAACAAGAAATGTATAATGAGGTGCTTTGATTTATGATATTCATTTCCATTTCACATAAGCAATCTATCTTAATACATTCTACAAAACTTTGCATCTGGTTTATTAAGTAGTACATTTCACATTTGGTTGTTCCAAAAGAGATAGAAAGCATTTGGGTAATGTTGCAGATCATTTTGATTTACTGGAAGAGAGAATTTAAGTAAATTTTAAAGGTGCAAAAATGGAAGTACTGTTTGTTCTATATTACTGACCTGAATATTATAATCACCATTTACATAGTAGCAGTCACTGAGCGATAACTTGGAGGTTTACAGACATGTAATTACAGGTTGATTTCCTTTGTTTACATAGGGATGGATATGCTTGCTCAGGTTATCTATAAATTGAAATCAGTTAATAAGTCTTCTTTTTCCATATTTTACCTACATTTATAACACTATCTTCTAATCTAGAATTCCACGAAAAGCAATCATGTTGATCACACTCAGTGAATGTAAGTTTTTCTAATGTAGAGGCTGTTTCCTACGAAAAACATCTTTAGAGCATCTTCTATATAAATACTGTGAATGCCACTTTACCAAGTGGAAAATAAATGAAAATGAGCTGAATTTGTCTGTATAGCAAAAACAGTTTAGCGCGCACTCATATTTGATCATTGCTGCAAAATTATAAAGTAAATAAAAGGACATATTTTGCCATGTTCTCCTTTTTTCTTTACAAAAGCTATATCTCAGATAATATTCAGTAATTTGATAAATTAATCTAATCAGAAGGAAAAAAAAGATGGAAAACCCACATAACGCTAAAAGTTTAGTATTTGGTTCTTTCCACCCACTAAAAAGGAAAAAGTGACTTCATAATATTACTGAAGATAATTAAGTAAAGACAGAAATATTAGTGACCCTTCCCCACACACATTCTCTTGGGAAATCAAAAGCAGCTAACAATGAGTCCAAAGAATGGCTACTTATTTCAGGACATTCTGACTCCATTGTAACATTGCATGTTGCCAGTTATAAGATTTTTCATTTTTTTTGTTTTGATTATTAATTTAAGAAATATATAAGGTAATTATCCAATTATTTTATGAAAAAGAAATATTAATTGAAATTTATTTTCAGTCTGAAATCTTTTAGGTTAAAAGGAATATATGTTTCTTCAGTGACTATTTGGAAAGCTTTTTATTCAAGTTATCATCATAGTAATTTCCATAATAATTATCATTAACTTGTACTAAGTAGGGTAGATTTCAGATAGAGGTGTATATAAAATGGATGATAATGTATATGGTTTCCCCTTAATTTTTAATATTAATTGTTGTTTATTAATAATTGATAAACATAAATATTAAAACAATTAAAATCATGGAAAATTAAATTACATGCCAAATAACAACAGACTACTTATTATCTTGTCTTAGTTGTTGATTATCAGTGATGATATGTAATGCTAACAATAAAGGATTTTTGTTAGAATTACAGCCACTGTATTTCAGTGGTGCTTAACAAAGGTCAATTTTATTCTTTGAGGGTTAACATTAATAATGTCTAGAGTCATTTTTGATTAACAGAACTGGCAATGTGTGACATAGAGTAGTTGATATAAACTAAGTTAGTTAAGACATTGCAATAGACAGGACAGCCTTAAGTATCAACAGTATAAAATTAAGAAAGCCTAGTATATTTAAATACCTCTCTTATTGTAGATTACAAGTGACACAGATTTACAAAGCCTAAACAATTATATGTTCCTGCTTCAGAATAACATGATTTTCAATATAAAATAGCCGCATCAAACAGTATTCACTAGGAAAATAACCCAATAACAGTTTCTTTTGTACAAATACTGTCATTTTGATTTATGAATGTACATAATTTATGCTTCAGCATCCTATCAAGCAATAGTGTTACACGATCTTGCACCAGTTTAGCAAATGTCAGGTTCAAACAAGTTTGTCATTGTTTTAACCTGTAGAATTTAATTTTAAGTTTCTATGGTATTGGAAACAAAATACAGCGTAATACTACCAACTGAACTCATTTCTGTCTCTTCCTTCCAGTTTTTTTAGCACGCTTGTAAATAGTAGCCATCTGTATTGAAAAGAGAAATAATAACATTTTCTTTTTCTAAAAGTCTCAGCAATAACCATAAGCACAAAGAAATACAATTCATCAGATTTACTTTCATATTGCTTGAGCCTAGGGACACACTGACACGCTGACAAGTCTGAGATATGAACATAAACTTTGATTGCGATTTAATATAAAACATTTTATTTTACTTTTCACTTCTTCCTTGAATTCATTAATATTTTTAATTTGCACACTGCCAAAAACACCATGCTCTCTTTGAGTTAGAAATAAATTAAACCCCCAGGGAAGGAGAAATATCACCCCATGGGAAAGGTTCCTTCCTCAGCTTGTCAAGAAAGGTATTTCAAACTATTAGAATGGTTGACAGCAAATCTCTGCTTCGCAACTCATTGCCATTCTTAAACATACCTATATCCTCAACTGTTAAAATGAATTATTATACAAATTGTTCCTTAGTTTGTCTACTGGTTTCAAAATAATTCAAATCTGCCTGGCTTACCTGGGCCATAACATCCCAAACCCAAAGAAATGCCTGTAAAATATTTTACTGGCTAACCAGGCTCTCAGAAAACTTCTATAAAACATTGTTTATTGGTAGTCATCGTTTTCAATAACAACTTATATGAGTGCTCTACTGGTTAAAGAATTGAAGAGATGAAGTCTGTGATTGTGGATGACTAGGAGAGAAGACAGTGATGAAAATCTGATTTGCTAAATTACTCATTGCTGATCTGTTTTATTTTCTTTAATTCCTGATATATTATCCTCCATACACAGCATTTATTTAAACATGCACTAACTTTTAAATAATGTAGCTATATATGGGCCGGATTATTCTAGGTCACCAATGACCAAATACACTGATGTTCACATTTAGCTTTTTAGAAATGAAATAATCACAGCTTGCAGCTTATTTCTGTTATATAAATCCAAGATAGAAAGTATATAATAGTATTCTATGGTTGCCTGAGAATAATCTTAATATAGATTCTTGTATTGTGTTTAGATGAGACAAGAGTAATAAAATCAAAGAGTAAGTCATTTTAGTGGAGTGAGGTGATCAGAGTTCTAATCTGTCAGAAATGACATCTATCAAGACAGTCATTAGCTTCTTATATCTGTAAACTCTATGCTATGCTCCTTGAAGGACCACAACATGAAGTGTGCTAGATTAATTGCAGTAAATTGGAAGGGAAAGAAATGATCAATCTCTAGGAAAATAAAATCATCAGATTATGCCAAGTATAAAATGTAGGGAAAAATAACAAATTAATAGCCCAAGCCAAGAGAGATTTATGTAAAATTTTAAGGTGTTATAGAAGAACCAAATTTCAATGACCAATTAACTGATGATTGTTGGCTCCGTTTCCAGTGCTGAGAATACAATCCAGGGCTCCACACATGCTAGGAAAACACTTTACCACGGAACAACATTCTGAGTCCAGGAAGGAGGATTTAGAAAACTAACTGAAGGGCTTATGAGTTATTTGTTTCAACAGAGGAGGCTGTTATGGAAACTATTCCACTCATGCACTTAGAGACACTAGAAGAAAGCGGACTATTGGTAGAACAAACACATGTTCAGTAAACTGTTGGAAGACTTCAATAAAACTACAGCCACTTTGCCCCCACTTTATAATTTGGGGCGAGGATGAGGCTTGATTTGGTATGCTTCTTCACTAATTGTTCAATTGTTCCTAGACACCTGTCTCTATGGCATCAGTGCTGATGTATCCTTGAAAGAGTTTTAAAGGAAGTAAATTACCCTCCCTACTTTCAACTGCTAGCAAGCTGTTTCTTGTGCCTATGGTACAAGAAATAGAAATGGTAAACTTGCCCAAAGGCATACTTTAGAATACATGATCCATTTAAGCAAAAAATTAAAATTAAAAAAAATGCAAAAGCAGGAAAAAAGAAAAATGATAAATGTAATAATATATATCATATATTAATATGTAAATATTACATAATATTTCATATAGAGAGGGTTACAAATTTACATCACTGGATCTTACTACATTGAAACCTGAGATGAGTTTCTTATTTTTTTCCTAGTGGTAGAGATTAAACCTAGATACTCCTGGCAAACTGAATAGAAATGGGAACAACCTGAAATTGCAAGGAATGTCTTGTATTCTATCCACAGCCTCAAAATTCTGTGCAAAAGCAAGACAAATTTTCAGAATTCTTATTATTGGCAGGGAATATAATTTGGCATATAAATATGAAAAAAATGAAAACTATTATGACAACAAGAATATCATTTCAGAAGTTTAAGTCAGGAATAAAATATTGATTGCTCAGTAATGTAATTGAGATCACAAGCTAGACTGTTGCCAAAAAAAATGAAGCTATGTATCTTTGGCATACCTTGCAGCAAAATGAAATGAGATTAAGCCAAGTAAAATGAAATAAACATTCTAAATATACCCCAGGAAAATGTAGTCAGTTTAGAATGTTGAAATGAATAAACAGCTTTAAAAAGAAGAAGCAAATGCCAGACACTTAAACATAAATTTAACCAGATAAAATTTGGGGGGGGGGTTAAATAACCCTAAATAAACTAAAAAAATACAGCAAAAATCCTTAATATTTAAATATATATTTTAATGTGTAATACAACATATAATATAAATTTTATAAAACTCCTACTGAAAATAGAAAAGAACATGAATAAATCACATATGTATAGATTACACCTTTCAATAGTCACACGTTCTTCCTATCAACTAAATTTTATATAAATTTTTAAAAACATGCTCATTTGTAATATTGTATTACTTTTAGCCTTAATAATAACAAAATTTGGAAGCATATTATGTTAGACTGTAATCTTATTCATCAAAGATTTTGTAGGTTAGCTGGTAAAGACACTGGAACATAGAAAGCTTAAAGGTCTCAGTACAGTTTGAATACTGTACAGCACTACTTTACAGCAAGTTGTACTGATACCTGTAAGAAGTTTTCTGCTGATGGGAGGGAAAGGTGGGAGGTGCGAAATCTAAAGGCTTCAAGACAGTCTCAAGTAAGTTAATTTCCTTAATTTAACCTCATTTAAGAATGAAGATGGTAGCTATTGGGATGGGTGATTTAGGCATGAAGCAGAGGTAGAGCTGTAACACCTATTGTGAATTTACTATTGGCCTGTGCTCATGGTTGTCAAAACTTTTATTTTCTATTTTGTCAGCTCTTAGAGGAAGAAGAAAAATACCAGCACTAATAACTTACTTTCTGTAGAACTTTGCTGTAGATTAATAGAGAAGAAATTTAAAAGTATCTGTTTATTCTGAATCCCCATCGAAATATCTGTATGATTTGGGGCAAAATACTTTTTGTCTCTAAACTTTAACTTCTTTATAAGTGAAAGGAGATATTTTGGTTAGATTGCTCCTCTAGTACGCATACATTACTGAACAGCAGCATATGTGTTGTTGCTTCTACTTTGTTGGCAATTTGAAAGAAGACAGTATTTTTCAATTTTAAAACCTTAGGGTTTACACTAATTGGTATACACTGATTGGTACAGAGTTAATGTTCTTAACTCTCAAATGTTTGTTTTAATTATATTATGTGGACTAAACTTATAAGTTTTTATAGCATGATATATTTTTAATAATGTAGTTAGCATTCCAAAATATTAATGATAAAAATATTAGTGCTCTGTTGCTGTTGAGACACAAAGAACAAAGAGAATGTTCTATACAAATGAGAGAGTAGATAGTTTTAGTTGAATCCAGTATCAGAGGACAAGTATCTGGTCCTCATAAAGCTAAATGATAGAATATACAATAATTAAATATATGCAAATCTTTTAAAATAATTTAGATAATGGCATATATTTAGATGGAGAAAGGAAATATACACTAAGAGAGTGTATGCATTTATAACAATGAACTCTTCACTTCTATATAAAAAGAATCCTATTTTTAAAAATATATTCTAAACAGATATTAATCACTATTAAAGAATGTTATGAATTGAAACTTTCACAGTTTTGTAATTATGTATAAAATGAATCAAACAGGTGCTAATAAGCATCATAATAAATTATTTTTTCAGAGTAAGGCTGTATAAAGCTCATTGCTTTATTTAGTGTTACTTTTATAGCTATTTTTACTGGTGCCTTAATAGGTCAGTATTTAAAATAACACAGAGAAGAAATTATTCAAAGCACAGGTGTCCTATACTCCAGAAGAAACTTTCATCATTATTTGGGGCACTCATTCAGTAACTTTAGCCTTGTGTGTCTGTGATAGTTTAGGAGATGATGGGAAAAGCCTGTTTTCTACACAGTGGATGGAAGTCCACGCTTAGGAATGGCAAACCCTCCCTTTGACATCACAAACACCCAATTCATAAATGTATTCTTGGACAGTGGTGCCCAAACTTTTAGAGAGTACTCAAACTGCATCTTAAAACCCACTTATTTATTGCAAAGTACCAAAATTCCAATAAAACCTGAATACTAAAACTTTCGTTTAGAAAAATACAACTCACACATTAACATCTCTTGCCTTAAAAAAAAAAAAAAAAAAAAAAAAGGATCCTTAAGTTCAGGACCAGTGCTATAGGAATGTATAATCACACTCTATTTCCATTTGTGAAACACCATAAAACAACATATCATAGGAATCCAAAACACACACAAGAAACTACTGGAAAAGACTTGAAGGAAAGATTCAATTATTCTCTTGAGTATAATTGTGTATAAAATCCAATTGTTCTTAGTTTTTCCAGAAACATTGTCTTAAAACATACTCATAATTGTGGTGAACTGAGTATTGGTGATACTTTATGACCAGTTTAAAGAACTCTGCCCTTTTCTGTTAGCAAAGAAGGGGTGTATACAATATACATTCTACAAAACAAAAGTGCTTCTTTGATTTGTCATGGGGTTCACACATATACAAAATAAATGAGTAAGTTATCCATTGGCATTCTATAAACAAAGTATGCCAAAGTATCTTCTTTTATACAAAAATGATACTGAAAAGGTGAGTATGAAATAGGTCAATATACCACCAGGACAACAGAAATTTCAAATCCTTTCACCATATATGAAATTTGTTAGGACTCTAAGCTGTCCTGTAACTGTTTACTAAGATACAAACATCAGAAAAGGGTGAAGATTTCCATCCAAAGCAGATCCCCAGGACTGGAAATGAGAAATCTCTAAGCTCCAGGGACTGTTTTGTTTTGTGGCCTAGAATATGGAACCTAAGGCCATTACACTAAGATGCATCCCCAGCAGTGTCTACTTTTCTTATTATTATGAGAAAAAGTATTGCTATATCACTAAGTTGCCCATAATTAACTGAATTGTGTGCGTCCTTTCTGATCCCCCAAGAAAACTGAAATGCTGAGACATACTGAGGTGTTACAATGGACCAAGACCCCAAAATTTCAAGTTATTTACCAAAAGTTAAAGCAAAAGCTGATAAAAGAACTAGATTACAACTGAATCTCTAGGTATAGAGAAGAGATTCCTGGAGAAAACTCCCATTTCCATAACCATACATCTTCAAACCAAGTATAAGTCTCTTGGTGTTTTATATTCTTTCTTCCTTGGGGATTTAAAAGGAAAAATCTAAAATCAGGACACTACACTTTAAAAGTCTGGGCAGTGTACAAAACATACATATAAATACAGTGTGTTGCTTTGAATTAAAGTGATTGAAATAACTTCAAAGGTTTAACAGAATCTCCCTACTCGGCTTACTCCCATACACACGACTCCTGCTGAGAAAATCTGGTTTTATTTGCTGCATTAAAACAGTAGGGGAAAATAACCACATGGGGAGTTGCAACAGAGGATTATGGAATATCTTCAAAGACGACATCTAAGATTTTACTAATCAAATTTTAAAATTGTACAGTAGATGCTACAATCCTGTTAAATGTCCTAAATCAAGACTTTAAAAAATCCTAAAACAGACCTTGCCTAATAATTATGCATCTGAATATGCAAATGCAGAACAGGAGATAAGGGACATAGTATTTTTATGAGATTATCTAAAAGCATTGCTTAACATATGAATCATTCAGAGAATACCACAAAAAAATTGAATTGTGTGTTTTTAATCTAAAGGGGGAACACACTGAGCCACTGGAAATTTGATCTACTTTTTTAGGTTGAGTTCCTAGACTTGGAAATGGATAGGAAAAACATCTGTTATCCTAAGATGCAGTATTGCTACTGTGGAAGTTAAATACACCTTATTAATGTCTTTTCATGTTGACCTTGGGATTGGGGAAAGATGATGTCATTCACTTCAACTCTCCCAGGCAGAGCTGGCAAAGTGATGGACAGTGAGGTAATAGGCATTCTTTTTGCCAAACCCTCAGTTATTTGAGTGCAACCAACATCATTTCTGTATTCTGTGTTGGAAGTCAGTACTGCACTGAGAATTATGCTCCTGAAACACTTCAGTGCTCTCGAATGCAGGAAGAAGAGTCCCCAGCCAAGACCCATACAGACAATTTTGAATTGTGAACAGCAAACAGGATTTTTGTGAGGATCACATTAAAAATATTTTTATTTATTCATAAAGTTAGCTATGTACATATTTGTGATCCAGGGAGAGAAGTTAATTATCTAAGTTTTAATATAGTCCTTTTGCTATTTTTTAAATTTCCTTTTTAGGATTAAAAATATCTTTAATTACTAAATACATGTAGACAAAAGCACAAATGTCCAATGTTCTTCTTCGAGAAGAAATATTTGGTGAATTGTTAGTGGCAAATGTTTTTCATGTTTTCATAACAATTACAATACTTTGAGGAATTAGGTGGCATTTTTGCAAGAAAATTATTCTTTCAAAATAACACTGAAGGGAGTAGAGAGCAATTGGGAAAGAAAGAAGAAATAGGATATATTATGTACAACTACAAGTTCTCTATAACAAATGCAATCATTGTGTATGGCAAACATATACTAATCGAAAGTAAACAAATGAAAATTCAGTTTGGTGTGGCAAACATGCTTATAACCTCAGTGCTCTGGAAGGCTAAGGCAGGAGAATAATTAAAAAAAAACAAAAAAAACAAAAAAAACAAAAAAAAAACCAAAAAAACAAACAAAAAAAAAACCTGAAAACAAAATTTGATTTTTTTTTTTTTTTTTCAGTACTGGAATGGAGCATTGTGTATATGGTCATGCTTGCTAATTTTATTTTGAAACAAAATCTTACAATGTAGCCCAGGCAAGGCTCAATATAGTAACCCTTGTGCCTTACCCTTCAGTGTAGCTGGGACTGCAGGATTACACCAATGACTCCTGAATTTTGGTCATATATTTTATAAGTAGAAGTTTCATTCTAAGCCTTTCATAGTATGTTTCTTTTCAAGACGGTGGCTTCAGAAGGATCATGTAAGAGGCGATTCAGAACCTAACCAGTACATTCTTGGGGTAAAACAGTAACTATGTGGCTCTGGAAGTATAACATACGACTTTGTAATGAATCAGAGTTTCTTTAAGGAATCTCCACTCTGGATTATAAACAGCTAGCCCAGCTATTAAACAGCACCGATGTGTCACCTACCAGCAAGGATATATTCCAGAATTATTACACTGTGATCCTCCTCAGCAAGCCTTATTTACTCACACTGCATGTCATGTAACCAAAGTTCCCACCCTCAGAACACTGACATTGCCACACACACACACACACACACACACACACACACACACACCACGCTTTTAAGTGTCTTCCATTTCTAAGCACCAATGTATATTTCCAGGCAATAATGATTATCTCAGAACACACACACACACACACACCACGCTTTTAAGTGTCTTCCATTTCTAAGCACCAATGTATATTTCCAGGCAATAATGATTATCTCAGAAGAAAGGAATGAGTCTGAAAAGAGATTTCCAATCAAAGATAAGGGGACATATGCAGAACAATACAAATCTTTCAATTGTGATCTTATTAGCACAATAGAAGTCCTTAAATTCTGCCCTTTGGCCTATGATCATTTTTGCTTCTTCCCGAAGATGCTATGATATTTTTAGTACAGTTTTTAAAAATTGTTTTGTCTTAATGGACTATTAAACTTAAAATTATAACATGAGATCAGATAAAACTTTAATGGAACTTTGGATGGTTGAGTTAAAAAGCCACACACATTGCTGGATACAACAGCACTCCTGAAATCATGGTACTCCGGAGGTTGAGGCAGGAGGATCACAAAATAGGGCTAACCTCACTATCCAGTGAACTTAATACCACCCTGGAATACACAGCAAAACCAAATTTAAAAACGTTACCACCAAAAGCTTTATGTATTAGCCATGCACAGGTTGGCTGGGGAAGAGCTAGATGACAGCCCGCTCCTGTAGTCAGAACCATTGATGGACTATGGAGGAGAAGAGCAAGAAGTCAACAGGAAGCTGAGACCTCCTGTGAGTGGGGACCGTGGCTGGCTGCTGGGGGGAGGGAACCCAGATGCCAACCCCTTCTGGTGCATTGCAGGGAGACAATAAGAGCCAGTATACTCCCCTCTCCCCATAAGCGGCTGGCTGATTTTGAAACACAGGCTGTGATAAGCCAATGAGGTAAAAATACAACTCAACAATTGTAATGTTTAGTGTTTCACTAACTTTTCAGGCCTAAAAACAGCAGTTGGATAATCTATTCAGAGGATAACAATACACAATGTAGCATATACTGGGGATCTCATTCTAGAGGTGGTAACCATTCCCTATTATTTTGTTTTAAAATCCTATATCGGTCTCATTGTTTAGTTTGGTTGGGTCTTATTCTGCTTTATCCCTTTTGATTTTGTTGTATCTGATGGCATGGGCAGTTATTTCAAGGATAATAGGATAATACTATGGTGGACAATAGGATAATACTATGCTAGACATTTGGGATTTATTGTTTTCTTGTTTAGAAGTCCAGTATTGCATTCACTGTTTTGATTTTATTGGTTCTATTTTGTTCTGTTTTCTTTGATTTCACTATATCTGGAGGTATGCACAGCTACTTTGAAGACTGTAAGAGACATTATGGTAACTACTGTTGATTTCCTATTACCTTGTTTTAGAATCCTGTGTTACTTACACTCTATTATTTTGATTGGCTTACTACGTTTTATTTTGTTTGGTTTTATTCTCTCTAAAATATTTTTTAAAAAAAACAAACTATACATATCAAAAACATAAATTTATATGAAGTCTCCTACATCATGGAAATTAGTTATGGATGCCACTTACAATCCATTAATAATGGAATTACTTAGTAGTCTTTAGTAAAAAGAAGATTTAAAAGAATAAGTGAAATACAAATGTTCGGAGACTAATTTGTCTAATTAACAAAAACGAACCAACTACTCTACAAACAAAGAAGAATTTTCTATTTCCATGAAAAAATAGAATACTTAAAAGGCATTTATTGGAAAACTTAAGGGAGTCCTGATCTGTGAGAATGATGACAAACAGGTGAATATAAAATTATTCATAAAACTGTATATTCATATTTCTCAGAAAAATTAAAAAAATTGTATAAATCATCTTCCTTCAATATCAAACACCTTTTGAAAGACATGGGTTATCACGTATCAACCACTTAGTAAAACTACAAGTTAATTTGGCATCTAATAGAAAATAGAAATGATGCATAGAGAGACGTGCACATGCCTTGCTATGTATTTGAACATCTTTTTTCAGGTACCTGTTGCTTTTTAACATTCAAGTTTCAGTTTTAAGAATTTTATTCAGGTTCAGGCAAAGCCATAAAGATTGCTTTAGTTCTCTGCTAAAAATAAAGGGAAGAGGCGAAGTTAACAAGAGAATGAACCACAAAAAGAAGTTTCTCTGATACGAAGACCACATTAGACAATGAAAATCAGCATGGAGATCCCCCAAAAGCATAAACCTAGAAACTCCTCCTTTCTTCCTGAAAGACTTAAAGACGTAACATATCATAGTGATCTGTGCATAGTCATTTTTATAGCAGCACAATCATAAAGCTAAATCTTGAATGCAGCCTTAAATGTGCATCAACATATGAATGGATAAAGAACGTGGTGTTTATGTACAATGGTGTACTAAACTGCAAAAAAGAAATAAAAATTTGAATTATTTTTAGGAAAATGAATGTACCTCAGGATCATAATATTAAGTGAAATAAATCAGCCAAACATACCATGAGTATCACATGGTTTTCTCTTATATATAGAACTCAGTAATAAATAAACAGCAAAGTAAAAGATAATAGGAAGCAGGGAGTAAAGTTTTCTTAAATGAAAAGATATTAAGAGATGAAGGGAAGGAGAAGAGAGAAAGGAAATAGGAAGAAAGGAGAAATTAAATGTGTTCTATTCATGTGTCCACACTACACAAACATGTATCACAAACATGCACTAATAAAAATAAATTAAAAATAGTAAACAGGGAATAATCAACATGAATGCTTAAAAACATTGGAAAAAATACTGGGGAAGTATTTCTAATTTGGTGAACACCTGCAGAAGGAATGCTTGATTTAGGACAGGAGGCAAGAAATAGTACAGGATACAGCATGCTTAATTAACCACAAAATGTCCTTTCAATATATTAGCATTATGATAAATAAGATAACATCAGTAGATTTATTAGAATTGCTATTTATTTTTTTCATGAGAAAATTAATATTCTATGTGGCTAAAATAAAAATCAGATACTTTAACTTTTTACTTTAAGTATGTTCTTCTGTAAAGTTCAGTTACTGACACTATTTGAGTTCAACTCAAGCTTGTTAACATCAAGTATGGAAGTTTTATGCTACTCAGAAGGGCAACCAACTAATGTGAAGTATGTTTTATTTAATTCCAGGGAAAATATTTAAATACTTGTAGTCTTTCCACAATTCTAATTCTTTCCTGAAGGCTCACTAGGTGAGAGCAGCAAACATAACCCTGGTACATGGAAGTTACTGTGGGAATGTAACTTCTAAAGTTAGGCTCAATCTCTAGTGCAGTGACGCTGATGTATAAAAGTTGAACAAGCATTATTGAGGTAGCTTTTAATGTCCCATGACTATTTTAGAGGCTATTAATGATTGGCATGAAACACTTTATGGGACATAATTTGTTATGCCCCTTTCCCTGGCAATAAATTTAAATCCTTTCAATTCCAGGTAATTGTATACAATTATTTTTGATCTCCAGTCCTATGTATGAAGAAAAGAGGTCATATTTAACTAATTAGTGGTTGTAGGAATAATGTTGGTGGAGCATGTTGGTGGCATATAAATTAGTATGGCTCTTCAAATGTAAAATAAAATAGCTCCATGAACTTCTACTGTAAAAGGCAAAAACAGCCAAATATGTAAAAGAAAGTGTCATTCTATGCTGTTGTAAAAATGAGAGTAGTTAAATTAGCCATGCATCAAAATAAAAAAAAGGCATCTAAGTAAGTTTTTCTTAACACAAAAATGATTGTCAGATGATATTATAAAACTTTTAAAGAACTAAACATATTACCAGGATGCTATATTTTAACTGGAAAATTTCACATTCTGAATTTAAGTACGTGCCATGTATATTTATTCTCTGATTTCAAGATACTTTGTTTACCTAGTGACATTTGATAGAGTAAAAACTTACTTATTAAATTTTCTAGTTCATATTTTATGAGACTTGAATATACCGGCTACCATATCAAACAAATAAATGGAACCACAGATTATTCTGAAAGGATTGGGAGAGAATTATGTCAAAGCCTAAAATAAAATGGCCAAAATCTACCTGTGGACACAAGTCTCCAGATTTTACATGCACCCAAATCTGTCATACTCATTTTCCCAAGGGTTTATTTGGTTAGTTTCAGAGGTTTTAAGTGGCTTTAACAGAAAGTCAAAGAAAATTAAAACAAAAAGCATAGTTTAAGACAGCAGAATGTAACTGTTGCTTCCATAATATGGTTAAGGTATCTCCACAGGAGATGTCTTCTCTCAGTAAATGTAAGGACCTGAGAGAATTCAGTCTCCCCCCCCCCCATCGGTACCAGGGATTGAACTCACGACTGCCTACTTAAAGCAGGCGCTCATGCCGTGAGAATTCAGTCTTACAACCTTTTGGCTCTGTTATCTCAGAAGGATGTGCTCTCCACAACTTCCTTTGCAGACAAAGAAAAGCTACAACAGCTCTCTACTATTTCTGCACAGAAATGATACATTCACTTCCAGTTTTCTCTTATCCAAAAGTAATTCCATGGCTCCACCTAACTGTAAGTTGAAAAAAAAAAATATCTTGTATGCTCAACAAAGAAAGAAAGCACACATGATGTGCCCTATTAGTATCTGTCATTCTATCATTATTGTTTCCAATGACTTGCTGTCTCAGCAAGGTGAAAGAAAACAATCAAGGTCAAAAGCAAATAATCATAATTTTATTGAATATCAATTGCAAAAAGTAATATTAAAGAAAGAAAATCACTTAAATGCCCAGAAGATATAAAATGAAGGCCCATCAGGTAAGTGGCATGCCTGTTGCTTTTTATTTTATTCAACTCCTTGTAGAATGTTTTCAAGAAATATCAACAAATCCATGCATGCACATTTCTAACCTTTGACCTCTAAACACAGGGTTTATTTTGATACTATGACAATTTACATTGGGATAGGATACTAATAATTGTAGTAAGTTTATTTTGTATAGTACTTTAAAATTTCTAAATCTTTTCATATCTATGATTACTAATTCAAAAATGTAAGATAGGCATATGTGAATTTTTCATGCCCTCCAATTTATGAATATAATATAAATTTTTAGAAAGAACAGAGAAACAACACAAAGCAACCATCTGTCTGTCTATCTAGTTAGGGAATGAAGCCCAGGAGTTGGTATATACTATCACTGAGCTACAGATCTAGTATCCAAACTTTCAATATTTATTTTTGTGTAGATGGATAGCACGAGGATATTTGGCTTTTGCTAAAAAGGATATTTGTCATTACTGAAATTTGGCATTGCTATATGTTCCAGCTTCCCGTAATGAATGTAATTATTTCATTTATTTATCTTTTTATTTATTTTTTTTCTTTTTGAAACAGGGTCTCCACTATGAAGTTCAGGCCAGGCTTGAGCTCATTTAGTAGCCCAGGATGTCTCAAACTTACAACAATTTTCCTGCGCCAGCCTCCCAACTGTTGGGATTACAGGTGTGCACCAAGACACTGCCCACTGAATGAAATTATTATTTACTGCAAATATGTAAGAATAAAAAAAACTTTTTAAATGGAAATTCTTTTTAAGTCTCCATATTGGTGACAGTACTCAATTCTTGAAAAATAATAATTGTACAGATGAATATTCACAAGATATTTCACAACGGATGCTAACCACATGAACGTGATTTAGTAGGTGTGCATTACTGTATCAAAAATCTAAGACAGACGAATTCACATAAATTTTCCATTTGAAAACTGAGAACTTCAAAAGAAAGGAATTTTTCCTTAGTATTGTCCCACTGCAGGGAAATAAGTGGGTTTCCATGAATTTGCTGCATTTCAGTGACACAGTTTCATATGTATGAAATATACACACACTCACAATGTGGGGTTGGGTTTGCACAGTTTTGTTCTTCTTGGATTTAAATAAGCAGCCTTTGATTTTCTTTACTTACTGTATAATAGATGGAACCTCATTTCACCACTACTGTATCAATACTCCTGAGGACTATAAACCAGGATTATTACTAAAACATATGTGGAATTGAGTTTTATTTTAAAAGTACCAAGTAATGAACTCTTACATTAGTTTGGGATCTAAAGATTAGATTGAAATTCAACATGATTTTTGTACACTATGTGACCGTAAAAAAAGGAATGAATTTCTCTTACCCTTAGCCTCATTTCTAAAATGGTACAAAATGCCCTTTCTCACAGAAGGCTGAGATCACGTGGTTAGCACTTAGCCATGCACCTGATACACAGTGAATGCCTGAAAGTCAAATGTCCCTTCAAGTGCACATCATTGTGCATGTGTTATTATTTTGACCTTTTTAAAAGTCCAAACTCCAGGTGCAGAAAGTGAGATTTATGAATTGGAACAAATTGTTGTAATTATGCACACAGATATAAAATTCATTGCATCATGAGCATTAATTTACCTTATATAAGTGCAAAATCCTGCAATAAAGATTTTTAGCAAATAGTTCAGTTTCTGTGTGTGATGTGTTCTTCATTATGGGAACAAATTTTTATTGCAAACAATTCCAGAGTATTATTTTTAGCTTGAGAATTATGTAATTGAATAGCATATATTTAAATTTGTCTCACTTATAAAATTAGTTTGCATAACAACACTTGCATTTTAGTACTAGTCGGACTTGAATTTTACATCTATTTACTTTTCCCTCACTACAGCACAAATTAGTTTTTCCACGTGTCTGAATAATTCAGAATTTTTTCAGGTGATGTTATTGATCACTCTCCAAGCCATTGTTTACTTTGCAAGTCATAACTGGAGAAAAGAAAATTCAGAATCAAAATATTAAGTCTGCTTTTTATAAATTTGGAGGTAAAACCCTAAATAAGTCACCTTGGGAAGTAATTTATTGAGGAATTACCGAACACAAAACAGTGCATTCGGTATGCAGTAGTAAGCAAGGATGATGCACTGCTATTTCATTTAGTACAATTTCAAAGTTGCTGAGGGGAAAAACATGCACACAGAGGAACTTCAGAGTATGTGAGGGTATCAAGTAAGATGCTAACCTTTGTGGTATTAAAAATAAAGACTTCAAGGAAAAATAATTGAATGCAATATTTATAACAATCAAAACAGAAGAAAAAGGGACTTCAATATTGCCTCCAGTAATGGATAGGAAATAGATGTATGAGTAGATATGGAAGATCATTCTCTTCCCAAAGACAGAAGTAGCCATGTTGGAGAAGAACAATCCCCTGGCCTGCTTTGTGATGTGGTTGTTAGTAAAAGAAAGACCCTTTTGGGTTAGCAGGGTAAGTTTCCATTTTATTTTGTGTATCAGATTGCTGGCAGAAGCCCTTAGACAACACAGTGGGATAAGTATAAGAAAAAATTTGGTATAATAATGAATCATTTATTATGACTATTTGAAATGAGACAGATTAGGACATGAGAAAAGTTTCAGAATATTTTGTGCTGATTGAGAACCAGAGGAGGACACTGACACCTTCAAAAAAGGGTCAAAGTTTTGCAGAATGGAGGGAGAGTTAAAGGAGAAAAGACCAGATTGAAATCATGCAACTAAGAAAAGGTTTAGGGTAGAACATCCTTTCATGAATTCTAGTTTTTTAATGATGGAAACAGCCAAGATTTTGCTATCTATAAAAGGAAAGTTTCCCTAAAAATGCTTAAGCACAACTTACTATTTTCAGAATATGCTGAAGGAAATGGGAGAGGGTTAGCATATCTATGCAATCCTCACCAAGCTAATACAAAGTTTCACATGCCCTTAGAAAATATCTGCACAATGAAGGAATAAACTATTCTGCATAATAACAAGTAGCTTGCCCTCACTGGGGAATAGGTAAAGTACTAAAATGTTATTTTAATGCGAGTTTATTTTTCATTTATCTCACAGAGCTCAGAAAGAAAAGACAAAATAGACAAAAAGGTAATCAAAGTGAGATTGCGTATGAGGAATACAATATCTGAGTATACAGTGATCACTGGTGCTTAGAAGAAAAATTGAGTGCCATGTCCTGTAAGAAAGCCATGGTCCAGTGGTTTTTAAGGGTGCTGCGATCTAAAACATAACACTGTTTCTTTTGGATACTGCCATTCTGATGCATTAAGATCAAGTGTTCAGTCCATTTCTTGAACATGACAGTCTACTACCAAAAGTATAGTTTAGTGGGATGTGTGTGGACATAGAAGACTGAGAACAACTTGGAAAGAAAAGTCATGATAAGATATTCATAGTATATTGATTGAGAAACCCAGATGAGCATTGAGGAGTGAGAGACAGTGGACAGCTATAAGGAGATGCTGAGCTCTCACGACTCTCCCACTCTAACCAAGCAGCACTTGCTTATTACTAAAGAGTAGAGATGGACAACATGGTTGTGCAGTGCATCAAGCTGAAATCTATAATCCTCTTGGTTCAATGTAATAGATCACTCAAAAATCAGGAAAGCTGGGACTCCCAGACTACCAAGGACACTGAATCACAAAACTTTTCTGACAATAAACTAAAAGAAGCTTCATAATCTCGAGTAGGTTCAAGAACAAAGTTGGATCTCAAGGGTGAATTTAAACTCCACACTATTTCAATAATATTCTGAGAGAAAAGAAGACTGGGTGTTGTCAAGCATGAATATCAAGCTTTTGTATGGAAAAAGAAACCATGTGACAAAATATCTTTTATTTTGACAGCCATTTAAAAAAAAAAAAAAAAAAAAAAAAAAAAAACAACATCACCATGCAGATAATTTATATCAGGTGAATGCTATACAATTCTTAAGAATTTCTTCATGAAAAATAGCAGTGCCTTCAGCTTCTTTTAGCTTTATAATCTGAAAACTAAAACTTTTGATAATGCTAATTATTTTCTCATTTCCTCCATGGTTTTTATCTTTTTGCATGTAATCTATTTTAAAAGAAAGATATTCACGTCGGTACTTTCTGAATTGTAGGTATATACTACCTTTTTTTCCTAATATATATCTTTAATGATAGGTTTATTTCCTTAAAGCATAAATGTTACTCCTACTTGGAGTTATCCTGACACCTGAAATTAAATCTGTAATATTTGACTTCACATAAACAGATCACCTCATGTGGATTAAGATGAAATTGATCTTCAAATGGTCTTAAAAGAGTCAAATTCAGGAGATGAAAATAAGAGCAGAATTTAGAGAAAAAAAAAGATTAAGCTTGATACAAAAGAAAAACATCCTTTAGATATTAAAGATGAAGGAAATAAAAGTATCAAAAACTAACAGTGATATAAAACCAAAGCAAAAACTCACCAGGTCTTTGAATTCACCAGCTGATCCCGACGACCACGCCTGATAAAATTCACAAAATGACAGAGAAAACAAGATGTTTTAGTTTGTTTTTCAAATACTGAAGAAAATATGTGATATTTCTACAATATCTTGAAAAATATTGCAATGATTTAGAGAATTATTTTTCCACATAAATGTATTTTTCTCTTAAGAAACTTTTAATATTTCAGTATTGTTTTCTATCATAAGGAGGAAAGTAAACACGGTCTAGCTCCATAAAGTATTTTTTCAATTATTCAGGAGACTATAAAATTATGCAGCTAATTCTCTCATTCTCAGAAATAGGAAGATTATTAAATATATTTCAACTTTCCAATGTTTAGTAAATACATTTAAGCTTTGTGGAATAAGCAGACAACTGTTTTCTTTATAAAAACATCTATTTTTCGGATCTTTATTAGCTATCAGATAGTAATTAGTTGTACCTTTGATTCACTTGTGAAAAGTAAATCAATGGAAGATACTATAATGATAAAAATAAAAGGCTTTTATTTTCCAAATTATACGAAAATGCCATCTCTATTTTTAAAAGACGCTTGAAGTACAAATGAAAGGCAATATCCAAACAGCACAAATTCCCATGAGAAGGCTCCGCACCTGCCACGGCGTGCAGAGGTTTTATAAATGTTGTCTTGTGTAAAGGTGATGGCAAACAGTACAAGGCCTTTGGTAAATATGACTGCCTGCCTCAGTGTTTGAGCAGAAATATTGAACTTCCAGCCATTGTTATTATAAAACAAAGGATATTATTTTTTAAACATTTGCCAATAGCCTTTTCTTTTTGCTTTAGGAATCAAGTTTGAAATTACACATTATATGAGTATTAAAACATGTATCTTTTTTGAAATGGAACAATGAATAATAATACTAAATGTGAAAAAGTATTAACACCACTAATCTTATTTGTGTGTGTGAATATGTGGCTTCATCTTTTGTCTGACAGTGTAAATAAGGCTACTTCTGTCCAGGAAGAAGGATCTCTGTAATGTCTGTCATATCACGGATTGCAAATAAATTGCCCAGTTCCTATTAAAGATCCTATTAAAATTCATTTTCTGGGGCCTGCAATTGTTTGCCAGACAAATAGTTCACTGAGGAAGAGCAACTAAGTCCTAAATTTTGTATTATTAAAGATCTCACTGAGTTCTTGTGTTTGGCTTCCAACATGCCAAGTGGATTAACTAGAAATCTGGATACTGAGTTGTGTTTATGACAGCCATAGTGAATCTCTTGTAAATTTTCTTTTGTTTTCATTCTTCAAATTGTTTATTTCTTTGCTCTTCTGTTTTGTTCTTGTTCCTTTTGCTGTCTTCTGGACCAGCTAATGATTATGAACTAAAACCTCCACAAATTGTAAGCTAAATAAATCTTTCCTTCTTTATATTTGCATGTTGAGTATTTGTCGCAGCAACAAGACAAAGTAACCAAACTAATATTAAAGAAAAAAAATTTGGTAGCAATTGTTGCATTGAAACAGGTTTGAGCACAATTCAATTTATCTACATGTCACTTCTATTTACCTTTAAGATGTTTAAAATGAAACATTTTGGGAAAATTATAAAATATTAATCTTCAGTTATAAAGAAATCCTTTATTTACAGTTTTTCAAACATTGTATTGTAGCTGGTTATACAAAAGTTTTATTGAAGATTTTCCACCACCACAGATGTACTCTAACAGTCGTTCTTTGAACCTATCCTTCCTGGAGATCTTCAGTTCCATAGACTCATGCTAGTCATCTACAAGAGGTCACATACTAGAACACCTCCCCTGGATGCTGTTCTGTACAGTTCCTGGATCCTACAGTGGTGGGCAGGCTCTCAGGACATTAATTGATGTGGAAGGTTATACCTTCTCCAATTGAGATATTTATTTTATAAATTTATTTATTCAGACATGTTTGCAGTGTGTGCAGTACAGTCACACTGGGAATGGTTACACATATATATTGCAGCATGTTTCTTTACTTTTTAAACCCCCTTCTCCTCTCCTTTTCTCCCCTCTTCCTCCTGTTCCCTTATCCTATTTTTCATTTTTGTTGGTATTATTTCTGTTAGCTGACATTAATGTATATAATGTTTGTGTTAATTAGGGTTACTAGTTCCTTTACATAGCATAACTTTATTCTTATTCTATCTCTGCTTTCCCCATATCCCTCCATTTTGCTCCCTTGGACCACTTACCTTTGCAAGAGAGCCATTTCCTTGAGCCTTTCTATCAATCTTTTATTTTTTTGTTCTGTGTAGTTTACGTCACTCAAAGGAAAGACACCATACAGCATTTGAGTTTGTGTGTCTGATGTATTTCAGTCAATATATTTTCCATGTGCATACATTTTTCTACAAATGTCTCACATTTGTCATTCTTTATAGCAAAGTAGTATTCCATTATATGTAGATACTATGTTTTATTTATCCAATTATCTGTTGAAGGGTTATACCAACTTCCAGGATTTAGTTATTATGAGTTGGGCTGCTATAATCACTGGTATGCATGTATCACTGTAGCATGATAACTTAATCTCATTAGGAAAGACACTCAGCAGGGCAATCACTGGGTCAAATGGAATTTCTAATTTAATTTTGAAGAAAAATCTCCATTCTGATTTCCATAATGCTTGTACTAGTTTATATTCTCACCAACAATGAAAGATGGTTCCATTTTTATCACAGCCACATGAGTATTTATTATTTTTATATTTCTTAATGTTTGTCATTCGTTCTGGAATAAGATGAAATATTGGCATTGCTTTAATTTGCATTTATTTAACTGTCAGATACGTTAAATATTTTTTCATATATTTGTTAGTCATTGTTTCTTTTTCTCAGCGAACTATCTATTCATTTCTCTTGTCGTCTTCCTGAATTTTAAATTTTCGGCGATTTAAATTTGTTTTTATCTCTTTGTATACTCTAGAATACTTTGTATACTCTGTATACTAATCTCCTGCTGAGGAGTAGGTGGCAAATTTTTTTCCCATTCTGTGCATTGTCTCTTTACTCCAGTGATTGATTCTTTTGCTGTATAGAAGGTTTTTAGTCTGATATAATCTATTTGCTGCTTCTCCCAGTTATTAGTTTCATAGCTGTGGTTCTCTTTAGAAAATCTCCCTAGTATTTTACCTATTTTACCTTTCAGTAGGTTAATGTTTATCTTTTATTGTTTAGATCTTTGATCAGAAATAAGGGTCCAATTTCAGTCTTCTCCTAGAAGATAACCGGTTTTCCCAATACACTTGTTGAATAGACTGTCTTTCCTACAACATATGCTGTTAGTCTTCTTTTAAAAGATCAAATGGTAACACATATCTGGGAAGGTTCTGTATCCACAATTCTGTTCCATTAACCCATATATCTGTTTCTGTTCCAGCAGCCTGACATTTTTGTCATTATTGCTCTTTGAAGTACAATTTGAAGTCAAGTATTACTATTCCACTAGCTTTGTTTCTATTGTCCAAAACTACTTTTGCTATTCTGGTTCCCTTCTGGCTCCATATGAATTTTAGGATCAATTTTTCTAGATATGTAGAGTATGCTATAGGTATATAGATTGCAACTGCATTTAATATGCATAGCAGTTTTGGGAGTATGGCCAATTTGATAATGTTTTTTCTGCTTCTCCTGGAGCAGAAGACGCCTTTCCATTCCCAGATGTTCTCTTCAATCTTCTTCTTCAGGGCCAGAGTGAGCTCAGAGGCATAAGTGCCTGCATGGCAAGCATGCGGTTAAGAATTCGGTCCCTTTACCAAAACAATCTTCTTCAGAGTACTGTAGTTTTCTTTGTAGATGTCTTTCACTTTCTTGGTTAGGTTACTTTCTATATGCTTCATTTCTGTTGATTAAATTTATTTTTTCTTACATATATATTTAAACTATAGGTTTTACTTAAATATAAATTTTAGGGTGGTATGTAGCATATTAATTTGTGCCTATTGTTAAATATTTTCCAGGGTTTTGTTCTTACTCTTTATTTCAATACATGTAATTTCAATATACTAAACACTATGCAGTGTATTAAATCTATTAGATAATATATAAATATTTAATAAATATATATTTGTTTCTCTAGAAAGTTATTTCAGCTCAATTTCTGCATAAAACACTTACTTTTTCTGATGCCAATCTAAAATCTGTTGAATTTAACTTAATGATTTAGTTCCTACTCTTTTAGAATTATTTATGCACATTTTAAAAAATATGAATACTCTTTAATTATGTGTATGTATCATATATATATATATATTAAATACAGTAATCTTTTTTTTCAGATACATGTTGTTATACGCCATCATGATTGTATAATTTTCTTTTTCTTTTTTCCTTTACCTCTATCAAGCTTTATGACTTCTGTATGATAAGCTATGCTAAAATATATCCACACATTTGGAAATTTTACATCCTCTTGTTCAATAGAAACTATTATTTTACAAAGTGGTCACATATTACCTCGAAGACTACCCTTGTTTCTAGGCTGATTTTGTGTGGAATGACTGCAACTATTCCAAAGTTTCATTGATTTTTCTCAATACAAGAACAAGTAATTTTAGAAGAAAGAATTACATGCAACTTATAAATAGAAGTTATCAGTTTGTCTCAAGCAATATTCAAAAAATGTTTTAACTAGGTGAAACTGTTTTAACTAGATCCTAAATAGTGAAAATAACCTATGCAACATCATAGGTATAAGAATATATTTTGTATAATGAGATCTAAAGTTTATGATGGAAAAATATGACCACATCTGAAGATAAAATTGAAATTTAAAAACCATGGCAATAAGAATACTAATAGAAATCTGAGGATATGGCAGAGAAATTTTGAACAACTGAGTAGTACTCCCTTCACTAAAATTTCTCATCCTTATGAGATGGTAGAGGACTTTAGAATATTCTACTTTTTCTCAGTAGATGGTTCAACTGATACATCCATCTGCAATTGAGTAGAAACTTATAAACTGGAGGTGCAGATACAGGGTTTGCACTGTTTTAGTAACAAGTGAAATTTAGAGGGAACAAAAGAACAGAAAAATAATTATCCATCATGGATGCTGAGATGATCATTGACTTTTTTAATACAGAACAGAAAATGTAATAAGTAAAACCCATTGAAATTGGTAAGAGAGGTGAAAGGATGGGATCTGCATCACATAGACCATCAACAAAAAGGGTGTCACCAATGCAGAATGTTCTTGAGCTTTTCCCAGATGACGAAAACAGAAAAAGTCAACAGACCTCACTATTCACTTTAGTAAAAAATTAACACAAATACTGAAAATACACACTCATTATTTTGATAAATAGAAACAAAAATAAGCAGTTGGATGTATTATTCTTTAAATTTTTACTGAAGGGAAGAAAAGGACAGAAATAAGCTTTAAATGCAGTGAAGTCAAGGAAGTGGTTCTTTTCTATATGTCAGTGATGTTACAAATTTGATAGCACCAGAGATCTAAACCCAAGTTTGTCAGCCTTAAAAACATTGGCAAACATAAGAACATGGGTATTTGGTTTTCCATTTAAATATGCAAAAGCAAAACGCTTTTACTTATACTGCCTTTTATTTCCATTTGCATGTGTTTCTACAAGCATTAATTCTGTTTTGTAACCTTAGGGATGATTAGTCTTTGCTCTTTGTGAGGCAGGCTACGCCAGTAATGTCTACTCATGAGTCCATCACTCAAGTTCCAGGAGTTTCATTCCCCACCATGTTAGGGTGTAACTACAGCACTGTAATGAGTGGAGGTTTCTGGAAATACTAACTCTTCAAACAAATCCCATTGAGTTAATGACTATAGCAACAAGATTATTTCATTCTACCCTACAAGGCTTAGTTGAACCAGTTAGAAATAAAACAACAGTTTTCATTTTCACAGCTTTTGAAAGGTTTCCAAAATTAATTACCATGCAAATTAACCAATTCTAGAGCACAAAACCTAAAGTATCAGTTATAGTCTCTGAATCTCTGATTTTATCACTTTTATCTAATCACATCGCATCCTCCTAGCTTGCCTCACTGCTACCAAAATGACTTTAGTAGTGATCTGTGCTATTTACCTGCCTCCTTTTTGAATTCTGTTCAATTTGATGAAGCTGCTGTACTAAATCTGTTTAAAATGTACTGTCTTTAAAGCTTTACTAAGTGGTCACATCTTCTTTTAGTTTTATTTCTACTACTCAGCTGAGATTTTGATGGATAACTAAAATTATACTTTGAGAACTGCTAAAGTCTTTTATGGATTTCAGAGTAGATTTTCACAGAGCTAAATTTCCTGATCACCTGCTGTGAAACAGTGCCTATGCTATGGGAAAAGTAGTATGAGAAACCTCACAAATGTGTTCTTTTCTTTTGTATATTTAGTTGAGAATGTATTCTGTGGGGTAAATATCCATTTATTCTACCACTCTGTGGAATAAGTTCTTGAAAATTTAATGCTTTTTATTTCTACAGAATAAAGTGTAAATGCAGGTGTTTGGAAGATCTAGATGCACAGAGAAAATCATTAAACTTCGTGGGATGTTCACAGCTAGTCCTATAGACAGTGTTATACAAAGTGATTCACAAATACCTAAGTGAGATACAAATAATTTTCAGTTAGTTGGTGTTCATGGTGACTCAGTAAGCAGGTGATGAAGCATAGAAATTATTTCAAAGAACACTTCACATTTGCAACATTAACCTACTGTTTTCTTGAGTGATTCCTGAGGAGATAATTTTTTAGTTCCTGTTTACAAAAGAGGGGTAGCCAGATAAACAGAGCCAGTTCTCTTTATTCTGTTTTATCTTTGTTCATGATAGATTAAAAAGTAAAATAAAGAGATTTCAGACCAATCCTGAAACAGGAAAAATTGCATTTTTCCTCCTTATTATCCTTTCCTTATCCATGCTTAAATCTGGGAATTTGTTGATTTTGGATAATAATAAACTAAAAAGAAGTAAATGCAATCTATTCTTAGACTTCTGATGGCTATCACCAGTTCTTTGTCAATCAAATTAAAAAGATGCTTGAAAACTGAATTTTATGATAATTGTACTATATTTAAACCAAGCTACATTTTGATTTTTAAGTATGTGATGCATAGAAAGCTCGCTATGGGCCAGATCCTGCTCTGTTAAAAACATTAATTCATTTTGTCTTCATGATAACCTTGGAAGGCATCATCACCATTTTCATCTTTCAGAAAGTATGATCCAAGCACAGAGTTGTTGAATGCTCTGTTCAGGGCCACACAGATAGTGACACAGCCAGAACTTCAACCTCAGTGTTTGTTTCCTTAGCCATTATGCAAAGGATTCCCCCATGCAGTCTAATAAAAAGTAACCAAGGAAGTATCGTATCATATATCTATCAATGAAGGAAAATACATCAGTAGGAAAGCTTCAGAAACATGACCATAATGAAACTTTTACAGGTATTCCTTTGTGAGATAGCTAATATTCCTTTATTCAAAGGTCCATATGTTAAACTGCTCTGTGATTTTCACTGAGTAACCAGAGACCAGAGCCGTCCTACAAAATGTCTCACTCTAACTGTGTCAACCAGCTGACAAAAATCAACCAACCAACCCATCAACCAACCAAGCAATCACACAGTGCTTAAAAGCTTACCTTCTGATCTCAGCCAAAGTGGTTTCTGAATATTTTTCCTCTTACTACCTTTAAGAGTCACTTAACTGTTTGAACGTTTCCTATTCACAGCACTAATTAAGAAGGTCCTGCCCTGAGAGAAATAACTGTACCTTGCCGAACATCATAGAACAGAGGTGGCATAGCCAGGTATCCAAGCATATCCAGGTGTTCTCACTCTAGAGTGAAACTCATGGAGACCTCCTGAGCTTTAAAAGAAGGGTGCCTTTTCTGACATCCCTCAGTCAAATCTTTATTTTGGATTTTAAGCTTTAGCAACTGGGACACATGCGGTGATCTATTTGCTTATTTAGGGAGTTGACAAAACAATGGTTCTCCACTTAATTGAAGATTAAGAAATACTGACACTGTTGTTTACACATAACAAAAAGTAATGATAATGCTCAACACAAGAATAGGTCCTCTATACTAGGTGAAATAATATACAGTAAATAAGTGGTGAGCAAGTAGCATTAACTTCCTAGCCTGTTGCTGGTTTTGAGGTGGATTAGTTTGCCACAGATTCACCTGTGGCATGGAGGCTTGGTCCAATTGTGCTGGTGAGACCTTTAAGAGCTGGAGCCCAAAGGAATACTATTAAGTTACTGAGGGTGCTGTCAATGGTCCTACAGATTGGATTAAGACAGTACTTGGGGGACTTTTGAATAGTTTTCTCAAGAATGAATTATAAGCCCATACCATTAATCCTTCAATTGGGAGCTAAATGACTCTGTTTATTAAGCAAGTACCTTCCCCAAGTATCTTGATAAAGTGGTGAGAAACGGACTAACACATCCGTGTTCTTCACAGTTAGTAAGAGCCTAATAAATAGAATTTTGTAAATTAAACTACATCATAATATAATCACATATATTTTATGAGATCTACAAAAAATTGATAGCAAGAGTTTTACAACTATTAATATGTGCTTGAAATATCACTTCTGTATTCACTTCCAGTGTAACAATGGGTTTCTTACATATCAGAAATATACAGAAAACATTTCTTGGATATCATTTCTATAACCAAGAATCTAATTAAAAATCATGTAAAAACTGGTTTAGGTTAAAATGTTTTGATGATCAGAAAAAATAGATTTATAAAGTTATTTTAATGGTAAATATCTTAATTCCTAAAATTATTATGAAAAATCAAAGGAAAATAAATCCTCACTAAAATTAAGACATTTTGAAATCAGTAAATTTTGCCTCATCAGTACTTTCTTTAACGTATGATTTAACATGAAATAAACAGACTGTGGGCCTATTCCTCGGGTGCAATACAGCAGTAAGACAGCTTCATGTGTGGTGTCCTATGTGAACTACTTTTGTTCATAAACTGTTTCCTCCCAAGAACTAAAATGAAGATTTCATTCCAGTCTTCTGAGGTTTATGGAGGAGGGGGGAGTGATTTCCTTTTACTGTATTCTACCAAAATTACTCTGAAATGAGAATTTAGAAATAACACCCATGCGATTTTCACGTCCTTAATCACCATTTCTGTGCAAAACATATTGGGTAGATTTACCCTCATGGACAGTGTGTGGATTTGTTTCTCCCTTCTCCCCATAAACTTTTGCCACATAAGTTTGAAATAGTTAAATACTAGGTTTTTTAGTACATTATATGGAAGTCAGCCTCCATGATTTAATTATAACATAAACTGGGTTTAGATTTGTTAATCATAGATTGAGAGCAACTTCAGTCACAATATAATAGACTTCAATAATGATCAAATTCATTAGAGGCCTGTCATGGTTTATGTGAATGGCCCCCACGTGCTTGGCCCCACATGGTTTATGTGAGTGGCCTCATGTGCTTGTATTGTGCATTTGTGATTGGTTCATTGTCTTCATTGTCTTGTGCTTGGATTGATGGTGTCAGTGTTACACCCACTAGGGGTGGAGCCAGCATACAGTGTAATGGCAGGTAGAAGGTGTGTCTCTTTTTTGCAGGTTTCTGGTTTGCTGTTTGCAGGTGACATGAACTGCGCCCCACCATGCCACTCTGCCTTGGAGCCAAGTGAGTATGCACTGAAACTTCCAAAAACTGTAAGAAATAATCCTTTCCTTTCCCAACTTTGGGCATCAAATATTTTGTTTCAGCAATGAGTAAAAAGTAACTAAGACAAGGTCCTTATGTAAAATAAAATAGATCACATTTATTTGAGATAGAAAAAAGGTAACAAACTTTAGATATTAAAAAAGCTTTAAGTTTAAGTAATCTATTATCACAAGTCAAAAATGCTCAGGAAATTTACAATAAAGCACAGTCTTTCTAAAAAGTACCTCAGGTTGGCTGAGAACAGGAAAGAAGGAGGACAATTAATTCTAAAAGAGGAAGATGTTCATAAAAGGCAGGCTTTGATCTAATTATATGAAATTAAAGACAAGGCAACCCAGAGTCAAATTTTTGGGTGGGTTAGAAAACAAGATGAGATACTTTCCTTCCAGCTAGATCTAAGGTTACTTTTCCCCAAATATATATAACAGATGAAAGCAAAGTACCTGAGATTGAACTCTTGGAGAAAACACAAACACAGACTACCCTATCAAGACAGGCAAGCCCTCAGACACAGTCATTAATGCAATTGGAAAAATACTTCTTCAAGACAGATAGTTAAACAGCACCACATCTGAAAATGTGTACAGAAGTGTGAAAAAAAAAAACACTAGGAAGAGCAGCATAGTATTCTTAATTTTTACATATAGTGAGTATTATACATTGGCATTCCCAAAATTGGCATCATTTATGCTAGACTGAGTTCTGAGTATTTCGTCTTCATTAGGAAATCTGTTTTGGAAGTAGTGTGAGTGAGTGTGAAGTGGCACAGAAGTGAAGCATAGTGCAGGAGGTTATTAAGCCACCATGTATCAACTGGAATTGTTACACACTCTATGGGAAGGGACATCATGGGGAGGACTATTCAACTTCAGAATGTGAAGATAGGCTTGATGTTTTTGAAAAGTTTTTAGATAAACATGGCACTCATTATTTCTTCGGTGTCCTAAGACACAATCTAGAGAAATGTGCTGCCCAAACAAATACCTGGAGCTCACACATGTAGAGAAAATGAAAGCAAACCACTCTAAATCTGCAAACAGTTCCAATCCTGAGTGTGATAGAAATGTTGGTATGTTAAAGATGCACCTGGGAATAAGTTACAGAAATAGATCCCTAGACTCATGTTCATGGCTATAGAGAAACATTATAGAAATGATTTCTGACATCTATAAAGTGAGAGATTTTCCATATCTGAGAATGAGAAAGACAGGAGCTGAAGGGAGGAGAGAGTACTGGGAAAACAAGAGGAATCAAAACATATCATGTGCAAGTAAAAATTCCCTATGATGAATATGATAATTTGAATATTTAAAATGTATCAATATACTTAATTTTAAAAAAAAGAAAGGCTGAGGTATTCTGGGTAATGGCTCCTATAGTTCCTACAGTTAATGGGCTTCAACAGGCTACCTGAGGACAGGTGCTAGGAATGACTAAGTCCAAAAGGTTTTAGATAAAATAAATGAATGGAGGGCACATGGAAGGAAGTAGATTTCACTGGCTTAAGCATTTCATAGCTAGAGTTAGTAACAGAAGTTGGTGCTAAACAGAACTCTCTATGACTACTCATGCGAGAATAATACAATGTCCACATTTATCACAGCATGAGGATAGGCGATTTTAATGTTTTGAATGTGCTGCTTCAGAAATAAAGACACCTGGCGAGTGAGTCTGCCTTTTCACAAACTTCTAAATTAAGCAAGTTGGCCAGAAAATTTGAAACTCTCTCTTTGAGAAAGGACTGGTGGTGGCAGGTAGATTTCTTCAGAAACACAGTCAATGCAATATTGTGGTTAAGGTTTTGATAAAAGAGATATTTCAGGAGTTTGCAGCTTTCAGAGTCCAGACTGACTGAAATCTTAGCAAGGCTGATCCAAGTACAATTTTCCCAGAAAATATTTTCATGAATCACTACTGAAACTTAAGTCTTTGCCATAGTATTTGAGGTTGCTGTTTTCTGAATCTGATACATGTAAACCTACTTTTGTGGCAAGTTTTCCTGTCCTATTAACTCTCTGCACTTCTAAAGAATTGAGAGCTCCACAAAAGGGTATTATTGCATATTAACATACATGCCCACACCACTACTGTTGTTTCTAAAAAATAACAATTAAAATGAACATCGATCCATACATGTGTTACATAACTTCATGTGTCTTCTATCTGTGAACTATATTTGCTTTAGAACCAAGGCTATGAAAATCAAGGGCAGCAGCAGAAAGGAGGATAAGAAAAGGAGAACAAAAGACCATATCCATTACGATTCAGTAGATTTGATAAGGTAAAGCTACCCAATAAATTGTAAGAGAAACTTAAGTAATAAAAACTGCACAAAATCAGGATGGTGGTTACATCCATACAGATGAGCACTTCAGTGATGCTGAAAAACTACCAGTTTTAATGAATGACAGCTTCTAAGGTCACCAATATTCAGAAAAGAAACAAGTCATGTGCCTGGCTGGATGAGCAAAAGAATTGGACTTTGACCTTGACTTTCTTTGGACTTTCATTGAGAAGTTTTAGATTTTGATTTGCATGAAATTTTACTTGGAAAATCATTTAATTTTATCAATTTCTAGAAGTTTGATAATGGAAGATTATACTATTCATATTTGGAACTTTGAATACCATATTTATATAGCTGTCTATATACTGATATTCATTTATTGTGTAATATTTTAGCCCAAGTCAATAACATGGATTGTGATAAAACTTGAGAAGAAAGAGATCAGTAGTAGAGTGAGACCTACTAAATGAAGACAACCATTAATTTGACAGTGTCGTTTTCCCCCCTCCTTCTTTTTCCATTTAAATCTCCACTAGAGCAACAGTCTAGTCCAGTGATGGCGACCCTTTGAGAGCTTTCAGTGATAACAAATAGCCCACTGCAGCATGCATGCCATAGGTTCGCCCCAACGGGCCTTGTCCTTCTCCCTGCTCCTCTGATCCCCATGTTTGGCCAAAGACACCAAACACATCCAGCTGAGACCCTTCCTGGCTCCTAACTCTCTCAGTGCCTTCTAGTCCCCAGACATGCATCATGTTTCTGATATCATCTTATAACTCTACAGAGACAAACTCAGTCCTTTTGGGGTCTCCTGTTCTAAGTAATGCTTAGGATGAAAACCAATAACTCAGTGTTAGAGTACTAAGACGTTTTGCCTTTTAAAACTACATTTTCCAACATCTTTATAATAAAACTGTTTGTTTTCCAGTGTTCTGATTCCTGAGTATTAATTCTGAATTGATTTCAAACTCAGGAGGGGAAGAATAGACTTCATTAATTAAGTCCTCAAACTTTAAGATCAATGATAATAATACTGGATGAAACTGAGATACTTATTATCAGGTAAATCATTGTTTAATAGTCTTTATTCCTTTCATGACCCTATAACGCAGGAATACTCTGTAGGGAGCCCAGACAGTACACAGCCCAGGGTCTGTGGATAAGGTCAGGCTTTTTTTAATAAGAACTCACTTCCTGTATTCTAAATTGTTTTAAGAAAGGCCTTAAGAAAGGATTTATATTAATATTATGTCAACTTATTTGGAAACTTTATAAAACAAAAGTTAAATATGGTTATTTGAACAGGCCTTAGGTTAGTAATTTTTGCTCCATTTGCCTTTACCTAGCAAAACAAAACAAAACAAAAAAAATTAAGAAAATAAACTCAACTGTAGACTCAGCTAACTTCAAATAGCGAGCAACATTTTTTCACTGCAAATAAAATTAATAAATTGTGATTATATGATGAATAATGTTTTGGAAACAATGAAATGCATATGTATTTCATAAGAAATAGCTTTGGGATTATCAATTAAAGATTTTAACTGTTAATAAGTGAACAATTTAGTTCCATCTGATTAACTGTAAATCTTTTTGTAAAGCTTAAAACTGAAAAGCTTAACATTAATGTTGATTTATCAACCATTACTAACACATATTGCAGCTTTTCTATTATTATTATTATTTTTTATTGGTACTGGGGATCCAACTCACGAGCTTGTACTTCCATGGCAGGAGCTTATGCCTCTGAGTTAAGTCCCCAGAAGTTGCATGTATTTTGCCAATATGTCAACTGTTTTATTCCTCTCCTCAATATATACCCTAAATGCAATCAGATAAGGTTCTTTAGATGTTTGAATTTATTGTAACAATTATGTTTTTTATCTACCTATAATTGAGACGCTCATAATAAAATAATGGAACTAGAATCACAGAAAAAATGTGGGTTTTTTTGCTTTCAATTATTAAGCAAATAGATTAAACTAAAAATATAGTTGTAAATAAATAGATTTAACTTCCATTCTCAACCTGCATTCAAAGAAAATTAATGGACTCTCCCACGTAAAACATAAACCAAGATGTCTCTGTCATAAATTCTCATTATTATAAAAATACAGCTTTAAATTACTTTTCTTTCACTGGCATTCAGTCTTCTATCAAGGCTGCTACATTTTTCATGTTAACTAAAGTCACTAACTGCTCTTTAAAGCGAATGGTAAATGAGATTCACATTAAATTATGTGCTGATATAACTTAACATCCTACAAAACTTTGCATTAAAAAGTTAACAATTTAAATGTTTAACAAAATGTCAGGGAGTTTAATATATGAAACATTTGCAACTATTGACAAGAAACTTTGAAGTAAGCTATTAAGATAGTAGGGAGTACTTTTTTTAACAATGTGAAAACTCTAGGATTTCAGGAATATATTGAAACTTTCCTATTTACCCCATTCCTAAAATTGTGTATTCTCTCCCCTGGATACTGAAGTACATCTGCTTCCTTCAAAGACTCAAGGTTCTGCTTATTAAATTTCCATATAAGACATTAAATGGAGAAACTTGAGGCAGAGCCTGATTAATGAGTATCCAGTTAGCTTCACAGGCAGTAATTATTAAAGGATGCTAAAGTACATTAAAGTATCACAGAGAATAAAAACCTTAGAAATATGGTGTTAATTAAACTTGATCTTTCAATGCAACTACTATACAAATTTAGAATGGTTAGGGCCTCTTCTGCTTTCATGCATTGATCATGGAATAAAACATACACACTCGTAACTACTCAATAAAACAAAGGAGAAAGTGCTCCAAGACATTTGTAAATCTCCTTGAAGTAAAAATTGATTATTTAAGGCAATACCTTACTATTGAACTTTCCAGGAATATTGTACATATTATTCTCTTCTTGGAGTTACCTCCAAGATTACTTTGATTCTAGGATTTTTTCTAAATTATTTTTGAATGTATGCCACAGATTAGGGTGTTAAATAATTAATTCTGGTGCAAGCTCAACACTCATGCCTTCAGAAATCTGGAAGCTGTCCAGTGTTGCCACACTCATGACACAAGGAAGTTACCAAAATGATTGCATTCAATATTCCTAACCTGGTTAACTTGGTGTAACTTGTTTTCTTTTTGAATTCCAAGGGTATTTGCTAAACAGCCAACAGAGTAATCAAATGCGACATGAGTCCCAACATATCACTAACTGGTTCTTTCAACTCAGGTGAAGTCATTCAACATCAGAATCTAAGCTGACTCATCCATAAAGTGGAAATTATGACTACTGCTCACAGATTGTAAGCAGATTATATCACATGGAAAAAATGGTATCTTTGCTGTCCTATCCACCGGTACCACAGAAAGTGACCTCATTTGGAAATAAGAACTTTCACAGAACTACTCAAGTTAAAATGTGGTCATACTGAAGTAGGGTAAGCTTTTCATCTAATACAACTAGAATCCTTTTAAGAAGAACAGCATGTTGAGAACAGAGACACAGGCAAAAGGCCACATAACGATGAAAGCAGACATCGGAAGGATGCACCTACAGGTGAAGGACCACTTCACAGTAACAAAATAAATAAATGAATAAATAAATAAATACACCGAACTTTGGAAGAGATGCATAGAATAGGTGCTTCCCCACAGCCACCAGGAAGAGCCAATAATGCTGACACTTGACCCCCGGTATCTTGCCTCCAGGACCTTGAGACAATAAATCTCTACTATTTATGGTACTTTGCCATGGCAGGTCTAGAAAACTGATACTGTCAAAGTGATTGTGAGGTTTAAATAATGTGATTTGTAAAGTACCTGACAAAGAATAAGTACTAAATAATGATTAATAATAGCGATCAAATATTTTGAAACATAACCAGTTGGTGTATTATGCAATAATTACACTTGATTTATGTCTCATTTTTATTTTTGGAAATTCAATTATTAAGATATTGTGGTGACGAGGCAGTAGGCAAGACAGAATTGTAAGGGAGATAAATCTCATACCACTCGATGTGTATTAATTGTTTGAATCTCCTCTAAATGATTTGGCAGAAGAGTAGGTTGGAACACTTAGCTAAATTGAAGTTTGGGGATTATCTATGAATTTAAAGTATCCATGCCATTTTGGCCCCCATTAGCACAAGTAATTGAGAGGAAAATCTTGCCAGTTATGCTGTTCCATAAGGCTTAATGTAGACTTCAGTACTTAAGTAATTCATTAGTAGGCTTAAATGATACCATGGAACCACAGTAAAGGACATAAGAGATAGCTATGACCTTCATTTTAGATAACAGAATATGGGGGCCCATAGAGGTTAAAATGAACTCAAGGTTATATAGTTTATGTTGGAAAAATGACACTAGTATCCTTGTCCTCAAATTTTCTCTTAAAAAATGATGATACTTTTCAAATCCCTTTCTGTGTTACTTTCAGAGTTCTGCAGAGCTTTTACTATTATCTGAACCCCAATACTGCACATAGAATCTAAAGACCAAGGCTAGGGAAATCCATATCCAGAGAGAACAAAGTGACTGACATTTTGTAACATTTTTAGTAAATAAGTTGAAAAGTCACATTGGAGGAAGGGGTAGCAGTGCAGACAAAGAGGAATTATTTTTACACTCAAATTATTAGCTATAGAACACATTTAGATAAATCTTTTCACATTGTTTATAAGATCCATTAATTGTGACCTGGCAGGACCTTTCTAGAACAAGTCATCAGAGCCTGAAATGGTGTTTGGCTATGCAGCTATATTAGATGAAGTCATTTGCATCGCATTATAAAGAAAACACAGGACACCATGGCTCACAAGATCACTGGGATGGCTGAACTTTGGCTGCCCACATGATTTTGCAAATACAGAGTATCCTCATTCCCTGCTTAACAGCTAACCCCACTTAAATTAAAGCAAGTGCCCCTGCTCCTTCACCTCTGATTTGGTCAGCTTTTAAGTGGGTTTTGTGAGGAAGAAATAAAGGACTCTTGACACAACAAACTTTGTCTCATTGCATTTACTTTTTTTCACTTTGGTTGATTATTTTATATTTCCAGTGTTTATAGGACATTTCCATGTTGCCAGCCCTAAGGATACCACCATTGTAATTGAAAGGCCCAGTTTAGAGTCTATCCCAGAAAGAATCATTTGAGTTCATTTTGCAGTTCATAGCCCAGAACCAGAACTTTTCAAAAGACACTCAATAACACCAATGCAGGCACCCCTCTGGACAACATATCAATTTGTATTATGAATTGAATTGTGGTTGTACCCACTAGAGCTGATATAGTTAAGTGTCTGTCAGTGTTTCCATTATATTTTGAGGGCTTCTTACTTGGTTGCGAGAATATCCTTCAGGCTGAAGCAAATACAGCCAATCTAGGATATCTGTCATCTTTCTTTAGTTTTATGTTTTAAAATGCTAGTTTCCTTATACACAATTAAAGATAATTAAGAATTGAGTTTCTAAATCACTAGCTACCTAAAGATGGTGGGTTTTATAAGGTAGGCTCATGGCACTAAAACTCATATCTGTTTGTGGGATTCAAATTCTTCAACTTGGAGGTTTAACCTTCAAAAGCAGAGTTCCAATAGGATGCAAGTTCCCTCCAAAATTATACCTGTAATTATTTGACTTCTGAATTTTAAATTGAGAGGTGTTTATTTATATTTAGATGGGACATGACTGCTTCATATTTAGGCTCACTTTTCACTGTTCAACCTTCATGTCCTCCATCCTGAGATTCAATCCATGAAAATTTTTTGCCCTTTCTACAAAACCTATCTTAAGAGGCTGGGGATTTAGCTCAGTGGCATAAGTGCCTGCCTTGCAAGTGTGCAGTCGTGAGTTCAATTCCTGGTACCGATAAAAACGAAAAAGACCCCCCCAAAAAAAACAAAAAACAAAAAAACTATCTTAAGCTTCCACTCTCTGAGAAAGACTTCCTGTACTCTTATAAATAGATCCAAGGAATTTTTTAAGTTCATTTTATATGTAACACTTTCCTCTACTGTAGCTATTATTATATAACAACATTTGTCTTTGCTTACTAGTATGCACAAACTGAGGGCAAAGCTATGTCCTTTTTATTCATAAAATGCTTAAAATATAGCTGAATAAATATTAGTTTCAAAAATGAATAGATTGAGTGGAATGGAAGATCTATGAAATAGGGTTAGAGGTAAGTATTTTGAAGGACATAAAAAGTCATTTCTAAAAACAAATCAATGTCTTTAAATATGATTTTCCTCCAATCTTTCAACTTTGCAGATGGTACACATTCTTATATGCCCCACATTGAAGAATCTCCGACAGAATTATATTCCTTTTTAACTCATAGGATAAGATATATGCAACAGGATATATCTCTTGAAAGAATTGAGAGAATTACTGATCAAGGAACCAGGAGATGAAGTGTTTGTTCTGACTTAGTTGTACAGAGTCTGTGACCCTCTTCAAGTTACTTAATAGCTCAGTGATTCAATCTTTCTGCAAATGGTGACAAATAATAGCAGTTCTTGTCTGCTTCACAGAGATGGTTGGTGAAAAATGTGTTAGCATGTATCAGACATTTTAAAGAGAAAAATCTAAACTACGTGCAATATACAAATTAAATATTATATTTGCTTTCTTTGCTGTAAATTATAATTTATTGCTAAGAAGGCTATTTTGTTGAAATAACATTAACCTTATCACAAAATATAAGTGGAAGATTTAATTCTTGTATTTGTCATGAACTATAATGAAAGGAAATGAAAAGTTATGCACTTCTTTCTGCATTTGGAGAGGACCCATGTGATTAACATGATGGATAAGCAATCATGTTCTAACTGAATTTCCAAACACATTTTCAAGGAAAGCTACTAAAAAGAATTACAGAGGCTTTTACAGGCAAATGATTGGAGTGATTTTTTTTCATAATAACAGGTTTGCTTATAAGGTTGTATGTTATAGATGTGAAAACTTATAGTGTCTTTCACAGGATAATCTATGAACCACTTGCTTCTGCATAACATGTAATATAAATTCAGAATCACAGAACCTATTCTGTAAGTGAATAAAAAAACCTTTTAGATGGCGTAAGGAATAAGGACTGTTGCATGTTGAGCAAGATCTTCAGATGATTCCTGAATGATACTCAGGCCTGAGAACTCTTAGCATACCTCCTTTGGTTTAGGATGCAGAATACACAGAAACTACAGAAAATGAAGAGCAATAAACTGAAGTGTTCCGTGTATCAAGAGGTGACTGTCTTTTAACTGAAAACTCACTGACTGTGTTACTTTTGTACTCTTTCTGAAAGAATTTGAAATTAATCCTATTTTAGGGGAAAAAAGAAATTTTTGGAAAATTGGTATATATTGGACCAAAAGTACATGAATCAAGAATTGATGTTTTATTTTGTCGTGTGTAATCAGAACTCAAGGGTAATTTATGAGGAAGATATGACACCTTTATTCATTCTTCTGTGTTTTCTTGGAGGCAAACCAATCCACTCCCTGTTCACAAACATTTTAACATTTTTCTAATGATTTGTCTTCCTGCCACTATCAAGAAAAAATGAGTAAAATAGAAAAATAATACTGTAATGCTTTTCTACCATTAATGGGCATAGCTTTGTTGGTTTGCTTCTGTGAGCAAGGTGGCACACAGTCATGTAGAAATTCAACAATTATAAAAAGAACATAGAGGCAAATGAAAAACACCTGAGGTTCTAATGTACCATAGCAATTACTGTTCACATTTTGGTGAAAATTTTTGCAGAGTTCTGAACTTACTGTACATGTGATTATTTAGATAAGATTATATCTATAAATGTAATTTATTTACACAAATATATATATATATATATATATATAAATATATTTATATACATATTGTGTTATATTTTACATTGTTTTATGATTTGTTTCTCCTTGTTTGTGATACTTAAACGTCCTATAATCTTGAATATTTATCATATCAATTACAAACTAATCAGATGCAGATTAGAGCTGCTATTAGCTGTTTATCGTTCATTTTGACACGAAGAAATGGACCGCCCATACATACACACTCAGCCACTCTAATCCTCTGATTATCAGGTCAGGGATTCCTCAAAAAGTCCCATTTTTCACCATGCCTCTACCCTAAATTCTGTCTCATGTCACTTTAGCCGAAACATATTGAAACACAGGTAAGTGTGAGTTCTAATTGTCAGTTATCTGGTGCAGCAAAGAATTATGTAAGATTCCTCAGCATCTAAGTTGCCTCTCATTTTTTTTCTATAACTTTTCATGTTTTCTATTTGAATTTCCTGGAGAGTCATTTCTACAATACAATGTGAGTGAGAAGGGAGTCAAGCAAGTTTAATGTCTTATCCAACACTTATTTAATGCTTATAATTCTCAAGGTTTATCACATGGATTACTTAATTGAATTCTTATAATAACTATATAAGGTCAGAGCCATGGCTATGTACACAGAAATATTGAGGGATTTAGAGTCTCAAGGAAGGCACATAGGAATATGCATACAATTCATTCATGGTTTAGCAAGTTTGAGTTGGGAAAGCATATTATTTATTGTGTACAGTGTGTTGTTAAGGAGATTAAAATACTTTGCAAGGAGGTGGATGTTGTGAATACATTTTGAATACATGAATTCCACCTAACTGTTTACTTTAAGATGGTTAGTTTTATGGTAAACACATTTTACCTCCATTAAAAAATAAATAATTGAGCAGGGAATTAAACCCAATCTGATTCCCAGACCACACAGTTAGCCATTACAATGTAGGGCTTCTCACCTGTATCTACTGACTTCAGATTTTTTCCAGATTACATAAAATTAAGATATTTTTATTACAAATTTTGTTGACTGTCTTTGTCATTCTTATAAGCACAGTATACTAAATCTTTAATGATGCAGTTTACGGGGTGGCTTATATTTAGCTTCTCAAATAACTTCTTATGGAACACATTTTACCTACAAAATTGCTAGAAAACTATGTTTCATAAAATATCTTTGAGGAATCACTGTTTACTTTAAAGAAATACAAAGAATGTTTATTACAAAATTATTTTAGCTTGGGTGGCTTTCTTAGTATATCAACAAAACAGAAACAAATATTTTAATAAATGCTGGGCATTTTACTGGGATTTCTTTTATATTCATTTCCTAGTCAAATGTTAATATTAGAACAAGGAAAATAAGTAATTTCATCATTATCTACCCTTGAAAAAACTTAATATTTACTCTTTAATTAAGTTTCATGTAAAGGAAAGGTCTACTCTGTACATCTAAAACTACTTCATTATAAAACATAAGGATGTAGGGGAATATACCTTTGACATCAGCAGGTTTTAGTGCATCAGTTTCTGGACTTCAGTATCACATTTAAAAACCTAAAAACACTAAATTTCTAAATTTGCAAGCCAGTTAATATTTTGTTAATTTTGGTGCTTCATTTTGGCTTACTTCTTTTCAATAGCAAAGGCAGATACTTTCAGAATAGTCAACTAGATTAAAATTAGAGCAAGCATTATAAATAAATCATGTGCCCATTGATCAAAAGTATCCTACAACACAGTCCTATTCTATTTTCTGTATGACATCAATTATAATTTCATTGATTGTGGTGTTGAAATTAATTAAAAATGAATTTACCTGCCATAGCTTTACATATATGCTTTATGACAGTTTTCCATCTAAATCTGAGTGTACATATCAGAATTTTCATAAATAAAGCATGTAAGGTACACAAGTCAACCCACCCTTCCAACATAAACTTAACTCTTCTGCTCACCGTAACTGAGAATTCTGCCTCTCATATTTTCCTTCATCCTACTGTCATGATTTGGCTCTACTTCCCTGTTCCTTTGGAAGCCCATTTGAAGTCATTTCCTGATGTTCTGACTGGATCCTATGATCTTGATGGAGCTTATGTGGATAGTCCCTGCTGCCATTTATGCTGGTGAACCTCTCACTGCTGGAGAAATGTCCCCACATAATCCAAATTGGACACAGTGCAAATACAACCTACTGCCCTTAGTCTGTATTTTAACATTACAACTCTTTACTCAAGATTAAAAGTAGCAAAAAAAGTCATAGACTTCAACACCATCAGACTTAATGTTCCTTCCTGAACAAAAATATCAACTCTTTGTACATAAGGAAAGACACGTTATTCACTATAATGTCTCTTACTCCATTCGCTTGACTTTGTCGTTATTAATGTTTATTTTTGGTTTAAGGCAATTCTTATCTTAATGTACACAACAGAGAACTTCCTTATCTCCTCACTTATAGTCTGTTTCTGAATCACAGATGGAGGTTGGTAGGGACTCAATGGGCAGATAGAGACCAAAACTCAGGCAACTTTGCCACACTAGGCAACCCAAGGGAAGGAACCATGAAGGGGTGAAGAGTCACCCATGGCATGATAGGAAGAGAGGTCACCTGGAACACGTGGGGTCCAAGTGCACAACAAGGAAAGGCAGCCAGAGATAGAACAGAGATTATAACCAACAGCTTGCCATAAAGAATATCATGTGGAAATATGGTAACCATCCTTCTTCATTCAAATTGGGACAAATAACCTCAGGGAATAAGGAAGGAATATGAAACAGCAGAGTGCTCTAGCACTCTTCCTACACTTTCTCAGTCATAACCCTTCCCAAACTGGGCCTCATTGCTTTCATCACCTACATACTCAAAACAGCCAGGGTATCAAATTTACTACATGCCTAGGCAAAGGGAGGCTCTTCCAATCAAATACAAAGCTGAAGTTTTGACATAATCAGAATTTATACAGTTTGGATCTGAAGTGTCCTCCAAAGGCTCATCTATAAAAGTGCTGGCTCCCAGCTAATGGTGGTGTTGGGAGGTGGAGCTGGTTCAGGAAGTCAGGAGCCCTGAGGTTATATCCAAGAAAAGACATTGAGACTCTTCTGCTTCCTTGCTGTCACGAAGTGAGAAACTTCAGGACATTCTGTGCTCCCTGGCATGTTGTGCTGCACCACAGGCTCAGAGAAGCAATGACTATGGCCTGAAACCTCCAAAAAAGATGAGCATGAGGAATCTTTCCTGCCTTGAAGTTATTTATCTCAGGTATTTTGCCATAGTTTTGAAGCATAAGAATTAATATTGTATTCAAATAAAATATTTTAGTAATAGAAGTCATAACTATACATTCTACAGATTTAACTAAGGTAGCAGGCATATTATCCAGTCATGGAGTTTTCAGAGAATGCTGCTTAAATTTAAAAATGATAGTGCTTTATATCTTCAGTTTCACCAAAACTATTTTGATGATCTCTCTATAAAAAATATAGAAAAGTAAATGACTCTTTTGTGTCTATCTTTGAACAAGAAGGTCTATTACTCCCTATTCTTAGTCATTGTTTTCCCAGTCAGATCTTCTCAGATTGTGCAGTAATAGGCCTGCAGTCCAGGGTGGTGTTCAGTCAGTCTTTATTGATAGCAGCTTCATATTCTTTGCGATCAACACACTATGTAAAGCTGGTGAGAAGGTAGAGACTGACAACTGTTCTTGTCAGCTTGATCTCTCTTCCAGGAGCCCATGCAACCCAAAATCTAGTGCGGTGAATGCTTCTAAGTTAAGAAAACTCATAATCCCTTAATGAAAGTGAACTTCTGTTTGGTTAATTAATTTCAAATTATGAGCATAAACTTGGTCTATAGTATTATCATATAAGTGAAATCATGAAATATTTATATTCTTTGTGTATCTAAGTATTTCACTTAACATTTTGGTCTCAGGATCCACCCGTGTTCCTGCACGTGAAATGATTTCATTCTTTTTATGGTGTGGCAATATTTTATTGTATAAAATAAACTGCATATTTTTTACCTGTTAATTTGATGATGAGGATCTAGGCTGTGTTCAGAGCTTAGCTGTTGTGAATTGCTTGCTATAAATATGGGTATGTCTACATCACTATAGTATTATTATTTTGAAGTAACAAAATTTTACAAATGGAGGGCAGAGTAGCAGTGGCAGGGACTGGGGTTAGAGCAAAGACAGAGGAATGGAAGGAAGGCAGTTTTGGTTATAAAATGGCAACATGAGGGATCCTTGCAGAGTTGGAAATATGCAGTGCTTTGGTGGAGGATATATAAATCTACACAGGTGATAAAGTTGTATACAGAATTTAGAATTAATTAATTCTAATTCACAGTGGGGATATTCGAACAGTATTAGTGGCTTATATGACTTTCAGTATTCTGATGGTGACAATACAATATAGTTTTACAAAATGTGACATTGGGGAAAACTGGTCAAAGAATAGAAGCACTTTTTATCTCACATTTTATAACTGCACATAATGTACAATTCCTTAATAAAAAATTTCAATTACATTAAAATACAAAACTTCTCATTACCAGTTCCCCAAACTGGTTATATTTTTAACGCATATTTTTACATAAACTAAGCTGAATTACTTCCAATTGCCTAAACTAAAAAATGAGATTCATTTCACATTCTTCCCCTCTCTTCTTTCTTTATACTTATGTTTGTTAAATGTAATATTTTTATATTCATTGTATTGGTGTACTAGCTTTCCAAAATTTCACATACACAAGAGCATAAAAATTTTATTTCCTTACAGTTACAGAGTTTGGGAAGTCTAAGATAAAGGGGGAAGCTGTGCCCTTGTGGATCTCAGTAAGGGTCCCAAAGCACCAGGGTTCCTTCCTCTCAGCTCTGCAGGGCATTCCTGTCCTTGAGATTCTGAGCAGAAATTATCAGACCTCTCCACACTGAGACAGTGGCCTTGACACTTGTTAATAAACTTGGACGTCATTTCCCCTGTTTGTAAGAGCAGTGTGTTTGTAGCTGTGTAACTCTATAGTCCCATCCTGTTAAATCCACAACATTCAGCTTACTTCATTTTATCCCATTTACAGATGCTTGAGTTCCAGTTGGCAGTGTTTCAGCTCATAGAGTTCCACAAGCTCCTTAGTAAATAGCAATTCAGCCAAACTCTTGGTGTTCTCTTCAGAATATATTTTATCACTTTTGCAAAACAAATGACTGACATTTTTTCCAGATATTTAGGTTCTAGTTGATTTTTTGCTTGAAATCCCGTCTTCAACTCATTTTTCTCTTCTACTATTTTATTAGAAATAGGAGAAACCAAGTGACTTACTCAACACACTTTGCTTAGAAATCTCAGCTAACTAGCTTTTCCATTGCTCACACGCACTACCTTATACCAAAAAGTAGATCACAATTCACCCAAGTTCCTTGTCACTATATAATAAGCACACGCTGTTCTCCAGTTTCTAAAACAGTAACATAGTCCTTGTTTCCATCTGAGACATTGTCAGAATTGCCCACATTTCTGTCATACATCTAAAACTTTTCCCAGCCTCTATCCAGTACCAAGTTCAAAGCTGCATCTACATTTTTAAATAGTATTTTTACACTAAATTTATTTTAATTAACTTGAATTGCCAGAACAAAACATAATAGGCTGGATGGCTTAAACAACACTAAATTTCTAACAGTTGTGGGCTTGGAAGCCAACAATACAGACTGGATTCATTTCTTGGCTTATAAGCACCAGCTGTGTACACAAATGCTAGTTTGCTTTTGTATGTATTCAGGCCAAGAGAGTAAAGGAGAGTTCTCTCTCACTTTCTTCATCATAGTTGAATTTTATGCAACTTGGATGTCACCTTTGTGACCTTAATTAACACTAATTGCCTCCTAAGAGCACTATCTTTAAATTTTGCCACACAGGATATTAGGCCATCCACATACAGATTTTATAGGAATATGATTCAACCCAGAGCTTTAAAACATACATTTACCATCTCACAGTTTTCATATGCACATCCAGGGATGTGCATATGGCTCAGTTTGTCTTTTACAAGGCTACAATCATGTTTCAGCTAGATTGGGTCTGTACCTAGAAGATTACTAAGGAATATATTCACTTCAAGTTCACTCCAATTGTTGACAGAATTCACTTTTTATTTGATAGGATTAAGGACCCCGACTTCTTGATGGATATTGGTCAGGGACTGTTCTCAGCATTTGCAACTACCCTGAGCCCTAGAGGATGCCTTGGTGCTCTGCTATGGGGCTGTGTCCATGGCCTCTCTCACAGTATACAATTTACTTCTTCCGGCAAAAGGAAAGCAAGAATGAGTTTGCTAATGAGATGTAGTTTTATATAATGTGACAAACTCATGCAATTGCCATGCCATCATCCTGGACACATACTGTAAAGTCACAGGAGTGACACAGTATCACTTTAGCCATAATCTATACAAAATAAATAACTCAGAGGTTCTGTCTATGTGGGAAAAGGATACACACATTAGGAGGTAGGAAACATGGGAGCTGCATTTGTTAATGGTTAATTTCCTTATGATACCCATTCTTTCTGGAGTGAGACAGAGTTTCAGTGTTGTTCATTTTCATCTGTCAAGTGACCAAAGATGTTGAACATTTTTTCACACATACTTGCTGTTTGTATAGCTTCATCTGAGAAGTGCATATCCATCTCAGATGCTTATTTTTGCATTGAGCCTGTGAATTTTGGGGGTCTGATTTTTTTTTAGTTCTTTATATGTTCTAGATAAAAGTCCTTTGTCTGTGGGACACTATGTGAGTTGTCTTTTCACTGTTGGTGATTTCTTTTGTTGTACAAATATTTTTAATAAGGGAAGATTTCATTTGTTGATTCTTTTGCAGTATTTTCTACATGATCTGGGTTTTGTTTATGAAGTTTCTGCCTACAGTTATGTCTTCAAAATTTCTGCCTATTTTTTCTTGCAGTAAATTTGTGTTTCTACTTAAATATTTAGAATCTTTGATCCATTTTGATTTTAGTTTAGAGCATAATGATAGACCTGGTGCTAGTTTTAGTGTTTGACATGTGGAAAGCCAGTTTTCCCAGCACCGTTTATTAAAGACTGTCTTCTCCCAGTGAACATGTTTGGCTCCTTTGTCAAAGAAAACGTGGCTTAATGTGTTACGTCTGCTGCTTCTATTCTGTTTCACTTATCCTCAGGTTTTTTGTTTGTTTGTTTGTTTTGTTGTTTTTTTGCCAGTATCATATTGATTTTATTACAGTAGCTTTACATTATAAATTTAGGTCAGGGATTGAAATATCCCTGACTTGCCTTTGTTGTCTAGAATTCAATTCAGCTATTCCCCTTCTATCTTCCCAGAAGAATTAACAACGTCATACCATAGTGATGTATGGGCAACCATGTTTATATCAGCACAACTTGTAATATCTAAGTCTTGGAAACAACACAAATATGCATTAAGAGAGGATACAAAAGATGTGATAAATATCAAGATACTTATGAATCTACATCTATACCTATATCTCTATGTCTATGTCTATGTCTATGTCTATGTCTATGTCTATGTCTATGTCTATATCTATATGAGTGCTTCTTAGTCAGATAAACTTGAGACTTTCGTAAGTGGATGCAACTCAAGACCACACTCAAATGAAACAAATCAGACCCACATGTGTAAACTACATATAGTCTCACTAGTGTAAGAAGTTGAATAAGTAAATAGGACTCAAATGTGCAACAAATATTGTGAATTTGGAAGAATCTTTAAAAAAATTAGAAACTATGATGGGGAAAAAAGGAAAGGAAGAAAGGAAATAGGAAAAAATATATATGCACATGGTTGTTAAGATATACAATTAGTTGCTCTTAGTTTATTGAAAAGTTTATGCTAATATTGTTTGAACAATATTTCATGCCTGCATTTTAAACTCTAAATATCTACTGTAAATATAACAGTGTATAATGTATGAATTATTGTTTATCACCTACTAGCCTATTTTTTTTTTTGTCTTTTTCGTTTTTATTGGTACCAGGGATCAAACTCACGACTGCCTGCTTGCAAGGCAGGCGCTTATGCCGCTGAGCTAAATCCCCAGCCCCACTACTAGCTTATTTTGAATCTCTATTTAAATTTTTATTTCCTGATTTTTAAAATAAAAAGTAAAACCATATTAAAATCGCTATAAAATAATTTTAAAAATATAAAAATTATTTTGTTTCTTTTCTCCACTATATTAACAGTTCTGAATCATAGGATGTTACCTCATTATACTAAAATGCTGCGTTCACATGACCTTTTGTCATCTAATACCGTGAGACCCTGGAAGGCAAAGATAATCCTGACCATCTATAATCTGTATGACACATCCTGACTTCTTATAAAGAGTCCAACTAAACTAATATAAGCAAGGTATGGAAGTATAATTCCTCTAAACCATCTACAATTTACAATTCAATTTCTACATTTAATCACATTAAACCACCTAAAACTAAAGCAAAGATTTTCAAAATGCACTTGTGCGACATAAATACCTTTTGTATAACATTAACTCTTGCAAAAATGTACTAAAAGCAAATTAAGATTCTTGCAAATTTTTCACCCTAAAAATGATATCTATCTAAAGCTATACAAATACTTTTGAACATGCTTATATAAGTGACAAACATACAGTAGAATTATTCCTCTACTATTTAAAGAATATTTGAGATGATTGTTATGAAATTTAAAACAACATTCCACTCACTACAGAAGTGAAAAGCAGTCAAATAACCTTTATTAAATATGTATTATATAACATAAGAATTGGTCTAGACACATATGTCAATTAGTACCTGCATTACCCCTATGATAACTATCAGTCCACATATTTTCTCTTTGAGGGAACCTGCCCTGGATTCCACAGCTGGTAAATTCCAGTTACACTTCAAACCCAGAAGGTCCAACTTCAGAAGTGTGACCCTCACACTTCCTTATACAAGATGAATACCTAAAAAACACTCATTTCTATTCACCAACATCATTGCTGTTCCCTGGAATATCAGGCAAAGGGGGTAGTAAAAATTACCAACAGGCTCACAGTTGATACTTCCCAGCCACACAAAACCAAGATTATTTGCCTTGTGCTGTTGGATTAAGTACCCTGCCAAGATGTCACGCCAAAGCCTGACTTAAGAGAGATTTCTGCCTAGGCAGTTAACTTCCCCTCTGGCAGCGTACATTGACTGGCAGGGTTTCCCCAGTCACATCAGTTTCTCGACAGGGACTTAAAATCATTAGGAAAAAAAAATCACATAAAAAAATTGCAAAAAAAAAATGGTGAATGTGTTTCAAATGTATAATAATCTCAGAAAATTATCCACATATTCATTTAGAGAGTGCTTTATTTTTCATGTAAGTGTAAGACAGAATAGATGCAGTATGTCATGAGTCATATGAAATTACAAATACTGTATTTGTGTGAGACAGAATAGGCATCAATTATTACTAACTAGAGAAGTGAATGGGGATGAAAATAGGAATTAAGAATGTGTTTGTACATGTACCAACTTCCCACATGGAATGCAAACGCTATGTACTGCAAACATGTACTAAAATTATTTGAAAAAACATGTATATGAAGATATGTACATGTATATCCATACTTTTCTCATAGCCAATACTAATGCCCAACATTTCCATAATCATAAAATTATTTCAACACATAGGAAAATAAAGAACATAGCTTCACCACCTTTTGCACAGTTGGAAGGACCCAAAATGAGGCAGTTGATCCAGAGCGGTTTTAGAGAAATTGTAATCAGATGTTCTGAAACTATTCAATATTTAACTGTCTCCAGAAAAATAATATCAAAGCTTATCCTATCTCACTTAAATCTTTAATGTTCTGGTTTAAGCAGCTTTTCCTCTTGATACTTCCTTCATGGAGGAAAAGCTCTTGGAATACATTTCTCCTAGGTGTGTGATTCATTTTCTGGTTCATCTTCTTCCACAGCTGTCCTTCTGAATCTGAGTTTCCTTACTTTGTATCCACAGGTACCACTTTGTAACTTCTATTCAGGGTATAGATCCTCTGTCAAACTCTTCTAGCATTTAGCCATTGTATGTTATGATCTTTTTTCTTATTGTTAATTCCAGCTTGCTTTTTGGCCATAGTATTCCAGTTTGAAATAACAGGCATCATGAACTGACTTTGAATGATTCTCATATTAATTTATAAATTAAGTTTATTGGTGCATATTAAATGTATATATAATCACATTCAGCATGGATAATTTGTACCTATTCATGATATATCTTGATTCTTCTTTTTTTCCCCATTCCCTTACCCTTGCCCTTCATTTCTTCTTCCTCTGCTTATTTACAAAAGCTTCATTTCTATTTTCCTTCTTTTCTTGTTACTTTTTTCTTCCACCATTCCAGTTCTGCTTTCTATTTGAGTACTTTCGCTGTATTTTACAATATCTATTATATATTTTGTTCCTTATTTACACTTTTTGTTTTTGGTCTTTTTCCTTTTTATCGGTACCAGGGATCGAACTCACGACTGCCTACTTGAAAGTCAGGCCCTTATGCCGCTGAGCTAAATCCCCAGCCCCCCCTTACTTACATTTTTGTAAATGTAAATACATTTACATTTTGTGTCTCATGTACTGCATTACATCCATGAAATGATGTTTATTTTCCTGATTGTTTCTTCTTGTCAAAATGATGTAATTCTAACTTGATTTGTTTCTGTGTTCATCAATAACATAGGTACTCTAAACGGATTTTACAATAATACATGTATATCCTATTTCAATAATTTTATCATCAGAGTTATCAAAATACATTAAATATATTCTATGAACATTTGAATAATTCCATTGTTTCACTTGACAAGCCATTAATAACAGTTCTTTGAATATGGTTTTACAAGGATCAATAGTTTCTTCTACTTAGGCTATGGTATATACTTCATAATTAAATTTATAATTCTGGTATATTCTTCCTTTAAAATTTACCAGGAACAAAAGTGCTTATTATATGCCATATAAAAACATGTAACATAATTTTATTTTTCTAACTATTCAGTAGTAATATAACATTTTATACTTTATAGAAACAGAACATTTGAATATAGTTTAATATACATACCTTTGTCCAAGGCACATCCTGCTATGGTCTCAGGATAGGAACCTAAAATAAAAAAATGTACTTATTAATATACAAAATAATTACTATAAACAGGTTTTAAAATACTAGTAAACATTTTAAATTTCAACCATTGATTATGTGTGCCTATCAACTTCAATATGACATTTTACCTTTTTTTTTTAATGGCATTCATTAAGACAAAAAGAATACTTCATGAGTGGTCCACAACACTTCTTAATTTAAATTTCTAAGGAAGTCTATTAATTCTCCAGTTTTTTTCCTCCAGAAAGAAGTAAAGAAGCTGATTCATTTCCTGATATACAAATGTCAATTTCATGCAAAAAACAGACATCATTTTTCTAAAATACTACATGAATTACCAGTTTCAAAACAGACTAATTTGATATGTGATAATAAGTCTTATAATATCTGCTTATCAAAAAGTGACAATAAGACACCAATTAGTTAACAATGATTTTCTTTTTTAAAATGATTTTCACAGTAATAATGTTTCAAATTTTCAAGCAGATGATAGCTTTAAATATGTTCAAACCAACCTAGGCACTTTAGAAATCAAATGATACAACAGAACCACATAGCCTGAACTAAAGCCTAGTATTTCCATCTTTTTTCTGCTTTATTACTCTATTAGGTTCCCAATTTCCAAATATGTTCAAAAATCCATATCCCTAAAAGCACAGATCCAAATCTGAGAATTCATGCTGTGAATGTGATCTTACTAATTATAGGAAATTTGATTATATGCAGAGTGAAAATCTCATTTTTTTTTTTTTTTTGTATCTGGTTGCCTAAAATAACCAGATGTGGAGAAAAAACAAAACAAAACAAAAACAAAAACAAAAACTAGAAGAAATCAACTTTCTTTGTAATCTCTACCAGTATTTTGGAGTTAAAAGTCTACTATGAATGATAATATCTATACGGCAGGAAGAAAAGCAATGTCTCTTTCACAGTTTGTGTTTTCAAATTCAAAAAGTTTAGCTCTGGGAAGTATCTAAGGTGGATACAGTGACATATGCCCTTAATCCTGCTACTTGGAAGGATGAGTCAGGAAAATCACCATGAGTTTCAGGTCAACCTCAGCTACAACAATGATGAGCCTCTCTAAGTCTGAGTGCATAACCAACTAACTCGATTTAACTAACTGACTTCAAACTTGATTTAAAGGTTTTCTCTTGAGGAGCTTTTGGGCAACTAGAAAAAACCAAGAAACTCAGTGGCCTAAAATGTGGTCAAAACAATAAACGTGTGTACAAGTGAACATATGAGCACATCTTATACAAACTCATAGAGAGATTTTTTTACCTGAAAATAAACATACAAATATACGTACGCATATAAAACTGTGTGAGGCCAATTTCTTTTGTGTTCAAAAATAAAAAGTTCATATCAACATATTTAAATCTTGGTTCCTTGGATTGCCAGACAACTCAGACATAAAATAACATAAACCACCCTGACACTCAATTTTTCATTAAAATTTTTTTTATAAAAACTAAATGCTATAATAACAATCAATTGTTCAGAAGAGTTTTGGGACATAGTAAGTGGTTCCAAAACTTTATTTAAGTCTAAAAAATATCAAGAGATGGGACAGAGAAAGGAAGGAAAGACAAAAGGAACAAGAAAAGGAACTACGATGTATTATGTACAAGGTACCAACTCCTCACAAAAATGTAAACATTATGTATTACAAAAATGTACTAATAAAACAGTATTAAAAGTTTTAAGTAAAATGGTTCTGAAAAGTTATTAAATAAATGAAATTTCTTAGTGTATCTTATATGTAATTGAAAATTATTTTACTGATCATCTGTCAGGTAAAAATCTTTTTTTTTTCCTAAGCACATAATTATATGCAAAAAAGTTGATAAATAAAAGTTGTTACAGTTTTGGTCTAATCGTCCCCAGAATGTTTCATGTGTTCAAATGTGGGATTCCTGAAAGGTGCTGGATCATTAAGATTCTATACTCTCCAGTGGATTACTCCACTGAGTACAGTTGAATGTGCTATTAGGAAGTGGGACCTGATTACATCAAGTAGACTATTGGAAATGTCGCCTGGGAAGGTGTAGTCTTGCCTTGGACACCCTCCCTCCTCTTTCTTCCAGTCCCCTCTCCATATCCTGGTTGCCATATTGGACATGGCTGTGTAGACCATGCCCTTTCACTATGCCCTTTCAATCTTGGAAAAGCTGTCCATGAATTGAACTCGCTGTGCACTAAAATATCCTCTCTGCCTTGGTGGCAGGTGTCAAATATTTTGTTTTATCAATGGAAAATTGGCAAATACACAAGTAAAAATGATATGCTTTACTCACATTTTTTAAAATAAGCAGACTCTAGGTAAAAATAGAACAAGCTAGTACTTGTGAATGATGCATTTGAAGCAGTACTTAAAGGCAATAATTTCATATTTTGAGCTTACTTCTGATCTTGTATAACTAGAGGAACATAAAATCTCCTTAAATGAGAAGAAAACACTATTTTGCAGGCCAAATTAGAATCCTATAGTTTAATATCCACTGGAGTCAAAGTAAAGGGTGAAGTTTATGCATAAAACTGTGGATAATCACATTTTTTTGCAGATTGTAATGAATTTATTCCAGAAATATATGGATCAACAAAGTCAGACTGAAGCTTAGAAAAAAAAAATAGGCAAATAAGTCAACGCTCTGAATAATCAGGGCATCAAAAATTGCATTAAAGTTGCTTGGTCTGACTTTTTTGAATTATATATATATATATATATATATATATATATATATATACATACATATTTCAAATTATTTAATGAGTAAGAAATAAATAAAGACATCTATTTTTTGATGATTGGTGCAATGGAACTGAACAGAGGCTAAAATTAAGAAGAAACATATTTAAATTTTAAAATAAAATAAAAAAAGAAAGAATAAAAAATATCAAGTAAGAAAAATGCCAAATATCAAACTTAAAAAGAAGACAATATATTTGGTGTATTATGGTTTCAGCATATCATATTTTTGGTGCCTTGGACCCTTGATTTTGGTGAAGGGAGCATAAATTGTCCACATTATATAACTGTTTTGGTCAGTGATTATCAGGGAGATGTCAATCCCCATTTCTGCCTACATACATCAATTTCTGGAAGCATTTTTGGTCATGATTAAAAGTAAATCTTACTGGTATCCAGTGGGAAGATACTATGCATGGAACAAATATCTTGTAATGCACAGGACAGCTCTTCTCAAGGAAGAATTCTCTAACCCAGAATATCCATTGTGTGAGCCCTGGCTGATTTGGTAGAGCAGATGGAAGCCTCTCTCTTATCTCTCCATAAGCCCTCCAAAACCATGAGATTATATCATCTGATTAGAGTGGATCCCCCAGGAAACAAAGCTGTGGTAAGAATCCTGACAGAAGTTATTTTAGTTTCCAGTAGGCTGCCTAAACAATAACTAGTGTTTACTGTAACTACAGTGAATTAGTCACAAGTTGATGAACTAGGAAACACCAACATTTTATACTACGTCAATGTCAACTCAATAAGTAATTGCATTTGCACTCCTTTTCTCAAATGTAATATGTCAGAAAACATTTTTCTGGATTATATTATTTGTTTTTTAAAAAAAGTACAATCAGTGACTAACATTATTCTATTTGAAATAATTAAAATTACAAGTTGTTTGCTTTATCATTATTAGAAATTTTGGTATTCTAGGTCTCCTGTAGCTCCCAATGAACTTTAGGATTGTTTTCTATGATTCTGTGAGATTTGCTGTTGGAATTTTGAGCAGGATTACATTAAATCTGTACAACAGTTTTGGAGTTTTGTAAGTATGGCCATTTTCATTACTTTGGTTCTTCCTTCTCAGGAGCAAGCAATATTTTTTCATATTCTGATATCCTTTTCAATCTGCTTTTTCAGAGTACTGTAGTTTTCAGTGTAGAAGTCTTTTACTTCTTCCATTAGTTTATCTGTAGTTATTTATTTATTTATTTATTTATTTATTTATTTATTTATTAGATTCGATTGGGAAAGTAGCTGTTTCCTTGATTTCTTTCTCAGTGACTTTGATACTCATCTACAGTTTGAGTGCTGATTTGTATCCAGTTAACTATTGAATATGGTTATTAAATCTGGAAGTTTTTGATGGCCATTTTCGGCTCTTATAAACCCCAAACATCATGTCATGCCATGTAGTATATCATGTCTTCTGCAAATAATAATTCAACTTCTTCCTTTTCTACCCTTATTCACTTTATTTCTTTCTCTTGTCTAATTGCTCTGGCTGTTTCCAGAATCTTATTGAACAGGAATGGTGACACTGGACATCCTTGTCTTGTTCCTGATTTTAGAATAAAAGCTTTCAGTCTTTCACCATTTAGTATGATGCTGGCTATTGGTTTGTTATAGATGACTTTTAACAGATTGAGATAATGACCACCTACTCCAATTTTTTGAAAGATTTTTATCATGAATGGATGTTGGGCTTTATCAAACATTGTTCCTGTATCTTTTGAAATGATCATATCTCCCGTCTAACTCTGTTAATATGTTACATTACATTACTGATTTTCATATGCTGAATCATTCCTGCATTCCTAGGATTAACTCTACTTGGTCATGGTGGATGATCTTCTTGATGATTTGCTGCATTCTGATGTGGTTCTTTGAATACAATGGAGTGTTACTTATTTTTAGAGATGAATAAACTTGAGCCATTTCTAGGTAAATTGCTTGACCCTGAGATCATATTCTAAAGTGAAATAGATCAAACACTTATGCAAAAACTCTTTTTCCCCCTCTGGTGTGAGAAGCTAAAAGTATAAATAAGGATCAAGATGTGTAAGACATGTTGTAAAATAAGAAGAAAATATTCAAAGTTGAAGGAGAAGTAGGGAGGGGAGGGGAAGTGGGGAAGGAATAAAAAAGAAAAAAATGAGAAGGGAAGAAAAATGGAAAAGAAACTTTTGTAAATAAGAAGAGAAGAAAGGTGGCGGTCGAGTCAGAAAATGGGGGGAAGGAATCAAGATGTAGAATGTATACATACAAATTCCCTGTGACAATTATGGTTAATTATGTATACCTAAAATGTGCCAATAGGCTTAATTTTTAAAATATTCATTAAATCAATATTCAGGAGGTGACAACCAAATCATTTTCATAGAAAATAAAGTGCTTTAATCCTACCGATTTAGTTTGCCTGAAAAACAAGTCTACTTTTTAAACAAAACTATGATGTAGTTCTATTGGGATTTATATGAAGTTATACTATATTCACTTACCTGAAATAAACTAATCTTTAAACACAGAATTGTTGTTACTATTCAATAAGCTCTAGGATAATTTCATACTTTTCTCATTCCACTCATTTGAGAATGCCTTGCTACTATCACAATGCTCAGAACAGTTAATCAGTGAAACATGAATATTCTCTTTTAATGATTTAGTGGGGTTTGTAACCTGAAAAAAAAAAAAAGTGTCCTGACAGCCTCTAAGGATTTCTGCAAAGTCCAAACATCTAAAATCATTAATTAGAGATAACATTCAGCAGGTCAAATTTTAACAAGGGAAATGGGGAAAGGATGTTAGGGGATACATAGAGGAAAGAGCTCTTTAAAATGATAACGATTTAGGTGATGACACTGGGGTGAACCCTAATCCATTTTGACTAATGTCACTTTTAAAAGAAGAGTTAGGGCACATAAAGGAGTGAGTCATGAGTTTTTTAGTCGTCATTGAAATTGAAAAGAAAGGTCTGTAATTTGGGTAAAGCTAGAGATGGTCAAGTACCTGTAACAATGTCATGAAAACCACAAATTCTTCAGGATTTGACCATACATTTTGAGCATAACAAGATTTGTTGTTACAGTGACAGATTTATGTCAACAATTCTATCACCACAGAAGAATCACTCTTTACTAAAAAATAAATGATTATCACAATGATGGATGCATATTAAGTTCAATATGTGTGTTTTAAGTTTATGAAAAATCTATTTTACCACATTTCTTAACTATTTCATCTAATCAGTTTGACTGTGTATCTACGTATGAGTCAGAGATATACATAGCATCGATATTTTATATCTTTCTTTAGCAGGGTGTATTTACAGGAACCCAGTGAATGATCATTAAAGCATTCATGAGTCAGTGCATATATGTACAAATTGCATTAAGATTATTTTCCACATCTTTTTTGAATGATAAAATATAATCTTTTCATTCACAGTCAGAATTGGATGCCTTAATTTAATCATTGTAATGAAACTATCAGCACTACAATCATCAAGTTTATAACCTATTGAACTTATCATAGTGGTTCTTCTCCAGGTTATATCAGTTTCCTTGTAAAAACTGTCAGAAGGCTAGTGATGCACTCCTGTAATCCCAGCTCTCAGGATGCTGAGCCAGGAGACTCATAGCAAATTCAAGACCAGCCTGGGCTACAAAGGGAGCTCAAGGCCAGCCTGATCTGCATAGCAAGATCCTGTCACAAAAATACGAACAAAACAAACTGTCAGAAGAGCAAAAAGACTGGCAGCAGAATTACTCTGCAATACTTTACTTATAGATGGTCTTTAAAATAATATATTTTCAACTTGATTTGGAGGAACTTTTCACACCATTTTCATTTCCCTACTGATGTATGACCAATTTCAATAGATGCACTGTATTCTACATGTTTAAACTACCCAATGTGTGGTACTTTGTTATAGCAGCTCTAGAAAACTAACAAAATTGATAATTTTCATTTAAAGTACATATCTATCAAAAAATTGATATTGATAAAACTTGTCTTCACTTTTCTCCCATTTTGCATTTAATACTTTTCTTTTTTTTTTTTTTGCATTTGTCTTTTTCTTGCATGAGCTTATATAAATGACTCACTTTTAAGTATCAGAGGTATCAGAGTACTATCCACCAGGCAGCATAACTCTCCTATCCTGCTTTTCCAGTAGCGTTCTAAAAGGATCTATCCTAACCCAAAGGGAAAATCTATCACAAAGACTAATTACCGAGAACAGCTTGGTGTGTATCTATCTTGGAGGATATTTGTCTACAAAAAGTAAACAATGCCTGTTTTATGTAGCAAGTCTTTTTTGTTGTTTTGATTTGTTTTGATAGTAATGAGCAGGTGTGATGAAACTGTCATCTTCACTCATTGCTGATGGCAGTATAAATTGGAAAGCAATTTGCCAGCATCTATCAAAGTTTAAAAATATTTGCTTCCTTTTTCCCAGTTATTTCGCTTCTGGGAATCTCATAAAAGGACATTTTCACAGATGCTGACAAACCTTTATGCATTCTGATAATCCATTTCAGTAATATTTATACTAGCCATGTACCTCAGAAAGGAAACCAAGCTGACTGCCTTAGATTGGATAACCCGCGGTGCTCCCACAGCATGGCGGAAATGCTGAGAGTCTATTTGCGCACTATGTTTCTAAAAGTAACTTAATAGCATAATACAGTATTAAGTGAATTTTATAACTTGGGTTGTATAAAGAAATAAAAGGATTCCATTACATAAAACCAAATTAACTCCCCAAACAGGAATTCCTTTTACTCTATCATCTGCTTTCCTTCCTCCTCCCCCATGTTTCTTTTTATAAGACACACAGTTAAGCAGAATTCTAAGACACAGACATGAGTCACTAGGGTTTTCAGCATGCTCCATCACTTTAAGAAGTAAGAATAAAGTTTTCTATTTTTAAATTCTATGAATACAACTTGGTACCTGCTTCACTCTTAAAATGACCTGCTTCCCTCTCTTATATTCACTGATTGACTCTGATGACCTTGAATGTTAACTTGTGCTTTCTCATATGGAGAATCAAAAGGTAATCTTCCTTGTTCCATAACAGAAGTATTGCCAAGTATACTTCACAACATAAACCTAAGGATTGTTCTCTGTAGTCTTCTCAATTTTCTTATTTTGTGTATATGTTGTTTTCTTGGAATGGACCCATCTAAAGCTTACTGTGCTGTGATCAGCCAATAAGAATTTAGCAAATTTACATTTTCAGAAATGAGTATAGCATTGTAAATGACTCACAGTTATAAATGTTGATTCAAGCTGCTGAGGAAAGACTGACCATATAGTGTCTAGGCCATTGTACTACTTAATTCTTTCAAACTGAACAATGATATGCAAAACCCTTTGGTATAGTAAGCAAAGAGATTTTGGAGGAAAAGTTATGAAAATACTTTTGGTGATTATCTCTGGTGATTTACTTTATTCAAGATTTTCCATTTAAAAAAAAAAACATATTATATTTCCCTTAAATATACTGTTAATGTTTCATTCCAGAAAATAAAAGACTAGCCTCCTATAAATGCGAAATGAATGGGATTCATCAGGATAATTGGGCACCAGTGTGTATATGCATCAAGGCCTGTTCCCCTATGCCCGTCCTCAGAATGAGTTATGCAGGCAATGCTGTGGGCATCCAGAGTTAAGAGTACCAAGTCATGGTGTACCACACAGCTGGCAATCGTGAAGTAGTCCAGGCCATGTAGGTTTAAAACACTTGAAGATTGACTTTCATTTCATCCCCCTAGAGAACTTTTTGTCTACAATCCAATTTTCTTGAGGTTAGAATCTACTTTATGAAACTAAGCCTCTTTAAGAATTACTTTACTCTCTGAATAATAATGCACTGGTAGAAATACAAATTCTTTTTTTTTTCTCACAGTAAATATGGGATGACTTGTGGTCAGGGACCTGGGATTCAGACACCAGATTTATCACATATAACTTGTGTTTTGGGTAGATCGCTTTCTTCCGAGGGGATCATAGTTGTCTGAATATTCACCCAGTGAATATTATCATGTTCAGTAGCCACCTAGGGCCACTCACATAAATAAATACTGTGTTCGTAAAGTTATTTTTTCTATATAGGAGCAACTAGTTATGTTTACCAGGTACTGCTTTCTTTAGTTTGAGCGGTAGGGCATTTGCCTGGTTTGAAGATGCCAACATTCTTATACATAAAACATAAGCATTCACCATAAGCCTTGGGGGTGTTATTTTTTTTTTTTAATTTTCTCAGTAAGTGCAGCAGATTTGTGAACGTATTATGAACCTTACAGTACTCAGCAAGGGTTAATCATGATATTCTTTTTCTCTCTCATTCATCAGTCTCTCATAAATGTTTAATCTAAAAAAAAGGAACAACAAGCAAAAGAAAATAAAATGTGGAATTAATGTGCAGAACGGCAGCATGGACATTATGCTGGGTTTGCACATCATTACCTGAAATGCAGCCTTAGCACCTTGCAATGAGGAAGGGGAAGGAAACATGTCCCTCACTATTTCTGAGTCATGGACTTCAGTACCAATTTGGAGGTTTGAATGTTCCACTATCATCCGTCAATAATAGGCATTCGTGTTATCTGTAACCCTATAAGGTTGTCAGCTAACTGCATTAATAATCGAATGCCATTTTACTTTGTCTTTGTAATTTTAACCACAGATTTTTATCAGTGAAAGTATCTTGCTCTCTAGTACTGCTAACACAGACTGATCATCATTAATACTTTATCTAAAATATTTCTCTGAAGCTATAGGTATGGGTTCTTGTGAATTTTAATTCATGTTTTTCAAGAGAAGCGAGTTCATAGTCCTATAAATTCCAATTTTGGCAGAAACACTCTGGCTTTGGGGAAATCATTTAACCTGTTTGACTTCATTCCCTTCATAGAATAAAATTATTAGAATTGCAATATAATGATTTACTCTTTTCAAAATTCTGTGACACTGTTATGCATTTCTTAGGGGGAAGGTGCTAGATAGAAAGTTCTTGCAAAATTTAAAGGCTAGATTGTTCTAGCTAATCACATTTTTATTCTTATCCACACTGTCTTTCAACTTACTATAATAAGAGTACTCAAAAAGAGAATTCTTGTACTAAAGTTATATAAGAGCTTATCATCCTCCAGACTAATACATATTTCTCAGTGGAGGCTTTCAGAAAGAGTAATATTAGCCTTCTGGACCACGAAAACCAAAACCCTTGGTTCCCTGAATGTACCACATTCTCTTTGACATCTGTGTTTATCACAAAGTTTTCTTGTTTCATTTCCTGCCCAAAACACTATCTCAGACTGAAACCTTCATCACTTAGCTCGTAGGTTCCCCCAATTCCATCCTTCTGCCAGGTGTATCTGCAATCTGCATATCCCTGAAAAATTGCACATTCCTGTGTGACAACCCTGAAGAGCAATTGCTATTTTACTCATCTGGCTCTTATATTACTTAGGAGTTTCTGTGCAGAAGGGACTTTCGTTTTTGATTCGTCTTGTCTACCACCTACAATGTCAGACACATAAGAGACACTCATAAAATATCTATTGAATGAATATATGATCTGATAAACAATGTGTTTCATAGGAAAGCCTAGTAGTTTCTTTGCACATGGTCTGAATTCCAAAGACTATCTCCCTTGTACCTTAAAAAGGTGAGAGGCTTATGCTAGCTTAATAATCTAATTGTCCGTAACATGTTAGGATGAAGATAGTGACATTCACTAGACCTATTCTTTACTTTAAAATTACTTTTCTTCAAAACCTTAAATTGAAGACAAAAAGGAAGATCAATATAGCCTAATAAAGCACCATTTGTATCCTCTTCCCAACAACTGCTCACTTCCACTTCACAGCACTGCAGACAGCAAATCTCATTCCTTAACTAGATAAGAGCCAGCTAATTTTATGCACACATTTTCTAAATAGTCAGTATATATTTTCTTGTATCCTGTGAGCATAAAGGCATAAATTCAGGGAATCAATTCTCTAGTGATTTTCTAAAAATACTTCTAAAATTGAGCATTCGTGTGAGGACATCCTGGTAGCGTTAGAAATATATAGGTTGCCCATGTACAAGTTAACAATTGGAAAAATACAAATATATGATCATGGAAAATTGAATAATAAAGATTGTCTAATTATTATTATGAATTATTAGCCATAGTAGATATTAAACTCAGGGCTTTACACATTGAAACAGTCAATGTTACACTATTTTCATAGTCCTTTTATTAAATTTTAGTTTGAGACAGGGTCTCACTAAATTTCCCATTCTGGCTTTGAATTTACAATAGTTCTGCCTCAGGCTCCTCAAATTAATAGCTTACAGGTACACACTACTCATCTTACATTAAAAAAGGTAAACTGGGAGTGAAAACAGAAAACTAGAAACACTCGTATCTATGCTCTAAATCTTGATATAAAATTTGACATTAAAATAAACTTTTAAACTTTCTTAACTCTATACATGTTCTAAGCTAAAATACTGAGAAATGATAAACTTTCTTAAGGTTAGAATACATATTTTTATAAAAGGAAGATATTCTCACAGATAGATGATATCATTTTCCTCTACCGTACTTCAAAACATATGAGTGCACACACCACACACCCTATGTAGGGGTGGGCTACAGAAAGGTAGAGATTCCAAAGAGCTAGGTATCAAATAATAAATGATAAATATACCTGCTTCTTTTGTCGTCTATCTTGAAATCTCCCTAGAGACTCGGGCATTCATAGGTGGGACTTTTTGGGTGTTGGAGATGACTGGATTATGGTTATGTGCTGCTAGATGATGGGTGTGTGATTCACTATTAGTTCATTAATAGGTTAACTCTTGGGTATAATATTGGGAGGTGAAGTCTGGCAGGAAGATGTGGCTCACCGTGGACCGTGCCTGGTGATATATCCAGTATGTCCTTCCTCCTCTCTTGAGCACTAACTGCTTACTGCTCATCATGCTGTGAACTGTTTCTCCCCTGCAATGTCCCTCTGCCATGTCACCCAGTCTTGGAAACATCCAACTATGGACTGAAACATCTATGAGCTGTAAACCAAAGAAAGCCTCTGCTCCTTCAGTCTGTGTGTGGTAGCTAGGACATTGCGTAAGATAAAAATACAGTTGGCTCTAAGCGATAGATTTGAATTGCCATGTCTAGTTGGTTTTTACCACATTAATTTTCTAAAAACACTTTCTAAATCTATTATTTTTACTAACTTCTACTGTTCTTTTTTTAAATCTTAAATGAGATTCTTGTCTCTAGAAGCATTTTTTGATTCTTAGTGTTTATTTTTCTAACTGTTCAGAACATCCTACCATCACATCACAGGCCCATGCATACAAATACGAACAAGTGTGTGTGAGATTTTAGGTATCTCAGTCAATAAAGGATTCCAGGATGCCAAAAATTTGCTATCTTATGGCTATCTTAACATCTTAAAAGGTATAATTTATTAATCATGATATAATTTTCATTTGAAATCTTTCATTTGTCTTAATGTTTTTCAGTAAAGTTTTACAGTAATATAAATGGCAACTGACTTATTTTGTTCTGAGATTCTTAATACCTTCAGACTATTTGCATGACTACTCAAAGACTGATATGCTGCTACAGTTACTCAAAGATTGATAGTCTATTGATAGAAATAATACATTTTCATCTTCAAAAGATTGTTGAGAAACTAGGTGTTTCAAAATTTGAGGGAAGTGGAAAGAATGTTTTCTAATCTTCTAATTTATTAGATAAGATACTGAGGCTAAAAAGTCAAGTACCTTTTCCAGGTAATTCGTAGAAGACCTAAAAATGCATCTTTCTGCTATGAAGTCCATGTACACTCACATTCCCATACAACCAAGAAGTCCATTGGGCAAGACCTTCTGTAATGAACACAAATAACTTTTAATTAGATCAAAGAAAGACACAAAAGTTTGACTCAGTAGTTTTACCTCAGCTATTATAATATGTTATCAAGTCCTTCGAATTATTATCTTAAGTTTATTATATCAAAATCAATTCATATTTTGAAACCAAAATGTTATTTTGAATAATCAGGATATCTTCAAATGTAAGATTATCTTATTGTTTTGTAATCACTATATCTTCCTTGGGACTTCCCTAGTTTAATGCTGTTTGACTGACAGATAATTTAAAAATACTTATTTACAAGAATTACATTGTGTTTTTTTTGAAGTATTTGGATTCAAAAACCTGAAAAATGAAGTCAAAGAATCAAAAATATGAAACTAAGCAACCACATCATCATAGGACTTATTTTTACATGCTTATATTTAATTGCTTTAAATTATTCCCAGGTTACCAGGGGTGATTTTGTGTTTTAAAATAAAAGAGCACTATTAAAAATATTTCTCATGTAACAGTAATTATTAAAGTTTATTTCTAAACTTACAGTTGATAAAAAGCCTCTGTATATTTCATGTTCTTAAATGATAATTTTTTCTCCTTGTCGGATATTTATATTGTGCATATTTATTTTTGCTGATTTTTAAAAAAAGTATGTTGTACAGCACAATGAGAAAGAAACAGTTTCTCTCTTGCATGAAATATCTGAGCTAATAATTTAACTAGAAGGAATAAAGTCTTCCTTCTCTCTTCATTAGAGTTCCCTTTTCAACAAAAGCTTTGTTAGCCTACTGAGTCATGACCAGTAATCCTTTTTAAGCTCCGGAATACTGTTCTTCCTGATGAACCAACAAATTAAAATGTAATATGAAACAATGACACTGGAAATATTAAGAATAGCCACTGGTGTAGGAAGGAATCCATAATGTTGCCAAGATGTACATTTTAATTATAATTTTATCAAACTGATAATACAGAACCAAATTATGGTTTGGAGAAATCCAAGAAAATCGTAAGAGCAAGCACAGCTTAACTATTTCATAACCCTCCCTGCTTTGTCTCTGCCCTCTGCTTTTGTTGCAGGGCTCTCCCTGCTGAAGCCTTATTTTCTTACATTTTATCAAGCATTACGAAGAAAGTGAATGAGTTTTCACCACTTTCATTTCAAGATAAGCCAATTATTCCCCACCCTCCCATCTCCTTTTTTCTTATACTTGTTTTCTTAACAGTAAAATGAACCACAGTACTTATCAGCTCAATGCATATACAGGAGATGCTAAAAGCAACTGACCAGTACCAAAGCCAAAGGTTAAATTCAAATCCATTAGTGATTATAAATAATATGAGAAAAATTCCTGGCAAGGGTGTGATTAAACTGAACAATCACTGTACAAGTCACAAAATAAAACAATGTAATTTGCATTAATATGCCATCAGATAGATTCACAGAAGACTATAGAATGCAAAATGTTTCATGTAAGATGGCCAAAACCATATTTGCTGTTCATACCCCTCAAAAAATTTTATTATTTCTTGGCACATTTTGCATTTAGTTTTAAGGATCATATTCTAGTAATTAAATGCACAGACCAGAAATGAGACATATCTAGAAGATATTATTTTCAAATCTGAAGTACTTATATGTTAGAGAACAACTTTGAATTTACAGAATATATTGTGAAGTTTTTATGTGTAGAATAAAAATGCAGTGATATAATTTTAAGTTTGCAACCTTTTAAATTTTTATGTCAATAAACTTTTAATCACAGCATCCATAATTATACTTATTGTAAAACTATTCTTTTATTAATAAACTTACATTGAGAACTATAAATCATTTTACTGCTTGCTTTGTTCCAGTTTGACAAATGTTTTTACAAAGCAATCATAGATTTTTATAGAGATAAGTGAAATCACACCCACTAAAGTATCATGACACATCTTATGTAAGATATTTAAGTAAGAATCAATAACCTATGCAATTGGATGCACAGGTTAGAAATTAGATGCAATTAAAATTATTGGTTCATTAAGGAAGCTATGGTAGCTAAAATGTAAAAAAAAATCAATTCCAAATGAATATGATTAGCATTTAAAATTAATAAATAATGTTTCTCTTATGTTTCTTAAATTTTACTGACTCTGTGTGTGTGTGTATGGTTTGGGCAGTTTGTCATGAACAAAGTTTGGACAATGTAACTGTTTCATCATAATATTTAGTAACAAATATATTTTGAAGAAGAATTCTAGGTCACCTGAGATATGGATTTTAGAAAAAAAATTAAAAAGTCCCATATAATAAGTATGAATAAAAATGTATAATAAAAAATCCTTATGTTCATTCCTCAGCCACAAAGAAAAGAGAAAGGTGAAGGATAGTTTATTGCTTCTGCTCAATATTATTAGCTAATAATATTTTTAAGAAATGAAAAGCTCATAGTATTAGTAAATATATTAGGAAGTATATAAGTAAATATATATTATATTATTATAAGTATATAAGTAAATATATATTAGTAAATATATTAGGAAGTATAAAAGGAATACAAAATTACCAGGAAAAACCACAGTCATAATTTGTTTGTTGCAGGCAAAATTCACCAACAAATGCTAAAGTTATTCAGTGTGACAGAATATTTGCATATTCTCCAAGTTTCTCTCTTAATATATTTATTAGTTACAGTTGAAAAATTAGTAAAGAGAGAGAGGAAATAGTATGTGCCATTATAACCAAACACTTGGCCAGGTATAAAACAATTCCATGTTCCTCCAGTACACTGAGAAAGACACAAAAGCATCACCGTGGTACTGTTGCTGTAAATGCATTAACCTTGATGTAATGCAAAAACAACATGTAACTCACAATGAGAGGCGTTCTACAAAATTAGAAATGAGAGATCATCAAATGTTTCAAGGTCATGAAACATAACAAGACTTCACAATTGCTGCAAATTAGCAGAATATAAAATTCAGAAAGTAAATGTATTCTGGAATACTAGTTTGGGACTGGGATAAAGAAAATAACATCCATGCAAAACCTACTATAATTTCAATAATGAGCATAGATTATTTAGTAGACTTGGCCAGTATTATTTAACTGTCCTGAGAAAAGTTACTATGACTGAATCATTTTTAACAATAGGTATGCTAGATAATAATTGTACATATGTAAACTTTTTGTACCATTTTTAAATAACACTTTTCTGTTAGTTTATAATTTTTCAAAGTATTTTTAATTCATCATATCACAACCTAAAGTGGATAACAAGTGAAACAAAACCACTTCAAAACTTTTTGCACCTGCAATTAATTCATATTTCACCATTTTGCTAATTTCACAATCATTCTTCACTTTCAGAGATACACTAGTTCTTTGTGTTCTAAAGAATTTGAAAAATATTTTTCTCCATATTTCATCATCAGTATGAAACAATACAGCTGCTTAAGTCTGCCTTCCGCCATTATCATAAGTACATATCTTAAAATATTTTCTATTATGTTTTCATCAAACTCAATATAATAAGTATTGATTGGCCACCACTATACAGCCTGCAATTATGAAAACCCATCTAATGATTATAGTGATTACAATGCCTTCACCTATTTAGACTAATGACATCTAGAAAAAATGGCTTATGTAATTTGTATCGTACATGTCTACTCTAACCTATTGCAAATTAAAATTACTTGAGGGTTATTAATACATTTGCATGCATTTCATGGTTGCATTCATGGTTAAGAGTTTCAATATCATCTTTGAGGAAAGATCAAAAACCTGAAGAATGTTCCCATCATTAGGTTTGTACAAAATGTATGAGGTCATGCAGCAGAAGGGATAGAATAACTTGTCACATCAACAGCATTGTTAACCTGAAATTTAAACCTGGGAAGGATCATGTGAGAAGCTCAATGGAATGCACAGAGACAGAAGAAATCCACAGGAGGAAATCCTGGCTGGTAGAAGCAGTAGAAAGGATATTTTAAAATCATCTGCAGTTAGGCAGCAGACCGAGATTTCCATCTTAATACTAATTTTATTCACTTCATGTTTTTAATTACAAAATCATTTTGTATTTTTTTGTTCTTTTAAAGTAGATTATTTTATAAGATAGTTGACTTCAAAAACAAAACAACCTCTTGTATTATTTGCCCATACTGTCAGCAGCACAATGATTATCTAAAAGAGGCCACCTCACTAAGCCTACAGATGCTTCTTTGATAGTGAAAGTCTGTATGCTTATGATCCATGGAAGTAACCATTGATATATCATGACTGCAGCTTTGTTTGTACTAAAATTGAGCCTGCAATGTTAGAACTCATCTGTATTGTAGGTAAAAGATTAAAGCTGATGACAACCATTTATAAATAAACATTAAAATTCAGGAGTCATTTACTTCATCTACATAAAATAGTCAAATCCTTTATGCTTCTTTCATCACAGTTTTTCTCATTATTTTCTTCCCTATGTACCTCATCCTCATAAAAGAAAGAAATTCATAGATAATATTTAAGGAAAAATTAGAAGGCAGAAAATTAAAAATCAAATAAAAGATATGTGGACATCTAATAAAGTGGATATGGCAAAATAGGATAAAAGGATGCTATTATGAAAAGTCAAATAGTTGGGACACCTCAAAAACCCAAAGGAGATTTTCTTAATATAGGAAAATTCAGCATGGCATTGTGGTACACATCTATGAACTCAGCATTCTGGGAGGCTGATGCAGGAGGATCACAATTTCAAGACTAGCCTGCAAATTAGCAATTTAGGAAGACTATATCTCAGAATAAAAGTAAAACTAGATAAAAAGACCAAGAAGATAGCCCAACGTAAAGTCATGGCTAAAAACCATAGTGGTGTAAAAATGAATTTTGAATTTGGACAAGGGTTATCACTTTTGTAATTAGCAGAAATATATAATAGGAAGTAAAAATAAACAATGAAACTGAAATTTTCGAAAGATGATTCCTTCCTTTTCGGATATTATACACACTGCCCTAGTCAGTCACATCTGTCTTCCCGCAGTCAATGCACAGTGCTAACAACGTCAAAGCAGAAGTTCATTTTGGCTCACTGCTTTTAGAGAATTCAGTTCATAGTGAGAAGCCCAAGACAGGAAGCAGGGGGTGGATTCCCAGAGGGAATCTGGGGGCAATCACGTGGGCCAGCATGGCATGGAGACACAGGAGGAAACAGAAGGGAGGTGCAGTCTTCCTAGTCACACTGGAAGAGTCTCTACCGGACTCCACCTGCTACCAGCAAGACTGCCAGAGAACTCCCATAATCCAGTCCCCTTCAAAGACTGCCTCTGAGTGCTAGAGAACGTCGAGAAACATCCTAGAGCTAAATCATAGTCTACACTGAATTTGCAGGAAAGTAGAACCTGGCCATATTTTCTACCATGAAAGGAATGTCTTCAAATCTGTAAGACTATCATTAAGAGATGGTAAAAGAGACTCTTACACACAATCTGTAATGTTTATCTAATACAACAGAATAAAACATTTTATTGTAAAAGAACTGAGACAAAAATGCCAAAGAGCCAGTGAAAGATCTCCGTGTAGTTTCTTAACTTTACATATATTTAGCATCTCCTGTAGGCTATTTGGTGTGTCCATTCTTATGGTTCTATATATTCTTTCAAAAGAAGGATTTATGTACCAAAATGTTTCAGGAACATTTCCCAGCCCTGTTGAGAAGACTCTTACACAAAACCAAGGTTAGATTCATAAAGCAAAATGATTCAGCTTGTAGACAGGTTTCCATAGCATCAGGCAACACCGTTAAGATTTTTGGTGCATATCTAACCAAGCATGGAGAGTGCAATGGACGTCATACTATTTCATAAGGCATAAATACATACAAATAATGCTTTTTTACTTCAAAATATGCTATCCTGTACTTTTTTCTTACTGTTCACAAGGCCAAGCTCGTTAACTGAGAGAGAAATAGCAAGTTACTTACAGGATTAAAACCTTTCAGTTGGACTTTTTTTCACAAAGGGGATTCAAATTTAAAATGAACAAACTATTCTTGCCACTGAAATATCTCTCACAATATAAATTCCTTTAAAGAAATTGCATTCTATTTTTGCCTCCAGAGAAAGGTTAAGCCCTTGAGTATTTTATTTTTATCTCTGGAAAAACTAAAAACTACAAATACCTTTTTTTTTTTAACTCCAAAAGATCAAAGGTTGTCTTAGCAGGCCAGAACCTCTTTCTGAACTGATCCCAGTGTTTCTCTGCTGTAGCGTTAGGGTAAAGGGGAGGAAACGCAGTTGGGAATCCTGACAGTACTTCTCATCCCCTCTCTGCTCTTGGGTTTCTTTACCCAGTTCTCAAATTGCTGTCAAGAAAATGTTTGTGTGATTTACTGATTTGGATGCTCATTAAAAAATAAGGAAAAATACAATTAAACAATTAATACTTCCTCTCATCATGGCCTGATTGGTTTCCTGTTCCTAAAGGTGACTTTTCCCAGGAGTCCTGACAGGCAGGACCCTCTCTTCACTGTGTCAGCAGCGGGTTTGCTCTCTGTTCATTGTTTCCTTTGCTCGCAGAATTCTTAACACCAAACTGAGGCTTTGGTGCCGACTGCAGGAGACAAGGAGGATAAATCAGTGCTCTCCTTGCTGAATACTTCACTGTTTCTATCTCACATGTTTTGTTATTGTTTTCTTTTTTTATTTGATGAAGCTAATTTATAGGTATTTTAACCTGTAAACTCACGTTGGTTTAATATATATATGGTTTAGCATTATATCCATCTCAGACTATAGGAAATTAAAATCAATGATAAAAATTTAAATAATATGTATTATTTTTGGTGTAAATTACAATAACTCTATAAGCATTCCAATAAATATTTACCCACCCAATTCATATCTTTAATTTTTGGATATTTTAATACTATAAGTATTTAATAGATCGGTCCAAATTTGTATTGTTTCCACTTTTGCCTTTGTTGATGCTAAATGTTTCATTGAGCAATAAATAAATTCTGTGTGAGTAATTTAATAAATCTACTTAAACAGTAGTAGAATGTGAATACTGACACTTCTTCGTGATGAACAAGGCAATGAGTGTGGTTTCAGCAGGTCTTATTGTATTATAAAGAAAACTAGGATTTACTGTTTATTATAAATTTATCAAATCAACATGAGAACACATGAGTTTTAATGCAGTAGAACAGAATATATTGAAGAATTCTCTTCAAATTTTCCACCATAAGATCTCATTACAGATTTTCTCAGGAACTGTAAGAAATGTCTGCTTCAACTCTCCTTTTATTATGGTACATATTGTTTTCAGTATGTGGCATCTCAGTTGAGATTTAAAATATACTCATTTTTTTTTTCTGTTACAAAACATAGTTAATGTGTTACTTACAGTGGGGATTGCACCTTAAAAACTGAAAAGTTTGTATTTAGTCTTTACAAACAGCACATATTTTTTTCTATAAGAGATTCCTAAGATCATAGAATCATACTTTTGTGGGCTTTTAAAAGCTGAAATAGTCCTTAAAATGACAAATGTAAGGAGTTTGTTTTGAACTTGTGCAATTACAATAATGACCCTTAATTCTTTCCTAATGGCCTAGATGGAATTAATTGGTTACTTCAATATCAGGGCCCATCTTGTGTGTAATTTTTAAAAAGTCCATAATGGGTTATAACAAGGTTATTTAAAATGTTCTGAAAACACATTTTTAGAGCTTCTGCATACCCCATCTCCCATCTTCCTTTCATCGTCTACGTTATTTGTACTGAAGAATCCATTTTTTGTTGTAATTCTGCTTTGGTCAGCCAGCATTTAGATCTTACTGACAGGTTTTCTCTTTTAACTATGTATCCTATATAGAGGAAATTTATTATTAGACTATCTATAAAATTCTAGAAACTGGTTTTCCCTTAATAGAAGTTACAAGCTATGAAATTTCTAAATAGCTGCCATGCTGCCATCTTCTGGCTATCTTGTAGGAACTTTCAATGCTTATAAATTTTGTTTTTCACATGCACCTTTATGTGCTTTTAAATAGTTTTTAAATATCTATGTGTTAGGGACAATTACTTGTATCTAGAGCTTGGTTTCTCCAAAATCCAAAAGTAAATGATATCCTATACCTTTATATATAAAATTGTCCTGGGTCACCAAAGACAGAAGGGTTTTCTTCAATGGTTAGTTTTCTTGGCATAAACTAGGTAGGGAGTTCGGAAGGCACCCTAACAGTTTTCTATTCAGTTACTCTTTATATCATTTGTCGCATAAGTTTACACTGTAGCATCAAGATAGCCAATTGTCTCAGTGTCAGTGAAACTATCCAAAATCCACAATATTAATGTTATTTAATTCTGTCTGAGTACTGAACCATTTGCCAATTTATCAGCCTTATTTCTACTTTTCATATTCTTCCAGCAACTATAACAGCAGCAGAGGACAAAAGCTCACAAAGAAAGGCAAAAGAAAGCAAAGTTTATAGTGACTTTTAGGATCTGTTCAGTATACAGGAACATTACGATCAGGAGCAGCCTCTTGGTGTGTAAGTGCACTAATATGGTCAATGTTTGTAGTACAGTTCCCTTCCCTTCACTGGAATTCCCATCCTAGTAGCTGTAGAGACAAAGGCAGAAGCTTTTAATACGAAATAACTTGATATCTCACAACAAGATGCAATTTTAACATACATTACTTCAAATTTAAGGAAGTTCATTCAATGGCTTGAAGCTCTATGCTTCCTCCGATAACTATATTTGAGGACAGATGACAGTTGTTCATTGATAATCATAGTGCAAGTGGCACCAGTATATGTTTAGTTACAGAGGACTTTCTCAACTGTTTATGAAGTTCAACCCAAAATCTAAAGCAGCTGAGACAGGTGCTAATTTCATTCCTGTTATTAGTAATTAATGATGAAATCTAATGGTGTTTGTAAGTAGGTCTGAATCATTTGCCATATTATATAGGGCTTAAACATAAGGGGCCATGATAATGTAGCTTTAAAGCATAACAGATTTAGGGAAACAGGTATTTTGAATAATCAACATGTCTGAAATCATATGCCATGTTTAAATGGCAAAATGGACCCATTCCACATTTTGAGAGTACTGATGACCTTGTAACTGCTGGAGAATGTGTGTGTGCATGTTCATGATTGTGTATGTACGTGCGTGTGTGTGTGTGTGTGTGTGTGTGTGTGTGTGTGTGTGTGTGTGTGTTGTTCCATATCCAGCTGGTTGACAGCTATTTGTTTATAATCTGAATACAGTTGACATTCTTGTCATTATTTTGTGCCATGGTTTAGATACAGTTTTTGTGCATCTCACCACATTTCGTGGGTAGAAACTATATTTCACATGATGATGTTGAGATGGTATAATTTTTAAGTGGACATGGTTAGGTCATTTGGGTACTGCTTTCAGAAAGGATTATGTAGCTCTTGTGGTACCCCACTGAGTTTCATCAAACATAAGCTATTAAGAATGAACAAGGCTGGCTCTTGAAATCCCCTGGTTGTCTGTATTGCCATGGGATCACTTCTTAATGTCATCCTTTCTCCTTCTGCTTCTCTACCATGTTTTCTGAACAGCCAGAAAGAGCCCTCACCTTGGTATCAGAGCCATGCTGCTTTCACCCTTCAACTACCAGAATTTTGAGCCAATAAAACCTCTTTATAAATTATCCATCCTTAGATACCTTGCCAAAGGAATAAAAAAAAAAAAAACAGATTGTCATTTATTATGAATAACAAACTTTAGTCTCTTCAATTCACAAAAAATCGTTAAAATTTTAAAACTGTCATTTGAATCGATATTTCATTATTTCCTAGCTTTTCTAGCAATTAATTGGGCAACTCTATTTTTAAAATATAGTGTTCACTCTATTTCCTCTGAGTTTCTTTTTGTTGTTTGCTGTGTTTTCTAACAGTGAATAGTCTTTCCCACAAACAAAAATAATTATTACCTGATTCAACTCATAACTCAGTATTCATTCATAGCAAATCAGCTGAACTACATGTATTAAAATATCCACACACACACACTTACATATTAGTAATATAAGTGGTTAAGAAAGCTGGAGAAACCCATATAATGCTATTAATCCTCTTTAATGCACTATATGCAAATTTGAGAAAAAGTATCTCTCAGTAAAAAGCATAAAACTAGTAATAATAAAAAATTTATTACTGTTATATCTATCTTAAATCTGAATCAAGAAAGAAAATATTTTATTCAATGATTGAAAACTTTCAATTTCAACTCAGACATACTATTTTCACAAAAAATCGGTAATAGTAACTTCATTTGTTCTATGTCCTATTTAGGAGCCCCTGGAGGATTTCCATTTGATCTAAACCAAAATGTCAGTAAACTTCAAGAGAATATTCAAAAATAATGAAGCAATAATATTAATACTAAAACTACCATGATTATGAAATTTTGATAATAAGGACTTCAGTTGTATGATACTAGAAATCATTTATGAAACAGAACCTAGTACTTTTTAATAATAAGGAAATAAAGAGCTGGAGAACACCAAAAAGGGCTAAGACACATGAAAACGAATCTGATTCGATCGATATGGATTAATCTTTCTTTCAATGCCAGCCACCATGTGTGGTTAAGAAATACAACAGTATACAACACTCTGAAACCAAGGTGTTCTGTTTCTTGAGGGAATTAGACAGATAAGCAATTATTAAAATAATGTGCTAATTTTATGCATAGGTTTTCTCAAATCACAGAGTAGAGAACCATTATAAAGACCCATTGATTAAGGAATATATTGCCAAGAAATGACACCACCATAAAGTATAACCAAGAAATGAAATAATCATAAAAGATGAAGATGCTCAAATTTCTGCTAAACAAAAGAGTTGGTATTTAAAGAAGCAATAGTAAGCTAGTTAAAGGCATGACAGCTCAAATGCAATGTATTTGAACGGAGGATGCTGTAGCAAGGGCAGTGAATATACTGAAGTGAGTGTAGCAGAGAAGGCCCGTAAGAACATCCAGAGAAACAAATAGATAAAGACAGGTGAAGAATACTCAGTATTGAGATAATGAGGCCATAAGTTCAATTGAAATTCTTTCAAGAAAGGTTTGCCCTTGCGTTAATAATAATGATAACAAAATGTTATGTACTGACTCTTTTGCATATGAGATCTAATCATGTTTTAAGATAACTTTGACAAATATATCCTTTATTTTACAGATACTAAAATTAAGGCTCACAGAAGATAAGGACTGTGTCTAGAATCACACAGGTAGTGTACCTCTACTTGCATGACTCTCTAGAGGATACACTCTTCCCTATGCTGTTCAACTGTCAACTTAATTGTATTGTTTAAAAAATTCTGGAAGTTATAAATGAGAGTTAGGTAGAGAAAAGAGATCTTAAAAGGTAACCAATAAGAAGATGGTGCCATATTCTTAATTAGAAATCTCCAAGTCTAAACGGATACAGGGAGACACAGGTAGCAGCCAGCATGCTCCCTCACAAGGGGCCCCTGCCAACATCCTGGGAAGACACCGGAAGGAGCCCAGTGTCATACATCTCCAGGATTTGCAGTCCCTTTAACCACAAAGGCTTCCTGCTTTTTCCCTCTCTGCTTTATAATCTCTTACAGTTACTCCTCTTCTATGATGTTGGAGAGGTCAAATGCACTTGTAGATCTGGTTAGGGGTATTGGTTGGGGGGGTGAAATTAGTTTAGAAATACTTGGATCAATTTGTGTAATTTGAAAAATGACCTTTGAAAAGCAGGTCAAAGAAAAGTGTCTCACTGTGCAAAATGTATCAGGAATACGCCTACCAACCATGTGTGTGTGTGTTAACTTATCCTGACTTGAGACATGAAGTTGTAATGCTACTGCTCTGAATACAATACAGAGGCTTAGTCGCATCCTGGGGAGGAAGGTTTCAGGTAGTGCAAGAGAAACAAGGTTACAGTTGTAAGGAGTCAGATGTAAGGGTGAGGAAAATCCTAGATTATCAGGTAAGCCAGGGACAGTGGGGCACAGTCACAATTCCAGCTACTTGGGAGCCTGAAGCAGAAGGATCACTTCTAGAAGCGCAGCACTGGGAACTTAGTGAAATGCTGTCTTAAAGTAAAAAACAAATAGGGCTGAAGGCACAGATCAGTGGTGTCGTGTTTGTCTAAGGTACATGAAGCCCAGGGCTTAATATGCATTACTGGGAAAAAATAGTTAAGATAGATCATTAGACAAATAAATTATAGGCAATTAAATTTGTGTGTTCTCCTTCATGATTTGTCAAAAAAAGATGCCTAAGTAATAAAATATAATAGGTAATGGAAGATACATTCAGTTATAGACAGGTCATTATCTATTTTCTTATGTTTTGATGAGACACAAACAAAACAGATATAATCAGTATTTCTTTTTTGTCTAACATAAACTTCCAGCCAAACTTCATCAGCAAATCTGCGGAGTTGTGTATTTCTCCTCTCCCATTGTACTCAAGGAGTCAAAACTTAAGCAACGCATAATTTTTCAGTCACTTAGTAGCATGTGTACTCCTTTGGAGTTGTTATTAGCAGTAACTCCTTTTTGCTCTTCAAAAAATGCTGCTGTTTTTTCTCTGATTCTTTTAAGTCTCCATCTTTTTGTGCTGCATTCTCAATTACTGAGAGAAGCCCCAATTAAATGGTTACAATTTGAAAGGACGGACGGAGTCATTCCTTAGATTGCCCGGAATCACAACATCTGGTGACTTTGTTAACATCCAAATCTTCAGTTCTACAAGGGAGGGGGGTGGTTTTCCAAAATTACAGTGAAGGCTGATATCGTGCACAAGCCAATGAAATTCCAGGAATCTTCAGTATTCTAAGAAATTACTCAAACAGTGAGTCTGTGACAAGTGTCAATTTGTTTAGTAAAGTCATCCAACTTGCAGCTATAGTTGAGATAAAATGTGTTTTAAGGTGTTCTGTTAATAACAGATCATGAGCAACACATTGCAGTAAAATTTTGTCAGTTTTGTTGGAGTTTGGTGATCATGCGGCTACAAATTCGCTTTTTTAAGAAATGTCATAGAAAAGGGTGAAAATTGGATCCCTAATTATGATCCTGAGACCAAGATTCAGTTTTCAAAGGAAATCACCTCATTCTCCTCATGTGAAAAAAATTGTGTGATCCAATATCAAGGTGAAATTCATTGGATTTTTTGACTTTGTTGAAAACTGTGACCATTGAGCTTGTATTAAGAAGCAGTATGGTGAACTCTGAATATCATAAGGGTTTATTGGTGTATTTAATAAGAAGGTACATAGAAAACAGCTTGAGAAATGGGAAAATGTGCCTTAAACTGTGAATTGTGGATTGGTTGTTTGTTTTAAGAGTCCTGCTGTGTATTTCAGGTTGGCATGGTTTTAACACAGTCCAAGCTGGCCTCAAACATATAGCAATCCTCCTGTGTCAGCCTCCCAAGTGGTGCTGTGTGCCACAATACCCAACTGTCAACATGGTATGGAAAAGAAATCAATGGCCCTTTAACCGTTATCTAAGCTAGACAAAGTTCTGGGTCTGATGGCATACCTTTTAATCTCAACACTCAGGAAACTGAGGCAGGTGGATAACTGCAAGCTTGGGACTATGCTGAGCTACTGAGTTCAAGTACATTCATTCCTATAAATTCTCTTTAATGAAGTAAATCTACCAGATGTAAGCCCAGTGCTTTGGTCTTTACTTATGATGCATCAAATAAAGCAAGATGGAGGCTAAAATATAGCTCCAATACAAAGAGGAAGGAAAATGTATGCACCTGAACTAGAAAAGGATTTGCCCTAGTCATTCGCTATACAGCTACAATCTTTCTATAGTATAAGACCAAATTTCACTCAGCTCTTCCTACATTTCCTTGGTTTTAATTGTTAAAAATCCTTATATAAAGGCAAGTTTACAAAGTAAATAAAGGACACATGTCCTATGACAACTACAGACTAAGCCTTTGCTGGATTCAAAAAAACTAGTTTCATGTTGGACTCTAGAACAAAATTCCATTTCTTAACTGATTGTTCAAAAATTACTTTTGGTTATAAGATAACAATTCCCATTTTGGAAAATACATTTCAACCTAAATGTTAAACTCGCCAAACAGAAAGAAACTGCCTCTCAAGAAATTGGCTAGCCCATGACATGACCTTTTTTATATTCCCTATAAAATTTTATGGCATTTCCACCAGAATATGTTAGTACAAAGTAGTGCCTACAATCAAAACACTGTAATAAAAGACAGAGATTATTGTTTAGTTTACACCAGAATACAGTTATCCTGGGTAATTTTTGAAGTATTAGGAAAATAATAAGTTGATAGGTTAGGAGTATTAACCTATCAACTTATTATTTTCCTAATACTTCAAAAATTTTTCCCTAATGGGAAAAAAGCTTGTTTCTTGTCATGCATATCAAACTGAATTTATTCACCACCAAGTGCAATCCAGATTTATAAAGAATAATTTCTGACCTATTTCCTACACTATTTGAATACTTTCTGCCTTTCTTCTCCATGAAATAGTGCTGTTATTGTGTATATGTAGGTGTGACCCCAAATTCTCATGCATTCATAAGAGGGCTTTTGAGTGGTGACTGGATCATGGGCATGAGATCCTGGGCTAGTCTGCTGATGGGTTTATAACCGAGTGTGATATTGGAAGCTGAAGCTTGGTGCGAAGTAGTGGGTCACCATGGGCATGGCCTGGAAGATATCCTTCCTCCTCTGGTGATGGCTTGTGGCTTACCATGCCAGACCAGAAGCAAGCCTCTGCCATGCCACCCAGCCTTGGAGCTGCCAGCTGTGGACTGAAACCTCTATAAACTTTAGTTTGTGGGTGTCATATATCAAGGAGAGAGTAATTAAGACATTGTCCACCACATCTCGTCCAGCACTGAGAATAAGTATAATAATGATGATAATGATGGTGATGTATTGAGCCCACATTAAGATTGCTTTTACATTGAACTGTACTTGAAATAGCAAATAATGCACTGAGAATGCCTGTGATTATTATTTCAGTGGGTAGATATGGTTCTCATTGTCTTCCTTACTTTTCACTATTGTATGTCCAAATTTTATGTCTCTGCCAGTGGGGCAAATTAAGACATCCTATATGCCACAGGGGCACAATTATACCTTGCTCCCTGCTCCTGAAAATTAAAGTCAACTCATAATATTATGAGGCACTATATGTGCTCCTCAGTTGGTCACATAATGCAAACTTAACCTTTGAGTTCCATATGAAAATTTCTCTATTATAAAATTTGGATCGCTGCACTTATTTGTATCTTTGCTGTGTAACTTTGGGACCTCTTACATTGAGGAACTTCTTTGTGGGTAAGTCTACCCACATTGTAATTCACATTACAAAAAGATAAAACTCACACAATTAAAATTTGATTATTTAGTTTTGCATCTTCAATATCAATAATAGGTCCTGGCTTACAGTTCTCAATTAATGTCCATGATTGAGTGCACCTTCTATCTTTTCCTCAGGTATTTTCTTGGACCCTCTAATATAGCTCCTCACACTGATCTCTAGCAGAACAAATTCCCAGTCTTTTTCCTCTTTCTCTCTCAACAATAATGCATGTACATATGGTTTACAGCTAGAAGGTCTCAAAAATTTTCATTTGTTCAAAAGTGAGGCTTTTGGAAAATGACTGGATCATTGGGGAGCTATACGAATCTGTGGATTAATTCAAGAAGAGTTCAGCACTCAATGTGCTATTTGGAAGCAGGTTCTGACTGGAAGAGGTGGGTCACTGGAAGCATGGCCCAGGAGGATATGACTCCCTCCCTAGCTCTCCCTGCACTCTCCTCTTCATGGGTACCATGAAATACACTCTGCTAGGACTATTCCACCATGAAACCCCTGTTTTGCAGCCAGCCACCTAGGAACTATAAACAAAACAGACTGCTTCTCCTTTATGTTGTTGGTGCCAGGTATTTTATCCCAGCAAGGAAAAAGGTCTAGGACAGTACGTGATTTGTATTGTGTATTGAGCAATAGACACCTATCCTAACTCAGCTCTTCTGCCTGAGTAAAGGAACTACAACACATATCAATTCTTGCTTTGCTCAATATTAAAACTTGTATGATGAGAAAGGCAAAGTTTGAGATTATTTTTAAAGCATTAAGAACTATTGCTGCTTTTGATCTGCTCCTAACCTGGGAAAGAACTAATTTTCACTAGAATTAAACACTGTGATCTACTTCTTGTCTCACTCCTCCTGATTTCTCTCATTCCCATAGAGCTATTTTAGCTAAATGGAGCTTTGTTCCTAGAACAGGAGAAGCTAATTATATAAGTATGCCATATTTCTTACTTTGAGAGTACATTGCCTTCCATCTTCACCCCCAGAGCACACCTGTGAGAATATGATTAGCACATCAAAGGGACTGAGTTCTGAGTTAAGAGATCTGCAAATAAACAACTGATTAATAAAAATGCAAAAAGTATAAATTTGCAATCTACTAATACTGTGAGAATTTATTAAAGTATCCTAAAAGTCTGCAGTAGAGAAAGGCATGTCTAAGACTCATCTTGCCGGCAGAGGAGGAGCTGGGCGGATCCGGAGTCCCTGCAGAAGCCCGTTCCTTTGTCTGAAGGACTGAATACTTCTGCAAGCAGGGAGGCATCGCAGCTTCCTGAGGCACCTCAGCCTGTGGTGAGTGCCCAGCACAGTCTGCCCAAATCTCAGACTGTTCCGGACCCCCCAGGCTTCTGGGTGCAGTGAAGTGGAGCAGTGGGTTAGAGGCCACTACAGCTGCCTCCCCCCCCCCCCCCCCCCCCCCCCCCCCCCGGCTACACTTGGAAGTCTGCTGAGCTCCTGACGGATGGGCGGGCCTACACTAACCCCCGAGCCCAGCCGCACCTAGCCATCTGCCTGCAGAGGAGGAGCTGGGCGGATCTGGAGTGCCTGCAGAAGTCCCTTCCTTTGCCTAGAGGACTGTGGATATCTCTGCAAGCAGGGAGGGATCACAGGATCCTGAGGCACTGTGGCCTGTGGAGAGCACCCTAACCCGGCTGCAATTGAAGAGCTGTGGATCTTCCAAGGGGCAGGTGGGCGCACAGTGTCCCTGAGGCCCAGCTTGTCTGGAACTGCGGAGTTCTGAGCAGGCAGAGGAGGGACACTGGTTCTGCAGGCCCAATGGCTTGGGGTAGTGCGGTGTCAGAGGCTCAGTAGCTCCAAACATAGAAGGGAATTTTCAACAGATCCCGAGGAAGCTTTCAAATAACACTTGAAACACAGAAATATACAAAATGACAAAACGAAAGACCAAATTACAACCTCAAACCTCCAGCCCATCTCAGGAAACCCTAGGAGCAATGTATATAGAAGAAAATATATCCCATCCACCTCATATATCGGACATAATAGCTACTGAAGTTGACAAACAACTCCAGGAAGCTTTAAAGAAATTCAAACTCGAAATAATCTCCCAGATAAAAGAAGAAATGATAAAAGAAATGAAAGAGATTCTAAATATATCTAAAGAAAACACAGATAAAAAATTGGAGGAACTAAACAAAAAGATAGAATCCCTAGACGAGCAATATAAGAAACAAACAGAATACATAATGCAGATGCACAGAGATATACAGGAAATAAAAAACTCCACTGAAAGTTGTAAAAACCGCCTTAATGAAAGTGAAGATAGAATTTCAGACCTTGAAGACATGATTGCAGCTAGTGAACAGGAAAGGAAAGATCTTTTGAAAATAACAAGGAATCAGGAAACAACAATTCAACAACTGCAAGACGATGCAAAGAAGAATAACATAAGAATGATAGGGATTAATGAAAGAGAGGGAGACAACATAAAGGATGTCAAGCGGATATTTAGAGAAGTAATAGCTGAAAATTTCCCAAGCATGAGATCAGAAACTGACATCAAGATCAGTGAAGCATATAGAACTCCAAACACTCATAACCAAAATAAAACTACACCCAGACATATAATAATCACCATCCCAGAAATCCAACACAAGAATAGATTACTAAAAGCTGTCAGAGAGAAAAGACAGATCACTTATAAAGGAAAACCTATCAGAATCACAGCAGACTTCTCAGCACAAACGATAAAGTCAAGAAGAGCATGGAGTGAAATATTCCAGATCCTAAAGCAAAATGATTTCCAACCAAGACTGATATATCCTGCAAAACTATCATTCAAAATAGATGGTGCAATACGATACTTCCATGACAAAGAACAGCTGAAGAACTTCATGAACACCAAACCGACCCTGCAAAAAATATTGAAAGACAGTTTAGATACACAAAGGAAAAAACCACTAAGCAAAGCAAATAATTAAACAGAACAGAAAGATAAAGATGCAACAGCAGAGAGATAACATTCCTACAATTAACCAGCATTTAACAGTAATAACCATTAATGTAAATGGTCTCAATGCACCAATCAAAAGAAACAGACTAGCAGAATGGATCAAGAAACAAAATCCAACCATATGCTGTTTACAGGAAACCCATCTAACCCAGAAGGATACTCACAGACTGAAAGTCAAAGGATGGAAAACAATTCTTCATGCAGCAGGAATCCAGAAAAAGGCAGGAGTAGCCATTCTGTTTGCAGACAACGTGAACTTTAAACCAACAATGACCATAAAGGACAAAGAAGGTCACTACATACTTGTAAGGGGAAAACTCCAAGAGGAAGAGATAACTATCTTAAATATATACGCACCAAACTCCAGAGCACCAAGTTATATAAAACAATTATTAACAGAAATGAAAACTCAAATTATCAGTAACACAATTCTAACAGGAGACCTTAATACGCCATTGACACCAAGGGACAGATCAACCAGACAGAAAATGAGCAAAGAAATAACAGAACTGAATCATACCTGTGAACAAATGGGTTTGATAGACATATACAGGATGTTCCACCCAACAACATCTGAATACACATTCTTCTCAGCAGTACATGGATCATTTTCTAAAATAGACCATATATTAGCTCACAGAACATATTTAAACAAGTGCAAAAGAGCTGAAATCATCCCTTGCATGTTATCGGATCATAGCGCTCTGAAATTAGAAATTAATGATAAAAGATACTGCAAAAATCCCACAAACACATGGAAACTGAATAACACACTCTTGAGTAATCAGTGGGTCACAGAGGAAATTAAAGAAGAAATCAAACAATACCTAAAAGAAAATGAAAATACAGATACAACTTACCGGAACCTGTGGGATGCAATGAAAGCCGTCCTGAGAGGAAAATTTATTGCACTGAGTTCCCACATCAGGAAAACAGAACGAATACAAATAAATAACTTGATGCTACACCTCAAACAGCTAGAAAAAGAAGAGCAAGTCAAGCCCAAAGCCAAAAGAAGAGAGGAAATTATAAAAATCAGAGCAGAAATCAATGCAATAGAGACTAAGAAAACAATCCAAAGAATCAACAAATCAAAGAGTTGGTTCTTTGAAAGAATAAATAAAATCGATAAGCCCCTAGCCAACCTTATTAAAAAAAGGGAAGAAAAAGCTCAAATTCATGCAATAAGAAATGAAAAAGGAGAAATCACTACAGACCCAATAGAAATACAGAAGATCATCAACACCTACTTCGAAAACCTCTACTCTCAAAAGTTTGATAACACAGAAGAAATAGACAGATTCTTAGAAGCATATGAAGTGCCAAAGCTAGATCAAGAGGATGTAAAACTGTTGAATAACCCAATCTCTGTTACTGAAATTGAAAATGTAATTAAGTCCTTACCCACCAAGAAGAGCCCAGGCCCAGATGGATTCACTGCAGAATTCTACAAGAAATACAAAGAAGACCTAATGCCGACACTCCTCAAACTGTTCAATGAAATTGAAAGGGAAGCAATCCTTCCTAAGTCGTTCCTGGAAGCAAATATTACTCTAGTACCAAAACCTGAGAAAGACCCAACTAAAAAAGAGAACTATAGACCGATCTCCCTAATGAACACAGATGCAAAAATCCTCAATAAAATATTGGCAAATAGGATCCAGCAAATCATCAAGAAGATTATACACCATGACCAAGTGGGATTCATCCCAGGAATGCAAGGATGGTTCAACATACGCAAATCAATAAATGTAATCCACCATATCAATAAAGCCAAAAATAAGAATCACATGATCATTTCTATAGATGCAGAAAAAGCCTTCGATAAGGTCCAACATTTATTCATGATAAAAACTCTACAGAAAATTGGAATAGATGGTCTTTACCTCAATATAATAAAGGCCATTTATGACAAACCAACAGCCAGCATCATTCTAAATGGCCAAAAATTGAAAGCCTTTACTTTAAAATCAGGCACAAGACAAGGATGTCCTTTATCACCACTCCTATTTAATATAGTACTGGAAGTACTAGCCAGAGCAATTAGGCAAGAAAGAGAAATAAAAGGGGTAAAGATAGGAAAAGAAGAAGTTAAGTTATCATTGTTTGCAGATGACATGATACTCTACATAGAAGACCCCCTAAACTCCATTGAAATACTCTTAGATACAATAAATAAATTCAGTAATGTGGCTGGATACAAAATCAATACTCAGAAATCAATAGCATTCCTATACATGAACAACAAAATTACAGAGAGGGAAATAAGAGAAACTGGACTATTCACATTAGCAAGCAAAAAAATGAAATATTTAGGAATTACTCTTACGAAAGAAGTGAAAGACTTATACAGTGAAAACTATAATACACTGAAAAAGGAAATTGAAGATGATCTCAGAAAATGGAAAGACATCCCTTGCTCATGGATAGGAAGAACAAACATTGTGAAGATGGCCATTCTCCCAAAACTCTTATACAGATTCAATGCAATCCCAATAGAAATACCATCAACATACCTTATAGATCTAGAGAAATCACTCCTAAATTTCATCTGGAACCAGAAGAGACCTAGAATCGCAAAGGCAATTCTAAGCAGCAAAGGCAAAGCAGGAGGCATCACAATCCCTGACTTGAAATTATACTACAAAGCAACAGTAGTAAAATCAACATGGTATTGGAATCAAAACAGAGGCGAAGATCAATGGAATAGATTAGAAGATACAACCACAACTACAAACACACTCAACCACCTTATCTTTGATAAAGGAGCCAAGCAGGTTCACTGGAAGAACGACAGTCTCTTTAATAAATGGTGCTGGAAAAACTGGCTCTCCATTTGCCGAAAACTAAAGCTAGACCCATGTCTATCACCATGTACTAAATTAAAATCTAAATGGGTCAAAGATCTGAATATTAAAACAGAAACACTAAATCTATTGGAAGACAAAGTGGGTAGAAACCTTGGAGACATAGGAGTAGGTAGAGAATTCATGAACAGGACTCAAACCGCACGGGAAACACTTCCCAGAATCAATAACTGGGACCACATCTTATTAAAAAGTTTCTGCATGTCAAAAGAAATCTCCAGCATAGTGAAAAGAAAACCCACAAACTGGGAAAAGATTTTAGTGAACTCTCTCTCAGACAAGGGCCTCTTGTCTAAAACATATAAAGAATTAAAAAAACTCAGACCTCCAAAATTCAAAGATCCAATCCAAAAATGGGCATCTGAGATGAATACGCAATTCTCAGATGAAGAAATGCAAATGGCAAATAAATATATGAAAACATGCTCATCATCATTGGTCATCAGAGAAATGCAAATTAAAACCACACTGAGATTCCATCTCACTCCTGAAAGAATGGCCAGGATCAAGAAAACCAACAACAACAAATGCTGGAGAGGATGTGGGGAAAAAGGAACTCTCCTGCACTGTTGGTGGGAGTGTAGACTGGTACAGCCTTTGTGGAGGTCTGTCTGGAGGTTTCTCAAAAAGTTGGGATTGGAAATCCCATTTATTCCAGCTATTCCACTTCTAGGCATATTCCCAGAAGAACTGAAAGCATCATACCACAGTGATTTATGTGCACCTATGTTTATAGCAGCACAATTTGTAATCGCCAGATCTTGGAAACAACCCAAGTGTCCATCAACTGAGGAATGGATAAAAAAGTTGTGGTATTTCTATACAATGGAATATTATTCAGCTATAAAGAAGGATCACATTGAGATATTTATCAATAAATGGGCGCAGCTTGAGACCATACTCATAAGTGAAATAAATCAATCTCGCATGTGTGAATACCGAATAGTTTCCCTAATCTTGTCTTCTTCTATTAGATTTGATGGCATGGACAAATACTCCAAAGATAGCAGGATATTTTATGGTAACCATTTTTGATTTCCTATTAACTTGATTTGAAGCCCTGTATTGCTTTCACTGTCTTGCTTTGACTAATTTTATGCTATTCTGTGTTGTTAGATAGTATCAAGTCTGAAGGTACAGGTAACTAATTTGAAGACAATAAGATTCGTTATGATACCCATTCTGGTTTGACTATTGTCTTGTTTTCAAGTCCTATAATGTCTCCATTGTCTCATTTTTGTTGGTTTTCTGTTGCTTTATACTGTTTTGTTCAATTTTATTATGCCTGACGATATGGGCAATTTTTTGAAGTTAGCAAGAGGCATTATGGTAGCCATTGTTGATCACCTTGTATTTTGTTTTTACATCATGTACTATGTCCATTTTTGTTTGTTTGTTTTGACTGACTGTGTTTTGTTTTTTCACACTTGGTTTTATTCTCTTAACAAAAGTAATAAGAACTGTAGGATTAATAAAATCCAAAATGTGTAATTGTTATTGTAAAAAAAAAAAGGAAAAGAAAGTGCTCTAAAAGATATAACTGCATGTATGTTTAAGTTATAGTAACTTTTTTTAATTTCCTATTAACTTGTTTTGAAGTCCTGTAATACTCCCACTATCTTGTTTTGACTGATTAGACTCTGTTCCATTCTGTATGATAGTATCAAGTTTGAGGGTATAGGCAACTACTTTGAAGGCAATAAGATTCACTAAGTTGCCCATTCTGGTTTGACTATTATCTCCTTTGGAAGTCCTGTAATGTTTACAATGTTTAAGTTTAATTGGTCTTGTTCTCTACTGTTTTGTTCAACTTTATAATACCTAATGAAATAGACAATTCTTTTTTTTAAGGAAACAAGAGACATTATGGTAACCATTGTTGATAACCTTGTACTCTGTTTTTACATCATGTGCTATGTCTATCCTTGGTTTTGACTGACAGCTTTGTTTTGCCATATTTGACCTTATTCTCTTCCAAAAAAAAGTAATAAGAACTAAGGAGTAATAAAACCCAAAATGTGTAAATTTTGTTGTAAAAAAGAGAGGGAAAAAAAGTGCTCTAAAGGATACAACTGCAAGTGTGTTTAGGGGTGTTAAATAGATGACCATATTAATGTTTTTGGTTGGATCACTGAACACAACTGTTTGCAGTCTCTCTGTTTGAATGTTCACTTCGTATGCTTTGATACTGTGACTTGAGCAACTATCTCTAACACGATAATGTGTAATCTATTTAACTGTTGATTTCTTACTTTTTTTTGTAGTTCTGTATTACTTGTACCCTTCCACCTCTTAGTTTTTTTTTTCTCTTTTTCCTTTTAAATAATTTTTTTTAAAGTGTGTAAGACAAGTAACTATATTACTGAGATTTTGTTGGAATATTGAAGATAACTGTTTGCAGTCTCACTTTTTGAATGTCCACTTTGTATGCTTTAATTTTGTAACTTGAACAACTACTTCTAAGATGACAATATGTAATCTATCAACTAGTGATTTCTTACTGCTTTTTTTTTGAAATTCTGTATTACTTCTACACTTTTTTCTGTTTTTCTTTTTTCTCTTTAAATAAAAACATTAAAAACTTAAAAAAAAAAAAAGACTCATCTTGCCTTGTCTTTTGTTGAAGGAATAACTTCTCCTTTTTTTCTACTAGGAACTTGGCACATATTAAATGCACAGTACAAATTTGCTGAATACATAAAATTTTGAATAATTTTTGGTGAAATGCTATATTAAGGCACTTGCTGTACGTTAGATATTGAATGTTTCCCAACAATACATGTAGTAAAAACTTGTTCCCAAGTGTGACACACAGTTGGAAAATGCTACAAACTCCCTTGTGGGAAGTACTGAAAAACTGGAAGGCTGCCCTGGAAGGGAATTTGGAACCCTAAGCCACCCAACGTTTCTCTTGTGCTTCCTGGTTGGTGAGGTGAGCAGTTTGGCTCTGCTCTGCACTCCTGCAATGAGTTATGCTCATTGAGAACATGACGATGCTAACCTCAGCCAACTCCTTGGCCTTCCCCTTCGTGGACAAGAAGGTCAGTGTTATGCCTTAGGCTTTGTAAGGAGACTTAATTCAAATGATCAATCCACTTTTTGTTCCTTCTGTTTCTTCAGCATTTTTGTGTCTATAGTCACTGCCCACCTTTCAGGGAATTCTCTGAACCTTTTGAGGCATTGTGAGCTACAGGTTTCTGACTCATTTTTTGTTCAAATAAATGCTGTGAGGCTTATTTTATCTCAAGTTTTCTTTTATTACTTCTTTAACATAACATATCAAACACTTGGAAGGGATTAGTGGTATATATGTTTATGTATGACTTGTTTAATTGGGGATTCAAAAAGAAATATTTAATCTTATATTTTATTTCATTAACTTTTGCATAAGTATTTGAAATATTTACCATATAAAAAAATTAATTGACAATATTATCACAATTTTCCATTTTCTCCAAAAACATTAAGTGATGATCATATATATGGATGTATTAAAATTAGCAAAAATAATGCATTATATTTGTAAAATACTGGGTAGCATACATTAAAGGCTATTATCTAAGTTGACCCACACAGACTATATTTAAAACATATCTAATGAACAATAACTAGGCAAGGTAGTTTGAAACATAAGGTCTCTGGCCAAATTTATTGGAGTTCACATTGTAATATTCTCATCTAATCTGAGACATCAAACAAACATCTGTATATCTCCAAGTCCCTGGAGAAAGAACCTGAAAATATTACAGTATTGGGAAGAAACGGCACATCAAGTGGTTTGTCTAGTGTTCTTTTCCCAGCAAGAGTACTTTAATGCTTACACTCGTAGTAGCAATCATTCTGTTGATTGGGTTCTCATTGAAAATTTAACAATAAAACATATGGTTTGTTAAAAGGCATTTTTATACTCTGGGTAGTTCAAAAATATTGGTCTTAGATCAATAGTGTGCTGGCTCATTTCAATAGGAATGAAATCATAAAGAAATTCATTATGTGAAGAAATACTTTGAGTAATTTTTACAAAATAAAAGTCAATTTGAATATTTAAAACTTTTTCATCTATTCTAACTCAAGGTTCATACTCACCGAGATTCCTTAAGGTATACTATATTACAAAGCTAGGTGAAAAAATATTAAGTGTTTCCTCTTAAAAAAACAAGTTACTTAAAATGTTAATTAGGCTATTCACAAGAAAGAATGACCTTTCCAAAATGAGTTTCTCAGCCTCACGAACACAAATGTTTCTCTAAAACTCAGAAAAAAAGCTTGGTTGCACTAACCTCAAAGAACTTTCATAAGGAAAACAGAAAGAATTTTAAAAGGCACAGAGTAGGAAGAAATGCAATAAAAACAAACCATAAAGTGATTAGCAGAGTCACTCAACAAACTGTGGAGCTGGCTGCACAAACCTGCCCATTTACCCAGAACCCTGACCCTTATCCTCAAATGGATTATGATATAATGACCATTTAAAAAGATCAGAGGGAAGAGATTGAGGATAATTTATAAAGGCTAAAGGATAAATGAATCTCATTTATAGTTGTTAGGAGTTATTAAAGGCTTTGCACACTTAAGAACTTTCAGTGGTTTGTGGACAATATCACATTCATACTCAGTTGCATTTCTTGTTGACTTTGTGTGGGTGCATGTGTGTGTGAGTGTGTAATGGGAGTAGAACTCAAGGTCTTCACCCTGAGCTACCTCATAATTCCTTTTAAACTTTGTTTTTAAGGCAGAGTTTTGCTAAGTTTCTCAGTTGTCCAGGTTGGCATGAAGTTTAAGCTCCTCCTGCCTCAGCCTGCCTCAGCTTCCTATGTTCTTGGGACTATAAGCATATACAAACCACCAGGATTCTTGTCCTCTTTCTGCTGAAATATCACAGTTTATCTTCAAATAAGATTTCATGATCTTTTGATTTCAATGAGCAGAAAAGAGATTCAGGTTTCAATAAAACAAGTTGAGAAAACCTCAAGGAAGTGTGTGGGGAAATCTCAGAGAAAAGTTAAAAGAAACATGAGAAGATACTGTCTCTGCTCAGCCTTCTCAACCTGGTAAACTGATACTAGCAGTGACTTAGCTTTGTTTTTGAGAAGAACATACACTTTGTATTCTCATATTTAAGCAAACCTATATTTGTTTAAGCCATTCTTAATTAGGTTTTCCAATTCTTATGTTTGAAATTTTTCATAACTATTGTACAATCCATTACTATATTTGGAGGTAATAACTATTAAAGATTCATTAAATGATTAAATTTTTTCACAATGGTTTGTCCAGATTAAAAACAATGGATCTCATCAGTTCTTCATGGGAGGAGACACTGAATGAAAAGCAATGAGAACATGATATCTGCTAATTTTTTTTTTTCAACTAGCTACCTAAAGATCAGAAGGAAAAGAGTGATGAAATGAACTCTGAGGCTCAGTGAATGTCTTTCAGGAAGGGTGACAGCTCATAACTAGAAGACAAAATGGTGACTGATGTTTACATATACTTATAAGGTAATGGTCAAATATTCAGAAAGTTGGCAGTTATAAAATAAAATAGACAGGTGATAGAGGTTGTCTTGGTTACTTTTCTCTTGTTGCTGAAACAAAATACCTGACACCCAGAATTAAGGAATGAGAGGTTTATTTAGCTCACAGTTTGTGGAAGTTTTAGTCCATAATCAGCTGACTTAAGACAGGGCGGAACTCAATGCAACATTTCTAGATGCAAAAAATAGCAAATGCAGCAAGAGCAAAAGCATGGAAAGCAAATTTCTTTTCCCCCCTTATATTGTAAGCAGGCTACCACTCCCAGGGCAGGGGTAGCACTCACATCCTGTCGCTGCCCTCTTCTTGCACAGCATGAGGAGCTTACAAAGTAAGGACTCTGCTCCCTCCCACCTGTAAATCACTTTTTTAATTTCTAAACTTCTCAAGTTGACACAATGAAAAATACCCTAGAGCAGAAAGGGCATATCCTCCACCCAACAATATGCAGAACTGCTGAGATACTTAGCTAAGCTTTTAGATTTCTCAAGTTGACAAAATGTATCAAGCATAACAGAAGTATTTATGTGTAGTCCAACAGGACAATTGAAGTATAAGAGAGTAGTTAGAAAAGTATGACAGAAGACAAAATTCAAGGGCCTGTACATTTGGAGAATGAAAGAAATCAACTAAAGAGTTAGAACATACAATGGAATGTGACTGTGAAAGCAGGGTTTATTAAACTGATAAGAACAGATACTACACTTGATCTTAGCCAAAAGGCCGAGAAGCGATTATTCATTGTTCAGAGTGTTATTAGTCTAGTCTCTTATTTTTGGGGGAATTGTAATTTTAACATGGCTTTGTTTTAATCTTTTGATGCACATGCTTCATTTTCTCTTTCATAAATGATGTTTCTGAAGTTGATGCAATATTTGGCATTAAGATATACATTTGTAGAAGCTTGGAGCATGTGTTTTTGACAAAGTTGTATTCTTTTCACATAACTTGTACATTAATGAATGTTATGTTTTCCAAGTTGTGACAAGACATCTGCTGATTTCCTAGCATCACTGGATATCATACCTTGTAAATTATGTTGCCTGATTTTGTTTCTCAGTGGAGCCAATATTTGTCATTTAAGTAAACCTTTGTTTTTCTAACCATCAGAATTTTAATTGCTATGTTTATATTACATCTTTATTTGCTAGTAAGTTTTCCCCACATGTACCAAATGTAAACCATACTACTGTGAATTTCTGATTGTGCCATACTGACAGAATCATAACTTGTCTCCAATAGCACATCACAATATATATATATATATATATATATATATATATATATATATCAATATCTCAAGAAATTATAAAATTTGGCATGATTTATGAGTAACCATACTTTGAAATCAATTTTTCTTAAATATGGGGTTGTTTGGGGGGGAAATGTTGTTATTAGATGTATCATGCAAATGCCTTTATTTTATTCCTTGATGTTGTGAAAGCATTATATATTTTGTAATTATTACTGTTTTTTCCTAAAATACTGAAGTAATGGCATGAAGGGAAACCTAAATTTTGAGCTGTCAACACAGTAAAAAGTAAATTTGCTAAATTAAAAAAAAAAAAAAAAGAAAGCAGGGTTTATAATCTTCAACTATTAGGAACTTAATGTTCAAAACAAGGACCACAGGACGTGCTATAAGGACTGACCTATTTTACTAGTCAGTTAAAATGAAAAACAGGAAGAAGAGTATTCAATTCTAAGAAGCATATTAAAAGAGGGGAATTAACATAGTAAAGGGAAACTGAGAATCATGTTTTTGAAGAAAAGTCTGAAATCATTAGGAAGGATACAAAAAACAGGAAAGTTAGAAACTGTAAGATAAATACAAAAAGTTATGACTCTGGATAAGAAAACTATCATAAATGAACAAGAACTAATGGAAATCAAAGAATGAAACTGATCTTATCCAACAGCTATTGTATGTGAGGTACTATGCTACGTATTTACTTAAAATTAATGGTATTACATAAAAGGGATGCAGTATCATAACATTGGTACATAGAAAAAAATGCTTCAAATAAAATGATTAACTTTTCCACTGCTGTATAGAAAATGAACAAGAAAAATAGCTAACCGAGCCTCATCTTTTTCTGACACGAAAGATCATACTTTTCATTTTTTATAGAAGGAAGATTTTGTTTCATAAATAAAGGACAAAAATTTTCAATCTCAGGCTAGGCATATTGTGAAGTTAGCCTTCATGGATAAAGTGAAATTAAAGTTTTCCAAGTACAACCGGGTAGAAGAAATTCAAAACTTTAATGGGGATTTACATGGATGTCTTTATAAAGGTTCTTTTCATTATTGTAACTGTTATTTAATTTCAGAATACTAGAATTTCAAGGACGTAAAAGAAGAGTTTGTCCATAAGAAAATGAAAGATTCCCTATCACAACCCGGTAGAACAAAGTCAAGCATGTAACGAGGACTAGAGATAACAGATGGCAATTTGATTAAGAGAAATGTTCCTAGATATGTAAGTTGCACAGCAGGAGCCAATAATGGAAAGAAAATGAATAACGAACAAAGATAGCTCACTGTTCATTAGACCAAGAGACTTTCCAAGAAGAGAGACCAAGGACAGAGTCAAAGGGCTTCCACTGGCATGGGAGGTTGGTATATAATGTTTAAACAGGAAAGGCATAACTAAATGGGCCATATCATAACAAAGATAGTTTGAGGTAGAAGAGAGACATCTAATGATTTTTTCATTGAGATATCTGTTACCAGTAAGAACTGTATAATAGTTTCTTATGTAAGAAGAGAATTAGGGCAAGTGTAAAACCATTTCATCCATTACTATGAGGAAGTCGATAGTAAGCTTAAAAGAAAGAATTTGTAATAGCAGTGAAGTCCTAATGACTTTGTTAGTTATGGAAATACCAGATTTGAGGTATTTTTCAGACTTCTAGAAATAAAAGGAGAAAAATAATATTTGGTTAATGAGTGTTTCCCAATTTTAATGAGAAAATTAAAAGGCAAAACATCTTATTGAAAATTATACCATAATATTTTTATTTTGCTTCACTAATATATAAAAAATATTTAAATACATAACAGATTGGATATGGCTTTGAAATGCACATTATTCACTTTATACATATAGTGTTTTGTAACTCCTGATAAGTTGTATTTGTGGAAACCAAATCATAAGTATTCATTTGCAACCAATATAATACTCAAACATTAATAAATCAATGGAAAGAGTGATACCTGATTGACACTGTGGAAAGGATTCATAAAAGGCCTATGACCCTGAATTAGAGGTTGTGCTGTCCTTTTCCGCTGGAGAACATTCCACGCCTGGTCCTTTCACCTCCACCTATAATGCCAAGCACTACAGCTTCTGCTTGTCTCTAGATCTCTCTGAGTCTGGTAAGTGAGCTCATACTTCAGCTGTCTTTTGCATTACATGCTTAAACTCATAATAGTACATCAACGTAATGCTACTAGGGCTGTGATAGAAATAAAGAGAGGAGCTCCCATTTAAAACAGCCTTGCATCATTTATTATTTCATTTCTGGAAACCATATTTTCAGATCAATACAGATGGCAGAACATTACATATTTTTCTAACTTTGTTCTTTTCATGATGATGTACCCTGTCATTCCCTCTTGGGCTGGAGTAGTTCATGGCGCTGACACGAAGGGGAGCATAAAATGTGCGTAAAAAATAGAATTTTTAAAGTAAAAACAATGACGCCTCAGTTGTTGAACAGCTCAAACTTTGAACTTCCCATAACTGAAATAATAAAGCTCTAAAAACGTTCAGCTTGGTGTTCCTAACTTTAACAGTAAACTGAAAGTCCAATTTGATGAAACCTGTATGGACCAAGACCAAGACATATGCCACACCAAACACAAAGAAGTGATGCTTTAGTCTGAGGGATGCTCTCATCCAGCGACATAGAAAGCATTGAGTGTATAAAAATGTGTAACAGTGCAGGCTTTGTTTGTTGGGGTTTTTGTTGTGTTTTGTTGTTCTGTTTTAGACAATTTTATGTAACCTCTGATAAATACTTTTTTGAATAATGTTAGTGATACTGGCAATAAAACTATAAGGGAAAAGTGAGAACCACAATAGAATCAAAGAAACTATTGTGAAATTTGTTAAAGTCTTTGAAAAATGAACTTATAAGTGCAATTTTGGCGCTTCAGAACAAATTATTTGGTTTTCCATTATTTCTTATGGGAAAATATGTTCACTTCCTGAGCTTTTCAGTGTTGAAAAAAAAAAATAGAAATGAACTGAGTTTGACAACCAAGATATCACTGTGCAGTGCTGTAAGTGGATGCTTCACTTACCACTTTTAGCCTTAGGAAAGTATTTTAATCATTTAGTAATATTCTAATAAAACAGAGATACTCACTACCTTTCCTCCAGTATTTTCCAGGATTATAATTCAGCTTTAGGAACACACACTCAGATGAGCATGTTTTACATATACATTTTATATACAGAGGTGGTTCAAAGATGAGCACGTTAAATGCCAGAAAAAATTATGGTGAAAATGAGTTAAGTAGGAGTATACAATTATTCTTACCACACTTGATATTGTTATGCTATCTGTGTCATTTTTATCTCTAAAACAACTAATTTAAAACTGATAGATGTTATCCCATCTTTGTTGTAAAGACATCACTACAGCTTACAAAAAGAAGAAAAATTCAAACATTAATATCCAAAGAATTACAGTTATTGATAAGATGATAGAATAAAAGGTCCCAATCTTAGTTACTTTTGTCATTGTTAAGACAAAATATCTGACATCCAAAGTGAAAGGGAGGTAAGGTTAATTTAGTTCAGTCTGTAGAGATTTCAATCCATAATCAACTGGCTCCAAGACAACGGAACTGCAGAGAGGCATAGCAGAGGAAAAATAGTGCATGATGGGCAGAAGGTAGCAAGTCAAGTCTGAGACAACCACAGCACTTTCTATCCCTGATCCAGACTACTTAGATTGGGTAACACTCACATCTTTAACCCTAGTGCCCGTGCTCCTAGCACTGCATCATGGATCAATTCCAGTGTCCCACACTCTAGATCCAACCTTTCTGAAAAAGCCCCACCTGTGATTGTATTAGGCTTTGGGGGACAACTAAACACAAGCCATACAGTCCCTAACATATACTCTCCCATAGCAAAAACCCGCTTGGAAAACATGTCAGAGCTTTCAAAACTCAGGCTAACAAGGGAGAGGAGCTATTTTGGGAAACCAGGCGTAAGCACAGGAGCTGAAACATGAGCTGAAACATGAGCTACAGGATGAAAAACAGCCACATTCTGTAGTGGATTTACTTACACATCCCCATTTAGCTGTGGCCTTGCCAACAGTACCATGTTCTAAAACACCTAGGAGAAAGCACACCCATCAACTCCTCATGTCATAGGCATCCAACTTCAGCTCTGTGTACAACAAAGTGCCCATGACACCTCACCAATCCTCTCATCTGTATTTAAGTGAGTTCTTCCTAGAAAGGGATGCTTGGAGATGTACTCCATCATGCCTATCTATCTTGGAATGGGAGTTCTGATGAACTAAGTCTGACTGTGGATCTCATAGTGATCCCATGGTTCAAATGGACTGGCTTCTAGCCCATTTCAGGCACAGTTCAGAAATAGTTCTGTCTGGCCAGGAATTCAGTTAGAGACATGTTCTTCCATGGCCCAAAGGTAAACCTGTCAACCAATACTCAACAGTAGATTCACAGCTGCTCTGTGACCCAGCTCAGTGCATTTTCAGCTATGGTCCGTGGGAACTATTCAGTGCTTGGGAAACAGGTAGATGGCATTCCTGACTACAATCCTGGAGATAGGACTGTGGTCCTAGAGTAATCTTGTAACTCAGTTCCATCTTCTTTCAGTTAACATTAAAAGGCAATCCTCTCTACCTAGACACCCATCCAATAAATCAAAACAGCCATCTCCAGGAACTTTGGGAACTATACATATTTCCACACTAGGCTTACTTCCTGAGCACCCATGTCTGAACTCTTGAACAGGCCTATGACCAGGGTTATGAAGGAAACTCTTACTCACTAACTGACCATGCAGGACCTATACTTACCAAAACACCCATAAAATTTTTTTTTCAACCTTGTATCCCACTACAGACCCAGCATCACCTCCAAATGATGACCAGGCTCCAACTCCATCTAACTTCAATTTTAAGCAATCTCATCAGTCCTGGATCAAGACCAGACAGAAAAAGGTCTTTAGGAACCAAAAACAGTTTGAAAAGACTGGAAGAAATAGTTTCTTTTTTCAAATATTTCTCTCATCAGCTTGTAAGAAAGAAGCATAAATTCTATGTCTGAAAACACACCATGTTTTTATGCTAAACAATTTAAAAAAAAAAAAAAACTTAAATCAATACAATTAAATTTAGAGAACTGGTTATGATAAAGACTTGTTAATGGATTGCCACATTAAAACAAGCAAAATCAATGTTTTATCAGAAGCATCTTCATCTGACTCAACCACTTTACATATTTAATAGCCTTATGATTTACAGCAAATGCACTACCTAGTGTACCATAATTGCTAAAATGCTTTGGGACATTCATATAAATCTATTTGAACAATGTAATATTTCCCTGTTAATATATTTAAGTGAATTCATCCCATAAAATATATTGTAAGCTAAAAAACAAACAAAAATGTTCAACCATTAGGAAAATTCTCTACATTGCTGCATCACAAGATATCATTGAAAATAAAATGGAAGGTGTGTCCCTCTATTAACAGATTGTAAAGCAGCAAGGAATCCCACAACAGGAAGAGGTGGATCTATAATATCCTATGCATGAAATAAACACTATTACATTAAGAGAAGAAAACTGTCCCAAGATATTAATGATAATAATAAGGAAAAATGTTGACTTTTCTTTTTAGGAGGATGATCAATAGGCAATAAGGACTGTTTAACTGAAGATTATCACCTTATATCTGTAGCTATGCAGTAGAAGACTTAATCAAAAGCTGTAAAACATAAATTACTATCTGTCAAAAAGATTATCATTGTCAAATTAAATGAGCTTCCGTTAGGTAAGCCAGCATTACTTTTGCCTGAATGTCAGTTCATAAATGAATCATGAGGGGGCTGGGGATTTAGCTCAGCGGCATAAGCACCTGCCTTTCAAGCAGGCAGTCGTGAGTTCGAGCCCCGGTACCGATAAAAAGGAAAAAGACAAACAAACAAAAAAAGAATCATGAGAGGGACAATTCACATAAATAAATTCTTTTTGTTTGTGCAGACTAACTTGAAAAATAAATCTTAAAAGTCATTTCTTGCTCTTGAAATAAGTAATTGAAATGATGATTGACTAGCATAGGCCAGTTTAAGTACAGTGGTACCTTATTTCAGGAACTTAATTTGTTCCACAATTCTGGAGGAAAAAAGGCCACATCAATTTTCATGTGGTCATGCTCCTCATGGAATGCAAAGTTCACAAACAAAAACTAAATTTTGTCAAACGCTTCTGTTCGTGAGTCAAATTGCTAACAAAAGCATCCCTGAACTGAGGTACCACTGTATTGCTCAGTGGCTCCAGATTTGCCTTCTAATGAACAAATGAGTTAATGACAAATAAGTTAATATGATTCCCCCTAGGTCAAACTAAGGAGCAATATTAAGCATGAATTGGGAAAAATGAAAGTAACTTGGTGATTTATATATATTCACTGAACTATAAGCCAACGAGTTTGTGTTACCAGAGCTCTCAAATTTTTTAATTAAAACCTTCCTTAGAATTCATATCTATAATATAGCCTCTGTATTTCATCCCATTTGTCAGTTTTATTTTGCCCTTTATTTACACAGATACATCCATAACAAAATTAAAAGTAACATACTAAAGACAGTTCATTTTACTTCTCTTTCATGTGATAGTATTTTAGTGTACTCATTATCCAAACCCAGTAAAACAAAGGGGCTCAGAATTAGGAGCCCTTCTGTGATAATTATGGAAAGAAAAACAAAATGACATCATCCATGCAATGAGGATTTGAACACTTACCAATTGCTGTGCCAGTATAAAAAGGTCAGGGGTTCTACAAAATGATTAAATTTAAAATTAGCCTTTTGTGTCTCATTGAAAGCAGGAAAATATAACTACTTAACAAGGTCAATGTGAAGGCTATTTCACCATTTTCAGGAATTCTATAGGCATTTTAGAAGCAGTTAACATTTCGGGCATCTAAGGAGGCTTCTGCAGTCCAACACCAATGCCTGCTCTTTGGGGGAAAGTGCATATGTTGCAATTAGCTGGTTCTTTGTTTTCTAGTAGTGGCTTTGGTCCTCTTTTGACCTCTTCTTGATTGGACATGTCATCTCACTGCCTCTAAGTCTCACTGAAGTAGTAGATGACAAGAATTTGAAAAGATGGTAATTCACACCAACAAAATCATTTATAATTAAGGAGATCGATTTCTAAATAGTAGGAAGTACCTGTCATTTTAGTAGATAATGTACACTTTTCTATATTATCAAGAAAACATTACAGACCTTCCAGTATGTAAGATCAGCCTTTGCAAAGCTGGGGAATGAGATAAGCCCACTTATCAGCTGAGCATTTAAACTGTGTGTCTCAGCAACTCATTAACCCAGCTATGACAGATTATAGAACTCAAGTCATAGATGCTCTATCTTTCCTTTTTATTACAGCAATTCAAGAAACATTCTTTAGTTGTAAAAGTAATACTGATTTTATCAGGAAAAATAATACCTAGGTAGACATGCAAGTAAGAAGGGAGAGAGAAGAGGGAGAGGGAGAGAATAATGTTTTTGGAGAATACATTGTAATTGAGACTGTGGCTGTAAATGGCATTAGTCCAAACATGAAAACACAAGTATCTTTTAAGTAAATCTTTTGGTTATTTGCTTGTAATATTTGACAAAAGACTGCTATCACATACATATTTAACTGCAAAACACTGTACTATGTGTTATTATGCAATTTTCCTTCAGTTCTGAAAAAGTGACAACACATTCCCTGTTACATTGGGCAAATGAGAACAGTGAAGATCCATACCATGCTCAAGTGTCCTTGATGGGACCTAGGATGCTAGAGGGAGAGATGAGATTAGGGACCCCAGGCACTGATGCCACCACTTCCAGTCCTTTTCTCTTCTTCCCGGTGTGATGAAGCATCATTACTGAGGCTGAGTGGACAGGAGGATAGGCAAATTCAGATCTTTACATTTTTTTTCCTTGCAAAGGCTTTTATAGTGTGAATTCATTCAAAAAGGAGTGAAGCCCAGATTCAATTATCCTGAGGTTCACCAGTACAGATTCATGATTTACTTTTGGTTCAAAGACTTAGGTCTAATGATCATAAATGTCTACTATGTATGTGTATTCATTCTTGTACACATAATGATATACTTCAGTTAAGATTTATATTATTTTAACCAATTAAATCTCAAATGTAATTTAACTTTATTGTGGGAGGATTACACATGGGAGGGACAAGGTGAGAGGGACCTACTCACACACCTGTGTGTATTTCCTTTTAGCCTTTTCATAGCCTTCCTGAGCGAATTGAGCCTATTATTTGAGAGGTTTTTGTAAATATGTGGAAACATCATATGGTATCAAGAATAAAAAAAAAAAAGAAATTAAAAATTAAATAAAATTTAAATGCACAGAAGATATTGAAAATTGGGAAGAAACTAATCAAAAGACAAGACAAACTTTGATGCAGAAAGAGGAAAGGAAAAATACACATATATACAAGATAGAGAAGATAATTATATACCTAGCTTCATCTAGTTCTTCAAAAAGCATAATCTTTGCTAATAATGTTCGGACAAGATATCATGCCTATATCCTACACTCTAAACAACAACAACAAAGATAATATATAATATATCAACTAATGTAATGATCCAAATAACCTGTTATTAAATTTGATTTCATTGTCATGTATATCATTTTCTTTTTTCTCTTTTGTTTACTTCTTTAAGATAAAATTTTAAAAATTATTTTAATGAAATATCTCAGAATATTTCTTACAGATATCACTACACTGAGAATATCATCTTTGAATCAGAAGAGCTAAAATAAATATTTAATAAAATTATAAAGGCTATTATCTCTGCTTGTAATATACAGTATGTGTTCTTTGTAGATATCAGAAATACTAATATTTGTTACCACTTTGCATTTATAACCATCTTTGATCATTACTAAATATTACCAACAACCTTCTGAAATAGATGTCTATCTTTTTCATTTTAGCCATGAATTGGTCAGGCAACTACATAGCCAATGTTATATAAATAACAATAAAACCAACATTTACATTTAAGTATGCTCACAAGTTTTCACTTATCGCTTCCAAAAACAAAGGATCTGTGCATATGTGTATGTGTGTATGTGCATATGAATTATGCACATCTTCAATAAAAATGAAAACGAATTCAGATCTATAACTGGAGCTTCAAATCATTCAGCTCTTTTGATAATAAATATCATTTTATCTATATATTAGGCAATAGGTGAATATAACGAAGCCATTATAGCTGTAAAATTATCACATATACTTATTTGAAAACATGCTTTACATGTTTACAACTAAAATAAACTATAAATGCTCTTGTATCATCCATTTTTCTCCATTTCTTCTTAAATTATAATCTTTAAATTTTTGATAATATTTTGTACCTGTTTTATTTTAAAAAGATCAAGACAAAAGAGGACATAACAAAGAAGATCATATCAGAACAATGCAAGAAACAGAGCATTTTACCACAAGACAACTCTTAATTAACAGTAATTACCATAATGTCTCTTTTTTTGAAATAGTTGAGCATAACTTCATATATGATAGTATCAAACATAACAAAACAGTTTAAAACCATTCAAAAGAATGAAAGCATTACAGGGCATTCAGAACCAAATAATAGACAATGAACAATGGCTACTATATTATCTCATTTTCCATAGAAAATTTGTTTATGCTATCACACATAATAAAATCCAATAAGATATAATATGATAGAACCAATGGAAACAGAATAACAAAAGCATAGTAGGACTTCAGAATAAAATGTTATTAAATCAGCATGGGCTATCACAATATCTTGTTTTCTTCAAAATAGCTGTTCATACCATCACAGATAATAAAATCAAACAAACAAGGATAAAGCCATCCCAACTAATGAATGCAGACATTATAAAGCTTCAAAGCAATGCAGTAAGGAATCATGATTACCATAAACTCTTAGGTACTCTTACCATTTCTTACACGAGGCAGACTATATGATATTTATACATGTGAGTTTGATTTATTTTGCTTATGAGTATGGTCTCAAGTTGTGTCCATTTATTTATAAATATCTCAATGTGATCATTCTTTATAGCTGAGTAGTTCTCCACTGCATAAAAATACCACAACTTTTTTATCCATTCCTCAGTTGATGGATACCTAGGTTCTTTCCAAGATCTGACTATTACAAATTGTGCTGCTATAAACACGAGTGCACATATATCACTGTGGTATGATGTTTTCAGTTCTCCTGGGAATATGCCTAGAAGTGGAACAGCTGGGTCAAATGGGACTTCTAATCTCAGCTTTTTGAGGGGTCTCCAGACTGATCTCCACAATGGTTGCACCAGTCTACACTCCCACCAACAGTGCAGGAGAGTTCCCTTTTCCCCACAGCCTCTCCAGCATTTGCTGTTGGTAGTTTTCTTGGTCCTGGTCATTCCTTCTGGAATGAGGTGGAGTCTCAGTGTTGTTTTAATTTGCATTTCTCTAATGACCAATGATGATGAACATTTTGGGAATATGTTTTTATTTTCTCTCAGAATAATTGTCAGGAAAATATTGTCTAAATCAGAGGTAATTTTGGTCACAAAGTAATTTCTCAAATATAATATTGAAATACTTCCAAAATAGTCAATTATTGACTATAAAATGATTGGAACTATATGCACAATGCAAAATGGCAATAGTAAATACTTGTAATATGTTAACTGGTGATATTGTCTAAATGTTGGACATGGATACAGTATATAACTTGCAAATATTTTTTAAAGATTTATGGTTGAGTTAGTATTTAAAAAGTAAAAGTAAAATGTTAGGCCAAAAATATGTTATATTGTTGTGAATGTTATTGTTGCTTACCTTTTCTTATTGTTAGAATTTCCCACAGAAAATGACCTAAGTAATTGACCTAGAATTTACTCCATCAACTATTATTAAAAATACTTAGCTCTTAGGATATAAGCAACACAAAATGCACTTGATGATGATTGCTTCCATGTGCCTTAACTGTTTCCCAATTCCATGTCATTGGTAGTTTTAATATAAAATGTTTATATAAGGATGAATTTATAATTAATGTTTTACATTTAATTTGTGTACTATTTTAATACATCTAAAACTATCTATCCAATTATTAGAGTTTTTCAGCACTATCGCTTTTTGATGTTTAAGAGATAGGATATGGTGCAAAATATAATTTCTGAAAGAATTTTTCATTTATCCATTACATTGTTGTTTATGTTTAAAAGGTACACCAAAAATAACATTTATGAACCACACTGTATTGAAATAAAAATCAAAGAAAATACGTCTAAATTGAAATTTTCTGTAATTTATGCTTTTCTAAATTGGTACCATTTATTTACATAAATATGTCAATAGTATAGTTCATTTACAATATAACATAAATATATATAATCTAAATAATCACAATTCTGTGATTTCTTTAAATCTGTGAAAAAGAACTCTTGTCAAACTACAATTTTCTGGTTTATTTAAATTTATGATGAAGAACGCATCAGTGCTAGGCATAAGCAATAAGCCAAACCATTCAATGGACATGAAGAATTAACAATAAAGTCTAGTGTAATTACACAAAACCACAGCTGCTGTGAAATTCATCTCTGCTTTTAAAAATCTGTGTCTTCTAGTTTTAACATGACCACATGTTGTTCCTAGAATAATCTCTTCAAAATATCATTTGTAAAATGTGAATAATAAATATAATCTTAATATGAGCTGGCTAACTGGAGGTATGTTAACAATATTTAGAAAATAAATTAATCAGCCCAATGTTTTTCCAGATACATGAGATCATTAGACAGCCAAACTATATTAAATGACTCTTTGTGATGTAGATTAAGTATTTTCCTTGTAGATATAGGCACTTTGTTTTTCCTTTATATTTTAGCTTAAGAAGTCAGATACATACCAGTCTTAGAAATTAATTCAATCTTAGACAGTTAACACTATTATTAATTATTTGGTTATTTTGCTTTAAAGAGACTTAGTATTGTAAAAAGGTATTGTGCTACAAAGAACTTGTTACTATTCCAAATATACTTTAAAAATTATGAGTGCCTGAAATAAAATTAATTACAGAACTCATATTTTCATTTTTGCAAATCTTTATAGTACACTTTGCTTGTCCTGCATGGTCATCTACTAAATACACTACTTGGTTACGACACATATCAGCATCATTCAGAAGCATCCAACATGCTTTCTTCCATTTTGGTCTTTATCTTTTAATACAGTGGCGTCGAAGTAAAATTCAGATTTCTATTTTACACATAAGAAACATATATGTGTAATTCTGTTAAAAGATTTAAAATAATTTTGGGTGGCTTTTGTTAACCTACTGTAAAAAATAAAGAAAAATCAAAGTATTAAAAGAAGTTACATTACTATCAATATGGAAAACAATCGTATTTTCTTAATGTTTATATTTATTTTTTTACTGGGTTATATTTTATTTTAAAGGATCACAATCAGCGTAGGATATAATGTGATACTTGTTACCCGAGTTGATTAGAAGCAGCTTATAAAAAGTAACAGAGTATGACCCTATTCTGCACATGTAAACACACACAAAAATATTATTTATATGCCTACTAGATTTCTAAGGTCTATATGTAAAAATCTCTTAAGATTTTTCATCCACTGAGAAGGAATCTATATTTACCTAGGGAAGGGAAAGAAAACAGAACTTGCAAGAAGGATACAGCATTTTTCCTGTGCACTGGCAACTAGGGGAAGACTGTGTTAACCAGAATCAAGTACCTCTAACAATCTTTGAGGCCTAAGAGACTGCCAGAAAGAAATCAGGAAAGGATAGTACTAAGAAATTAGCAGTAAAAATGAGTGAAACCCTGTGATATGCTATCAGTAGGACATACTAAACCAGGTTTTCAAGGTCTGTGCTTGGTGGGGGCCCCTATTATCAACTCAATAACGTGGTGTTAACCTTGCTATCAAAATTTGTCATTTTCTATTTAACTAAATTATGTATTTTTTACTGTTTCTTTTCCATTTAACTTAATTATGTGTTGTTTTTTACTGTTGCTTGCAGCCAAAATTACCTCATGTAAAATGAATTGTAACTATCATGTGACAATTATAAGCTCTCAGGACAGAAGACAGTAGTTAATTTTTAACATTTTAAGAACAAATCTTAAATTACATGCATTTTAGCAACAGAGGTGAAACATCACAATCACTATCGGCTGCACTCACCTACTGAAGGCTAAGTTTCAGGATGTAACACTGCTATGGTCATTAAATGCTATGAAGGTTAAGAGAAATTCAACAACTGCATAGTTATTGCTTTAAAATACATCACATAGCATCAACAGTGAAACTCAGAAATTCATACTTTTATCAATTAAGTGAACATAATCTAGATATATTTTATAATATTGTTAAAGTATCACCTATTTATTGTGCCTTACGTTGAGGTAGCAAACAGAGAAAAAGCAAAGTTCAGTCTCATGATTGATGGTGTCCAAAGTCTGTTGGATTCATCCGATTATCATCTCATTAAAATAAAAATAAGATTAACCTCGGGAGAGTTATGCCCCAGAAATTATAATGGGAATATTCTCATAGTACAAAGATTTTGATTCCTTCTGTCTGATAAGTAACTTTTTGCAATTTATTGGATAGGAGTATTCATTATCTGGTTGAAGATGGTATTGTGATGATATTACTCTTTCATTTTACAGTTGTCTTATAAGAAAATAATCAATAATCCCCATGCTACCTGACCAACGACTTTTCAGGATTTCTGTGTTTTCAATTTCCAGCATAGCCTAAAAAGCTGAATAGAGGGTGAAATATTCCATTCATGGACAAATTGCATTAATTTCCTCATTTATATAAGTGATTAGGAGGCCAGGGATATAGTTCAGCAGCAAAACAACTGCCTGGTAAGTATGTGATCGTGATTTTCAGTACAAAAAAAAAAAAAAAAAAAAAAAATTAGAAAATGTGTAAATACTTAGTTTTGCTGTTTCTTCACCCAGGAGAGACATGTCTTTTTTTTTTTTTTTTTTTTTTTTTTTTTTTTTTTTTTTTTAGATCATACTAAATTTATCAATATAGTAGATACACATGCTGGTGTGCTAATTTGTAACTCTAGGTAATACTATGGATTTTCCTAGCTGACTGACAAAAATGGAGAGCCAACTATAACTCTTATTAAACAACATTACAATGCCAGAAATTATTTACTTTGTATTATAAAACAAAGATGCCCAACAAGTAAGTAGAAAATGAAGTAAGTAGAAATAAGTAGAAAAGTTGTAAATAACTCTTGAAATGTTTAACACATTAACATTGTCTCTCAAATACATAGCAATAACCATTTGCTATTGGTGAGAAATTGTTGAGAAATACAAAAGTGAGTAGCATCTGGGCTGCATTACAGCTGCTTTGTACATTATGCTCATTAGAAGTTAAAGATGCTGGAATTGAAAATAAACCTCCGGTTTGAATGTGTTTGAGTAGAATTCAGAGTACTTGAGAAAAGTGACAACAAAGAACTGCCAAAGTAAAGAAGATACATAGGTGACAGACTCTGCTGAAATAAGGAAACTTCTCTCTGAAGAGATATTTGAAGGTACAGAAAGCATGGAAGTAATTGTGCATTCTTTAGCATCAAATACAGAATTCATCCATGAATACCAATAAACCATGTGCCATTGGTAACCAGTGTAACAGATATTCATTTAATATTTCATATTGATAGCATTCTAATTTCAAGTCATGTGATACTCATAAAATTGATTACTATGTATGACTCAGACATAAATTGGAGTATTTAAGTGAACTGTGGTTATATCCTTCATTTGAAGCTTACGAGACTGTGATAAAACTATGAAACAGCAGGGGAGTTTTCTAGGGGCTTCCTAGAAAGGATTCTGTTTCAAGAAACAAATACAGAAAGATGTGCCCACTCTATTTTACTAGAATGTAACATGTTGCTGGAAATGTAAATAATTGCCTACTAATAAAAAAAAAATCAAACAAAGATAACTTTAAGGATCCTCAGTGGGTACTATTAACATTTTCGTTTCATTATGTTCTGTTAGAGCAACTGAATTAATCACTGAACTACTTTCTCTGGATTCCTAATTATTTAATTTAACAGATAGTGTTTTATACTCTAGAAACTGGTAACTCTGTATCTGGGGAATAGAGGCATGATCTCCATGGAGACGAGGTGAAGGAGATTTATGGCTCTCACATAAATCCTGATGAACAGAATTTTTCTGCTGAAAAGAAGACAAGGCCATATAATATAAATAGACCTGTAATAGGAGTCATTCCTTAGTACACCACTAAAAGAAGTATAATTTCTTTCATAATCTTTATGCTGTGAGAGAAGGGGAAAGCCCAGTTTAGCCCTGAATTATTAGTCAGTGGCTCTGAGTGGCATTATCATTAACTGTTGAGGTCCCACGACACCAGAAGTTACTATGAATGCAAAGGCTTACAGGCTGATAAACAGAAGTGATATATGGAGTTTTACTGTCAAGTGACTTCATAATCAGAACATAAAATCTTCAATCATCTTATGTTTATTGCAGTATGCATTTGAATGAATAAGTCAGCCGCCAGCAGAAACCTTCTACTGTCTCACTGGATTTTGATGTTAAGTATGGTTTTGTAAGAAGAACTAGCAAGAAGCTTCTGGACTATTTTCTTATGTCCAGTTAATAAAAATGAATACAAAGCATTGGTATAGCATAAAAGTATTGGAGCAATTCAATATTTTTAAAATAGAGGGTGATGACTCCTGCTGTATCTTTATTTAATTCACCAGTTTGGTTAATGGAGAAATGGATACCACTTGGAAAGGCCATTAGGTTAACAGACACTTAATTCATTAATAATTGTAATTACAATTGGAGTTTCCTACTTTGAGCCAAAACTATAGCCCTAGGCTCTTGATATATATGTTTCCATTTAATAAATATTTTTCCTTAATCACATAAAAGATCCAAATCTGTTTTAGATGGGAGAAAGACAGTGCAGTTTTACCAACTTCCTTTAATGACATATCCCAGAAGGCATATTATACCATCAGATTTCTAGGACTAAAGTAACAGGGAATTAAGGGAATCCTGTATATCTCAATATAAAAAATATCATGTGTTACAATAAAATATTAGTACCTGAAGTTTCTGAGGATCCAGTGATCTTGGCCCCATTTGGGCAACATACTCCAAAAGGAATGATATTAATGTCTCTGGCTTTTACAAAAGATGTACAAAATTTGAGGCTCTTTGGTCCTCTGTATGAAATAACCAGCAAATTTAGTTGGGATGTTTGGCCTCTTTGTTACCTGAAAGAATGTTACTTTCAAATCAGGCTCAGTGCAAAAGGTGACTTTCTCACTATGAAACTACCACTGCAAGAATTGCTACTACGGATATGATACAGTGATATGCACAGTATCTTTGCCCCACTGAGACAGCATAGAAAAAATGCAAAATTAAAGAGAAAAATAAATTAAATAAAAAGAATCATATATAGAGAGATACATAGAAAGAGAGAAAGAGGAGGAGGAAGAGAGAAAAAGACAGACAGACAGACAGATAGAAAGACAGAAAGACATAGAGACAGAAGCTCTATTCTAGAGCCAAAGGCTGCTAGACATAGAGACAAGGGCTGCTATTCTAAATGGCAAGGAGACCAAAAATTGGAGGAAGAAAGAGGTAGGGAATGCAAAGGAGATATAAAAATATTAACGTGTTACATACATGTATCAACTTCTCACAATGAATGTAGTCATTATGTGCTGCAAACAAGTACTAATAAAAATAATGCAACAAATTCCAAAATAAGAATTAAGCTTGAGAACATTAAGAACTTTAAGTAAATTTACACGTTCCTTACCAAGTAACACATCTTCTTTTGACAAGTAGCTCTTGGCTTGCACTATAGTTTGATAGAATCTGAATAAACATAGAACAAAAGGTGGTTCTGCGATCTTACTGATTTTTTGGGTACCATTTGATTTATCTCACCCCAAAGTTCAGATGCATGAGCACTGAACTCGATTATTATACCATGAGAGCACAATTAACTTAAGGAAATGTGTAAGTGCATAGTAGACATACTGTGTGTCACCATCCTGTCAGGAGAGTAATCAGTGCCAGAGGGGATAAAATTGCTAGTTCCAGTTTTATAGTAAGGGCAATGTTTTACCACTAGCTATACACTACTGCTTCAAAATTACTCTTGAATTTTAGTTGTTTTTAAAAGACTAAAAACTGGAGGTCATTCTCTTTTTAACATACACACCCCAGAATTTACAGGTGAAGAGGTTTGCCTGAGATTTTCCTCAAAGTAATTCAGCAATGGTAGCAGAAAGAAATAAATAGAAGTCAAACAAGGTAGGTCCTCAGTTGATGAGTGCTGAGCTGGATGACAACTAATGAAACTTTACTAATCACATTGCTTTGGAATGTTTTTTAAATATCCATCATAGAAAATAAAAGTGGGGTTAGAAGTATGGCTCAGTGACCCAGCACTTGCCTATCAGATAGAAGACCCTCTGTTCAAAATCCAGCACATCACAACAGAAAAAAAAAAAAAAAAATGGCTATAAAACAAGCTAGTTGAGTAGTTTTATCAGCGTTGTTTCTCTCTCCATCTCTCAGGAAGCTGTGATGGCTTGAAGTAAATTCTATATGCAATTGTCAATGGAACCTAAAGGATTGGACAGATGCTGAGGGAAATGAAAACAACAAGAATAATACAAAGAGCCCTTGGTGCCCCTAGAATGGGTGCATATGGTCTTTATGAATGTTAATTGGAGGGTCCATTTAAAATTCTGAATGATTAAGCAGAAAAAGATGACCTGCTCCATACATTCATATCTAGTTCATTAGGCCTCCTGAATGGGTTCATTGACTATTTGTGCATGGGAGGAATAGTAGATGTTATGCAGATCCTCAGTTATTTGAATTTTCTCTCATCACAGTACACCTAATTACTTGCCATAACGAAGCTGCCAAGACTGTAGTTTGTTGGTTGACTGAACATAATCTGGAGAGATAACTTTGGTCATCAAAGGGTTTAGAAGGTAGATGGCTTTAGAAATGCATGGGATTGAGGTTTTTTATTTTATTTTATTCTTTTACAAAATAGACTGCCTATATTAATTTAATATCTTGGTTCTATTACTGATTGTGTGATTTTTAGAAATATATATATATATATATATATATATATATATATATATATAATCTTTAAACATATATACATGATACTATTTTGGTAAACACATTTCTCGTGTATACCAATTTCTTGGGTACACACAATTTCATCAAATTTTGAAAAGTTATATAAAATAAATACTAGTGGTAGTTAATTGAATGCAGTAGACTTTTTAATTTTCACTTTTTGTATTTTTTATTTTTCAAATATACCACCTTACAGTCATGAAAACATGTTTTAAAAATCAAATTTATGAAATAGATTTTGTTTTTTCTTAGTGGTTTGAAATTTTATCTTTATGTTTATAAGTTTAATTTTCTCAGAGGATATGCATTAGCAAATTGGATATTCAATATAATTCCTCTTATAATACGGTGCTTAATTTTTTGCACTATAAATTAGCTTATTTCATTGAATTAGGGAGCTAAAAATCATAAATATTAGGAAACACTGTAAGTTGGAAAGGGAAAATAGAGAGAAAATAGAGTGGATGAGGAAATGTCTATTTACTTATGCTTCATACAACTTTAGTGAGGAACAAATTGAGACAGTTTAAAATTCAGCAGATCCGGGAAAACTAGACTATTCTCTAATACACTGTGAGTGTTGTTAGCGAAGAACCATTGTATTTTATCCAAATGCTATTCTCTAGCAAGAAGTTTTTATGAGTAAGATTCAAACTACAATAATGTTACAAAAAGTATCTCTGCACAGGGGATTGTCTTGTCTGTTTTATTCTGAGGGAATTTAAGCTAAGTATACTAAATTAGCCTAAGATATATCCTAGCATAAACATCCAAATTATTTGCACTTCAAGAATCATACTTGTTCAGGGGGACAAGAGTGGTGAGGGTGATAAGTGATCAGAGCACAGCATAACTATGTATATGTACTTGCATTTTGGGTATTGTGAGAAAAGCTGGTGCACAGTAGCACTATACATCACTGAATCTTGAGTTTATTAGTTAATTCGCTTATTCTGTGGCTGAGAGAACTATGAAGAATATGTATCCCAGTTAATGCATGAAGGGTATTTACTCTAGGAATGGCATAAAGTGAGTGCTCAATATATTTTAGTCAAGGTTATTATTTTTATACTGCTGTTACTATTAGAATATATCCATAGGACTTGGATTCGATGGTAGGCTGCTGCTTAGCAAGCATTTGTTATATGCCCAAACTTTGTTCACAGATGAATAGCTGGGATACGGATAAAATAAATAAGTACTTAAGGTCACTGATATTTGTAAAAAATCTTAGAATTCCATTTTCATGAGTCTTAGCTTAACTTTTTTGGCATTTTGTTTATCTCTGCTTTTCAGCCCTACATACAAGTACTTACAAAACACATATTTAATGAAGGCCATGCATGTACCATCGGTTAAATACTCACAAATATTTAGACTATATTTGAAACTCTTACATGACAGCTATTAAATTTTTGTCAAGGTTTATTCCTTGCTTACATACATTGGAAAAACATGTAAATATTCATATTAAAAACTCCTAAAATATCTTCTTGGATAATTTATAATATGCTTATGAAATACTGTTTTTATATTGGAAAATTATAGCTTATATTTTCTCTTAAATAGCTAAGAGATTATTTTATTGAATACACATATGTTGATCTCTAATGAATACAATTTTTATAAAGAACACTGAAGCTGCTGGGCGTGGTGGCACATGTCTATAATGGCAAGTTAGAGGCAGAGGCAGGAGGATCATTGTGAGTTCCAGACCAGTTTGGGCAATAAAGTGAGCTCAAGGCCAGCCTGAAATGCATAGCAAGACTCTGTCTAAAAAAGGCTAATAATAATAATAATAATAATAATAATAATAATAATAGAATATTGAAATTTCATTTAAAAGACTTTTAAACTAGCTGCCTTTTCTAAATCTATATTTCTTTTAAACTGACATATCTACAGTTGATTGTTTGAAGTAAATGTAGAGGACAATAATTGAAAACACAAAAGTTCAAAGTCTAAAATCAGTTGAAAGAGAGCTTTTTTGTTACAGAACTAAGAGGCACAAACAGTACAGTGATCTGTTCTAAAACTGCAGGGTTTCTTTCATTTTATTTTAGCCTTTCTGAGAGGGATAAATACATGCATAATAAAGTGGACACTTATTTAATAAAAATTGCTATTTCAAATGATTTTCACATATGTGTAGTGCTAAAAATAAAACTAAAGCCTCATGCATCTTAATACACACTTGTAGTGGTTAATTCATTGTGTCATGTTGAGAAGTTTGGAAGTTTAACCACGTGATTCGGCATTTCTACATCCTGGGTTGTAGAGGAGCCACCTTTGGATGGATAGACTGCTTACAATATAAGAGGAAAAAAGGATTATTCTCTCCTCCCATTTTGTGTTCTTGTAGCTTTTATATCTTCTGCAGCCATGAAATGTTGCCCCTCTGCCATGCCACACTGCCTTGGAGCCAGCTGATTATGTACTGAAACCTCTACAAACTGTGAGATAAACAAACCTTTCCTTCCTTAATTTTGGGTATCAGGTATTTTTGTCTCAGCAGTGAAAGAACAGTAACTAAGACAATACTGGGTCAAAGAATTTTTAAGTCAAGTGTGGCAGCACATGCCTATGACCCATTTACTTGGGGGAGGCCTATACAGGAGAATCACAAGTTCAAGGTCAGCCTGGACATTTAAGGATATGGTCTCAGCACTGTGCTTGCTTATGCACACACAAGACACTGCACTCAGTTCCCCAATATAACTGAAAGAAGGTAAGAAAGGAGGGTGAAAGAAAGAAAGCAAAAAGGAGAGGGGTGGGGGAAGGAAAAGGAAAAAGGAAAAAGGGAAAGAGAAGGGAAGTAATAAGACTCAAAAGCAAAACAAATCAGAATAAGTATTAATCCTAAAATGATTATGCTCGGTGAAAACTGACACTCTCATTGTGAAGGAAAGCAATCCTTCTAGACAATACATCACATTCATCTACTATTTCAATTTTTTTTTTCTTTTTGCCTTATCATCTCATTGGCTGCTTCTAGGCAGCATTTTTTAGTAGAATGCTTTACACACCAATTTGTGTGCAGGCAGGTTAACATCATGTGGAACAAAATTGAATTTGTACTTACATATTTGCAATGACTCTCAATATCTCTGTGCATATTTCATAGTGAACATAAAATAATAGTCATATCTGTGATAGCCCATAAATAAACACAATCATACATCAGGGGTATGTAGAAAAAAATGCATGTTTAAATAGGGGATTGAACTCATGACCTTATGCTTGACAGGCAGGCGCTTATGCTTCTGAGCTAAATCACTGCTATAAAAAGAATGTTTAAGTAGTTGTAAGAGTAAATCAAAATGAGAATACTAAACTAATCTCTCAAGTAAGCTTATAATTTCCCTCAGGTCAATTATAATTTAACATCTATTCTTATAAATAAATTTTGTTAAAGCTAAGCTTCCATATTTTCTATAGCCTTACTTTTTCTCACCAGTACTGGGAAAAATAGCAAAGTTTGATTGTAAAAGAAACTTCTTGACATGCAAGGCCTAACTAAGTTATTATCTAATTGGTTACAGAAAATGTTTACCAATCTCTGTTTGAGAAAACAAGATTTCAGGTCAAAATTGTAGCAAGGGAAAAATGTTAATACCTTTTAGAGTCTTGATTCTAGGATCCGTAAATAATTGTTACACCTTGAAATTCTCCCAGCTAACAGTAAAAGGTGCCAGAGTATGACATTTTTAAATCACAAAGGCTAAGTACAATATATATATATATATATATATATATATATATATATATATATTTACTTTCAAATTAGACTTTTCTTTATTGCTATAAATAGTGACTTTGAATAATCTAAACTTCTTAGCTTCAATTTATTTATATAAGAAAAATAAAAAAAAACTATAATATCATTCGGTCTTGTAATGATTATTATAGTTATATAGTCTACATGTTTACCAAATAAGTGATTATTAACTCTGTACATATTTTTAAAAGTTATATAATAGATTTGATTATAGAGTAACATTATAACATGAATATTTGTATATACTTATATATATATATATATACATATATAGTATATGTTTATTTTATCTTATTTTATTAGATTGACTGTAATATTTCATACTTGCTAAATTTGCACTTTACAACTACACTGTATCTCCATTTCCTGAATATATAATCTTAATGGGAACAAGGGATATTTTTTGTCTTGACTTATATATTTTTCCCCTTTTTGTTAAACTGTTAAAAATCTGACAAGTAAATATTATATATGTTGTACACAAGTATACAATGTGATATTTAGGCATATAATCATATGATGAATATCAAATTAATTTAATTGTATCCATCAGCATTCATGTAGTCTATTAGATCACCACAACTTCTTAATCTCCCCAATTTTTCCTATCTTCCTATCTTCATAACTGCTTTAATTTGTAAAAGTATGGACAAAACTGAAAGACATGGGCTAATTCATATAAGCCAAATAAGAAAAATAAATTTCATATGGCATAATTTCACTTTCATGTGAAATCTAAAAGACCAAATGGAGGCTGTGTAATTGGATGGTTGTCAGCTTCTGACAGTTATGATAAATAAGGAGATGCTGATGAAAGTGATCCTTGGACTTTTATCTTAAAATTTTAATATCTAAGCTATTTGCTTGTAAAATATTAGGTTCTTCATAAACATTTAAAGGATAAATGAAAAATAAAAATTTTGCTATTTTCCCCAGTAATTAGAAGGAATAGATAAAAAGAAATAAAAATAAATCCCACATAATTAGTACAAATAATTAGAATTGACAGTCATTTTGTATGGATGTCTTTTTATAATTTTTAATCTTCCAAATGTGATATGCATCCAAGCATATCTCAGCAACTGAAATGTATTTAAAACAAAAGTTTCTTGGGGAAAAATCCAGTATTTTTAGAATATCCAACACCTATTTTTGAAGTGAGCATCTGGGATGTTGAAGGTAAGAAGAAATTTTCAGACTTTATGACATTTTAATTTATAAATTGAAACAATAAAAAATGGGAACTAGGTTGGTCAGCACAGAAAACCTCTATGCTAGATATTATAGCTTGTGAAATCTACCTTATGACAATCACGTTATCAGCTCTGAAAATATTTTGAGATACTGTTAAAATATTGGTGCCTCTTCCTGTATATACATAAAAATGTTGACCCCAAGTTTATATTTAAGAACATATTCCAAATTTAGTTTTAAATGTGTGTGTGTGTGTGTATATATATATATATATATATATATATATATATTCCAGTATTTACTGAGCATAAAGAAAGAGATGTGTTATCAGATCAAATGCTTGTATCTGCCATAAAGAACAATCTTGTCCACATGATGCTTCACTGGTGGTCCTGAGGAAGATGCTTTAGTGATGTCCTGCGATAACCCTTTTGACCTAGGAAGGGTCTCCTCAGGGGATATTACACAATGTGGTGAATGTATATGTTGGAGAAGTATTGATTTAAATGATTTGTGAGTTTCTTTCCATATCTGTTACTACTAGTGTAATCGAAGGGTCCAAATAATAAAATCATTCAGCCAATGCTTGCATTTAAAATCATCCTGTTGTGTGTGACATGCTGGATTGAGGCATACTCAAGAAATGAATTTAAGGTTAAAAGACTCTAGCCATGCTTAGAAAAAATCTCTCAGCAAGGGAACAATGAAATCAATAAAGAGAAATCTGAATTTTTTTTTTTTTTGGCTTTTTCATTTTTGTCGGTACCGGGGATTGAACTCACGACCGCCTGCTTGCAAGGCAGGTGCTTATGCCGCTGAGCTAAACCCCCAGCCCCCAAAATCTGAAATGTTAAGAAAAGACAAGTAAATCATAATGCCAATCTAATGGACTGGCTATGTAAATGCTTCAACCCTAAGCAGAGGCATGTATTTAAATGGGTAACTAGGTTGTCAACTACAAAACTATTCTCAGCTCTTCCTTCACACAAAGAGTATCACATATACTTGGAAGCAGGAAGGCGCACGGAAAGGTGAGGTAACAGCCTTGGTCTGATGCTCTTCCTTACTAACAGATAGGACAGGACCAAAGCAGGTAGGAAATCAATCTATTTGTGTATGAAAATATTAATTCATGGTTTTATAAAAATTATATAGCTAGGCATAGGTAGTAACCTACTTTTAATATTTGCTATTTGAAAAGTGTCTTAGTTTGGAAGAAATAATACACAGTGCCCTTCTCCAGGAGATATTTCATCTCCCAATTTAATGACATTATTTTGTTTTGTTTTGTTTTGTTTTGTTTTCAGCAAAATCACCCCCACATAGCAGATGTTCATACCTCTGCAAAAATCACTGCACAGGGAGGATATTTCAAAGTCTAAGCATTCAACAGCATTTACAGTCAAAATTTCTAATTCTTCTCCAATTCTCTACCAAGTCTTAACAAATATATCCAAGGATAAGGAATCGGACTCTAATAATGGGTTTGGGTAACAATAGGATAGTGATGTTATAGAACATAAACAGAGTTTTTTTTTCTACAATTTTCATTTTTACAGAAATTAAGAATTATAGAAATTTTTAAAATTTGCTGTTTTTTCAAGATTTTATAAAGTGTGTTTTTCCCAAGAAATTTGGTTTATGATAGAAAAATTACTTCAAAATGAAGGATGATGGGTATCTTAGCATAATAAGAGGTACCTGTCAGAGGATTTTGCAGATTCCTGCACTTCACTCCCATCATCGAGTTTTTATTTTGTGGTTTGAAGATATGACTTGGAAACTTATTTTTCCACCAACTAGCAAGATCATTAGTCTGCCAAACACCAAATAAACAAATGATAAAAGAAAAATGAATGTGAAAGGTGTTGGTGCTGACACTTTTTGGACAGTACAAATGGAATATTGAGGGTTTGAGGTGGAACGATTTCTTTTTGATTGACTAAAAACTGCCCAACTTATCTTTGAAGGAAATCAAGCTTTGTACCCACAGGAGAATTGAAGAGAGGAGGAGATTATGATAAAGCTTTTATCTTGCGCAAAACTGATGGAGTGACAATGGCTGTGGTGTGTGAAACTGACACAATACCTGCCATGAAATATAAAATTTCCCGATGATTCCAGAAAATAAAGTATACAAACACTCAAGTAATTAAGTTATTTTTTCAACAATTTTGGTTTTAATACATTGTTAAAATGCCAAAGAAAAATTATTTTGAACTTAGCTCTTAAGAAGAATGGATACAATTCAAGCCATATTTCTAAATGTGCATTCAGAGTAGTTAAAATTAAGCCTCATTTTTCTCTGTCCCCATTCCAAGTTAAAAATAAATACAACAAAATCACATTTGACTACATGCCCTATAAGTGATCACTTTGTCATTTTCACTTCAACGGGACACAGATGCCATCCACAAAAAATTACTAATGTGTTCAAGAATATTTTGCAAACAAACACAATGTATTTTTACTTATGAGTACCATCTGCAGGATTTCAAGCATGCAAAATATTTTGATGCTTCAGGGAATTTTATATAATTGATGCTATTTTTTTCTGAGAATGATTCAAATGACTGGATATGAAATGTCTGCCCTGTTAAACTTACATTATTTCTTTAGAAATAACATCCCATTCCTTAACTTATTTTATAACCTGCTACTTCACCATTGTTCCCAGGCTTTGTTTCTACATGTCGACTAGACAGAAAAAGAAAATTAAAACTATACCTACAGTCAATTTAACTATGGGATAGACTTTCAGTCTAAAAGCATGTGATCATTGCTGGTTAAACATAAATACAGAGGCTAAGTTTCCTTCACACAGTGGCTAGATACTCTGTCATGACACTAATCCATTTTGTCTGTTGGGGTGGGAGCTTCCTAGCTATGGTCAAATTCTCTTTTCAAGCTGCTACCTCTCAAGGAGAAAGCTACCTTATCACCCCAGACTTACCGGAACTCTGGCAGATTTGAAGTTATCTTGGAGCATTGAAAGAGGAGCTCCTGTGTCTGTCTGTGGAGCTGAGTCCTCAGACCTAGAAATGAAAATGCTTTGTCTTTTCACTGAACCAGCTGAAATACCTGCTTGTAGGTGATGTACCTCACACTTTTAAAAGAGGCAGCGCCACGTGATGAAGCTACATCCTGCTGGAGCGGCCCCCAACAACAAGTGCCAGAAAATGAAAATCACACAAGGGTAGCAGTAGCCCACGTGATTCACAATCAGCACTGAGGACTTTTCTCATGTGGAAGGACTTGTGAACAAGTCAGATGAGATGGGAAGCCAAATTGAGAGCAGTAGAAGGGGGGAAATCTTCAAAAGGGTTCTTGATAAGCTACACCCCACTTAGAACATTTTCTCTACTATTTATATTCTGCTCTCTGATTAACCTTGTGAATTAAGCCATGAGTTTATAATTTTCAGAGGCAATAGATATAACTCCTGAGACTGTTTGGTGCCTTTTCTGTTATTTTCATTCATATTGACATGTATTCCATTAACTCTATATCTAAACTTTGAGGATATAATGAACACACAGACTTATGACCACTAGTTCATTTTGTTGCCTGAAGGCCTGAAATATACTTCAAAAGTACAATATTACCCTGTCTAAGAGATTATGGTAAATGTTCCTATGTGCATAGAATTAAACAAATATGGATGGCATTTATCACATTTATAAGCATTTACATTTCTTGTCTCATTTAATCATCACAATTGAAGAAGCAAGAGATAGCAGAATTGGGGATTAGAGAGTTAAATACCTTTTCCAATATGACCCAGTCTAAAAGTGACAGATCTTAGTGCTAAGCTTCAATTTGGCTTCCTATCACAAAGAAACATGCCCTTGTTTTTTGTTTTTTTTTTTTTTTTTGTTTTGTTTTTTTTTTTTTTTGTCTTTTTCGTTTTTATCCGTACCAGGGATCGAACTCACGACTGCCTGCTTGCAAGGCAGGCGCTTATGCTGCTGAGCTAAATCCCCAGCCCCAAGAGAAACATGCTCTTGATCAGAATTTTCTATCTTTTCATTAAAGTACGTGAGAAAGACTAAGCAGAAAATTTATCATATGAAGCAATATATTAAATAATTAAACCCTTACATTCTCAAATATTTCAACAAAAAAAATATTTTTCAAAATGGTGCTCAGATGGACAAAAGTGATACTTGTACCTTTCTTGTATATATAGCTATTATAAAAATTTCTAAGCACTAAATACAAACAATTGTCTGATAATTTTGTCAACTATGTATTTGAAAATCAATTAATCAAAAATGATAATATGGTAATTTCTAATTAACAATCTAGTGAATTTAAAATGAAAGATATTTTTTAATTTGAGATGGAAAATGCCTGGAAATTTTCCAATAATTAAAGACAATTACTGTTGCATTCTGGGAAATTTTCAGTGGAAAGTCTCTGGATTTGTTTAAAAAAAAAAAGTGTATTCCTGCTCTACCAATTGAAAGCCTTCTAGTGTAGGCAGAATCCATTTTTATTCATGAAAGAAATATATACCTGGATTATGATATACATGTATATAAAAAGGAAAATGAAAAAAACCCAGGCACCAATTAAAAAATAATTAGCACTCCCCTTACTCAGTTGTTACACAAAAGTTGTTAATTTCTTTTACATGTACTACTTACCAAATCAGAAAATACTAATTTTTTCAGTTTTACATATGGAAATCTAGTTGTAATGTTTTTGACCATGATGATAAGACAGGTTAGAAAAGGAATTTCCAGGCTTAACTTTTGACAATCATCATAGACTTCAAGAAACACATTTGTCTAAGGTATGATTCCTGAGCTCTTGACTGACTTTTAATATTTGAGTTCATGATCTTCAGAAGTCAGTTCCGACTAACAGAGCTAAAGAAATACTAAGCATGTCCTAATTTAAGAGCTGAGTTTTGTATCCTACTGATGTTCCATTCAAAGTCAGCAAGCCTCTAAGAACTAAATCAAAATTATTTTATTTTTATTTTAAAACAAATTATTTTTATGACCACAGTAATATGAAACTGTGGGTAGTTAGTTACCTTTTAGAGCTTAATGTAATAAAGTCAGAGAAAAACATGGTCTCACAAATCTGTAAAACATTCAGGTCCTAGGCAAAATGAGTCATTAATAATAATGTGAAAATAAATGCAGACTCACACAGCAATAATTCAGAAGTACAAGAGCCAGAACCCGTATATATTGTGAATTCCTACTAACAGAGAGCTTATCCAGATAATATGATCAGCAAAGATTGCCCTGTTTTATTCCAACTCTAGCCCACAAGCCACTTAGATTTAACTCTGTAACATAAAATTTATTTTCATTTTTCAAAACATTAAAAGCTTTTTCCTCATGTTTTTATAAAAGAAGATCCTTCCATTGATGCTCCGTGTAATCAAGCGTATTATAAGTCTTGAGATTTCAAAGATCAGAAATACTGGAGGTGGGAGAAAATTCCAGCTCATCACATAGAGTAGAATATGAATAGAAATAGAATATGTAAGTAGAAATTTTTGTTGTTGTAAATGTTGGTAATATCTTCATTTTCTACATAACTCACTGAATGGTAAGATGACTGGGATGGATTTACGTATGGTCAACTTGTATCCCCAGCTGAACTGAATCAGCATGGTGCTCCGTGGAGGGCACACCTCAGGATTGTTGCCAACAGCATAGAAGGAGAACTGGAGTAGAAGTTTGGGTGCTGTTGATGGTCCTGGAGAATATTGTCATGCTAACTTTCCTGATATCAACTCTACTGTTATCACAGGAAAAGCTTGCCTGGGTCCTCACTACTACTAAGAATGGCTGCAGCTCTCTTAGGGAAGCTCTGGGGTTTATCTTGACTGTCACTTCCTGGCCCTAATGCAGATCTCTGAGCCTGCTGGTACACACCCTTCATCTCTCTGGTGCAGGTTTCGAGCTTCCACTACTGACATTCTGGTCTTCCCAGTGCAGATCCTTGATTCAGACTTGCATGAAACATGAGTTCTAGGCCTCCAGCTGGGATTATGCATGACATCACTGTGAGATCCAGGCCCTCAGCTGAATTCTTTGGGTCTCTAGTGTGAGGAACGATCTCCTGCATGCTTCTGCATTTGACACTTTGGGTGAATATTATAAAGTAATCCTACAAATTATGTGTCCTGTATTAAATCTTTTCCCTTATAAGCTCTGATTACAAAAAAATGACTTAAACTACAGAGCTTAGTATCACTTTTTAGACTTAAATGATGAATTTCAGATAATCTGTAATCTAAATAATTCTATAATTGTAGAATATAATCGTTGATTTTTTGTTTTGGCTGACACATAAAATTTACAATATAGAATATGATGTTTTGAAATATGTATATAACTAGCTAACTTATGCATAATCTCACATACGTTTTTGTCCAGAAAACACTTAAAATATATTTTCTTAATAATTTTCAAGGGTATAGAATTTTACTAACAACTGTCACTACATTCTATAATTAGTCTCCTGTGTAGCTGAAATTTAGTGTCTTTTGCCCAACATCTCCCTATGCCACTCCTCGTCTGTCACCCTTGGTAACTACTCTGCTTTTAATCAATCAATCTCTTTTGATTAAAAGGATATTTAATCTTTAGTAAAATGCTCTGAAGACTTAAATAAACAAAAGCACAAAGATTTAAAAACTTGCTTTTGCAATTAGAAATATCTTACACGCCACTTTGTAGTTATATGACTTCAGAGAATATCATTTAAACTAACTGCAGATTCTTTACCTGTAAATTGTTGATCACAGTAACCAGCTCATAAGCTTATGTTAGGAAAAAATGAAGTGATGCAGTTAAAATAGAGTACTTAGCATATAAACGCTTCCTAATTGGTTTTAGTCTGAGGACATACCACCCTCAATATTCCCAAACTCATTTGCGTGTCAGACACTAGGCAGGGTCACCCCTGGTTAATACTTGAATGGGAGAAGATAATTAGTTCTAACTCTTATTTTGCTTGAAGTTGTATGTAGAATTAGTATCACAGACACTGCCAAACATCTTTGATTGAAATTTGACCTCTTATGTGAGTTTGCTGCAGTTTCATATTGCTGATCAAAAGAGAAAAAGGTCATAATGAAGTGTTCTGACCAAGCCAACCTTGCCACTGCTGCTTCTATTTAAACACAGCCTTTATGAAATGTGTACATTAAATATGCAAAGGTCATCTCTTTTTAGTTTAGTTGAAATTATACCAGATACAACAGTATAAAAACATTCATATACTTCAAGCAATTCTTTAAGATTTAGTTAGATCTTTGAAAGAAGTGTGAAGATAGTCCAGGCACTGATGAAGGCCATAATCTGTTATATGTGTTCATTGATAGGGTATAGTTTATTGATTATACATGTTTCTGTCTGCTGCTTATAACAAATTATTATTGTAACACAGACCATGATTCCTAAATGTTTATATTGGCAAAAGTTTTATAAAAAACAAAATCACAAAATCCATGATCTATTTACATTCTATGAAAATATTAATGTTTTTAAAATTAAATTCTATGAGTCCTTAATTTCAGATTTAATCAGATAATTTATTTTTCTGAAAAGGAAATCAAGTATATAAGTCTTCTCATTCTACAGCATTAAACTAGATATAAAGTAGAAGGACCTGGTTGTATATGAAATTCTCAGAGACAGAGACAAAAGGATAAAATTCTGAAAGCTATGATAGAACACACATGCTGAAGTTTACAAGTGAAATAAAAAAAGAATTTTTGAGGGATGAGTTGATAAAAATGGTATTATAAAATTAGGATTTTGAATCATTGTAGACCAAGAAAATTTTGACAATTATGAGTAGGGATTTTTCTTATCAATAAAGAAGCCACTCAATCATGAAAAAAAATATGAAATTAGGTTAAGTAGCAATAGATAAAGATGATACAGATAGCAAACACTCAGATAAACACTGAGACAGGAGAGCAGAGAACACTGAGAAAAGAGAATACTGGGATTAAAAGTAGCTATTGCTTTTAACAAACCCTTAATGCAAACAAATACAAATAAAACATATAATGACTGGTTACATAGAAATATGATTCAGTTAATTGTGTAAAATATAGGTTTATTACCACTTCACTATATTTAATAACTTGCATGTAATTCTTGTATTATCTTAATAAATTATTAAGCTAAGGATTCATTCATATATTCTTAGCTATTTAGAATTCTAACAATATGCAATAATTTTCTTGGTTTTATGTCCTACATGCAGTAACTAATTTGAAGATACACAGCATATTTACTATTATCATTTTTGTGACATTTTATTTTTCATAAAATAGTGATGATCCTTTGAGATAGCACTGCTTTCTCATTGTTCAGATAATGTAATGAAAACTTGAAGACATTTAGTGATTTCTCTAATCACACAGCACATGAATCTACACAATATGACACCAAGGCAGGCACTTGTGGTTATGATTTACCTGATGGAATCAGATGCGTATCTATAGAGGTCTACAGACAAGATGTTAGCACTCACAGATTAGCACACACAGTAAGTAGGCATCACTGTATGGCATACTCATGGACTTCACACAGTCTAATCCTATGTAATGCACGGAATTACCAGACGTTATTTAATTTACACATCATTTCAGTGCAGCTTATTTGTCTCTTAAGTTTCTGCAGGAAAATAGGTCAGAAATTCTTCAAAAATAAATCAACAGAAAACATCTATTACAACTACCCAAACTCTACTGCCAAAACACAAAATGAGCCATAAATTACTCAGAAACAAATGAGAGTGGCTGGATCCCAACAAAACCGAATTGATGGACAATAAATTCAAATTTGATATAAATTTCCATCACAAAAATTCCATCTTTTTATTGTTTCCAACCATTTAAAAGTTTATACAATAATAACCTTCTTAGCCCACAATCATATGAACATAAGTAAAGACCTTATTTCACACAGAGGCTCCAGTTGGCTAACTGTACCCTACAGTGTGTGAACAATCACTGAGAGCAGCTTATGCTTCTGATCACCCATAAAATCCTGTGTTACTTTATCTTGCTGGTTACATTACACACGAAGTCCCAATTTACTACTTAGTGTAGCTTTTCAATGTACCTTATAGCTTTGTATCAATGTTTTCAATTATGCCCAATTTGCATATACAGCCACGGTCACATCAAGAACAAGATATGGCTTGCTTGATCCTAAAACTAAGTTACAATAACCTCGTTTAAATTTTAATTATAGAAAATAAGATCAGGAGGAAAATCATTGGAAATTTTTTCTACTTTGGACCAAGTAAAGTGTTAGAAATTTTTATGCTAATAAATCATGGAAATTTTGTCAAGAAAATCATCTCCAATAGTCTTAAGCAATGAAATATGAATCATTCTTCAGAAGCCTTATATTGGCACATAAAAATTTAAGTATCACAAATATATGTGTATGTTTATATTTTGGTAACACGTAGGAAAAATGATGTTTATATGTCTAACTTCTGTAAGTTAAATTAAGTTATATGAATTAAACTAGTTTTTAAAACTCACTTCCAACTTCACATTTTCTGCCAAGCAAACACCACCAGGCAAACAAAAGTAGAAGTATCTGACCTGTTTCCATTTTGACAGAAGACACTGAACAATGAGTCTTCTTACGTGTAATTGCACATTTCATCAATACTGAAAACTAAAGTATTTTTCTTCTGCATGTTAAAAAACAACAAACCAAAAAAAGATGAAAAACTCCATCAGTAACATAAATTCCAGTTTTCCTTATTGCTAATGATATAATATAATACAGTCAATAATATAATATAGTCATCAATCATGTCTCAGGGCTTTGGGCCCAATCCAAGATAGCCATTCTTTTACAGAAGTAGAGTGTGTTCTATGTGCAATTATTAACACTACAGAAAATAATGTGAAGTGTTGCAGGAAAATTAAAATTAAAGACCATTATTATTATACAACTTGTTTATATGATGATTGTATCATGTGCAACATATTCACAATTACATTTGATTTGAACATCACAGCAATATTCAGAAAAATGAAGAAGGGCTTTTTCTGAAAAAATTGCTCTTTCTACTTGTCTACATTATAATTCATGAGAAACAAACAAAATCCAGGACTGCCCAACAGAAATATTCAGTGAAGCACTAGAAAATAAATTATATAAAGTATAGAAATAAAAAAGGCAACCAGTATATAAGGCAAAGGGATGAGCTGAACATGGTGATGCATACTTAGAGTCTGAGCACCCTGGGAGGCTGAGGCAGGAGAAATTCAATTTGTAGCCCTGCCTGGGTAACTTAGCAACTTTGTGAGATACAGATAGATAATAGAGAGATTGATCTATATATGTTGATCTATATCTATCTATCTATCTATCTATCTATCTATCTATCTATCTATCTATATATTGATCTAAATATAGAGAGATAGAGACAGAAAAGTAGAGGGAATAGGAAAGCAAAGGAGATAGGAAAGGACAGGACAGGACCGAATAGGGGCTGAGGAGTTACCTCAGTGTGAAAGCCATGGGCTTAAATTTCAACATTCCTCTTCCCCACGCACACACACACACACACACACACACACACACACCAAAGGGGAGGTGAGCAAAGAAACATGATCTTTTCCCCAAAGATTACAAGGATAAAATATGAGAATAGGCTGTTGTCCAGGCTTAATGCCAGCACCTGAGAGGCTGAAGCAAGAGACGGCTGTAAGACAAAGCATCTCAAAAGAAGAACCAGAATCAGTGACAATTTTCAGCCATCACGAAGGAAATTAACTGTATGAAGAAGATTTAAAGAAAAAGAGAAGATCACAAATATTCCAAAACCCTAGTTGTAAAAATGACCAAAATTCACTGAGAGTCATGCTCAGCTTCTGACGAGCCCATTTGTGGCAGGGGGACCTTTCTCAACTGTACTTCATTCTGTTTTTAGGTAATGACCTCCATTCTCCAACCTTTCTTGGACGGGGCTCCCTATGGACAAGGGTGTTGCATAATAGCATTGGGTAATCTCTATTGACAAATGAGCTCTGGAGAAGCAAAAGGAAAGGTTCAAGGCTAAAAAAAATAAAGTAAGAAAAGCAAATTTGTGGAAAATAAACTAGAGTAACATTGAAATACAGCAGTCTAGTTGAAAAGAGAAATAGTAATAACTTAAAAAAAAAACTGTGTCTTCTTTTTCTTATTTTATTCCTTGTCATTGGTTGTGAACTCGCAGGTAAAACTTTGATCATAGCTCTCAAAATCACCACCATTTAATCACCAGCTTTTTGGAAAACATTCTTCACTCTAATTTGTGTGTCTCATGTTTCTTGGTTATGGTGCAATTTTAAATACTTTGCCCGCAGTGTCCAGAACTGGAAATGGAATGAAGGACATTTTAATGTCTTTGTTTTTCCTCTAATAGCTGCTGTCTCAAGTCCTCCAAATTCCCGACTTTTATTGCCAGGCATCTTTCTGCCCCTTCCCATTTGACTTGGCATATATTAGGAGAAGTGGAAAAAAGAACAACAATTCATTTAAATGGAGCCCTGAGTAAGTGAAATGCTTCCTGAATAAATGTGTGGTATCGCTTTCCCTGGCCTAGGTAATTGCTTTTTTATTTATCTCAAACCATTTTCATCTTCTCCTACTGCCTAATAGAGTCACTCCCTGCACAGGGCATTTCCATCACAGAAGCTCAAAGGAGACAGGCTTTGCTGATAACAAATAAATAAATAAACATATAAAGTCCTGGTGCCCACACTGCAGCTAGTGGAAGCTGAGGTTTACATTTATATATTAAATTAAAATTGCCTTCTGCCTATATTATACAAAATGTAAATGTGTGTCGGTCAGGCAGCAGACAGCAGTTGGCTACTTTTAGAGCAGAGATGTCTGAAATTTCTATTTCAGGACAAACACTTCTCATGGGCCATACAGACATTTATTAAGAAGCTCATGGGGCGCTCTTCGTTCTAATCACATTTAGTGTCTATCTTGAGTAAGACTAAAAGTGTGAGCAAAGAAAGAGAGCATTAATATCTTGTAAATGATCAGGGGTGATGAATATTCTACTTAAAGGGAATGAAAAACTTCAAGTGGAAATATATCATTTCACGTAAATGAAAAGAAAGAAACAAAGACTGTATTACTGTTGTACACAGAACAATGATCTATGTCACAAGACTCACTTTTTAACACCAATGAGAACCTCATAATATTTGCCTTAACCAGACATTTGGGGAAGTAGGTAATATAAAATCTGTGCAATTGTTTTAGCGAGTACAGAGCCACGGGCTCTGAGTTATAAAACAAACACATTTCCATAATGAGAAATCTTTTTCATCATTAAAACAGAGACTATTTGATGATGCTCTGGAGGTTCTATTACTAAGAGACATTTGCTACTATTAGTCATATATGGATAATAATGTAACAGAAAACAGTTTTGCTTTATCTGCATTTAGGCAGTGTATTGCAAACATGCTTAATATTATAGTTAGCAACACAATACCTCTGATTTCAAACTTGATTTGGCTTTTTCTGTTCTCAGATTTGACATATAATGTCTATTCTAGTGAAACAATTACATAAGACAATAATTAATCTATAAAGAAATAATGGCAAACACCTAGTAAATGTTACAATATCTCGACTAAACTCTTAGAGCAAATATAAGTAATGCCTTAAGCAATTCTTTCCTAACAAGGCAATATTTGGACTCTGATGACTAAAAAGAGAACAGTAGCAAATTACACTGATTCACTTCATAGCTGAATTATTTCTACAGGTAGACAAAACTTATAGCTTAAAGAGTTTTGGATAAATTTAAGAATGATATACCATAATGGGAACCTGCTTTAAAATATTTAGTATAACTTCATTTTATGAAGTTAATAAGAAAATAAGAACAGTAATATCATTTATTGAAATCAGTAATCATTTGTGGATCAGAAAAAGATCTTGTAATCCAACTCACAAGGACATAGGAAGTCAAAAAAAAAGATCTACCGAAAACAGTTGTTGTTATAGCTAGGATCTAAAATGCCCCCAAACACCTGTAGTGAAGGCTTTATTGCCAGTTGATGGGCTTTTAGGAAGTGATTGTATCATGAGGCTTCTAATTTCATTAAGTGAATTAATCTACTGAAAAGTTCATTAGTTGAATGGGCTTAGAAAGAGGCACCTAAGTGATGAACCATGTCATTGGGGGTGTAGCTTTGAGGAGTATTTTGCCCCAATCCCATTTAACTGGATCTCTTCACAAAATAATGGAGTCAAGTGACCGTGAACTTAACCCTATGAAATCATCAGGCAAATTGCATCTTTCATCTTTTGAGTCGTCTATCTGAAGTACTTTGTTACAGTTATTGAAAGCTAGCACAAGTGTCAACTTTCATATCAACCCCAATCAATTGAGCTGGTTTTCTAAACAACTGGGTTGATAAGCATTCTAAAATTCAACCAAAGGCTAATGGAAAAGAGTATCTTGATTAATTAGTAATGTCTCTAGCCATTTAGAGTAGGAAGTTACAGAGGAAAAAGTACAGTGTCTTTAGTGGTTTATGTCTGGATGCCCCCCAAAACCTCATGTTGTCATGGGGCTTAGCTTATCAGAGGCAGCTTAATCTAGAGTTTATTATTGACTCATGGTCTGATGCTTAAAGATGCAAATGCTACACATACCACAGAGTGGGTAACCCATGTACAAAATAAGGGACAGAAAGAGACTTGCTCTCCCATTTTCTCTGTTCTTGTTGTTTTGCCTATTTCCTACTAGCATGAGCAATTGCCCCTCCACCATTCACCATCCTGACTTAGAGCCAGCTGAGTATGGACTGACACCTCTACAAACTATGAGCTACATAAACCTTTCCTCCTCTAACCTTGGGTGCCCAGTATTTTTTTATTTTTTTAGCAAAGATAGAAAAAGTAACAAGGACAATACCATATTATTCCCTATCTTCATTTTAGTTCAATCACAATGAAACAACTTTATCATAATGATTTGAATGCCCACATAACATTCTGTACTTACAACAGGATAATACTTTTATGTTTATACAAATATTCTGGTTTGTACAAAAGAAATATTTTTCAACAGCTATAAATTAGTATGCTGATTTAATACAACAGTTCTGTGAACTTTGTTAATGTTCCTCATATAGGCTATCATAGTGCTAACAAATTCAAATTTCCAAGCTTATAAATTTCAAGGTCAGACTCTGGCATATGGTAGCATCATCAAAGCAATACAAACCTCTCTTCATTAAGAGTCATGTACTTCTTTCTTCAAATATTTATCCAATATACTTACACCTAATTTCAGTTAGCAGTACAGAAGTCACAATTTAAAAAAATAAATTAGAATATTTCACTGAAAGTGTTTATCACAAGATTCCTAATAATAACACATTCTTCTGGTACATGTTAAATAAGATTTAATTCACTCAAATTGTTTAAAATAATCTTTAGTATCATAGATAATCTGCATAAAGTTCACATGTCCATGAACAACATCTATTAAAATTTAAAAGTCAATAATTGATAATATACAAGTCATATAGCATATACTGCTTCAGAATATCTGCTTTTAAAGAATCTCATGAGGGCTGGAGATTTCGCTCAGCAGTGCAAGCACCTGGCTTGCAAGTGCAAGATTTGGTTCAATCCTTGCTACAAAATAAATAAATAAATAAAATTAAAATATAATAATCTCCTGAGTATGATTGTATTATGGAGCAAATTTTAATTTCACTAAAGGATACAGAGATGCAGAAAAAGAATTAAAAATTCAACAAGGAAATATATCATGTATTAAAAAAACTGTACTTGAAAACTCAACTAAAATCTAGTTGACTTTTGTTGGGAGGAACTTCTTTCCTGGACAAATATTTAATATTTCTTCCTTGGACATTGTCTTTATGGAAATAGGTCTTATATGAACCAAAACAGATATAGTTAAACTTTTAATGGTTTCTTATTTATAATTCATGTGTGGTTAAAAAAAAAAAAAAAAAACCCACAAACCAAAACAGAGGTATTAAGCTGTGTTTCCCTAATCTTATCTTTTTGGGCAGATGCTATTTGCTATTAGTTTCCTGCAGTTACTGCTTTCTTTTGCTTCCCTTACACCTAGTTTTTAAGAACGCTAGTTTCTGATTATGATGAATATATTGCTATTTCACACTCTTGAAAAGGGGAAAAATGTCAAGTAGATTAAAATGGGAGAGTGAAACTAGAACTGGTGGCACATGCCTATAATCTCAGAATTCTGAGAGAAAGAAGTAGGAAAACCACAAGTTTGAGCTTAGCCTGAGCGACTTAATGACCTAGTTTCACAATAATTAATAGAAAAGGAAATCGGACTGTAACTCATTGCAGAGATCCTGTGTTCAAACCCTGGTACTGGGAAAAAAAAGTAAAGAAACTTGAGGCAGAATGCATTAATATCTCTTAGAATATCATGTTTGTGAAATATGTATGCAAAATTTCTCTGTCATCAGTAAAAATGTTAATTGTTTTTCCATTCTTCAATGGCATTATATCCAGGATATTCCTTAGTCCAAGATCAAAGCTTTGTGTGAGTGTGTGTGCGTGCGTGTGTGTGTGTGTGTGTGTGTGTGTGTGTTTATATGGCTTTGATAATCACAGTAAAAAAGAAATGTGTTAGTTTTTCTGCAATTCTCATTAACATCACAAAATTGTTATAGTATAGATCCAAACCTTGACATCTGTCGCAGAAAAGTGAATTATTAGGAAAAAATTAAAAATATTATAATATTTTCAAGGTAATAGAAATCTCAGTGGTCTTTTGTTATTGTCTGCTAGTATATATTAATTAATGGTCACTGATAAAATTGTGTTACTTCAAATCTATCAAATGGAAATGGGGATGAGCAAAAAAGAAAAATAACAAAAAGACATTTTCATATAGAACTATTTCTAAAATTCAAATTGTGTTAATGTATTGAGATAAACAAATTTTGTTAGAACAGTGAGACTCAGTTACTCCAATGAGAATCTCATGATATGACAATAAATAAAACTGAGATAGTTACTTTTCATACTCAATACCCAGGGAAAGTGTCAGTGTTTTCATTTCAATTACTGACATATCGTTCGTTTTGTTTGTAGTGATAATACCATTTATACCTTTGTAGTAAATTAAGTATACTGAGTTAAAATATTAAAATATTAATTCAAAAAAGGAATACAATTATTTACAAAATATTAAGTTATAAATATAGTCATAAATAACCAAGATATTACAATTGTCATAGTAAGTGTGTCTGTCTACATGTGGGTGTTTGTGTGTCACCGTTACCTCAATATTTAGATTGTTTTGATTGTAATACATATACTCTGGATAAAAATTTGCCATGTGAGATCTGGAAAGTTTTGGCCATTTGAAACTTTTTTTTATGATTATGAAAAGCAATGTTATGGCTATCTTTTCCATCTACACTTATCGATTACTTTTGAGAAAGGGTATCATGATGTAATTCAAGTTGGTTCTGAACTCGGCAGTAGTCCAGGCAGGACTCCTACACCTGTGATCAGGAGAATAAAAACATGAAAAACATTATCTTTATTTTAGAGAACTTTGCAAGCAAATATCTAAACACTGTTGCCAGATAAAAAATTTACAGCCAAAAATTTAGACATGGAATGTAACAATTTAATGTTTGTCTTAAGAAGTTACATGAAACAATGTAGAATAAATCAATTGAAAATACAAAAGACTCTGTAGTACAAATTTATCAAATAGGAAAAACAAAAGAATAAATGTGTAGATCATAGCACTTCCATAAGAGAGTTAAATTAGCACTATTTTTAAGAAGTCTAATTTTATCTAGCTCTACACCTTTCATAAGGCAATCTTTCAACTCAATCTTAACTATTTTTTGATTCTTTTAATACATATCTTTTTTTTGCCTGAGTACATAAAAATGGAAAAAATAAATAAGTGAAATAAAAAAATCTGAGACTCAATAGAACTACTGTAGCTCTAAAAAATGTAAAAAATATAGTAATCTAGCTCAGACAATGCATCCAAAGATGTTCCTTGATTTAGTACAATTGTCTTACACGTTTTATATGCTCTTGGCTTATTAGTTTGGTTTTCAATCTGTGTATACAATAATTAATTTATATGATCTTACAAATAAATGAATCTGACTGATGCTATAAAAATAAAGAGTGGTATTATTGCAATGTATAAAAATACCACAACTTTTTCATCCAGTTGATGCTTGAAGGGCATTTGGGTTGTTTTCTAAGATTTAGCTATCACAAATTGCGTTGCTATGAACATGGGTGCACATACATCACTGTGACATGTCGTTTTTAACTTTTCTAGGAATATACTCAGGAGGGGAACAGCTGGATTGAATGAAACTTCCAATTCTAGTTTTTCGAGGAATATCATACCAATTTCTTTTATTTATTTATTTTTAATTTTATTTAAAAGGAAAAAGAGAAAAAACAAAATAAAACAAAGCAGTGTAAGGGTACAATTAATACAGAACTAAAACAAACAAACAAACAAACAAAAAACCAGTAAGAATAGATTACAATTATCATCCTAGATACAGTTGCTCAAGTCACAGTATCAAAGCATACAAAGGGACATTCAAACAGTGAGAGTACAAACAGTTGTGTTCAATGATCCAACGAAAAACATTAATATGGGCATCTATTTAACATCCCTAAACACACTTGCAGTTGTATACTTTAGAGCACATTTTTCCCTCTCTTTTTTTACAACAAAATTTACACATTTTGGTTTTTTTTTTTTTTTTTTTTTTTTTTTTTTTTTTTTCTCCTTAGCTATTATTACTTTTTTTGGAAGAGAATAAAGTCAAATATGGCAAAACAAAGCTGTCAGTCAAAATCAAGGATAGACATAGCATATGATGTAAAGACAGAGTATAAGGTTATCGACAATGGTTACCATAATGCCTCTTGCTTCCTTAAAAAGAATTGTCTGTCTCATTATGTATTATATAGTTGAAAAAAAAAAAAACAGTAGAGAACAATACCAATAAAACCTAAACCTTGTAAACACTACAGGACTCCCAAAGAAGATAATAGTCAAGCCAGAATGGGCATCATATTGAATCTTATTGCCTTCAAAGTAATTGCCTATACCTTCAAACTTGATACTATCATACAGAACGGAACAGAGTCTAATCAGTCAAAACAAGATAGTGGGAGTATTACAGGACTTCAAATCAAGTTAATAGGAAATCAAATAAGTTACTATAATATATCCTGCTATTTTTTTATTTTTCCCCTTAATTAAAAAATTATTAAAAATAACTAAATAATTTTTTAATGAATAAGGAAGAGATTGAGATAAAAGAGGACATAACAACATAACAGTACAGGTCAAAGCATGACAGTTTCAGCAACCTAGTGCTTCACCACCAAATAATCCGTTTTAATAGTAGTTACCATAGTGTCTTTTTCCTTGACATATTTGAATATAACTTCATATACTATAGCTTCAAACATAACAAGTCAGTGTAAAACCATTCAAGTGGATGAAAGCATTGTAGGTTTTTTAGAACCAACTAACAGAAAATAAACAATGGTTTCTATATTATCTCTTTGCCTATAACAATTTTTGTTTATACTATCACATATAATAAAATCCAGCAAGATGCATCATGATAAAACCAATGGAGACAGAAGAGCCATAATTTGGTGGGACTTCAAAACAAGATGATAGTAAATCAGCACTAGCTATTATGATGACTTATTTTCTTCAAAATAGCTGTTCATTTCATCACAGGCAATAATATCAAGCAACCCAGAATAAAGCCTTTCCAATTAATAAGTGAAAACTTTATAAGGCTTCAAGGCCACATAATGGGGAATCATGATTACCACCTACTTTTATATATTTGAATCATTACTTGAGGAATATCATACCAATTTCTACAGTTGCTGCACCAGTCTACACTCCCACCAACAGTGAAGAAATGTTCCTTTTTCCCGAAACAGCCTCACTAACATTTAACAGCTGATTTCTTGATGGCATCAATTCTTTCCAGAGATGAAATCACATTGCTGTTTTAATTTGCATTTCTCAAGTGACCAGTGATGGTGAACATTTCTTCATGTATTTATTTGGCATTTGTATATTTTCATCTGAGAAATGTATGTATGTATTGTAGGTATACAAGACAGATAACCACACTACTAAGCTTTTGTTAGTTCATCAAACAGAATAGGTTGTACTGTCATAGTTTGACTGTCCATTTTTATGCTTTGATTTTGTAACTTGAATAACTACTTCTAAGATAACAATATGTAATTTATCAACTAGTGATTTCTTACTGTTTTTTTTAAATTCTATATTACTTCTATCCTCTTTTTCTGTGCAGCTTTTTTCTCTAAATAAAAAAAATGAATAAATGTAACATACACAAGGAAAAAAATAAAGAGAGGTGGAGGGAAGAGGAAATGAAGTACTGGAACGTGTTGTGTACATGTCCCATTTTCCTACAGTGAATGCAAACATGTACTAATAAAAGTTTTTAAAAATGCTATGTTTCTAAATCCAGCACTTCCTATAAACTGAGGGAAGACAGCAAGCAATTTAACCTCACTGCACTCTTTCCTAAAGGGCTATTTGCTCTTTAAAGTACTTTTATTACAGATAACATAGCTGCAGTTAAAGTTCCACTCACCCCTACACACCTAAACCTGGACTTCACCTCAGGGCCAACCCCACAATGCTTGTGCTAAGACTTACTACTCAGAGCCAGAGATAAGAACAAAAGTACCCCTGAGCCTGCCCTGGCAAGTTCTGAAATCCCAAACCAGAGTGCATATATGCCACACCTCTGGCGTGACCCGTGATAACCTTTCTTTGCTGGGAGCTCATTGAAAGTTCACACATGTGGGATACATCCATACTTCCAGTTATAACAGGGTGAACAATGGAAAGGGTGTGAACAGCAGATGTAACTGATAGGACTCACATTAGTGGTGGTCACCCCTGCTTGCTCTATGAATGTGTGTGCAGTATAATTAAACCCTTGTTTCATCTTGCCCTTACTAGTAGCTGTGCTATGTTCTATGCTCTTACAAATAAAACATATCTTTTCCCATACCTGACCACAATATTTAAGAGGGAGATTCTGAAGTCATCTAGCCCATTTAACTTTAGTATATTACTTGCTAGCTGTAAGATCTTGGTCAATTGATTTTCTCCAACCATTCCCAATCTCTTCAAGGTGACAGGAATATATGAGACAGGCACACTGAAAGGACTGAGCACGGTGCTGAATACCTTGAAAAAATCCACTAAATACTATCTCATATTATAGAGGGTGTTTCTTACTGTAACGATTTTAGCAGCTTTTGAAAAGTGTAATTAACTATTTTCCAAATAAATATTTTAAATAGAGAAAGATAGGCATAAACTGAACTTACTGATGTTAATCAATTAAAAAAACCATATTCTGAAGCTGATTATTTTGCTTAACATATTCCATTCATTATTCTGCAAGTGACCTGATTCCATTCTTCATAGCTAAATAATACTCCATTGTATATAAATACCACATTGTCTTATCCATTCATCCACTGAAGGGAACTTAGGGTGATTCCGCATCTTGTCCAGAATATTATCATGTTATGAAATGAGCCAGACTCAGAATGACAAGCATCATGTTTTCTTTCAAATGTGGAGTGTAGGGTCAAAAAAAAAAAAAAAAAAGAGAAATCATAAAAAATAGAATGAAGACTATTACAGAAGACAATTAGAGAAGTATAAAACAATCAAAGCACATTACATGCATGCACAAAAATATAAATAATGAACCATAATATTTATATAATATGCACCAAAAGTAACTTTATAAAGAACCTATATTTAATTATAATTGCAAAGTGCTCACTTCATATGCACTATAGACTTAATAAACATTTGTCAAATAACTGAATTTAGCAGTCAACATCTAAGAAATTTATAAAAGAAAAGTTTTAGAGTATCAATACTTTATTTGTTCTAAAAAGTCATAAGACCAACATATGAAATGGGCAGTGTTTAAATTTGAATTTATTAATACAAAATGAATCAAGTTCATGCCTAAGAGAAAATTCATCTCACCACAGAGAAAAAAGATCAATGAGTAAATCTTTATTACCAAATAATGATTCATCACAGATGTGTAAGCTGTTTTCACCACTGCCTATTTAACATGAAAAAGTACACTGTTCTAACTTTTCATGTAAGGAAAAACCCTAGTTTGCTTCTAAGATTTTTGCTCTGCATGTTGGAAACGTCAGACTTCAGTAGCGTCTCTGCACTTCTCCTTTCTGTTTTCTTTTCAAAAGAATAATGAGAATGAAACAATTTTCAACATGCGAAGCATCATCAGTATATTTCTCATCCATTTAAAAAAAAAAGAAATTATCTGGAAAGTCATAAGCTCCAACTAATACCTGGATGTTATTATTAATTTTTGTAAGGGAAGATAACTGAGTAACTAATGATGACTCGCTGAGTAATATACCACAGACGCTAATGAGGGCAGCACAGAATTAGTTAACAGAAATACTGCTCTTGTCTTGCATTTCCCGTATCCTTTAATGTCATGCTCATGGTTATCTAAGAATCAAAAACACAGGAGCAAGTAGAATACAATTACACATTTAAAAATAAACATAAATATCCCAAGTGAGACCACCATGGACTTTGGCGTGTGAGGCAGAAACTGACAGAGACAGTGAAGAACAACAGTGAATCATGGAGTTTATCTTGGGAAAGGCATGATCAAAGCATCATTAGGAAATGTATTTATCATTAACTTTTAAATGATCTACTCTTTGGTTCACAATTACTATCCACGACTTTCAGATCTTCTTCTAAAATCACCTCAAAACAGTCAACTACCTTTCAAGACTATTGTTTTATGACTAGCGCTTTGGGTCAGAAAGATAGGGCCAGTCACAGCAGACAAAAGGCAGAATTGGTGAAAGCAGGAAATTGCTTTGAAAAGAGAAATGCAAGAATTCTTTTTACCCAATTCAGAGAAACATGGAATAATGCCAGGTGGATTTTCATGGAAAGAGGATGAATCCAAATCATAACGTTCCAATTCCTCAAATTCTTCTGCCTCTCATTTTGAAAAATGCAAACTTAGGAACAAGTTTTACTTTCTATTGAGAAATATGTCCACTGCCTTTTACCCAAACAGTCAGTCACTTTCTTTTAATGACTCAGAGAAACAAGGTCTCCTTAAATCATGAAATTGATGCTAAACTCACACTGTATCTGCAAAAGTATTGTAAATTTTGAAAATTATACAGGATGAATTTGTACCTTAAAATGTGTTCTATGATTTGGAGATAGTTCAATTTATACTACAGTGCAGATTATAATCTAGTAATGTAAAATATTTTCAGGTATAGAATCTTACGATTCCAAGTTTAAGGATAGGTTATTTTAAACTTCCTAAGATTCAACTATTTTAATAAAAAACATGATTTATGTTTTCTACTACAAAGAATTCTGAGCATCATTATATTATACAAGAGAAAATGTAAATATTATACATATACATTATTTATAGTAGGCATGATATGGAACTTGCCAAGGTATGCACAGATATAAGAATCGATAAAGAAAATGCGGAACCTAAAATTAATATTATTTAACTTTTTAAAAAAGAATGAAACTGTAAACTTCAGCAAAATGAATAAAACCAAAGGGAATAGGTAATTTTTTTTTTTAAATTTTCGTGTAATGGATTGATGTCTGGCACAAAGCATTCTACCACTGAGATTTACTCTCAGCTCTGACAGAAACAAGTATTTTTGATCAAACTACGTTGTCTTCTCTTTGTGCTTTGTATTCACTCTACTGCCAGGCTGGAACATTAGGTAATTTTCCTTAATATAAATGAAGATTGCACTTCAGTTTGGGTATAACCTGGAACCTAACATTAGTGGCAGCATACATTCTATGAGTCCACACTCTAGAGTCTAGAGGAGAGACAGGGCACGATGCAGTCAGCACACAGAGTGCTCTCAGCGGGCACCTGAGCCAGGCCACTAAGTCAAAGTCTGACAAATGGCCAGCATGCATCCAACAGCAAAGATCACTTTAATTGTTCAAAAGCATGCCAGATGTAAACTTTTACATTTCAGTTAAAAGGTGATTATATCCTTGAGATCTCTACTACTGTGTTTTTCTACGACAAAACACGTTAAAGTTTGAGTTACTTTTTTTAAACTAAAACCTCAGTATTCAGGTTTAATTGCAGTTAGCCATTCGTGATAAATAGAAAGGTTATGGGTAGCAGTTTGGGCACTCAGTTGACCTACAAGCAGAACTTTCAGAATGTTTTAAAAATTGAAAATGTCTGGATGTAAGCTAAAATAATAGTCCACAATACTAGCTAACATTAAAAAGGCAAAAATTAATTTGGTTGTTACAGGTTAAAATACTTACAAGACTATATAAAGAATACTGGGATTTATGAATATAAAATACAAGGTAATGATTTTTCACAAGTGTTTTTCACAAGGATAAAGGAGTTATATGAATAAATTAGGATTATCTGGATATCCTGGCTTCATTTTACATGGTGGATTTGTAGGTACTCATTTCATTACTGAGACAAAGAATAAAGAAAGGATTCCATACACTAATGATGATTACAGTTTGAACTGAAAATTGCGATTCATATAATTCTGGGCTCCTGAGTTTCAAAGCTGGGTGAGTATCAAGAGTTAAATTCATCTTTGATATAAAAATTTAGAAAGTTCAGTGCTACAGAAATTGTTGTTTCTTCATTATAATAAACATTTTTTCTTGTAATGGTGAATGAAAGAGAATCACTGAAAAGATCTAGAGAAAATAATTTGGAAATTTGTTTTTAAAGTAGGACTTCAGAAATAAGCATACATTTAGAAATTTTGGCTAACATCTGCGAAATTTCACTTATATTTAACTGGAGCTGTGAATGTCTCCCCAGGGCAGCTACCATTCTATTTTAATTATACCACTTTCTAAAAAAAATAAATAAATAAATAAAAGAAGATAACTCCTGTTTTAGCATCTAACAAAGCACACATGATGTGAAAACACTTGTTAAACCACCTCCGCATTTTTAACAATCAGACAAATATGAGATCATTGCATTTTTTAAGATTCATTAGATGAGAATTAGTACAGTGCCACTATTTTTGGAAAACAATTGTCCTTGATGATATCTTCTTTTTACATATACAATATTTGTCATTTTGAGAGCACTTTTCTTTATACAAATTCCACAGCAAAATTATGAGACATTACAAAATAATGCTATAATATGTTAGGTCAAATTGTGTAACAGCCGTCAGTCTAAGTAAATAAATTATAGGTTTTTGGCTCATTTTTGATCACTTTCAATATATTATTTATTTATTAGACTTTAAGACAATAAAACATTCTTTGCATGCGCAAATAAGACAGTGCTCCTTGATAAAGTTTAAATTCATAGTTACATTACTTGAAATATTGATATAATGTATATCTAACTCTATATATAGAAATTTCTATAGAAGTTAAATATTTATATTTACCATCCAAATGATCTGATTACAATACAGATAGTCTGTCATTTAAAATGTACCAATATGCTAATACTCAGTATAAACTTGTTTACCTAGGGAGCCATGCATAAGGAAACCATACATTTTTGTTTCACTTTTCAAATATAAATTGGAGAATCACTCGCTTGGGAAAAATAAACAAATACAATACTAGATGCAGATAAAAAAAGAAAAATTAAGACAAACACTTCAAACCCTTGACTGTAATCTAAGAGGGATGTTTGATTTGAGACCATGGCTAACGAAATCAAAGATTCTAGGGGAATATGTTGGAATGATACCTACAAATGGATATTCCACTTTTTGATTCTTTTATAGAAGCAAAGTAAGAATAAATGCCAAGGGAAAGGGGCAGTGATAATATTCTGTGTTCTGGGCTTCTTAGTTGAAGAGAATAATTCTGCTATTTTCTGCTGAGTACACTCTGTATTTCCAAGGTACAAAATCAGATTTGGATTAAAAGCAAGAACTCTTGAAGTAATTCAGGTTTGCTTTACCTCTGATACCCACTAGAATTCAAGAATAACACCATTGGTGGTTAAAAAGACAAAACATTCTATCAACTAATTTTAAGATGCAAAATTTCAAACCCTTCATAGGATGCCCAGTTTCAGAAAAATAGTGACTTCAAGAAAAGGAATTTAATGTTTTCATAAAATATATTCACAGTATATACTTTTCAAAACACCAGGGTAAATTTCATTGGCAAGCTCATATATTTATTTGTATAAGAACATTATATGCCATAAACCAATTAGTGAGTGTTCAAGTAAATAAGAGCTATGAAAGGTGAGGGAACCCACAGGGCCCCTGCCATAAACTAAGATGGGGCCACGTTTCGACATTTCAGAATCACAGGGGAGGCTTCTAGGAAGAAAAAGTCACCTAAGTGGCAATCTGAAAGATCGCTAAGTATTACCAAGGAAAAACTAGAAGAGGCAGGAGGAAATATAACTGCACACCATTAATCTGAATACAAAAGGCTTATTAAATTATAAAGTAGAAAGAAAGCCTATAACGATGGCACACGAGCTTTCAAAGATATAAACAGCCACACCAGGGTTGCCATCACTACTAGAACATTGAGAGCAGGACCTGTCCCACCAAATCATGGCTCTGTCTCTGAATGAACAGAGCATCTTCTGATTGTTTCCTCATTTTTCACTAGTATTGTCTGAAGAATGATAATGAGATTACATGTAACCCATCTAAAAAGCACAATAATAGCTTTCCCATAATTGTTAGACTTTCTCTGCCTTTACATTTCGCCATCCATATTTCTTCGTGTTTTCTCATGTATTATTTGCATTGCTGAAAAACAAAACAAAAAAATATTTTTTCTGTTCTCTTTATCCTTCTCTGCATAACTGACCACGTGCTACTGTCATCTGAATAACTGAGTCATCATGTTCACTCAGCCCTACCATCCAGATCCAATTGTGAGTCCCACTATGAATGAATGAATGGATGAATTATTAATAGGAGAAAGAGTGCTGTTATTTATTCCAGTGTCCTTGAAAGGCATTATTGTGCCCATTCCTATGTTTTCTATTGATTTTTTCTTGTTTTTTTTTTTTGTTTTTTTTTTTTTTATACTGAGGATTGAATTACATATGCTAGAAAAGTGTTCTGCCTCTAATGTGCAGCCTCCATGCTTCGTTATTTTGTTTTTGAGGAGCATCTTACTAAGTTGTCCAGGCCAGCCTCAAACTTCTTAACCTCCTGCTTCAGCGTCTATAATAGCTGGGATGACAGGCATGACAATCACACCTACTCCACTGAGCATTTTCTATACATGTTTGCAGTTTCATGTTAACTAGTAGATGTCTTTCTGTATGTTAGACTGGTTCTTAATCTGTATATATTATAATTAAATTTGTAATGATTTAACAGACAAATAAATATGTTGGAAAAATAAAAAAAAAATAGAGTGGAAGAAAGGGCAAAAAAAAAAAAAAAAAAAAAAAAAAAAAAAAAAAAAAAAAAGAAATGTGTTCTGTATGTGCACCAGTTCACTACAATGGATGTAATCATTATGTGCTGCAAACACATATTGTTAAAATTAAGAATTAAAAACAAAGAGACATACACTGATACTAGCAATTTGTCTTTTTTATATTTTTTCTGCTTTTTTTAATGTGCAGTTTTCACAACTTTCTAAGCATTAACATATGAGCCAGATAAATCTGTGCTGTGAGATTAGTGTTTGGTTATCAGCATCTCTGGTTCCTATATGCTATATACTACATGTTTGTTTATTACTTCATCCTATTGTTGACAAGAAAAATCATCTCCAGATAGATCCAAATGTGTCCTGGGGCCAACCCTTCCCTCCTCAGTTGAGAAAACAAAATATGCAATGAACAACATGAAATTAAAAATTATTTGTATCCTACAGGAATCAATTAATTATTTTGAAAGCTAACAAATTGCAAATATCTAGACTTCAAGAGACAACTAAAAGTTAAGCTGATGGGTTTTTTGACTCTGCACACAAGTATAAAATTTTGCAATAAAATCACTTTTTTATTCTCAGCCTTCATACAAGGAACATAAAGGGAAGTTGTGCCTAAGTGAAGCCATAAATTTTCTGATTTAGAGAACAAAGCCTGGATATCAAGAGATAAGGTATCTTTGAGATAAAAGAATCTCCAGAGAGAAGAATCTTAAAAGCATAGAAAACTCCTCCCTTCTTGCTTTTCTCTGATCACTTTAACACTGAGGAACAGCTCCAGTTTCCAGCTCTTGTTGCTCAGACATCTTGAAGATAAAGAAAAATCACTGTCAGTCCGGTTGATATTGACAACAAAATTATATTGGAAGCTTGAAGCCGTCTATATATTTTGGGCTTGAAGCAAAAAACAAGAAAAAAAAAAAGCTTGAAATTCTCAGAGTGCATAAAAGAAGACTGCATGGTTAATTGCTGGTTGGCATTTAAGGGAAAGCATTATAGTCTCTCCAGTTACTAATTGATTTATTTTTCAGACATTCAAAAATTAGATTTATTTTACCAATTGCATGAAGTATTATTCTAAACTGCTCTAGAATTTATATTCTGATTTAAATCAGCATATATATGATTTCTATGAGGTTAAACCGTGTGTTTTGTTTCTTGCCTTTGTTTGATATTTGGATATGAGCCCCTATTATCTTTGCATCAATGTAATGTAGGATTCAATTAATTTATTAAATGAGAGAAAGGAAAGGGAAAAGGCAGAAAGAAAGAGAGAGATGCTTCTGTGTAACAACCTGTGGTTTATATAGTCAGCAATGATTATTGTTACAATCCACTTTTTTCTGTAGTATGTTAGATGTTTTTAAACAGATTTTATTTAGTGCTGAGACTATTAACATCAACCAGGTATGTATGGTAGCTCTGTGACTCAGATTAAAGAGAGCTCCTCAAATTGATGCTACTGTAACCTTTGCTGCTCACTTTCATTTCTACCATTCAAAATTAAACTGAGGATGTCTGGATGGATTATTCACAGATTAGTTATTTGTTGACTTACCTACTTAATTGTTGAGAAAGACAGTGAAATAAAGAGAGAAAGAGAGAGAGACAGACAGGTGGGCATGCAGAGGCAAAGAGGGAAAGAGAGGCAGAGAGAGAACACAAGTCCTGGCTTTTCAATGCATTGCCTTGATGGCCTTGAACTTCTGATTCAGGTCCTGTTCCTGCCTCCCCCTCCTGAGTAACTGGGACACAGGCTGGCATGGGCTGGTTGTTTCATTTTAGGAAGCAGTCAGATATTTTTATGTGTTATAAGTAGTCCAAGTGGATGACAATCGTTTGTTTTACTAGTACGCATGTGTAGCCATAAAATGTTTCCTGCAGCACATTTGGAAATCCTATTTCTAATGAAAGAATGAGAAAGTTTGACAAATTCTCATTAGTCTTTTTGGATTGCTGCATGGAAATCTTTGGGAAGTAAAATGAAACTAACTGATATACTTTTTAAAATTCTCTATTAAAAATCAGTAGTGGGTATTTTAAAATCAGCTATGACTGAGGAATTTGGACATGTAATGAAAATTAAGAACAGTCTGGAATTTTCAATACTCTTCTGAATTTATTAATGTAACCAGGACTTCGTTAGCTATTTTAACATGCTCTCCATCAATTTGGTTTTTTATCATTTTTATTTTGCTTATCTGAAACTGAGTAATTCCAACTTCCACAGTTTTCGGCTTTGTTGTAGGACAAATAGCTTTGTATTTTGACTTGGGGTTGAGTCCAGGTTCACTAAGTTATATTACTTCTCTTTCTTGGCATTTTCATCTTTTATAAAGAGAAAGTATCTACTTATGTCATGGAAAAATAAAATGGCATGAGTGTGCAAAGAATCCCTGCAGACATCTAAGACTTTCTGTTGCTTCTGTAAGATTTGGGGAAACCAAAAACAGGTCAATTCATCCGTAGCTGATCAGTCATATTCAAAAATTTCTTTCTTTCTTTCTTTCTTTCTTTCTTTCTTTCTTTCTTTCTTTCTTTCTTTCTTTCTTTTTCTTCCTTCCTTCCATTTTTCCTTCCTTCCTTCCTTCCTTCCTTCCTTCCTTCCTTCCTTCCTTCCTTCCTTCCTTTTCTTCCTTTCTTCCTGTCTCTTTGCTTTTCTGTATTTTACTTTCTATACTCCAGGCTCTGTAACTCTAAGAAAGACCGTGGTACAGGCTTTAAGCCAATGGGATAGCAAAAGTAAGAAACTAGAACCATAAAATACACTTCATTGACTGTGTTCCTAGGCCCATGCTTTGACACCCTCCTTAGGAAGATGCCCTGGCCAGCTTCCTGGACAATTGTAAAGAATCATTGGAGAAGATCAAGTCACTCAAGCAACTCCCGGCCATGCAAGACCCCATGTAATGCACACTCCTCATGCCCACTGACTCCATCATAGATGCCACATGCATTCTTTGCACAACCTTTATTCTCTGGAGTTGGAAGAAGAACAGAGACAAATCAACATAAATTTTGTCTAGTAGCCTACAATGATATGATATAGAGTATCCTGTCGTAATCTACAAATTAAAATTGTTCTTTTTTTTCTTTTGTGATACACTTTTCATGTAACAGGGAGGAAAACACAGACACATATCATTTGCATGGACAGATGGCTTAGAATTCAGATGTTCTGGGCATACAATTGATAATTCTCCTAAAGAAAGAAATGTTTCTGAAAAAGAGAAAGATATTTCTGTTTGTGAGGTATCAGATGCTGAGAAGAATTTGAAGCCTATTGCAAGATATATGACAGCTAAGAATTCTACATTTAGAACAGTACACAAAATGTCTTTCTGCTTCTTTTGTCATGCTGGGGACTTTGGGTGCAAGCACATACATCCAAACATATGCACAGACAAGAGGCCAGGTGTCACCGTCAAAGGAACTTACTTATTCACAGATAACGCACAGGAAAAATTGGCCCATGATGTTTATTTCTTCAGCTCGCATTGTTGTTACAAACATTTAAATACAAGTTGTTCTCTATTTTTTGATGACCACTGAATTTTTTATTCTAAGAGAAAAGATTCATATTTACTTATAAGAATAAAGGACTTTACAATATATGATATACAGATACGGATTCCCTATTTGAATGTCATCATTCCGTATACCTAAATAGCAACAATAAAGTTAAATAAATAATAAAAGAAACAAGGGCTAGGGGTGTGGATCTGCTTGAAGGCCCTGGATTCAGTCATCAGTAGTAAAATATGAAGGTGTTTTTTTTTTCCAACTATTCCTTTAAACTTATCAAGTGAAAGTATTTTTCTTGAGTGCCTATACTCCATTCTTGAGTGTATACATTTTTTTTCATAAAAAATGTCTTCCATACCTCTTTAGAAAAGAATAACAGGGTTTAGAATGAAAATAACATTTCTAGTAACTGGTATTCAAAAAGATTTGAAGAGAAGGTTAGCCAGGAGAATAGGCAATGCTGAGTATGTCTGACAACTATAAACTATATAATATGCAAGAATGTTTCAGGTGCTTCCTAGATTTCACCCTCAGAACTTCCAGGTTTTTAGATCAGTTATGAATTTTAAGAATGGACCAGCTTGTACCAAAATCAGACAATCATATATCTGCTATTTTACAAATGAAGCTATCACCAACAATTCTAAAAATATCATGGTGTACAGCCTCACATGTATTCTGTCTGACCTCTCCTTGAGACTATTATCAACATTAAAATAAACATATTTATCAGTAATCCACCCATGGTGAAATTTTCCCCTCATTGTGATTTCTCATTTTCCAGGGCAAACTTCTCAATACTCACATTAATGCAATTGAAGTAGAACTGACCAGTGTGAATTTCCGATGTGATACAGCAGAAATAATGTTCGATGAAATTATTCTCTTAGTGACACCTTAGAAATTGAGTTGATTGCTCTGTTTTTAGTGGGTGTTTGATATTTTTCTTTTTTCTTTTCAGTGCTGAAACCACCAGTTTTTTTTTTTTTTTAATTTAATCTTTAGTGTATCCTTTGGAAAATATACATTATCTAGAATTATTTCATAATAGTATAGTGAGCATTCAGTAATCACAGAAGACAACCTGGCAGATCCTGTGACAAGCAGTGCTGCAGATGAGGTTCATTTTAGCTGCTCTCAACCTTATCGTCATCTACCAAACACTGACTGTTGATTCAGTTCAGGGTACCCATGTGGGACACTGCGGTAATTGGAAAGAGGAATGAGATTTACAGTTCAATCTTTTCACTTTCAATCCTTTCCTGTCCTCCCAGAATTCTGATATTTTGTTGCTCTGGTATTTGTGGTTCTTTTCCTATGCCTCAGAATAACACAACGATAGCAACAATTCGGTCAACGTTGGTTCCACCCCAGTATGTCAGCCCGGGTTTTGAGTCTTCTCAAATTTTACCTCTGCAAGAAAACATTTCCTGGAAGTTAGAGCAAAGCTCTTTGCTTATTTTACTTGCTTACATACATTTTCCACCTCCAAATAAGCAACGTTTCCTTATCTTTGCAAACATATGACATACATTCTGGGACTAGAAGCTGGAAGAGCCCTGAGGAGACTACTTCTGAATGCTGCTGGGCCTCTCAAAAGCCATCAGGAAAGGGGATAAATGCATTTAGTATCTGGAGGAAAGGTAAACATAGAGTGCTGGAAAGTTTATCAAACTGTTGCCTGTGGTAACATGGAATATAAACAACTCGCTCTACAAATTCATTGATAGAACTTAGCAGTGTTTTAGAAATAAGGCTGAAGGCAATACAAGAAATTTGCTAACTGCTAATAAAACAGAAGAAGAAAGAGAGGAACTGAAGAACTAAGGGTCCATGTAGTATAGATAGAAATTAGAGAAACTGATGAATTTAAAACGAAGGTCTCAGAAAACTCTCTTCAGCTATGAAAAGGTTTTTCAAAGTAAGAAAGAGACATGATAATAAAAATCCTTCATTAATACTTAGGGAAGATCTAAGATGGTACCTTGGAGAAACTCACACAGATAAGTTTCTTTTAAGGGCTGTACAAGTCTATATCACCAATCATTTCCATTGCAAAACAGGACCTCTGAGAAGCCTGAGAGTTTTCAGTGCTACACAGCTGCTCCTGTGAGTGGTTATACAAGTTGTGATCCAAATACACAGTGAATGTTACAATTTAGAAATGGTGATAGTGTAAGACAGTGTGATTAATTCCCCTCAAAATAAGTGGAACACACTTTTCCAATAATTCTTGCCACATTATGAAGTTCTGGAAATCTACTTTTATAAGTACATTTGGTGAGCAAACTTTGGTGAATGCAGCTCCCAAGTGCCATCCAACCAGAGAGCAGTGTTCTGAAAGTCTGACATTGTGTCCTCAACCACCCAAATTTCCTAGATCTGGTATTACACACTTGTGGCTCTTCTCTAATGTCAAAATAAGCACGTAAGTTAATGTTTTGACTTGATTCGGGACATTGAGGTGCCAAAACGGTACAACTAAAGACATGGAAAAGGACCTCCATAACTGCTTCAAAAAGTGACAAGAACAATGAGATAAGTAGGTTTAAAGTGAGGGAGTTTTTTTTGAGTAGGATAAATTTAGGTTATATGCTTTTAATCTAGTACGTGTTTAAGCATTCATCATAAGTTTCTATAATAACTTGTATTATGTACACGGCAAATGAATTGTGCAGATGTGATTAATTTAAGGATTAGGCGATAGGGTGGTAATCTTGAATTGTCTGGGTGGTCCCTATGTATTCCTAAGTGAAAGAGAAATCAGGGGAGTCAGAGGTAAAGAAGCAGATGTGCTAATGATAGCAACGTTTGGAATCGTGGAACTACATGCCAAGGAATGTGGGCAGAATTGAGAAAAGCAAGGATATAAGTTATTCCCCAGGACCACCAGAAAGAATGTTCCTACTGGCCCATTTTAGAAATCTGATCCTCAGAACTCTAAGACAATTGCTTTGTATTCTTCAAGTTATTAAATATGTGGCCATTTATTGCAGTCACAAAGAGAAACTAATGGAGGCCCCAAGTAAAGAAAGGCTGATCATGGGGCTGGGGATTTAGCTCAGCGGCATAAGCGCCTGCCTTGCAAGCAGGCAGTCGTGGGTTCGATCCCTGGTACCGGTAAAAAGGAAAAAGACCAAAAAAAAAAAAAAAAAGAAAGGCTGATCAAAGAGATTTGTGAGTGCAGATTCTACGTGATGTAGTAGACTACAAGTTGCTATCTTATAAAAGCTTACATTTGAAAAATAACGATGACAAGCTGAAATGAAAAGGACAAATATTATAAAATGAACTCTGGACTTGTAACTTATTAATGAAAAGAAATATGCCGTGAAAGTTTCTCTTTTATGCACACCAGTCACTTTTTATGTAAAACCAGTGATACCAAGGGATAAATTCAAGACACAGAAGAGTACACCAAAGAGGGAAATAGACCTTCATAAAGGAGTGGACATCATATTGCTGAATAGATAACAGAATTGATTTGTACTAGGGACTGAAGTTTGTGTCCTGTGTTTTGTTTTGTTTTGTTTTGTGGCATTACAGATCAAACCCAGGGACTCACATGTGCTAGGCAGGCATAGGTATCCTATTGCGATATTTAGGTTGATTATTTTCTGTCTCTGTAATGAGTACATGACATAAATAAAAGGTCTTAAAACACAAGCCTGAAATAATTGCCTAAAAACAAGTGGCCAGGGGTGGGAGGAGTCCTGGGAAGGGAGTGTTTTTGCCCATGGGAAGGATACAAATTTTGACCCCAAGCCACATGGCACTCCAAGACATGCGATATGCCGCATCACAGTGTATTTCTCAAACCTAGAAGAAACTTTACAACATGTATCACCTTGACAGTTGTCCCACTGAAGAGTCTAAGTCCTGATAAAGAAACCTTCTCAGATGTTCTAAATTTAAATACAATGGATGGAATAATGCAGAAATAGCAAAACTTTATGGAACTTTGAATGATACAATAAGTACACTGTAGCATGTGTGTCACAGGTTTGGCACCGCTGCAGTAAAAATAAGAGAAAATAATCAATTAACAGCTATAGGGAAATCACCAAACCCTGTTTATTGAGGTGTATTTAAAGCTTGACCAAAATCCCACTGTGAGTAATGATCAAGGTCATCATATCCAATTTACATGTAAACATTCTAGACTGGTAAATCATAGCATTCCCAAAGCAATAGTGACTTTTTCTATATGGCTCACCCTCCTATCACAAATCTTCCTGTACTTGGCATTATTGCAGCTCTCTTATCTCCAGCCAATATAGGACCAATGTAAATAACTTATGATTTTTGTCTCAAGCTTATACTATAAGGAAACTGTTAGTTTTAAGCCTGGAGTTTTTTTTTTTTTTTTTTTTTTTTTTTTTTTTTTTTTTTTCCAGTTGCCACGTAGCTTTGCTGCTGCCAACTGCTGAAACTGGACCCAAAATCTGGCTCTTTTTCTGGCTGCTGTCTGTCATGACTCAAACCCTTTTATTAAACCAAAATCTCAGGAGTGTTGATTTGACACAGTGATCATGAACTTACAGCACATATAATATTGACTTTTCCTTTTAAAACAATAGATATAAGTATGGAGTTTTTTTTGTTTTGTTTTGTTTTTGTTTTTGTTTTTGTTTTTGTTTTTTCCAAACTAAAACCTGAGTATTCCAGTTTAATTACTATGTTGGCACTCTGCAATAAATGAGTGGATTTGGCATCTCAGTTTGGTGCTTTATCTGTTATGTTAAAAGTTTTCCTACCATTGTTATCAGTTTCCTGCTCTTTATATCTGGGCAGGATTAGACCCTTTGCGTCAACAGAATGAAGATAAATGGAGCAATATGACTTTCTATGGTTCGTTTAGAGATTTCTCGATCAATGCGGTCTCCACCTTGCTTTCTGGAATACTTACTACTAACCTCTGCTACCATATAGGTTGCCCAGCAGTCTGACGCTACAAATGCTTTAGGCAAGGCCAAATAGCCCATGGGTAGCAACCTCCTGGGAAAGCCCTCTGACTACACAACAACCTGCCTGAAGTCCAGCCACTCTGACTTCCCACCACTGTCCAAAGCATACCCCATGTGCCCAAATCCGGACCTACAAAAAAGCATGAGAGGAAATATCCATGTTGATTTTCAAGCCACTAAGTTGTGAGGAAAAATTTTAATGCATCATTAGATAATGCAGTAAATATCTCGTCTCATCCCCTCAAAACAACAACAGATTCAACTTCTTACACCGCTGCCTGCTCTAGAGAGCCTTCCCTGAACATCAGAGCAGAGCTGTGCTTCACCTTATTTACCACCACCAAACCATGTAATATTTTCCTAGATACTGTGGTACTGTAGTGGATAATTATTTTTATGACTCCATTTTTTTACTGCAATACAAAATACTTAACTTTATATATGCTGGAGTGAAATGTACCAAAAATCTGCAAATAACTGATGCTAACTACAAGATTATCTGAATGGATGATATTTTTTTTTAATCACTTCTTTGCTGAAGAAAGAAGGCAATAAAAGAGGTTTTGTTCCCTTTAGGGATTTTGATCCTTATGATATAAATGAAAGATGATTTATTTTTGGAAACACTTTAATAATTTCTTTATAATCTTTACTACCATAAAATGAATCAATTTTATCAAATCACTTCTAAGGGGTTAAATATGTATGATAAAGTCAAATGTGATGCATAATACTTGCTTATTGTCTCACATTTGGAAGGAACAAGGGTTTATGTGAGCTCACCAATCCAGGCCTAGGAGGAGAAAAGGGCGAGAAACCCTTACTGAGAATATCATTTGACATCTTTGAATAAAAACAAAAACCAAAAATATAAATAAATAAATAAATAAATAAATAAAGCATGACAAAATGGAGTCTCTACAAGGTTCCAACACAAAACTGAAGCTAAATTGTGTAACCAATCTTCCAAAGAATCAAGATTAAAGAAGTAACAGCCTAATTTCCTAAACAGATAGGTTTCAATTAATATGATAACGATGTTTTTCTCTGTATACTCTTTAAATAGAAGTACAGTAAGTTCCAAGTATGAACATTTGAGTTGTGAAGTTTGACAGAAAGTAATGGGCATTGTATTACAGATGCGAACAAATTGTTTAAGTAGCTCACACATCTGCTAGACACTGTCAAGGTTGTGCTAACTGTACAGTGTGATAATGTACAACGCAGTGCAAGTGGGAAGCTATTGTACGTTTATGTGTTTAAGTTTTTTTTTTTTTTTTTTTTTTTTTTATCGTTTACATTGTATGTTTGCACCAAAGTTATCTAAAACACACTTTGTCAGACTTACGAACATTATTTGGCAATTGAACTCTTTCCTAATCAGGGACCCACTGTAACCTGCAATTGCCTGATGACAACCAATATTTTTTTTTTTCATTGCCCTGTCTCCATGTTCCAATCCTACAAGTTAAGTAAAATGACCAGTCTCTTTAAAGGTTTTTTTGATTCTGATTTTTGCTGGGCCTATCACAAATACTCATTCTATTTTTTATGGAAAAAGGTGTTTTAAATTTGAATTGAAAATAAAGTCAATTAATATCTCTACATTTAATTTTTGCAGTTTTCTTCTTTAACAATACTATGTAAAACAGGTTTACTCAAACTTAGAGTCCCAGCTAATGATATGTAGACAGCAAGGAAATACACAAAAGATTTAGCATTTACCTCCTTAAGTCTATTTCTCGGGAGGTAAGAAATTAGATGAGGATAAACACAATTTTCAGGAGTAAAAACATTTAAAAGTTGGGAAACATAGAAGTGATGATATTTTTTAATTATCCCTTGGTGCAACCACTCAACCAACAAATATTTATGGGTTATTAACATCATTATCTTAAGAACAAGTAAAATAGATATAGCCTAGTATTAATGGAGATTTAATTCTAAAAGATTGAGATAGTAGTGAACAAAATCAAATGAACTAAATGTGATAAATATTAAATTTTGACAAAGGGAGAGACCACAGCTGGGGGCACCAGTGTGGGTAGCTCTAGCTGATGAAGTACATGGCTATTTGCTTGCCCAACATTTCATTTCCTTCCCTCATTCCTAATGGAGAAAATCACCTCTTGCCAGTTTTCTGACCCTCACACAGTAAAGGCAAGGGAATGGGAGACTCAGTTTTGAAACATTACAGAGAAAAACTGCTGATGAAGTAGAGGTGGACTTTCAATGCTGCCAACAAGAAAGACTCCCTTTACTGATGAAGAAGGAGAATCTGAGGATAGTCTCTATTTGATTTTTCACTGAGCACATTGCTCTGTGTGGATAAGATTCTATGGCTACTGCAGTCACCCCGAGTAGGGCAAAGAGGAATGGCAAACAATAATGGAGAAAATCTAATCCAAGGTCTTCATTTGCTAGAGCCAGAACCAAAGATTAGGTCACATACTTTAGCATTTCCACTGTATGAGAAATCAAACCTAATATTTTAAATGAATTTATAGTACTTCCAGCCAAAATCATGTTAACAAATACGGAATTAATATGCCATTGTGTTAAGTGAAACAAGCCAAATATGGAAAGGCAAATAGCACACAAACTCACTGACCTGTGGAATCTATGACACTCTGTCTTTATAGATTGTAGGGTGGTAGTTATCATGTGACTATGTCTTAGACAACTATTAGAAAATACCTTGGAATGCAAAGGCAGTATGGAAAGGAGAGCAGTCAGCCAACAACTACATATCATTTGTTAAGCATAGGTACACTTTTCAGTGAGTGATCTATAATCTAACATCTAGAGAAAGCCATCAACAATCATTATTGTATTTTATATAAATATAATATATATACATTGAATTGTATGTTTTTACTTTCAAGTAAAAACCTATATTACAAGTCTATTTTCTTGACAGCACGTTCAGATTTGCATACTTATTTGAGGTAAGTTTAGCTCTATTGTACTTAATCAGTTATATTTTATCTCAATAGTAATTGAAGGGTAAAAGTTAGGACCTCCTGGAAGCCAGGCAAGTAATGTACAGCTAGACTAAGAATCTACTGCTCCATTACAGAACTATGATTTTTCTTTTCAGACATGTAAACACAGCTTACAGGTATGTATTTAATAAGTCAAGACAAAATCAGATTTTTCAAGAACAGAATTCTGTGTTTTGTGTACATAGGTACATAAATTTTACTAAATATGAGTTACATATACCTGGGAGATCTCAAAGATTTTATGTCATCACAGTTATATTTTATCAATTTATCTTGTACATAATTTCAGCTTTAAGCAGGATTTAATGATCCTGTAAATTTAGTTTAAAAGTTAAAAGATCATAATTTTATTGTTCATTACTACTTCCATGGCTGAGCATAGAAAACATAGTGCTTTTTTCTGTATTATCCAATGAATTAAGTTGTGCAGAGACAAACTATTATTTCCTTTTAATGATTTCTATTTACAAATTCATTCATATAATGAGCATTTATTGAGTGCTTACCATGTTTTAATGCCAGTAAATAAATAATTAAGCAAAATGTACTCTAACTCATATGCTGATAGTTACAGGAAAAAAAAAATCAGCAAAAGGAATATTCAGTAAGGAAGGAGATGAAGAAGGGAAGGGATGAATATTTAATTAAGGCACCCAGAGAAGACCTCACAGAGATGACTTTGGAGTAGAGACCTGAGAGGTTTATCTATGCAGGCATTCAACACGAGTGATGAGAGGAAGTATTGCTGGGCAGCAAATGCAGAATCCTCAAGGAAGTGTCTGTGCTTCCTCTCCTTGGGGAACAGAAAGAAAACTGCAGGTACTGCCTTACCTTTTCTCAGTTACCTTTTCTATTTGGTGAGACCCAATACCTGATGCTCCAACTTAAAAGAACAAAGGTTTATTTTAGCTCAATAGTTTGTAGAGGTTTCAGTCCATGGTTGGCTGATTCCAAGGCAGAGGGGCATCATAGAGAGGAAACAGTTGATGGCGTGACAGGCAGGAAACAACAAAGAGCAGGCAGGGAGAACAGCAGCAGCCTGTCTCTCCTTTTTACCCGTTTTAGGCTATCCACTTTTTGGGTGGTGCCACTGAACACAGGAATGGACTTCTCATTATATACATACAAAACTATGCTAAAGCAATCAGCAGGGTAATTCAGTAATCATTTACCCTTGATCTTAGTATCACATACTTCATGCCAGCATCATATACTGTAGATCCAACCACCTCTGTAAAGCTCCATCTATGACCACATGAGGCTTTGGGGGAACATCCAGCAATAGACTATAATAAGTACAATAGGCCCGAAGGAAAGCACAAAAAATCTAGCAGGGAAATCAGATTATTCAGAACATTGAGGGTACTAGTACTGGTGCCAACCTTTACTGCAATGGAAAAGCATAAACATTTTAAGTAGAACAAAATTGCATGATGGTCTTACTCTATATTTTAAAGGATTCCAACTCTTCTGTTCAAACATAGTCTATGGTGACAAGTGGGGATGGTTGAAGGCAAGTGAGGAGGTACAATATTTGGAAGCTGCTATGATAACCAGATGAAAAATAACGGTGATTTTTTCATGGAAATAGCAAAGGAGAGGTCAAATAATATGGTGAATATATTCATTATTACTAATTTGGTAATTCATTGAAGGAAAGAAGTTAGAGAAGGCTATAAGATCATGAGTTTGGTTTGAGTCACAATAAATTTGAAGTGCTCTACAGCCACCCAAGTTGATGTGTACAGTAAATAGTGGATATAAGAATGGGAACTTGGGGCGTGGGGATTTAGTTCAGCGGCATAAGTGTCTGCCTTGCAAGCAAGCAGTCGTGAGTTCAATCCCCAGTACCCATAAAATGGAAAAAGACAAAAAAGAAAGAAAAGAAAAGAAAATTAAAAAAGAATGGGAACTTGACAAAGGATTTTAGGTTAGATACAATTTGGAAAATAGCATATACACTATATTTAGAACTATGAGACTGAGTCACTGGAGATAGTGTTAATCACTCTTATGGGCCAGTCATTCTATGTTCTTCTATATTTAATATTCATACCAATTTTGCACTTACACAAAATATTAAACTAAGCCTCAGACGTGCTTAGCAAGTGTTCATGATAACATAGATGGAAGGTGGAATATTCAATTAAAAATCCACTGAAAACTGTGGACAGACTGAATTCCTTGTTTTGAATGGATTGACTATTATTGCTAACATGGCTTTAAAAAGGTGAGTCATATTTAGATCTAAAAATCACCTGTCAGCTACTAGTGATTTCCCTACCTTCTGCCATCCTGACTCACCAAATTTTCTCAAATTTTAGGAAATGTTACCATCTTATTTCTCTGTAATCCACTAAACCTTGCTATCCTGGCTCAGAGATAATTAGAAATAATTACCTTTTGCAACACTGTGGGAAACCATTGGTAATCTAGATATAGATCTTACTGCACAGGCAGCAATTTTTGGAAATGTATTGTAGTGAATAGCAATTTCAAGGTGAGTAAATTCATAGCATGTACACTATCAAACCATTACTAGAGCTTATAAGATACTGTTAATAATCAGTGGCAAAATAGGTTTATTTCCATTTATTTTTTACCTATGTCTGTCACTGATATAAACCTAAACATAGACATATGCTCCTTTAATAAATACACTCAAGAAATCAATTGCTACTTTGTAGTGTTATGATTGTATGCCTATAAGCTTTTAAGAGTCACAGTTCTTGATACATGTAATGAAAATATGTAGATAGTATGTAACAAAATTAATAATGTTTTTTAAAAGTTTAATTTTCTAGGAATAAATGGAAGCATTATTTAAAGATTGACAATAAAAATGACTTTGAATGTTAACTTGCCTTTAAACTTGTTTTGTAAAATTCTGATCACTTTATTCTTCTCAATTTACTAAGACAACCAGAGAAATGTATCACTTTAAATAACCCTGCTCAAACTGGAGATGAACTTATGTTAATACTATGTTTTGTCTTTGTAACATACTCTTAGCCAAAGTTCTCAGATTTTTAACCTAAAGGAAAGTGCAATAGAGAAAAACTTGGAAAATAATGAAGCATTGCAAGTTATAATTAAAGAAAATTTAATACACATTTTCTTATTTATCTAATTCTTAAAACTATTTTATCTTGTGTTTATCTAGTGTTGTAGCTTTTAAGAGTGTTTCTTATGTGCAATTTTTTTCTTTTTAAAAAGAAAAACAGAAAAAGACAGAAATCATACATAATTTCAAAAAAATAGTAGGAAATTAACACTAATAAATATATTGCATATTGTTATGTTGGAAGTACTTGTTCAGGTTATATGCTTTAGGTACAAAAAGGGTCAAGCAATCAAACATTGAAAGCACAAGTTGTTCTTTTGGATGAACTGACAGAGATTAGCAGTATAGCTATCTATACTACAGTAGGACTCTAAAATGTGCATATTTTATATGTAATTCTTTGCAGATAACAGAAAAGAGAATATATTAACTTTATGTTTTAATATAATTTAATTTGCTTGTGTTTATTTTGGTGATGCAATATACAGTACAAACTTCAGATTAACCTTTGAGATATTTACAATCTGAGAATTGGTGAAAATAGTGGATAAGCTTTAAATAGTTCAGTTATAAAACAGGCATAGAAGGGGTATTTTATTTGCTAAAATATTAAAATCCAATGTGCCCCTTCTCAAAGTAATCACTGCCATATTTAGCCAGAGCTTGACAAGCCCAAAGTGATTTCATCTCATCTCAGCCAGCACCTGACCTTCCAGGCCATCTCATCTCCCGTACCGCATCAAAACTTTAGTTCAAACACATATTCCAGACTTAGAAAAGAAACACACTTCAAGCTTCAGAGGCAGACATACTGTCTCACCATGTTTGTCTGACACAGAGCAGTGCTCAGTGAGGGGGAGAAGGAATAGGCTGTGTTTTGGAAAGCTGTCTGTCACTGACATTTGTTCACTTTGCCAGGGTGGCTTCAGAAAACCAAGCATCCACCAAGTGAAGGCAAGGACTTTGACCCAAGACAGAGGCCAGCGTCACCTCTAAAGTCTGTAAGTTACTAGTCAACGGTCCAACAGTTGCTTAACAGATTTTTAAAACTGAGTTTTTGTTTTGAAAAGATATGTTAGATCGCACTTGCTCTGACACAGATTTAAGTGAGATGCACAGTCACGCTGGTGCTGCATGTTAATGAGATAAGCAGGTTTAGGGAGGTGAGAAGATCAAATGAAGAGTCTCAAGTATTTTAAAATTTTCTGGCATCCCTGAGCCTAGGAAGAGATGGAAAAAAAGAGGATAGTTTCAAAAAGTGAACATTGGCAGAGACTGATGATGTGGATTTGTTTAATTAAATCTGATTTTTCATTTATTTATAAAAGTGTACTACTTAATGAGTTTTTCAATCAGTGTGTATTGAGATTCTCTATCCCCAATGCAATGTTATGAAGTCAAGACAGAAATAAACTACATACCAAAAGAGAGATGGATATTTATTCTATGTCTGATCTGAAGTTCTAAGTGATGTATGAATACTTTCCTATAAGCTTGTGAAACTAATTTTGTGACTATATCCATTTCATTGATGAGGCAACAGATGTAGAAGGAGAATTTAAATTCAGACATTAATTAGATGTGTTTGCCAGGAAGATCCTAACAAACTGACATATGACAGGTATTAAATAAGAATAAACATGAATTTAAAACATTTAATTTGACAAGGTGATAGATTGTTGGCCTCAATTTGTAAAGTTCCTAATACTACAGTAAATTCATACAATTTGGAGTCAGAGTCTCAGCTGTATTTCTAGACACGTGACTTGTGCTTAATACGGACTGGCCTCCAGATACTTTTAAATCATGAAGCAATCATAAAGAACATGCAGTGTTCTCTAGAAGAATATTCATAAGTGATGTCGACAATGTTGGCAAAACTATATCACAAATAAATAATGTTTATTTTCCTCACTAGATTGATTTCATAATCAACATTGAATTTGATGAGGTCTGGTCTCATACCTGAAATCAGCCTTTTTGTTTCAATTTAGTCATTTCTTCTTTTTATTTAAATAGAGCCATTAGGATTATAGAATCAATAATGTTTATATTAAATCCTTTATCCTCCATAATTTATTATATGAACTGTTTAAAATTAAATTTCTTAAAATTATCTAGTATTTTTGGCAAGTATCTATTGCTCTCTTGATACTCATTACTGAGTAGATCCTTTATTCTATGGCTCCCTGTTTTCATATCAAATGTGCTTTGCTTCAGATTCATTCTTAAATTTCATTCAATAACATTAAGTTTGTGTAAGGGTACATTTTTGTCTGCGTTAACGTGCTATTTCTTTCTATCTTTTAACTTAATGTGTTTCAGTTTCTGTGTCTTTGTAAACTCCTTAAATTTTCTTTGGAGGAAGCAAGGGGAATAAAAATTTGTCTCCTATATAACAAGAAATGATTCTCACGTTTCTAAGTGTGATTCTTTGGCTTTTTCTTTCAGTGATATAATTTTGTTTTCCTTTTCTATGGTTCTGGGAATCAAAGCCAGAGCCTGGAGCGTGCAAAGCAAGCTCTCTACCACTGAGCCACAGTTCCCCATCCAGGGCTTTAGTTTTGAATCAATAATCATGAATTTCAGTCATATGTTTTGGTTTTACAACAGCATAGAAATCTGATCTTAAGTAAACCATAATATTTAAAACTTTAAGTTCATGTTTAAATTTAAAATAATTACCATATTTAGAAACATCCTATTTGAGTTTGGACACCCAGGTTACTTCATTAAAATCACTTTTCTGCTTATTTACAATATGCCTTTGAAGGCACTGGTGATTATATATTTAAAATAGTGAAGTAATGATACATTCAGATTTAACTAGGTAAATAGGAAAATAGAAGAAAGGTCACGAATTCAATTACTTAGACATTTAAAGAAAAGATGGACCCCTTTCTTTCATAAAATTCAAGCACACAAGCGCCAGGGATTTAGTTCAGTGGCCTAAGCGCCTGCCTGACAAGTGTAAGGCCCTGAGTTTGATACCTGGTACAAAAAAAAAAAAAAAAAAAAATCAAGCACATGGCAGTGAGTGTGAAATACATTGGTAAAATTAAGTGGCAGATATTTTTTCAACACACAGGGGAACAGTTTCTGAACCATTAGCTTACATAGAAATCTGAAGTGTAATTTTGGCTAACAGTAAGAGGACAAGGATAGCTAATTATGCCAAAATATCCTGTTTCATTCCAGAAGTAAGACAGTTTCTCATCCAAGTTTTTCCCCCCTAAGGAACATTTATGATGACCTCAATTTATGCCATAGACGTTATGGTCTAAGGGAAGTTTGCTTGAGAGAAGTCTAAGTTTTCAGGAAAAATCAAAGTTTTTAAACATGTCTTTGAGCTGAAGATGTATATACTTATTTAACCTCTTGTGACATAAAAATAAGTCATCAAATGAAGAAGCAAGCAATTTGCTGAATCAAATCATTTTCTTCCAATGATTACATATTTTACATAGTACAAAGATTGCATGCATATGAATGAATGTGTACACCTCACTTTACGCTCCCTTGCAATTTAAATCTGCATGTTTTAATAGTTCTCTTCCTACCTAATAGTTTATTATTTTTTCTGAATATCTTACATACTTGACTACTTTTTAAGTTTTTAAGTGCTAAGGTAAAACCATTACTATTTGGACAAAAATTATATTCTCCATTTAATAGTGTTAGTACTATTTTCCAAGATTTATAATGTGCCAAACCAGATTAAAGTCAAATTATATTACATAATGTTGAAAATGGACATTACAAAAATACTGTGGTTAGCAAATAAAATGTAATTGAACATCAAGCCATTGGCAGGTCTTGTGCTCATTATAATGACTTTATGTATTCTATTTTCAGTCCATCAATCTCGAATTGTTTAAAAACTCAAGTACAGGAAATTAGTCTAAGTTTAATGAATGTAAATCTGAGTTGGATAACTGGTGGCCAGGAATACTTTCAGCATCATGACAATTCTTTATGGACCGATCATGAGTATTTTTAATAAAGCTCTGCTTTCTTTTAGTTAAGAATTCATTTAAGTAGTCTGAGACACTTGAAACTTTATTGATACTCATGATCAACTCTTTAATTTTAAATTCCTTAATACATTTTATTAGAAGTCATTGTCCTATTAATGTAGCATCATCTTTTTTATAAAGCAACAATAAAAATATCTTCATTGAAGTGCACTTCTTAAAACTTAACCTCATTTGTAAAGATGAAAATTTATTTAATTAGCCTGTATTTTTAAGCACTATTCTAGGAAGTTGTACACTGAAGGAATAATAGTATTAAAGAAAACATTAATAAAGGTTTTTGATAATGTATTCGATGGAAGCATATGAAAACTTTTCAATATTATAAGCTTCCCTAAAAGACTGATTTCCAAGTTCTAACTAGAGAAATGTCACTGAATGTATATATCAGAACATCTCTGAAAATAAGGGGTCTACATGAATTTTGGATCACTCTCAATGAAGATATTAATCCATAGGGTTTAGGAGAAGACTAAGCTATCTCTTTTTTTTAATCCATTAAGAGTCCCCAGAAAAAGCAATGAGAAGACCAAACAGAGGAAATTTAAATGGTAGAATTTATTACATGAATTCATAAGCTACATCTTTAGAGATCTCAGATCTTTGCCCAGTGTGACAATCCATTCTTGCTGTTTACATAGAAAGTATAGGACACAGTGTCACTACCAATATTGAATGTAGTAACCACTTGCAAAGTTCCTGATGAGATTTCCCATCTGTAAGATAGAGGGACTCTTCAAGTGGTAATGAAATATAAATCAAGAGGATCATCTGGTGTGAAGTGTAAGTGAAGTATGCTTAATGGGATGCTTTTCCCTGTTGTGTAAAATGCCAATAATATACCATCAACTACTACTGAAAAGCTTTTGGTGGGAATGGAGTGTTAATCTGTTTTTTTTTTTTTTTTTTTTTTTTTTTTTTTGTATTTGAAAGATACTATATGGGCTGGGAATTTAGCTCAGCGGCATAAGCGCCTGCCTTGCAGGTAGGCAGTCGTGAGTTCAATCCCTGGTACCGATGAAAAGGAAACACACACACACACACACACACACACACACACACACACACAAAGAAAGATAGTATATTAATACACCATTACTGTGTGCCTCAGCTTCCAATTAAAATATAGTTCCTTTTTTAACTAGGCTATGATACCACTAAGTGAATAAATTAGTGTTCCAGACTCAAACTTAAATGATTATTTTTCATTTGTCAATTTTTAAATGTCATATGACATAGATCTCAGTATTTAGGTCACTTATTAATATCAGTATGACTTAGTTTATTTATCATTAAAAACATTAAACATTGTAGAAGTTTTATACACTCATGAAACAAATGAAGCAACAGAAAGGGTGCATTCCTTCTACAGTTTATCTAATTACAGAAGATATAGTTACTTTATGTTTAGATCAGAGAGTGGCAAACTACAACCTGTTCACCAAAGTTAACTGAATTGTTAATTATATTATCTGGGTGTTTTTACACTAAAGTTATCTAGTTGAGTAGTCAAACAGCTAAAAAACTGTCTTATCTGTAAGCTGGAATGCTCTATCAGGAATTTACAGGGAAAAGTTTGCTAATGCTCAGACAGCTAACAGCTAATTGGCATAAAAAGTTATATGTATATTATGTGCACTAAAAATTTTAGTTTTAAAATAAGATATTCCGTAAGTATTTGAATATTTTAAAACTCTCATTTAAAAGTAATTACATATATACAAAAGTGCAGCATTATAATATCATTCTCTTTGTTTTATTAGGTAAACTATAAATAGATCAATCAGCACCTATAATACAAATTGTGGTAATTTTTCTGTTATATATACTGTATATGTTCCCAACATGATCAGAAAGCTACTTCCATTACCATATTTTAAAATAAGATATACTTACTAGATGTGGTGACACATGCCCATAATCCCAGTATTTGGGAGGCTAAGACAGGAGGATCAGAAGATAATCAGAAGTTCAAAGTCAGCCTGGGCCAAATAGCTCAATGTCTGCTCAAAGCATCTATACAACAAAACCTTGTCTCTAAATATATATATATATATATATATATATATATATATATATATATGATATATAGATATAGTAGATATATATAGATATAGATATGATATATATAGATATAAATATAGATATAGTAGATATAGATATAGATATAGATATAGATATAGATATAGATATATCTTGAATATTAACTGGGGAAACATACTTCCACATATATTTGTATCTAGATGTCCCCCTAAAGCCTCACATAGTCACAGATGTGGTTCTATGTAGGTGGCCAAATCTAGGAAGTGTGATACTGGGATCAAGAAAGTGATGGTGTGATTAATGGAGTGAGTGCTACCTGCTCTAAGGGTAGGAAACTTGGATAAGATACAAGGAAGAGAAAGAGGGTCATTGCTTGATTTTCATCACTCGCTGTTTGGTTGCTTTTGCTGTTCTCTCCCTGCTTGAACTGTTTTTTCTTGCAGCACCTGTCTCTAACACCACCCTGCCTTGGAGACAGACAATTTTGGACTGAAGCCTCTTCAAACTGTGAGCTGAAATACACTTTGCCTCCTTTAACTTTTGGTGTCAGATAATTTGCCTAAGCTTCTACCTGTAGATTTAAATAACTATTCTCAAGGAAGTAGGTGTTACTGCCACCCACCCCCTAGAGTGTGTTTGGAAGAGTGAGGGAGGTGTGTGTGTGTGTGTGTGTGTGTGTGTGTGTGTGTGTGTGATGTTTTTGTTTCTTTAATGAGCAGAAAGCTCAGGAAAAAAGAATGGCGAGTCTTGGAACGTATGGCTAGTCTCCAAAAGGGAAGAATTATTCACACAACACTATCATTCTTCACTTCACTTCCAAGTGTAGATTATGAGAAACCACAAAAGCTCTGAGAATGTAAATATAAATCTGGTTGTGTTTTCTCATCAATTTTTATTACTGTTACTGAGTAAATGGATCTCTAGTTAATGATTTTTCTAATGTGTTATTAAAAGTGTTTCCCATTATAATCCAAATAAATGGCAACTGATGTCAGATTTACATTATATTTGAAAATGTACTCAATTATGATAATTGCTAATATTTCAACTGATGCCCAAAGCAACTACATTTTCTGATGTGTCATTTAAAGTAGTCTTTTATATTCCATAAAAGTCATCTCCTTCAGCTGATCCTCTTCAAAATAATTTCCTAGATCTAATTCTGTTGGTGGAAGTTATTTATGAGATAAATATAAATGTTCCAATGATTTTGTGTTGTCTGTTATCAATCCTTGTAGATACTCTTTTTCATTTTCAAAAAAACTGGTATTTTAAATTCAATAGAATATGTTCCAGTAGTTATGCTAATAAAATTTATTTTTCTAACTTTAAAGGGACTAAAACAGAACAATAAAATGAATCCAAACAGTGATATGCCAGGAGGAAATCTACAATAGTTTCTATGTTATATATTGTTGTCCTCTAAATAGTTGTTTGACTTTAGGCTTGCAAAGTCAGATAACACAGTTCCTCCAAATCATCTGGCTGCTGGGAAGGAGGGCGTTGTTCTCCTCTCTGCAGCCTGCATACTTGCAGCTCCCAGGCAGGGTCTTAGCTTCCTTCCTTGTTCTCCCTGATCTGTGCTTTGACTGACTCAGGCAGGGGCTTAACTCATGCTAATAAAATTTAAAACACTAACAATAAATAGGAGAAGCTGGTTCCCATTTCAGCTGCTTCAAATCTTATATTAGTGAAGACTTCTTTAATAAAAATGACCTTAAACTAAAACTTGTACTTTCAAATGGTTTTGAATTCTATCTGAATCTTCAGTTTGTCACTCCATTCCACTTATTCTGAGAATTTCTCTGCATCTTCCATTGGCTTCATGAAGATCGTGAAAATATTCCACCTGTGTACCTCAGTAAGATGTTCCCATGTTCCCTCTCTGATTGAGATACAGACACTTGTATGGGTAATGTAGTTTAGGGAGACTTCAGCCTCTGACATTTTAAACTAAGGTGTCAAGGATAAAATAAAAGGTGGAAGAACCATTCTGTCTGTGTAAACAAATGGATGGCCCCTAAGCTTTGTAGTCATCTCATTTGTAGCAGATGAACTGTGACAAATGGACCCTTTAGCTACTCATCACTCAAATTGGGAATAAGTCTTACCTCTACCTATTGCCACATAACCTCAAGAAAGACAGGCTTTCTATTATAAATGAAAAATGACTTTATTCATCACCATTGTGATAGACCCAATTTTTATGTTATTTATCATAACCATAAAGAAGGAGAGCAAGTATATAAATCAATGTGAATTTAAGGAACTCTGGGCAAGGGTACTAACCTGACTCTAAACTGCTTCAACTGCTTCTAATCCTCCATTTACAATTTGCGAAAATGAAAAATGCCAGTCATTTCAACTGAATTGTTACAAATTTGATAAAAGTTCACCCTCTCCCCAGTTTCTCTCTGCTGAATGCTTGGTGGCTGATGAACTTTGGGAAGTGATTGGGTCATGAGCGCTCCAACTTCACAATGGGTCAGTCCACTGATGAGATCATATTCTGATGACATTATAGCGAACTGACTGAAGCAGGAAGTGGGTCCTCTTGAAGGTTGCAGATAATGGGGGGGTGTGACCTTAGAAGCAGTAGCTGGCACCCTACCACTTCCTTTCTTTCTCTTTCTGCTTCCTGGATTCCATAAGGCTGGTAGTTTTGCTTTGTCATGCTTTGCATCATACTTCTGCCTTGTTACAGGCCTAAGAGTAGTGAGCACTGCGGGGAGGATGTAGAATCTTTGGGAGAAGGAGGTTAGTGGACAGAAGTCAGGTTGCAGGTGCTATGACTTTGAAGGAGACATGGGTAACCTGTCCCTTCCTTTCTCTCTTTTCATTTCCATCTACTGTGAGAAGACCTCTTTGCCTCATTAGTTTCCTCCATGGTACTCACAGTCCTAACAGTAACAGAGCCATGTACTGTGTGCTGACATTGCTGAAACCTTGGGTTAGTCAGTCTCCTCTTTGAAGTTGTTTTTCCCAAGTGTGCTTCATGGCGAAGTCAAAGAAACACACTATTGAAGTAGTATAGGACCCTGTTCTGATATATGCGTTCCTGGCCTCAGCTCATCCCTCACATTCTCGAAGAAGGTGGTAGAATTCATCCCCTTCCCACCATTGACACTTTCTTTTTCTTTTCTTTCTTCCCCTTACTGTTAGTCCCATGATCTTGGGTATTTATCACCAGCTGTTTCTCTGCTTGAGCTTTGTCCCAAATGCTTCTTTTCACAAGAGCAAGTATTCTCAAGCAAAGAAGATAATTTCCAGTCCTCATGACATAACCCTTATATTCAGCCAAGGTCTTAAATTGCTTTTGTAGGCTGTATCCTTCATCTACATTAAATTTTAAAATACATGCTTTTTCAACCCATTGTGCAATTGGAGAATCAACTTTGACTTTATATAGAATCATTTGTTGTTTTTGCTTGGTTTGAAATGAAGTCTCTTTAGGTAGTGAGAAATATATGATGTAAGAGAAGGTGACCAAAGTTTTATTCACGTAGCCAGGGGTGGTGGCTGGTGACTGTAATTACACCACCCTGAGAGGCAGAGGGAGGAGAATAGATAGTTTGACCCAGTATAGGCAACTTAGAGACTCAGGGAGAACCTGTCTCAAAATTTAAAACAAGAGGGTTGGGGATTTAGCTCAGCGGCATAAGCACCTGCCTTGCAAGTGCATGGTTGTAGGTTCAATCCCTGGTAACGGTAAAAAATATAAAAATAAAAATAAAAATAAAAAAATTAAAACAAGGAAAACATATGATGTATATGAATGAGCTAAGTATGTAGGTCAGTTTAAAGGCTGTGGGTTCAGTTCCCAGAATCAGTCGATTTCTCTCTCTCATTTCACACTCCTGAGTTTTGTTTACCCAGGAAAGGCAAACTCAGAGGAACCATAGGGTGGCAAAATAAAGTGGGGTTTTGGGGTTTTTAAAATTCTAATACTGCAAATGCCTTTAATCCATCACTTATTTTTATTCAGTTCATTAAAATTTAACATGCATAAACATGGATTTTAGTGTTCTTAAATCATCTTCCTAGATTCAAATCAGTGAGGCATATATTATCAATGTTCTGTTTAATATTCATTGCGATCTACTCTGTGGTTTTCCTTCTTAATGAGAGCATATCATTTGAATAGTTCACCTTCTTGTGTCTGAATCCTGCAAATTGAGTTGATAATTGAATGTCACATATTTTTATAGTTTTTGCTAAATTATCACATATATGTTCTATCTATATATCATCAATAACTCCTCATCTACTGTGCAAATATATAGTCATCCCAAGTTGAATTTTATTGTTGAAAATCATGTTCAGTTTCCCTTTAATAAGAGTAATATTTTAAGCAGAATCTTAAACAATCAGCTTAGTTTTTATTAATGAGGTAAATAAATCATGGATTGTAAGCAGTTTATAAATTATATTCAAAATCTAGTTTGCAAGTAATTATTATCATGTATATCACAATCATGAAAAAACATTTCTAATGCAAGAAATTGTTTCTATATAATTATATACTAATTTTAATCCAATCAGTTGTATATCTATTGAAAAAATATTTGTTCAATAAAGCAAAATATAGAACAGTTATACTAATATATACACACAACAGGTCATAAAAGACTGACCTTATTCTTGGAGATTTTTTCAAAAGACATATCATTAGGGAAACAAAAAACCATGACGTGTAATTTAAAGATCAACTGCACAATTATTGCTATATAATCAATAAGAATCCAAGCTTGAATAGAAAAACTGAAGATGCTAAGGGGAAGCAGTGCATCAGAAGTAAATAAAGATTAGAAACTGGAGGAGGTCACTAAAATGAAGGACAAACATATCATCAAGAAGAAATGAGAGAACTAAACAGAATCTGTGAATCTGAAGTAATGGTACAACTTCACAAGGAATCTCCCTGCGAGGAGAAAAGTGTATGTACTGGGAATTAACGGTCCACAAAGAGGAAGAGGGATGAAAACAAAGCAGATTGTATTGTCATCAGATGCTCTTGGGAATAGAAGCTTCTGCAATTTTAAGTACAGGTGAAAAACAGGATGCAGAACTTTACAAGAAGATGGAACAGAAAAATGAAAGATGCCTGCAGGGCACAGGTTCATTTGAGCAATCTGGCCATGGACTAGGAAGTTGGACTCAGTCTCATGACAGACTCGTTTTAAAATATAAAGGTAGAAGAATAAACAGATTTTCAGTCCTGGTGATGATGACAAGGATGGGTAGCATTTGCACTTAGGACATATAACTTGAGACTCCTCCAATAATTCTAACTTCACTTTAAACTCCTTTATCATTTTCTTACATTTGTAGATTACACTATACAATTTTATACACTATTTCAGTGAAAAACCTGAATTGTTAACACACTAGATAAGTGGCCTCTATATTTCATAACACTTAACTTTGTTACATAATGGTAGTTATATGGTATACTTAAATAAATGCTTAATAAATGAATTGAGCTGAAGATAGACATTTCTGTGAACCTCTGAAAAAGCATATATTTAAGTAATTTCATAGAGAACTTGTCTCAAGTCACATATCCTATAATTAGCAATTCTCAAGGCCTAAATTGTATTTTACATGGACAGTGAATTGCTATGCAGGAGAAGGTAAGTATTTTTAAATTAAATTAGAACTTATTTCTCAAAAGAATATGTGAATGAATTTTCTTTGGTAAATGCCATTATCATCAGTTATCAGCTCAAAAATGTACACATTATATTACTGTCTTTCAGGAAGTTTTATTCTTATAGAAGAAATTCGTTATGAATCACAAATCTACTTGATACTTAATATGAAATTTGGGTCAGGGAATTTATTGTAATTTTCAAGGTTCTGTGGTCCTCCAAGAATTCTATCGTGTTAATTCAACCAAAAACAGCACCATTGCCAAGTGAATAAGAGGAATATAGAAGATATTTAGGACAAATTACCTGAATTTTAATCCTGAAGGATGAATTTTAAATATTTTATTATTTTAAAGTCTACCCTGGACGGAAGTGTTGGCTCAGCGGTATAAGCGTCTGCCTGGAAAGCATGAGGTCATGAGTTGGATCCCCGGTACTAAAAATAAATTAATAAATTATATTCCTACACACACACACACACACACACACACACACACACACCCTAGCTAACTTCCTAGTGAAAGTAGGAATTCAGCTACCATTTTTCATCTAAGAATTTTATGTGCTATAACTCACCTATCTTCAACATTCCCCCCGCCCCGGTGCAAAACATAATTAGGTCATGTGCCAGTATCACATATATGCTTAGCAGGAATTTTTGGAGCCTGGTTTTTCTTTTCATGGGTTCTCATACGAATATTGAAGAAGATGTGTTAATATGATTGTATTAGTTTTCTGTGCCAGCCATAAAAAAATACCACAAATTCAGTGATTAAACATGATTTTCTTTTCTTACAGCTTTGAAGACTAGACATCCATGATTAAGAACCTGGCAGTTTTTTATTTGGTTCGCTCTGTGTTTCCCTAGTGAGCTTTAGAGGACACAGAATTATTCTTGCAGGCCACTGTTTTTGTGTTAATCTATATTCCTTCTCAGATGTAAGCCCAGACAGTGAAAGAATGGTCAAATACTAGTGTGAGAGAAATAGGTTGAAAAATGTACCTACTCAGCGTGTACAAAAGTACATATTTTGTATCTCTTGCTATTTGAGTGTATTCATTTGCATTGCTTATATTTTTGTGTTGAATGCTTAACTGATATATCAAGTATACCCAGAAGTGACGAAGAAATACAATATTCCAACTTAATCTATGAAATTTAATTTTGGGTCTGGCATGATGTGCACCTGTAATCCCAGCATTTAGGAGATGTCTCTAGAAGGATTGTCATGGATTCAAGGTCAGCCTTTGCTTCATGGTGAGTTTAACAGTACAGTGAGATCCTATCTCAAGAACAAACAAATAACCAAAAAATTACTTTAGAAATATATGTACATAGGCAGTGATATGAATAGTGGCTCTAAAGGATTAAACTTACCACTAGGATCATGGTCAATATTTCATTAAAATGTGCTCCTTAATGTATCAAAATCAATTGTATAACAACTGATTTAAAATATTTACCTTAATGTTCTATTTTATCAATATAATTAAGACGATTATGTGTCTGTTAATGAATATTCTAGATTTAAAATCAAATCCATCAACAGAACTCAAATTTTCCTTTTTATTTATGAGGTACTGAGTAAAATGTTTTTTGACTGCTGATACACATAGTTTGTTCATTAAAACTTAATCAAAGCAACACATTTTCTGTCTGATATGGCACATTTGTTAATTGTGCACTTAAGTGTATTTTTCTACTCTCATATGATGTTGCTCTGGATCAATAATGTGCTGAAGAATGGAATTTCAGGTTGAATTTTTAATCTAAATTATATTTAGTGCTTTTCCTATTAAACAAAATTGCTTGCAGATTGGGCAATGTTACAAGGAGTGTATTTTAAACTAAAGATTTTGGTTCAAATTCCAGCTCATCTTCTGACCACTATCTTTACACCTGAGTTAAGTTTGTACCTCAGTTTCTAATCTACAAATGTACATAATTATATTACCTATCTCATGAAATTATCAGGAGTGAATAAATTATTGAGCAAAACTGCTTAGAAGAGTTCTTAGCACGGGGTAAGTGTAAAGAGGCTGATAAACAGTATATTAAGGGTTTTGTTTACAAAAATTAGCAGTATATGAATATTTTTCCATTATATATATATATATATATATATATATATATATATATGTAGGTTTGATATTTCATCTTTTATAAAGATATGTATTTAAATGTGTTCAATATTTTAAAATACCTGCCTAGAAATGTACAATGAACATCTGTATATGTCTCTTCACAAATGTGTACAAATGATTCCTGTAGAGTAAATCCATACCAGAAATATAATGAACCACAAAAAATATATTTTTGAAGGGTATTATGAAGCATAGATATACTTAACAATGTATGGATCTCACCTCTCTATCATAATAGCAAAGTACTGTCATAAATTCACTCATTTTTCAATTTCAAGAAATACAAAAATGTGTTGCTTAAATTATATTGACCTATAAAATTAAGCAGGAAGTCATGGTTCTTGTCTAAATGTGTCCATTGTCCATTGTATTTAGATATTTTTCTTCATGATTTATGAGATCACTTTATATAAAATGTTAACATGTTAATGAAAATGATGGAGTAAATAGCTATTTTGTATATTCCAGAATGAAACTCTGAAACTCTTATGTTCTGAATAAGATATGGAAAGGGTCTGGATACATTCAATGGTTCTTGTCATTATTTCAATTCATATCATTTCAATAAAGACAATTCAAGTGGTTCAAACAGAGCAGTTGTTATACTATGAAATTATTTCCTTTAGAAGTATTGGCTTTGGTTTGGTATCTGTTTTCCATTTCAGCACTTCATTCCTATATCTGCTTTTGTCTACATCCTATCTGTTGATATACTTGTTCATTTTTCTGCTTCTTTGGCTTCTCATCATGGATTTTTATTTGCTCCTATTGTTTGTGCCTATTCTTTGCTGTATTGCTGGGTGATGTACATCATCCACACCATTTCCTCCACCTGGAATCCACATTGTTGGTGTTAGTTTTGTTTAGGAAGCTGAATAGTTGTGATTACTAATGTTATTCTGGTAAAAATATTCCTAGGATGGATAAACCATTGCTTTTACCTGATATTGCATCAGATTATTTCAAATACCTCAAGATATGATAACCATATTCTATGTATTTGATTATACCTAAGTAAAAAAGCACTTTCAAAGTTACTTGGATGCAATGTATATGAAGGTACTTAGAAAAACCATGTATACATAAACCGCAAGTAAAAACTGAATTTTCTATCCCAACAAACCCTCTCAAATTTGCACTAGCAGTTACAATGTTAAAAATATATGGTACAAAAGTTTATGAGAATTTTAACAAAGGTAACATTCTGGAAAAAAAAATCTCTCTTATTGTTGTAATAATTTCCATTTCTCCCATAGACCTCAAATAAGCAATGTTTTTTGTTCCTATTTAGATATAAACTTTCATATTACTCAAAATGCCAAGTAACTAGAGTAAATAACATTGGAATCAGGGAAGAAGAAATCATTGAATTTTATAGTAATACTTTTAAATAAAATTTCCAATAAGATAAGTGAGTCAAAATAGTAATAAAATAATCCATTTAAAATTTTTCCTCTGGTGTTACTATTTAATAAAAGCATATTTTGAATGTTAAGCATTTAAAACTGACTAGATATTTTTTATCTGAAATACAAGCATTTCACCTGTTTCTTCTTTCAATTTTATGTAGTGTTATATACTGCCAGAATTTACTAGACTTAAAATATCTTAACATCTTTTCATGAATTTAAGAATGTCACACAACAGCAGTAAGAAAAATGGACTTTATAATTTAGAGCCATGCTGATACATCTCTATAGAAATGGGTGGGGAAAGTCTGTAAAAATAGAGTTCTCTTGAATGTGGTAAATTTCCATCAAGTGTATTTACAAATACAAGTGGAAGTCAATAAATATAAGGAATACTTTATCATTTAATTTAAAATTGAGCAGGTCGGCCCCTCTGGAAAACCTGCCTCTTAAATTGCAAAAACAAGTCACCTGCGGTTGTTTGCTGTGAGCTAAAATATGCAAACTACAACATTCAAATAAAACATTTGTGTAAAATGCCGTCGACTGATTTATCATGAGGGAGAGGTCTCCCTTGTCAAACACCAGCATTGATTATGCTGTAAATCCTGCTGGTTCTCTGGGGGTTATCAGTGGCTTTTCTGCATAAAATACTGTTCCTCATGTCATAAGAATTTAAGCTCCAGATCACAAGAACTCTCTGCAACTGCACATGCTTTGCCTTATCAGTGTCTAGAAGTAATTCGATAATGAAGCTCCTGAGAGACAGCTGCATAACGTGAAATGCTATCGCTGCCAATCAGGGCTTGGGCCTGCATATGAGTTCTCATCTCCCTCTTGTGGCAAAGAGAAATAGGGAACTGGGAGCGAGAATTCAGAGGACACAAGTAATGAGGAAAGGAGATAAGAAAGCCAGGTTGAGAGTAAGCTCCATACTGTCTCCTGAATTAAGCATTTTTTTTTTTATCTTGTAAACTAAAATGATTTGGTGACTCAAAATTTGGGAACAACTTTTTGATCTAATTCTACTTTTAAATCTTGTAACTTCCTAATAGCAGAGTGTGAAAATGTAACACAATTAATATATTAGACAGGTTCATGTTCATTAAAATTCACACTTTATCTTCAACATCCTTGTCCTCCATTTTTCTTTCGTTATAAGAGCAAATTAAGATAAGCACGTCCAATTATTTTCAAAAGTTCTGTGAAAGTTTTTAAAATACGGAATATTTAAAGTATGCTTTTCTGCTTAATTTTGTAAGGTCACAGATATGTGATTACCCATAAATTTTCTGGATCATTAACGGAAGTAATGGTATGTCTCCCATAAAAAATCCAAGTTTAACTCTGAGTGCTGCACAAATTATCTAAGAGAAGCATTTGTTATGAGCAGTATTTGACTGTTACTCTGGTTACCTGCAAACCAAGACTGAATACTAGTTTCCTTTAATCATTTTCCATAAATTTTTGATTTTAGCCAACAGCAATAGTGAGTCTTACTCAGCGTCACTTTTTCCTGAAGTAGAAGAATACTGAAAAATACATTTTATAGGCATTGCAGGAGGGGAAAGTGTTTTAAGATCAAATAATTTTTTTCAATGATGGGTTAAACAGACCTTGGTGTTTTTCAGAGCCTCACTAAGCTAATGTGCCTCACGAATTTTAAGTATCTAGAGCATCTCCCAAATCAAGTCACCAACTCTTTAATAATTTCCTGAAGTGTTTGTGCTTCATTTCATAGATTTAGAGAAATTCTGCTCTCTGTAGTTTTTTAACTTGAGATTTAGAATTCATTACCAGAGACTTTATAGAATCACACACATTGCAGGCTCACTACTACAGAAGCAGCAGCTTTGTTACTGTGTAACTTAGCGTTTGGTTCATGTGCCAGCACGGTTATTGTTTTATGATTCCTTCATAGTACCAAATGGAACATCTAGAATATGCTAGTGTTACTAGACACTGAACACTTAAAAATGCAACCAGAGAACTTAAAAAATGAGCTTAACTAGTTTCCATCCCAGTGTGATGGGAATCAGAGTAAAAGACTACGTAGGAAGATTTCATTAGGTAAGATCAATGGTCAGAATGACATTTGAAATTAAATACAATTTTGTCTTTCTTACAATGTGTTCAAAACATGACAATGCCTGTACCTCATTGAGAGTTTTCCTTTTCTAAGAGAATGAATCTCTCAGATTCTCCTCTGAAAGAATTTGGACCCCATGTTGTTGCTCTGACATTTTCATTCTCTTCACTTCTACCTTTTTTCTCCCTGCCTTGATTTGAAATACTCAGATTTTAGTCACTTCTTCATTTTGTCCATTTCTGTCTCCAAGATACAGAGTAAGATCTAAATACTTCTATGAATAAATTCCCAAATACTTCTTTTAGTTTTATTTCACTTTCAAAGGCGTATTTCATACTTCACAATTGGAAATTAGAAAGTACACCAAAAATGCTATTTTATGTGCTCCTGCAGCACTATTTAATATACAACCTGATTTGGTTAAATTTGACAATTATTTTGCCCTCTATTCTTCCTTTTTAATACTCAGAGAAACTCTGTTTCAAAAGATAAGACTTAATTCCAGTGGGTCAAGATTACTTTCAGGCACAGTTACAGTGTTGCAAAAGTCTTGTGTTTCTTTTTCTACGTCAAGCAAACAACTACAGGCTTTCTCCATGGTTTTACAAAATTTAAAGTGACTTTCAGTTTAGACTACTTTCCAGTAGCAACCACCAGATGGCGCAACGGGACTGACTACTCAGGGCAAAAGGTTGAAGTACCACAGTGTGGTTTTGAAGACAGGCTATTTTGTATTTTGGATTTTTTTCTGTAAAAATCTTAACATAGAGTAAATTTAAATATTTATTTTCAAACTCATACTACAAGACGCCATGATTTTTATCTAAATGTCCCCCTAAAGTCTCATGCAATTGCAGGCTGACCTCATGGCAGATGACAGGATTGTGGGGTAGTCTAATTGTCTTGCTGTGGGAGGTGGGGTGTGATCATAGAGATGAGGACCATGGGGTGTGGATGAGCTTTCTGCTTCCCTTCATGTTTTCTCTGCTTTCTCCCATCCCATGCATAGTTTTCTGCCAGGGACTCTCTGCCATGTCTTGTCTTGCAACCAGCCTACCAGGGAGGGACTTAGATTCTTGAGAAGTGATCCACAGTAAACCTTGCCTTCCTTAAATTGTGGATGTAGGGTATATAATCTCAGCATGGAGGAAAGTTTCTAAGACACAAGAAAGAATGAAAATAAGTGAAGTAAAGCTGTGTCCTGACTTCCCAATATTTCAACAGTTTACAATTACTCGCTAACCTTAGTCTTTTTGATTCCACAGTATTTTCTGTTCCTTACAGGTATTGATTTTCTCCTTTGTAAATCCAAGGACTTTGAGACTGAACATTGCACATGCCTGACTTCCCTGTGGACGCCTGCTCTACAGAAACCGCTCACCATTAAGAACAAGTTAATGAGCTTCCTCAGGTCTCCCAATTACCTCTAGTCCCCCTTAACTTTCCCACTCCATGTCCATACTCTGTTGCGAGAACTTCTCTCTCCCTACTGTCTGTGTTCAGTGGATATAGCTTAGTTCTGCAGAGATAAAAAGTGGGGGGAAAAAGTACTCCAGATTTGCAGGGAAATCTCTATTTTTATTGTCAAAAAAATTGCAATGGTTCATTTATATCTTCCTGTTTTAAAGTTCATTAATTATGTCAATTGACACGGATTATGCTTAAATAATTCAGAAACTTCCCATCTTTTCTCTCTAATGGATTTCAGGCTAGGATCACTGTAAAGCTAGGGAATGATGGGTAAGGGAATAGGAGATGGAGTCACACTGCCTGGTTTTGCACTATAGATTAAATGAGCTAAAATAATTCATTTCATGTTTTGCGACTCCATTTTATTTTCTAGAATGCAGACAACATACTGTTTCAGAAGATTTGTAGATATAAACTTTTGCACAGAATGCAAGAATTATAGCTAAAACAATATGCTACTGCATAGATACAGGGTATGTAATATAGTGCTTATATTTCATAAGCTATATCTAAAGATGTATATGAAGCTAGAGAAAAGTGTAGTATTGAGGGAATAGAAAACAATGTGGGAGGAAAATTTAACCCTCTGTTTCCTTCTACTTGGCATTTTTCCTTAAAGTATACATGGAGTGAGCTTGAAAAATGTGTATGAGAAAACACCCCCCCACACACACACACACATTTAAGTTTAGTTAGCACACTAAGTTCTTTAAAGGCTTCCTTGTAGTATTCATCAATTTACAGAGCCAAGCACACTTTTCCCTAGAAATGTGGTAATCTATCAGGCTTGTCAACAAATGCTGCTGGTCCCGATCCAGTAAATTCTCTTAGAAAGCCCATCTTGGAGACAGTCTTTTCTTAACACTGTTTCAAACCCAGTCAGGAGTTTAAGGTTCTTGCTTTGTTACTGTGCAAGTGAGGAGGTGATGATAAGGTAGAAGGAACTTTGCACTGCTCAGCCTAACGTGATATTGATACATGAACAAAACATGTCCAATAGGAGTCAGAGACTAGGACTGGATTTGGGAGGTAAGTTGGACAGAGCATCACACTTACATTGAGATGAGAATTAAATCTGTAAAGGTGGATGGAATTGTTGAAATATAAAACCGGACAAAAACTTGATAAGTATGAAGAGTATGGTTGAACAAGAGGCATAGAGAGGACAAAAATGACAAGGGAAACCATTGCTGAGGCAGGGGATGGTCAACGGTCCACTCTTGCAGAGCAACAAATCACACCCATGTTCCATCGTATTATGTTGTGCAAGTGTCAGCTTGTTGGCTGTCTGTACCCCTGGAATAGGATTCAGTGATATCCAGGACTAAGACAGAAGCCAAAGAGCTTATGTCCGTAAGCTGGGAACTCTTCTAGGTATCCCAGGAAATGTGCACTGATGATGAATACATCATCAAACCTTTCTAAATACATACATTGGCTGTTTTATTTCAATTGAGAAATATTGCAATTTGGAATTGTAGAATTATTCCCCTAAATTCACAATTTAAAAAAAGACACTTAGGAAATGTGCTTAGCTTGATTTTTTTTTTTTTTAATTTATGTTTTTTTTCTTTCTCTTCTGGGGATAGTCTCATATTCTCTATAGTTGGGGGCTTTATATTTTCTACATGTATCTTCCACTTTACAGAAGAGGATGAAGAGGTAATAAAAGAGGCAGGATAGCTGGAAAAGCAGGGGTACTCCTGTGTGCTTAATCTTCCAGGATGCTGAGGAAGGAGAATTACAAGTTGGAGCTCAGCCTATGGCCTTACTGACACAGTATCTCAGAATAATACATAAAAAGGGGGTGGAGATGTATATCAAAGCCCCTAGATTACATTCCAGTAATACTTCCCGAAAGTTACAAGCCTAATAGATAAGAACTTTCAAAAACAAATAAATTAAAGACTGACAATCATATAATTCTATCCCCACAAATTGGTGTTTTTCTGTAAATATATTGCATCCGTTGCCATGCACAGAATACAGCCTGGGACAATTCCCTCATTCTTTACTTGCAAGCCCAGAGGTGAGTGGGGTACCAGCCAGCTGTGTTATTCTATGTCATTTTAAACGACAGAGTTGGGGGCTTACTTTTCTTTTACTTTTGCATCTCCTTTCCCAAGATAGGAGTGAAAGAAATTTAAAAAGCAACAGGAAAGAACAAGAGACAGTCATTTATTACATTGGAAGGGGTTAATAGAGATATTTTTTGCTCTAAAACCTTGTCAAAACTCTTGTGGTACAGACATTTTAAGGGCGTAATATAATTTATCCTCTGCCCACTGATTGCAGCGTGAGCTCCACGGCCCATCTTACATTTACCTCATTTATCCCTGTACCATCTCTCACAGGCCAAAATGGAAATGTAACACTGGAAGGTTTCCAGTAGAACTACCAGCAATCTTACACATTGCTTCAAGAAACAAAACATAGTGTGATTAATTTAGTCAAGACACATTCTCTTTAGCACTGAGTTCTCTTAGAGGTTGGACACTAGAATTTCCTATAGATTTCATAATGTCACTTTAACGCTTCTATTAGTTTTTCTTTTTTATTCTTCCTAGTCCTCCTCTTTGGACTTAAGGTATGTATGAAACTGCAAATCTTACTTTATTTTCAATTTTTATGCAATTTTCTATTTACATTTTTGAATTACTGTATAGTACATCATAAGTCCACATCTCTAATTTTATTTAGACTTTAATTAGCAGTTACTCAAAGTTATAAACCTATGCTAACATTCAAATAAGATTTTACTGTAAAACTACTAGGCTTCTACTAATTTGTAAAGCAACTTGAAGTTTCTTAGAAAGAATCAGGTATACCAAAAAAGTAATCTATATATAAAAAGACTAAGATGTGAAAGATAAAATTTTGAGGTAGGCTCTCCCTCCTGTCCATATCATTAGGACCGCTTTTCTTCTATGAATCATTGCAAATCAATTTGAGGCATCAGAGTAGTTAACTCAGAAAGAGGACCATCATCAGCCAGGAGCAGACTGTCATCCGCATGGCCCTGAGGCCTGAGAGAAATCAATCCCATTGGCCTTCAGAAAAAGAATATTTTTATATATTGTTATGTGAAAAATTCTCAAGTACAAATTTATAGTAAAACATGACAAGGATTGTGATAAAGTAGCTTGTTGTGATGCCTAATGTCCATGCATTATGATTCTCAGAACAGTTCAGACTTCACTAAAACATGAAATACACATCATTCCCAGGATTAGTGAGACAGTTTCCTGCATTGTTACTTCACAATAGAAGTTTTGAAGAGAATTAGGATGATAACCAATTACTGCATATTTTTGGAACAGCTTTGTGGCTCAAATCATTCTTGGACTGTAGGCTGCATATTTCTGCCTAAAAGGGAATGGAGTTAAAGATAATTGTGAGTCTGGCCTGACCAGCATACTAATAATCTAGTTGAAATAATAAAAGAAACACTTGACTAACGTCACAAATAAGATGGAAGAGAATGGACTGTGAAAATAATGGTGAAGAACAATGTTAACATTGTCAGGACTTGGAAAACCTCAGAAGCAATTCATTTTGGATTTCCTGTCTCCTGGAAATGCTTGTTCGTCAGCAGGCCAAGTTTGATCCTGCTCTGTTTGATTCTGAATACTAACTAGTTTTCTTTCTTTCTTTTTTTTTTAATTGTCTTCTCGCTCTCAGATTTGCAGATTCATAATACTACTAGCACAGTTCAATATATTTTGGCATCTATTACATCACTCCTAAATGCTTTGAATATTTTTCTGTGTTATATTGAAAAGACTTCATGTAAGTGAAACTTCATAGGAAATTATATCCTATGAAATAATGATGACTGATCATCAATCAATGCCCACATTGATTGATGTCTTCTAATTGCTTAATTGAGAAAGTGGTAATTTATGTAGTAAGTCAAAGGGAAGAACAGTTCTGTTAGTCTGAATTACTAACTGGTGAAAATAAAAGTCTGAATTGCCTGGATTTGTTTCACTGCTGGTGAAAAATTGATCTCTAAAGAATGACAAATTATATTTTGAAAACTGTGTTTTTAGAATTTCTCCCTCAGCCTGTTTAATTTTCCAGAAAGCTCTTAAAATTTTAGAGTACAGAGAATAAACATTATTTTTAAATAAAAATATATGATTGATGCAGATTGAAATATATATGTTCATAGCTGGGGATATGGAGAGAGCAATTCTCAGATCTGCATTTTCCTGGGAGGGCAAAGTGGCACTGTTGCCTGCGGGTTCCTTGGACACAGTAAGACGTACACAGACCTTGATACAGCAGTTCTGCTTCTAGTTTCTTGCATCCCCTGAGCAGAGAGGAAAAAGAATAAGCAAAGTTGTTTGCGAAAATTTCTTCCTTTGAGTGCTTTTTTTTTTTTTTTTTTTTTTTTTTTTTTTTTTTTTTTTTCCTTAGAATTAGAAGTAACCAAAATACTTACTGGTGGAGACTTGCTGAAAAACAGCAACAGATCTACCAAAGGATGCATCTGTTTTAAAACAGAATCTGCAGTATTGTTTAGACTAATCTTGAACTCAATATTCTCTGTCTCAATCTCCCAAATAGCTGGGGTTACAGGAGACCCTGCAATTGGCAATGGAGTTTAGTGAACCATTTGAAACAATGGGTTTTGTTTACTACAATAGAATTTGCAATATGTTCACATATGCACTTTTGTGAAAGAAGTACTTTATAAAAGTTTGACAGTGTCATGCTTGTTGCAATCATGTTTCAAGTAGCCTGGGCTAAACATTCTTCTACAAAGGAACTGCCATATAGGCTTGGAAAACTATCGTTTCTAAGTCTCATCATATCCCATATATGAATGTGTGATATTTAATAAACATATTCCATATATTTAAAACATTGAAACAAAGTGATTGAAATCAGGAAATTTTTCAAACATATTGATTAAATAAATCCTAGCATTGATGATGAAATGTAAACATACCTCAGAAACATCTAGGAATAAACTATCAAAATTATCTACAATTATCCTTAAGAACTGAGATTAGAAGCATTTTATGTTCTTATTTTTGCAACTTATTTGAACTTTCTAACTTTTCTAAAACGATACAGATGTATTAAATTTTAATGCCAGCAATATGACATACATCATTTTAAAGACAATATGGAAACTGTTCCCAGTAAGTTTGATTTAATAATAACTACTGTGTATTTTTTAACTTAAAATTTTTCATGCATGTGCTGCTGAAGTGAGCAGTTAACTTAAAATATACCATGCTAAGTTACAAAGAGTAGACTTCAATTCACAAGGGGAAAAACAGCCTCTACAGCTTCTGTGATTCCCTATTAGGAATTTTCACTAAACCAATATTCCTTTTTGCTCATTTTATTACAATCCCCAAGGTTAAGCAGATTTTCATAATTACAGATACAATTAAAAGGTACAAAAGATGCACAAGCATTTTTCATCCATTAATTTTATAATAATTTATCACCTATTTCTTCAATTTCTTATTATACAATTTTCCTCATGTATTTTTTAAAAACTACACCCATGTATTAACTTCTGAATGATAAGCAAATGGCAAACGCTTAACTTTGTTTGCTGAATTATCCCCACTGCCTTTCACTTGTGCTATCCTGTCACATATTATACCACGTGCAATCCAATGCCAATGGTGCATTGCACACATGTGGGTGTGTGTTTCTCTTCTATTACATGACACTATAGTCACCTGAGGATAAGATCTGTGTTTATCTCATCAGCTTCTGCGAGTTCTCAGGAAACCTGTACTTAGCTTTCAAATACACCAGTTCCTATGTATACATGACTTTGCCTACTTTTTAATTGGAAAATTTAAATTGTCCTGTCTAACTTCCTGTACATTTGACTTAAGTATTTTGCCTTCTATATCATTTCCTAGTTTTTCTTTATTTTTTATTTTTCTCTTCTCTTCTCTTTATCAGAAAACAAAATAAACTTGATTTTCTGTGGCTAATTCCTATATATGTCATGAATTTTATTCACTATCATTCCCTATGGGGTTTTAACTAACAATTATTTTATTTTCTTGCTCCCAATTCTTTCTTGTTAAATCTTAGAATATGTGTCATTGGAAAAGAACTTAATTCTGTGAACAATTATTATGGATTTATATGTTTTATGGTTTTGGCAAAGATTTATGTTGTTAGATGACTAAAATTGAAATATTTTGAAAAACAATCATTCTATGCTATAGCAGAAATTTTCCAGACAATACAATTTTAAAATATTGTAAAGTAAATAACACTAGGGTTTTAAGGGAATAGGAGAGGTGACTTAGGAGATTCCTGGAATAGTACAAGAATCAGGGTGGACTGGAATTTGATGAAACTGTTTTGGCAAAGGTGAGATACACAATCATTGTTCTGTGTTATATTCTATAAATTTCCTGTGACACTGAATTGGTTGCAACCACAGTATTATTCCTAGGGGATCTAAAGAATAAGATTTCTACCAGGCACAGTCATAGTGTTTTCACCAACTATCACAGTCTTTATCAATTAATGAATACACAAATTCACTTTTTGAGTATTTCTGTTTAAAGGTACCTTTTTTATTTCTTTGTGCTGAACACACAGACAGTGTAACACATAACTCATGCCAGAATGAAGCTTATTTAACATGTGCATATCATCCACAAGGTGCATCACCATTTAGGGACACATGACAGCAATTTAGTACTAGGATCAGGGACTATTTAAACTATATAAATATTCCCCAATGCACACACACAGGCACATGTGAGAAGAAGGTGGTATTAAACAGACCATGGAAAAGACACATATTTGCAGTATGAAAGCTGAAATAACAACTCGGTGTGTTACTCAGCCCACTGTGAGTTCACTCTGTGTGCTCTGTCATCCACAATGTTCACTGTACTTTGTATGTCCACCAGTGATAGATGCACAATAAGTCAAGCACTGACTGGCGAGTGGTGACACAAGGACATATAAGCAAGAAGGAAATTCATACGTATAGAATGAAGATCAATTGTGTGTTCATATACATACATACATCCATATACAAACACAGAGACACAGGTGATCTAGGCATGTGCAATTTTCAGTAGCAGGACTGTATACGAGATCCTATCTGTCATGCTGAAAACCAATCTAGTAGGTGGTTTTAATGCAAACCTACATTTGAAGACATAGAAAGACTGTGGGTTTTATTTTACAAATGCCAACATCGTAAGGAACATCATTCTTACACAAAGTCATTGAGTGCTATTAAATAGAATTTTGTATTCCAGAAGAAGTGAAAATAATGAAACAAAAAATGCAAACTTTGCTTTCTTCCTATTATCTTATAAAGCAAAATGGATTTTCTCACAATCTAAAGTAATTCAGGAATATGCAAGTAATCTCATTCTGTTCTGGTTTGCAATTCTCAAATTCTTGTGCTGCTAGCATATTTTTAATGTAGACAGACAAAACTCTGGTGATTGGATAGGTATAATCACTATTATTTTACGGTGACCTGGAAAGTGGAGAAGGTGAATGCTGTGGAGCTGAATGTACCTGACTGCTGTTCAGGACTTCTGTAGATATTTTCCAAGTAAGATACTTAAGCCTGCTGTACTCCATTATTCTTATATCTGAAACTAGAATATACTTACTATAACTATATAGTATATAATCAGTTGTATTTTGTACATGTAGAGTTCTTAGAAAAATGTGTGGTACATAGTCATAATCCAATTAATGTTATTATAGAAAATTGCTTACTTACACTGCTTTAGTTATTAATGTTGCACAAACAGTACATATTTAGTAGTTAGCTCAGATTTTGAACAGTGTTTGAGATAGGATCTTGCTATGTAGCTTGGGCTGATCTTGATTATTAATATAGCCAAGGCTGGTCTGAAACTCACTGTGATTCTCCTGCTTCAGCCTCCTAAGTGATAGGGTTACAGACCTGTCCTACCATGTTTGGCTTTGATTTTGAATTCTGATCTTTCCTTGGTCTGATGCATACACAGTAATCTACTCCTCCTTAATTCTGGGCTGTGGTAACTCTAACTTTCAGTCAGGTGTGTGATCATGAGTTTAAGCAACTCATACTTTACAATCTGTGTTGATATGCTGTGATATCTGGTTAGATTTATTTTCACTTGTATTTATTTATGGTGTTACTGGATTGTGAACCTACGGTCTTATGCATATTATGCAATCACTAAATTATCCCAAGCTCTGGTTATTTGTTTTAATTTTTTTCCTTACAATATTTTCAAATTACAAAAGGTTTTTCCAAAGAATAGCATCATAAAAATTGAGAATTTTTATAATTTATTATTACCTTTTCAATTATCAATGTTGATCTTAATATTGAGGAAATATACTAGCCTTTTTTTGGCTATCATGAAATAGAAATTAATTTTATTAAAGGTAACAATACCCCTGGGAATGGTGGTACATGCCTGTAATCCCAGCACTCAGGAGACTGAGTTAGGGGTTGGTAGCAAGTTTGAGACCATCCTGGGCTACAAAGTGAGCCCAAGGCCATCCTGAACTGCATATGGAGAGTCTGTCTCGAAGAGAAGAAAAATGATAATATGCATATCAGTGCCATTTGTTTTATGTAAATATAAATGTGTTTCATAACATTTCAATTTCATCTATTATTGCTTTTAATTTTTAGCAATTTATTCCTTAAACTCTTAGTACCTTTAATTTTTTAATTAACACAACCTTTACAGTTCTACATATTTCCTTTATTATCCCAAGCATGGACATTGGGATCTTTCTTCTCACCACTTTGAAGTCTTTATCACCTTGAACACCAAACTCCTTTCAACCAAAGCTACTGGCCATGGTCCTGATCGTCTCTCCCAAACACCACCCAACCCAACCGTCCTTCAGCTAGTCTTTCCCTACCCAGGCAGAGCTGGCTGTGTTTCCAGCTGTGCACTCGCTTTGAAGAAGCTTTCGGACAGATCCCTTAGCAGGGACTTCAGCTTTCTGCACATTGGCAGGCTGTGGAGTCCGCCCGGCATGCGCTGCAGGACAATCATTCAAAGGAAGCACACTGAAGAGCCTGCATTCTCCACAGGCCCACTGATCCGTGTGGTTCTCCTATCAGCACAAATGAGAAGCAGCTCCTGCCCGACTGTGGCAGATGGAAATGGAAATTACATACACCGCTAGCGCTGACTATATTATAGCTAAATGATTTGCGTTTGGAAAGTTGGGAGTTCTCATAAATACTGAAGGAAAAGAGTGCTGGGTTATTCAGAGGTCCAGGTGCTTAAGCGACCTGGTGCTAATTATTTAACCTGCCTGAACCTTTTCTTCATTACTGCAGCATTCATAAGACATCAGCACCTGTTTGGACTCATATTCCATTAGGATTGCCACCAGGATTGAATGACATAATGGGTATAAAAGCACTTCACAAATTACAGTGTATTTCATAAATGCAGCATGATCTCTTAAATTTATATCGATATTTTTATCCCTATCTACATCTGAATTTTTCATCATAATCAAAATTCCTTCCTTGAGGCTAAATGCATAGGATTTGACTAGGTGTTATTAGCAATTCTCAAGAAAATTCTAAAGTATGTTTTAAATTTCTATGTTACATTGACAACATAAATTTCTATTTTTAGTTTTTGTTTGCTTCTTCTAAAACTTATCTAAAATACTTGCTCTTTGAAGAGTGACTGTGCAACCATGTTGAAAGATATTATAAAACAAAACAGTTTGTTTACCTCAGCTGTTTGTGGTCTGCATAATTTGCACACTGCTTTTCCAGTAAGCTGTCTCGTCTGCATAGGCTGTGCGATAGCCATTTCCAGTTCAAAATTACTGCAGAAAAGTAATTGATCCTCTATTTCAATATCCCTGCTGTTTCATGATCTCTCTTACAATTCAGGGGGAATCTATTTCTCACTGATGTTGAAAAACATAATAAGTTCACAGCAGGAAGTCTTTAGCTTCATTAAAGAACATTATTATAAAAATAAAGTGGTCGAGGAAAAATTGTTTTTGTCCTTGTGGTACTGTTTATGAAGATCCACATTAATCTGAGTGTTTAAAGCAACAATAAATCTGTTATCGCCTCTTTATCATTCACTTCACCATGGTAGGCCCTAGTGGTGGAAGGAGATGTCAATCATTGACATTCTTCAGTTGTATAAAAAGGAGTTAAGCCTCTTTGGGAAATGAGGGCTAAAGCCTGTCAATAACTAAATTTATTTCTGCTTTTAATATATCAGGATAATGCTCGTGTCCAGCAAATGTAGATGCCAGCATTATTTAAAAAGTGATTGAGCAGAGCAATGCATTGGAATTTTGAGCCACTCAGGCTTCCATCTATCATGAGACACTATAATAAGGGGGTAACACAGAAAGATTTAAGATAGAGAATCTGTGATTGCTCTATTAATCTAGTTTTAACTGATACTAAAATCTGACAGAGCAAATTACACGTTGCAGGCAGTAAGGCTTATCAATTCATTACCACTTTCAAGGCTCTCTCTGCTTTCTTTTGCCTTCAGCTCCTGGCAAAGGACAACCTTTTACAGTTCAATTTCTCAGTTTATTTTTGACTGCGTTTAATTAAATTTGATGGCCTGCTTCTGCACCGCTGAAGTTATTGGAGTTGCAGAGCACTTTGCTGTTATAATGATAGCTCTCTTGGTGTCTGTTCATTATTAACTGCTTTTCAAAAGTGCTGCTCTCAACTCTCATTTTATAAATATTTAAATAACTGAAACTTCTACCTATAAATATATAAATAAATATATATATATATATATATATATATATATACAGAATATAGGGATTCTATTAACAGTTTAATGAATTATACAGAGTGAAATACAAAAAATATAATTTTTATAATGTTATATGTGATAATATTAATTGATAGGGTCCTTAAGTCATTTGGATCATAAGTTGTCATAGACAAACATCATTATCTGAAAAGGAACATTGATAAATTATTTAAGATTTTATAGCACATACACATAATTACACCTAGTAAAATATTTCAGAAAATAATTTTTATACACATAAGTAAAATTCTGAAATTAATCTGAGTGTTTCAAAAAGCAGGTTTTTTTTTTTTTTTTTTTCCTTTTGTCCTTCAGATGAAATGAGATATGCTAAAAAAAGAACTTACAAATCAGACAAAAGTTCACTAGGAGAATGTTCAGGGAGAAATTGAGAGTAAAATTAAAAGACGAGATTATTTGCCTCAATAATGCATCTTTTGTCCTTCTACATTCCCCTCATAAATTATGAAAAATAATTTTAAAAATATTTATAGGGCTTCAAAATCCTCAAGTAGAAACAGCAGAGGAAGACAAATGGTAAAAGTAGTCAGGCTGATAGCACGGGAGCTGAGTTAGCACTGCTCTAACTCAAGATCTGCAGTGTTCTTAGCACTATCTCTGTTCCATACAGAAAGAAGTGTGCAGACAGAAACCCTAAACGATGCTGATCATCACATATTCAGGGAGAGAGAAGACTAGGATTCAAGTGCAGACAGTCTGCTCTGAGACACAGAGTGCTGTATCCCCATGAACTGTGGAAATATGGAAGCAAGTAGAGAAGTGATCATCGTGAGAGAGCCAAGATGCACCACCTGTGACCCCACAGTGTGGCCCACCAAGAAAAATTCAGCATGCCACCCACAGAAGTCATGAGGGCCCAAAACGAGGAAGAAGTGAGTACTTCAAAAATAAAGTAGAGATAAAGCACTGTTTCAAAAGGCACAATCCATACAGTTTCAAAGTAATTACTGCGTCTCTCCTCCACAGAGGGAACATCACTCATTATCAATCACAAAGCCCCTTCTTTAAATCTCTTCATTGATAACTAGTTGTTCTTCAGAGAAATCCAGCCTTACAAATTTTAGACTTTGGGCAAAGCCACTATTATAAGTTCTTAATCAAAGAGTCTATAGCCTCCCTCGCCTGCTTAGTGTCCAGAACACTATCAACCTACTCTATTAGTCCAGCTCCTATGACAAAACTCCATCCTATGGTATGAGTGAAGTAGTGAAGGTAACTGGTAATTAGATTAAAACTTCAGCATGATTGAGATCTCTGATACTAACTGTAAGAGACTGAGGTAAACAGGGAGGATGTGTAGAACTAAAGGACAATAATCTCTATAATAAATATGTGGAGGATAAAAACTTGTATTATAATAAAACAAAAGCCACCCAGAACACTATAAAATAAGCAATGAAATGGAGAAGCTAGAAAATTAGAGACTAAAAGCATAGCCTCAGGTAAACCAAAATTAAAAATATGCTATTAAGGAGAGGGAGGTTGCATTATATATATATATAGTAGTGAAAGGCCAGAAAATCTGGGTAAGTGTTCTAGACTGAGGGGATTTGAAGAGATGTAGCAATTCTTTACAATCCACACTTCTCAACTAGACTTCACCCTGGAGGAAAACTGTGTTGTAACAATTGTTATGTGCTATGTAAGATAAAAGCATGAAGAATTTACATACATGTGCACATACAGACACACATGCACATTTCTGTAACATGATGAATTTTAGAAATGCTATGAAGTGCCTACAATAGAAAAAAGTGAAACAGAAGCCATCTGTAAATAAAAGGCAATTAAGCTGGCATTAGCTTTCTTAACTGGGAAATGTACTGGTAATCTATATTTTCCCAAACATACTGAAACAGATATCAATCAGGTGGAAGATTGTGAGTAGACCTCTGAAGTCAAGTACTCAGGCTTTCTGGCCACCACATCACTTCAGAAAGCTATAGAAGGCTGGGGCTCTGCACAAGTGGGAAGGAGTGCAACCCGGTGACCTGAATCCAAACTGACAAAGCAGTGCCAGGAGGCTGAGGCAGCGGTGAGCTCTATGGGAGCAAGAAGGTGGAGGGCTGACAATCACAGCACACCAATGATAGTGGGACTCATAAATATTCTCATCACTTGGCTCAAAGAATCAAATAACTGTGGGCGATATTATGAACTTCAGGAAAAGTTAATATGCTAAAATAGAAACCTAGGAAAAATATTTACATAGTTACAATAATGTGAACACTAAATATTCACTTCAAGCAAATAATTTTATTCAACACACTGAGAGTATAGTAGAAAGGAAACTGTAACCCACAGGTGTGTCATAAATCTTATTTATGTCATAGGAAGTTAACAGGTAATATTCAAAGCTGATGAGTCAAAATGAGCATAGTAAACATGACATAATGTCTATATCTATGCAAAATTTGAACATTGGGTTTTATTGAACAAGACTAAAGCCCACAGAGGTTTGGAGGAAGTGGCTGTGGTTCTCTTACTGTTATTATAAACAACTTATTATTCTTTGATGAATAAATCACATCTTCCTAGGTATACAAATAAAACTGACCTTAAAAGTTAGAACAATTCCTATTACTGCGAAACCACATAAGTCATTTTAACAATCGAATGCATAGTTTACATACAGATATTCTTTATGAGATTATATAGAACTATTCTCTGTCCCTGAGTTCCTAGGGCTAAATATTCATAAAGAAACACAGTTCAGGATTACTTGTGGCATACTTTCAAAAGTAAAACAATCTCCCTCCCAAAGAGAGCTCAGAAGATGAAGTTGTTGCCTTTAATTTATTAAAAGCAATTACTTTAAAAAATAGGATATATTCTTTGACAGAAGTTGAAAGCAAAGGTTTGGTGGGCCTTAGTGGAAGCAGAGGCTGATCACACATTGTTGTAAGTTTGTATGTAGACATGTTGTTTCTAATGTTTAAAAGTTTGACAGGAAGCCCTTTCTGTCCTTACTTTCAGCTCCTGCCCAGAGTGCATGATGGTTTTCCTTCTGTCAGTGAGAAAATTTGTGAATTTCCACAGGGACACTAAGTGTAACTAAATTTAAAAATGGACAATATTAAAAAGTGATTTCTTTGACTAGAAGCTGGCATATATTTTACATGGCAGTATTTTACTGTCAGGACTGATTGGAAAAAAAATTGAACTCTTGTGGATCTACAATTCATCACAAATTGTAATAGCAATGATCAAAGGGAAATAACTGTTACCTAAAAAGTAAGTGATACTTCTTCTGATTACAAGGGCAAGATTAAAAATGTTGCCTTATTAAGCAAATTTGGTATCTTTCTTTCTACAAGGCAAGAGATTGTGCATATTCACCATTCACAATGAACACATAACCTGCCTAAGGTTTCAGTGGAATTTGGTGTCTCCAGAGACATGAGATCTAAGAGAAAGGAAGTTTAACTGCTGCTATGCTGGTACTGGAGTCCCTATACCTAGATCATAGGTAATTTGGGGAGATGTTCTATATTACAAAAAGAATACTTGGAGAACACTTTACATTTTGGATAACTAGAACAGTATTTGTTCATGCTACATTAATAAGTTTTACAGCATTCTTGTCATGTTCTGTCATTAAGTAGAAATATTGAATGTCACAGTCTTTTATCAGTTTTTTTCAATATTTTTGCTTATTAATTTTGCCCAGCAGATGACAACACTGACTTCATTTTCAAGCAATCTTTTTAAACACATAATTTCTACCTTAACCATTCTGCTTTTCTTTGAGAACTTTTCTGTCAATTGCTTTTATCTTCAAATTTTGCTCTCTCAATTTTTTATTGTACTAGCATCTTCTTCTTGATTTTGTCTTTGTTTTATTGTAATTATCAGGGTTCTCCAATCTTTAGACAAACGTCCAAATTCTTAGATACCTCAGGTCTCTAAATTCTATTTCAATATTACCTGACATTTTGCCAATATATCAACACACATCTACCTTGTTGTAGTGAATTAAAAATACTCAACATGAACAATAGAAATATTAATATTTTGAAGACATCTACATGGTAATGTTTATATCACAGAAGAATTACTGTGTTAACTATAAGACAAAGAAAGGATATGTGAAATGTGAACACAGAAACAGGGTCATGTGTAAGGGCTGTTTTTTAGTTGTACAAACTAACAATAATTGAGTTTTTAAGGTAAAGTCAGGGAAAAATGGGAAGCAATAGGAAAATATCAGAAACAATGTGAGCCCAGTGTAGTGGCACATGCCTACAACCTCAGGGATCTGGAACCTGAGGTAGCAAGATCACCTCGAGTTCTAGGCCCGCCTGGGCTACAAAGTGAGTTCAAGACCTTGCATTACATAGTGGAATCGTGGCTTAAAACACAAACACAAACAAACAAAAACATACTGTGAAAGGAGTCAGGACCTACAAAACTTTGACTTTCAAATATGTATTCAATGAAAGTACAAGAAAGGAGTAAAAAGTGGAAAACATAAGCACTACGGTTTAAAACTGATAAACCTAAAGACCAGGGTACCACTAATCAGAGCTGAGAAATGGCAGCAATAGCCCTCATAAGCCTCAGATGTATCTGACTCATTCTTGACAAAAATGATACAGCTGCATCCTGAAGCCAAAATATTTTTCACTAACATTAATGTGAAAATTTCCAGAGATTTTATTAAAATACTCAAGTACTTTGAGAAAATAAAGTTATAGTCATTATTAAGATAAAAAATGTTACTGAATATTTCATGTTATATAAAAATTCCACCTTTATCTAAACCTATAAATCTGAATTTTTCTTGCTATAAATAATAAAAGGTTTCCTATACAGTACCAAGGTTAATTTCCATTGTCACAAAGCCTTGATTTCTAATGTTAGGACTAACAGATGTAGGGAATTAACAATATTTGAAGATGGAAAAAGTATTTATTCACTAAATTTTACACTTTATATGCCATAGGAAGTTAATTTTACTTATTAATTCTTTGGTAATAAAGCTCTTCTATGACCATCACAGGTTTGGTAGAAACTACTGTATACTAAACCAGTAATTCTAATATCAAGTATTTCCACATTAGGTTAGAAAAATGTATACTAGCATTCTGCAATGTGATTTTATTGAGGTTGAACCTATTGAAAAGTAACAAATCACTGGAGGAAAAAGGTAAAATAAATTTTAATCCCAATTCCTTGGGCTGAAATCTAACACAGAAAAGTTAATCTCTTTCCTTTCTTTCCAGCATTACCTTACATTACTTCCCTTTATTAAAAACAAAACAAAAAAAATCTATTAACTTATTTTCCTGTGTGCTCTAAATTCACTCTCATCTTTGGTACATATACCATTCCCTCCATCTAAATCCCATTCCCCAGAGGCTCATCTGTGCTATTTGATATACATCAGTTTTGACTTCCTCCAAGAAGCATTTTCAGCTGTTTAACTCATATGTAGTCTGTTTTATTTTAAAAATGTGCATTTCATTTCTGTTTACTATGCAAGGTCTCTGCGCAGTGCGTGCAGGACTGGAACTCACTATGCAGCCCAGGCCATCCTCAAATTCAGTGATCCTCCAGCCTCAGCCTCCCAAATGCTGAGATTATGAACATGTACCACCATGCCCAGCTTCTTCATTCTGTATAGCCTAAAACTAATATTATCTTTAGTGTAATATGCACATGTACACATAATAATGTACCATTTAGCATACATAGATGTAAATGCTATGGTGGATGATACATTCCTTGTAGACAGAAATATTTTATGCATACTATAGTCTCTAAAAATTTAGGGCAATGAAATGTTCCTAGTGGATACTTAATTTGCTTTGTTTTATCACATCTTTCTTTAGTTTTTGAGAGGCATTATTGTCAGAGTCAGTCTCTTTAGAATCCAGCTTACTTTTGTGTCGTCTGCATTTGTTTGAGACACATGAGTAAAGATAGAAATATTTTGATTAGTACTTGTCTAATTCACTTTAATTTACTATATAAAATCTATTATTTTGAAATCTAAGTGCTGAATGTGACTAACGTTAGATCCATTTTGTTTTATTTTAGAACTGAATGCCTAAATGACAAATGAACACTGATTCATGTGTAAAATTTCACATCTTCTGACAATTTCCAATTTTATTACACTTTGCAAAATATTCTCTAAATTATAGTACTTCAGCAAATGTAATCTCAAGTGCTGAAATTTAACACTACTTTAGATTTAGCAATAATAACTTTCATTGCTGCATAATGTTAGCTGCAGCTTAACTTTCAGATCATGCAGTGTATGTAATATGATATGGACGGAGTTAATTTCCAGATCAATGAATCAGTGTTATCTTAATACTCTGCATCTTTAATTTTCCTATCACATTTATTTTCTGAGTAGACTTTATGGAAGAAGTTGCTTTACGTGCTGTGCTCACTATCTAGGGCAGGTTCTTACTCAGACTGGGATTCTATCTTTTATCTGAGGAAAAAAAGACTATCACAAACTATTGAACCACACTGATCTGATGGGCAGGCTACATGAATGAAAATGAAAAAGACAGGGAGACTTAATCAGCAAATACCCTCTTCCAGATCCTCTTCCTAGAAGAGATATTTCATCACCACAATAACCAAAACACAGACAGATGGCGCTAGAGAGTAGGAAAAAAATGAATCTGGCCCACACTCCGGAGAGAGGCACTGACCTGACACCAATGGATTTCAATGCTGTATTTGAGACTTGCCTTGTAATAACTGACTTTGGATTAGATAAAGGAAAATAGAAGGCCAAGTTCAGCATCTGATTCAGTAGAAGTAATCTCTTTCTCCTCTGAAGCACAGATGAACACACACACACACACATACACACACACACACACACACACACACTATCTTTTGAAGGCCAGTTTATTTCTGAAACTCACTTATGTTCTTTAAACTCGATGCTTGGATTGAGCTGTGTCTGTTCTTTTGGTTGGTGCTATAAATCTAGCCACGATTAGCAGTTTTTAAGCACCTTAAAAGTGCCTTTACAAATATGAGTTTAGCTGATTTACAGAGTAGGGAAATTTAGGATAAATGAGTAATGTATGTCTCTGAAGCATAAAGAGACCAATATGTTTTGAACAACAAATTCTGTATATGGCAGAGCGGATATTTGAATTTGGCTCACTGTGCAACCTATCTACACTCTGCATATTTTGGCTTGCTGCCATTTCTAAACTAGAATTTTATTCACTTTTTCTTGCCATCTTTATAGCTTGTCCTTATACTTAGTTAACTTTCATATTGTAATGTTTGTATTTGAGGAGAAATATGGAAAAGTGATCAATTAATTATCAAGTGTAAATTCAGTAATGACATGAAGAAAGGGAGGTGTTCAATATGATTATATTTCTAAATTTGACGTTCTGTGCACTGAGACTGACTGTGGTCTACTCAGCCAATCTAGGTGGCATCTTGGTTACACACCTCCCTGTAAAACAGAATTTTGTTCATGTTGTTAGAGGGGAAGGAGGAAAGAGAAGATGAATCTGAAGGAGACTGAGTCTAGAAGAGGGTGAACTGTGTTTTCTAGGAAGTTTGAATTTAAAAGGTTTTGTATTAGTCAGTTTTCCTATAACTGAGATCCAACACTCAATACCTACTGGTTAGAGGAGAAGTTTAACGTGGTTCATGGATCCAGAGGATTCCGTTCATGCTTAGCTTGTTTCCATGCAGAAACTGAGGTTTCTGGCTGAAGGTCATAGTGGAAAACTATGCTCATGTCAAAGGCAGGGAAGAGTGCCAGCGAGGAAGAGTGGGGGCCCAGACATAGCACCCAAGGCCATGCTTCCATGACTCACCAGACACAGGAAGTGAGCTTCAGTCATCCCTGAGGCAGAGCCCAAGCTGGCCAGGTGGCACAATTAAGCTTAACCAAATGTTATAAGTATTATCAGAAGAAAATTCCTTTATAGTTAGCCTCAAAAGCATTACTCAAATTTCTCACATTCTTTATGGACTTTACACACTTATTATTTTTACCTTTATAACTGCCATTAAATAAGAAGGCATTTTCTTTGCTATAAAATGATATGTAGGAATATTATTACTTATACAAATAGAATATTTCACTGCAATTTTGTAATCTGAATTTTCATGCTTCTAGAAAGTATAGGAACTCTTTGTAACCTCATTATTCCCCAGAGCCCTGCTTTTGCCTAGTGGATAAATTGTGGACTTAATTTTCAAAATTAAGAGGGTTTTTCCCTTGATTGTTGAAAATATACATTCTGAAAACATAGTTAAAATTTTTTAAAAAATAGAATGGTAAATGTAATTACTTTATCACAATGACTCTTTTGCATTTTTCCATACACATAAAAATCTTAATAATGCTCTGTTGTTACATTATTCTCCTCTTCTTTAAATCTTGAGAATAAACCTGTTCCAGCCAGGCATGGTAGTATATGCCTGTAATCCCAGCACTCTGGGGGCAGAGGCAGGAGGATTGTTGGGAGTTTGAGACCAGCGTGCTACAAAGTGAGCTCAAGGAAGCCTGAAACTGCATAGTGAGACCCTGTCCCCCCCAAAAAAATACAAAACTAAACAAACAAATTTCTTCTTCCTCTTTGTCTTAAGTGTTCTTCTAAAGCATGAGTTTTAATTGTTCTATAGATTATTTTAAAACTCTTGTGAGTTCTATACAATTACAAATTTTCCCTGTACAGAATTTTCACTGCTACTAAACAGATGATAAGCAATATCCTTTAGTTTAAAGCTTTTCAGACAGTCCTAATTTTTCTTACATTAAATAAGTAGATAGTAAATTCCTCGTAAAATAAAGTCTCATTAAGATATCTGATAAACAGATCAAGTGGTTATTGTGCAGTCTTTTTGGGGGGCAGAGGATTGTACTTAGAGCCTTCCTACTGAACTACATACTTAGACTTTTTTTGTAATTTTGATATAGTGTATATCTAAGTCATTAGGAGGACTTGCAATCCTCCTGCCTCAGCCTTCCATAGCAGTGGACTAGAGGCTTCTATTTCTTTACAGCACTTTCCTTGTGACCTTACTCGGTCTCCGTCTTTGTAACCATAGAAGGTAGAGATTCTATGTGAGTTATATATAGGACATAGTATGTTTTTAAGACCAGCATAAATTTCTAATGTTGTCTAACATCTGTCTTTCATTGCCTGTTACTATTTATCCCACAGAAGTTTCCTATAATGTCTCTACATGCACATGCAAGCTAGCCAAAGGTTCATGAAAGAGCAGACTCAGGGGTAATCAAAACTGAATCCGTGTCACAGTGCTGAACCAACACACTTGTAAAACCAGAAGTGAAGGCATCTTTTGAGTTCTTGTGCTACCTACCATGCTAATGGTCTGATGCTAAGAGGGACAACACTTGGGGCCTCAGGTGAATCAGCCCCCCGAAGACTCATCAAGGCCTTTGCTAGCAACAGCAAGGCACTCAACCACCCCCCATCCTGAGTCACCTCCAGGAATTGTCCCCTGTTTGCTCCCCAGGAAGGGGGATGGATGATGCTTCACTCACAGCTCTGACAACGAGATACTTGGTTCACAGGGAAATCCCTTCATCATTGCACTCTGTCACTTTCAGTGAGAAGGGGAAAATGGATATTGGCGTGCAAGATCAGAAGAAATGAATTTAAAAGGATAATTTTTTAAAGGAGACCAAACCTTCCAATGCTGTGGAAAGGGAGGCGGACTGATGGAGTGCCAGTGTGACTCCCACCTTAGAGCTGCAGAGAGCAGGCTCTTTGTAACAGGAAGCCAGCCCGATGGGTGACATCGAACTCACCTGGGGCCAAAGCCCATGGCTTCCCTCAGCGCTGGTGCCATCCTGCTGCCACGCTCACACCTTTCGCTGCAGTATCCGGCCAGGAACCACTTGCCTTTTATTCCTACATACAACAAAATAGAGCGTCAGTCATTTTTTTTTTTTTTTCTTTCCTGTCACTTTGGGTATAATAAGATATTCATTATCTTTCCTATCACACAAGATACCCAATCAGAATGTTCACCACAAAGGGAAGCAGTGTAAACTCTTCACCTCTATAATTTACACCTTGAAGATTAATATAGCACCTGCATGAGTCAATGGGACATCTATATTTTATCTCCTATAAAATCATCCTTATAAAAGGTGGTGTACCATTTCAATTCAATGATTCCTGTCCCTTTGATTTAACCCTTTGAAGTAACTGATGTATTAATTTAGGAAGTCACTTTCCATTTATTATTCTTGAAATTCACAAACCAAAATCCTTTTTTAAATTCCAGAAAGAAGCTAATGCTGAAAATATTACTTCATTTTTATGATGAACATGGATCTCAGGAGGAAACCAAATTTAGAACTGCAATTCCATTAATTTAATGCCTGTCTTAGTTTACGTTCCTCACCGTGAATAGTGATGAACAGCCCTGCGGTTTTGTCCAGCACACCCAAGTATTGCTCATGTGAAACTTGAGATGCAAACAGAACATTTTGCCACATGATACAGGCATAGGCTTGGTACCAATTTTAGGGCTGGGCTGCCTATGTGAAGTGGAGGTGCCAGGCAGCATCCAGCACTCTGCACAATTCAAGCCTCTCGACCTTCCTCAAATGGGGCCATACTCCAGTTTGCTATATAACTAGTGGCTTAAGGAACTCTAGGTAAGCATGGAAGAGATGCAGCAATGCCCTTCAACGGTCCAGTAGGATTATTATTATTATTATTATTATTATTATTATTGTTATTTTGTCTTTGCTATTGTCCCCCTTTCCAGGATTTGGTGTTTGACTGACTCACATGGGGAGGATCTTGCCATTATCTGATATTCTTGATGGTCCCTGCTTACCTAAATCTTCCAAATCAAAACTGACAAGGTCAATATTTTCTACAGCTTGATCTGCATACCAGGAGACCCTTTCAATTTCATTGTATGGACTTGCTGTTAATTGCATATTTGGATCACCACCTGATTCTAGAAATATCCTCTGTGAATAACTACCACATTTCAACAAATGCAGGTGAACCTCTCCCAGTCCCCCAAGCTCTAACTTCTGATGTCAAGCTAGAAACTACTTATTGTTTTCCACCTTCTTAGCAGTTATTTACTGTTTTTCCAATGCAATTTGAAGGGTTTATGCAACTTGCAAGCCTTGAAAGTGAATATTGCTCTTTTTTTGATTGAGATTTTTCTGATATGCGAGAGTTCCTTCACCCCCTTCATCTCCTCTGCTACAGCAACAGCAGAATTTCAGCAGTTCTCACTTAGATAATAGCAATAACTTCTGAATGTTGATTTGGTGCCACATAAAAACAGATGGCGTTTTCAAATTAGGATAATTTCAGGAGAGTTTAATAGAGAACCTATTTTTAAAACTATGAGCGGTAGGCAGAGAAAACACAGCAGAACGTATGGTGGAGATGTTCCCTCCCCAAGCCTTCAGGGAGGAGGCCAGGGAACAGCTACTGCTAACTAGGACGGATTAAGGGATGCAGCCAGGACCTCCGGACAGAAAGAGTCCTCTCTTAGGGGTCACAGGTAGTGTAAGATGATGGGACAGAGAAAACCTGAAGAAAGCATTACAGGATTCTTCTTTTCCTCTGGTTGCCTGCATAGTTTAGCTATGGAAGTAAATGCATTGGAGTCCTAAGTATATGGGAGCCTGTTGCTAGTTTCCAAAGTTAGAGAGTAAGTGGAGAAAGACAAAAGGTGATATAAGGGGAAATAAATCTTCAGAAAATCTTTGACTTATATCTCAGTGCACAGGATTTGGAATCCGATTGGTACTTGAGCTGCAACCTTACCTACGTGTATAACTGTAATGTTTACAGTTCTCAAAAATCATCTACATAGTATTGAGATTATGTACCTCAGAGCGCTGTTGATAGACTAATTCCCATAGAATGCAAGGACTGCACACTGCTACAAAGTACTTAATGTTAGAGACAGCAGTGCCTCTTAAAATGCAAAAATAAATTGATAAACATTCTAGAATGCTGAACGCACCATCACTTCTTCCAACATGTTGTGTATTTTCAAACCTCCATACTTTCCCCCAAAGGCCCCTTCTTAAGAATGATTCTTCTTCCTCCATCTTAAATCTGCTCTGTCTAGAAAACTCCTAATTTACAGTCCATGAAAAAGTCTTAAGGCCTTCTGCAGTTTTTTTCTCAAGAAAAATGGCTTTTCCCTACTTGTTTTTCCATGGTACCACAACCACCTATAAAGTAACAAGATTGTGCCTATTGTCCTATTTGTCCACGAATGCCTGGAAGGAAGGAGAAAGATATGTCAGACAAATGGATCTCCTCTGGAAGCTCACTAACCATAGATATTGAGTAAACATAAAGTGAATACATGAGTGTGCATTTCTAGAATAAGTGAAATAAAGCAATGAGTGTGTATTTCTGGAATAAGTCTGCAGCAACATAAGGAAAGATTCAGTAACATCTTTGCCTATTAAGAAGACCAGCCTGTGATAAGGGTACATGGTGTATTTACCCTGAAAAGCCACAAGAAATCTGTGGAAGAGCTCCAAAGGGAAAGTGCAACCCACTTTGAGACTTTGGTCTGGCGTGGCTAAAAACTTTACCTCATTCATTTCAAAGTTGCCAAAAGCACTAAACATAATTGATTTGATGTAGAAAATTAATGCTTTACTACTAATGGCACTACTGTTACCAAATGCATTTGAGTGATTAAAGAAAAAAGGTGAACTCCCAATATTTTCTTACTGACTAGCCCCAAGATTTCCTCCATGCATACTAAAGTTATTTGTTCTGTACATATGGGTAATGATTTCCCATGATAATGAACTTAAACATGAGTAGTATAGAAAAATAAAGCCATACTCTCCTCCTTACTCCTTTACCTTCCCCTCAACATAGCACTTATTCACATCATTGTGCCCCTGCAAATACCAATATATATGTGTAATACATATTACATAATATATTCTCTTATTCAATGGCTCTTTTTAAAAAAGTGAATGCTCAACATCAACACAGGTCTATGTTTTCTTTGTCTAACATAAATCAGAATGTCTTCTATCTGAGTAAATAAAGAACATTCTCATAAGCTTAGGCTTTATTTCCATTATTCTGCTAAACTATACATTTAAATAGAAGACTCTTAAAATTGATTTTCAAACATAGTTTGTTATTATTAAGTATGTTATAATAAATATGCCCGGAAAATTAGAATTCAAGGCGTACATCTGTGGGCCAAATTCCTGTATGTGATAGTAGGTCAAAGGTAAATGTAATTTTAATTTTTAAATATACAGCCAGATTTTCTTCATTTAAAATCAAACTAATTTGTGCTCCTACCCACAATTTTTGAGACCAATAGAATATAGGGGTGTATATGTTTTTTTAAAAATATGGTAGTTTAAAAGCTGAATCTTTGTGTTGTGTTACTTAACATTTAAAATTATGACAGACAATATATTTTTGGTAATATTTAAAGGACATTTATGTATCTTTTCTGGGATAGTTCTGTTAATAGTTCAAATATCATTTGAATTGCTCTTATCCTAGAGATTTTCCAATGCAAGCAAAGCCATTAACTATGTCAGCAAAATATTCCTTTATGCTTGATTTTTTTTTTTCAATCTTTTGTCCCCAAACTGCTTCTGTTGCAATCTTTTAAGGGAATGTAATGCACCAAAAGAGATCCCACAGTGCCCTCTGGTGGCCTCCCACTCCATTGCATTTTCTTTACATAAATGGGGTCAAAAGCTGAAGGGAAATACAGATTAATAAGAAAAAAATTATTTCTATCCCAAACCTACCTTGCCCCTAACCAACACGGAAATACAAGCAAAATTAAGTGGGAAAAAATTAAGATCTTCTGATTGCAAAGATTTCTGATTGCAAATAATCTCATAAAGCCAACCTGATGACAACACTCACGTTCCATTTGTTTTACAAACACTTAAATAACTATAGATAGTAATATACGTGCTCATGACATTCACTGAATACACAAAGATCCTTGGCCTTCTGAAGCTTATTTTCTAGCCTGCGAAGATATACTAATAAGAGCCATCAGGTAAGTGAGCAAAAATTTTGATGCATTAAAAGACACGGGCTTGGGGCTGGGGATTTAGCTCAGCGGCATAAGCGCCTGTCTTGCAAGCAGGCAGTCGTGAGTACGATCCCCAGTACCGGTAAAAAGGAAAAAGACAAAAAAAAAAAAAAAAAAAAAAAAAAAAAGGACACGGGCTTACGAGTGTGTAGATGAGACACACTTAAGTACTTCAGTGCAAAATAGAGAAAGAATAAGGCACTTCAAAAAGGCACATCTAAAAAGGGAAATGGAGGTTTTCAGGTTAATTTTGCAGTTATTTGGGGAAGAAGCTTTCTAGACGCTGGACATACTCCTGAGGCATGGGAAGCTTGGGAGGTAGAGAGGACATGGAAAAATTCCCCTATGGTAGTAAATCTTTCTTCCGGCTGCTGGGAATGTGCTGACTGCCTTCCCCATTTCCATCCTACCCTGAAAATTACCCCAGGATGCCCCTGATGCCCAGCCTCCTCAGTCTGGGCAGTCTGCACCCAGTGACTGGTGGACGCGGGGCATGACCAATGCACAGCACAGCTTCCCACCACCCAGGCTGAGGCTTGTGGAGAAGCACGGTGGTTCACCTTCTCTGCCTGCTCATGCCTGCCTATTTCATGGATTTTGAGCTCCATAGCACTCTCTAAACACTGTGTGCTAATCCGCACCTCCGTCTACTCATCTGAGGAACAGAAAGGCATGCAGCATGCAGCTCTTGACAGGATATAGCATGCTTTCATTCATGCTTTCCACAATTTTTTTTTCAGTACTTACTGTACACTACCTCTAATTTCAGTTCTAACATAAACCATAGTCATAGAATTCCTGATCCATATACAATGCTTATCATAGTAAGGCACACAACAATTAAATGAGATTAGTCAAACATGTGATGTATAACAGAGAAATCAATGCTGAAGAAGAAAAAAAAAGGGGGTACAAGCAGTGTCTGGGAAGGGTCTGTGATCTTCAAAACAGGAATGCATCAAAGCCTCATTAAGGTTTGAAGAAAAGAGGGGAATGAAACTGGACTGTCTTACTCCAAAGGGAGAAAACACAAAGGGGGGTCTGAGGAGAGTGTATGCCTGGTTGATTTTAAAGCCAACACAAACCTGAGTTTTAGGGGAAGAGGTGAAATGCAAGAAAGAGGAAAGGAGACCAGAGAGTAACCAAGGAGGGATCACCTAACACTGAGCTGGTGATTTCAGGAACTGGAGATCCTGGATTTTGCTCCAGTGATATGGAAAGCAATTGGTCATTTTGAGGAGAAAAGTGACAGGACCAATCTGGGCGAATGCTGAAGTATGGCTTAAAGATGGTAAAGTGAAAAGCAAAGAAACATGAAAGAGGGCACTGACAGGGGAGAGAAAGAGGAGTATGAAAGGTCCCCGCAGGGAAGGGGCTGGAGTGTGGCTGGATGGAGGGTGTGGGAAGCAAGAGATAAGGAATAACTCCATGGATGTGAATCCAGGCACAGAAAGAGCACAGTTAATGTTCTCTCAGTTAAAGAGGATGACGGAGATAATAGGCCTGGGAAACTATAAAGAGATTCATTGCAAAAATATCAGTTTTTAAATGCCTAAACTTTACAGGAAGATGTCAAACAGATCTGGACACAGAAATCCAAGATTGGAGGTTGGGTGCCCGCATCATGAGAATATAGGTAGTGTTCGCCTTCGAGGTGAACTGAGACAGCCATAGCAGGAAGTATGGTTAGAAAAGAAGTCCAAGGACTGAGCCCCAACTTCTGGAGCTAGACACATGAACCCATACTGGAAAATAACATGGAAGTGTATTTGAACTATGTAGGGCACAGCGTTGTAGAACCAACTAAAAATGGTGACTCACAGGGTGATCTAGTTTACCAAATGTCATGGTAAGGTCATGCAGGATAGGATTAGGATGAGAATTGTGCACTGAATATTGAAATACAGAACTCATAGGTGATGGTGACATATTATGGTGACATTTTAGAGGATAAAATAGACTGTAAGCAAGAAAATTTCTGAGGGGAAACATTGGAGAACAAAGGTTTGCTATTTCATAAAAACATAACACTTTTCAAGATCAACCAATTTTATGTAAATAAAATCCCTAAATTAATTTCCAAAGATTTAAAACCTGTGGTCTGTATTCTCTGACTATAGCAAAAGTAAGGTAAAACTCAATAGTGAAACTCATGTCTGTAATCCCAGCACTCAAGTGGTTGAGGCAAGAGGATTGCTGCAAGTTCAAGTTCAATCTGGGCTACAAAACGAGTTCAAGGCCCACCTGAACTGTATAATGAAATCCTGTCTCTAAAAGACAAAATGGAACAGCCCAATAAACATAAAAATAAATCAGGAATAGTATAAATTATATATATATATATATATATATATATATATATATATATATATATATGAAAATGAATACAGTGGTAAAGAAATAACAAGCTTTAAAATTTTAAAATAATAATGTTGAGAGCTTTGGAATCCTTACCCCTCTCATTTTGTTCCACATTTATAGGTGAGTACCATTTTTAGTAAAACACTAAAAAGTCTTATAGCTCATTTCTAAGATAATTTGATTATAGGCTTATCTTACTAAGATGTGAGCAGAGCAAATGTAGTAACTCCTTCTCCCTGTAATCTTAGCATCGAGCATGTGGATGAGGCTCAGTGCACGCTCCCTGGATGAGTGAATCAATGAGTTAATGCGGTAAATTTACAGACACTTGGCCATACTGCAATATAACTGCAACTTAGAAATGTACAAGGGTCACGTATGGATGGATTTTACCTACATTGGTGAATGGCATGTAGGATCATGTCAATTACATTGCATTGAATAATTAAAAATAAATACCCTCTTCAATGTTGTTGCAAAAATAAACTCCGAGAAAGAGTGCAGAGTTAAATAGCTGAATCTCTGTCCCCACAGACTCCATTTATGGGGCTAGCCAAGGGCTCTCACAGGGAACTTACTGAAGCACATTCTGTTGTAAAAGGGATACCTACTCTCTCCTTGCTTCTGCCTGCACCCATGATTCTCCCCATCAACACTGGCTTCCAGGGTTGGCAATGGAAAATCACTGGAAAATCCAGGAAGGATCTTAGGAAATGTGGAAATCAAATAACACACTATAGACATCTAACCTGTAAAGTCACAAGGTTTTTCATTACATGATACCAAATACTACTAAATAAATTTTCAGGAAAAAATTAAAGACAAAGTTTACAGCACATTATGCTTTAACTGAAGCACATCATTATGTGAAGCAGCACTATGAATAGGTACCTATTCATTATCATTTTTATGATACAAAAGACAGAATGAGTAATGACCTATATGTGTGTTATATATATATATATATATATATATATATATATATATATATATATTCATTCTGACTTTGAAAGTAATACATCGGGTCCTATTTGAGTATGAAAACCCAAAGTTAACCTAAAAAATAGGATTTTTAATCCAAGATCCTCAAAATATCACAACAAAAATTAATTCTCAATTATACATATACCCTCATCTAGATTTCAGTAAGATACTTTGCAATAGAATCCAAATCATGTCCTAATTATATTTACCATATGCTCAAGAGAGAACTATAATATTGAAAATGCTACAGCATATCGGCTTTGAAAATCCATTTGAGATCTTTATTCTGATTCTTAGTTCTAAGGACTAAATTCACTGTGTTGGTGTTAATGTGACTAGCTCATCCTCCAAGATGCCTTTCTTCTCTTTAAAGCATGAATCTAATATTATCTCTGTACAGTAAGATTTTGAGGGATTTGCCTATTGAAGTTATTCTATTAAATTGTTTATATCTGAAAGTGTGTTTGCCTATCTGTAGGTGGAACAAACCAAAAAGGATGGCTCTATGGAACTCCATTAATCTAGAAGATACCAGTGAATTCCCTTGTTGCAGGAATACCCTGATAACAAGACAAACTCTTACTGTCTTTACAGTTACAAAAGAAGAATAAAAGGGTAGAAAAAAAGAAAAAAATTGAAACATGAACGTAGTCAAGAGGTTTACTGCCAATTGTAAAATCTGTTGCTATTTTTTTTTTTCATTTTGAATGGTTCTTCTCATTTCAAACTCTTCCCAGTTACCTCTTTCATGAAGAGTCTGTTCTCTCAAAGCAGCTTTTGTTCCATTTACTCAACTTATGAACTATACTGTCATTCTATTTTAACACTACTTACACTCAATTTTTAAAAATATCTTCCTTTGTTGGAATATTACAGAGAAGCCTTGTATCTCTCATGGCTGCTACCTTTTTCTCTCATATCTGCCTTCCCAGTCAGTTCCAAATTCCTACTCTGGAAAATAGTACTTTCATGTGTTCAGTTAAGAGATTCACCAACTAACCTAATGCGAGAAGAAAAACTTTTAAATGTTAAACGTAATGGATAATAAAAGTAAAATTCATAGATGAATACCAAATATCAATTAACATTACAGCTTTAGCCTTTCTTCATCAGTAGCTGGATTAAGTATCTGATGATACAATACTTTTCTGAATCCATTTATTACAAAAATAAAACTTTAAGGCTAAGTATACAATGTTTAGCCAAATATTGCAAGATTTATACACAAGTAGTTTCTGTGATTCAAGGGTAGTAACTTTATGAACAATGCTCCAATAATGAGAAGAGTGTTATCAGTCCAATCTATAAAACATGTGCTATATAAGATCTACTTGTGATAGAAGATACAAAGAAAAATGGGATTGAAAAAATATTTTATGACAAAAGGAAAAATTACACTGAGTAAATTAAGACTATAATAAATTTTACAGACTATTTTAAATAGAATTAAATCTTTCAATAAAATTACTAAGTGATTAGCAGAATACAGCCATCAATATTATTAATAACTGAAACAACGGCAAATGGTAAGCCAGATTTTCCTGTGAGGTAAATGGTGGTCAATACAGGGAAAATAAGATGTCAGAGAAAGAAAATTATAAGACTCTTTCACATAACTTAAAATCAGATAAAGTTCACATTTACAAGTAAAATATGGTGTTTTACTTACTTTTCTCATTGCTGAGACAAAATACCAGATACCCAAATTTAAAGAGCAAAGGTTTATTTAGCTCACGGTTTGTAGAGCTTAGTGCACAATCATCGGTTCTAAGCTGGAGAGGCAACGTAGGCAGGCATTGCGGAAAGGAAACAGTCCATGGTGGGCAGAAGGTAGCAGAGCAAGAAAGCAATGACCGTGGCTCTTTCTATCCCTTATTAAGGCTACCGAGGGCAGGTAACACCCAGGTTCTTAATCCCTGTGGCGTGGATCCTAAACACTGAACTATGAATCAATCCCAACCTTGCACACTCTAGACCAACCACCTCTGAAACAGCCCCATCTATGATGGCATGAGGCTTTGTGGAGGGCATATAGACATAAATCATAACAGATGGAATCAGTGATGATTTTTTTTTTCTTCATGAACCATATAAAATCTCAGCTTTCAGCATATTTCATTAATATTTATGAATTTCCCTTCATTTATATTTTGGACAAACTGGTACCTATTTGAAAACATTTTCCAAAATTTTTAGATTTGAGAACAAAATTCAATATGGAAGTTGTAATGTGCTTTGGTAAAACATATAGTAAAAGTTTGATAATGTTAGGAAAAATGGATTAATTGTAATAGATATGACTTGAGAACTCACCACCTGAAAGTCATGTCCCTTGCAGAAATGAAAGAGCTAAATCCTTGGTAAAGCTGTGAGAATTAGTGGTGAAAGTGATAATATTTAAAAGTTCCAAGGGATGATATTATGCAGTACAGGTTAAAAGCGGGAAAATAGTGGGCTTTGCAGTATCAAGAAGGATGACTAGATTCCAGAATATAATAATCCCTGTAATGGCACTTAACCACCAGAAGTAAGATAGATGTAAGTCTGAGAATACCATAATGCTCTGTAATACTAAACTGGCCATCATGATGCCTTTTTTCAACAATTGGTAGATGATTCTTTAGTGCAAGTTGTATACCATTAACTAGGTTATCTATTACTCAGTTTTAACACTGAGGAAAAAAATAGTAACTGCAAGGCTAACTTCATTCACTGTAATAGGAAATTATGGCTCAACCATTTCTAACAACCAAATTAGTTCATAGATGTGATAACCAATGATTTATTGGTAGTCTGATTTGTATTGAGAAGGAATTCTTCAATACTATTTTCTATATTACAATATATAGTATATACACATTTCCCCAGGATAGTCCACACCCCATTTCGTCATTGTGACTGTTTATAGAGAGGAAAATATTCATAAACTTCAACAACTACTACAAATTTTCTAAAATCCTAAATAAAGCACCTGAAACACTACCAGGGATCTTCAATTAGAATAAGGGCATATGCAGAGTGGAGGACATGCGATTGCATAATGTCTCGGGTATCTGAAAGAACTGCATATCCTTTTGGAAACTATTTCCCTCAGTGTCACACGGGGGCATTTCTTAAGTGTACATATAGGTTTGGTGCACTCAGTAACAAGGAATACCCATTTTAGTATTCAAAATGGGGTAAAGTATTTCGTGGGGGAAAAATGTGAATGATTCTTAGATTGTTTCCCAACTTAACTAGGATAATAAATCATTCTATATCGAATTGTAGGATGAAGTAGAGAGAAGAGTCTCAGAAAAAGTTTGAAGAATGGAACTGTGGTGACCTACACCAGGAGGCTACTTGATTTTTTTTTTTTTTGTCTTGGCAAAATAAAAATTAGACAAGGTCATGATTATGAGAGCTAACTGAATCTGTCAACATGGAATGCCAGTGTGGCTGGACTATTTGGATATGTAATAAACATTATTCTAGATATTTCTATGAGAGTGATTTGAATGAGATTTAATATTCATATCAGAGGTAATTTATGATAAACAAATTGTCCTTTTCTGTGTGGGATGGGCCTCATCCAATCAGTTGGGGATGTGAGTAGAAACTGACTTTCCCTGAGTGATAAGGAATTCTGGTAGTAGGCAGCCTAAGGACTTGGACTGCAACATTAACTCTTCCCTAGTTATGCAGTCTGATGCATTCACCAGTTCAATTCCAGAATCTATGCTCCATGATTATAGGAACAAGTTTACTAGCACAATGGATCCATTTTTTCCTCTACTTCCTCTCCATACATGTATGCACATAACTGGTTCTCTTTCTCTGAGAGTCATACAAAGTATGATATTTTTACTGAATCAAATTAAGTCTGTGATATCAGTGTGTGTAATACACATGTTAATCCTTTCATTCCCAAGCGTATAGCAACTACTATGGAAGGAACTAATTTAAATATATTTTGATTAGTTTCTGTAAACACTGTGTGGCAATGATGTATGCAATTCCCACTCTCTGTACTTTCTGCTATAGGGTTTTATTATCATGAGGCATATGAAGATAATAAGAAATTGCTTAGTATACACATATCCTCAAAGATACAATTAACCCTTGTATCTGCTATGTTTATAAAGGTAGTATTTTATTTGTGCTCTTAATCACATTTTGTCTATTTGCTTCCTGAATACAGTATTACTAATAAATTATTCTATTCAGAGGATACATAATATAATTGCACATCTTTCCTATTAGGAGTATCAGTTTTAAAATGTTGTAACTCTTTGAACATGTTTCTTACATTGGTATCTTTGTAAAAATATTTCTGAAATGCATAAGTTGGCAAGAAACAGATATTTATTCAGGTTTAAAACATGAATATAAAGTTGGCAAAAATAGATTATCTCCAATCTTTTGTGAGAATACTGAATTTATATGGAACCAATGAATATTTAACTAGTTTTCCTTTTAGTGACATAGTACATTGCACACATAATAACACATTTCTACATGTGAACTAGTAGACACATAGTTCTATTTCTTCCAGAGAAGTGTATGCATATATTTCAGAAATGTTACTTGTTCATAAAAGCACAAATGAATAGAGTAACAGATTAAGCTAATATACAATAAAAGTATGTACACCATTTAAGAAGAATTTTCCTTCAAAAAACTACTTGATTTTCTACATAGATTACAAAGAGTGAGATCAATTTACATCTTATTTAGAATGAGATACTGGGATGAGAGACTTCATGTTAACATTAAAACTTCCATTAATGAAGAAGGTACTCACTTTATAAACAATTCACTTTATAAACAATTGTGGAGGCGCCTGGCCACAGGTCTGCAGAGGAGGAGCTGGGCAGATCTGGGGTGCCCTCATTGGCCTCTCTGCGTGTCTGGAGGACTCTGGATTTCTGCGCCCAGACTGCTGGAGTTCCCTCAGGCTTCCAGGTGCAGTGAAGGAGAGAGGTGGGTTTAAGGCTTCCACATCAGCCTCCCCATTCCCAGATTCATTTGGAGACCTGCTGAGCTCCCGATAGGTGGGCTGGCCCACACTACCAGCCTAGCCCAGCCTGTTTAGCTGCCGCGCCTGGCCACAGGTCTGCAGAGGAGGAGCTGGGCAGATCTGGGGTGCCCTCACTGGCCTCTCTGCATGTCTGGAGGACTCTGGATTTCTGCGCCCAGACTGCTGGAGTTCCCTCAGGCTTCCAGGTGCAGTGAAGGAGAGAGGTGGGTTTAAGGCTTCCACATCAGCCTCCCCATTCCCGGCTTCATTTGGAGACCTGCTGAGCTCCCAATAGGTGGGCTGGCCCACACTACCAGCCTAGCCCAGCCTGTTTAGCTGCCACGCCTGGCCACAGGTCTGCAGAGGAGGAGCTGGGCAGATCTGGGGTGCCCTCACTGGCCTCTCTGCGTGTCTGGAGGACTGTGGATATCTCTGCAACCAGGGAGGGTCCACAGGTTCCTGAAGCACTGCGGCCTGTGGTGAGTACCCTAACCCGGCTGCGATTGAAGAACTGTGGAGCTTCCAAGGGGCAGGTGGGCGCACAGTGTCCCTGAGGCCCAGCTTGTCTGGAACTACGGAGTTCTGAGCAGGCAGAGGAGGGCCACTGGTTCTGTAGGCCTAATGGCTTGGAGTAGCGCGGCGCCAGAGTCCCAGTAGCTCCAAACATAGAAGGGGATTTTCAACAGATCCTGAGGAAGCTTTCAAGTAACACTTGAAACACAGAAATATAGGAAAATGACAAAACGAAAGACCAAATTACAACCTCAAACCTCCAGCCCATCTCAAGAAACCCTAGGAGCGATGTATATAGAAGAAAATATATCCCATCCACCTCATATATCGGACACAATAGCCACTGAAATTGACAAGCAACTCCAGGAAGCTTTAAAGAAATTCAAACTCGAAATAATCTCCCAGATAAAAGAAGAAATGATAAAAGAAATGAAAGAGATTCTAAATATATCTAAAGAAAACACAGATAAAAAATTGGAGGAACTAAACAAAAAGATAGAATCCCTAGACGAGCAATATAAGAAACAAACAGAATACGTAATGCAGATGCACAGAGATATACAGGAAATAAAAAACTCCACTGAAAGTTGTAAAAACCGCCTTAATGAAAGTGAAGATAGAATTTCAGACCTTGAAGACAGGATTGCAGCTAGTGAACAGGAAAGGAAAGATCTTTTGAAAATAACAAGGAACCAGGAAACAACAATTCAACAACTGCAAGACGATGCAAAGAAGATTAACATAAGAATGATAGGGATTAATGAAAGAGAGGGAGACAACATGAAGGATGTCAGGAGGATATTTAGAGAAGTAATAGCTGAAAATTTCCCAAGCATGAGATCAGAAACTGACATCAGGATCAGTGAAGCATATAGAACTCCAAACAGTCATAACCAAAATAAAACTACACCCAGACATATAATAGTCACCATCCCAGAAATCCAACACAAGAATAGATTATTAAAAGCTGTCAGAGAGAAAAGACAAATAACTTATAAAGGAAAACCTATCAGAATCACAGCAGACTTCTCAGCACAAACGATAAAGTCAAGAAGAGCATGGAGTGAAGTATTCCAGATCCTAAAGCAAAATGATTTCCAACCAAGACTGATATATCCTGCAAAACTATCATTCAAAATAGATGGTGCAATACGATACTTCCATGACAAAGAACAGCTGAAGAACTTCATGAACACCAAACCAACCCTGCAAAAAATATTGAAAGACAGTTTAGATACACAAAGGAAAAAACCACTAAGCAAAGCAAATAATTAAACAGAACCGAAAGATAAAGATGCAACAGCAGAGAGATAACATTCCTACAATTAACCAGCATTTAACAGTAATAACCATTAATGTAAATGGTCTCAATGCACCAATCAAAAGAAACAGACTAGCAGAATGGATCAAGAAACAAAATCCAACCATATGCTGTTTACAGGAAACCCATCTAACCCAGAAAGATACTCACAGACTGAAAGTCAAAGGATGGAAAACAATTCTTCATGCAGCAGGAATCCAAAAAAAGGCAGGAGTAGCCATTCTGTTTGCAGACAACGTGAACTTTAAACCAACAATGACCATAAAGGACAAAGAAGGTCACTACATACTCGTAAGGGGAAAACTCCAAGAGGAAGAGATAACTATCTTAAATATATACGCACCAAACTCCAGAGCACCCAGTTATATAAAACAATTATTAACAGAAATGAAAACTCAAATTATCAGTAACACAATTGTAACAGGAGACCTTAATACACCACTGACACCAAGGGACAGATCAACCAGACAGAAAATGAGCAAAGAAATAACAGAACTGAATCACACCTGTGAACAAATGGGTTTGATAGACATATACAGAATGTTCCACCCAACAACATCAGAATACACATTCTTCTCAGCAGTACATGGATCATTTTCTAAAATAGACCATATATTAGCTCACAGAACATATTTAAGCAAATGCAAAAGAGTTGAAATCATCCCTTGCATATTATCGGATCATAGTGCTCTGAAATTAGAAATTAATGACAAAGGATACTGCAAAAATTCCTCAAACACATGGAAACTAAATAACACACTCTTGAGTAATCAGTGGGTCACAGAAGAAATTAAAGAAGAAATTAAACAATACCTAAAAGAAAATGAAAATGCAGATACAACTTACCGGAATCTGTGGGATGCAATGAAAGCCGTTCTGAGAGGAAAATTTATTGCACTGAGTTCCCACATCAGGAAAACAGAACGAATACAAGTAAATAACTTGATGCTACACCTCAAACAGCTAGAAAAAGAAGAGCAAGTCAAGCCCAAAGCCAAAAGAAGAGAGGAAATTATAAGAATCAGAGCAGAAATCAATGCAATAGAGACTAAGAAAACAATCCAAAGAATCAACGAATCAAAGAGTTGGTTCTTTGAAAGAATAAATAAAATCGATAAGCCCCTAGCCAACCTTATTAAAAAAAGGAAAGAAAAAGCTCAAATTCATGCAATAAGAAATGAAAAAGGAGAAATCACTACAGACCCAATAGAAATACAGAGGATCATCAACACCTATTTCGAAAACCTCTACTCTCAAAAGTTTGATAACATAGAAGAAATAGACAGATTCTTAGAAGCATATGAAGTACCAAAGCTAGATCAAGAGGATATAAAACTGTTGAATAACCCAATCTCTGCTAATGAAATTGAGAATGTAATTGGGTCCTTGCCCACCAAGAAGAGCCCAGGCCCAGATGGATTCACTGCAGAATTCTACAAGAAATATAAAGAAGACCTAATGCCGACACTCCTCAAACTATTCAATGAAATTGAAAGGGAAGCAATCCCTCCTAAGTCATTCCTGGAAGCAAATATTACTCTAGTACCAAAACCTGAGAAAGACCCAACTATAAAAGAGAACTATAGACCGATCTCCCTAATGAACACAGATGCAAAAATCCTCAATAAAATATTGGCAAATAGGATCCAGCAAATCATCAAGAAGATTATACACCATGACCAGGTGGGATTCATCCCAGGAATGCAAGGATGGTTCAACATATGCAAATCAATAAATGTAATCCACCATATCAATAAAGCCAAAAATAAGAATCACATGATCATCTCTATAGATGCAGAAAAAGCCTTCGATAAGGTCCAACACTTATTCATGATAAGAACTTTACAGAAAATTGGAATAAATGGTCTTTACCTCAATATAATAAAGGCCATTTATGACAAACCAACAGCCAGCATCATACTAAATGGCCAAAAATTGAAAGCCTTTACTTTAAAATCGGGTACAAGACAAGGATGTCCTTTATCACCACTCCTATTTAATATAGTACTGGAAGTACTAGCCAGAGCAATTAGGCAAGAAAGAGAAATAAAAGGGGTAAAGATAGGAAAAGAAGAAGTTAAATTATCATTGTTTGCAGATGACATGATACTCTACATAGAAGACCCCCTAAACTCCATTGAAATACTCTTAGATACAATAAATAAATTCAGTAATGTGGCTGGATACAAAATCAATACTCAGAAATCAATAGCATTCCTATACACGAACAACAAAATTACAGAGAGGGAAATAAGAGAAACTGGACTATTCACATTAGCAAGCAAAAAAATGAAATATTTAGGAATTACTCTTACGAAAGAAGTGAAAGACTTATACAGTGAAAATTATAATACACTGAAAAAGGAAATTGAAGATGATCTCAGAAAATGGAAAGACATCCCTTGCTCATGGATAGGAAGAACAAACATTGTGAAAATGGCCATTCTCCCAAAACTGTTATGCAGATTCAATGCAATCCCAATAGAAATACCATCAACATACCTTATAGATCTAGAGAAATCACTCCTAAATTTCATCTGGAACCAGAAGAGACCTAGAATCGCAAAGGCAATTCTAAGCAGCAAAGACAAAGCAGGAGGCATCACAATCCCTGACTTGAAGTTATACTACAAAGCAACAGTAGTAAAATCAACATGGTATTGGAATCAAAACAGAGCTGAAGATCAGTGGAATAGATTAGAAGATACAACCACAACTACGAACACACTCAACCACCTTATTTTTGATAAAGGAGCCAAGCAGGTTCACTGGAAGAACGACAGTCTCTTTAATAAATGGTGCTGGAAAAACTGGCTCTCCATTTGCCGAAAACTAAAGCTAGACCCATGTCTATCACCATGTACTAAATTAAAATCTAAATGGGTCAAAGATCTGAATATTAAAACAGAAACACTAAATCTATTGGAAGACAAAATAGGTAGAAACCTTGGAGACATAGGAGTAGGTAAAGAATTCATGAACAGGACTCAAACCGCACGGGAAATACTTCCCAGAATCAATAACTGGGACCACTTCTTATTAAAAAGTTTCTGCATGTCAAAAGAAATCTCCAGCATAGTGAAAAGAAAACCCACAAACTGGGAAAAGATTTTAGTGAACTCTCTCTCAGACAAGGGCCTCTTGTCTAAAACATACAAAGAATTAAAGAAACTCAGACCTCCGAAATTCAAAGATCCAATCCAAAAATGGGCATCTGAGATGAATATGCAATTCTCAGATGAAGAAATGCAAATGGCAAATAAATACATGAAAAAATGCTCATCATCATTGGTCATTAGAGAAATGCAAATTAAAACCACACTGAGATACCATCTCACTCCTGAAAGAATGGCCAGGATCAAGAAAACCGACAACAAATGCTGGAGAGGCTGTGGGGAAAAAGGAACTCTCCTGCACTGCTGGTGGGAGTGTAGACTGGTACAGCCTTTGTGGAGATCTGTCTGGAGATTTCTCAAAAAGTTGGGACTGGAAATCCCATTTATTCCAGCTATTCCACTTCTAGGCATATTCCCAGAAGAACTGAAAGCATCATACCACAGTGATATATGTGCACCTATGTTTATAGCAGCACAATTTGTAATCGCCAGATCTTGGAAACAACCCAAGTGCCCATCAACTGAGGAATGGATAAAAAAGTTGTGGTATTTCTATACAATGGAGTATTATTCAGCTATAAAGAAGGATCACATTGAGATATTTATCAATAAATGGGCACAGCTTGAGACCATACTCATAAGTGAAATAAATCAATCTCGCATGTGTGAATACCGAATAGTTTCCCTAATGTAAGTAATGATTCAAATATATAAAAATATGTGGTAATCATGATTCCCCATTAGGTGGCCTTGAAGCCTTATAAAGTTTTCACTCATTAATTAGAAAGGCTTTATTCTGGGCTTCTTGATATGAAAATATTTGAAGCTAGAGTATATGAAGTTTTACCCAAATATTTCAAGGAAAAAGACACTATGGTAACTACTATTAAGTCAGGTTATAAGGTGGTGAAGTACTAGGTTATTGAAACAGTCATGCTGTGACCTCTATTGTTATATTGTTATGTCCTGTTTTATCTCAATCTCCCCCTTATTGTTTCAAAAAAAATTATTTAGTCATTTCTTATGTTTGTCTTAATTAAAGAAAAAATTCAAAAAAATTAGGATATATAAATAGTAACTCTTTTCGATTTCCTATTAACTTGTTTTGAAGTCCTGTAGTACTCCGACGATCTTGTTTTGACTGATTAGACTCTGTTCTATTCTATATGATAGTATCAAGTTTGAAGACATAGGCAACTACTTTGAAGACAATAAGATTCACTAAGATACCCATTCTGGTTTGACTATTGTCTTCTTTGGAAGTCCTGTAATGTTTACAATGCCTAAGTTTTATTGGTCTTGTTCTCTACTGTTTTGTCCAACTTTATAATATCTAATAAGATAGACAATTCTTTTTAAGGAAACAAGGGACAACGTTGATAACCATTGTTGATAAACTTGTACTCTGTTCTACACCATGTGCTACGTCTATCCTTGGTATTGACTGACAGCTTTGTTTTGCCATATTTGACTGTATTCTTCCCCCCCCCCAAAGAAAGTAATAAGCACTAAGGAGTAATAAAATCCAAGATGTGTAAATTTTGTTGTAAAAAAGAGAGGGAAAAAAAAAAGAAAGAAAAGGAGCTCTAACGGATATAACAGCAAGTGTGTTTGGGGGTGTTAAATAGCTGACTTTATCAATGTTTTTGGAACATTGAACACAGCTGTTTGCAGTCTCCCTGTTTGAATGTCCACCTTGTGTTCTTTGATACTGTGATTTGAGGAACTATTTTCAAGAAAATAGTGTGTAATCTACTAGCAGGTAATTTCTTACTGTTATGGTTTTTTGTTTTGTTTTGTTTTGTAGTTCTGTATTGCGTGTACCCTTACGCCGCTTTGGTTTGTTTTGTGTTTTTCTCTTTTTCCTCTTAAAAAAAAAAAAAAAAAAAACAATTGTGGGAGAAACAGCTAATGACAAGAAACTCAAGCCAAAATAATTATTTAGATAAAACTGCTAAAAACTTTTACTGAGGGAAAGGAAGGGATGTTAAGGAGAGACCATGTTTCCATCATAACCCTAACAGAAAGTCAGGCAGTGCTATTACATAAGTACTCTCAGAAAATAAATGATTTCTAAAATCATCCCAGAAAGCAAACATCCAATTAGAATAGAGCAAATGAATGAAAGAATAAATACTAGGTAGTGGAAATAGAAGATGACATTGTCACTCTGAAAGGAATGAAGAGAACATAAAATAAAATTAAAAAAAAAAAAAAAAAAAACAAAACAAAACACCACTACTTGGGTTGAAGCCAGATACTGAAATACTTAAAAGTTTACTTGTGTGATCTTTTATCATTTTACGAATTCCAAAAGAAAATTCTAGCCTCTCACTGTTTGTTATATATCAAAACCTTGTGTCCAGATTCTGCTTCTCAGCTCCATTGCCAGCTTTGGCCATACACTCAATTCTGCATTTTCTAATCCGTTAAGAAAATAATGATTTGCAAAAGCCCAAGATTTTCCAGGCCTGAGTGAAGCTGCATATTGCTAAAACAGCATCAGAAGACCTCTTTGATAAAGCGGAAGCAAGTCTTTTCCAATTACAGAAAAACTGTTGTGGGAAAAAAAAATCAATACCAAAAGTGTATAAGATAATTATTTGATATAGACTCTATTGATTAAATGTTCCATTATATGTGTTTGTTTTAATCAGTTATATGAAATACAAGCATTTTTATGGTTTTCCTTTTCTTTCGTTTTTTTTTTTTTTTTTTTTTTTGGGGGGGGGGGCTCTTTTATAGTGCTAAGGATTGAACTCAAATGTCAAGTATGTAAGATAAGTGTTCTACTATCCAGATAATTTCCAGTACTGATAATTTTATTTTGAGGCTAGTTCTCACAAATTTGCTTTTGTTGACCTTAAATTTTTAATTTTGGTCCACCTACCTAAACTGGGATTATTATAGGCACAAGGTGCCACATCTATCCATGTTTTCTTTTCCAGATTTCCCTATTTCCTAGAAACAACTGGTCTAGTATATTATTTTCCATTACTCAAAATATAACTCCCATTCCTTTGGTGAGGTAGCTTTTGTTTCATCACCTTATAGGTGTAATTACGATTTTATTCTTTCCGGAAGAAGGAGAGAATATAAAAGGGACTGAAGCAAGACTAACTTGAGCCTTCACAAAAGATACACTTTAAAAATAATTGGTCCCACTTTCTGATAAAGTGTTAGACAAAAATATTTCAGGAATGGAGTATTGAGGTGGTGGGTCAAATGATCAGAATTCCTCACTTCTAAGTAAACGTAGAAGTTAAAAACAATCATAAATAACCAATTCATGATTTAAAAATACAATGAAATATTTTAGTGTATATTTGTAATTTTTACAATTATCAATGGGCTACATATTGAGTTGACAGATACAGAAAAGGTCAGTATTAAAAGATACATATTTCATAGTATGAAGATACATGTTTCATAATATGATGCATATTTATCATACCTTTAATTTCATATCACTGATTCTTCAAAAATAATCATTTCTGGTAACCAAGAATAGAAATAATTGGTGAATCCATCATGAAAATGGCCCATAGGAGCCAATATCCTAGGAACTAGGCAGATCAATGATTCAGTAAATTTTACATCAGAAAATAATGCAATAAATTATTTTCAGTAGTGAAGGAACTAAACAACTGAACTTTCTCTACCACTATGATAGAAACACAGAATTTATGAAAAAATATTAGTACCAAATGTATTAGATAAAAATGAAATGTGGGTATTGATTTTATAACCACTTACTTACAGTGGCAAAAAAATGCCAGTGTCTATAACCAAATAAGGAGTCACAATAACAACAAGAGGTAAAGACTAGAGGGAAAGTTTGGTGGAAAGTTGCATTTGAGGATTCCATACAATGCTAAATCCCATGATAACAGTTATTTTTTTTTTAATTTAGAGAAAAAAGCAAAACAGAAAAAAAGGATAGAAATAATACAGAATTTCAAAAAAAGTAAGAAATCTGATTGGTCTCTTTTCATGCTTTTATTTTTTTAAGTTGAACAACTACTTCTAAGATATAATATGTAATTTATCAACTAGGGATTTTTTACTGTTTTTTTTTTAATTCTGATAAAATTATTTAAGATGTTTAGAGAAAACTATGGTCACTCATTCAGGGAGATAAAACTTTTTTGTGACTACAAAAGAACCTGTCAAATTAAAACGAAAGAAAATGTAAATGATAATCCAAGACTCTCAATATTCATGGGAAGTTTGACAGAAAAAAAGGATACTTTTCTTGTTAAAATAGTTGTTAAATATAAATCATATGGCATTCCCATATATAAAATCCTGCCAAATATTACTATATACTCTAAATTTACAAAATATGTGTCAATACTAATGCTCACACAGGAGGGTCCATACTGATAGACTATAAAATAATAACATTTTAAATAAAATATGAAAATGGTAGAATATGTGAAAAAAAAACATATTGACAAACTTATATGGGGAAATAAAAGACCCAGAACAGCTTAACATAAAATGTAAGACTCACAAAACTTAACTTTCAAACCTACATTAATCAAGACAGCATGGGATGGGTGAAAGAAAAGATATGGAGGTTAATAAATATGAAGAGAGATTCCAGAAGTAGACCCACAGATGTATAGACAACTGTTCACTGATTAAGGAACAAGGACAATTCCAAGGAGAAAAGATTTCTTTCCAAAAAATGGTGCTAAACAAATGGATATTCACTTGGAGAGAGGGAGAGGGAAGGAATGGACACACAGTTCTTACATGCTTCATAAGACTTGGCTCAAAATGAATCATATACATTAAATTCTACAATATTTATAGGAAAGACACAGGGAAAAAATATAGGTGGCCATGATTTTGACAGTGAGTTCTCAGAAACAATATTAAGACAGTGATTGATTAAAAAAAATTGGACTTCATTAAAGTTGAAAACCTCTTGCAAAAAAACATAAGTAAAAGAACCCAAGAGAAACCAAAGATTGAGTAAATGATCTGCATAGCACATTTTTAACAAAGAACTTTGAGCTACATGGTACAAAGATTTTTCAAAAGAACTCTAAGTAAACAATTCAGTTAAAAATGGCAGTTATAGCTGGACAGATACCTCACCAAATAAAATACACAGCATACAAATGAGCAATTGTGCACGTTTATCTACCATCAGGTAAATAAATAATCAGTATCACAATGCTGCTCAAGATCATATCTTATTAGAGAATTAAACATTAGTAGAACAGCCAGATGTGGTAGCACACACCTATTATCCCAGCATTTTGGGAAGCTGAAGCAGGAGGGTTACAATTTTAAGCCCTCTTGGGGCTGCCCAGTACCTTAGCAAGACCCTGTACAAAATAAAAACTAAGTGAGAATGTGGGTGACTGGAACAGCTCATCAAGAAGACTCCAGATTCAATCCACAGTATTGAAAAAATGAAAACGTGACATTTTAAGTCACTTTATAGCTACAAGAATTGTGCAAATTAAAAATAATAAAAACGTGAACTGCCAGTAAACATGCCAAGTAACAGGGGCAATGCAAAATGCTATAGCCACTTTAAAGGGCAATTTGGCAAGCTCTTACAAAATTATACTTTCCTATTGTAATTCAACAGTTCTTCATCTTTGGTTAAGTATTGAGTTTAATTGAAAACCTATTCATAGAAAAAAAGACCTTCCTGAAAAAGCTTATACCAGTGTTATTCCTAAGTACCAAATGTTAGAAACATCCAAGATGATCTCCAATTGGTGAATTAATAAAAGTGCCATGACATATTATTACAAAGAAATATCATTCATCAATAAAAATTAATAATATATCAAGCCATGGGAAGTCATGGAATAAACTAACCCTCAGTGGCTAAGCAGAAGTTAGTATGCAATGACATGATTTATGATTCCATTTTTACATTACTCTTCTGGAAAAGAAAATAGAGATAGGAAAGTGATCATTTGTTTTTAAAGGCTTAGAGGAAAGGAACAGGGATAAATAGGCAAAGCCCAGAGGATTTTTAGAATAAACTTATTATATTTGCTACTGTAATGTAAATGCATTACATATTCATTAGTCAAGAGCCATGCAACTTCATAGCACAGAGTGAAATGATACATGAAAAAATTTTAAAAGCCATTTTGGATGTTAATTGATCTTAGAAGGTGTTGTCAGTGGTTTGCAAGGAATAAATTTGATATAGGTCACATACATTTATAGGATTGTAATATTAACCCCAAAAGTCAAGTGCACAAGAGTCCAAGAGATCTGTCCCTGTGCTGGAGACCCTTGGCAATGTCCTGCATTAGTCAAGTTGGAGACCTAGATCCCACCCCAAAGTCTTATGCAGGTCCCTATCAAGGATCCTCACCCCAAGCCCAGTGTTGGAAGTGAGAATCTGTGCCAGTCAGGGAAGGATCTGTGCCAGGGGCTGAGAGCACTGCACTGGTGTCAGGAAGCAAGGCTCAATGCAAAGACTAGAGCTCCCCCAAGGAGAACAGCAATTTTGAATGCCTGGACCCCAGCTTGTCCTCCACTAGAACAGTCAAGGTCCTATTAGAAAAATCAGCCAGAACAAGCTTCTCCTGGGAAATGTGCAGCATGAGATGCTCCCCACTAATCTCTTTCATGCCCTTGCAACAATCCTCAGGTGGTTCCTCCACACGCAGCACCACATTGACTCCGTTCACCTGGGCCTTACCACTTAAACCGAATATTAGTTAAATCACCACACAAGGAATCTGTATAAAGAACTCAAAAAAAATCAGGCCCCTCAAATTCGAAGACATCACCCAAAAATGGGCATCGGAGATGAATACACGCTTCTCAGATGAAGAAATACAAATAGTAAACAAATATGTGAAAAAAACTTCAACTTTACTGGTCATCTGAGAGACGAAAATTAAAATAATACTGAAAATCCTTCTGACCACATAAAGAATGGTTGTCATCAAGAAAACCACCAGTAACAAATACTGGAAGGGCTGTATGAAAGGAGGATCCCTTCTCCACTGTCGGTGACAGTGTAGCCTGGTTCCACCACTCTGGAAGTCAGGGTGGAGATTTCTTAAAAATCTGAGATGAGAGGTTTTATTTGCTACTGTAATTCCCTTCTGGCTATCTCCCCAGAGAATTAAAAGCATCATACCAAAGTGATATGTTTATAGCAGCACCATTTGTAACAGCTTAATCTTAGAAATAGCCTTAATGCCCATTAACCAAGGAATAAATAAGAGGTGATTTTATTATACAACAATGAAATACTACTCAACAATAAAAAAAGATACATTTGATTCTTTGTAGGTAAATGGATGTAACTCGAGACCATAATCTTAAGTGAAGTAAACTAGAGTTACATCTTTAAATGTTTTGTCTCACAAGTGTGAGAATGTAAAACAGTAAACAAGATCCAAAATGTGCAATAGATATTATGAATAGAGAAGAAATTACTCAAAAAAAAAATACTGTTATGGGAGAAAGGGGAAAGGAAGGAAAGGAAAAGGAAAAAAAAAGTATTTATGAACACAAGACAGTTAAGATAGTGATACAACTGACTTCTCAGTTTATTGAGGGAAAAGTTTTGTGTTAATGATTTTTATGCACAACATTTCATGCCTAAATCTTGCACAATGAGCAACTTCTGTGAATACAACAATAAACAATGTTTTATGGCTATTCTTCTGACAGCCTGTTTTGAAATGTTTTACAGTTATTTCTTAATTTTTTTCTGTTTAAAATAAAAAATAGTTATCAGATAGATAAAAGATTTTCAAAGAAATGAATGTAATAAAAAGATTGTTAAAACACAGCTATGAACTCTATATTAGAAACACACCAAAAACCTGAAGATCCTGAAATTATGTAAAGTAAATAAAATTGTAGGAAATCATATACACTGTACAAACACTAGCCCACAGGTAAATTGATGTGCGGAGTCAATACACAAAAGGACATCTCATAGGAGAAATATGTCTGCCTTTGTTTTTCAAGTTATCATCATAAACTTCAATATTTACATGTATCAATTTGAGGAAAGTCATGTTATAAAATAAAAATATTTCAAAAGATTAATTTCAATATGTGAGGATAGAAATATATTTTAAGGTGAGTAAAAATATAGAAAAGTTGTAAAGCAATTTATATTATTGAAAACTCCTCATAACAAAAACTCAAAGCAACTGAGTAAAGAGTTGTCACCAACAAAAGATATACCCTTAATACAATATGTATCTGTGTATTAAACCCATAATCAACATTCTACTAAATGAGAAAAAGTTAGGAAAATTTTCTTTAAGATCTAGAACAAGATAAATCATCCTGTTTCTATTCTTATTTAATATACTAGAAATTCTAGATGGAATAATTAGAAAAAGAAAAAGAAAGGGAATCCAGACAGCAAAGGAGAAATTTATGCTGTTTCTATTGATAAGCAATATCATTTTGTATTGAGAAAAACCTAACAATGCAATCAAAAATACTGTTAGCAATGATAAATTCAGTGAAGTTGCAGAACACAAAAGCCAAAATGCAACATAGGGAGATCTCCATAGTAATTCTAAACCTCAAAAATGATTTTGCTGAAAAGGAAAGAAGCAGTTTGCATCCAAAGCTAACTGATAATTAGATAATATGTTAGAAAAATGACAATCTTTTCAACAAATGACACTTGGAAAACTGGCTATCCATACCTGAAAGAATGAAACTGGATTGCTATCCCCTCACCATTTATAAAAATCAACATAAAATGTAGCAAATACAGTACTTAACTGTAAGGTCTGAATGTATGAAACTACAAAATAAAATCAGAAAAATATACGATATTGTTACATGTAATTTTGTTCAGATAAAACCTAAATATCCAGGCAATACCATCAAAAGTAGAGCAAAGAAAGGAATTGGATCAAAGTGAAAGGCTTCTTCAAGCTAAAGAAATCAAGCATAAAGACACAAACGTTAGATGGGAGAAAATATTTGCAGCCTATTCACCCTGCAAGGAATTAATATCCAGAATTACAATGAGTTCAAGCAATTCAACTGCAAAGAAATAAATATTCTGATCAAATAACAGACAAGTGAGCTAGAAAGGCATTTCTCAGAGAAAATGGGAGTGGCCAATATATCCTTAATGATCAGCTTGACTTATCAGGGAGCTGTAATCAAAAACACAAGACAATTTAGAATGGCCATTATCAAACAAAATATTTAACAGTGATTGTGAGGTTTGGAAAAAAAGAGGCTATACAGCTAGAGAGAATTACATTAGTATAGACACCATAGAAGATAGTTTGTAGTTGCATGAGAAAAGTAGAAATACGAGTATTACATGATCCAGCTATCTCACTACTACTTTCTAAAGAAATTCAGTATATCAGAGTTAATCTGGTGTCTACTATGGCACTATGCTAATGGTCACGGGGAATCAACAAAAATGCCTATTGAAAGATAAATAAAGAAAATGTAGAATATACAGTCTACTAGATAGAATTGTATTCAGCTTAAATAGAATGCAATTTTGTTATTTATGGCTATGTAGATGAAGCCAGAGGATATAATCTTAAGTGAAATAAACCAGAAACAGAAAGACAACTACAGCATGATCCTAGTCCCATTGGCAGTTAATTTATTAGAGGTAGGAAACTGAATAGGGGTCATTAGAGTCTAAGGGTTGTAGGAGGCAGAAAAGGTACAGAGTGACAAGCTAGAAAGTGCCAAAATAAAGAATAAGTTCTACGATCCTAAAAAGTAGTAGGATGCCTACAGTTTACAAGATTATGTGTTTCATAAAGAAAAAGAAGACAAGAGTTTAAAAATTCTGAGACCACGCGAAGAAGTGATAAGTACTTAAGAAGAGGGAAATTTTAATTTAAGGAGAGTGAATAGTGGATTTCATTATACATCGCACACATGGTGTGAAATTACTGTACCTCATAAATATGTATAGTTATGCATGCCAATTAAAATAAATTAAGAGTTATAAAAAGGAAGTATTTGCAGAGAAAATAAATAGCATAATTTGATGATAGTTAAACAGAGAGATGCATATTGGAAGACAACATTAAATAGTTCAAGTGATGTGTGTAGATAGTTTGAATACAGTTTATGAAACAGGGAAGAATACTAGGTGCAATATCCATGGATCATCCTGTCCCTGGAAGAATTGCATTGAATTAAAGATGCAAGAAAAGGGCCAAATGGAGTAAAGCAGCAGAAATACAGAGCTAAAGTACAGATTACAAAATATAAGAGAAAGCAAACAGGTAGCAGTACACTAGACATGAAGAAGAAATTAGAGGATGAAATCAAAAAATTTGAGCCTGTCCAAATGGGGCCCAGATGTTTACGTATTGATACATTTGAAAGACCAAGAAAGTGCAGATTTGGACGTTACTGAGTTTATCTTACCTACTGAAATTAGAAAGGTAAATTGCCAAGTAAATATAAGTACTAGGCAAATAAAAAATCAACACTGAAAACGATGATTAAACAGAGAATAAAAAGAACTAAAGGTATTTCTTTAGCGGCAAAGGTGTTGTGTAGTCTCAGAGTGAAATCATACTTTTATGACAAGGAAAGAAACAACAGGTTCTGTGGAATGCATTTGGGTGGTGGTGGATTTTCTGCAGAGTGTTCTTTCAGGACAGCTTGTCTGCAGGCCCAGCTGCAGAATATGAACAGTGTTAACATGCTTATTGTTTGTTAGTTGATTTTACAATACTGTGATTGGCAAAGCTAAGAATTCCTCCTTTATAAAAATAACATTTCTAAATCTATTGTAAGCGAAAAGTGTTCAAGGTTCTGATTTTTAGGAAAAGTACTGGTGATTTTTCTGTGTTTATAATTCAGTTGAGGAGCTATGGAAATATGAAACAGGGTGGGCTGTTTACATAAATATACAGAATTTGTGATAAGTATGGAAAGTGAAATGCATAAAGAGCTTTGCAACTTAAAAGCTTCATTAAAAGCCCTGGGTGAACTTGGATCAATTTATGTTTAGAGATGAAAACAATCACAATGGAAGAAACTCAGGAAAGAGTAATTTATATGAAGTATATAGGTAATTTGGACAAATGAGAATTTTACTCCCATAGTAAACTATAATCTACATTTGATTGTATGGGAAATACACGAATTTAAAATAAATGGATAAAAATTCAAGGTTCCTTGCTTGAAACTAAATTAGTTTCCTAAATAATTTCAGTCTACAAATTCTATGCTATCTACCTATGGAAGCAATATTCTATCACATGCAATTTACCAAAAATTTTGAGTTAATTCAGAAGATATTAAGCTCATCTAGCACCAAACTTATTTCCCCTTAAAATGCCATTGCTTTCCAAATTTCTTAATATGTATTAAAATTGTCACTCTGTCTTTTCTCTTGACTCTTAAATATTGTGTAAATTATATTAAAAAGCAACTCTTTCACAATATCAATTAGTTATATATGATCACAATGATCTTTTCAATTAAATATAATATTAATAGTTTTGTTGTTTTCATGTCAATGAAGACTTTATGCCCTCTTCTCTTTCTTGTTGATTTAAAAGGGTAGAACAACCGAGAAAGAAAACATACAAAAATATACAAAATACAAGCATACAAAAACATACAAAAATCTGTGGGTGATCTGAGAAATTTCTTTGGATATTGATCTACTATATGGAAGCAAATATTTCTATACTGTGATACTTGGAAACAAACTAAAATGTAGAGATATACAATTTAGTTTGGCTAAGGTCCACTTCTTCAGTTGGATGTTCATGTATCTTTGTGCAACAATGTTGTATAGTCATATTGCATATTAGGAATCCAGGATGGACTGTTTGAAACCTGAAAATCTAAATGTATTCTGAGATCTGACACTGAACCTCTGTGCCTTTGTGTGATTCTAAAGTAGAAAACTCATTATAACCTCTGTATCAAAAATTCCATAAGATAAAAGAAAGGACATTTTAAAAGCCATGGTTTTTTTATTGATGTTTCTTTACTTCTTCATTCAACATGTATTGGGACATCTATAGGCACAGACAATACAAAGAAAGAGGCACCATTCCCCTTTAAACACACAAATATAAATTTATATAAATAGAATTTTATAATATAAAAAGAGCAATATAAATGTACTACAAAACACAGTATATACATATACAAGACAATGCAGAAAAACAGGGTAAACAAATCAGCCTGGAGATGTTACAAATACAAAATTATGAAATGGCCAAAGTAACAGCTACTGCATGTTCAAGAGAGAGTATGATCATGGTAGAAAGACAGAATGCCTAATGATGTATTCTAAGAGAGACAAGTCTTGTAGGCATGTTTTGTTATACGAAGGGGGGCTAATAAAGAGTAATGTCATGGCAATGATCTTAACATCCATTCAAAGTATTGCTATTTAAAATATAAATTTATGCCTATTTATGCATATCATTATCCTTGGAAGATTTAGCATATTTTATTGCAATATCATGAACCCCTACTATTATTATAATATTTTTAAACATGAAATAGGCAACATGAGCAAGGAATATCATTAATATATGCATGTATGTGCATATGTATTAATACTTGTTATATTTAAATATTTCCTACAGATACATTCATATTCTTTCCTTCCAATCATACTTACGACTACATAAAATTTTTCTCTATAAGAACTGTAAGAAGAAATCTCAATACCTAGGGATTTGAAACAGATCAAAAATGCATTAAATCTTCTGTTTATTGTTTGAAAAACAATACAAGATTAATTTGCTGAAATAGTGATCTTAAATATACATGAAAGTAATAAATATTTCCTATACACATTTTACTTCTGTGTTTAATCACTAATGGAAATGATAAAGCTAAGCAGAGAGGCACTCCAGCTTTGAGGGAAACTTGGGCAGGAGGATCATAAATATGTTTCTTGCGCAGGTAATTTACAGAGACAATGTCTCAAAATAAAAAAAAAAATAATGACAGACTGTGGCTTAATGGTAAAAGAATCCTTTTTCCTATTCCTCAAAAATGAGAAAAAAAAACTAGCTGTTCATTTGCATAAAAGGTTGATTCTTTGCAAGAGCATTACTGATAAGTCCAACTAACATTAAATGAAACCTACTACATAGCAAGCATTGTGTTAACCTGGAAATTAGACATTAAATAAAATTATTTTACTCTGTGATAATTATTTAATTGACTGATAGTTAAGTGTTTAAATGTTATAATAGAGTGTGTGGGAAGCAGAAGGTAGGCAAAGCTGAGTGCAAATACGTGCACTACTATTTAATATAAAAATCAAGTGAGACTATAGAGATGTGTAATATAGTGCTTGTCAAGACAGAACAAATTGTAATATAGCTAGAATAAAATTTGCATGTCAGAGCTCATTTAAAAATGCAAAACATAGTTATTACCAGGTATATGTCTCCCACTAATAATGGTAGTACTTCTCACAGTGCTTTCAAAGATAGCACAGCTGTAATTCCAGCACTCTGGGAGATGGAGACAGAATTGCAAATCGGAGCCCAGCATGGACAACCTAGTGATTGCTGAATGTGGCTCCCCCACTTGAAACAGCCTGTCTGATATTTTTTTGTACAAATACACTTGTTCTAATCTGCTACGTCATAAGACCTTACTATAGAAGAGCTAGAACAAGGAAAACAATCATGATGACATGTGCACACACAGGTTAAGGAGTTGTCAACTTTATTCTGAGATGGTTGAAACCAGTAGACTTGAGAGGGGCAACAGAGCAGAGATCTAAGGAGAAACCATAAATTGTGCATTATAGGAAACTTTTCAAGTGGAGAAAGCCCTTGAGACAGGCATACAGAAATGCCAGGTAATTGCAGATGAACAGAAAGAAAGGCTGTGGAGTTATCGTGTACATTAGAGACATGAGACCATGTTAGAGGACAAGGTTGACCTGACATTGCCTTTCTTTGAATCTAATGGTATGAATTTAGTCTCTGCAAATATGATCACCAGAATCGAATTCTACCATTGGCTCTCTAACTTGGAGGTGTTATAAGCTTTTCCAAACTTTTATTTTTTCATTTATTAAATAACAATGTATCAAAGTGTCACTGTGAAAATTAACATGAACAGCATTTGAAAAGGTACTTGGGTCACACTGTTGTACAGTAGTGTACAGTAGGTATACAATGAATCCTATTTATATGTGTTAGCATTTTCCTCAGTATGGATATTATATGATTTAATATTTCAATAAATAACTCTGAGTCACTTTTTCATGTTTTGCTCTGAGTAAAATTCTAAGAGAAACTGTTAACAATTAGGTAATATCTTTGAGACGAGCCTGGGTACTAGAGTGCTCTGCTATTTTCTACTTTGGCATTGACACTTAGAGAATGTACATCACTGACTCCAATGACTTTTGGTTTATCTACCAGAGATAGAAATAGACTGTCTTATATGAAAACTTCCCCTTGGGCATCTGGAGTGAAACAGGAAAATAAGAGTACTTTAACAATACAGGAAGAAAAGATTTATTCTGAATTCCATACTTATCAAAACAAATACATACTGTGTACCAACACACAAGTTCCTATAGCTGATTATATTATTAAATTTGAAATTGCTCAATAATTCTCATTGCCATTTTCTTTGTTGATAGATCTAACTTTTTTTCTTTGATATAACACATCAGTGTAAGAAATACAGAGGTATTCAGCCCATTTTAATTTTGCTTTGGATGGAAATTTGCTGACTAATTCACAGTTAAGGCCATTATTTCAAGTTTAACCTAAAGAATGACTCCCATCCAGAAAGTTCCAGAACAAGATAGTAGAACTAGATAACTGGTAAACAAGCCATACTCCACAACCACAGGAATATAGGACTTTACTAAAAATTAAGGGGCATTTAGAAGGATAGAAGACTGTACTCCCCTCACCTCAGATAATGATGAGAGGGGCAAGGGATGTTGCCAGTGAGAGGGTTAGAAGTCCTGCTCCTTTGCTATCAAATGCACCTACCTATGGACAGACAGTGCCTTCTGCTGAAATGCCATTCACTTCTGCCGTCTCTGAGTTTATTCTATTGTCTCTGGATGGAGGTCTTCTCCCAAAGTGGAGAATGCACTTGTCAGCTCTTGTTGTATACTGCTGGAATGGTCTCCGCTTTCCTTTCGTTTAAAGGTAAATTTTACTTCAACTATTTCTACAGAGTAGGCTTTGCTTTACTGACAAGGAAAAAAAGAGGTCTAAGTTCTGCTTAGAGCTTATGAATGAAAATGTGAAAATGAAGCCATTCTCTGTAGTGACTGAACTGTTAAAATGACCTCTATAAAATATTATTATTAATAAAGATATCTACTAAATATCTGAATTCATATATATGTAATTACCACAACATGGGATACACACTCCGTCTTAGGAAAAAAAAGGCATGGAATAAAGTAAAGGGATTTTGGAGGAAGCCAGACATCTCAGTGATGGCCATTCCAGTTTTCAGGGTTTTTTTGGTCAGATAAACTTTTCTGGAAATTCACAAAGTCAAGAAAAAGGCAAACTTTTTTTTTCATAATCTATAAATACTTTAGAGATAATTTAAGACACAGGACAAAGAACAATGAATTCCTATAAACATTTCAGTGATAGCTAATTTTTGCTCATTTGCATTGTGATAGAAATAAACAGATAAAAACTAATATCTTCCTCAATGAATATTTACAAATGCTATTCCTATTTTATCAAATGTAATTTAAACTAAGTCATCAGTCTGGAGACATGAATGAAGCCAAGGATGGCAATACCCAAATTTGATCTGGGCAGCATGACATCAAAGGCTGAGCTTTCCACCTTGTGCTGTGCAGAAATAAAGAAAGGGAGCCAGTCCAGGAAATATTTCAGTAAGAATCAAGGTCAAATTTCTGGGCCAAGGACTTATTATCTTTACAGGCTTGAACAAATGCTTCAGATACTCTTATTGTTTGTAAATTTCAGATATTAATAGCACATCCTTCATAGAACTGTTATAAGGATTGTGTGTGCCATATTGAACATTAACAATTAACATCATTATTGATTTAACTAGAATGAATGTGACAAGTGTTTAGGAATAAATGTCCTTAACATGTACAAAGCAAGCCCAGTTGGTAACAACACAGAAAAATAGAGAAGGGCCATTCCTGCTAAAAGGGCCATTTCCTTTTTAAAATCATTCCCTTTTAAATCATTCCTATTAAAAGGGTCATTCTCTTTTTAAAATAAATACAATGACCACCAATCATAAAGACTGGCTTTTCTCTGTGGGCAGTGAAGTGTTAGCAGTTGAGAGGGAGAAGGGATAAAAATGTATTGAGACAGTTACCTATGAGAAGACATGTATCTTAGTGACTTTCTCAATGTGGGATAAAATATGTGACAACCACAGGTTAAAGAAGGGGAGATTTGTAGAGGCTTCATTCCATAGTTGAATGGATTTCAGGCAGGTTGTCTGCCACAAGAGGAGAAAAAAACTCATGGCATGTTTCAAGAAACAGAGGAAGAGGAGGAGGAGAAGGAATAAAAGGAGTGAAAGAGAGAGGGAGGAGGAAAAAAGAGAAAGAGGGAGGAGGAGAGGGAAAAGAAGGGGGAGAGGAGGGGAGAGGAGCAAAAAGGAGATACACCATTTAGGGCTGGCTATGCCTCCGGTTACCCATTGTCTCCCACCAGGCTTCTCCTCCCAACATCACATTTAGCTACAAACTCATCAGTAGACTAATTCACATTTAAGAGTCATAGATAGACTCACTTCCCCAAATCGTACTTCTGAGAGCATGAGGCTTTGGAGTGACATTTTGCTGGAAACTATAACAGTTTCTAAGTCATTTTAGATGCTGGATCATTTAGTACCCAGTGATCCCAAGTGATGAATATTATGTCATATTTCCAATGAGGTTAAGGTACAAAGAGTTTTAAAAAAAAATTCTTAAGGTCACAGATATTAAAAATTAAGTTGAAAAAAGAAATCTGTCTTGAAGTTTGTTACATTGATTTACAACACACTTTCACTTTTGTAATTTCAAAATCATTGAGTATTAATACTTATACATTTAAATTGTCCAGAAATTTGAAATATAATTCAAAGAATATTGGCAATTTCAAATTGCTTTAATCATGTCATGCTTCAAAATAGGGAAAAATTAATTGGTTTTCTAGGCATATGTGATAGAACCTGTATGTTAATTACTAAGAAAAACACTTTATTTTCATAAAAGTTTAGAATTTTGTGTATATATTTTAGAGAAGATTTTATAGAAAATATTCTGATTAGAAGACAGATAAATGTTTTCTAATGTTTATGATAGGGATTATGAATGTATAATGGTCAGTGCTTTTAAATTTCTGCATTAGGTAAATGAACTCTGTTGTAATATGAGAAGACTATATTACATTTTCAAGGAGGATCTGTTATTCTTCCTTGAGACCATGAAGACACAATTTCGAATAACTACATGCCTGTGTGTTACTGTAGGACGTTTGAAGGCCATACATTTTTCACCTAGTGAGAATTAATTTCAAAAGCACTGATTTGATTAAAAGTGATAGTGGCATATCTACTAACCCTGTTCAGTATTACAACCATGAAAACTTTATTTTTGCTGGGTCACAGTAAACAGCTCCTACTTGAGAAACATTTTCACCAAATAATAGACTTACAAAACTACATCAATTGAAGAAAATACTTTTGTGTGTAATTATAAGCTGCACAAATTGGCAGTAAAAAATTTAGAGACAAAGCAAAAAATAACGATGTAATGATCTAGAGAGAAATCTGTATGTGAATGAGAAGCAGAGAGCAACAATTTAGAGGACCTTTATCTGAGCTTGGTTTTGTGTTTTCAGAATGAAACAGAAATAAAATCTTCACTACAAGATTTGTTTCTAAATGATCAAAATTTCTGAAGGGAAAATAACTCTTCAAGCCACAGAAATAGAAAACATCAGTCTAAGGCCTTTCATCTCTTGCTTCAGTTTAGCATTGCAGGACAAAAAAGAATGAATATTTAGTAAACAATAAATAAAATATACAGAGATAAAGTCATGTTAACTTCATGTGCCATGCTCATGCTACTAGAGCATTTTCCTAGCATGCCTGAGGACCTTAGTTGATCCCCAATAACACCAATTAGAAGTTCAGTGAGTGACTACTGGAGTAGTACCAAGTTTTGAAATTTCATTACTGAACTCAGCTAAGGCTTGGACATAGTGGACATAAATTCTGAAAGTTCACAAAATGCCTAGGTCGTTTGGCTCCAAAAACAACAACAACAAAAAGAGTTTGAAACCAGCTTTTCAAGAATAGACATTTGCAAATATCAGCTCCTTTCATTGATGAACTGTTTCTGCACCAGCACACAATCCCTCTCCTGTTAAAAAGAAACCCAAATCCAGGAGCTGGCATCAAGATCACATGTACCTGCATGAAAGAAGACTGGAACACCTCTTTTTACCATTTAACCAACACAGAGCTTCTCCCCCTCACTTCCTATATACTCCCTGTACCAACCTGTAAGAGAAGTCAATTTGAGATTTACTTCTCTCCTTGAAGGTTGGCCCTGAAGAATTTTGTTTTCCTTTTGCATAGCACAGTCCTAGTGTGTTCCCATAGGATTAACTTCTACATGCTCTGGTAACAAATACTTGCTCAGTGTCTCTTTAATACCATTTCTGTATGGCATTGGGCCTCAGAAAACCATGACTGGAGATAAATTGGCTTGTACTATCACAGTGGAGCTACGTCCAACTTGGGCAAGCTATTGCATTTATAATAAATCGGTAGTTACATTTGGAAAGCCTACAATGACATTTTAAACTTGTAAGCTTTTTTTGCTTTCAATTTAACCTAACCCTTATCAAGAATTTTAGCAGTTTTGAAGCAGCAAAATAACTGGCATTATCAAATTACCAGTCTTTAAGGGCAGGAAACTTTAAAATAAATTATATTTGTCATTTCCAAAAGGACTTCCACAGATCCAGTATTAGGACACGGTAAAACAATTTGAAGAACAATTTGTGATTAACAATGAAACTGAGAACAATTCTTAAAAAAAATAAAGTATACAAAAAGGGCAGACCTTCAAGTTTCTCCAAGCTTTAGGAAAGTAATGCATGATCTCACTTAACTAAGGATTCTAAAAAATTTAAACTTGTTGAAAGTGTGGGAAGGTAGTTAACACAGGTGTGTGTATGGGGGAGGGTATAGCTCAAACCATACAGAATATCACTTAACTGGAGGAACAAGTTCAAGCTCAATTGTACAATATGTGAATTTATAATAATGATGTGTTGTACCCTCAAAAATTTCAGCTATGTATTTTTGTTATTGTTTTCGTACCAGAAATCAAAGTCATGACCCCTGGCTTGTCAGGCAGGTGCTACGCTTAAGCTATATCACCAGCCCAAACATGTTTATGAGCTCTATTATCCATTCTACAATGTGTATATAGCATTTCAATATAATGTTTTATACACCAACGGTAAATATGTACATTTTTTTCTAATTTAATTAAGTTTCAGAGTAAAGTTTCCTTGAATAAATTCTTACATCTGACATACTATCCAAATTAGTTGAAAGGTTTTCAAGTACATTTAGGTAGACTTAACTCAGTACATCTGGAAGAGAAACATGGGCTTTTTGTACTTGCAACAGGGATAATAAAGGGGGTAAGTCCTGATTGTTGCTGAAGCAGGAAGATTGCAATATTGTGCTTTCTACCTTTGTGCTTTGAATTTTCTATAAAGAGCTTTAAAAAAACAAATAAAAATTCTCAGTTTTGATGATTTCAGGTTTCAAAAGTTATGATTTTCATTACACAATGGTCCTTAATGTGTATTGGATTCCAAGAGATTAGAAAAAGTTTTAGTGTCTGTGTAGGAAAAGCATTTAACACTGTTCTGGTTTTGTTGTGTGGTGCCTGCACACAAAAAGTACAGTCAAGCTATTATCATGATATATAAAAAGCAGGGAGATAATCATTTAGTTACATAGCAGAATAATTTTTAAAAATGCAAATTTATGCCACATTTTCTTAGTGTCCTTAAAGTAGTGTTTTAAGGAAATAAAGATGATGGGTCACAAATCCACACCCACTTACACTAATAATAGTGTCAGAAATACTGTGAAAGCTTGTTGGGAACATACTAGAATTTCAACATAGTAGGACTTCAACTTCAGTAATTAAATTGACGAATTAAAAAACAGAACTTTTACAAATCTGCTATTTCTTTCTGAGACAGGGATTCATTATGCAGTTCAGACCGGCCTTGAAATCACTGTAGGCCACGCTAAACTTAAACTCACAGTGATCCTCCAGCCTCAGCATTCTTCACTTTAAAGACTTTCTGAATCTGCATCTGAATGAGCTGCATTTCCTTCATTAATACAACTCACACTTCTGACTTTTACAGTGTATCAAAAAAAGAAAAAAGAAAATCACACTTTTGCTACTCATTCAGCTATGAAGGATTTGTCTGCCAAAAGCATCACTTAAAATTCTGACCTGATTGACAGAGAAAATTATCAGGTTTATGTTGATACTTCCTGCTCTCTTGTACAAGGTTAATTTTTTTTTTTTTTTTTTTTTTTTTGGTACCAGGGATAGAACTCACAACCTCACACTTGCCAGACAGGAGCTTATGCTACTGTGCAATGTGCAATGTTAAACATTCAAGGTTCATATCAGTTCCTTACATCACTTGCAAAAAAGCGAGAGTCCTCTTTCTATGCACCTCCATTGGAAGCTACATAAAACCTAGCTGGAGTTAGAGAACCCTTTCATCCTTTCCAGTTTCAGTAGTTGTCATGGCAAATATAATCAGGTATGATGAAACTTACTGCTACTCCTACTCTTTTTTGGTTAGGAATCTGAACTTAAATTATTTCATTCACTTCATTTACTATAAGCTCAGTGCCTATCTAACATTATAGATGTTAATTTTCTATTGCTGATATATAATACATTACTGCAAATTTAGTGACTGAAAATAACACAATTTTATTATCTGCTGTTCCATAGGCCAAACATCCCACACCAGACTTGCCAAAATGATATTCATCTATGAGCCGAGATGTTTCCTTCAGGACATTCTGAGAAAATGCCCTTTCTTGATTGACTTTTTCCAACTTCTAGAATCTGACTTCTGTTATTGTCTTGGGGCTACCTTATCTCAGAATGATAGAGTGCCTCTGACATCCCTGTCCCTCTGCTAACCCTGAGCCTGTGGCCTCCCTCTTATAAAGATTCTCAACATGCGATTGGGCACACCTGGATAGTCTTGCGTGCCATCATAAGATCCTTTGATAATCATACCCACAAGATGTTTTGCCACTTAAGGTAATAGATTCACATGTTCTATGATTGACCCTTGAACATTTGTGAGGCCTAGAGTAGTCTCAAGTAAAAGAGGCACAATAATTCTGGCTTAGGATAATTAGACAACTTCAATAAATTAGACTTTACTCGTACTGAAAGCAGAATACTAATTTCAAATAACCACACTTTAACATGGTTAAATTTTTAAATGGCAATTAAGTTAAAAATTAATAGATATTGTCGCGAGAACAACAGAAACTGACTTGATCTCATTTATTTAGAAAATTTTCCAAACTCTTCTCGTATGTTAGGATTCTAAACCTAACTTTCTTTGTTTAAAAAGGAACAATTGGTATTCTGTACCCAGCTGTAATAGGAATTTACAAGGAGGACAATTACATACAGAACATATAACTTATAGTACTATTTTACAATGCTCACCCAAGGTGTCAAATATTAAAGAAAGAGTGAAGGAAATCTATCCCCACACTAAGAACCAAAGAATCCAGTTGAAGATTAGGTCCCATGGCAACATCCTGTGTGACTCCAGCTGAAGACCTAGAGAACTTTTTAAATGCCTAATCCAGCTGGAGGCCTAGAGCAGACAACAGTCTCATAGATCTGCACTGGGAAGGCCCCAAGGTCAGCAGTGGATCTAGAAAGTCTGTGTGAACAAGTTGAAGAATCTGGGCCAGCAGACTGAGGGTTCGGTACTGGAGCCAAAAAGCTGTGCTCACTATAAGGACCAAGGTTCTCTCCAAGATTATCACAACTATCCTCAATAATGAAGTCTCAAGCTCTTCCAACAATGAGAACATCCAAGTTCATACCAGGAGGGCAGATTGACACACTTCTCCTGATGACTGAATACCACAAAATTCCTCTCCAGAGCCAGAAAGTGATGCTCAAAGTAAAGACCAGAGCTCCCCCAAAGTGAACTGCAGCCATTCTCAGCAACAAGGTCCTGAGCTCCTCCGATGATGAGAACAGCCAAGTTCATATTAGAAACGAAGCTCAACAAGATCCTCCAGGAGAACCAACTATAACAGAGAACCAACAACAGTATGGGAAACCAACAGCACTTCTTCCTCTGCAGTTCTCTTTTTTATCTTGGCAGCAATCTCAGGTGGGCCATCTATAGTCAGCATCACACTGATTCAGTTCAGCTGGTGTTACAAGTTGACCACCTGTTATCAATCCACAGCATCAGCTTTGGAAGCCAAGTGCCTGACTGTGAGGTTAATGGTCACTTTGGTGATTTTTTAGGTTAGGGACAAATATTTTACTTAAAATCCAGAAAGGATATATTGATATGAGAAGAAATATGACCACATACAGCATAATATTTAGAACTTATGGAAAATTGAAAGACAATTATGGACTTTACAGACCCTGGAAATTATCTTAGTATTTGTTAAGAGAAAGAGCACATATTCTAACTGTTCTGTAAGTAGATTTCCTAGATAGTGGGATTTAACAAATTATGATTCCTGAGAAAATTTGCCTCCAATTGTGTCATGGAAGCAGCTTTTACTACAGGAAAGTGGAACGGTTATTCACCGTGTTTACCTGGTGGAGAAAATGGAGACACTGTTCTCATATTCTGTTTACAAAGCAAAGGTTTTGTTTTCTTTTTTTGGCATCTATGACACTTATACACTGATCACCATCAATGTATCCTCAATGTATTATTTGAAAACTATTTAGACCTTCAAAGGTATTTAAACTGCGAAGCCACTAATGAAAAACATTTTTCCTGTGCAAGTATGCACAGGTGGCCAATACTGAATGATGCCAAAATGTTTACAGAAATTCTTTCTCCTTTTGTATTAAATTGATGACAAACACATGTGGGCAATAAATAAAATTCACCTAGCAATTAGCATATTTGATGTGATATCCCTTTCCAAAGCCGGGTTTTGACTTCAGAATTAACAACTCACAGGTGCAGAGCAATTGCACCTTTTTTTCAGTGGCTGTTTGATTTAACTGAACACTATTTTGTCTCTGAATTGACACCCCATTACTGTGTTAACTTCTGGATAAATTTCCTAGGCTGCATGTTTTTCTCTAGGAGTCCCCATACCTTTCCTAAACCTCGTTGGCACACTTGTCTGCATAGCTGCAGGAAGAATATTTTTACTTCCTTTTCTTCTCTAATGAGACAACGACCCCTCTGAGGATTATAACTGTATCTCATACCTTTGATTTCCTAGCATATTGTTTGACAGAAAATATTTGTTGATACAATAAATATTTGTTGAATGAATAACAATGCAATTTGCAGGAACAAGAATTTGCTGGGTTCTTTCATTCAACAGGATATCTCAAAAAGATCTCACAAGTCTTAACTTTGACATAGAGATTTGTTTTCTTTTGTTTTGTTTTGTTTTGTTTTGTTTTGCTTTTAAGCAGCAATGAACTCAGGACCTTGCACTTGCCAGACAGGTGCTGTGCTACTGAGTTGTATCCCAGGCTGGACACACAATTTTTTTAAGAGAGAGAGAAGTAAATTTTAAGAATATTAAGGTGCCACAGACAATGAAAATGCAATCACAATGAATGTTCTACACTTGTGACTCCTCCACAGGAAACTGCTGTAGAGAAACATCTGGGGGATTTTTCATTAGCACTTTTTCATTAATACTTACTATAGCATCACCCCACAAACAATGAGATAAAAAAGAGTGATTTTAAATTTAAAATTTTAAATTACGGTAATGATGCAGTGCTATTAAGCTCTGTCATAATCTCCCTTCACTTCCAATAAAATTCCCTATCATCCTTACCACTTCTTCCTTCAGTTTGGACATCTTTTGTGTCTTCAGTTATGTTGCTGTGGCTTCCACAACGTCATGGACTGATTCAAAATGTTTACCTCTCATGCTCATTTAAATTTAGGAAAGAGCCAAATTTCACAAGGGCCGATCCAATGAATAAGGTATACAGGGCCACCTTGTAATGTTTTTATGAGGCAGCCTTTTCACTGGACGGCATATGACAGCAGTGTTCACCGCTGGTTTTCATTGCAACTGCTAAAGACATTCACAAGAGAGGACTTCCAGGACTACTTCAGAAAATGACAAGAATAATGAGTAGGTGTATTCACAGCAAGAGAAAGTACTATGAGGTAGACAACTGGCAATGTGTCTTTTACTGTAATATACTCTTTACATTTGAACATTCACCATGTTTCTTGATTGTTCTACATTATTAGGCCTACAGAGAAGAGAGCAGTACTACATGTGAGAATGTGGATCCATCAGATTCACTTTAATCTTACATCTATCAAATCCTTTCTATTTTTTTCAAGCACTATAGATAAGTTTCTTATACTTTCTTAGCCTTTCACACATGATATTGCTATCCTTCATTTTGACTGTTATCCAGAGTGACATTTTGATACTTAGGACATCTTCAAAATTCAGTTCTCTTTGGTATATCCACAAATTATAGTAGTGACAAAGCAATAGGATGAGTTTGTTGTGAATTCAGGATTCAGAACTGTTGAGCCACTCAGAGTGGGAAGCGAGCCTAGCAACATGGCATCACTGGAACTGGTTAGACCTACAGAATCTGACCTTGTGAAAGCCCTCCTAAAACTGTATCTTTAGTTTTCAAAAAAAAAAAAAAAAAAAGTCTGCATGTGACTCACATCATATTGAAATTGGAAGATTGCCCTGCACTGTATCAATCTGCTGTACACAGCAAGAGTGAGATCTCTGTTGCAGCAATCATGGAAGATCTCTTGGAAGACGCAATTGGACTCCTCCAGAGTCAAATTACAGTGGCACCTTTGTACTTGCACTTAAGTTTCAGCTGGAAAGGAGAGGAGTTACAAGATAATCAATATGACAATTTCTAGCTTGTGCATTGAGTACCAAATAAGGAGTAAGGGGTCAAAATTTTCACATCAATATATGATAGTCAAGAATTTGATGAATTTCAAAGTAGTTGAGTACCAAGGTATTACTGGCTGTACCTAGAATCCGACATGTACTGTTTGAGTTACGTTCAACACATAATTATGCTTGTAGCTTACTTTATTCAAGTAGGGAAAATGATAACATAAAATTCATATGGTAACTATGAATAATACAGCACTATTTGACACACAGTAAATGCTCAGTAAAAATAGTTATTGTTAGTAGTTTGCAACAGCAAGCAGAAACACCCAGATTGGAGACTAACATATTTAATGTCAGATTGGCACTAACAGGGAATCAATTGTACCTCAAAACGTCAGCACTAAGGCCCAGAGAGGGAGGTTTTTATGAGGTTGCAAGGTTGGGTACAGAGGTAAAATAACTGGAAGTCTTTTGATTGGTTCTTACAAAATACATCATCATCACGAGCTATGCATTAGTAACCAGCCATTTCTAGGAGACAGAAGCAACCTGAACTACAACATAAAGTATTACCTGGGCAACTGAAGTATACTGGCTGGGGTAGACAGGCAGATTTTCTCCTATGGTTTTAAGTCCAGTTGGATCTCAAAAAGAGGTGCAAAATGTGGCCCTTGAGCATTTATCAGGTTTGGAGAAAACTAACACAACAATATTCAATGGATTTACCTTAATCTTACGAGTAAATAAAGAGTTCTAGTTGAGATACAGAAGACATTATTTTACGGAGAGAGTTTCCAGACCATGAACATCCATATATACCTATTGATAATTCATGTAGGATTAAACATTGAGATGCTTGTAATAGTGCCTGGACTTGGCTTTGATTTTTCCTTTCCCAACTTGTCTTTCACAAAAGTACCAATTTACAAAATATACACCTATCACCCAGCATCTTTAAATTGTACTGTGAAATATTGGTCCGGGTATAACAAAACTAAAACATCCTTCTAGCTGAACATTGACTAAGATGCTAATTCTTAAGCTAGGCACCAACCTCCCTTTCTTGAAGGAATTTTTTTCTTTGTAGTGGTAAGAATGGAATCCAAGACCTTATACATTCTAGGCTTGTGTTCTACTTATGAGCTATATCCCTGGCCCCAGTTAGTTACCTTAGAGTGATTCAGGATTCGTAGCACTTCTGACATATTGTCTTATAAACTTACATAAAAATGAAATCAGTCTTACTTACAGAAAATTTGTTTTGATTATTGGTTTGGCTATGAGGATTAAGCTTTACATTTAGTTAGAGCAGAATTTTCCATAATTGCATGAGCTAAAGTTGAAGATTCAACGTTGTGACAAATATATTTTAAGCACATAAAAATATTGAGTACTTTCCTTTAAAGACAATTAAATAAAAAAATAAATTTTATTTAGAGGTCAAATTAAAAATAATGGCCATTTATAAAATTTCTGAAGCTTATAGGTTACTCTTTTAACTAATGTTAACTCTTAGGCTTTTTAGATGAATTTAATCTCTCAATTTTGTGACTATTTGTGATTCTTTAGCCACTGTGAGGTCTAATGTAGGAAGAACTGATTTGAAACTCCAAATATTTATCTTGGTTTAATAAAGACAAACCAAGGGGCAGAGGATTTAGCTCAGCAGCATAAGTGTCTGCCTTGCAAGCGTGTAGTCATGAATTCCATCCTGGGAACCAATAAAAAAAAAATGAAAACCAAGTAAACAATGCGTGGCATATATTTCCATCTCAAGGTCCTTATTTGCACTCAAAAAGTTTTATATAAAATTTCCACAGTAAAATTGTTTCTCAAGAAAAAGAGTATACAGAAGACAGAGTTCTATATTCACAGATCTAAATTTCAGTTTTTAATGGTGAGAAAATACAAAGTATACAGATGTAAATAGAATGCAGTAATAAATGAATATTATGAATAAACAACTTATTTTAAAGTTATTTTAAACATCTCCAGAGAAATAATGGGGTATATCATTAGAATGATAAGAAGATGAAATTTTCAATGAGTACAACTAAAGAGAAGGATGCATCAGATTTTGATGAGTACCATTGTTTTTAGTAATTCTCCCTGTATGAATGTCATTTATTGTCATTTGTTTTTGAGTTATCTAAATGCAAGAGAATGAAGGGGATTTTGCGGTTATAATTCAATCAAAGGTTGCCTGAAGATGCAACAGGAAACTAAGACATTTGAAGGCTCATCTAAGTGTGGCATTCTTACTATTATTTCTTTTTACACAATGAGATGTTTTAAGATGTATAATTATATATATATATATATATATATATATATATATATATGACAGTTTGCTATCTAGGACTTCTATATCTTTGCTATGTTAAGATCATTATTGTTGCTGTGAACATGGACTGTTTTGAATGAATGAAGAATGAATGAATGAATGAATGAATGAATGTATTTATTTCCAAAATGGGAAAATCTCTAAAGATAGACAGTAGCTCAGTAACTGCCTAGACTTAGTTTTCTGAAAGTGAACTGAGTAGGCAGAATGTTTTGTTTTGGCACAATAACAATCATTTTAATTTTATTGTGGTCATGGCTGTACAACTGCACCAATATGATAAGATCTACTGAATTTATACTTTGTCTATAAATTGTAAATATGCAAATTTTTGTTCAGTAAAGCTGTTATTTTAGAAAAAGATACATCTCAGAAATAAACGTCATAGGTTTTCTGAATTATGTAGAAGTTGACAAGTATGTAGTTTGCAATTAAATGATAAAAAAGTAAAAACAAGCAAATAAAAAAAAAGAAAATAAATTGTAACTTTTCTAAAGTTCATTAGATATCTGATATTATAAGGTAAACTACTAGTCAGAATTCCAAGTAGTCCAATCATAGAAGGAAGGGATTGTGCAAGTGGATAATAAGAAGCAACTCAAAATAATTATTGTAGAGTAAATCTGGGCTGGCATGTTAGCTTGACTTGAATAGCTGATCTTAAATTTTCACACTAATAACCTGAAAGAATGAGAGGTTTGTCTTTCCAGGCTTAAATAATATTTGCTTGCTGGTCTACACACACACACACACACACACACACACACACACACACACATTTGACATTTATTAAAATAATAATATATATTAAAAAGAGCGAAAATACATAAGACAATACAAAAAAATGAGAGTAAATGATGGCCTGGATCAGAGTAGTGAACCACTGGAGCAAATGCCACAGCAGACACAGAGCCCTCTGTCTGCCCCTGAGCCATGTCACCCAACAGCCAAGCACTTGATGAGGAAATTTTTTTTTCTAAGTTAAAACTTCAATATTCAGGTTTAATTGCACTGTTGGTGCTTTAGAGTGTTAAGTGGGTTTTGGGTTGCAGTTTGGACACCCAGTCTCTAAAAATTTCACCATTCAAATAGCCTAAGATGTTGCCTCTATTCTATAGAAACATTAAAATAATTATGTGAAACTTGTTAAAGATTAGTAAAGTGATAGACTTTTAATAGAAAAGATGAAAATATAGCAAAATGCCAAATGAAAGCATTATAAATTAAACATAATGCAAGAATAATGCAAGATTTTTTTCAAAGTACTCTAGGAAAATTGAGGCAGGAGAAAAGTGTGTGTGTGTGGAAAAGTGGCTGAGAAAGTAGATGTGACCTGTCAGTCACAGCAATTCAGGATACAGGTGCAGAAAAGATTTGAGTTAGACCAAACAGAGAATGCTGTGTTCAGTTCAGCTGGCACCAGCACAGCTTTGGTAGGATATCTGACATGAAAATGGGAGATAGAAGAGGTCGTATGAGAAAAGAGCCCAAGAAACAACATGTCAGTAGAACTTACCAGTTGAAAACTGGGGAAAAAAATGAAAAAAAAAAAAAAATTTAAGACGAGATGTCTCTGTTTTATCCAGGCTGGAACTGTAAACCTTCTGCCTCCATTACACAAGTGCTGAGATTACAAGTGTGTATTAATACGCCTGTCAAAAGTAAAATTTTAAATTAAAGAAAGAATCATCAATTGAGGTAGAAAAATATCAAATAATTTCAAAGCAGTGTCTTTCAGTTGCAAAGGGGAACCCATAGAGCACAAGGCTACTACATACACATACACGCATATAAAGACATAGTGGCTGAGAGTTCTCCAAAATTCATGAAAGAGAGCATATTATAGATTCAAAAAACTCAGACAATTCTAAGCAGGGTACAGAAAAAAAAAAAAAAAACTAAAAAAAGAAGATAGGAAAGTGTAGCTAGAGTTCATTTATATCGGTAAAAACCAAGAGAAAATATAGAGGCAAAAGACATTTTATGAAAATAACATTAACAAATCTATAAAAACAACAATAACAAAATAACTATAGCAGAGTAAGCAGGGAAGGATACAAGCAAGTATACATCATGGAAGTACTAAAAGAAAACAAAATTCATCAATTGAAATTTTATCCTCAATGAAAAAATATTTTAAAAATAAAGACAAAAGCACATTTCAGAAATACTAAAACAAATTCCCTGCCACCACAGATGTGCTACTGGAAATGTTAAAGGTTGTCTTTCAAACAAGAGGGATGATGATATTGAGATGTAAACTTGTATTTACAAAAATATTAGAAAAGTCCAAATGTAAAAATGAAGATAAATATAAATATCTTTTAAAAACTATTTCTAATCATTCTAGACATTTTAAATGCCAATGAAATCTTCTTAAGGATGTCGTTTGCATATTACTGTTCCAGGTAAATGTTTCTAACTGTGCTCTACAAAGTTTTATGATTCCACAGAAGTAACTCATCATCTGTCTGTCTCAGGGATGATAGTATTTTTTATAAAACTAATTAAAATATCTCTGTCATATAAAATGTTTTTTTTTAAAAAGGAGATAATTATTTTGCTAAGTGATGAAAAGGCAAAAATTATGTGAATATAGCACCTACTCTCATGATGTCTATATATTACTGAACACCAGATAAATATGATAAAAATATCAGTAAAATACAGATGGTACAAATGCTAGAAAGAAAATACACAATATTATAAAGCATAAAGAAGTGTGATCACTGCCAGACATAGTGGCACGCACCTGTAATCCCAGTACATGGGAGGCTAAGTTCCCACATAACCTAGAAATAAAGGCCAGCTATGGCTACATACGGAGTTCAAGGCCAGCCTCATCTATGTAGCAAGAACCATCTCAAAAAACAAAAGATGAAACAAACAAAAAAGAGCAAGATAATTTACACAGTAGTTACACACTTATTAGGGAATATAAGAGTTGCAAGTAAATGAGACTTCTGAGATCCAGACAGCTACTTAAATAAATGGGTTGGGAATTCAGAGAAAAAGTCTTTACTTATACATAAACTGGTGATTTGCAGGGATTTAGTAGGTGACAGAATTTCAAGCCACAGGTAAACATCAAATTATCAGAAGAGCATGAACTTTTGGGGGGAAATTCTGCAACTTTATGCATGTGCAGGAGAAATAGATACTTATTTTTAAATATTTAAAAATAATTGCTCAATGTATTTCTCTTCTAGTGAATAGCATAGAATAAAACTCTTAATATTGTATAATCCTTTAGTAGAAGTCCATAATTTTTTTACCATATTGGTTACTTTTTTATGATTAATGCTTAATATAAATTTGACATATATATGATGTGATTATTCCAGTAAATATGCACCATTAAAATAAAATTGTGTTTTTCCTTGGAATTCATTTAATAACTTTTCTTCCCTACAAAAATAATTCAGTTTTTTAAGATGTATCTTTAAAATTGCTATTTTAAACACATACCTAATTAGTGGTCATATTTTTGAAGAGGCCAAGAACATATATTCTGAGAGAAATCTTGAGAGATTAAAATCTTTCCACTGAGACCTGAATTACATTTATCGCTTATCTTGTTGAAAGACAGTTGTTCAAGCTGGTTTTGGTGATGCATGTCTGTAATCCCAGCACTGATGAAGGCTGACAGGAGGATCTCAAGATTGAGTTCAATCCAGCTAACTGAGCAATTTAGGAACAGTACTGGACATTTTTTAAAAACATTTTTTCTCAAAAAAATTTTTAAGAATTTTTTAAAATTAAAGAATTTAAAAGAGCTGATGATATAGCTCAGGGCAAATAATCTGGGTTCAGTTTCTAGTCCTTACCTCATAATCCCTCTTAAAATTGTTAAAATACTGCTATTCTATGGGACCCTGGCTTGCTAATGCTACAGTCTTTCTGTATAAAACATGTTTATTCTTATTCCCCTCTCATAAGAGCTGCTTTTACATGCAATAATTTAATAAAGATGAGCAATTATTTTTTGATTTGGTTTCTCCTACCACATACCATAGTAAAGAAAAAATATTTAATTGCATTAACAACATAGAGACGGTAGATGGCATCAGAGGTAGCCCATTAGTTTATAAAGTGTGATTGTTTTTATGGTTGTGTAAGGGTTGCTCTTCACAAGGTCATTTCATTAGATCATATTAAAAATTAAGGGCTGGGTATTTAGCACAGCGGCATAAGTCTTGCCTTACAAGCATGCAGTCGTGAGTTTGATCCCCAGTACAAAAAAAAAAAAAAAAAAAAAAAAAAAAAGTGAGCATTATTGTAGTTGAATATCTTACTTTGATACTATCAAGTATGCTTTTCAACCTTTTTCTCCTATAAATTAAAAATATACTTTTTGAGATTATCAGAGATTTCAATTGTAATGAATAATTTTCAGAAATACTTTTGTCCAGTAAGACATTGAAGTAAACAAGAGTACAAATCATAATATTCCTCAACAGTATTGCCCTATTTCTTGTAGTATTTATTATAAAATTTCAAGATCTAGAAATTATAGAGAATACATGGAAAAATGAGCCAAGAATGAAACAAAAAGGGTAAAGCTATTAAAGAGTTCTCTATTAAAATTGAAAGACTCACCAAATCCCTAATGTTCTTAACAGAAGGCTAAATAAAGGAAACACTTAAAATTTTTAATAGTGCTCTATCATGAGTACTAACCGAGCCAAATATAAAGCACCAAATATACTGTGATGGTTTTTCAAATATGCCTACACATTCTTTGCCATTCCTTTCTTCTGCATGTGTAGTTTCATTCCCTTCCTTTGTGTGTAAACCAGAGGTATTGATTTCTAACAATAGAAAATGATAGAGATGTTATGTGTCCTCACTACCAAGTTAGAAAAAAATAAATTCCACTGCATTCTATTGAGTATCCACTGCTCTGGAGGAAGCCAGTTGCCACCTTTGAAGACACTCACATCCTATGAAAAGGTCTGTGGAGGGGGAGGAATTATGCTCCTGGCAACACTCATCATTAATTTGCCCACCAGGGGAGTAAATTACCCGGGCAGTTTGGCCTCTGTCATAGTGAAGAAGAGCAAGGAACTGCAGCTCTGGTTGACATCCTCACAGCTTCCTAAAACTTCAAGCCAAAGCCACACTGGCACGTGATTCCTAAAGCCTCAACACATGGTGACTATGAAAAAAGAGAATGTTGACTATCATATAAGAGAGTACGTTCTGGACAAATTATTCAGTAATTACAATGGATGCACATGTGATTCACAATGCAACCATAAGCAGATGACAAGCATATAACACAATAAACACAAATTAAATTGGGTGTCAGTTGGGGAAAAGAAATACAAGCAAGGTCTCGGGTAAACAGGAACAGTAAAAGAGGAACACTGGGATCCTACCCTATTCTATTTTCTTTATTTCCATAATAACTATTATTTTATTATTTAATAATTCTTCCTACCAGGATATAAGGTACATAAAGCCATGGATTTTTCTTTTTATCCAAAATGTCTCAAATATATTTTAAATTGACAAAATACAGAATAGATAGTAATGAAAATTATTGTTGATGAAATGATATAAAAAGCAAAAGAGAAAATTATTGATGAATTATCAGCAAGTGAATAATGATAATTTGCCACAATTCAATTTATCAGATCATCTTTCCTTCATTTGCTTAGTTAAAACATCATGCCTCCCCTTCACTGGCAGCTTCCTGAGCTGACTGTGTAGTAAAACTTAGCTTTTATCTTCTTGTAATCAAGAAAGTATAGGCAAAATACAGAACTGCTCCCCAAAACTTCTGACTTCTTAAAGCTGACAAGGTTTTTTGAGGCATACAGCCAAAGGTTTTGAAGTCACTTGGTCACATGGTCTACTTGGTCCAAACAAGACACATCTTATCACAATGCAACATATTGAAATTAAACTAAAATACCATGTATGGGGTCAGGGATCTAGCTCAGCAGCGTAAGTGCCTGCTTGGCAATTACAAGGTCCTGAGTTGATTCAAAGTACAAACAACAGAAAAAAAAAAAAAAAAACAAACAAACATGGTATTCATGGTGCTATGTATGGATACTGTACAAATTGTTGACCCACTTATAGACAAAAGTCACTTGTAGTCCATATATAGATAAATATATATGTAAGGCTTTCAATAACTGCTGTTTTCTTAATTATAATCACAGAGTTTTAAAATATTTTTATCTTCCCTCAGGATAAGAATCAGTACTGTATTTTTTCATCATGTATTTTCAGAGTTTACGTGAGACTGGGTTTTCTTTAATTATATTTTTCTGTGTTCTGATATATTCAGTTGTTAGGATCTCAGAGGAACTATTCTAAAAATAAAAGTAAAGTAAATCTTATGCCAAGGAGAACAAATTTTCAAGCTTTGTTTGTATCTTTGTTTCTATAGTAATTTTCTATTTTAGACTCAGCTTCCTGGAGAGTGAAACTTGGTGAGGATTCTTCACGCTACCAAAGATGACATTTTGTGTACCTATTGAGACTACGTGAACTTCTCTGAGTAGAAAGCAAGTATGTCGTGTACACCTTCACATATTCCTCCTTGAAATTAACTGAATGCTCTTTCTAGGATTTGGTGGATTCTTTCCTGTTTAAATAACAGGTTAAAACATTTCATACAAAAACACAAAACAAACTGTTTTATTTCTGAGTCACCTCACTGTGATGCAGACAGGTGACTGGGTAGCCCGTCCTGAGTAAGTGTGTTATACTTCAATTCAGAATGGCCTTCACAGGAAAAACGTCATCCATTTGGCTGGTGAGGAAGATCCCAGAAGAGACCTGGTTTGGTGAAAAGTCATGGGGAATTGTGGTCAGCGGTGGCATAGAGTACTATTACCATGAACTGCCCGGTGCTCCTCCCAAGAGCTGCTCATCTGGGTTGGCTGGTGACACTGTCAGGGGACCATCTGCCACCACTGCACCCTCTCTTCTTTTGGCACAATCTCATCCACCTTCTCCTCTTCTTATGCTCTGCCCAGGATGGGAGTGGGGGCAGCTGATGACACCTCAGAACACATTTTTGGAGAGCATCGTCAGGTGCTTCAGTGTATCACGTTTGTTATTGTGAAATGCCCAAATTTTATACTGGTCTGTAGTTCATAGTAATGACAGCTTTTGTAAAATCTGGATATTGTTGATCTGATGTTATGCAGAAAAGCAGCACTTGCACTTTTATGTATGGGGAAGTTAATTGGCAAGAAGACTATTGAGAAAGTCAGGCAGACTTCTTACAACTAGGGTCAAACTGCTTTGAAGTTCTTCACTCTCTCTCAAAAAAAAAAAAAAAAAAAAAAAAAAAAAAAAAAAAAAAAAAACCACTGTTTGGGTTTACATGCAAATTGCACCAGTAAGAAATGAACAGGAGGAAAAGGTGGTCCTGTGCCTATGCTTTCAAGGATATTATGTTGTTCCAACAGCCCACAGAGGATGATCAACAAAAGTTTGGACACAACTTGCCCAACTGACACAAGCTTTGACAAATAGCCAGCATGTTTTATAGCAGTTTACATCAATGGATAATGCAGGAGTAGCACACAAGCACCTGCGATTAGCTGAGGCTCTGCAGCTGGGATTGGATACCCTTCTTCAGTGTACACAAGAAGCACCAAAGATGCCACCACACATTATTTTACACTATTGTGCTTTTAAAACTACGTGGGACTGGGTGATTTAAAGTCTTACATTCTACACCGCCATTATGGCTCCTCACAACATTTCTTTCAAATCAAAGCAGAACAATAGAGCCTGGTTGGTGCTGGACAGTGTGGTGGATGTTGTTTTTCTGGTTGATATTGTTTTAAATTTCCATCCAACTTTTGTGGCGTCTGGTGGAAAGGTCATTTCTGATCCTAAACTCATAAGGATGAACTATCTGTGATAGATCTGTGTCTTGTTTACCTTACAACATCATCAGTGTCTTTGAAAATATGGCTGAGGGAATCAGGAGTCTCTTCAGTTCTTTGAAAGTAGTACATCTATTACTAAAAGGCCATGTAGCTAGGAAACTGGACCACTACCTGGAATATGGAGCAGTAGTCCTTGTACTCCTGGTGTGTTGTTTGGACTTGTTGCCCACTGGCTGGCTGGCTTGCATATGGTATAGCATTGGAGACTACAAGGTCATCGATGAAGTCACCAGCACCATCCTGTACCAGATGACCTTGAGCATTGGGACTCCATATGGTTAAAATTCCAGCACGGGGATATGGGAAGGAGGACCCAACAAGGAATCTCTGTATGTGTCCTCTCTCTAGTTTACCACGACAAGCCTTACAACCATAGGGTTTGGGAACATAGCTCCTACCACAGAGGTGGAGAAGAGGTTCTCCGTGGCCATAATGATGTTTGACTGTCTTCTTTATGCAACTAATTTTGGAAAGGTTACGACAATTTCCAGCAAAGGTATGCCAACACCAACTGATACCATGATGCTGAATAATATTTGGGACTTTCTGAAACTCCCCAAAGAACTTCATGAGTAAGTCATGGATTATATTGTCTCAACATGGTCCATGTCAAAAGGCATTAACACAGAGAAGGTCCCCTCAACCTGCCCCAAGGATATGAGAGCAGATATCTGTGTTCATCCAAACAAGAAGGTTTTTAGTGTACATTCTGCTTTTCAACTGGCCCGTGATGGGTGTCTGCAAGCCTTGGCAGTAGAGTTATGAATCATTCAATATGCACCCAGGGACCTCATTTATCATGCGGGAGAAAGTGTGGATGCTCTCTGCTTTGTAGTGCTGGGATCTTTGGAAGCTGTCCAGGATGATGAGGTGGTGGCTATTTTAGGAAAAGGTGATGTATTTGGAGACATCTTCTGGAAGGAAACTACCCTGCTCATGCCTGCATGAACCTACAGGCTCTGATGTAATGTGACCTGCACATCATCAAGCAAGAAGCCTTACTTGAAATCCTCGACTTTTAAAAAGCTTTTGCCAACTCATTCTTAAGGAACCTCATCCTGACATGCAATCTAAGGAAACAGGGTTCATGTACTCTCCAAAGAAGGATGCATTTGTTGAGTATATGAAGTTACTGAATTACTGAATGACACTTATTTATTGAAGACATTAACTGTGGCAGGCATTGTTCAGACTGGAATACTAATGTCAAAAAAGACAAGAATTCCTATTTTCATGAACAAATGAATGTAGGTATCAGGGAGAATGAGAATGGGAAAATCACTTTCTGATCCTCCAGCCCTTTATGCCATAAAGGTAAGACATTTAATATACATAGAAAGAAATAAAGGAAAACGAAAGGCAGCCTTGAAGAGAACTAGAAAATAAATAAATAAATAAAACCACAAACAAATAAAGAAACAAACAAAAATCCAAAATGGCCACGTGCACTTTTCAGGAGGATGAGAATTGAAGCAAACCTACTGGTTTTGCCTTGGAGAGTGAAATGAGTGTGGAGAATCTGGTCTCCAGGTGTTAATCAAGGTTACCATCTACTCAGTAAGCACAGAGGTTCGGTCTGGTGCAACTCACTTTTCTGGGGTTGGCTCTGCATGGCCAATGCTCTTTGAAGAGTTATCTGCTACATCGCTTCCCACTCTACTCACTTTATTATCCTGCTTACAGAGCCAAGGAGGAAATATTAAAGTTACCTTGAGGATAAAAAAGAAACTCATGGGGGCTGAAGTGGCCCGCCAACCAAAGGGCCAACCTTGGCTTCCCAGCTCCTTACAGAGTCCTTGAAACCTGAGTGCAGCAGCCCCACTGTCCTTCCAAAGTATCCCAAAGCTATAGAACAAATACACTGTGTCTTTTATGTTGCAGAGAACTATAATTTGGTACAAAACTTTGTAGAGCAATTATATGAAATATCAAATATTTTAAAATTGTGTATTTCTTCTCACACAGAAAATTGACATAGAGAAAACAATTTGACCAATGTGAAAAGGTGAAAACATTGCTGGGTATGATGGTTCATGCCTGTAATCCCAGTTCTCTGGAGGTTGAGGCAGGAGGGTCCTTTGACAGTTCGAGACCAACCTATGCTACAAAGTGAGTTCAAGGACAGCTTGAACTATATAGCAAGACCTGTCTCAAAAAAGACAAAAAGAAAAAGAAAAAATAAGGTGAAAACATCAGCTACTAATACACTGGTGATAAAATGAGATAGAGTAAATGTCCATAAAATGGAAATGCAATAAATTATAGATTTTTCATATAATGGCATGTGGGATGTATTTACTAAAATAGTACCATAGAACAAAAATTTTGGTATGAGTAGGTGCCCATGGTATTTTAGGGAAATGAAAACTAGAATTCTAACATAATCTCATTGCTGTAAATAAAATTTATGTATGTATACACACCAAAAATGCTCAAACCATAATCTCTAAATGATTAACTAATGTTACCTCTAGTGGGCCTCTGAGAAGTTTTTATTGTTTTCCAAATATATATGTGTACATTTCCTAACTTTTTGGATTGAGTATCCAGTACTTTTATAATAAATTCATAAGGAAAAATTTGCATTAAGAAAAAAGCTTTCATGTGACTTACCATATCTGTTTCCTAAATTTATCACTTAGAAAATCACGAGTTCCACTTTGTTATTAAAATCCTGCCTAGAATTATTGTGCAATAATATGGAGTCTTAGTCTTAAGAATGAGTAAGTACTAAATGTGCTTTTCAGCAATGGGCATATAGTTAACAACATGGAACTGTTCACTTAAAATGTTTGTATTGTGTTTCCATGTTACCTTTACCAACATAAAAATCATTTTCTATACTACTAGAGTAGTTAAAATTGATGCTCCTGCTTTGACAGGGATTATATTTATCTAAATTCACTCTGAAAGATGGCAAAGTAAGCCAGGAAAGAGGCTAGGGATGACAGGCAGAAATAAAAGAAAAATCTGTAAGTTGTAGCTTGTGACTCGGTACAAGTTGTGCATCAATGATCAAGCAGAGATCAGACTGAAACTCTGGGGATTTCTACTCTCTTAATCCCAAACAACATTTTCTCTAGGAAGGTTGAATATTAAAAGAAATCACAAGCATAGATAGTGAATCCCTAACACAACCTTCAAATACTCCATTAGTAGGTGGGTATTAACATCAGATGAGTAAGTTTATAAAAGAGAGCTTAGATGTTAAGCTATTTAAATCTATCTTTTCTTAATAAAAATTAATCCCCAAAGTAGCTACTTCAGTTATACAACTTTCATTAATCTTTAAGGTTTGTTATTCCACACATATCTTGAAATACTCTGGTAACTTAGTAGCATAGTTGCATGAAAAATAAATTATCTCTCATATGGTGATTTTTTTTCTGTATATCAATTGCTAAAAGGATGAAGATAACTACTCTATTAAAAATCATTTTTCACATTTTCATTGGAGGAATGTTATTTAATGTAATAGGTAATGGAATTCTACAGGGTAGCTCCAGGGTAACGTGAAACCAACAGTGTTCCAGTAATGGCAGCTCATTATAGTCATGTCTAAGAGATTTCAGTATCTAGGCATTTATGTAATCATCTGCTTTTAAAAGAGGTTTCTAGAAATTAAACAATTACTTCTGTGGTGCCTTATAGCTAAATTTATCACTACTCTTATATCATAGTAAATTGCTCTTATTGATTACATGTACATAATGATTAAATTCTGTGGGAAAGTAAACATTTATTTATTGAGCTTCACTATGACAAAGCAAAATTGCTTTGAAAATAATTGTATATAATGAATTGTTATTTTTAAAAAATTATATTATCTGATTATTTTTAAGTTTTTCCTTGTTTTTTTTTTTTTTAATGTTTTATTTTCTCCTTCAGAATCCTGGCTTTTACTAAACTGATTAGTTCTAGAACTTTAAATATGCAGAACAAATTGCCTAGAAAGCAAGTTATATTATTCTATAATATGATTATATTATAGCATCTACCATTGCATGATTATTTTAAGGATGTTTACAACATAAGTGTCTGAGATACAGTGACAGATATAATTCTATGACTAATAATGCCATTACATTTATTCATATTTCTAATTTTCTGTCTAGTGAGGTAAAATGATTTTAAGCTTTTTGTTGTTTTTGTTTTGCAGTGCTTGAGATTCAACTCAAGAACTTGGACTTACTGGGCAAGTGTTCTACCACTAAGCCACATCTCCAGCCCCCTAATTTTCTTTTCTCTCATTAAAAAAATGCTAGTGACTTTTAATAACAAGCACTTTTATCCCACATGTCCAGAATTAATAGAGGTTCATTTGCCAGGACTCTCAAAAATATTTAAGGTTATAATTATATTTTTCAATTTAAAAAAAGGGTTTTAATTTTCTTTTTTATTAAAGAGTGTCTTTCATGCACATAAAAGAGAAAAGTCTATTTTCATAAGGAGAAAATAAATAATTGCCACTTGAAACCTAAGACAATGAAATATTATGTGGAGTTAAAGACCACGAATTCTCTGCAGTGACAACTACGTTAGAACACTGCTCTCAGTGTGCCTTTCCCAGACACTTGGACAGTCTCCTCTTAATGAAAGTAAACCTTACCCGGATTATGGGACCCACTTTGAGAGTTTCTGTTAACCCAAAGCCAGTAACTTCCCATGGCTACCCCCAAAGAGGTACTCTGGGCAATGGCTATTCTTTCTCAAAATATAAAAAATTATTTGCAATCCTATATGTCCACTCACATTTATTTCATATTTCAACATAGAGATGAAACTGATAGAGATAATTAAATGAAAGATCACTCTGATTGGAATTGTAATATGAATATTATTTTTATAATAAAGCAATTGTGGACCAGTAACAAAAATGTATATTTCTATATCTTTTGCTTTTACTAATTATTTCCATCTTTAAAAATTAATTTTATTTTGATGTAACTATAGCATTTATGTTATGTTCTTTAAAAACATGACCTGTACTACATCAATATACTTCATATTTAAACTTCATTGGCTTTGCTAGAATAATTTATTTACATCTTATGTGCTCCTCAGCCATATTAAAAGGCAGAAATGATGTATTACTGGTATATCTCCCAGTGAAAAAGTGTTGAATTTAGCTGTTAAACTTGACATCCTGCAAGCAAAGAGCTCTGTTGTGTGTTTAAAAAACAAAACTTTTGGTAAATTATAATATAAATGTATAATTGTGTATTACAAAAGAATAAAAAGCCATAAAAGTATAAAAATAAAGAAGATGAAGCATAGATGAAATTTGATGGAGTTTACTGAAACTTGATAAAAACCATGTGCCATCTTTAAGAAATCATCAAGATTCATAATTAAACATACAATTAATTGTAAAATATTTGTCATTTTATATTATGTCAGCATTGCAAAGCATATATTGTCTTTTTTGTTTTATTTCTGGTTAAAACTTATTATTTACTCTTAGATAATTTTAGGCAATTAACTCTCTAAATAACATTTGTATATAATGCTAATACAGTACTTGGCATTTGTTTTTATATCTCATATTTATATTCTCAAGTAGTTTAGAAGTATTATTTCCTTAATACATCTAATATTAGAAAGTATCAAATTAAGTTACTGTATGTGAAAAAATTTATTCAGTTAGGGTTTATATTCTGTAAACTAAAGTTAGTTTGTATGAATCCATCTAATTCATTTACAGAACTATGTCAACACAATTTAAAGGGAAGAAAAATTGTTTTGATTTTTTACCTAAAACTAGAGTTTTATTTTCCAATTGAAAAATTTGGAAACCACTAAAAATATTAAAAGATCACGATGTATTTTATTTTTCTTCAGTTAAAATATACTGTTTATAAGACTTCCTAAAATGTTTTGCCTCCCAATTTTTTGTAAATAGTGAAACAAAAAACAATTGAATGCAAAAACCTTTCGTTTTAAAGGCAACGCAGGTTTGTTTGTTTTTGTTTTTTTTTTGTTTTCTGAGACAAGGTTTCATTATATAGTGCAGGCTGGCCTTGAACTAACAGTGATCCTCCTGCCTCAGCCTTCCAGGTGCTGAGATTATAGGTGTGTTCTACCATGCCCATATGGCAATGTAGCTATTGCAAGCTTATTTCATATGGATAATTGATGCCTTCTCAAGAAAGGTACAATAATAAAAAGGCAATATTTTCTGAGTGATATATATATATAGATCCTTGCTCAATTTCCCATATTCACTTTCAAATTTCTTAAAAATATTCTGTGCCCTCAAATTCTGTATAAAATCATGATGCCAGTCATTTTTATCAAATGATTTTCACTTGCACTTTGGTTCAGATAGTAGTGCTTTCCTGTGCATAAGTTTGGTATGTGTGAATTTAATGAGATATCTGAGATTAGGGAACTTTGTAAAGAAGAAAAGCTTATTTATTTCACATGAATGGAGACAAAAGGACAAGGTACCATATTGCTTCAGCCTGGAGAGGACTTCAGGGTGCCTGGCATCACAGGAGGGAGCCTCTGAAGGAGAAAGACCATATCTTCATAGGAAGCTGACAGTGATGCAGAGCTCAGATTTAGACTTTTGTAAAAACTTATTTATACAAAAACTAACTCAGTAAGTCTATTCAAACTACATAATCTTTCTGAGGACATGTTCCTAGTGACCTAAAGACTTCACACTAAGCCATGTCTCTGGAAATTCCGACCATTGACATTACCACACTGAGGACTAAGTATAGGCATGAACCCTTGGAAACAAATTGCATCTAAACTTAATTCTCCTCTCCCTCTGTGGAGTAGCAGCTCCTTGGAATTTCTAGCTCAGTACTTACCGTACTCGCCTGCTTTTACTCACATTGAGTGGGTCATGTTTTCCTTTGGGAACCTTTGGACATGTTTTTGTGATTTTTATTTTATGCTTTTCTGTACTCAAATTAGATTGCTACATTTATGTGTCCTAAAGTGCTCTGTAAGAGCACATTTAATCCTCCATTCTTCAATCACTCTTAATTAGATTCTACTAGAATATTACCATTAACTGGGAGTGTATTACTTCCTCCTCCTAAAATATTCTATTTGTTTTTTCCAGGTTTTAATTATATAAAGTTATCTTTTCCTTTTTTTGATTGGACAAGAATATTTTGCCATTTAACTTCCACTTAACTTTCCCGCTGACTTGTCAAGCAGGAAAGTTACCTTTTCAAACATTACCATTTATTTTCTTTGAAACTCATGGAAACTCATGGAATACATGTAATTTAAAGTATAAGTCTTTCTATTCTGACTGTATCTTTTAGAATATATTGCGTAGAAATGTTTGAAGAGCCTTATATTGGTATCAATGCTTTGCAAAGTTTGGAAGTTACTCCCATAAATATAGAATTAAAGAAATTGATCAGAACATGTCTCTGAGGATAAAATGGGAATTTGTTAATCTTATTACTAGGAAGTTGAGATACAAAATTCATGAGTCAAACTCCCAGTTTAAGAGAGGTTTATCAGAAAGAATTAAAATAAAAACGAAACGCCAGAGAAAGGGATGTGCACTGAGAGATTTCAAAAATCTAACATATTCATGAAATTGACAATTCACATTCAAGGACAGGGCTTTATGAATGTCTAGGTAAAATCTAAGGAGGCTTTAGTTTTGTGTTCTGGCTATAATGAGGCAGTATACAAGCAGGAAGCAAAGGCAAAGCAAAAATATGAACTGCCTGAGTGAGGGTTAAAGGCATGCTGCATAGCAAACACAGAGCCTCTGTAAAGGATGGGAGACTTCATGGACCAAAGCATTAAAAGACCTCTCTTTATAAACATTAGCTTACTACTAAGATCTGAGCAAAACTTTCAGTAGCTCATATGCAAAGGAATATAGACTTTACAGAATTCATTCATCTTATTCAGCAAACAATCAGTAAAAACAGCAACCATCAACAATAGCAATTGATCCTTGGAGAAAGAAGAGCTGATTTTTAGAGTTGACATAATATAATAGTTAAGATACCTAATACTCAAAATATTCTTTAAAAATCAAGAGGTTTAATATGACCTCAGAGGTAGTTAACTGAGGAAGATAATATGCCATTCTAGAAGGCAGAATCATGGAGCTCTAACAGTGCAGGCAGCACAACATACATGAAAGACAGAATCTCAGACTTTAATGACTTATTTTTATAAATTTAATGCTATAACAAATCTAGATGCTTAATATTCAGAAGTTAAATACAATATTCAGAAGTTAAAATGCATTATTATTATAGCACTAATAATTTTATAAAACTTATGAATGCCATTCTAAGTACTTTATAGATGACATCAATTTGGTCCTCATAACAAGCCTATAAAATAGAGACTTATTTTTCCTACTGTGATTTTAAATTTCAGACTTGAAATTTTTTTCTTAATAGTCTGATGAATAAACAAAATAAGCCAAGGTTTCTTTTAATTTCTTATATACTCTCATATAAAACATTCTAAATTAATTTCAAACAAATATTGGATTTCATTAGTACATTCATTATTAAGAAGAGAAAAGTGAAATTTGTATTTGAGAAATTTTGGGGAAGTCAGAAAACCTTTAAGAGATGGGGCCTCATAGAAGTTAGGTCCCTCCGTCCCAGGTTTGAAGAAGAAACTGAGACTCTATCCTTTTTCTGTTTCTTTATTTTATTTATTTATTGATTTGGCTTTCTATCTACCATGAGGTACAAAGGCTTTCTCTGCCTGGTGCTCCTGCCATGATGTACTGTGCCAGCACAGGCTCAAAGCAGCAAAGAATTGTGGGCTGGAACATCTGAATCTGTGAGGCAAATTAAACCCTTTTAAATATTTGATCTCAGATACTCATTTTCACAGTGAAGGGAAGCTTACTCAAATTTGTCCTGAGATAATTTACATCATTTCATTTTAACATCAAAATATTGAATTGATTATTACTTATCACTCACAAGAAACATAATCAGTACATTTTTAAAACTGCAAGTAATTCAAAAAAATTATATTATAGCTTTATGGTGTACACAGCTTTCTGATACATTTGTGTGTTTTTGTTTTTGTTTTTATTTTTGTACTGGGAATCAAATTCACCACCTTGCATTTTCCAGGCAGCAAGTACTATGCCTCTGAGCCATGTCCTCTACCTGCATTTATCATTTTAAAGTACATATACATACACACACACACACACACACACACACACACACACACACACACGTGCACACATGCTTTCACATGACTTAAACATGTTTTTTAGGACACTTCTATTTTAGAATAGCGATGAATTTTACTATAAAAATACTAACTGGATAAAAATCCATGTGGCTTAAACTACAACTTTGCAGTAAGTAAACTGTTTATAATAACATTTTCAATAAGTGATAGAACTCTACAACTGACAAGTGTCAAATTAAAGTTTAGATATTTGACAAATATTTACTATTTACTATTCCCTCTTTCCTTCACTGGATTGTAAAACTGGAAAATATTTGCAAGTTTTGTATTTAAAATTATTAGCTAGGTTGAAAAAGGCCAACCATAGATGCTAAGTTTTCATACCTCCATATCATGGACAATTTTTACTTTCTTAAAGGAGATGGTTTTCTTACAAAGAAAACTAAATACAGGTAGGCCTAAAATAAGGAAAGTGTTTTTCATTGAATTTATTTCTTGTGCATTCAGTCACTCCCAAATTCTTCTCATGGCCTTTGTGTAATTACAGCTACCACTGTCACAGTGGAAGCGGCCCAGGCTGCCTGTGGCATTTCTAAAGCATAAAGCCACTTAACTTTAGGATAAATGAGAAATTAGTAGCATAATTCTGAGGCTAGATTTTATTTCTGGGTCATGATGGCCATTTACTGTTGGATACCAACAAATAAGATACAGATTGTCACCCAGAAGTAAGTTATTGGCCAGGTTTCTACTCACTTTCTGTGAACTGCTACTTAGACAAGTCCTGTTTCCCTTTCAGTAAAAAGGGGCATCTTATCAAACACAAAGTTGTATCCAAAATTTTCTTCATCTCTTCTTTTTTTTTCAGATACTTTCATAAAGTTTAGAATTTAAAATTGTGTACCATCTCTATTCTTTGTATTTTTACCTAAGAAATAAAACTGTCTAAGGCAGGGACGCATAAACAGACCACTGTGCATCATCCCTGCTCAAAATGCAGATAGGAATACTCATATTTTATTCCTTGTGGAAAGCTATTGGTTCGTATATAACCTAAAATAGAAATAATCTTTGGCCACATTTTTGTTCTTTTTTGAGTTTCTAGCCTCATCTAAATAAATGAAACAAACACAAACTTTAAGCATATTGATCATAGTATTAGTCACAAAAGGAAAAAATTGGACTAAAATTTAAATATGATAACTATGCTTAAATAGGAATCAAAACAAAATATTGGGAAAATTTTATTGCCTTTCCAAAAGTAACATCAAAATTTCTTATTCATAAAAATATTTGAAATTATGTAAGTATATGCTTTTGTAAATATATAATAATTCCAGAATTTGAAAAATGAGATAAGAAAATAATAAATATTGCAGTTAATAATTTTATGATGGTTTGATTTTCAGACTTCAGAGTTTCTAAGATAAGTATTAAAATGCAAATGAGAAAAATAATTTGAGAAATGCTATAGCAAATTTAATCATTTTAATCCTTTATTGCATTTTTCTCTGCCAGTTTGAGAAAAAAATAACTATTCAGCATTAGATACAGAACCCTTGACAATGTGATTACTCCTTATAGTCTATTACCACTCATTTTCACTAATTTAACTTAGGACTTAGCCACTCTGAACAATATAAAACATTCTTATTTCTCTTTCTTAAAATTTTCGTTTTCCGTAAGTATCCCTAGTTCTTCCCAGTGCTAGGATAAGCCAAATTTCCATCATATTTCTGTTGGCTAGAACTCAATATCTTATCATTTATCCAGTTTTATGCCTTTCAAGAATATGACCATGTAATTAACATTTTCTTTTAAACAATTCAATAGTTTAGGTCTCCATATCTTGTTTTATTTACTTGTCATTAGATTAAAACAATAAGTATATCTATTTTTTACCTTATTATGGAGGAATTCGTCTGTCTTTCTGACCATTCATCCAGCATCACTCTATTTTGCCCAAAATATGTCAAATCATTTCTCCTCATGATGTGGCTACAATCTAGATGATTTAACTAACAACTTTCTGATAACCTACCTGTTGATAATGCTATGTAAGGAATGGAACAGGGTTATTCTGATATATTTCATGTTGTTTTTTGATAATCAAAATTACTTTCTAGCTGGGCGTGTGGCACATGCCTGTAATTGCAGCACTCAGAGGCTGTGGTAAGAGGATCATCACAAGTTTAAGGCCAGCCTGGGCTACATAGTGAGTTCAAGGCCAGCCTGAACTATAGAGCCAGACCCTGTCTCAAAAAACAAAAACAAAAAATTACTTTCTAAATTGATTTTCAATAGTAATGTTTATCATTAGTAGTATAATTATGATTTTATATATTAGCCACCATTGTAATGTAAGATAACCAGCCCTCCAATAAGCAACTATTTAGACGCTTATAATACATACACTTCTCACTAGCACATTAATAAAAAGGTTAATGTCTCTGCTCTTAAAAGACAGCATTGAAGCTTAAAGAGTTTAACACAAACAGTTCAAAAATAATCGGATCCAGAAATCAAATCAGGCATTGGTCTCCTATCTTTGCATAGAACCTATCTCTGCATAGAACCACAAACATTTTTAAAATATGTATATGAAACACTGTAGTTTATTTTTTTATTGTTGTTACTGTTTTATCATATTGGAAAAGGATTAGTGTAATATAGAGTACACTGAGTGTTGTAGTTAGGGATTGTAAGAACAAGACAATATAAGCCATGTAATTTACAGTATTATTTTACAATGATCACCCAAGGAGTTAAGTACAAAGAAAGTGCAGGAAATCTGCCCACACACTAATGGCCTAGAGAATCCAGCTGAGTTCCTGGAACTCACAGCAATAACTTGCATGATTCCAGCTGAAAGCCTGGAACCCATAAAAGAATGCCTCCCATGAGTCCAATTGGAGGCCTGGGGAGGTCTATTTCATTGATCTGCACTGAGAAGTCTAAAAGTCAACATTGTAAGCTACAAAGCCTCTGCCGGTAGGGTGAATGAACTGTGTCAGTAGGTTGAGTGCTTTGTACTAGAGCCAAGAAATAATACTCAAAATAAGAGCCAGGGCTACCCCCTCAAAAGCGCAGCAGCCATCCCCAGGGACAGCGAGGTCTGGAGCTCGTCTGACAAATCAGAACAGCTCAGTTCATATCAGGAAGTCAGCGTGACAAGCTTATCCTAGAAACTGAAAATCACACACCTTCCTCTCTATGGCCAGGAAGCGATGCTCAAGAACTAGAGCTTCTCCAAAGTGAACCATAGCCATTCTCAGCAACAAGGTCCCCCAGACTGACCCTCTGACGATAACAGCTGAGTTCATATCAGGGAAGCCAGCAGATAAGCTCCTTCAGGAAAACCAACAGCTCCAAAAGAACCAACAGCTCCAAAGGAAAACATCCACTACGGATAATCAACAATGTTACTCTTCCTTCTCTTCTAAGTCTCTTTTTTATGCCGGCAACTTTCTTCAGGTTGCCATTCACACTCAGCTCCATGCTGATCCAGTCCAGCTGGTATTTAAGTTGACCACTAGTTACCAACCCACCATACTGAGTTTTAAAATTTATGAAAAATAGTATCTCTAAAAACATTTAATGTAGTAAACAGAACACACTAAGAACAAAAGCAATACTGAGGAAGAATGAACAACTTTGTCATTGTAACAATGAGAAGAGGTTATCAAGGGATGTTCTGAATTACTCGTCCTTGGGGACCAGTTAAGTAGGGCAGAGGCCATCTGTTTGGACAGTTGGGTACTTACTTGCATAGCATGAAAGAAATGAACCATATGATTTCATGAATTGCCTCTGGTAATATGGTTTCATTTCAATAAGGTTCATTCTCTGCCACATCTAAATCACTTTCTCAGAAATATGACACAAGCACAGATTTTCTTAGCCATCTACAGTGATATATATATACATATATATATATGTATATGGAATACTTAGTTTAAATATTAAGTTTAGATACTTTTACCATTTAAAATAAATTTAAAATCTTAAATCTCTCTAGAATCAGAACTAGTTACAAATAAATTATCTGGCATAATATGTGCATTGCAGCATAACAAGTCTTATTTTTCATCACTTAGTTGCTTTAATTTATATAGAAGTACTAATATTAATAACAGTGTGTTATGGTTTGTTTAGGTATCCCCCAAAGCCTCGTGTGATCATGGGTCTTTTAAAAGATGGCTGAATCTAGAGTTTGTGTTGCTGGGATTAAGGTATGTGGTTTGTAAATCAATCCAATGATTGATTTGACACAGTTCTGGCAAGGACTAAGAGTGTGAGAGTGGCACCCACTCTTAGGCAGGTAGCCTGGATACAATATAAGGTACAGACAGAGTCTTTTCTCCTTTGCTTATTGTTTTTGCTACCTTCTGGTTGCCATAAACTTCTCCTCTGAAGCCATCCTGCCTTGAAGCCATTGATTATGGACTGAAACCTCTATGAACTATGAGCTAAATAAAACTTTCCCCTTTTTAACTTTGGGTGTTAGGTATTTTGTCTCACCAACAAAAGGAATGTATCTAAGACAATGTCTAAGGAAAATACAATACTTGTTGAGAATACCAAATGGAAAAATCCAAACCTTGAAGTGATCTAAGATCTGAACTTTTTGTTGTGCTAATACAGTTCCAGAAATGGAAATGATCACTCTTGATCTCATATGATGGACTGAAGGAAAAATTTAGGTACACTGAAAAAGTTTATACAATCTCCTTGAAGATCCAGATATGGATATATAGATATATAGATATATAAAATATATGATGTATATGAACATAAATGAACAGCATGTTTAAATGTTAAGAGGAATCATTTCCCTTGATTTATCATTTTGTGTATGAAAATATTTCCAGTCCTCCAAAAGTCCAAAATGCAAACGACTCTGACCCCAAGAATTTCAAATAAGGAATTGTAAACTATAGTTCCCAAAACAATTGTCCTATACTTTCAGATCTATATAACATTCATAAACCTTTATAAGAAATCCTAATACTGAAAATGTAGGCAAGGCAGGTTTTCTAATGTGATACAAGATTAACTTTCAGTAGTTTTACATAATGGACTAGAAAAACAGAAAGACAAGACTCATGCCTGTGGTTGAAACTAAAATTGTAGTATTGGTATTGTTATGGTTTGAAAACTGGTGGTCAACTTAATGCCAGCTGGATTACATCAGCATGCATTGAGAGAAGATGCTCCACCTGAGGAGGGTTGCCAGGATAAGTAGGTGGAGAGATGTTGGGTGGGATTGAGGCCTTGAGGAGGCATGGAGGTGTTAAGGAGGCATTGTGGGTTCTCCTATGAATTGCTGTCTGAGCTGTTGGTTCTCCTGGAGAAGCTTTGGTCTTCACATCGAGCATTGCTTCCTGGCTCCGGAGGGGAACACGTGTGCTGCCTGGTCTCTAGGATGAATCATCATGCTACTTCCTGGCACATACCCAACTGTGATTGTTGTCGGAGGGGAGGAGCTCGGGGCCTCCTTGTCGCTGAGGACAGCTGTGGTGCCTTTCAGGACAGCCCAGCTCTTTGTTGTGAGTATGACTTCTTGGCTCCAGTGTAGAACCTGCGGGCATAGACTTCCTGGCTTCCACAGCTGACCCTTGGGTCTTCCCGGCATGGATCCATAAAAGAGACTGGCGTGAGTCCTTCTTGTGGGCTCTGGAACTCCAGTTGGACTCGTGGAGGCATTGTCCTGAGATCTGGGTTTTTACCTGGACTCATGTAAGACATTACTGTGGGGTTTAGATTCTTGACTAAATAATCTGTGGCTTTGGTGTTGCGGATAGATTTCCTGCATTCTCCTGTGTTAACTTTCAGTGACCATTATAAAAATATTATAAACTCCATGTCTGATCTGAATTGTTCTCTGTGTACAACCCCTGACTACAACAGGTATTGACTTCTTGCATATAATTAATTTAGCAAATAAATATACTACTAAATCTAGATAACAAGAATATGAATAAATTTACCTCACATAATACTAATAATAATAATTAACCATAAACATTAGTTATTACCCTGACTTCAAACTATACTACAATTCTATAGTATTTAAAACATTTTATTATTTTATGAGGATATACAGACCAATGGAACAGGATACCAATCCTAGAAGTAAACATACTCATCTAAAGACAAATAACTTTTTTACAAAAGGGCTAACACAATGAACTTGACAAATAAAAGTCTTTTTCATAAGTAGTAGAAAACATGCATAATAATGTAGTGACTCATAACTCCTAAGTCACAAAAGTCAACTCAAAGTAGATTAAAGGCATGTATGGAGAATTGAAACTCTAAAGTCACTAGAAGAAAAAGACAAAAGGCTTAAGAGTATTGACATAGTTTTTGCACAAGACTCTAAAGTAGGAGGAAACAAAATCGAAATTAGACAAATGGAATTATATCGGTTTAGAAAGCTTTTTCACAGTATAGGAAACAATATCGAGTTAAAAAGACAATGTACAGTATGGAAGAAAATATTTTTAAACTATACATTTGACTGAGGTTAATATCAAGGATATATAAGAAACTCAATTAATTTAACAGCCAAACCAAAACATCTCAATTAAACTGGAGAACAGTGCCAGGCATGGTGGTGCACACATGTAACCCCAGCATACAGAAAGCTAAAACAGGAGGATTGTGTGTTCAAGACCTGTCTGGGCTACATAGTGAGTTTAAGACCAGCCTAAACTACACAAGTAGTTAAAATAAATAAATAAAATAAACACTAGCATAAGTTGACATTTTCTAAAAGAAGCATAAATGATCATTATATATATGAAAAATGTTCATTTTAAAACACTTTTTTAACACAAAACTTGGCAAAATAATGAAGTAAAAAAAGTGAAGCTTTAGAGGAGATTCTTGCTTAGATCTTCCAGATCTAAACAGCCACAGAGAACTCTATAACACTTCTGTATTAAAATTAAAGTAATGTAATATTACTAACTGCTTTAATATACTAGAATTACCATATGTCACTGTATTCAAGCCAATGTACTAGTTGTTCTACTTAAAATGTTAGATTCTACTTAAATTGTCTATAGATTCATCAAGGATATGATATCCTAAAGTAATCAGAGACAAGAAACAAATACCAAACCATTTCCTGAGTTACGATATGGAATACACTGTGAATTTTGCACACTCTACAATTTTTTTTGAAATAGTAAATGAGTGAATCATAACTAATTACCTTTAGAAAAAATTCACTCTCTGTAATCTCTCTACCAAGGTGTAATAACCAAAAAAGGCTATTACTTGTACTTGTAGAAGAAAACAATCCTACATATTAAGTCACTTTTCTTAGTTTGGAAGTTTTAGTAGACTGTTGATAATGTTTCAAGCTGTTAACTTTTATTTCACCTACTAAAAGTTGAAGCTCGTGTCATTAGAAAAGTATCTAACTGTGAAACATTGGTTGGTGGGATTACATTTACTTAACTAGTATCCAATTTTTTCATTGATAGTTCAGTCACAAAGGTTTTACCCTAAAAAGATATCAAAAGCTCTGGTATTTCTCTGCCTTTGAAACAAACAAAAATCTCATTATTTAATTTTACTTCTAGGAATCTAATGTATAGATTTCTTAAATGAGTTTTCATTGATTTGTTTGCCTTATTTAGTAAATCGAAGCATAAGCTTGATGAAGAATAGACTGGCATCAACACACAATGCCTTCACTACTGACAAAATGCCAGAGCAAGGCTACTTTAGATATTTGTCACCTTGCTGCTTTGAAAGGGAAATGACACAGGCATTGCAACAATCATTATGAGTCTGACAGGAATGTCAGAGATTCCTGGGGCCTTTTAAAATTTTTTCTATTAATAAACTACATTGGGTTCATGGAAGTACTTCATATTTTCTACAAATCAATTTATAAAGTCTAATTTTATGTAAGCAATACTCAATATTTCAAGTTGGCGGTAAGGACATATAGACATCAGGAATAAATATTCATGAAGTAACCTTGCTGTGTTGGTCAACAGTAAGTGTTTTGACCAATACATGTTACCAAAATTCATTTGCTTCTATTGTCAACTTTTTAATCACACGAGATTATTCATTTTCAAATATAAATATTTATATTGAAATGTAGCTTAGGTAGATAGGGAGTATATATATCTATATCTATATCTATATCTATATCTATATCTATATCTATATCTATCTATCTATCTATATCTATATCTATATCTATATCTATATCTATCTATCTATATATATATATATAGGCTATTATATATTCCATATATATAGATAGATATATATAGATATTTGGCTTACCAGAGTATTCTGAAGATATTTCTTTATTTGTTCAAAGATCTTAAATATTGCAAGAGATTTAAAAATGGAATTTTTGAAATAATTTGAAAGAAATATAAAAATATCTGTTTTAAGATTAAATGAATAATCCTGCATGTGAGTAAATGGAGACAAACCTATAATCAGAAGATGAAGAAAAATACTTTAAAAATGAGAAGAAAAGATTCAGATGAGAAGATATAATATTTCTGGAAAAGAAGATGTGGAATCAGATGTGTAAAACCATGTTTTCCAGTCATTCTTTGAGCAATATAACAGTTGTAATCATTTTATAGTGTATGATGATTTCTAAAAATTATTTTTAAAAATATTAGTATTCTTCTTGTCTAAAAAGATTTTACATTTATTTAAATGCAGGCAAAATGTTGATTTTTATTCACCTTTCATCTCTCAAACTTAACACTGTTACCAGCATATAATATTTCCTCAATATTGAGGTTTTAGACCTACTATAAGAACACTATGATATATAATATTTGGGGCAAATATTAACTATACAAAAAAGAAAAAACCCAGTATATTCTGAACAGAAATATTTTCAAAGGTCAAACTTCTTGCATTTTTATTTGGATGTATTTAGGTAGTTTCTCATAGAATATGTATTTCCAAAACAAGCTTCAGCAGAAGGCATAAAGCTCAGAAAACACATTAAATCAATGAACAGTGAGATTAAATTATCACTTAGAAATGGCTCATAGAATTTTTGAGCTCATGATTAGATAAATGGAATATATTAATATTTCATTATTTTCATGATTTTCTAGACAATTATGGTCACTGTTTTAGTTTTTTAATTCTCAAAAATTTTGTGCCATTAGTTTCATTTTGTTGTCAGGGAACTAAAGTATTTTAAGCACAGAAAATAAGGAACAAAATCATGTTCTAAATTTCAGTTATATGAATCAAAAGTCCATACTGTTTCTACCCTGTCTTGTTGCCACACACCTAAAATAATTTTCATGCAACTGTTTGATGAAAAAACAAAAGAAAGAGGTTTTGTGGGTTTGATTATTTTCACAATTTCTCCTGCATAGTTGGAGCCTGGAAGAGGTATCAGGTGCCTGAATCAAAACTGGTTCTAGTCAAAAGAAATCAAAGAACAAAATCAAACTCATTAAAAATGTAAAAAATATTTAAAAACGTTAATAATCAATCCTGATTTTATTCTCTATTTGTTAAAAGTAAACATGACATAAATTTCAACCTTTTAAGGGCTGTATAGAGGCTTAAAAAACAAAAAACAAAAAAAAAAAAAACAAAAACAACTATTTGAACACCCAAAGGAATACAAAGAGAAATTCACCTCAGAAAGTTTTACTCTTAGCTTTGGAAATAGATTGACAGAAAAGGCAGAAAAATTGTCATCATTTCAAGGTGTCACACAATACCTTAAAAACATGCACACTACAAATAAGTATTTTGTTGTAATTACTACAACAGGCATATGAACTCTACAAAGACCACACTACACATGAGTGAGATACTTAGTTGGTTTTTAATACAGATGCATTGGTGACTTAGTTTCAGAATTATTTTCTGATGTGTCATTCTGTTGAAAATTACATGTGTTTTGTAGTTCTTAAATTTTTTTAGCCATTCTACATTTTATCTCATGTTATGACTTGAATTTGATATTGATGGTCACACTGCAAAATCGTGCAGTGATTTGCCACTCCCCCGCTTAGGTAAACCCTGAAAACAGAAATTATATACTTCTGTGTAATAGGAGAGGGGGGGTTGAACGGAATCAAAAGAGAGAGTGAAAAGAAGAAGAGAAAGAGCAAATGAAAGAAGAAAAGACAAAGGAAAAAAGGAAGGAAGGAAGGAAGGAATGAAGGAAGGAAGGAAGGAAGGAAGGAAGAGAAAAATTCTAACCATACATTATTTTATTTTTTAATGTAAAATCATGCTCCAGGTTCTCAGAACTTCTGAGTGAATACATTTTCCTACATCAGCTTTTCCAGAATTAACCTGAAGTTGCAAACAGGAAAAATTATAAGATCGGATTCAATTGTAAAAGCTACACAGCAATTCAGTCATGAAGGCAATAAAATGTATTCCCTTATATCAATCAAAATGACACAATTACTGAGTGTCTACCACCCACTGAGACACTCTGCAAGACATTATTGGAGGTAAAAGATAAAAAATAGGTAAGATTTAATAATTTTCCAACATTATTTTTTTTTAATAAATTCTTCATTACACTTCAAGATTCTGCAGTACTTTGATATTGAATTAGGAATTCTTCTTGAAGAAATAATGCATCTTAGGAATTTTCTAACATGGCTGTTACTTTGGCTAATTATAAATTACTGCTTAAAAGCTAATTTGTTTCCACAATTTATCTTGTAAAATCCTTTTATATGGGTCATATTCCATATCAATAGAGACTATCTATTGATATTTAAGTGACATATTCTATCGATAGGAACTATCTGTCCCATTTCTATCATTCTTAGATGGAGTTTTTCTATAGGTATTTTTAAGTCAAGTTGGTTTGTCATTTGATATACTACGTCTTTGCTAATTTTTCATTTATTGACAATGTCATATCAGCCTTTCTCTTGGTTACTTTTCTCATCACTGAGACACACTAACCATCTTCCCAAGTTAAGGGAAGAAAGATTTTTTTTTTAGTTCAGTTTGCAAAGGTTTCAGTTCATTGTTGGCTGGCCCTGAGGCATGGTAGAATGCCAGGGGAGTCACCTAGGAGAAAGGAAGGACTGAAGCAAATGGGTGAAGAAATACCAAACAAAAGAGCAGCCCTTTTTCCTGTCCTTTGTATTCCTTCTCTCAGGGTTGAATGCCCTCAGGGAGGGTAGTGCTCACACCCAACAGGGGTCTTTCCATTATCCAAGTCCAGATCTATGCCAAACCAATCAGTGGAATAATACAGTAATCATGCACTCTTGGTCCCAGCATCACATACTTAATTTTAGCATCATAAACTCTAGGTCCAGCCACTTCTGAAAAGCCCTACCTGTGACCTCCTGAGATTTTGTTGGAACACTGAGACACAAGCTATAAAAACATATTTAAGTGTTATTGTTAGAAGACTATTTTGTTTATTTAAATGTATGAGTTTTGCTTAATGCATTTGACTCTCTGGTTAGGTGAAATCCTTTATAATTTCTATATTTACATAATGGAGTGATCTTTTTTTATCATGATGAAATGTTCTTTCAAGTAGGAAAGTAATATTTTCACTGCATTCATGAGGAAACAATTCAGAGAGGTTAAGCAATTTGTCAGAACTGAAATTTTAACTTAACCTTTATCACTGTAGGGTTTATATTCTTTCCAGCTTTCCATTTTCTTTCAAGAAATGTTTTTCATCACTTTTCACACTTTATTATGCAGAGTTAATTGCATACATAAAGTCCATTGATCACAAAGCTTTGTGTAAGTATACTGCATTTGAGAGTTATGAATGTATTTTAAAAGACTTAAGAGCATGATAAATGTATTTACTTTGGAAAAATATATTGAATTAGAAAAGTATACCTTATCCACAGTTTCCATATATTTTACTTAAATAAAAAAGGGCACAGGCTAACTTAGTTATGAATGCATAAGAAAACTCACTTTACAGATAAAAAAGTGAGATATTAAACATGGATACATGGAGAGAAAACTTCTATTTAGAATATATATGCAGTATACACTATAATCTTCTATTCATGCTAGTATCTGATACATACTTATCTCCTAAAAATATGGCATCCAAATTCTACTGCAACAAAATACAATATGACGTGATCAAGCTACAGTTTTTTTTTTTTTTTTTTTTAATTTATTTGTGCTTCTTTCCTCTGTCTAATTAAAGAAAATTGCTACCTCACTTTATGGGGCACTTAAAAAGTGCTTCAGTTAGTACTTTGGCTCATTGGTTGCTCTGGATTGAGTAACTAAAATGCTTTTGAGACATGGGGTTTGTAAATGGTAATGGAAACAACATTTACTAGAGTAGTTCTACTGTGGATAATCAAACTGGAGTAATTTCTGTAGGCAGGTGTTTTACATGTATGAAACCCTCGCCACCTACTTGGCTGCTTTTCTGTAATTTAGTTTTGCAGCTCACAGTGTCCACTGGGTTTTATAGACCTGATGGCTTGGAAAATAACAATAATTCAGAATTGATCTTTTCAGAGTTACCTACTTTTTCATTGGTTTTTCTAAGAAGGCTTCTAATTGAATTTGTCAGCAATAAAAAGGTGGGCACTGACAACTGCTGCCTTGCACTTTATACTCATGCTTAATACACTAGATAAATATTTAAGCAGTAACTGAAAAAAGCTTCTACAGTAGCACCAAGTCAGTTTGTCTATATGGAAATAACACTCAGATTATCCATGTCTCTTAAAATGCAGCCCTTTAGGAATGGTATAAAATGAAATCGCAGTCAACTGACAACTGAGCTCCAAGGGTACTTAGAATGTAATAAAAATATAAAGGCAATTGGGTTTTATATGGATATTGAAGATCTTAATCCTAGCCTGAATTTTAACAGCACAGTCATAATAAGACTTACATTTTGTACACCAAAGTGCTTGAAACAGTGCTAGTACCTCATTTACATTATTAGAACAAGTATAAAAGCACAAAGAGTGAAAAACAGGGCAAAGAAAGCAGAAGATTAGGAGGAAGAAAATACTACAATTCTGGAGAGGCCACCAACTGCCAACATTTTCATAGAATCTTACGAAATGTATTTCTTCTCTGGTGAAGTTTAAGAATGGAAAACATTTTGTTGTATAATATGCTACAATATTCTTTTGAAACATTTCATTTCAGGCTTATTTAAAGTGAAAATTTAGATGTCCTGCTATTAGAAATTCAAACATAGTATGTCTCATATTCCTTCCTTGCTATCAGTTAGCTGATACTGCCCGATCTCTACTTCATGATCTACTTGACTCTACCTTTCCTAAGTGGGTGCCAGGCTCCCTACCATCGCCTTCTTAACATTGTTCCTCAGAAACCCAGAATATGGTGACTAGCACATTAAGCATAGCTACTTGATACAGGCTTAACATGATTTTATCTCAAAATATGTATACAATTTTGTATGGTTTGTAGATGTATACTTTATAAACATTACTTTTAATAATCTAAGAAATAGTAGAAATGTTTGATTTTTAAAAGAGTAATAATATTGATATTTCTTATAAACACTTTTATTTATATTGATTAATTTAAAATAATGGGTAACAACTATGATATTATAATAAATGCATTTATCTATGTAGAAGGAGATAGATAAAAAAGAACAATTCGGGGCTGGGGATTTAGCTCAGTGGCGTAAGTGCCTGCCTTGCAAGCAGGCAGTCATTAGTTCAATCCCCGGTACCGATAAAAAGGAAAAACAAACAAACAAAAAATTCTTTGATATAGAATGCCTAATTCTTTAATAAAATGCCAAACAACACACATTAAAAGAAAACAGGGAAGATTGTATGTTATCAATGGAATATAAAATCATAGGGTAAGCTCAGGTTATTCAGTGTCAAAAAACTCTATGAGATAGTTATTAATTGTGAAAGGTAAACTGCAATTTTAAAGAACAAGAGGAGAGCACTAGTGAAACCTCCCTCTACCTCGAGGACCCCACGTTGGCCTGTGAGACACCTAGAGACATGCACATCCCCAGCTGGAGTACACACCATGGACGGAAGGGTCTGGCACCCTGGAAAAGTGTGAAGCAGAAACACTACTAGCAAAGGGTTGGTTCCCATTCATACTCCTAGGTGAGTCTGTGTAAGAAGAACTCAGTACTCACACAACTGGCTCCACAGGAGGAATTCATGTGATTGGATCCTCCCCTATACGGTGAGACCTGGAAACTAGATGAATGTCAGCCATACAGTAGGACTCTGACTAAGAGGCACATGATGGATACGTGAGACTAACAAGATTGAAAAGATTGAAATATGTAATGAGGTGAAAATGGCATGACAAAAAGGCAAAATGCAATCTCAGACCTCCAGACCATCTTGCACAAGTACAGGAGACAGTGATATAGAAGATTTTGAAAGACACATGTGAAATATCTGAAAAGATAGCAGCTGAGGTATAGAAACGAATTCATGGGGCTGTAGAGGAAATCGAACAGAAATAATCTATCAAGTAAAAAAGAAATGGAAACTTAATGATGTAATTCTCATCATAGCTAGAAAAACATAGATTAAAAAAACTATAGGAGCATAGGAAAATGATGGATAACTTGAATAAAAATATAAGAAAGAAATAGAATACATGGCATACATTCAAGGAGAGATCTAGGAAATTAAAAATCCCACTGAAAGCTGGCATAACTGCTTGAAAGAAATTGAAGACTTTCAGACCTTGAAGACAGGATCATGGCTAGCATGATGAAAGGAAAGCTCTCTTAAAAATAAAGGACCAAAAATAGCCATTAAACAGCTCCAAGCTTATTTAAAGAAAAAAAAATTAAGACTGATATGTGTTGATGAAAAAAATATGAGTTAACAAAAGTTACATAAACTCTATTTGCAGCAATGATAGCAGAACATTTCCCAAGCAAGGTAACAGAATATCATACATAGGTGAGTGTGGCATAGAGAAGCCCAATTAGCTATAACCAAAATAAATATTTATACAGCCATATAATAATTAAAATCCCAGAAATTCAGCATAAAACAAGAATACTAAAAGCAGTCAAAGAAAAGAAACAGATCATATATAAAGCAAAGCCCTTTGGAATCATGGATAACTTCTCAACACAAACCCTCATATCAAGAAGAGTTTGGAGTGAAGTATTTCAATTTCTGAAAGAAAACAAATTCCAACCTAGATTGATCTAACCTACAAAACTATCTTTCAAAATTAATGGAGAAATAAGATATCTCCATAACAAAGAACAACTGAAGAAACTCATGACCATCAAAGCAGCCCTAGAAACAGTGCTGAAAGTTAGAGATAAAAGTGACTATAACTCTCAGAACAACAACAGAAAGAACTCATGCAGGGCCAGCAATGAAACAGAGCAGAACAGCAAGGAACAAACAGCAGGAAAATAACGAGACAAAGATAAGCCAATACCTAACAGTTATTACCATCAACGTAAATGGCTTCAAATTAGGGAAACGGCACCTTTCAAAATATCACCTAAAGATGAAATACTTATGAATCTGTAGATCAAAGGATATAAACTGTCTGTATATTGAAAATTATAGCTCTCTGAAAAAGGAGTTTGAATAAGATATAATAAAATGGAAAGATATCTCTTGCTCAAGGCTAGGAAGAACCAACGTTGTGAAAATGGCTATACTCTCAAAACTGTTATACAGATTTAATGCAATACTGATTAAAATAACATTAGCATACCTCAAAAATAAAGAGAAACATTTCTAAAATTCATTTGGAAACAGAAGAGATATAGAATAACAAAGGAAATCCTGGGCAGCAAAGGCAAGACAGGAGGCATCATAATCCCTGACTTGAAGTTATGCTACTAAAACACTATAATAAAATCAGCATAGTAATGAAACAAACAAACAAACAAACAAACAAACAAACTGAGAATCAATTCACCAGATTAAAAGATGCAGACACAACTACAAAGGCACTCAGATACCTTATGTTTGTGAAAGGGGTCAGGCATGTTCACTGGAAGAAAGATAGCCTCTTCAAATTGGAAAATTGGCTTTCCACATGCCAAAGATAAAACTAGACACATGTTTAAGTGCAAGTAAACTAAAGTCAAAATGGATCAAAGAGCTAAATATTAAAACAGAAACACTAAATGTACTAAAAGACGAGGTAGGCAGAAATCATGAAGACGTAGGGGTAGGCAGAGAGTTCATGAACAAAAGCCAAACTCCACAGGAAGTGTGTCAAAGAATTAACAATTGTAATTTCACTTATTAAAAAGTTTTAGCACATCTGAAGAAATAGCTGAGTGAAAAAACAACACACACACAGAGAAAATCTACAGCCAACTGTCCCTCAGACAAAGGACATCTATCTAGAACATAAAAGGAATTGGAAAAAAAAAAAAAAAAAAAAAAGGTTAGGGATCTAGCTCGGTTGCATTAGTGCCTGCTTGGCAAGGAAAAGGTCATCAGTTTGACTCCCAATACCAAAAATAAAATAAATAAATTAATTAATGAGAATTGAAAAAATAAAACCCCTCAAATTCAAGATCCAATTCAAAAATAATCATCTAAGATGAACACACACTTCATAGACAAAGAAATACAAATGGCAAATAAATACATGAAAAAATGCTTAACATCGCTGGTCATGCATGAAACACAAGTTAAAGAAACACTGAGATTCTATCTCAGCGGCATAAGCGCCTGCCTTACAAACAGGCAGTTGTGAGTCCTAATCCTGGTACCAATAAAAACGAAAAAGACAGAAAAAAAAAAAAAAAAAAAAGAAATCAACAAATAACAAATGCTAGTCGGGCTGTGGGGAAAAAGTAACCTTCTCAATTGTTGAAAAGTGTAGACTGGTACAACCAGTGTAGAAATGAGCATAGAAATTCCTCAAAAATCTAAGATTGGAGGTCCCATTGAATCCAGCTATTCCTTTCTGAGTTTTTTCCTGGAAGAACTGAAAACATATACCACAATGATGTATGTGCACTCTTGTTTACAGTAGCACATTTTGTAACAGCTAAAATTCGGAAACAAGCTGACTGCCTATGAACTGCAGAATGGATAAAACGGATGCGTTATTTTTATACAAGGGAGTACTACTTAGCTACAAAGAAGGATAAACATGAGGCTTTTATTGGTAAATGAATGTAATTTGATCATACTGATAAGTAAAATAAATCAGACTTACATGTGTAAACATATTGCATTTCTAGTGTAAAAATGAAAGGGTAAACAAGATACAAAATTCGAAACAGCTACTGTGAAAGTGAAAGGGGAAGCAACTTTTAAAGGGAAAGTACTACTACTATGGGGGAAAGGAGAAAAGAAAGAAGGTTGTTTGACAGTTTTTGCATGCCTGTTTCTTGTAATCTGAGCAACTATTTTGAAGACAACAATATATAATATATTAACCATTGCTAATTTATTATTTTGTTTTGAAATTATGTTTCATTGTTTTTACTTTTTTGTTTTAAAATAAAATAAAATAGAGCAATATGAGTCTTTCATTGTAGCACATAAAATAATGTGAGAAATATTATTGCAATTTATTTACTCTGTGCACTTGCAAACATTTCTCTAGGGTATAATTCTAGAACATTTATTGGAAGGTATTATACACTTTTAGCCAAATTAAAACACAACAAATTCCCTAATTTGGTGTTTGAATGCACATTTCTCTTAGCAATTTGTAAAAAATTCCAATTGTTATAGAATATTGCTTCCCTAACAATTAGTGAATCAGATTGTTTTTTTCTGTTGTCAAACTAGTTGAGACAGAAGTTTCTCATTACATTTTAATTTGCATTTATCTTACAGTTTTCATGTTGTCACATAGGTATATGAACATCATGGTCATTTGTTTGTTCAGTTGTATTTATATGCCTTCCTTTGCATTAACTTTTGGTAGTACTTTGCATGGATTGTGTTATTTGGTAAGTTAATGAGGTGTTCTGAGTTCTTTTGAATGACTATAAACCATGAAGTACTTAGCTGGAGAAAATTGATTAAGCTATATTAGTAATTCATCGATTTGTAAGTACCTCACACATTCAGGAAGAGTGATTCCCAAAATAAATATACTAAAATATATCAGTTAAGAAAAATGAGTCATTATTTTAGGAATACGTAAATAAATTATAGAACAGAATAGTGAATCCAGATCTAGGTACAAATTGATGGAGGAAAGGTGGAAGATTGAATAATAATAGACCAGAGGATAAAAAGAAAGGGAAGATAAAAAAGAAGAGAGGAAAAGAAGGCAAAAGGAAGACAAGGATAAAAGATGTAGTGGTACTATAGATGCCACTTTAAAGTAAAATTTTTTCAATGGAATTTAGAGACTGAGGCTGTGGATACCACTGTGTGTCTCTTCCACAGAGGCCAAGTCTGAAGCTGCATGTTATCAGATGTAGATATTCTCATATCTACCTGCCAGGGTCAGAGCTCCTTAAACTTTCTAAAGTTAGATGCTTCCTAACATGTTTTATGCTTATCATGTGACTAAAATATCTGAATTTGTTTATGTCTCTAATCTTTTGAAAATCTTCATTCTCAAATATACCATTATTCTTACAAAAAAATTAGCAAGATTTGTGATTCTAGTATATATGTGATACATTAGATACTGAGTTTTTTAAATGTACTTTTTTATAAATTATTTGATTTTCAGTTCATTTTTTGAAATAGCAAATCAAATCCCCAAAGGAAGTATCATTTCAAATAATTTAACCTGGAAGTCTGATGATATCCCAAATCGCAGGTATCTCTCAGTAAACTTTTCTAAGGTACAAGAGTTAAACTTGAAACTATAATTGGAGGGGTTAAACAAATAAGAATAAGAACGTTCCAATTTTCTCACAAAACCAATTTTGCAAATCAAATTTATGTAATTAGAAAAATAAAGGAACTTTGTAGGTAGGAGTATGAGTTGATTTATATAAAGATTAGAGTTCATACAACAGTGTTTAACATTTTTGATATTGAATTCAGTTTTCAGTATTGAAAAAAGACTGCAGTCACTAATCAACTGACTTTTATAACCTGAAAAAAGTCAGATTTTTGCTAAAAGGCATGATTACCTCTGACTTTTGAAAAAGAATCTTATATATAAAATATTAGAAAAAGAATTCTACCACTTAATTTGGAATTTTATTTCCTCTCCCTAAAATGAATAAATTTGACTCCACACGACCCAATACTCCTGGTTTAGACATATACCAGTATTGCTTGTTTTCATGTTCGTTATCCTACTAGAATGCTTTCAGAATTTGATACTTGTCATTTAATATCAATATAACTGAAAAACTCTATGTTTTCCTTTATACGTCTTTTTTTGTACTAAGAATCAAGCTAACCACCTCGCGCTTGCCAGGCAGGTGCTTATGCTACGGAGCTAAATCTCTGGCCTTATCCCCTCTTACTGATCACTTGCTTTATCTGAAAATTCTTACTTGTTTTCTGTATGGCATTCATTACGTCTTCTCTGAAGATTTGCTTGAGTTATACACTCCACATTGCTCTTACAAACTCTGACAAACAGCGATTTGTTTGTGTCTTTCTATGAAACATGTCTAGCTGTTCATCATCAACCCTCATTCCCGCCAACACAGGCTATTTACTTCTAATAAACCCACCCCTCATTTTTAAATACAAAGATGCATGACGATGGCCACATTCCCAATGTGATCAGTGGCACTTGAGTGAGTATGACTGTGGTAGGTTCTAAAGAAGGTATCAGGCATGAGGCAGTCAGACATCCAAAGGGAACTGCTTATGTAACAGTTATCTAGTAGACGTCCTGTAATTTTGTTAATAAACTAGAAATAAAAATTTAGGAAGGCAGAGATACAACTGAGGGTTTTTCCTGAGTCCTTAGCAACTTATATTTCACAGAATTAATCAAACTTATGCATCTGAACCTTTTTGTTTGTTGTTATATTTGACAGGTAACCCCTGTTACCCAAGGTGATGTGCTCACTCATATCTCTTACTGATACAGCACACTCAGATAGAGCGTGCTATTATGATTTGGATCTAAAATGTCCTTTTAACTCAGTATAAAAAGTTATGGGGAGCTTTTGGAATGTGATTGGCTATAAAATTTTAATTTGATTAGTGAATTAATCAATTTATAGTTTCAAACTCTGATGGAATTATTTGCTAATGGTAATGGGAACTCTTGGACATGTGGCCTAGTTTAAGGAAGCACATCACAGGAACACTATATCATTTTTCTGGCAACATTCCCCTCTGATTCATTTCTCTCTCTCTCGATCGCTCTTTCTCTCACTCTCCTCTTCTGATTCATTCCTCTGCCTCTGTCTCTGTCTCTCTGTCTCTCTGTCTCTGCCTCTCTCTCTCTCTCTCTCTCTCTCTCTCTCTCTCTCTCTCTCTCTATCTATCTCTATCTCTATCTCTCTGTCTTACCCTGCACCCCTTGGACCCCAGAATGCAAGTTTTTTTTTTTTTTTTCCTTTGTCTAGTTTTTCTGCCACATTTCTGCCTCACCACTCAGGCACAAAATAATAAAGCCAGTCCACCACCTCCTGAAAGCCTGAAATTGTGAGCCAAAATGGACTTTTCCTCTTTTAAATTGACTTTCTAAGGTATTTTATCACAACAGAAACCTGACTAACACATTCTAATGTGTTTGCACATAAAGTAAGCAATAAATACATATTTACTGAGTGAAAACAAAAGTCACTTTCCTTCTAATATCCTGATGCTATCTCACAAGAATATTGTGGTTACTTCAGGAAGTGGAAAGAAAATCAAGACAAATGATACTTATATTGCACAGATTAAAAATCAGCCCACAAAAGTTTTATATAGTGGATATTTCTTTCTTTCTTTTTTTTTTTTTTTTGTCTTTTTGAGACAAGTTCTCACTGTGCAGTTCATACAGGCCTTGAGCTCACTTTGTAGCCTATGCTAGTCTCGAACTCACAATGTTCTTCCTGCCTAGCCTCCTGAGTGATTGGATTACAGGCGTGAGCCGCGACACCACTAAAGTGGGTATTTCACCTTAAATTTTGGGAGAAATGATTAAACTAATTTATTTGTTTAGGTTGTGTAGCTGTTAAAACTTACACTGAGAGAGTTTTATTTTAATGACTAGAATAAATAAAATGCTGAATTGGTGTTTTTAAAATGATTTCTTACATTGTTTTTCTTTTCTCAGCATTTCACTTTTATAGGGCAGAAAGCCCATTGAATTATACTATTATAATTAGAATATTCTTTGAATGTATTTTACGCTTTAGTATTTTTATGCCTCCAAAAATCTTTACAGTGCTGTTACATAAAGTTGTCCTTCAATAGGAATGTATTCAGTGTCATAATATAGTATTTTACTAGAAATATATATATATATATATATATATATATATATATATTATTTATACAAGCTTAAAATGTTCAAATAAAGTAAAAATGATATTTTATTTATGTATGTATTTTACATGTCTTTATATTTAAGAATTTTTAGACATTGAGAACAATGCCTAATTAAATTTTGTAAATCACTAAATATATTTTGTATTAGCCAGCTTTCTCTTGCTGTGATAAATGCCTGATGCAATCAATTTAAAGAACAAAAGATTTATTTTGTCTTGGCTTTGGGGTTTTCACAACCAGGAGGTTTCCTGACCTCCTGGTTGTGGGCCTGAGGTGAGGTAAAATGCAATGACAGAAGGCCATCGACAAGGGAACTCTTCATTTCATGGAAGCCAGAAGCAGATAGGATGAGAGATCAGAGGAAGGGACTAGATAAAAAACACATAGTCTTCACAGCCGTGATCCCAGTGAGCTGCTTCATATAGTAACCTAATCGTCTATTCAACTATGAACTCCTAACAGAGCAACTGATTGGTGAAGACATTGTCGTTATTATATAATCACCCCACTCTGAGCACTGGGGAACTCGTGGTCAGACACACAGTACATGAGTCTTTGGGGTCAGTTCACCATTAAACCGTAATAAACATGCTGTGCAAAAATGCATCACTGTTATGATTAATTGAACTAGAACTAGTACTTTTATATGTACAGACAGTAATATGTATGTTTTAAAATTTTTCTTCAGAAATCAGAAACCACAATTTTTCAAAAGTCGTTTATTACCTCAATAATTTTATTTATCACAGGTTGACAAAATTCTATACACTTTTTCCAAAGGAAGAGTCTAAAATAATCTCAGACATTAATTTCCATATAGAAAAACCATAATTTAGCTGCATTAAGTTCTTCGCAAACTGTTTCAGACAAATAAAAACCTCAAAGTTTCCATTGGGAAAGGACTCTGAAGCTGCAAGCTATGCTATAGGCAAGTACTTCTGAACAGCGAGTCTACACTGGAAAGGAAAGACTCCTGATGGAGACCACTGTGAAGCAGATCTGAGAAGGATTTAAAATTAACTAATTGGTTTTCTGTGCTTATCTGTGAGTCTGTTCTAGGCCTAGGCCCCTTGTATGAAGATGAGCATCAAATTCATAGTAAATGAACTTCTATGAATCACTGGTCCTAGCTCAGACTACAAAAAGAGAAATTTCTTTTACACAGGAATTTACTAAAAACAGGCCTATGCAATTTATAAGTGAAAAATGCTTTGAAGGTCTAATAGACACTGGCTGAATGTATGTGTAATTACCTTAGAACAACGGTCTACCATGTAGCCAACACAAAGGGCTCCTGCTTCCCTTATAGAGCTGAGAATTCCTCAACGTCTTATAGTGTCTTACCCTGCCTTATGAGGGGCCAAATAAACAAAAGGGTTTCTTTTTACCATGTGTGTCACTGTTCAGGCAATTTGTGGGGAAGACATTTGTTACAAAAAATGAAAATTAATGCTGACTAATGGCACTGGTCTTAAAATTAAACAAACAAGTTCCAATTTGGAAACTAACCAAATAGATTCAGATCCTAAAATTAAACAAATAATGATTAAGATGGGACATCCAAAAGAAAAAGGACTAAGAAAAACAAGGAATCAAAAATTCTGTTAGGATTTCACCTAAAAAGGACAGGTATGGTATTGGATATCAACAGGGTTTTTGGCAAGGGTCATTGATACTACTCCCCCCAAAACAGCTCTGCCTTTACCATGGAAAACTGAGGAGTCTGTTTGGGTAAATCAATGGCCCCTTAACAAGGAGAATCTAATTCAACTTCACCATTTAGTTAAAGAACAATCATAGCTGGGACATTTAGAAACCATAGTTATTCCTTGGAATACTCCTGTTATTCCAAAAAAGTCAGGCAAATGGATGCTGCTACAAGATTTAAGAGTTGTAAATGCTTGTTTACTTCCTATAGGGGCGCTGAGCCAGGATTGCCAGATCCAACTGCAGTTCCCTCTCATCATAACTGATTTAAAATGTTACTTCTTTAACATTTCTCTGTTTCTCACAGATAGACCATGTTTTGCCTTTTCTGTGCTTAAATTAAACTTTAAAAGGCCAGTACCACTAATAATGTGGGGAAGAGGCTATGCTTGTGTCTTAACATGTGAAAGACCCATGTGAAATGTACAACCTAGTCAGGAGACATGACCAGTGCTGCTGACAGCTTTGTGTGATGGCTTCACCAACCTGGGCCCCCATACCCTACCAATTAGCCAGGATATCTGCCTCCAGCTCCCCTGAGGGAAAAAAGAGAGAGAATGAGTAATTCAGTGAAACGATATCCAAGCAATAATTCATGAGGCTTGATACATAGTTACCAGAAGAGGAATTCCACCAAACCTTGAAAAATTTTTGGTTGACTTAATATCTCTGCTGGTAGTATCTGTATGTATAACACCTGTTTCAGGTGTCAAGTATTGGACTTATATCCCTAACCTTCCATTACTTAGACCCATTACTTAGGCAGATCCTCCACCTGAGATTTATCATGAACCATATACGACTGGCCTTAAGTTAAATGCCATTCCAGGGTCAATCATCCCCATTGATATACTATAAAAGGTAACTATTAATTATAATTCTCATTTTGTCTTTCCACCATTATGTGCTGAAGATGTTAAAGTTCAACTAAAACATTGCTAAGTTGCTCACCCACAAACATAGGTGGAGCACTCTTTAGAGCAGCTGGTTGTTATCACCCTGGGATCTATACCTACCCCAGAAAGTGTGACAGACGTATAGAAGCCAAAGGCATCTATTTGCTCTGTAATTAGAGTTTAATGATTCATGAAGATGCAGTTTGGTCTTGGGCAGTTCGTTGGGCTGAGGCAAGAATTAAAGGGAAAAATAGGACAATATGAATTATTGATTGGAGCCCAGGTGGAAAAATCATTGATAAAGAAAAAAATAAAGAACCACGAAAGATTCTAAACCGTACATATTTAGATGATGTTACTGAGCAATCTCTAAGTAGGCAATTTGTAATTGGAGTGGCTTGGGGCTCAGTACTGCTATGTCATACTTAATCTATGGTGCACAAGAAGGACCAGTACAAAGGTCTTTCTGGAAATTGGCCTTACCTTTTATAAAAAAGGAATATACGGACTGGCAAAAGCATAAATCCAATAATAGGAAAGTTCTTAAATTAAAACATTAAAGGCAACCTTCCATTTGCATTTATAATCCTTATTATTTTTCATATGGCACTGTACCTTGGAATGTTAATTCTTTAAATGATCAAATTATGCCTTAAGCTACAGTATAAGACCAGGGACTACTTAGTGACAGACATTACTAGTAATGGGTTGCATGGCAGGATTTGGATACCTGTTAATTACAATGAAATATGGTCCTTCTCTCTGGCATTGTGTTTGCTACATATACTAGTAAAACATCTGACCCACAGAACAAAAAGAAAAATGCTTGGTTTAATTATTACTGGATTATTTTCTCTGGTTCTTCTAATTTTCAGTGAATAGTTTCTTTAGTGGCCATAACACATTCTATACAAATGACTCATTTCATAGATAATTAGACAAAGACTGCTGATGAAGCATGGAAAATACAACCCTAAAATAGATGTTAAATTAGAGACTCGCCTTAGCATTCTTGAAACTTCTCTGTGATGGATGGAAGACAGCTAGTACAAGGATTAAAATGCCATTACAAGGCCACTCTTTTCTACATAATTCCCTTGTCTTGTAACAAATTTATGCATCCTTGGGAGGTTATAAAAATCTTATATAAAGAGCTAGCAATCAAAATATTACTATGCATAGTGACGCCTTCCAGAAGGAAGTGCTGTCATGCCCTAACAAACCCCAAAATTTGACAAATAAAGTCAAAATTGGGACAAATTTTATGATGCCTTATATCAATTAAATTTATCCAACTATCTAAGGGTACACTTTTGGCTTTATATTTGTAAGTCTGGAGTAATCTCTGTGTTTTTCTGTATTCTATTCATAGTCTGTCAAAGAGGAATCAAGATGGGCCAACTCCTAGACAACATTCAATCATGACTTACCCTGATTCAACTTTTATTACGAAAACAAAAAGCAGTAAATAATGCACACCACTATGAAGCCCCTCTGAATTTAAAATTAACTGTTTGGCTTTCTATGTTTATCTGTGACTGCCCTAGGCCTAGGCTTCTTGGCAGGAGATAGGCATCAGTTTCATAGGAAGTGGACCTCTATGAATCACTGGTCCTGGCTGAGACCTGTAGTGGTCTGTGATGCCAGTGATGCCTCAAGGGCAAGAGAAGGCCACAGCTGAGGATTCCTGGTTCCAACCCCAATTAAGAAGAGACTGAAGCTACAGACATCTCACTCCTGCTGTCTCATTCCCACCGTAAATGTCATCATGGAGATGAAAGAGTTCTCCTAAATTGGCATAACTTACTACTTGTAGAAAGTTTTGAAGTGACTCCCAAGGTCCTGCTCAGTTCCTGCACTTTTCTTAGAATCCCCTCTCCTTGTTTGAAAACCTAATAAATATGGCCCACCCAGAGAAGCTCTTTATCTCACTCTCCAGGTTCTCAAACTCTGCTAGAGGGTTTTGATCCTCCTGGAGCCTAAAATTTTATTGTCTCATTTATTTAAGCCTTTGCCACACACTTGTTTGGGAAACTGGGAATCATGGCTGGGTCCCTGATAGACTCCTATCGTTCCTCATTGGGAAGAAAATCAATTCTCTACATGTATTTTCTGTCTAGTTGAGAAAAATCGAGTGATATAACTTTTCTCTCAATTAGGCTAATATCCATATTTTAATCTTTAAATGTTTCACAAACCTTTGCATTTATCACTGCATGGTTGAACAGGTTTTGCTGGATATTGCTGAATTGATCTTGGTCATACTTCGTTAGTATAAGAGCGTTTTAGAATGGGTGTTGGGGAGATGGGGATTTAGCTCAGCGGCATAAGCACCTGCCTTGCAAGCAGGCAGTCGTGAATTCGATCCCTGGTACTGATAAAAAAGGAAAAAGACAAAAAAAAAAAAAAAGAATGGGTGTCGGCTGAGCATTCTTTTTAACTTGATCATGATTACTAGTCAACTTTATTATCAGACCTCAAATCAAATAATTTTGTTCTGACAAGGCTTCAGAGTCACTATAGAAGTAAGCAGTATTCAGTGTTATATTTAATTCCTAAAATCACTTTATTACTAGCATCTGCACTTAATTAAATGGTGCTGTGTATTATGAGCTATATAAAAAAAAAAAAAAGTTTCAGAAATCTTTAAGTTCCAAAGAAAAGATCTGGTAAAGAAGAAAGACTTTAATGAGTAGTAGACATATTTTAACTAAGTTGTACACTATTTATTTCAGAGTCACGTGTACTGTCTATACTTTATATTGACGGTAGTATATTTTCTTTTTCTTTTTTTTTTTTTTTTTTTTTTGTACCAGGGATCGAACTCATGACCACATGCTCACAAGGCAAGTGCTTATGCCACTGAGCTAAATCTCCTGCCCAGTAGTAGTATATTTTCAGTCACTCATAAATTTTTAAAATAGTTTTAAAGTCTTTCTTTTTATTGTCTTAAGATATATATGGCAATAAATTTTATAGGAATGTGTAATTATGATAAACATTTTAATTATTGTTAAATTGTAATTATTTTTATTTAAAGAATGGTTTTAATTTATTCTAGAGTAAGTATGCAGTATATAAATAGAGGCTTGTCAATTCTGTTTAATAACTAGGAAGGTAATTCTCCTCTGAAAGACATTTCTATTTATTATTTTTATGTTTTCTTGGTAACTACAAATGTTTCGTATATTGAGAAAATAACATCTCTTCGTATATAAATCATTTATGACTACAAATTCACAACACTACATTGCAATTATCTAATGAACTCTTGTAATGTGATACTCAAAGAAATTATAAAATGCTGTATTCTATTTAGCACTATAAATCAGATGTCTCAATTCACTACTTCTTAATGTTCATCTCTGATACATTTACACATTTCAACAATTTTCAAGAAATCTTGAAAGTTATGGACACTCAGAATTTTACCTGAGAAAAATAAATATAAAATTGTGTCTATTTAAAATAAGCATAACACCTACTATTTGGCAAACAGAGTTGAACTGGTTTTGCTGGATATTGCTGAATTGATCTTGGTCATACTTTGTTAGTACTTATAAGAGCGTTTTAGAATGGGTGTTGGCTGAGCATATTCCAAAAAAAAAAAAACACATTTTAGATTGATCTCAGAAATTTTTAAGTTTAGGTAACTTTTACAATTCTCATTCACTTTGAAAAAAAGAAATTGAATATTTGAAGTCGTCGCTGGAGAGAATTGTGCTGACTCCTACATTGATGTTTGAAGACTTCAAGAAATAATTTATTCACCACAATTAAGAGAAAAGGATTCCACGGAGACCATGTGAAGACTAAATGTCTGTGCTACCGAGGTGTATGCAATTTAATCTCATCCTTTGAGAAATACAAATGGTGATAAAGAATCCTAACAAAAAGGAGCCCAGAAAGGGATGGATCATCTCAAGAAAGAGAAAGTAGAGGTAAGATAAGATGCTTAGAGCTAAGGAAGTGTTAACCAGTGAATCTCAGAAGGGTTTGCCATGTACATAAAATACTCTGCTTTAAAATATCTCTAGAGATTGATGACATTTCTGAAGAAACCACAAGTGTACTGACGAGAAAGGAGCAGCTTTAAATACCTCACAGGCCAGGCCAGTTGCATGAACTAACAGCCCTACCTGCAGCTGCCTTTGCTATTTTCTCCTACCGTTTTCACGTTGCCTCTGGCAGCTGGAGAAATCCTAATGCTACAGTGTTTGAACAGAGAGGGAAAGAAGTTGACCAGTTATTCTTCCTGGACTACTTGACGTTAAACTGTCCCAACTTACAGAAAAAAGAGATTTACACTGGAAAAATCCGTGGGATTGATATGAGTTGACACAACCTCAAACATCTGAAAAGAGTGAGGGTATTATTTTCCTTTGTTTCTTTAGATAGATATAGATATAGATAAATTAATTATAAAGGAAATTTGTACCAGTACCTGTTATATATCTTTTCCCCATTCCCCTCCTCTCTGCTCAACCTCTTTCCTTCCTTATTCACAAAAGCTTTGATTGCATTTTTCTTTTCTCCTTTTTTCTTCTTCCTTCTTTTCTTTCTTCCTCCCCAAACATAGTTCCCTTTTTGTTTGAACATTTTCTTTATTTTTCCCTTGTGTAAATACTGCATAGTTTCTCTGTTGTGAGAAACCAAAAGTATAAATAGGGACCAAAATGTGTAATAGATATTATAGAGTACATATTTTTAATTGCAGGATTTCCAGAAAAATCAAGGAGGCTGTGTGAGTTTCTCAACGAGCAGGGAATTAACATCTTCATACTGTGAACTTTTACAAGACAATGATAAGCAAAAATGAACTTACTTTATTTTTATTTTAAAAACAAAAAAATGATGATACAGATTTTCAAAACAAAACAATAGTAGATTAATAATGGTTAATATATTGTGTAGTATTATCTTCAACGCAGTTGTTCAGGTTCCAAGATACAGGCATGAAAAATTATCAAAAATGTGAACAATCAAAATACAGACTGTTCTTTGATGAACTAATAGAGATTAGCAGTACAGTTATCTATCTTGTGTGTGTGTGTGTTTATGTGTTTGATCTTTTTGCTTCTTTTTTTTACTCCTTTCCTTTACCTCACTTGTCTTTTTTTTTTCCCTGTAGAGCGTTTTTTTTTTTTTTCCCCTTTCCCTTTCACAACATCTGTTGTATATTTTGAATCTTATTTATTATTTCAGATTTTTACGTTAGGGAGACAATACAATGTTTACACATATGAGTCTGCTTTATTTCACTTATGACTATGGTCTCAGATTGCATTCACTAATCCACAGCCTGCGCTTTTTCTTTGGAAAGGTTATACTGTAGTAATGAGCTTGTCTTCGTAAGAGGGCACTGTTTCACAATACAGCAGCACAGTTTCTTGGAAACTGGCAAAGTCTGAGCTGAGCACTCTTGCAGTGTAGTTCTACAAACACGAAATTATCTGTCATAACTCTGATGCAAACCATGTGGTGGGCTTGAATTCCAGGCACAGTACACATTTACAAGAACTATTTCCTCAGAAAAAGGAAGCTGTGGTTCCATAAGTAAGGAAGATTCTTGGTTTAGTGATGACAAATTAAAAAAAAAAAAAAAAAAAAAAAAAAAAAAAAGACATGAGGATATAAAATTGCAACAACCACAAAACCTATAGTACTTCTCAGGTGACAGAGAAACAGCTTCAATTGATTTTAGCATCCCATTAAAGCCGGCCAGCAAACCAGGGAATCTATTGTCTACAATAATGAAACATTTCTCTGGGGACTTGCCCTTGGTAGAATAAATAAAAGAGGGTAATTCCTTCTATTAATTCAGGCCACTGTGGCCATCTATAGGAATAAAGAGCCAGATTCCTGAAAACATTCACTTGATGGAAAGAAATCTTCTATAATTAAACAGAAGGGAAATATACTATGATCAATTTTATTGTGTCAGACATCTGAAGGCAATCTAAATTTCCTCTTGTAGTATTTAAAAGTGTATTGAATAAATAAAAAGGGATTTTCAATATTATGTTCAAAACAGTTATTTGACATTAAAAAAATACTATTAAATCTGAAAGAAAAGAGGAATAGAATTTGACTTTCTCCAAACCATAAGGAAAACAAAAGTTCTCTAGTTCACAGATATGGCCCAGCACCTTGGAAGTATACATACATATATTGCAAATATTGTGGTCATGCTGAATTTGTGTACATAAATATCAAATAATTTAAGTACAGTATGCCAAATGAGCTATTAAATGTAAGAAGGTTAGAGAATACATGCATTTGATCATTACACATGGAAGCAGTTATCATGACCTTACAACACAGAACTTTATTTTCTCTGAAATCATTTATTGGAAAAGTTTGAACATTACAATTGTCAGGACTATGGGATAAGGTGTAATGGCTTTGTGAAGATAAATATACACTTATCAGGCAATATCCTCTGTATTGTTTCTAAGACTTCTTGTACATCCACAAACCACGGATGCTCACATCCTGTGTATTAAATTGAACAGTATTTGTATTAACCTACACACTTCCTCACATTCATTTTAAATCACTTCTAGATCACTTATAATACATAGTATAACACAGGTGCTATGTAGATAGCTGTTAGCTGTATTGTTTAGAGAATGACAGGAACAAGAAATGTGTATGTTTTCAAATGGAACAAATGGATGTTTGTTTCTTAATATTTTCAATCTGTTATTAAAAATCTCTCAGGACTTATGCTTATAGAGGGTTGACCATATATATGTTCGCTAACACTGAACTTAAAATGTTGGAGATTGAAGTTTACAATAAAAATATACCAAATAAATGGTAAAATAATTCAGTATTACCTCAGAGATGGAAGTGAATTAACTGTTTTCTTTTTGCTTTAGACTGGGGGATATGTTTTCACTGAATCATCTCAAACATAGCTTAAAGAGTGATTGTATTCCAATTTTAAACTCCCATTACATTTCCCTAACTATAGGATTGACAAGGCTCCATGAGTAAACTGATGAAGAGTGAGAAAGTATGAGAGGAGTTAAAGATGCTTTCAAGATTTCTTTTTGGGAAACTGGATAGAAGACCCTTCAAACTGTAGGAATGGGAAGAACTAAACGATGGTTTGTGGGAAAATGTTTGATTTTAATATATTAGAGGTCAAACAACAAATATATTACCAAATAGTTACATTCATAGCTTCTCAAGAGTGAGGTTTTAGGTGGAGATATTCACTGACTGTCATGAACTTGAAGCTGCAAGAATAGGAGAGTTCAACCATAAAAGTTACTAACAGAAAAGAAATTGGCAAGTGATTGTATGAATGCTAACTTCTTTAAGAGTTACCTGGGAGGGGGAAGAATCACGGGAAAAATGTTAAATATAGAAAACACATAGTTATCAGGCTGGTACAGAAGGGAGCACATACGGTTTATGCAACCATTAGTACAGTTCAGTTGAGAAATTCATGAAGTTTCGATCCATGAAGATTTTTGCCTTAAACATTAAACATGGATTACTGAATAAGAAGACAAACTAATCAGACTGTTATACTCACATCCTATCTCATTCTGTGTCTTGGTTCCTGTGTGTGTGTGTGTGTGTGTGTGTGTGTGTGTGTGTGTGTGTGTTAATTTAATTTCGCATAATCAAACTTGACCATTGTGTACATCCCCAGCCATCTATTAATCAACTGAATGACTGACAACTTCCCATAAGTCACTAAACTCCCCAAGCTAGGTTTGGCTTGCAGTCCTCCTATCTCAGCTTCTTAGAGTATTGACACTAGAGGCATGTGTCACTTGCCAGTAAGGACAATTTATGTAGCATTTTAAGTTCACATATGCATAACTTTATTGTAATAATTTAATGTTCCTACCTTCTCCTCATAGTATAGCATCTGGTTTTCTGTCCCTGAGGGTCCCAATGAGAAAACAGACAAGTGACCAAACAACCACACTAAGCTTATGCATTCCTAATTGTGTTTCTACCACACAGCAATGATACATAGGATGAATCAACAGGTGTTTCTACCACACAGCAATGATACATAGGATGAATCAACAGGTACTAAGTTGGAAATCTAAAGGTGTCTTTGGAGCTACTCCATTTGATACAAGGTATTTTTTCATAATTATTTGGTTATATGATTCTCTATACAAACCTCTCTGAAATCTCTTACTCCTCCAACTTTTGATCTGAGCCTCTTCAAACTCTTGACCCAATTTTGTCCACATGAAGATGATCCACATGCACATTTTTATGCAAATTTTAAAACAGATTGCTACTTTGCAACACGCAATGTATCAACTCAGTCTAATGCTCTGAGTGAAATTTTGAGGGGTCTGAATTTTCAATATCATTTCTACACATTAGAAAAATGTGTGGATATATAGAACTGAGATTTTTGAATCTGATATTACCTCCACACATACCTTTGCATTTTGTCTTTAAAATTTCTGTTGATTGCATTTTGATTTTTACTATTGTATCTATAAATAAATTCATGCAATTTAATGAATGATGTATGTACACTTTAGTGCATATTTAGGGTTTTTACCTGATGGAATGTTTCCTCAAAGGTTTCTAATGATCAGAACTGATGGTAAGAAGTGCCTCAGACATGCAATTGAACTGAAAAGTACAAATGAATGATGCTGTGCAAGTAATACTAATATGTGTGTTTAGGTGCATGCATGTGTATGTACATCAAAGAGAGAGAGAGAGGTATGAGGTGAGTGCACTGGTGAATGAGGATAGGAGGCATTGAGAAATATGACACCAGATGATAGTAATGCTGCACATAGAAAACAGAAATAATACATGCAAGAAAAAATTATATATTTAAGTTTATGGCATGAAATTCAAGTACAATAAGTGTTGAACATTAAAATTTAAATTCAACATGCAAAATAGTAATTATGTTTTACAAGTAATAGAATTTACTAAGCTTAGGATCACTTCAGGGATGTTCACTTAATTATTGTTCGTGAATCAGGAACTCAATGAATGTAGTATCCTAAAATATAGCAATAAATAATACTAGCACAACTTTAGAACTAAATAATTACTAGTTTCCTTTCCAGTATATACTTTTAATTCTATCACTTCAGGCTTAATAGCATTTCTATTGCTATAATAATTAAAGTGAAAGCAAACTATATTATGGATTTTCTATTATTAAAAAATCACTGTGGGGCCAGGGATTAGCACAGTGGCATAAGTGCCTGCATGACAAGTGTGAGGTAGTGAATTCAATCCCCAGTACCCGCCGGCCCCCAAAAAAGTCACTCTGAGCTGTTTATGGTAACACATGCCTGTAATTCCAGCAATGTGTGGGACTGAGTTAGGAGAATATAGGATCATCAATTTAAACCCAGGTCACCAAGAAGCAAGCCCTTCCTGTGAATCAGTGCAATGCAGGGGCTGCTGAGGGTCAGCCAGATGCCAGCCTTTTCCCATGAGTCAGTACCACTTGCAGAGTGTGGGGGAAGAGAACAAGAAGTCACCAAGAAGCAAGCCCTCCATGTGAATTGGCGCCAGGTGTGGGCCACAAGGGGAAAAGCCAGATGCCAGCCCCTTTTTGTGGGCTGGGAAACAAGAACCAACACCATCCCCACTGCACCCCTGTAAGCTATTGGCTAGTCTGGATAAACACAGGCTGTGATGATAGCCGTTGAGGTAAAAAAAAAAAAAACAAAAAACAATTTTATGTTTGTAGTGTTTAGTGTTTCACTGAACTGCAGGTAAAAACTGGTAGTCTAATCATCTATTCAGAAGATAACAGTATGCAATGTGGCATCTAGGGGGATCTCCTTCTGAAGTCGGTAGCCATTGTTTATTCTCTATTGTCTTGATTTGAAGTACTGTATTATTTTCATTGTTTTATTGGGTTGAGTTTTATTCTGTTTTGTCTTGTTTGATTTTATTATATCCAATGGCACTGGCAGCTATTTCCAATAAAATGAGATATATGATGGATTTACTCTTATTTTGTTCTGAAGTCCTTTATTGCATTCATTGTTTTGTTTTTACTGGTTCTATTTTGTTCTGTTCTGTTTGATTTTTACTATGTATGAATGTACCTGAAGCTTTTTAAAGACAACAAGAGGCATATGGTACCACTGTTTATTTCATATTGTTATTGTCCTATGCCACTTACACTTCTTTGTTTTGATTGCTTTTATTCTGTTTTATTTTGCTTGGTTTCATTTTCTTTAAAATAAAAATAAAATAAATTTAAGCTAAGCCTAAGTCTTAGTTACTTACTAAGACTCTGTCTCAAATTAAGAGTAAAAAGGGCTGTGGATGAATCTGCAGGTGAAGGCCATGGGTTTAATATCTGTACCAAACATAAAAAATTTGTAATTAGCTAGACAGTAACATTGACAGTTCTGTAATTCTTGCTTTGCATTGCACCAATATCACAGACTGTACTAAAAACTTGAGAATTTAGAATGAATGAGACTCACCAATACACAGCCAACTCTCACAAGATGATTAATGGCCGGAGGATGAAAAGTGTCAAACTCCTCAAGATTTCCCTGAAAGAAAAAAAAAAAATGAAAGACAATTTTAAATTTACATTTTATGACAGATATCTTATGCCAGGTCTAAGTCATCTGATAAGATGAAAAACACAGCAGTAAATATTGGAATTTTATAGGTTAAGTTGACAAATTAATTCTAAGAAATAGTACCATGATATGGTAATCTATATTTGTTCCCTGACCCTAAATTATTTCTCAGATATAAAACTTTTTGGTGTATGGCCTCAAATTGTTGGCTAACCACAAGCCATTTTATTTTCCTAAATGACAATTTACATTATTAAAACACAGCTTAAATTTTATGTATAAGATCTTGAAATCTGCCTTTGTTTCTGTGTTGTACAAGAAATACCAGTGAAAATTTTTCTAATGTTATACTGTAGTACTGCTTATTTATATGTTTCCTCACAGACACAGAAAGTATTAAGTCTATCAAATCATTATTATTATCTAAAGATTTCCAGTTCCATAGCTAAGTAACTGTGGTACTCTTGGAAATAAAGAACTTCCAAGTTAATAGCATGATAGTACACATAATATTTGAGGCCAGAAGATAAACCATGTACTATCAAACTCTTATATTGAGGCAAAGAATATACAAGTCAATTGCTGACTCAGATGAATATACTTCAAAGCAAAGGGAATATAATCTCCATTCAGTCACACAGCTAATGTCAGAAATTTTGAATGTGGTGACAAAGATTCAGTGGTTCCATGAAAACTTTTAATGATAAGGCTGGCCATTTACTTCTGAGTTCCAAAAAGAATCACAAGATTCATGCTCATTACTGATCACAGAGGAAAGAAAGTTACAGTTCATCATGATTCCCCACACTTGCCCCTTTCTCATTCACACCTGAGCTTCTAACACATCTTTCTCGGGAATGTGTGCCTGCTGCCTGTGAAAATATCATTTACGCTTTCTAATTTAAACTCTAATTTCATTGAATCAACACCGCTATCATTTCTTTAGAATTTTGATTGTATTTATAGGGCTTTTTATAATCCTCATAACACATGTTTCTATATGTTTTTAATATTTTTAACTTACATATCTACTTATTACTATAATTCTTTTCATTCAGCAATCTTATTTTTATATTCTCTCTGCATTCAAACTCTAGTAGAATTTTGGCTGTTTATATATAGTAACTAAAATGATCAGTGTCAAAATATTCATTGGTGGATATATAGAAATAATTTGGTTTTCAAAGCACAGAAGTTTTTTCTTCTAAATTATTTAAAACACACACTGACAAATTACAGCCAGATGTACGTAAATGGTGCAAAGTGATGCTATTTGTATTTTGAATTTTTGAGTGTTCCATAGTAATTACGGTATACATGTCCACACATGCATTCAATCACATGTATATCTATATAATGTGTAATTCTATACACAAATACAATGTGTAATAACCAACTAAGATTAATGAAACAATGAAACTGTCCTTCTGGATATATTCACAAATGACTCTTGGATAGGACAATGAAGCAAATTAGTAACAACTCTGTTTCACGATCTTAAAGTTTATGTTATAACCATCCACTACAGTTATCAGAATTTAAGAAAAGTAAGATTATTGAGTAGTTATTGCAGCATTTGCTTTAGTACATTATATTAGTCTTCAAAACAACTCAGTGAGTGAGAAAGTACTGTGTATTCTTTCTTTTCAAATAAGACTACTGAAGCAAAGACATTTTCAGCTACTTGTTAAATTGATTTACCAAGTAAATAGATAAAACTGGAATTTAAGTACAGTACTGTGACTTAGTCATATCATTCTTACTACAATAAATAATATTTATTATCAAAATGTGTAGCTGGTATAAAATAATTCAAAATTAAAAGGAAGCAGTAGCCGTTTCTAATGGATTGCAGTGTTCGTCCTATTTTCCGAACATATACCAGATGTTTTTAGAATCAATGTTTTCTTATAAATGACTTAGAAAGAAATAAATCTATTATCCATATATAGGATTAAACTATGAATAATCTAAGAAGTAACAAGTCTCATCTCTCTCTCTCTCACTCTCTCTCTCTCTCTCTCTCTCTCTCTCTCTATATATATATATATATATATATATATATATTAGAAGTGAAAGCTAAAAGCAAACTATGAATTGTCAGAAAGTGAAAATCCCATCTAATATATATATATATATATATATTAGAAGTCATGTATATAGATTTTAGAATAGAAATCTGGAGCCAGTCATGGTAGCACATGCCTGTGAGTCTGTGATCCCAGCACTTGGGAGGCTGAGGCAGGAAGATCCCTGCAAATTTGAGCCCAGCTGGGCTTCATAATGAGTTCAAGGCCAGCATGAACTACATATAAGAACTGTCTCAAAAATAAAATAATATGAAATACAATAAAATAAATTCAGTTTTTTTTTGTTTAGTAATATCAGCATTCAACATTATCAAATGTATTTTATAATGTATTAAGAATTTAAATTATGGGATTTCATCTAAGTTACATTTGAAATGATTTTTAAATAAGATCCTCACGTTCACCTTTCTGTTCTTAAATATATTAATCATTTGCATATTGTATATCCATTAACAGATACAGCATCAGTATGAGCTGAATATAATCTTGAGATATTATTTCACATTTCACATTTCCCTCAACCAGCCCTTTGTTTTCGAGGAGCATAGTGATATTTAATGAAGGCAGTTTTCAATGTGTATGCATGAAAATATTCTTATCTTTTCCTCCTGAAGTAGCTTCACAAGTTATTAGATTTATTTTTAAAAGCACATTTTAAACAGTTACAGAGTGCTGTCTTATCTCTGAGATAGAGGTAGTTGACAATATCCTCCCATTTAAGAGTTAGGAAAACTGATCACCAGGTTAGATTGCTGTCTCATGTTACAGCATTATTTTCTTAAAAGAACTTACAATTTTTTTCTCTCTGCTTTTTTAGTTCCGCTGCCTGTTGTGTCTTTTTATTTTACTTTTTCTAGGTTACATTGTTTTCACTTTCTGACAATTCATAGTTTGCTTTTAGCTTTCACATGAAGAGGTGGATAGCAGACTATCACACACACGCTAAAAGGAGTATGTTTTAAAATAAATGCTATTTTTGTTTAAAATGATTACTTATGTAAGATCTGTCATAAATCTGGAAGCCAATTCATCACTCTTTAAATATACTAATCATTTTTTAAAAATTCTAACAGCATCAAAGTTTGAAATTAAATCCTAACCATGGTCACTGATTTTACTGCTTTGAGTACTGTAGCTGACTATAAAACATACCATAAACACCCGCAGTTAAGGAGACACACACGCTTAAGGGAAACAAGTTAAAAAGTTTGCCTTCTATCACAAAATAAATTATATAAAAGAGTTACAAAGAAAAGTTAAAATTGTTTACTTGTCCTGAGAGCCTTTTAGTTTTTTAAAATAAGACTACAGTGAACAGATATTAAAAGCTCATTATCTAATAATATATACCTATGACCAAGATATACATATGAATACTTTTTATGAATATCTTCATAAAAGATCACAAAATATATTCATATGAATCACTGCCATCAATTCATAAAGTTAAAAATAACTCTGTCTCTCTAGAATTCTATCTTTCTTTTACCAGCCACTGGTGATTTAAACTTTGCTTGCTCCCCTTAATTTTTTCTTCAGCATCAGTTCCTGCTTTTGATGCTCTTCCTCTGCCACTTGGTCTCTGTTCCCTGGATCTTCCGTCCTCTCCAGGTTGGCCTCAGCTCTAGCTCTTCATACTCACTCTGTCTTGGGCTCCCCTGGCCTCAGCCTTCCAGCTTCATCATCCTGCTAATTAACAATTCCTGATTGGTCCCCCAGTCCATTTCCTCCAGGCCACATAATATGTTGTCCAACTCTGACAGCTTGAGCCCATTATGAATAGCTTCCTGATTAATAAAAGTTTGTCCAAAATTGGACAGGAAATAGGTGACTAAAGAATCATAATAGAACACGCTTTACACTGAAAAATTTGGCCCTTGCATCACAATTTGTGCCTAAAAGGTAATAAGATATTTGGACATATTAAAATCATGGAATATAATATACTTTACCAATGATCTCCTCAGATTCCTGCTGGCATATAAGGTTGAAAATAGGATTCTCTGTTAGAAATTCAACACTGACATCTGGCAGTCCACCTACAGCTACTCATACTTGCATATCTCCCAAATGAAGGCAGCTCAAAGAAAGACACAACTTTACCGATTTTTATATAAACTAAGGCAGGTTTTAATTGACAGTATATATACATTAGTGACATCCCAGGTTCTAAGACCTCTTTGAATTCCTATGTCCTTCACATCCTAAGCCCACAGATACTAGCTTGCTGGCAGATAAAGGATAGCCAAAGTGTTGCCCCCATGTTTAATTCAGTGAGATTTTGACTGATCAGCCTAGATATATATTGTGAGGTTGATTTACCTACTGAACATAAATTTTATCATCATTTAAACATCACACTCTAGTTAAAGCCTACTGTAAAATGTGAGTTGAGCACTGAAATATGGAACAGCAGCAGGGAGTGCACACACACACACACACACACACACACACACACACACACACACAACACCAGGATTTTACCAATTGTACAAATATATTTTGAAATGTAAACTGGTGTATTGACTTTATGTTTAGCGGATGATATAGCCAGGTTAAGTTTTCTATGGCAGAGACTGGTTAATATTTATAGGAGCACCAATCTTTACTTTTTCGTAGCTCTGGTCTCTCAATAAGAGATTTGACTCAGTGGCTCTAGTCCCAAACTTTCTCATCACACCTTAAACACTTCTCAGAGATTCCTCCTACTGCCACTGATGTATCTAACGTTGCCAACGACGGCCATGGTGACAATTCTAACACTGACTGAGATCTATTTTGTCTTATTTCACAGTTGGTTTCATGAACTACTGTTATCATCTTATAGTTCCTCTCTTAACTTTCATGACACTAATTTTCTGTAGCTTTCTATGATCTTTCCTATTCTTTAATTGTCCACAGGTATTTCACAATGTTTTCTCAAGACACCAGGACTGTTCACTCTTTAACTCCTGTCATGATGGCTTCATTAGGAAGACTGCTTCAGTAAAACATATTGCTGATAAGTCCATGTATATAGGACATACTATTGAACATTTCTGCATAGATATCTGACAGATATCCCTGATTAATTTTGGGCATATGTTCAGTTAACTGTATTCCATTACTCCACTGTTCAATTCTCTGAGTTAGTAAACAACAACTGGAAATGTTCTTGGAGCATTTAATAGGTATGTGAGCATTTACACTGTACTCTGTGCATTAAGCATTCCTCTGTACCTGATGGTTTTAGTACATTAGTTACCCTAATTTTTTATAGAGAGATATTAATATTATTACTATTTTAAAAATGAAGAAACATACTAATAGTGGTATAATCACCTGCCCAGGTTCTTATAGTTAATAAATACTGCATCAGAACATAGTGTTTACAAAGTTTGCCATGAAACCTTGAAAGTATTTGCCCATTTGCACAAAACAGACACCTTAGAATTAATCTAGATTTTTATTCATCCTCAGAGAACTGTAGTTACTAACTTCTTAGATTATTGGTACAAAATATTTATTTACAAATTATATATTTATGCTTTAATTTATAAAAATTATATTTCCTCCCTTCCAACCTTATGACCACAACTTAACTCAGAGTTATTCTTCTTCAGATTATTTTAAAATTATGACCCTTACCCTTGTCTCTACAATAAAAATAAATTTTATCTCCTATCTTGACTCCAAAATCTTTATCCTTTTGTTATTTAACATTAGTCTATTGTTAATGAAGTACATCAGACATACAAGGTAAAACATGTATGGTTTCTCTTATTTGAGCAATTCAAAGTACAACTCAAGAGGAAAATAAAAGGTTGACAAAAAAAAAAAAAAAAAAAAAAAAAAGTAAAGAAAAGAAATAGACATAGATCCCAGAGATGCTTTGGAAATGAGAATAGGACCAAGAGACCAACAGTGGGGGAAGAGAGAAAAGGAGATCTAAATGGATTCATGATACATCACGTATATGTATCAACTACCCACCATGAATGTTATCATTATAGGTCACAACCATGAACTAAAAAATAATAGCAACAATAATGAAAGTAGGAAAAGAAGATCTAGAGAGAAGAGATGGAGAAATAGAGAATGAAAAGGAATAAAAAGAACCAAGATATGTTATGTATACGTAAATACTCCCCTATGATAAATGCTAATGTCATGCATTGTAAACATGTACTTATACAATTTTTTAAAAAAATTCTCTTGGTTATTATGAAAGAAGTTGATAGAACTGCCATCTTATTTTTAATTCCTACCTAAGAAAGTCATATATACAGATGTGTCAGTCACCAATTTCTTTCCATCTACGTAACTCAATTTCTTACGGATCAAAATTCTAGTCACCAAAAATATCTTTGAATTCTCAAAAAAAACTTGAAAACCTATTTAATAATTATTAAACTTGGCCAATATATGTTTGCTTTGACAACTCAAATTAATTTGTATCAGCAGAAAAGAAATACAAAAGGAGACTATGATTTCTTTCTCATTCAAATCATTCTATTATTCCCAGAGCCAATTATTTTCATGCTCTTCCAAAATAAAGTTATGAAAAAGAAGGGCCTGTCTGGTTTGAGTCTATCAGAAATTAAGGCTTATAAATCCCAAACATGTGTATAAATGAAAGTAGGAATGAAACATTTTGTTGCAAATATTTTTCAAGAAAATCACATTTATATAAGGTAGTATTATTGTTGTGAATCCAAATTTATTCTACTCTAATTCTGGTTGTTTGTTTTGTTTTGTCCGCTTTGGGTTCTGGGGATTGAACTCATGACCTCGCTGTTGCCAGGAATCTAATTCTAGTATTAATATAATTTCTGTACATACAGAACACTTCAGTTATGAGCTAGACTCCAGATTTTAAAAGTTATTTGTGTCTGTGTCCTGAGGCAAATCATTAAGTCTGGGTCTCAGTTTCCTTATTGAAAGAAAAAACAATAGCGAATTCAAAAAACTATGAGTTCTGAGATTTTTATCAGTTATCTTTCGCTAATTCAAGTTGACTTGTCAAATTGGATAAAATTATTTTTGTATCATCATATGAATCAGAGAGGGCAAAATATTAAGACAAAACCATTCTGCAAACCAAACTTATGTCTGTTTAGCAAACAAAGAATTTGAGATAACTGTGGTTTAAAATTTGAGGTTCACAATTTGAATTGCTCTACTTTCAAAGGAAGAAAAATCTAGAAGTTTTAACGTTATTTTCCTAATTTGCATTTAATTCAAGTGTAACACAATCAGAATTACAAAGGCATACTCATTGTTTTCAGAGAACATTGGAAAAGAGAAAAAATAACAGTAGCAACCTTAGTGTTTGGTAAAACTCTATGCAGAAAAATAAGACAGAGAAAGCAGCGAGATGAGCAGTTTTGCTTTTAATCAGCAGATATTAATGAAGCCACTGATGACCAGAGAACCTAAAACTCATCCCATTTCATTACAGACGATGTCACTGAATTAGGAATTCTTACACACATTGAATTAGGAATACCCACTGGTTGTAGCTATGAAGAATCAGCCAACCAGCCCTTTCAACAACTGGTCAAAGTACTTTAAATGCACAAATATGGAGTCCTAGCAGTAGATGTTCCTTTGTTCAAATCGCCTACTAAGCATTCCAGTTATTCAAGAAGCTAAATTACAACAATCTACTTTCCATTACCAAGTGTGTGGCATTTACTCACTATTTACTCACCTCTGTTTTTTCCAAAAGAAACATTAGAGGTTTTCTCAACAGACTGCCCAGGTCTGTTGGGAGAACCAATAGTTAGCAAGTAGAGATTACAGATTAGCTTCCGAGACAGTTATGAACCTCAGATAAGAAACCTTCATGGCTTAAACATACTTCTCTCCTCTTAGGGGAGATTTAAAAAAAATATATTTGAAAAATGAGGGGAAGAATAATCTAAGAAAGAACATGCTAAAAGGGTATTCAATGTCAAGTTAAATTGGGCTTTGATAAACCTTACTTTTAAAACTATTTAATCAAATTGAAATGTAATGTTCTTCCATCTCAGTTTCACACAAAGTGCAAATCTACACTATTTGAAAATTAGATAATTTGTTTGAAAGCTATTACTGTACAACTCCATCTTCTTGCAAACCAAATTTACTGTAATGTGGGTGAGACTGTTTTTCTTTAACAATTTCTATTTATTGTTTTGAAGAGTGACACATCTAAAAATGTTTTTCTCTTCCTTACAGTAAATATGCCAATGTTTCTGAAAATCAAGAATGCAAAAATATATAATTTTACATAAAAATCTCAGGCTGCCTGCAGAGCAAAAATACATTTAAGCAACTCACAAAACAAATTATGTAACTAGGGAAAGAAAACAGCTCTGACAAGTAACTACTGTAAATATTATATTTTTGGTTTTTTATGCTTTCACAAAAATATGTAGTTTAAAAATTTGTATTATATCTGGAGGCAATATGAAGTTATATGATATATAGACTATATCATTGAACACTCAGTGTTGAATGGCTAGAAATAAAATGAGTAGAAATGTGAAACTGAATTGAATTGAATTCTAGAAAATTCAGACATAAATGTACTGGGTTTCTACATATGATCTAAAGGGAATACTTTTATCATCATGTCAATAACCCACAATTTTTAGAGAGCAGAAATATTTATTGAGAGAAAGAAAGTTTCTGTCTGAGAGACAGACAGAAGGGGTCCCAAGTGGGATGCCCTTTTATTAAAAAAAATATTATTTATTTATTTAATACCAGGGATCAAACTCAGGACTTTGCACTTGCCCAACAGGAGCTAAATCTCCAGCCATATAATAATTCACATTTTAGATACCTAAAGTGAGTCTATGCTACAACATGAGTGTATTATATTTTTGACAAAATATTTTAAGTACTTGACTTGCCATGGTGTAAATTGAGAGGTGGAAAGTAACAAAATTCTTCTCTGACTTATTAATTTTGAGGTCCTACAGAATTCACTAAAATATTTAATAGGAGCAGAAAAATATAAAATAGCTCAACAATCTAGGTCTCCCTAAGATGAACATTCTGTTCGTTATTTCATTTTAGTAAAATTTTTCTTGTTTCTGTTTATAATGGTATTTGTTAAATGATTAAGCATTTTAATGAAATTTTATTACTTAGGACAATGAAAAGTTGTGTCTTAAAGCTAATGAAATTTAAATAAAATATCGAGTTAAGAACTAGGCTGTAACCCATTAGCAGCTGCCTTCCCTGAGAGTCCTAAATATAACATATGATCTCATCTACTCCTGGCAAAATTACATCCTTCTTAGAAGCACATCTTCAGTGACAGCATTTCTTGAATGTCTTTCTAGCTCAAGTAAAACAGGCTCTGCAGTACTGCACAAGCATCCTCAGAAGTATTGCTATTTAGAGGCAGAATGACAGTGAATAATGGTAAGAAATAGGGCACTGCCCCCGTGGGTACAGAGGAGCAGAGGTAGCAAAATACTTAAACTCTGACTGCTTTTCCCAGAGATTTAAACCCCAGCAAATAGGGCCCTGTAGGCATATAAAAGGAAAGTGCAAATTTAACCCCCTTTTCACCTGTTCAGCTGCCATGGAGGTCATTTCTCTACATGTTATTTAAAGCTTGTTCCATTTCTGCCCTACTATTATTCAGTTCTGAGGAATCAGCATAAAGAGGCATGGAGAGATAGAAGACTCGGAGATGAATCTTCAAAGTACATTAATCTATTCAATATAATCTGGTAAAGCATCACAGATTGCCAAGTTAGTTAAAGGTTGCTGTGCAGAGCTGCAAAAGAGGATGCTTTTGTCCAGATCATTTGCTGGGAACCAAGAATGTTACTAGACCTGCTCTGGGTGCAATTTTTCTCTCTGCATGTGGGCTGAGATCCTTATTAAGATCCTTAAGAAAAGTAATGGGCAGAACTATTAGCACAACTGCTGCTACATTAGTGTTGATGAAGTTCTTGTGGAACTGCTTTGTGAAGTAAAAATACAGAAAACCAAGAACCCCTGGAGTCCTCTGGCAGAGGAATAAGTTAAGGATTAGCAGGACCCACTATGCTTCCTGTACACATGCTGAATATGTAAGAAAACCCAGAGGAACTGAGCTTGGCACTAATGCTAAGGTACTCTGCTTCCTTCTCTACTCACCCTTTCTCAAGCAAACCTAAATGACAGATTTTTGTCCAGAACTTTAAACATGTCAATAATTTCCACAAACAGAAAACAAAATTTCTGAGAGATCATAGCTTCACCTATTAGTACTGTATTAATTTATTAGTGAAAAAGATTTTGAATCGCCATAATATGAATAGTTAAAGATTATAAGCTATCAAGAAAGAACGAATATGGAATTTGAACTGGGTATATCTAAATTCAAACCTCTGTACTAGCATAGATCAAATGAGGGAATTTATTGGATATTCTGAGTTTTAATTAAATTCTCATTTGCATAAACAGAGGATAGGCGAGCCAGTTAATCTCTAAGTTATAACTATTTATAAAAAATAATGCTATAGAAAATATTTTTGATTGTAGATTAAATAAACTGATTGGGTTTTGTAGTACTAAGAAAGGAACTCAGGCCTCCTGAATGCTAGACAAGTGCTCTACAATTAAGCCACAATCTTATATAATTTTAATTTTCAGTTTTGAGACAAGATCATACTAGATTTTCAAGGCTGGATTGTACTTGCAATGCTCTTGCATCACTATCCTAAGTAGCATCAAAGTATGCATTATTGCAGCTGGCTATAAATTGAGAAACTACCTCTCTGCTAGAGTTATGCATCAGATTGCTTCTATAACCTGCAATTTGTAGGTAAAACTAGAGCATAATATTTATATAACCAAATGATTGAAACCACTTGAGCTTAAATGTAACATATCCTTTTCTTTACTTGGGTAAGGATTATATTTGAGGAAGAACACTCCACAAAACCCTGTCTTTCAAAGTACTAATGAATTCACAAGAAGTGCTAAAATGTGAGAATCAACAACTGAGAAAATAGTAGAATCCTACAGTGTAATGAATTTTATCTTTATTAGTAAACCTGTATGACATTCGTGATTTAACTTCAGAGTATCTAGGACCCTTGTAAAGAGCAAAGTCTGTAGGATTTTTTGTGACCGACATGAGCCCTCTTTTCTAAGGTAGTTTATTGCTTACATCTGCAATTCACAGTAGTTTAAGAAAAAGATAGAGGAGGAAGAGGAGGAGAGGGAAAGAAAAAAAAAAAAGTAAGGTCAGTTCATTAGATATCAATTTTTCAAAAATAAACAAGAGAAAATATAGGAAGGTTTTTAAAGAGGTAACCTAGGTGAGGATGAAACCTGGTTCACTTCCTGCCTACATCTGCAAAATTCCAAAGGCTGTTTTGTCTTTAGTGAGGTAAGTCCTTAGTGCGATAAATGAGTGTGCACAGTGACCTATGGGCCACAACACATACTGTACTTGTGCAAATTAAAGGTGGCTGGCTTACCAGGCAATGTAACATTGTGAGGCCATTGTGTGTGTGGCCCATCCCTCACTATAACATCAATATGCATTGCATATTACTGTGCTATGTTATACAGGGACAAGATTTACAATTTTGACAGATACTTTAGCACTAACTTTCCTTCACAGAACAACCTTATTCTGAAAGACAAGTCAGTCTCAGTAAAGTCAGGCCATGTACCAGGGAAACACTTCTCTTGTCTGACCTCTGTTATCTGCTGTTCAAGACATCTATAATACACTGTAACTTTGATAGTATATAAAAGATACTTTGGCTGTGCTTTGGAGTATATTTTGGCAGAATAAATGAAAAAAAGTTTGAGAGTTTTGCCTTAATATTCTTGGTGACTGAGTAATAGAGGGCATAAAAATCTCAAACATTGAAGACATAAATTATGTCATAAAAATTTCCTTATACTACAGTTGGCCAAAGGTTCTTGTTCTAATTTATTGTGTTGTGTCTATATCCAAAGATAATATGTTTTAAGATTGAAAACTTTAAAAATACCATAAATACTGACTATGAATCCAGTTCTGAAATAATTGAATAATATTCTTTAATTTTACATTTTTATATTCCCAAACATTATTTAATTTAGTTAGATCATTATATTACACTTAATACGCAGATTAGGAAATTTAAATTCAGGGAGACTAGTTTGAAAGTATAGTAACTAACAGAGATGAGGATGTAAGTCAAATTGAAATTATTATAAAACATGGACCAATGAAAAATTTTCCAGTTATAGACCACATCTTTCATGTACGTGTAAATAGACATAATTTAAATTATGTTATCTTATTGTCCACTACTGTTATTGTTTCGGTCCTTTCCATATTCTATTTTCTTATTTCTTAGTATCCTGTTAATCATTTCAGTAGCAGTCAACTAATAATTACATTTTCAGAACCTCCTGCTTATTGGAAAACACGATGGCTATGATCTCTACTCTTGTACAGGGTATATCTAGTCAGTGAAAGATTTCATTATGTATATGGGGACAGAAAATGTTCAATGTTTAGAGACTATTGTAATAAACGGTGCTGGGAAAACTGGCTTCCCACATGCTGAAGACTAAAACTAGACCCATGTCTATCATCGTGCACTAAACTGAAAATTTATCAAAGATCAAAATATTAAAACAGAAACAATAAATCTACTGGCAGACAAACTAGGTAGATTTTTTTTTTTTTTTAGGACAGCAATACAAGAAAGCAAAGCAGTAAGCCCAAAGGAGAGTGAAACAAGTGAGGCTGTGAGGTCCTCATAAGGCAGGCATGCAAGGAGCAAATAAGGAGCAAAGAGACCAGGACGGGCAGCTGCAGAAGGCAGGCAGGCAGCAAAGCAAAGCAAGTTGAAAGCTGTGGAAAGTGAGGGGTGAGAAGTGGGTTGATCTGCTCTTGCAGGCAGGGCTCAACTGGTGTGCTCTAATACCACTCAGAAGTCCTTTTTTTTTGCACCACAGGGTGTTTCCCTGTGTGTGTGTGTGTGTGTGTGTGTGTGTGTGTGTGTGTGTGTGACTGTGTGTGCATGCACCATTCCTGAAGTATTGCAATACCCGATAGTTGCATGGATTGGACGGAGCAAGCTCCTCTTCCATCTCCCAGCTCCAAAAATCCATTTAATATATTGTCCTCGGATAAAGGACATATCAGATATTAAACTGACAAGAGCAGATACTACAGTTGATCTTATCCAAAGGATGAAAAGCATAGAAATCTTGAAAATATAGGGGTAGGCAGAGAGTTCATGAATAAAACCCAAACTGCATGCATAATGCTTTAAAGAATCAACCACTGGGGTCTCATTTTGTTAAAATGTTTTTGCACATCAAAACAAATCACAATGGAGTGAAAAGAAAATCCATGTAATGGGAAAAAAAAAAAATAGCCCTCTGTCTCTCAGATGAAGAACTTCTATTTAGAACATACAAAGAACTGGAAAAAAAAACAAAAACAAAAACAAAAACAAAACAAAACAAAACAACAACAACAAAAAAAACAAAACAAAAAAAAAACAGGCCCTCCCAAATTTAAAGATGCAGTTCAAAAATGGCTCCATTTGACCCAGCTATTCCTCTTCTTGGTATTTTTCTAGATTTTAAAGCATCATACCACAGTGATATATGTGTGCCCATGTTTATAGCAGCACAATTTATAATAGCTAAGTCTTGGAAACCCAAATGCTCATCAACCACAGTTGGATGAAAGTGATGTGGCATTTTTATACAATGGAGTACTACTCAACTATAAGGAAGGATAATCTCAAGGCTTTTATAGTTAAATGGATGTAATTTGAGACCATACTCATATGTGAAATAAATCTAACTCATATGTATATACATTGTATTGTCACCTTAGTGAAAGAAACTGAGAGTAAATAAGATCCTAAATGTATAACAGATAGAGTGAAAGGGGAAAAAATTGCTCAAAAGGAAAAACACAACTGGGATGGGAAAAGGGAGAAAAAAAAAGAAGCAAAAAAAAAAAAATATATATATATATATATATATAATATACACACACATACACACAGGAATACTAAGATAATTCTACTAATTTTTATTAGTTCATTGAAGAGTGGTCTTTGCTTATACTGTTTTATCAAGTTTTCATGCTTATATCTTGTAATGTGAGCACCTACTTCAAAGATAACAGTAAAAAATGCATTAGCTACTGTTAATTTCCTATTATCTTATTTTGAAATTACTGTTTTTAGCATTTTTTCTCACTAAAATAATTTAAAAATATAAGATAACATATTTAGAGGCTCAAATGAGGTCTGGCAATCATCTCTGAACTAATGTGTTTATTATTTTGTGTTATAATAAACAAATCAGAATATACCTGTGATTTTTTTGGCCCAAGTTTTGTACTTTCCTTTTGTTTGCCAAAGAATTTGTCCTGAAGTTTGTTTAAGAAGAGGAGTATTATATAGGGAAATATTTCAATAATTGAAAAACATTTTAAAGAGGGACAGGATGTTAAAATATCAGAACAAAACCATTTTAACTGAATATATACGAAGGCTTGGACAAGCAAGTTGGCATCCATAAAACATGGCTGCAATATTATCTGTGTTTGTCACAACTGTGAGTGAAAAATAGCTTTACTTTTAGAAAACTAGACATATTGTAACTTTAAGGCAAGGCACACAGATCTAATAAATATCTAATTTAACAGTGTACCTCTTAATGGCTTTTCATAGCATTTGTATGTATGTTTTCACCTATCATTCTGAGAATAATTTCTTTTTATTTTGCAATAAACAAAAAATAAAATAAATTTGGTTAATGTACTCTTAGGTTCTATATTACTAATTTCATTATAATTATTAGTTGTATATGTAACTCATTTAATGCAGTTTCACAGCTCACCCATACAGACTGCAACCTCAGATGATACATCTCTAATGAGACAAGCATTTGTTGCAATCGCATCACCACTAGTCTGTGCTCTTGTATAAGAAGTATTTATTTTCTTCACAGCAAAGGTAGCTCCATTTATGTAGACATTACAAATACATCATACTGCATGGTTTGATTTTCTATTTTATAATATACTATAGGAAAAGTCACTATTAGGAAAAATGTTAAAACAATATAAATCCAACAGCAGTTCCGTTCTTACCTAACTTCAGGAAAGATGACATCCTAATACAAAAAGATATCAAGTTATAAAATATGAAGTATATTAGGCTACAAAATAACACCTTATTTTAATGTGATATATAAAAACATTCTAGCAACTAGATTTTATGAATCTAATGAATTTGTTTGCATATATTAATATTAACCATCATTAAATGAGTTTTCTAGATGACCTAATTAGTTACTATAGATAAACATGCTAAAGTACATACATTTATGCTAATTTTATGTTAAATTCTATCTTGTACAATTTCTCCAATTACATATTAAAGTTTTCAATTTTTTTTCTAACTAAAGTATGATCATACCTTGGTTTTCAACTTCTGAGCTTAGAAAAGTTTCTCATACTTCACTGAAAAACTTGAGAAACTATTAACTTTTGCCATAACATTTAAAATTATTGCCAGATTTGAAAAATATGGACATTTTGAATTCAAGGCTATCTTGCAAAACTTTTGCCTTTACCAAATGCTGTTACCAAATTCTCAAGACTTACATCTCTGAGGAGAAGGAAGGCTGATGTCAAAATGAGAAATTATGTCAGAAGTTTCTTTGGATGACTCAGTGTTTCTCAGAAAGCAATGTTTGTCTACATCTATCTATATTATTTACTTGAAATTGTTATACTTTTTTGGAATTATTCAACATGAATCAGCTATCTAAAATGATATGATGTATAACTGAATTGAAGAATATCTAATATCTCCCAGTCAATTAAGATGAACAAGTATGTGCTTTTATTTTTGATAATATTATAGCAAATGCAAGTTAGTTTAGCTAAACGCCTACCTTATTCAAGAATAGAAACCCCACAAAAATGTGCTAGTCTCAAAACATCACTACACCTATCATATGAAAATTTGTTTTCAATTCAGTTAATACCAGTTATAGACATTTAAACAAGAACACTTTATAGATAATAAACAGATCAAGTAAACCTGAAATTTAGTAATTCAACATTCAATTTTATACAGATATTTTGTATTAGATATTACAAATACATCATATTGCATTTTTTCTATTTTATAATATGATATAGGGAAACTCACTGTTAGAAAAAAGTGTTAAAACAATATAAATCCAACTGTGCTGCTACTGAGACACCTTCTGCTCTGTTGTACATCAAAAAGTAATCATTAGATGGTGGCTCACATATAGTTTGAATGTCATCACCTGTAATGCAGGTAAGTGAAATGTATTATTCAGTAAATATTACAGTGTCTGAAGACTAAAATATGGTGGAGAAACACTCATCTAAATCTCTTTTGCAAATCTGTTAAACATTTGTGGCCCTGTGCTATTTCTAATTCCCTCTCTATGTCAGTTTCCTATCTACAAAATTAATCATAACAATATTACAGGGCTCTAAGAAAAACTGTGCACATATATGCTTATTGAAGTAAATATTTTAGGATAACTGAAATTTAATATACATGCATTTACTAATATATATATATATATATATATATATCAATATTATTAATTTTATTAGTCTAAATCCAAAATGTTTCATGAAACATGAGGTTCTATAAAAAACGGTCAAGGAACATGTCCTCCTTCTATTTGCAGCTTAGTGTCTCTGAATTTTGTTTCAACATTGCCCATATAGTTTACTTTGCTACAGGATAGTAGCTACCTTCCCCCAATTTTTTTTTTGGACTTTGCAAGTGTAAAAACATTAAAATTTTACTTTTTATGTCACATACTGTACTGTAGTTCATTTCTTGTTTGTTTGTTTCTTTTTTTTTGAACCAGAGATCAAACTTAAGATCTTACACTTACCAGGCAAGCACCCGAGATACTGAGCTAAATCCCTGGCGCTGTGTCACATGCTTTAAATCAGTAGGATAAAGTTGAATTTTATCCCTAGATAATTAATTTGTTCAGTTAGATCTAAATACTGAAGAATTATATGGAAATTTATTTAACTGTATTTAGATGTAGTGTATCACTAAAAGAAGATCATCTAATATTTTCTCAAAATATTTGCAAAGACGAGTAAATGAGCTGACATGGGTAGAAAGCTTCTCATAGGAATCTTAGCTGCTGCCAGCTCCCCACCTCAACCTAATGACCTTCGTATCACAGTTTCCAGCCAATCACCCCTCATTTCTAACTGCTGTGTTACAACCACGTGGACTTTGCAGCTTCACTAACCGCACATTAGCTGCCTCCAACTTCTGTGTTTGCCCTGTTTTTGAATCCAGTCATCTATTTTTCCTGCGAAAAACAAAAACATGAACGGTTTCCTAAGTGAGACTAATGTTTGCCACACTCTCGAGTTGTTTTCTGACAGCCAAGTCTGCTGCTTTTCGGACCTTCCTTTCTTTTACTGTGTTTCTGACATCAGCTCTCATTTCCTTTCTGCTCCTTGTTCTGACTTCCTGCTCTTTACTTCTTAAACTCTCACAATCTCTGTTTGGGCTTCTGATCAACAAGTCCCCAGGTTTGTGAAGTCTTTGGTAGCAAGGTCTTACTTACTGGGCCCTCATCTAGTTTACATTCATTGTTTCACAGTGGTCTTTGACTTTTGCTTACTCTCTGGAACCTGCTTCTCTCTTTGACCTGTTCTTCTGGCTTGACACTGCCTTGTGAATTATTCCTGATGTCTTCTTGTCTTCAAATTCACTGGTTTATTTTGACTTTCACTTTTATTGCATATCTTGAATCCAGAATCTTCTATTGAATGATTCGTACCATTTATACTTTAGCTTCACTAATACTACTTACAAACATCCTAGGAACTGATGGGAAAACAAAATTCACAGGTAGGTGTGATCTAGGACCACTGGCATTTACAAAGGCAAGCAGAGGAATTTCCAACATCTGTCTGTTTTCTGCTTACTTCTTTTAGCTCAAACGCTCCTTTTCACTGGAGGGAAAACTAGATTATCAATCACTACCTTCCTAAAACAAACCTTAGTTTTAGATGTTTCTTTATCTAACAAGCTAATAACTTCCAAATGTATCTGATTTATAAGAAACTCAAATTCAGTAAGCAAAAAGAGGAAAAAGTTGATAGTAGATGATTATTTAAAGGCAGAGTGCCTTGAGTCACACTTGGTTTGAGTAATTAGGGAGGAGTTCTGACAAAAAAGTTAGTTTAAGAGCTGAGAGTTGTCCTTGAACAGAGTAGGGATGAGTTTTGAAAAGATGGCTCAACTCTTTAACAACTAAGTGTCATCTACAAAGTGAGAAAATCAAAGAGTGAAGAGAAAGCAGTGGCATCAGTGGACAGCTGGAAGGGACACAGTTCTTACTTCTATGTGGTTTTGCAGGAAACAGAGGCAGGGCGTGTGGGTGATGGAAGGGATCCTTGCAGGCATAGTGCAGCCTCCTCATTTTCCCAGGATGTTTAGCATACGTCATTTTCATCCTGCCTCTGGCGAGTCCTTACTTAGAAACTTCGGCCCTGCATGCTCAATGCTTTCAGAAATAGTAGCTGCCTTAGAACATACTGAACTGGATTAAAAGGAGAAGCACTTTCCCTGGCAAAGGGGGCGGGGGCTTGTCTATGTATATAGAACACACTTTGCCATCTGTTCCCTTTTCCACTTTAAGTCAGGTTCTTCCCTTTTTTATATCGAGTGATGTAATGCTGCTAAAGATTTTGGGTCATTGTTAATAGACTTATGAGGAAAATCTTTTAAAAAGAAAGTCAAGTGACTTTCTGCTGTATGAAAAGTAATCAGAATTTTCCAGTGGTAATGCTCTACAGCTCTATATGGATTTTCCTCAGATTGTCTCGGGAAGAAAAATCAGCTTTATTTAAAATAGTTTTTAGAAATTATTTATAGTACTGCTAAAAATAAATATTCTATTAACAATTTACTGCTAGAGACGTGGAAAGGCATGTAAGCCAAGTATGCCAGTTTCCTGAAGGTAACAAAATGTTTACAACTAATAAAGTCTTTGAAGTGGAGCAGATAGTCATGGTGCATCTCATAGTAGTGTAACTTGTCTCAGAAGCCAGTACATTATTTTGGAACTTGCTGCAATCTGATTATTGCAATTAACAGATATGTTTTGTTTGTATATGGTTGTTTATTATTTCGTCAGAAGGGATGTTCTGTGAAGTCTTAAAAAAAAAAAAACCCAAACTTTTTATTTACTACTAGTACCAGAAATCATAGGTTCAAAAGAAATATCTGTTCAAGCAAAGGACCAATGGAATTTTGAGATATAACACAATGTCTTAACTGGCTCATGAGAGGGAGAATAAATCATAAAATAAGAAGCACAAATGCAGACTCTAGGTGATAGGATTTACTGGGCCACACTGAAAGACTGCTACAATGACCTTGAAATATTATGATTCTCTGCTGATAGAAAATCTGACCTTCCTTGGTACAATAACCTGAACACTTTTTGTATACGTATAAAATAAGTAAAATTGTATTTTCAGAGAATTGCTTTCTAATAAGCCAGGAATAAGAAAAATCATCATGGAACCCTCCCAAATGTACACTTTTGCCTTGTTTTATTTCATTGTGCCTTTTATTCTTAACTCTAAACTTCCTGGCTACTACTTTGAGAGTTGTAATTCTCCAAACATTTGTAGCCTGATAAAATTTTATATAACCTATGTATTAGAAATTTGACCTAAAAATGTCAAACAGTGACTAATTTTCCTCTTTCAAATTTAGAAAAATGGTATGTATATAATACTTATTTTATATAAATATGAAAACATATTATCCCATGCTATGTTAAGTATATGGTAGGCATAATAAAAGTCCATGTATTCCCACAGCAGATTTGACACCCACATGAATAAGAAAAGACTACAGAAGCCTCCAGATTCTGTATACCTAGTATATTATTTTATACAAAAGTGGAATGAAGTCATTTTTTATTTTTAAACATAGAGTTCATTTTGTATGTTACAAAATGAAAAGAAAAGCTTATTTATAATTTTAAAGAAAAGAGTTCTAGTTCATGAAATCATGGCCATGTTATATTTTGGTGATTACTGCTCACTGTTATTTCCCTTAAAGTATTAGAAATAGTAATAAAAAGCAATTCTTCTCCTACTGTAAGAACTCTCCCAAGCTGTACATTTTAATTCATCTTCTCTTGTTATTTGCCCTATTGTTTTTCTTGCTTTAATGTTAGTGACAATACAAATTCTCTTTGCCTGTTATAAGGTACAGTGTTTGCCTTTTCTCTATCATTCATCCTCTACTTCTCTAATCAAAAAAAAAACAAAATAATCTCTTCCTTAATATAATATATAGTTGTCTTAAAATTTTACATTGATACAAATATTAAAATCTTTTATTTTTAAAATATGTATATTAGTTAACAATATATCACAACAACTATATATTTTACCTAGCTAATAATTGAAGCTATTTCCTCTGACTTGTTTTCCATGAAAAGTACAATCTTATCTTCCAATAGCATTGTCTGTATGTCTCAGGGGTTGCTCCATTGGCTTTATAAATCAATATTCACTATTGATGGAATAAAGTGAAATGAAAGAAGGAAACTTTCTGTAAAGATGAGCTCATTCAGTGAAGTTAAAAAAGGCGCCTACTTAGTGGCAAACTCCCAAAAGAAGCACAGGAGGGAGATGTGTTAGGAGTTGGAACTGTGTCATTCTCCACCTTCAAATCATCTGTTCAACTGTAACTTGCAAAATACTGAAAACCTGCCTTTAAGGTAAAATCAGGCCAAGCTAGGCAAAAAAAGGAGAAGCTGACATTTAAGGAACACCTATCGTATTTCAGGTAGAGTGAAATCAGGTATTTTTCCCACATTATCTGACTTAATTCTCAAAACACATGAAGTTGTTATTATTATCTCATATTTTTAAACAGGTATAAAAACTAACACTAATGTCATATACCTAAAAAGATCCAGGCTCTAGGATAGACATTTCTCAAAGTTTATGCTTTTTTTCCACTGAAATATCACAGAGCTTTTTCTTACCACCTAACTTCTTCCTTTCATCCAAATCCATCATAAAGACACTGTCCAGTTATTATCCCTTCCTTTGTTCCTTTCTCTTTCTCTCTTTCCTTTTCCCCTTTCAGGAAATGAATTCAGGACTTCACTGTATCAGGCTAGTGCTGTGCCACCGAGCCTCATCCTTGACCCTCCTTCTCACTTTATGCATCTTCTGACCACCATCCCTTAAGTAAATATGTACTGAAAGTATGGTGCTAATTACCATGTTTTGCTTTGTATATTATATTTAAATAATACATATATTTATGTTCAATAACATAGTTTATACCAATGTAAAATATTTATAATGCAAACATAATTGAAAGCATATTCACATATAAACAATTTTTTTTCATGAGAGGAATATTTAAGACAAATTCTGTGTGGCCCCTAAAATGACAACATAGGCAATGTGAAACATGCAGCTATCTCAGGTATATGCCTAACAGGAATGATTAGTGTTAATGAATAGAGCTGAGCTGAACTTTAAACAGGCCACAAAACTTGAAAGCTGGGATTTAATGTTTTAGATGCACAGATAAGGATGCCTGCGGTACCCCACCACCCTATTCCTGCTGTCAGCTTCCCCCTGCCTCTTACTAGTCTATTATATTGCTAATCACAAGATTCTAGTGATTTTCACAAGACAAAGCCAAGGTACTTGGTCAGGTATTCAAATATTTCATGATGAATGTGATAAATTATAATAAAAGGGACACTATGGCCATGGTTATTTTGAGTAAATACTACAAACATACAGTATTTGCATACCCTATGTAGAAAATTAACTCTATCCAGAAACAATGACCTATTATATGACCAACAGACAAGTACTAGCAACTCTCTAGTTCATTGCTGTTTTTAAATACTATTTTTTGCTTCTTTTGTATGACCCATCTTGAGAGTCATACAAAATGACCCAACTGAAGAGTTGGGCGAAAAATACTGTGAGCTTTAGACATTTATGTTGGACATAGGACAAATTCCAAAAGCCTAAAAAATAACTTAAATTTGAATTGTCTTTTTTGAATTATATTTTCCAAAAGTACAATTTCATCTTTAACCTATTCCATTTTAAATTAGTAAAAAACATAAGAGAAAATTGCTAATAGCCAATGGCGATAAGCAATATTCAACAGATAAAGTGAAGAACTAAAAAGATGCTGTGTTTAACTAACACATTATGGATTATATTTGTAATATCTACAATTTGAAGAGACAAACTACATAGAGAAAAATATTATATTTGTCTTTATTCATGTGGATTAGGTGATCTAAAAGATAAGTAATGTTTATTTTTAATGATAGAATGTTAGGACATTTTTTGCCAGTAACCAAAATGAGCTTCATTTCCCTCCAGGCCTCTGACCCCTCTTTTCTAAGTGTTTTGATAACTCATTAGAAATTCTGTATTGGCCCATGTGAGATGTAAATCTGTAGCTCAGTGATGTCTTTCTGAAGGCCCTGGGCCATTCTTCCAAAACACAACACTAAGAACAGCCCTACCCTGTCTTCCTACCTCTGTGGAATTAGTAGATTTAACTTCAAATAAGTACCACTTAGCAAACACAGATTCATCATATGTACCAACCAAGCTCAGATGTCATCCTGTTTTAATATCCTCATGGCTTTTCTTTCAGTGAAGTTGACTGAAGTCTGTCTCCCTTATTGCAATAATCTTTAATAAATAAAGTCTTCCCCACTATTATGGACTGAATGTTTTGTCCCTTTAGAATCACATGTTGGAGCCCTAACACCCAGTTTGATAACAGCCGGAGATGGGACATTTAGAAGTAAGTAAATTTAGTGGTGATCATTGAGGGGTGGTTCACTGGAATAGGATTAGAGTCAGTACAAGAGAAGAGAGAACACTTCCTCTTCCATATGACTATACAACCTGAAGATGGATTTTCCTCTTCAGCAACTAAGTCTCCTGGTGCCTTGATGGGGACTTTCCTGCTTCCAGAACTATGAGCAACACATATGTGTTGTTCAAATCATCCAGCGCAGTGTACTTTCTCTATAGAAGCCAATGCTGAGACACTTGCCTGTCTTACTGTTTTGGTGCAATTTTTTTTTTTTGATGCCACCTTTATTAATGTGTTTATTAGCTTATTAAATATTAGAGATGTTTGTGAATATCCACAAGATTATTCCTTCAATACTTACTAATAATAAAAATTTTCCATATGCTTTCACTGAAATTTACTTCAACAAGTATGTTCTAAAGTGTAGAACATTATTTTTATCAAATGTAATGATAATAAATTGGGATGTAGAGACCAGAAGGACCTTGCCTGAGGTCACAGATCTACTGAGTGGTAAACTTAGAGTTTAAATTTAGAAGTCTGACTCCATAACCATCCTTATCAATCATTTTACTTTATTAACTGGCAGTGAACTCTGACAGTTTCTGAGATTTCATCCAACTGTCTTATGTCATGTGGTCAGTTTTGTCATGATTCATAGATCCCACAATAAAACTGAGGTATTTGCACATCATCATATGTACTTACATCTGGGGAAATAGTGTTTAACGGAACACACATATTCTATGCCACACTTTGTGAGAAGCACTTTTGCAAGGCTATATCCTGAAACTCCATATCTCTCTTAAAGCATCTCACTTGCTGAAGTTTGCAGGTGCATGAAACTTTAACAAAACACAACAACTACAAAAGACTAACCTTTTTATTAGTGCTTGGGAACAAAAAAAAAAAAAAAAAACTGTTGCACAAGGAATTACATAAGTCTTAGTCTTTTTATTTTCCCTTTAAGATTTTAAATCTATCTTCTTTTGGTAATCCTCAATTTTAAAGGATTTTGTTATAGATTAGTTCACATTTAATAAGAACTATTAATTACCAGAAGTACTATCAACTTTGAAAAAAAGCTCATAACCTAAAGGAAGCCTAATATCTTTCCCAAAGTAATTGTGATTCGGCAAAGTCCGGAGGAACATAATATTGATTCCTAAACACACAACTCTAGTGGGAATCTTTAAAAGGGATTTAATGAGCCACATTTTCCATGTGTACAGGCTATATCCTGGGAATAAATTAAACTCTTCTGCAAGTGGAATTAACTCTTTTAGGTCACTTCAGTATTATTTAATGTCCTGAAGACATGACTTACAAAAAAATTGTCTCAAACAGTTGAGAGTTGAAACTTTTCCAAGTATTCACTCTGCGATTATTGTTCAGGGTATTAACATGTGTAAAGTTGTGGTAAGTGAAGAATTTTAAGCATAAGAAGAAGTATGATATTTGTAAAATATGAGGCAATGAAGAAATAGAAAGTCCAAATTAGAAGACAAGAAATTATCTTCTTAGTCACAATTGTATATTTCGATAAATAACTTTTGATTCAACTCTTAATTTTTCTTGGATTCAGTTTCATTATTTCAGAACTGATCTTGTTAAGATTCTGGGTGGATTTACAATAATTATAAAGAATTTTCACATTTACATTAATATTAGTCATCTACTAATGTAATAAAGAACTATACATTTCTATATCAGTCTGAGTCCAGTTAGTAACAGAGAGGATATATAATGTAATTCCTTAAAAGATATGTAATGCATGAAGTAGTTACAAAAAGGCTAATATGGTAAAATCTCTACCATTAAATGGAACATTATCAAGAACTTTAAGGCTGCATTAGATCATTTGAACCAACATCAGTTGAAGTGAACTTCCAAATGTTTAGACCTCTCATTTTGTGGCCCTATGTAAATTATCAACCACAGAAATCTTCCCAAATGATGAAATTAAAAAAAAAAAAAAAAAAAAAAAAAAAAAAAAAAAAAACTTTATGTGTCCTACTTTTTTGGAAAAAGACCTCTGAGCTTAAAGGTCTACAGACTCTTAAGTAATGGCCAAGATTTGTCATGTGGTCAAGCAGTTGTGGACACAATTGGCAACACAAGATTTAGTAAAAGCACATTGACAAAAATTTAAAAGTGATCAGTGAAGTCTCAGATTTTGGTCTTATAAATTAGTGATCATCAGCAGAGTCATGCTATAGAACAGAACTTTTGTAATGGTGCCCAGCTTTTCCAGAGATAGAGGATACAGTGTATACTCTAACATCTTCTTAATTTCTTTCCTAAAAGAACACTGGAATTTTTAGGTATCGCCTATTACCAGTGAAGCACAGGTAATTTAGGATGATAATCTTTATGGCTTAGATCTAGAGTTCTCTTCAAGCCCTCATTGGCTCATAAGTGAGGCTTTTTGGAGCTGACTAGGTCTGTATGATACTGAATTTTAGTGTATGTGATACTAAATTAACCCACTGATTGGAAGTAGCACATTTCTGGGTGTGACTGAATAGATTTGCTGAAAACAAAAGCCCCACTCTAGTTATGGATGGTGCCAACCAAAAGGCTTGAAGTCTAGGTCGGATAAAATGGAAATGGGTATAAATAGATTTTTTTTTTACTTCTTTTGTTACATTGATTTCTAAGTTTTGTTTTTTTGTTTTTTTGTTTTTTTGGGTTTTTTTTTAATGCTGTTGTAAACTGTGTGTTTCCCTAACTATTCATCACAGTAGATGAGTGTCTTTGGAATCTGTTGAATTGGAGTGATCCTCCTCATTTATGGTATCAACAATAGTGCTCAAAAGGTTCCTTTTCCTCACATTTTCCACAATATAAGGTACTGGACTTTTTAAAATGTCCTATTGGATTGGTTGAAACCAATCTGTCCCCAGTATGTGAATCTGTATTTCCCTAATTCCAAGGCAAGGGGAAAGGATAATATTTATTCCTGGTGTCCTGTTCCATGATTAGTGTTTTATAACCTTGCTTCATTTTTACATTGCACTACAGTTGTACCTTAGTTCATGAATGCTTTTGTTTACCATTTGGCTTGCAAACAGGAGCTTTGGGCAACATTTTGTTTCTGTTTACATCCTCTACATTAGGTGACAGTCACAACCAGTCATCCTTCCTATGCAAACACAAACATGGCCATTTGTTTCTAAATTGTAGAAAAAGCTAAATTCTTGAACTGAGGTACCACTGTGTTTGTATTTGACTACATAAGAATATTCTTCATGTATGTTTGATATTAACTTGATATGTCACCTCAAAATGTAGGGTTTTGAAGTATCTATAAATAAAAAGAACAGTACCAGGAAAAAACAAACAAACAAACAAACACTGAGACTTGCTGCTCATTGCTCTGCCTCCTGCCTGTTCTGCCATGGATTATCTCTCCTGTGATACCCTCTGCCATGCTGCCCCACCTTGAAATCCGCTGACTTTGGACTGAAACCTGTATAAGCTGTAAACCAAAAATAAACCTTTCCTCCTTTAACTTTAGTGGTTGTGTATCTTGTCTCAGCAATGTGAAAACTAATTAAGACATTAATGGAACTCGAAAGGTAGCCCTGATGAGACAGATATTTATAGCAGTCTCTCCAACTGGTCTCCATTACCAAATAACGGTGTTTAAACTCAGGTTTTTATCAATCAGTATGTGGCATCATAAGCATTTGCTATTAGTCCAAAGGTAACAAATAACTGGTCAAAAAAAATCCTTTTCATTTTATATTTTACAATTTATTTCTTTTTGCTTTTCTGAGGACAAAAAAAACCCAATGACATTGAAACCATCTAATGACCTTGATGCAGACAGCCTTAAAATCAAAGCTATGATAAGAAAGAGGATAGAATCAGAAAAATTATAGGAAAGTGGCCAAAGAATTCTAATTGCAACATTTGTAGTTTCCAACTATATTAGTATCTTTAAAGTTGCTATGACAAAGTACCAAAAATTGATGGCTTAAAACAATAGACATTTGTTGTCTCACAATTCTGAAGACCAGAAGTTCAAAATTAAATCACTAATAGGGTAATACTTGCTCTGAAGACATGAAAAAATTCTGCTGTATGCCTGTTGTAGTCAGGAGTTGCAAGGTAAACAATAACATATAGGACATATAAGTTATAGTATTATAAATAATGGTCACCCAAGGAGTCAAATACAATGAAAGCACAGGAAATCTGTCCACACACTAAAAACCTAGAAAATCTAATTAAAGGCCTGGATCCCATGACAATATCCTGTATGTTCAAATGAAGATCTAGGGCTCATGACAATACCTCCCCTGAGTCCCATTGTGGGCCTATAGCCCAGGACAATATCTCATGCAAGTCTGTTTTATAGATCTGGGCTGGAATGGCTCTAAGGTCAGAAATGGAAGCTAGAAAGTCTTGCCAGTGAAATAAAAGATCTGTGCCAGTAGGTTGAGGGATCTGCACTGGAGCAAGGAAGCAATGCTCAAAGTAAGAACCAGAACTCGCCCAAAAAGTACCAAGACATCCTCAGTGAAAATGAGGTCTTGAGCTCCTCAGATGATGAGAACAGCTGAGTCATATCAGGAAGGCGGCATGTCAAGCTTCTTCTGGAAATTGATCAGCACACGATTTTCCCCTCCAGAACTAGCCAGCAATGCTCAACACAAGAACCAGAGCTCCCCCAAAGGGAATCACAGGGATTCTCAGTGACAACTAAGTTCCAGAGCCCCACTGTCAATTAGAATAACAAAGTTCACATCAGGAAAGAAGCTTGACAAGCTCCTCCAGGAGAACCCATAGCAACGGGAGAACCAACAGCACCAAACTACAATACTGCTCTTCATTTCTAAGTCTTCTTTTTTGCTATCAACAGTCCCCATCTACACTCAGAGCCACACCGATTCAATTCAGCTGGTGTTTAAATTCACATTACTTCTCATCCTAACACAATTCCTCTGTCTTAGTTGGTGGCAGTCTCAAGCATTCTTGGACAATCATTTCTTTTTTCCGTCTCTTCACATTTTCTGATTTTTGTCTATCTCTCATTCTCTGTCAAGTTTTCTTTTTTGTATAAGGACATCATTTACACTGGATTGTAGCCTGCACTCTAATCTCACTACCTTATTTTAACTTGATTCTCTCTGTAAGATGTTTTTCCAGAGCAAGTCACATTCTGAGGTACTACAGGTAAGAACTGCAACATGTCACTTTGAGAGAACATAATTCTACTTATAACAGCACCTTACTTTTGAATGTCCAGCTGTAAAATGAGCACATATCTTTATGTGTTATGCAAGTCTGGGTTTTAGTTGTATAAAGTCCGAAGTATTCTAAATAATTCAAAGACTATGCAACAAGTTAACTATGATTATTTTTCTAATAATAGTTCAATGCTCATTATTTAGCCACAGGGAATCAGACTAAAATTATGCCTTCCTATTAGAAAGTTAAATATTGTTGCAAATAATTATAGTTGTACTTGCTTGAATCTTATTTCATTCCAACCATTTTACCAAGATTTTGTACCACATTTTGGGGCATAGATGCAGCAACATATGGAATATTGTTAAACCAAATGTCAAGACAAATTTTCAGAAAATAATATGCGCCAGTACATACACCATAGCACCAATGTAAACACCATTATAGAAACATGAACTAAACAATGTTATGGAAGAATTAATGCTCATGCAAATAGCTCCCTAGACATTGGAATTGATCCTCATAAACTACATAATATCACTAAGATTATAAAGTGAGTGGAAAAATAGTTTAGGGATTTAATAAGTATGTCATTGCTCCATGACAGTGATCTAGGTATGAAACAAATATGGTGATAGAACATTCTATTTATGTTCACAGCTTTCAAGCCTGAATTTTCTAGTTGTTGTATATTGAATAATTTAGAATTTATTGGTTAAAAAAAATGAAAAGGAGAAGGAAAAACAACTAATGTAACAAAAAGAAACCTACATTTTAAATGCAAATTCACTCAGTGTCATTGTTCCATTCACAATGTTTCTCCCTTAAAATAGCACATCAACTTCATCTATTCAAAAATAACAGTTTTGGACTTCTACATTAATTAAATACAGGTAAAATTATATGTATTGTGAAAATCTTAGAGAAATACATACAATTTAAGTTTCCGTTTTGTCCACTAGAGTGCACCATTGTAATCTCACAAATATGATAGAAATCTGTTAAGATTTTTAATGTACCTTAAAGAGAAATATAGTGTTAAAAGCAAATTGCATTCCTTAATTGCCACCAACCTCTAAATACATGACAAATTGCATGCAAATTAGATTTAATTTGCTTTATGTTTTATAGGTTCACCAAAGGCTTCAAAAAGTATTTGAAACTTCTGTCTATATTTTTCCCATTATCAGCATAGCAGTGACAGATCCTGCTTGTCCCCCTACTTAAAAAAAAAAAAAAAAATGTAAGAAAACAATGTTCGGGCTGGGGATTTAGCTCAGCGGCATAAGCACCTGCCCTGGAAGCAGGCGGTCGTGAGTTCAACCTCCAGTACCGGATAAAAAGAAAAAAAAAAAAGAAGCACGAGAAAACAATGTTCACATCCTTAGGTCAGGTGTATGGTGTTCAACCAAGTATTACATTTTCCATTTGACTTATACGAGATCTTCACTCACTTAAAATTGTCTTTACTACTACCTTCCTTTCAGGCAATGAAAACACAAGTTGAATTCTACAGCCACAATAGGGAAAGATACTGTAGATCCTGCACAAGGAAAGCAGAAACAAGGAAAATACATGATTTATTACAATGAGCAATAATCATGGAAATTAGAATGAAAAGGCTCCATTATGCATTGTAGCTATAGCTCAGGGAAAACACAGTTGCCCCTATTTTTACTTCAGATTATGCTGCTTAGCATTTACACCATTCTTCCACCAACAGCTTTCTCCTGTTTCTCACATTGCATACATCCTGTAATTATCTGTGGTAGCATTTTCTTCATCCCAAATGAGATTGCTTTGTACGCTAAGTTCACACACAAGAGTAATTAAATACTTAATTAGTCTAAAGTGAATCATGTATTGTCTTTATAATACTTTCTTATCCCTTGTCATGTCACTTGATAGAAGCTGCCACTATAACTAATGCCCAAATCACGAGATTTAAGAGGCCAATTTATCCATCTAAAGGGAAAAATAAAATGACTAGATACACAGGGGGATATGAAAATAGAGGGCTCTTTACACAGAGAAAATAGTTTAGGGCTGCAGACTAGTTTTTAGAACGTGCATCTTCCCACTAATGTAAAATGAAGGTTTTAGGAAAGAATAATAAGCAATCTGGGTGACGATAATTTATACCAGTAGTTCTAGCACTATTGTCTCTGAACCTGCAACATTATCACTTGTAACTCATGAAGTAATTCCAGCCATGTTTGGTTGCACACACATATAGTCCCTAATTTGAAAGATTGAGACAGGAGGATCACAGGTTGGAGTCCAGTCTCCGCAAATTAGTGACTTAGATAGACCCTGTATGGAAATAACAAATTGCCAGTGATATAGCTCACTCCAAAGGCTCTGGGTTTAATCCCCAGTAAAACACACACACACACACACACACACACACACACACACACACGCGCACACACACACACACACACACACACGCGCACACACACACATGCACACACACACACACACACACACACACACACACACACACACACACACACATGCAAGCATACAGACACACAAACACATGACAAACTCTCAGGCTACTTCCAGGAATGTTAAATCAGAAACTGGAAGTAGAGCCAAATGACTTACCCACCCCGTTGATTAAATGCACCCTGCAACTTTAGCACCACTGAATATACCGTTAAAAGACTTTTACAAAAACATAAAATTATGGCTCTCATGCAACTATAAATAATATGTGTCAATGTATTTAACTCATTAAAAGGGCTGTGGCATGGTACCATAAACAGCTCAATGGAGAGTTCAGATAACTATATCTAGGTAATAAAAATGCTGGAGATGCATTTACAAAAGATGTAAGACTACTCTATCCACAGGGAAGTAATCAATTGCATTCCACAAAGCATAATCCATTTCCCTTTTTATGGATCGTTTGTAATATTGGTTTTACATACAGTTTTCTTTCCACTTCTAAAATAGCCATAGGCATTTAGGGAAAGGTACACTGCTGAGGACACTTAGTAATTCGCTCTCTTTTGCCCATTTCTAAATCTTTCATATTGTTTTGCCTGACAGTACACTCAAGTATGCTTCCCAAAAGCTAAGTATGGTTAAATATCTTTCCTCTTGGGATTTCTGAGTCATTCATTTTTGACATCCTCATTTTTAAGCCTAACCATGCCTCAGGCCTGTTTTTAGTTTACCCCTGTTAATCCTTTAAT